>NC_141355.1:27406702-28664202 GCF_057382095.1 Aulonocara sp. 'chitande type north' Nkhata Bay | reverse complement strand
GTTGCTGAGTAGCTCATTGTGTTTGGTTCTGTAAAGGCCATTGTAAAACCAAATAAGCTATAACCTTTGTGTTTGCACCAGGGTCTAATAAAAAAAATATAGAGAACAGGAATGGTGATCAGGTGCAGGGACCGAAAGTTGTTAGAAGCTTTGAGAAGTTTCTTCAACAAAACTTGCCATAGTGGGAAAGTGAGACAGTCAGCGGCAATGTTTAAAAAAGATTATGCTGAATAAAAGTTTATAACAGAACATTTGTGGCAGTTTGTTTTTATTTATCATGTGGTCCCACATGTTTGTTCATCCTTGAGTTGACTAAAAATGGTATTAGATAGGGCAGCGGTGGCAGCGTGGAGGTTAGCACAGCAAGACGGTCCTGAGTTTGAGTCCACGATCTGGCTTCACCCTCTGTGCAGAGTTTGCGTGTTCTCCCCATGTTTGCGTGGATTCTCTCTGTTTCTTTCTACTCCAGCTTCCTCCCACAATCCCAAGTCATACTACACTCAAACTACAATTTCCCTGCAGTTAGGCGCTATTGGCTAGATTTGCCAGATGCGACAGTAAGTGCCTGTAATTTACAACATTACCTTACATAACACTGAGTAAACCTAATGTGTGGCTTGATCGAGGTTTGAGAAACACTGGTTGAGATTGTGATGTGACTGACTCAGTGGATTGAGATCTGGTGACTGTGGAGAACATTTGTGCCATGTTCAGGAAACCAGTTTGAAATCATCTGAGATTTTTGGCATGGTGTGTTATCCTGCTGGAGGCAGCCATCAGAATATGAGTACACTGTGCGCATAAATGAATTGACATGATCAGCACTCAGATAGGCTGTGGTATTACCAATACTCAGTTGGTTTAAAGGGCCTAAAGTACGTGAAGAACATTCGTAAACGTTGACATTCTCGTGTTTAACTGTACAAAAACTGGGAAATCATGTTTACTGCTTGCTACATTTACACCTTCTTTTAAATATCTATAAGTCGATCACAGGGAAGATCCCATGAAATGGCATAGCGTTGAGAGAGAATCAAAACTGACTTAAATGAAAAGGTTTTTAAAATTTCATAAAATTGTACAATAGCTTGCTGTTAATATCTTTTGCCTGTGAAGGAGTAAATAATTCTCTAATAATTCTCACTTTTTGATCAGGAATCATATAATATTGTGGCTTGTTGCACTGTGTTTTCTAACCTCACATGTTTTCTAAAACCACAACATTTTAAGAAATGTTACAATAAATTGTTTCCCTTTGCAGAGAGAACGAAACTTCTAAACATGAATATTTGTACAATTTGTGTTTGCAGCGTAGTTTGTTAGCTTTGAAGGAGACAGACTAATTGGACTACATTGGGATTGAATATTTTATAAGAATGGATGGGATGCATGGGAATGGTGCAATCATTTAATTGAGTACTGTTTGAGTTTAATACAGTGTGTATGTGTAGCTACAGTATATTCACAGATGGGTTTCCTTTTACAAAAGTGAAAAGGTGGGGCGACACACTAGAGTTGAAGTGTCAGTGCTGACTTCCTCATGTTCATGCATGTGTGTGTAATTAGTTCTCATTAGAAAGCTCCTCTAGCTCTAAGTCCCCCTCTCTGGGTCTTGTGTTTTCACTATTGCGCGCATTAATTGGAACCGATTCGTCCCGTACACCCTGAGTCTGATTTGCTTTTCTCTGCGGGCTGATTTTCATTTTGCTGTTAAATTTTTTGCCAAGTGTTAGAGCCATTATGAACCTCATTAGTTTCAGAATTTAAAGCTGGCATCTAGCTTAAAATCTGTCTGTTGTGTTTGAAGTCTTGGTAACAATGGGAGCAGACCTTATGTACAATAAAACACTTATACTATAATAACTGTGAACAGTATCTGCTTTTAGCTAGTACTCTTACTTCTGTGGAAAATGTCTGAGTATGTCAAAAACTGCAGATCTACAACCATCTGTAGGCTTTACAGGAAAAAGGAGAAAATATCCAATGAATGGCAGTTCTTGGGGAAAAATTGTTTGTTGATGTTACGGGTCAGAGGAGAATGGCCAGACTGCTTTGAGCCGAACGGCAGGTAACAGGTAACCGCTTGTTACAATTGCCGTAGAGAATCTCTGAAAGCACAACACATGGAACCTTGAAGCAGATGAGATATGGCAGCAGAAAGCTACGCTGGGTACAATTCACACATAGGCTCTCCAAAATTAGACAATAGAAGCTTGGAAAAACAATAACTGGTCTGACGAGTCTTAATTTCTGCTCTAACATATAGATGGTAGTCTCAGAATTTGGTGTAAACGCAAAGAAAGGATATACTAGAGTTTCAGGCTGTTGTTGGTCAGGAGGATATTTTTTGGTGTACTTTGTGCCACTTGGTAGCAATTGATCACCTTTTAAACACAGCTGTCAACCTGAATATTGTTTCTCCCAATGTCGGTCCCCTTATGACAACAGTGTGCCCATCTTCTGTGCCATGCCACAAACATCAGACTATTCCAAACTAGTGTCTTGAACATGACTCAAATGATTCAGATTTAGATCATGGATGTGCAGGCGACAAATCTGCAGCAGCTGTGCGAGCCATTATGTCAAAATTTTATTTTCATATAACATTGTGTCAGCCAATTTTTGTTGTTTTTTCAAACTTAGTTTGAGTTCTAACTGTAGTAAACCATCTTACGAACAGCATAGTTTCACTTACCTGGTAAATATTGCATTAAAATGTAATGTTTTTCTCCTAAATTAGATCATTAAAGGAAACAGGGGAGTAAAAATATTAACACTCTGCTGTTTCTTACACTATACCGAGTACCTTTAATTTTACAGGGCTAATCCTGTTTATAAAATTTGTCAGGCACCATGCTGCTACATTTTTGGCAGGGTACATGTGAGAATAATATAAATTGTATTTCTCAGTCAATGTTGGGCTGATCATCATTCTCCTCAGATGGGCTTAGAATGTTTGTGGTTACTCCATAGGTTGTTGACGCTCTTGGAATTGAACCTCTGTATTCACAAGTGGTGTTATATCTGGAGCTGCTGCCATCTATTATACGTGATCCTTCTAGCTACAGGTATAGATATAGGAGATGTGTCTCTGACAAACTTTAGCATGAAGGAATACAACCGCCTGGTGCCTTCATATATGTTGTCTTTACTTATGAGGACTGGATTTTACAAGATCCTGTTAATTTTCTCAAGAAAAAAGTAAAACTGATCCACTGTCTGCTTGGAAGCCTCTGATGTTGCTCTCTGGGAATTACAGAGGAATCTCCAATTCAGTATCTCCTGCATTAAGGCAATAAAGTCACACAGTCACTATAACGCAACAAATGTGTAAGATGAGGCCAAAAGCCTGTTGATGCCTTCATATGAGGGATTTGCTTTTGCATGTTTAATTTGTGTGTATTTAACTAGTAGAGTAGGAGGATGGGAGTGAAAATAAACTGCGGAGGAGGGGAGCAATTTGATTAATCCCTTTTAAAAGAAATCTCAGATAGACAGGTAATCCCCAATCAGAGTTTTCTGGGGCAACAGTTATTATTGTATTAGTATATATACAGTGGGTAGATATGTGTGAGAACAGTCTGGATATTTTATTTGTGTATGTGAGAGAGGAAAAGACTGCCCCACACTTTATTATACAAACTTCTTTGAAGGAAGTGAACAGCATGGAGGGCAATAAAAAAACAGTGGGATGTGGGATGTTGATTCAGTGATTGTCACATTAGCTGGTAGCCTACATCATTAGCTGAATTCGGTGGTTACATAAAGTACCGCTGCTGCCGCTGCTGCTGTCAGATTAATGTTTTGTGTCACGTTGCAATGACAAGTCTCCAGGAAGTGTATTTAAAAAAAAGTTCATTAAAGCTTTTTGAAATTACAGAGTGGGGCTTACAAAAATATCGAAAGAAAGCCATTTCCACTGAAGTGAATGAAGCACGTCAAAACTAGCATTTTCTTTGTCATGTTGAGAGACATACTGTTTACTTTGATTGTGAAAGAAACAGAGAAAGAACTGAAAGCTTAAGTTTGAAGGTTGAAGAGAAACATCTTCTTCTCAGGCGTTAGAAAGATGACATAAGGAAGCTAGGATCTTAGGGGAAACTGATAAGTTAGGGCTGCCCAAAATGACAAAATACAGACTTACATGTAAATAGATGAATATTTATATAGTGCTTTTCTGTTCTAATTGAGCACTTAAAGTGCTTTCTTACCACAAAACCCATTAACACGTTCACACAGTTTTACAAGCATTTTTATCTACACCTAAGTACTTTTTCTAAACATTCACACGCACTCCCTCCAATGAATGCACAGGGTTAGTGTTAGATTAAAACAAACTCCCACCCATCCAAGCAGCTTTCTGAAGTTCACTAATCTATTTCTCTAAAAATTGTCTATGCCAATAGCTTAATGATCCCAAGCAAAATATGTACTTTGGATCTACTGATGAATAACAATAGAAATGTATTAAAAAGTTTTCATTTTTAGAGGGATAGCTGTGCATGTAAACAACTTTACAGTTATAAGGTAAAGCAAATCTGAATTATTGAGTGTAGAAGGTTTCCATGACAATAGTAGTTTTTTTTCTCTCTCTTGTCCTTGGAGCATTTTATGAGCAGAAAATATTAATGCCCCGTGGTAGCATAACAGGAGAGAAATGAGAGGAATATAAAGAAGTGATATGAGTCTGATCCAGAAGATTAGTGGGGAAAAAATAACCTTTTTTTATCCTTCCAAAACTACTTCTCACAAATTATTTTTTATTGTTTAAGTAGCTGATTTGAATCTTGTAATAGCAAAATATATTCAGGCTCATGAAAAGTATGAATGAATGCTGATCATGTGATCAATGATATTTTCATAGACGATACCAGCAATGAAATATTACTTACCCTTAATTACCTTTGTTATGTGTTGTTGAAATTATTAAAAGGTTTTCAACATAACCTTTTAATTCACACACAGCCAATCATTTCTTGCTGTTGTGTTTGAGGGATTGTTTCCACCACGAGACCTGCCAACAACACGTGGCATGAGATTATGTCTGTTTCACAGAATCACAGCATGTGCTTTTTTGTCCTTTAGTTTTCTTTTCTTTTGATCTTTCAAGATTGTACATATACACCCTCCAAAGCATACTAGAAAAAATGATTATAGATTACAAGAGTCTTGCATACACAACTCTGGTCTGCGTTCTTTCCCCCCCTGTGATGGTAATTACCATGCAGTAGGACTCAACGGAGACAGATTATACTCTGTGCTGAAATTGCTTGTTAATAATTTTGTCTTTCTGCCATGCAATCAGTGTGTCTATAGAATGACAGACAAACACCTGCTTGTATTTTCAGATGTATCAGCTAAGTAGCACTTTTCAGCCAACCTTTGTTAGCGTTTTCCTTAAAAACTGTTCTCTCTCATTATCTACGTGTCAATCCCTTCTCTTTATTTCTCTCATGTCACAGACTCAGCTACATTTTCCTTTTTTGGTTGAATGCTTGTTCTGTTGCATCTGCGCTTGTAGCATTTTTGACTCAATGGTGGCACTGGTTTCTTTTTTTATTATTTGTTTCCATACACCTAAAGTCCAAATTAAGTTTAGCATAGTGGTTTGCTTTTGATAGTCCTATGACACACAACTCCACACACTGTGTGAGGCCATTATTTTTGTGAATTGTGCACCTGTGTGCTAGCTGCGCTGCCACATTTGCATTAGATTTGTGATTAAGAAGTGAAAGCAGTAGTGTTGATATTTATAAACATTTTTCAGCTGCTTACTCATCACAGTTAACCATTTACAAACCATATTAAATCCTTTTAGGAATTGGATGTTCTGTACCTTTTCTGTTGAGCTACTGGATTAGGTTCATCCAACATAATGTAATGAAGTGTTGATTTTTAAATTTTTAAGTTTGGTCATGGGAGGACTCCACCAAGTCCTGTAAAAAAAAAACGAAAAAAAAAAACGAAAAAAAAAACAAAAAAAAACTAAGCACACTACAGTTTGCTTTGGATGAGGTCTGAATTTTGACCGCACAATTGAAACACCTTTTTTTCTGTTTCTTTCTGCTGTAGTTGTGCTGGTGTGCCTGGGATCATTGTCCTGTTGCATGATGCAGTTTCAGCCAAACTTTAGCTTTTGGACAGATAGACAATAGACACCAACTGACAGTTGCTATTAGCTGTTTATGCTGATATAATGTGTTTGGTTTGCTCCAAAAGTGGTGGTGTGCATTATAGACAAGTGCCTCTACCTAGGTCTTGTCTGTCTAAAGGAAATTCCAAAAATATAAAATGTGTTCAGTCTTTTTCTATGATAAATGCTAACAGCTAACGGAGCGTCTGAGATGCAGCGTCTGAGATGCAGCGTCTGAGATTCAGCTCCGTTTTTATAGAGGTTTAAAGTGATAGTCATAATTTCAATTCTATTTTTTAACTGCTTAAAAACTTTGGTGACTTTTCCACCTAATAAGGTTTGACTCAAGTTGCACTTGTGCTGTGCATATACCAATGAACAAGTAATGTGCTAATGGTTATGTATACAGCTAAACTAGAAAAACAGCAAGCAGACCTACTTACAGCTTCACTATTCTAGCAGCTGAAACCGTCACAAACACCTGTTGTGTGCTTTTGTGCATAAACACAACTGGCTCATACCCTAGTCATGAAATTATATTGGGTTTTTGATAGCAAGGCTGGCAAAATTGCCTTTCTTTCATGATAAAATTCAATGTCTTTTGGGCTTCGTGTTTGAGACATGAATTCCAAACTACCCTACAAGTTATATACTACAGCATGTGTGACTGTGGAGTTTCTGCGCTGGGGTCATACTAATTTAACTCCAGTGAAGCTAAAACTTCTAATAGTTTGGGGTTTAATGGCTCTTTGAAGCACAGAACACTGATGCAGAAAATAGCTTTGAAATTCTGATATTTAGAATGAAGTGAAAAACTAAGGCCCATTTGTAGTGCTGCAAAATGCAATTTTTGCTCTCATCAGTGCAGATCCCAAAGCAGACGGTAGTGTTGCATCATTATTGGCTGTTTTAGTCCCCAATCACAGTGATTCTGCCATCTCTGCTTTTAAATATTTATTAAAAAAGATGAGTATTTCTGGGTCCGCCAGCCATTTTTGGCTAATAAATCTATTAACACAAATTTCATTTTAAGCTTTCATAAATCTTTAATAATGAGAAAAAGCTTTTCATCATCTGCACTATTATTAACTCGTACATGTGTGTGGCAGGCATTCATTCCCCAACATTTAGGCTGTGCTGGACTGTGAAAGTCATTTTTTTTGTTCGAAGAGCTCCTCACCTCTGTTTTCACAGCAGGTAGTTTTAAAGATTGAAGTGAAAAATGGTTTTGCACAATAACATTTTTGCCTTACATTGTTCTTAAGCTTTGCTTGGTGAAAGTAAAATAGACTTTATGTCATGCTGTCACGGCCCGATTTCTGCTGTTTCTCACATCAGGATTTAAAGAGTGTATCAGGGGACTGTTAAATTGGTTGCAAGTGAAATAAAGAGTGAAAGAGCACAAAAAAAGCTCAGTGTCTTTTTTCTCTTTTGTTTCCTCGCTGTCTTTATTTGTCTAAATGAAATTTCTTACAGTACAACGAAGGCCCTCAGGGATGAAGGGTACGCTTGAGCCGATTTGAAGGGAGACTGAGCCAGGAGTCCAGATCTGTACTGTAAAGTTGGGAAGCTCTGTGGTCATAGCTCAGAGACAGTCAGAGTACCATTCATGAGATGTGCAAATTCCTCCAACTAATGAGGACACAGTACAATGTTACAGAGCAATTCACTGGAATGCTTTAGGGGTCCAGCATGATGCAGAATCTTCTGTAAAGGATGCGGTAACATTAAACTTTAATGATTGCCTGGTGACAATTGGGCCACAGTTGCAGAAAAAACTTGGCAGAATGGTAGAATATAAATGTTAAGGCAGGATACAAAAATATATATCAAGCATACATACCATCTTTAGGATCTGTTAAGTAGCAGGTATAAATCAAAAGGTAGTTAATTACATTCAAAGAGAAATTTAGTGCAAAGAAGTGCAATGTTTGTATTGCGTAATAAGTTACATGCCTGAAAGGGGAAAAGGATAATATGTAATATAAACTGCACTGAGCATGAAAATTTATACTTTGCTTAAAGGTGCCCTGACAGGTTTTTTTTTAAAAAACAATAGAAGTTATGTTTACCTTCAGTTTTTCTCACCTAATCACTCTATAAAGGCCTGAAGTCTAAGAAACTAGGGTATTGCGCTTCCTTCCACATAAACATCCACAAACCTTATTCTTTTTAATATTTTAAATTGTGCTGTAACTTGCATATTACAAGCGCACTGTGCCGCTCTCCATCCAATCATGTTTGTGCATCCGCATTCATGTTTCATGAACAAAACAAGAAAAATGGGAAAACAGTAGGTCTGTGGTGTACGACTGGTCCAAAAGTCAATAGAGTACTACACAACTTTAAGTTTGTTTACTAGTAGATTGTTACTTATATGTAGACTTTTATATTTAACTACTATATGCTGAAAATACAATTATTGAATTAACATTTTTAGGCAAGGCAAGGCAAGGCAAATTTATTTGTATAGCACAATTCAACAACAGCAGATCCAGGATATGTACTAGCCATAGTACATATATGTCATAGCCTTTCTTTTAATGCAAGACTCTTACTTTTATTTTAGACTGTTGTGTTCCTGCTTTCACTTTAATTAAAAGCTGTGATTATTTAAGCAAGCATGTCAAAAGCACATTGATTTGTTCTATGTGAAAATAACAACACAGACATCTGTGTGATCAAAGGATCTTGAATCAACATGATGTGGAAATATTTGCATGTATGCAAATATAGATTAATTGTCATCTGACTCGTATAGTACAGTTGGTCAAATACATAACAGCTATTACGTTAGATGTGCAAAAGGTTATCCATCTAGAGATTTAAGCTCAATGTTTCACTTCCTGTTGAAGACTATTTCCTTTTATGCCTGAAATTGCATGATGGATAAATAAAAGCCTTAAATGAATAGAGGCAGCACTCGTAAGGAGAAAATGGAAGTGCAAAACAAGGCAGCAGCGGCAGATATTTTGTTGCCATGGAAATGTTATCTTGTTGGGTTGTGACACAATTTAGAAATATGTACTCAGTTAAGAAATGTTATGTAACACCTCCCTCTCCTGTCTCTCTCTTCCTCTCTCCTCCCATCCTTCTCCCTGTCAAAGGCTGTTAGAGCACAGATTATTGTTGATATAATAAAATACAGCCAGGCAGTGAATCGAAATGACAGATACATAAAAAGCTGAGATAGGGGGATAGAAATGGAGGAGGGTCTATGAGTGTGTGTGTGTGTGTGTGTTCACATATCCTGTCCTCAGTCCCCAGCTCATCCCCACTGCAGGGGCCAAAGCCCAACCATCCTCCTGCAGGGCAAACGTCTCTCCTCTGGACTCTATCTGGTTCACCGAGTCCTTACTGAGAGACACAAAGAGATGAAAGTACGAAGGGATGTGGAGGAGGAGGAGTGGGATTAGAAAACAAGAAAAGTGAGGATGCTGGTTGAGCGGGGCAGAGGAGGTGGAGTGGGATGATAGGTGAAGTGCAAAGAGAGAGAGGGAGGAGGAAAGAGGTGGTGGGATAAAGAGAAGAGAAGAGGAGGAGAGAGAAAGCCAATGCAGAGCTCGGTCGTCCCTGTTTTCCTTGACTAAGAATAGCAGCTCTTCTGGTAACCCAGTGCCCCAGGACATGACCATTTGAATAAAAGCCTCTATCACTTCACATAATGCCTAGTGTGTGTGCTCTACTGTAGGTGTGTGCCTCTGCACTTGCATGTATTGACATGTGTCTGTGTGTAAGTGTGGGGAAGTGTTTTGAAGGCAGTTACATAGCGAAATTCATCAGAGTAATAAGAGAGGCAGACAGAAAACGAGAGAAGGGAAAGAGGGAGGCAACGAGCGAGCTAATTGGCAAAAGGCTGGTGGAGAAGGGAGCAACAGATGAGAACTGTGTGCTAAGCGTGCTGAGCCACCCATCCTCCCCCGTACTGTGTCCCTTTTTCTCCACCCTATGGGATAGATATTGCTGCTTAGTGTAAGGTGTGCCGAACTCTACGTGGGAATAATCTGTGCAATTAAAAGATAGAAAGCAAATACAAAGAAATATTTTAAAGTTGCAGCATTGGTATTATTAGCAAAGGTACAACAAAAAGACTTCTGTCCAGTTTCAGGGTGACACAATAATGTAAAAATCTTTTTTTCCTTCTTCATCTCTCTGTCAGCACTACTTCCTCATCATGTTTGGTCATGATGGACAGAAACCACTGGAGCTACGGACAGAGGAAGAGTGTGAGTGCGATGAATGGGTGGAGGCCATCCAGCAGGCCAGGTATGCACAGTACATTACTATATAAAGAGTACTTCTAAAAATATATTGCCATTTTTTAAATCACTTTCAGCTCTTGTCAGTATTGTACAAAAGTCATCCTTTATGTATCAGCTTTATATAGTAAACAGCCCAAGTCAAAAAGACACTAAAATGTTCAAACATTCAGTCTGAGAAACACATAACTATACGTAACTGACAATATATTTACCATTTTGGTCAATATACAGGATTTGTAAAGGGCTCATTAATAAGACCTGCAAAACTTGCAATATTCTGACATTTTGGTGAATTATAAGTTACAGAATATTTAATAGCTTTAAAGCATCTTGGGATTGCCTCTATTTTGTGGTTGGTGCTTTATAATTGCACTAGTGCCCTATGTATGAGTACAATTATGAGCTTCAGTTTTAAAGGGAAGTTAGATACTATCTACTATAGATTTTTTCAACATCAGGGTCCTCTTGTAATGAAAACACATTTTTGGTTACACAGTAGCATATATTTCAGTCATAAATAGATTTTTGTTATTCTTTGAAGCAATAATCAATGGGATAAATAATTATTTGATCTCCTGCTGAATTTGCAAGTTTGCTGACTTGCAAAGAAATGAACAGTCTCTATTTTTATGTTAGTTCCATTTTAATGGAAAGAGAAAGAATATCAACCACAAATCCAGAAAAAAAGGCATAAAAGTTGTAAATTGATTTGCATGTCACTGAGTGAAATAATTAATGAACCAAACAACACCATCCCCACAATCAAACAAACATTTTCAGGCTTTGAGGCTGTTTTTTTCTAAGGGCTGAAGGAGAACCCTCTTACCTCAGCAAGAACACTACAGCACCAAAACATATCACTGAGGTAACATGTACATGTACATGAAGGTCATGGAGTGGCTTAGCCTGTCTCCAAGTCCTCAGTCCTGTAGAAAGTCTGTGCGGGGAGCTGACATTTGAGTTTCTTGAGCTACTTGAGTTGCCATACAGTAGCCAAGAAACATGAAACAAGTCATGTTTTGTTTGAGTATCAAGTACTTATTTCACTTAATGCAAATCCATTTATACATTTTATGTAATGTGTTTTTTTTCTTAGGATTTTTGGTTGATATTCTGTTTCTCCATTAAAATGAAACTACCATAAAAATGAGAAACTGTTCAATTCTTTTCTTTCAAATACTCATTTCCCCCACTATATAAACTACAGCAGCAAGCAGTGAGAGCTGCTGTGTTTTATGCATGCGACTACTTATTCATTTTTTATTTTTGTATACATTCTGTTTTCAGCACATTATTTAGCTGTTTATATTGACATTTTATCCTCTGTGAACTTTTCAGTTACTCTGACATTATCATCGAACGAGAGGTGCTGATGCAGAAATACATCCACCTTGTACAGATCGTGGAGACTGAGAAGGTGGCTGCCAATCAGCTGCGCACTCAGCTAGAAGATCAGGACACTGAAATTGAGAGGCTTAAAGCAGAGGTACATTATGCATGTGTGAAAACGCACGACACAAATGCACATAGACCTTAAAAGGTGGAATTGTTAACATTTTATTCATATCACAGATAATTTGTATTGTTTTGTGGAATTTTGTTGGAAATGTTTTTTTCTTTTTTAGATTGTAAAATTCTTTCTCTAGGATACAGTTCAGCAAGTACATCTCAAAGAATTCAGAAGATAGCATCTGATTCTCTGCATTTAACTGCCCTCTTTATTAAAATAACCCCTTGGGTTCTGGACTAGCTGTCTTCATAGTAAAAAGCACACAGTACTCTGTACTTCTGACAGGCTAGCTCTGGGAGGCTGGTGTTCTGTTACACAGGTTACTTTGAAAGGAACTCTAGGAACTATATTATTAAAATCAGCTTACTATTATAGCATTGTCAAATTCTTAGGACTTCTTGAGACAGAAGTCTTAAGGACTCTAATATTTAAAATCATGCATGCTTTTTCAAAAGAACTGTAAGCAAGGATTTTTAAGATTTTTAAGCAAACAAATACCTTTATGCAGCAACTGAGCAAAACAGCCAGTGCAGTTTTATATGATAGGCAGAGTTAGGTAGTCACCACAAATTATATTTGAGTTGATGAATCTGGATGCCCTTCAGGATGAGTCATACAGTTTTTGAAGTTGTACAGGAGTCTTATGTCTTATGTCTTGGAAACTGTATTAACTTTTTCACTATGTCTTTAAATTGTATTTTGCTCTTGACAGATTGTAGCCTTCCACCAAGTTGATTTTAAGAAAATGTTAAGAAACTTTAATTCTGCGATTACCCTCCCAGCCTAAATCACAATTCAAGTCACTCAATAAAGAAAGATATGTAGGGCGTACATAGACCATGCTGGTATTCACTATGTGTGTCTTTTCTCAGGAAAGGTGTGAGTGGGAATGGTTTTCATTACCTCTGAGCGTAGGAAGAAAAGCCCACTGTTCAATAAAGACAGTCCATCAGTTTTATTGCAAACAGCTGCCAACCCCACATGCGATAAATCACATGCCCATGCTCACATACAAAACAAAAGTGACCTCTGCAACATTGTTAATAAGAAAGAATTACAGGAGCTAGAAAACTCCAACAAAGTGAGGTGCAGCAAGACCCCAGCACAGATTAGACAGCACATAGATTAGATTAGATAAAACATTTTTTTAAATCCCTCGGATGGGATCAGATTCCTGATTTTTCCAAGGGTAGCCCTAGTAAGCTGCACAGGAATGGGGAGTTACTAACTTCTGATGCACACTCAGTCATTTTGTTCTAGAAGCAGTCCTGAAATATGACAGAAAACACTCAGTTCAGAAAAGGAAACAAGAGGGAAAGAGTTAAAAAGCATAAAAGAAGTAGCTGGGGTAAAGGCGGGTTGCAAAGCCACTTGCAGATGCATGGGAACAGTAGGCATACTAAAGCAGTTTAAATGGCATAAAAGGGCAAGAGCTAAACGTTTAGCTGACATTGTGGCTAAATTGTTATCTGTGGCCTTCTTGAATTAAGCTATGCGTGATTTCATTAGAATTATTCACTGGTAGTGTATCAGGTGATACAAAATCTATAGTTATTTTATTCAGAAAATATCAGCCTGTAAAAATAAAGATAAAGTAATTGCATTGTTTTCCTTTTTAAACAATTTAAGTTATCATGATTCTTCTATCAAAGAAGAAATGAATGCTATGTGTGGAGCGCTGTTCTCCCAATGCTATGTTCTTCTATGTGGCACAGGAATTACCAGAAGGAACTGTAAAGTTATTCTGATTGTGCAGCTGCTCGACTCAAATTGAATTCTTGTCTGTGCAGCAGTTGTCCCCAGGCGATGTTATTTGCTTATTTGGGCCGGCTGCAAACATTTCCACAAATCAAAGCTCTGCTGTCATTGTCACTTGACAGCGCTCTGCTCATTTGCGTCAATAGCCGCTTGCAGAAACATTTGACTTGCATATGGTATTTCTGTCTTTGGGACAGGAGCAGCACTCTGTTTAGCGAATTAGCACCTAATGATGATTTTATTTGAAATGCTCCCTCGAAGCAACAAGTGTGGCAGATACTTCTCCCTAAAAGAACTGGTGTTATTTGTCATTGGCAGAATACACGGAGTCTGGCTGATAATGAAAACGTGAAAGAAAGTAATTTTATGTTAAGAAACATCTGCCAGTGCAATGGGACTGCTCGTGGAAAAAGAGAAAGCCAGTGTGCAGTTGGTGATCCATCTCATTAAAGCTTACCCGTGTTTGTTTGTTTGTTTGTGTGTGTGTGTGTGTGTTGCTCCGTGTTTATGAATAATTAAACCAACTAGCCACTGTAACTGTCAACAGTTGGCAGACATGCTCCTCTCTGCTGCCATTTGCATGATCACGCTAGTGAATAAGAAAATGAAGATGAAGCGCTGTGGCTGAAAATGTTTTGGGTTTCATCTTTCATCCTTTACTCACTATATAATAAACTTATACTGTCAGACGCCTGTCAGAAGCCTAAAGGTATGAACAAATAGTTGAGGCTAAACCAGTATTACAGCTCGTCCTAACCTCTGCTGGGTTTATTTCTGCACAGATGGTAGTGTTGGCAGGAAGAATCCTTTACTGGCTATGTTTGAAGTTGGTCATCTCTGGTATTTAAAACTGGTCCTCTGTATTGTAGTGAAATTTGACTTTCTGTTTTTCCACTAAGAGATCTGGCATCTGTCCAGCTCATTCCCTTTCCTCATTTTCAGAGCTAATGAAGATGGCATTAACTTTGTGGTTGCCTTTTCTTGCCTGCAGCGAGTAAATGTCACAGGCTTATCTGTCTCTGTTGTCTGCATTGAGTATTTCACAGCTGTAAAATCAGACAAAAAAAAGTGACTAGTATGCTCTTTATATCAATTCGTTTAGAATAGGAGAAGATTGAACTTTCTGTGCCCTACGATGCACTTCAGGTGATTAGGCGCATGATGTAATCCTTAATTTGTTTACCATCACCAGCTGAGAGCCTCCATCTTCTCTCATTTTCTCTTTCTGAATGAAGGCAGCAGATTGTCAAAGATGAGGAAGTCTAATGCTTATCTGGTGAAAACACACCAACAATGATTATCGCACACACAAAAGATCAATGGTGATTCCTACAGGAATATAACGTCCTTCTAGAAAAAGCGGAAAGTTTATATTAAGTCTTATGGATATTTTTCTTACCTAACAATTTAAATCTTTTTTGTCAAACCATCTACATTGTGCTCATATTTGTGTCTGAATTTCTCCAATAGATTATAGCTCTGAACAAAACTAAGGAGCGCATGCGGCCTTACCATGTCTTCCATGAAAACGACGACCCGGATATCAAAAAGATCAAAAAGGTGAATGAATAAATATAGTACAGTCACAAAAACAAAAATAACCCAACTTGTCTAAGCTTTTTCATTTGTATCTGTTGTACTACTACGTCTTTATATCTGTAGGTTCAGAGTTTCATGCGGGGATGGCTCTGTCGGAGGAAGTGGAAGATCATTGTTCAGGACTACATCTGCTCTCCTCACGCTGAAAGCATGAGGAAGAGGAACCAGATCGTCTTCAATATGGTGGAGGCAGAGACCGAGTATGCAAATGCATTACGCCTCGAGTCACACACGCTGCACAAAAGTTGTCACTGTTGTCAAGCCTTAGAGCACATGATGTTATCTCACTTGTTGTGTCGACTATAGCTCAGGAAACAATGACTGTCATGATCTTTTCTACTGTAAGCACTGTGCTGTAGGGTATATATATCATATATACAATATATACTCTACTGATAAATATAGAGTACTTTATATATTGTTTTAATGTTGGTTTTTTTAGATTTAACAAATCTAAAGTGAATCACAGTCATATTTACACACCCTGATTGACAAAGGAAAATAACCCAGATTTTCTCTGGATTCGTAATGTTAGCCAAAGTCATGGACAGATTATGTTGATCACACGTCCTAAAAAACAAATGAACCAGCTGACCTGTTCATCCAAAGACTGTTTATTTGCTTCTTAAGCAGCGAGTGCATAAACTACACGGTCCTATCATTTTCTTTTCTACATGCCATCTACAGCACAATATTAAATATTAGTTCAAGCACACATTTTAATGTAAATAAAACTGCGTAAAAATGCCCCACCTTTCTTGAGGGATTCTTTCCAGCTTTCAAATTTAGTGGTTATAAGTGACAGCGATTGGCTGTTCATGTATCTGTATCCTTCTAGCATCCGTTTCTTGTCTGCTTGGCAGGTGCTGCCAGGGAGCATTAAACAGACTTAACTACATAAGTTGGGAAAATTATGAATGCAGTCCACAATAAAGTGGATGTCAGTGGATTTTATCAGTTCCTCTGTTCCCAGTGTGACAGTGCTATCACTCGATGCTCATTGCTTCAGGCCTTTTGGGAACGTGTGCTAGCATAATTTGCATCAATGTCCTACGCAAAAAGCAGGACTCTATAGCACTGGAACAGCTGCTAACAGTTTACGCTCTACCGACCTGCTGATGTGCTTTTCTTCCATAGTCTGGTCTGTGCTCACTACATGTTGACTGTTGATTGACAGCTGACATTTGACCAGTAGCCTGCGTCATTGTGCAGGGGTGGTGGGGGTGCTACATACTAATATACAATGTAAAAAAATATAAAATACAATTACAAATCTAACAAATGAATTAATAAAACCAAGTATACCAGAGTATAACTTTCTGCTAAAAACAAAATAAAAGGAAATTGTATCATCTGACTACAAAGTTGGCACCCAATTAATACTATTTTAATGAGACATTATCATTAAAATATGGGTTAATTTGAATGTTTGAAAATTTTTCTATGTGTGGAATAACAGGTACGTCCACCAGCTCTATATCCTGGTCAACTGTTTCCTCAGACCTTTGAGGATGGCTGCCAGCTCCAAGAAACCCCCCATCAGCCATGACGACGTCAGCAGCATCTTCCTCAACAGGTGTGTATGTGTGCGATTAACAAACATGTTTTGTCCATCTGTGAGTGCAAATTAATCTCTGGAGTGTTAATTACGCATGGTGCACAAGCAGAGACAGAGACTGAAGATAAATAAATAGATGAAACCTCTTTTCATTTCTGTTTTCACACTGTATTCGCAACGTGTCTTCAGTGAGACCATCATGTTCCTTCATGAGATTTTTCATCAAGGCCTGAAGGCGAGGATAGCCAACTGGCCAACTCTGGTGCTGGGTAAGCTGTTACTTGTCCTCCCATAAAGCGCAAAAATCGCACAAACCCACTCTCTCTGCAACTATTCAGTTACATCAAGGTCAGGCTTTCAGTGGTTCCCTGCAACCAGTTTGTCTCATTCGGACGTCATACTTGACGTCTTACTGCTCTGTTCACTCATGCATACGCACGTTTCCCTATCTCAGTAGGCAACAAGGGCAGTTATTGTCTTGACAGACAATGACCACCCAGAAGGCATCCCATCATTTCACCTCCTAAAACAACCCCTCCCCATCAGATAAGCATCACCTAGGAGACGGACTGCTGAAAGATGTGGCAGCAAATTACTTGTGACAAATTCAAAAAGAACAGGGTCTGCTGATTAAACACACAGGCCTTATCTCGCCCTTTCCTGCTGACTGATTCAGTGCAGTCCTTTGAGCTATAATATGTTTTATATCAACAAATTCTGCAGTATTTTCGATCAGTATTTATGATTCTTCAGTTTTCTATGAATACTATTCAAATGCTTACGATTCCAACTGAAAAATGTGTGTTTAACCTACATAGGTTCTGCAGAGACAGCTATAGAAATACATTTCTTTCTGTTTGATTTGGCAGTTTATTTTCATCCGAAGTCAGGATTTTGCTTTTTCTTTATTCTTTCTTTTTCTTTCACTATTTGGTGGGCATTTTGAGGGCGGCCAACATCTTTGCCGTTTTGAGATTCTCCCATAAATTTCTTTGTAAAGATTCATGTCTCTATCCTCTGTACAGTCATCAACAATTAGAGCAAATTTAATTTTGAAAAACATATGCCTCAGCATGACATTGTGAAAACTGATGCCAGGAGTGTGCTGAAGCAACAGGTGGTGATATAAACATAACTCAGCAGAAATATTGGCCAATTTGAAGCTTTCAAAGGATAACTCAATACGCGGTCTGAAAAAAAAGGACCTTTCCAAGACTTTATTTTCCTCTTGTCTGCATGAAAACCCAGAAACAGTACTTCTGAAACTCTTCACTGTGGAAGTATGTTTTGAAAAGTTCAATTGTCAGTGACCTAAAATGACATTTACGTGTGGATAAAAGGCCACAACACACACACACACACACACACACACACACACACACACACACACACACACACACACACACACACACACACACACACACACACACACACACACACAAACTATGTTTACCTGTAAACATGTGGACAGGTGCCTAATCTGTGCCTAAAAGATTTAAATTAGGAAAAATAAAATAACTTTAATTCCAGACAAAAAGAGTAACATTGGCAAGATCATTCAACCGGAGGAAAAAAAAAAACTCAAGAGACTCACTGAATGTGGACTGGAAATAAATTAGGTTGGTAAATAAAAACAGAGGACAGATGAGCTGACAAAAGGCAAGACAGGACTGTATATACACATAGGGTTGATTGAACAGTGAAGCACAGATGGGAGCAGTAAATTACAAAGAGGGAAGACAAAGGCAGGAAATAAAAGAACAAGATATACACAAGGAAAAGCAAGTGTCAAAATTAAATTGTAAGGGAAAAGCAGAGAGAGAACTAATACAAAGACAAAAGAGAAGGAGACATAAACAGTGGAGAAAAATACAAGCATATGAAGTACTATCCATAAAAATCTAAGAGACCAAAACAAGAATATATTAAAAACCTGTACACACAAAGTACAGATAAAGGAATAACAATCCTTAAAATCACAGTTAGGAGCAACTCTGCTAATTTTTCAAAATCACAAATAATCATGAAAAACCTCAAGCTAATACTCCAACTGCAGTGGAGATGGGAGATACTTGTGAACATCAGCTACTGTTACTGTACTGCTGTTAGCACTACAAATGATAATTTAATAACTACTTTGCCTTCATGTGGCTTACGTACTGTGTGTGTTCTTGTTCTAGCTGACCTATTTGACATCCTGCTGCCGATGCTAAACATCTACCAGGAGTTTGTGCGTAACCATCAGTACAGCCTGCAGGTTTTGGCCAACTGTAAGCAGAACAGAGACTTTGACAAGCTTCTAAAGCAGTACGAGTCCAATGCTGCCTGTGAGGGGAGGATGCTCGAGACCTTTCTCACATACCCCATGTTCCAGGTAGATAACGACCATCAGCATCCTCTTGTATTCACAAACAAACCGTAACATGACTCCAACATGTGTGTTTTTCTCAATTCTTGTCTCCATGTGCTATTGTGCTCTTTCCTTCAACAAGATTCCTCGTTACATCATCACCTTGCATGAATTACTGGCTCACACCCCTCACGAGCATGTGGAGCGCAAGAGTCTTGAATTTGCCAAGTCCAAATTAGAGGAATTGTCCAGGTATGTGTCAGAGTCGTCTACTTCTATTAAAATTCTTGTTGTTGAATCCTGAACAAACTTGTGTGTTTGTGTGTGTGGCCAGAGTAATGCACGATGAGGTGAGCGACACAGAAAACATCCGTAAGAACCTGGCTATAGAACGGATGATAGTGGAAGGTTGTGACATCCTGCTGGACACCAGCCAGACGTTCGTCAGACAGGGTGAGTCTTCATCAGTGCAGAGCAAACCTCAACGACAGCAAATCTTTGAAGGTTTCCTGGATAGTAAGAAATTCCTTTTCTGTCAACTTGTTATCAGTAACTCGGTGAAGTTGGAAATCTTTCATTGTCTCATGGCCTTGGCTATGTGGCAAGGTTTGTCTCTCTGTCAGCTTTTCCAGTTAAAATGTAGATGTGGTACTGAATGGTACATATTTTTCTGAGCATTAGAAAGTAACGAGACTGTCTGGACCAAGGGTGGGAAATTAATTTTCCCAAGGGGCTAAGCAAGAACAGACTGTGACTGGTTGGACGGCTGCGCCAAGAAGGCTCCTTGGGATAATAATTGGCCACCCCTGGTCTAGACTGTTTGACTGCTAAAGAAGCCTTAATGGATTATTAACTAAGTATTATACTGTGTATGATTCCTTTAAGTCACATCTCACCTACATGATGCACTTAGACCATGACCACGGTTTTCCCCACTGCGCAGACAAATAGATTGGTCAATATCACCTGTGTAGGCTACAGTCATGAGAAAAAGAAAGGTTTCACAGGACTCTATGTACAGTCCTGTGAAAAATGTAGTACACCTTTTCTGCTTCAGTGGGAATTAAGAGGGTAAATAACAGCCAAACTTGCAAATTTGCTGGTCTGGAGCATTCAGGTTTATATTTCCACAGTCTTCCCAGGAGTGGACCTCCCTGCAAATTCGTCCCAAGGTCAGACTGTGCAATTCTCAGAGTAGTTGCAGAAAACCAAACACAGCATATCAGCACCAAGACCTCATACCAACCATCACCATTGTGGTGAGGGGGTGATGATTTGGGTTTGTTTTGCAGCCACGGGACCTGGGTGTTTTACAGTCATTAAGGGGTCCATTAACTCTTCTGTATACCAAAGTATTCTAGAGCAAGAAATAAGAGTTTAATAGAAACCTTAATACTGTTGAAGTGACATATCTGCATTCATCTATGGATATAAGAACTATTACTGTGACTTAATATGTAATCTTGCTTCTGTTACAGTTAAATCCTTTTAATCAAAATTATGCAGTTTTGTGCGGATGCAATTTTCCACTTAAAGTGTGCATTTTTGCGTCATAATACCTGCTAGTACAGGAGGTGGAAGACAAATGTCAAGTTTCCTTACAAATGAGCTGTAGAGAAGACAGAGATTTTTCTCCTGCAGCTGAATCACACATCACAAAACGAAGTCCTGATGCCAGTTTTGACAGTGCACTTTACTGATCCATGGTTCCTGTCTGCTTTTAATCCACAGGGACTAACTTTTGCCTCTAAACCTGCCTGTTTCAAAGATCAACTCCTTTTTTTAATCTCATTCACTGTCATGTTGAGACACTTAACATCACTTTTTCATGTCTGTGTTTGTGGCATTGTAAATGCTACACATCCCTCAGCTTACTGCCGGTTTCATCAAATGTAACATCCTGCGTGTCTCCCGCTCCACAGGGTCTCTGATCCAGCTGCCATCGGTAGAGCGAGGGAAACTAAGCAAAGTCCGCCTGGGGTCCCTCTCTCTGAAGAAGGAAGGGGAAAGGCAGTGCTTTCTCTTTACCAAACACTTCCTTGTTTGCACACGCAGCTCTGGGGGAAAACTTCACCTTCTCAAGGTGAGAACAGGGTTAACCTTACAGTGTATCTATACCTCAGCAAAGACATTTCTTTTGTAAATCAACATTCATTTTCATCCAAATTACCAATAAATAGTTGTGCATATTTTCTCTTAAACTATTGCAGCAAGGTGGAGTTTTGTCCCTTATTGACTGCACACTTATTGAGGAACCAGACGCTAATGATGAAGAGTGTAAGTATATCGCATTAATCAAGTACTATGTCCATCCTATCAATACATGCACAGCTCATGGCTCATTTAGTTCCCTTACCACTCACTGAGGTTAATTAGGTGTCAGGTGATAAGTGCCTGTGACTTCCCTTTAATTATCAAACGCTCACCCCTTTAAATGTCAGGTTTAGCTCTTTTAACATTACAGATCCATTAGTTTTTTTGTTTTGCTTTTTCCATTTTGCAATTAGGGAGTCTGATGAAACATCTACACACAAAAAGTGTTGAGACAAACACATACATGTGTACACTTCATTTTTACACCTAAGCCTCAGAGGGGTGTAGAGGGAATATAGCAGGTTAACCCTAATTAACCCGCTGTGTGTATGTGTGTGTAAAATATGACTGTGCATGTGCAAGCATTTTATTTTTACAGTAATTATGAATTATTGATCGTTGTAGTTTAAAAAGCTCATTGTTTTTCATCTATCACAGCAAAAGCTGGTGGTCAGGTGTTTGGTCAGCTGGACTTTAAGCTTGTCGTAGAGCCGTCAGACTCGTCTTCTTTTACTGTGGTGTTGCTGGCGCCGTCACGACAGGAGAAAGCTGCCTGGACTAGTGATATTAGCCAGGTACTACATAAATCATGCAAATATACACCCAGACAAAGACAAAAAACAAGGACCTTCAAATAACGAGGGCATGTCTCCGTTGGGCATTGAGATGGCTTAGTAAACACAGACTGTGGTGCAGTTCCCCAGGGCCGAGTTCAGCTCAGTGCCTCAGTACTTCATAAACAGGGTAACACCAAACAAGCATGTCACTCTGCATTAATTCTAGTCAGGCACAAAAAAAAAAATACACTTACAGTTTTAAATAACTTTCTTTTTTTAGTGCCTTCAACGAGACTTGTGAAACAGTGTCAAAGAGTGTGCTGTATTTACTGTTAATAAAAAGGAAGAAAACAGATGTTCAGTACGAGATTATTTTAGAATAGATCTGGAACACTTATCTGCTTTAAATGCTGTAGCTTAAAAAATACATGATAATAATTATATATGTAATTCTCTTTCTTTTTTCATTTGCTCATCTCGCTACTCTCGTCTCTCCGTCTCTGCAGTGCATAGATAATATTCGCTGTAATGGCTTGATGACCAGTGTGTTTGAGGAAAACTCAAAAGTCACAGTGCCTTATATGATCAAGTAAGTATTTTTGTGTGTGTGAAGAGAAAGCTATCTCTTCATGCCACGCACGTGTCGCAGAACATAAGCTGTGATGGCACATCTGGTTAAAAATATGTTTTTTTATGCTTGTTTCCTTTTAATTTATGCTGTTGCTGAAATCTGCTTGACGGTATTCCCTTATTTGCGTCCTTTCTTTGAAATATGTGGGTTTTATATTAATTTTTTATCTTCCTTGGCTGTTTTTGCTCAGTTACTTTCACAACCTTTGCCTAGCTTAGCAACCCAGCAGTCACCCATGCTTGGTTATGAGTTTGTGTGTGTGTGTACGTGTGTATCCATCAGATCCGATGTGCGTCTCCATAAAGATGATGTTGACATTTGCTTCAGCAAGACGCTCAACTCCTGCAAGGTCCCCCAGATCCGTTATGCCAGCGTGGAGCGGCTGCTGGAGAGGCTGACCGACCTTCGCTTCCTCTCCATAGACTTCCTCAACACCTTCCTGCACACATACAGGATCTTCACCACAGCAACCGTGGTCATGGACAAGCTGGCTGACATCTACAAGAAGCCCTTCTCCTCCATACCTATCAGGTCTTACCATTCACACATGCAAATATCCATTCACAAACACAGATTGAAAGCAGATTCTGTACATGCTCATTGCTACCGTGCAGATTGAAGCGCCTCATAAATCCTCAGGGAAATACTGTTTACTGGTTTGAGCTCCATCAAATTTTTATGAACATGGGCACATTTATTCCGGCCAGTATTTGTGCCCTTTGCAAACACAAACACACACAATCTTGTATATTGCCATTACCTGGGTGTTCTGAGAGGGTTTTATGAGCGTCCTTTTACTTGTTTTTTTGTAAATATGTCAAATTTCAAATTCAAATCAAATCAAATTCAAATTTTATTTTTTTTTTTTATATGTGAATGATGTAGTCAGATGTGGGTCAGTGTTTTGGAAGAAGCAAGCAGCTTTCACCTCTGTCCACAAGGTTAAACACATACTAACTGAACTATAAACTGGCCTGTTTTTGGAGACCAACTGAACAGATGCTTCAAACTGTTTTTGGCAAAGTCGTAGGAATAATCAGTGTGTCAGATGAGACGTTTCTCTGTCTCTCTACTTTTCTGAAGCTCTCTGTCTTTCTCTCTCACTCGTGGCTACATCAAAATTGTCTGTTTATATTCCTTTCACAGCTTTACTTAACTTAGCTTTTCAACTGGAAAAGCTTTGCCTTTTCCTCCACCCGAGGGTTGGTTTTAAAATGTCTTACCTCACTCACTGTGGCCTGTGGCCTTCCTTCCTGGGAAGAGAAAAGGAGAGGGGCATCCAGGCACCAGAGCGGTGCGGGAAGATGAACCACCCTGTGTGAAGCGATGCCACTTCTTTACTAAAGCTTTTTTTCCCCTCTCCTTTGTTCTCCAGAAAAAAAACTTTACAATAGGAGGTTTATAAGGGGATTTTTTTTATTATACTGGTGCTTTTTAGCCATGCTAGTAAAAGGGTCTACCTCTATGTTCTAGACAGAAATATCACGTTAATGAGTGGATGGATTTACTCTGAAACTGTGAAATTCTGCAGTGATTCGTGGGCAGAGAATCTATTGCAATACAACTTTTCCTTTAACTTCTTGTCTGATTCTATCATTGGGTCAAATTCTAAACATTGTTTTAATTTAAGTCCAGCCCACCATGAAAACATCCAATTGTTTGTTGACCTGTATTTAAGCCTCAGTTTTAGCTTTGCATATTTTGATGAGTGTGGAGTGCTAAGTCATCAGCTAACTCTATTAATGATGGTAAAGGTGAATTTACACTCTGTGCTGGTTTAGTGTTGGAACAAGACTCAAATGGCTGACAGATGAAGTGCTGACCTCTTTTTTATTAGTTTTTCTAGATTAAAGAAGATGATGCCAACTCTCTGAGCAAATGCACTGCATAAAACCTACATACATGTACAAAAACCCAGCTCTGTGTTTTTGTGCTGGAGTTTTCTCCCATGTGGTCATGTGCTGACATCTCGGACACTGAACATGTGCTGCTGTTGTCTGACTCACACACTTTCTGTCCCCTTTCTCAAACACACCTTTACTCTTCTGAGACATTTGTTTATCATCACTCCATATTCTTATCTTAAACCATCCTCTATCTCGTTACATTTTGTGTCATCCATGTCCCTTGTCTCTCCATATCCCCTCCAGCTACAGGATGCAGTACCACTCATTTGACCGTCTGTCCATCTCACCCATTTGTTCTGACTACAGTCTGAAGATCAAGAAGATTGCCATGGATCAGTCCAAGTAACCAACGCTCTTCTTTCTGCCTCCCTTCTTGCTATCTCTGTCCTACTTTCCTGCTTGTTCTTCTTTTCTTCTGCTATGATACTTAACTGATGCATGACTTTCCTCTCTACTTTGCCAGAACAGCTCTTTATATGAAAACTCACAGGTATTGTGATTCCACCAGTTTTAAATCAACAATATAAAGATGGGAATGGGAGAAATTATGAAATAATTTTCTTAAATCTTTAGCTGATCTGTGGCATGTTTTATCACAGAAGTATCGCGTCCTTCAGGCTTTTCTATCTATCTTAACCACATTTATCCCTTTTACTATTCTCCTCCAGTCCCTCATCTTCTGCCGCTTGCGTCCTCTTTTTCTATTCCCTGCTTCAAAGTACTTTGGTATTGGTCGTCTCTGCGTTTCCTGTATCTTTTCTTCCCTTATGCTGCTATCATTTCTCTCCCTCCTCTTTCTATCTGGATTGCAATTTCTTCCCTTGTTTCCTGCTGAATAACAGATTTGTGTGAATAAATGATGACTGTGAGCGTGTTTATCTGCGCATGATTACTTCTTTCTCGATGTAGCTCTGTACACACAAGTCTGTTTGAAGGGTAAATGTCATCATAAGATTGATAATCCAAATGCTTGTTGATTAAAGCTTTTACACGCTTTCATTGCCTGCTAAACAAAGCATTTCAAATGTTGCAAATCTGCAATAAAAGATGATTTTTGGGTTTTTTTCTGCTGAACACATTTTTGTTGATTGTGATTTTGCCATGTAAAGCACACAAGTACTAAAATCCTAGTCTTTCCAGTTTGTTGACATGTTATATATTCACATTATAGTTGTAGCCCAGTATGATCTAGCAGTTTTAGGACAGGGGACATGAACAATCATCACAACAACTATAGATAATGCAGATACTAAATGTTTCAAATGCACAAGTCAGTCACCTTACCTTTGGTGTACTAATCAAGTACGGCAAGTAGTTCCCTAAACCACTGCCACGACACTTTAAGCTGGCTCTATAAATGAAAGCTTTTAAATTTTGTTCAACAGCTAATCTCCAACTGTGGTCACTGATTTTAATATACCTTCTTCATTTAAACCATCAATGATGGCACAAATGAGACTAAACCCAAGCAGTTCCAGCTCATAAAAAGAAAGCAGCTACTAGATAAATACCATAAAGTTTCATAGTGCTAAGGAGGACTCCACAGTTTGATGACGAGTCTCTCTGGGTTCAGCTTAATTAGAGCAGCACTGAGTTAGCTTAACTCGTCTAGCCTCCGCCGTTATTTGAAAGTAGGAAGTCATGCATGCAAAGGTATGCGATTCCCACACTGTTAATTTAATATGTGTATAAATATCTGACTATTAAAGCTGACGGTCACCAGGGTAACCTCAAAGATGTTGTTTTATTTCTAGTTATTTCTCAGGGTAGAAGAGATGACTGTATCACAGTGAAAATTGTGTCACTGTTTTAATAATTTC
The DNA here is from genome assembly GCF_057382095.1 of Aulonocara sp. 'chitande type north' Nkhata Bay. Classification (NCBI taxonomy): domain Eukaryota; kingdom Metazoa; phylum Chordata; class Actinopteri; order Cichliformes; family Cichlidae; genus Aulonocara; species Aulonocara sp. 'chitande type north' Nkhata Bay. Next base: position 28,637,804 of record NC_141355.1, on the reverse strand, counting down.
TTACTGTACTGTATGTGCCCACTCGTTCTAATTCACTCTGGATAACCGCAGTAGCTGAATGTCCTACATTTAGTACTCTGTACCTCAGGCTTACCCAGTGCACTGTAAAATTTCAGATTCTTTCCCGAGCCACACTTTTCTCCTTTTTGACTTATGAAAACACACAGGGATATTGGATTCTGCCTCTAAATCAACACTTATCTCCAATACAGGAAAACAAAACAACAAAACTAACAAAACCCTTTGGTAATGAAAGTTTTAAAAAGACCAGCAATTTTGTTTTGAGCTGATGCATCTCCAGATTCCTTTTTCTTTTGTCTTTTTTTTTAAATACTTCTTCATTGATTTTCTTTTTGTTTGTTTTTAACAATTCCATTATTTTGCTAATACTTATGTTCCTTTTTAGGTCTTTGGAGCTGTTTTTTGCCACCAATCAAAATAACAGAGGCGTGGACCACGTGAATGACAAATCTCCTCGTCTCTGCCGCAAGTTCTCCTCTCCACCTCCTCTGTCCATCCCATCCCGGACCACCTCCCCCGTCCGAACTCGAAAGCTGTCCCTCCACTCCCCTATCACGGCCAGAGTCGGGGGCCTTGATCTGACCAGTCCTCTGTCCAATTACAGTGTCAACAACAACACTTCCCAGTCTGCTGGCAGTAGCCCCACATCTGCCCAGACACCAACACCTCAGACCCCAACCCCAACTACTTCCTCTCCTCCCCCCCCTACCTCTTCCACCTCTCCTCCACCGAACAATTCTAAGCCAACACAAGACCAAGTTCCTCCTATTCCCTCCTCGCCTGACCAGAGTCCCTGCTCAACTGCAGAGGGAGAGGATGTCCCCAGAATTGACCCCTTCTGTGGAAAACTGCGACGGAGTATACGCAGAGGTATTTCATAGTTTCCCCTATTACACTTTTCAGAACATTAGGACTGAATATTGTTGAAATGTATCTGTTATTCTATGGTTTTCATTACTGTATTATAAGAAAAACAGGGAAATAATCATTGTCAACTTTTAGTACTTGAAAAATAATACAGATTATGTAAATAATCAAATAGGCACATATAATATATGAATGTTTCTCCTGTTTGTTAGCTTTAGGTTATTAGGTCAGACCGCAAAAATACTTAAATTAGGCTGAAAGCTTTCTGCTGCTACTAATATTGACATGAGGTTAAGCATATGGGGTCTGAAGTGTGCTTTGCTGCATTTGTAACAGTAGTAATGAGTGATAAGTGATGTTGCAGTGCACTCGCATTACCTGAAGTTCAGCAAGGAAAGATATTAAACCACCGGGGGTCAGAAAAACCTTTCACAGGTTAAAATTAACAGTAGATTTTTAAAATTTTGCCTGCAGGTCAAAAAGCATGTCCGGTAACCTTTTCTGCTTCTTTATATCAAATAGCATCAGGCCACATGCTGTTAGAGACTATGTGCTGGACTATGTTTGTTGTTTAGGTATATTATCGGTGTATGTATTGCCACTAAACTTATACATTTAAAGAGTTGTTGGTGTACTAAAGGGTTTATGAAGCACTGAAGGTTACTAATCAAATGACAGAGTGAAGTGTTTCCCTGTAAGAGCAGAACAAGTGCCTGGTGGGACATCATTATCTCCTGGCATTTGTGTGCCAAAGTCAGCTAAGCCGCCTTCCCACCACACACGGTCAGATCTTCTAATGGTAGTGTTAAACAGCTCTCTCAGGCTGGAGAGGTATAGCGTCAGGGCATCTCAGGCAACACGGTTTCAATTTGACACTCATCAATATTTGCACATGTGTGTGTGTGTGTGTGTGTGTGTGTGTGTATGTGCATGAGAGGTTCATGTGCTTCTAACCGCTTACAAGGAGACAAAGACCCATTAGCATTGGTACCACAGAGCCACTTCACCTCTTCTCTATACTGTCTCAGCTTCTTGGGCTCTTAATCAGTCAGTACATTCTGTGCTTATGTGTACCTGCAGCTAATGTGCATCCACGTATATGTCTGTTGATCTTTCTCTTGGCTTGTCTCCTTAATGTGTGTGCATATGCATGCTGGTAAATTACCAGTGTGACATTCTGAGCACAAGTTAAAAGTGATTATGTGAAAAATCTTACTGTTTTAAATCTATCTATCTATCTATCTATCTATCTATCTATCTATCTATCTATCTATCTATCTATCTATCTATCTATCTATCTATCTATCTATCTATCTATCTATCTATCTATCTATCTATCTCTCTATCTGTGTGTGTGTGTGTGTGTGTGTGTGTGTGTGTGTGTGTGTGTGTGTGTGTGTGTGTGTGTGTGTGTGTATATATATATATATATATATATATATATATATATATATATATATATATATATATATATGCACACACATAACACATAGTACTATAACAGTTTCACCAAACTAGCAGTAATGCCAGGCATGACCTCTATACTGAGTAATTTCTGTTAATTTAGTTATAATGGGCCTCTTGTCCAGTAAAAAAACCATTAGCATCATGGTCACCACCAGCAATCTTCAACTTTGCTTTTCCTTCTTTCTAGCTGTACTGGAGTCAGCGTCACTAGAGAAAATCATCCCAGAGTCTCCACAGACCAGTGAAGCAGGAGATATGTCGCCGTGCCGCTCTCCTTCCACACCTCGACACCTTCGCTACAGACAGCCTGGTAAGAGGCCGCCTATGTGTGCAGGCTACTTTACAGAGCCACAGAGTTAGGCAGATATCCTTGACCCTATAGACTAACATCATACTAAAATACAAAGCCCATACATCACACAGCAATATACATGTGTTTGTTAAAGTATTTGTGTTTAGCTTTGTCAGCATGGTTTTTCTTGCAGTGGATCAAGTTCATTGACAGGCAGAATAACACTGAAGAAAGTCTATGCTGCAAGCAGAACATTTGATATTTTTATTGCATCTTTATTTCGTCTTTATTTTTGTTTATTTTATCCATTCAAAAGTCACAAACCATATAATAAATTCAAGTGTTGATAGCTGATGTTAAGAACATGTGACAGTATGTAGGCCTCACAAATGTCCATGGCCATTTCAGAGCCATCAAATTTGGTATACTCCCTAATAACAAATAATCTTCTATTTACAGAGTATTTTTTGAATGTTTTACATGAATACTTTTTTTGCCCTATACAAACAAGGTTTTTCCAGGAAAATTTAAAAAAAAAATTATGAAAAGAATAATTTTACTTTATAAAGGAAACAGTGATTATATTCAGGTAAAGCAATAAGACATAAAAGAAAAATCATTTCAGTCAATAGACATTGGAATCATATTTCATTATGTTAGATTGAAAGGAAAGTTAGCGTTTATGTTCACGCTGTTGTTGCCTTTGATGATAATTATGTGCTTGTGCACCTGCAGTCCAGCCAGGGGAGAACTCACGCTGCTCAGTCTCTCCAGCTTCAGCCTTCGCTATTGCCACAGCAGCAGCAGGACACGGTGCACCGCCAGGTACACACACACACACACACACACACACACACACACACACACACACACACACACACACACACACACACACACACACAGAGTAAAAATGATTAAACAATTCATCCAGATCATAATTCTGATTGCAAAAGCTACCAGAAAAATCAAAAAGGAAATATAAAGAAAAAACAATGTAAAAGTGAATAATAACTCAAAAATAAAAACCAGAAGTATAATAACCCCGTGGTGGGCATAAAATAAAAACGTTATACGGTTAATTTTGTTTCTTTTTTTTAGTTATATATAGGTTTAATATTGTTAAAGCAGTAACATCTCTTGGGGGACAGGGTCAGTGGATAATCCATAACTCAGTTTCCATAATCATGAACCTTTAAAAAATAGCTCATGTGATGCTTTAATATTCAAAACTTTGAAATGCCTGCTTTTTGTTTGTTTTTGATTTTCCATCCAGTGTTTACTAACTCTGAAAGAACCTGTGATAAAGAGTTCATCATTCGCCGAGCTGCAACTAATAGAGTTCTCAATGTTCTGCGCCACTGGGTCTCCAAACATTCACAGGTCTGTCTGTACCCACCACTCTCTGTGCATGTTGTGTGTGTGGGTGTGTGTGTGTGTGGGTCCAGTGTTTTGCTGGGGTGATCAAGTCTGCGGTCTCATTAAAACAGGTGATTGATGCGTTCTCGCTCTGCTCCACTGCTCCCAGTTGATCGCGTAAACAGCAAACTGTGCACAAACACACACCAAATATTGTTTTAACTGGTCAGCTGGCTCAGCCTGCCTACTCTTGTGCTAAACAGCCAGCCTCTAATGAATTGAACATCAAGGTAATTGCCTGCCTCCCTGCAGAGATCTTTACACTCTAACTGCATCAATATGTTTTATGTATTTTTCTTCGATAAAACAAAATGCTGTGATGACAGTCCAGCTTTAGTCAACTTATTAACACACAGGCCCGCACAATGACATACACACATACAGACACCCACTTATTTTTTAGAGGCCAGAGAACAGAAAGAGCTTGTTAAAACTGACCTTTAAACAGGAGTTAAATTGAGGTAGGAGTAAAGCAGAAAATTGGAGGAGAGGAAAGTGAAAAGACTGTAAGAAATGAAAGAGGAACGGGGATTTGGAAGAAGTATCATGCCGCCGTGACTGATGATTGATCAGGTGATGCTTTTATTGTGTGGAGACTTGAGGCAATATTAATTACAAGAGTAGAATCACCTGTAGTTCAGGTAGTATGTGAAATTATAATATGTGAATAATATTCCTCAGTTTGTTAACAATATATCTACTGAGATTAATAATCATCTATTTAATCAGCTGTGCAGTGGTAGCTGTTTCTTTGGTATTTTAAAGTACCTTACACATCAGCTGAACAACAGACTTCATGAAATGTAATTGTCTTATTATGCAAGTTCTTAACTATGGGTACTTGTGCCTCTGGGAATACTTCTGCAAAATAGGTTGGTTAAAAAAAATCTAAATTAAAAATCTGAGTAAAAAAGCAAATGTATCTAGTGCTAAAAACCAGGTATCAAAAAAGCAGCAGTATTTAGAAGAATGAAATATAATTGGCTATAAATGGTTAACTGGCAAACTGACCTAAATCCTCCACAAGAAACACAGTAAAGAGCCTAAAGACCCAGCCTATAAATTCTTCTCATCCCAGTCTGGTCAAGCATCTGAAGGATTCACTGAAACGAGACCAATACAAAGAGCCTAAAACCACAAGAACGAGAACAAAAGCATCTTGGTGCCACAGGACAGAGGTCCCAATGATCAGAGCTATTCTGACGGAGGATGTGACAAACTGCTTTGTATATTACTAATAACAGAAAAGTACTCTGTATTATATCACCAACTAAAATGAAATATACCATGATAGAGGACATTTTTCCATTTAATCCAGTTGTGTTGTTTGTTTGTTTACTTCACTTCACTTTATCTTCACTTCTCTGGTTAAGATTTTAGTTTGAATCAAAATCAGGCTTGTGTTACTGTTACCATTACTACCAAAGTCTGTATAATGTAAACATGTATTTGTTTGTGCTTAGGACTTTGAGATGAATGGGGACCTTAAGATGTCAGTGATCTGTCTCCTGGAGGAGGTGCTTAGAGATCCAGACCTTCTGCCTCAGGAGAGGAAAGCTACTGCGAACATACTAAAGTACAGCTGAAACTCAAATACATACAAAAACATGCTCTCGTACAAACAAGCAGCATGTACACGAAGCACTTTGGCACCTTTGAATGACAAAAATATGTCATCAAATAGTGTTGTTTTTAATTTTTAATACTCTCTTGTTCTAATACTTTTACTGTTCTCCTCTATTCTGTCTGATAGTGCGCTTTCTCAAGATGATCAGGAAGATGCCCAACTGAGAATAGAAGACATCTTACAGATGGTGAGAAAATGAAGCTTTTCCCTATTTTCTGTCATATATACAAACTTTTTCATCCTGGGTACTGATATTAACAATTCCTTTGAGCCAAAGTTCAAAATTCAGCTGCCCTAAACCCTCAGTATCTGTTCTTGGATCTATATCAAAGTGAGGAGCGGAGATCTCATCGATATGTTTATCCCAGGCAAACAGCTCTGGCTGTAGGCACAGCACTACCCACATGCTGTTCAAACTTTCTCATTGCATTCAGAAGAAAGGTGATTTAAGGGGAGGGTGAAGAAAGCTAAATCAGATTGTTTTAGGCAGTGGATCTACAGTGGGCATCTTGACGAATGCCCACTATAAGATAAAAAAAAGATTTATTTTGAAATCTCAAGGTATTTTATTCAGTTAGCTTTAGTAGTGACTCTATAATATAGCGAGTTATAAATTTGCCTAAGATGCAAAAGGTCCTTATTCAAGACCAGGAGGAGACACCAGTCATTTTGGGGTTGTGTCAGAAAGGACATCCAGCATCCACATATTTGATGTGGATGCTGGATGTGGAGCTACCTGCTCTGGCAACCCAATAAGGGAGGAGCTTATTTAGCAAGCTTTAATCTATCTACTCTATCTCCAGTATAAAAAGAGAAAAAGTAATTTTCTACATAGCTTAAATGTCTTGTTTTGCAATACCTAATTTTATGGCTTTGTTCATGTAGTTACAAAGTATTACAAATTTCTGCGAAATACTTTCACAGTTATCACCACCTGTTGCACATGATGACAAAAAAAATCACAAGCACTGACAATTTCCTAGATTGGATCGGTTATCTCTGGAAATCACAAACAAATAGACGTATTGGGTTTGTAAATTGTGAAAAGCGTCTGTCATTCACAGTGTTCTAAGCTCTGGGCAGAAGGGGTAAATAGACTCTGTGCTGACAGTGATGCTACCCAGGGACTGTCAAATGTCATAAACCATATTTATCACAGCCTGTCTCTTTATTAGATATTTATATCTCACTATCTCACTTCTGTTTGGGGTCATTTGTTTTTATGTCTTTGTCTCTGAATGTGTGTGTGTGTGTGTAGGCGGACTGCCCGAAGGCAGAGTGTTTTGAATCTCTCTCAGCGATGGAGCTGGCTGAACAGATCACTCTGCTGGATCACATCGTCTTCAGGAGCATCCCTTATGAGTCAGTCCTCTCATGAAACCCAGTCAGTCCTCTCATATGTGATCTGCATCAGGTCAAAGAGACATAAATCCCCTTTATGGGCACTGGGCATGCTTTTAGAAGGACATAAATGAAAACTAATGGTATTTTATTTCAACTTTAGAACTCCAAACATCAGAGAATAGATTTGCACTTGCTTACCATCTGATTTCAGAGGCATTAGAAAATGAAACTTATACTCTGCTATACTTGAGTGTGTGTGATCTCATTTGGGTATATCTCTGTCTTCCCTCTCGAAGAGAGTTCCTGGGCCAGGGATGGATGAAGGTCGATAAGACAGAAAGGACACCTTACATCATGAAAACGAGTCAGCACTTCAATGATGTAACTTCTTCCAATGTGTTTAAGCACCATTTTTTTCCAGACTCTTCTGTAAAGATTCAGTACCTATAGCTCTTCATTAATACCATACTACTCTATTCTTTTTCTTTTGAAGATGAGTAACCTGGTGGCATCGCAGATTATGACCCATACTGATGTGGGCTCAAGGGCCAACTCCATTGAGAAGTGGGTTGCTGTGGCAGACATATGTCGCTGTTTGAACAACTACAACGGAGTATTGGAAATCACATCCGCACTCAATCGAAGTGCTATCTACCGTTTGAAGAAGACCTGGGCTAAAGTCAGCAAACAGGTGGGGTAAATCCTGAACAACCCTCTCTGTATGCAAAACCTGAAATACTTGTTTAAAGATCTAAAGTGTATAAACACTTAATCTCATCGTGAAGCACTAGAAAAAAAACATCTTTTGTCCAAAATGTTTACAAATGGGAATTCTTTCATTGGCACTGATACTGTACCATTAGAGGGTTTCAGAGAAGAGACGAGTGCTTAATCGCACTTAATGTTAATAGCGGTAAGGTTTATTGTCTGCTCTTTACTTAATCCTGATAACATTCAGCAGACAGGCTGCCTGCAATGCTATTCATGGCTGGAGAAAGTTTCAAATCTTGCCATTTTAGATCATTATAAATGCCTGTTTGTGATCTTTTCCAGACTAAAGCCCTGATGGACAAACTGCAGAAGATTGTGTCCTCAGAAGGACGATTTAAAAATCTGAGGGAGACGCTGAAAAAGTGAGACTTTGCATTTGTTTTTAAAATACCATCATATGTAAGAAAAAGCGCAGCACAATGGTGCAGTGGTTAGCACTGTTGGCTCACAGCAAGAAGGCCCTGGGTTTGAATCCGTCATCTGGCCGAGGCCTTTCAGTGGCTTCGGCTTTATTCTTTAGTGGGTTAGATTATATGGTGATTTCAAATTTCCCATAGGTGTGAATGTGGGAGGGAATGGTTGCCTGTCTCTCGGTGTTAGCCCTGCATCACACTGGCGACCTGTACCCTGCCTCTTGCTGTATGATAGCTGGGATACACTCCGACAACCCTGACAGGGATAAGCAGGAGAGAATAGACGGACGGACGTATCAAAAAATGAGTTTTTATGGACTTGGAAGCAAGTTGATTTGTATGCTATTCTTTAACTCTCTCATTCCAGTTGCAACCCTCCTTGTGTGCCATATTTGGGAATGTATCTAACAGACTTGGCCTTTATAGAAGAGGGAACACCAAATTTTACAGAGGAGGGTCTTGTTAACTTCTCCAAAATGAGGATGGTAAGCGTGTGTAAATAAATGCACTGGAAGCAGATCATCTTGAGGTGCACGCTGTTAAGTCAGTATTAAGATAAATTCCATATTTTATTCAGATATCTCACATCATCAGAGAGATCCGACAGTTCCAGCAGACGCCGTACAGAATAGAGCATCAGCCCAAGGTACTTTTATTTTTAATTTTTATCTGTACTACCTTTCTTTATCTAAAGATCAAAAACATCACAAGGCATTATTTCATTTAGACGACATGCAATTATTATTACTTAAACAATATAATCAAAGGGCAGGATAACATTTAAACTGTCAAAAAGCTTCTAAAATAATAAAAGAAAACTAGTCTGAAGAAGTGAGGTTTGAGAGTGGTTTTAAGGAATTCGTTTTGCTTGGTTTGACTGCACAGATTATTCTTGGATGTGCTTGTCGTGGCTCTTGTTCTGAGAGGATTACTGAAAATCCCTTTGATATATGGGTAGTCTTTTTTTTTAAAGAATGCATGGAACAATAGAAACCATCCCAAATTGCCCAGTCTCCTGTTTTTGCTCTAATGTACTCATCTTTCAAACAGGTATTAGTTGGACCAACCAGAAAACAGATTACTTTAATGAATAGCTTATTTGCAAAATCCTATTGGTGTATTTCCTGTGAGATCATCTTATAGTCAAAATCACATCAATCTTTAATTGAAAATAAATAATTGAAGCTGTAGCCGTAAAGATATTTTAATCATCATGCCTGTCATCCATATTCGATTATAACCAGGTGACCCAATACCTTCTGGATAAGACTCTGATCATGGATGAGGATACACTTTACGATCTCTCCCTGAAGATAGAGCCCAGGCTTCCCGCCTGAGTTAGAGCTGTTTGTGGCCTGTGGGAGCCTGCTGAACCTGGACCCCCAAAAGGGCAAAACGCCCACGTGATCTCATCAATCAAGAGAAAGTTGGAAGAAGAATTTTCAGAGCAACTTGGAAATAGAATGAGATTTGGTCTAAGGAGACAGATATCGATGCATGCGGTCAGTTGAACATGTTTGAGAGCTTTACAAGAGAAAGGGGAATATAAGAATGAGAAATGCACCTGTAAGGTTGTAAGACAGCTCGTCTTCGAGGGGAAAGAGAGGTTGCATTGTATGAAGGTTTTGAGGAAATTGCATGTCATAGTCTGGTGCACATGGCATCACACTTCCTGAGGCAGCCTGAGAGTGCAGGACAGGGTGAGAGAGAGAAGTTAATGGATGTAACAGAGATGTAGCATATACAGATAGTGTGACAGAGAGGTGTTTGAGCTTACGTCTCTGTACTATTGTCTGTGTTCTTTTGCCTGTGCATTTTCCGTGCCATGTCCTGTGGAGCAAGACCCCTAAAATGCTTTCTGTCATGAAGGTCACTGCATAAAACTTGCATGAATTCAGCTTGGGATGTAACTGTCTAAATTGCCTTCATTCTGACCCCTGATCCTCTGCTTAGCATGCACCGCTTTTGCCAGGGTGACTTCTTAAGCCATTATGCATCCTCAGTGGGCTGAATGCGTCAAAAGCCTTTAAACCTTCACATATAATGCAGAAAGACGAAAACGAAACACAAAATGTGATATATTTTAATGAATTTAGATTTTTCCCTTGTTAAGCAATTAATTCTATATTTATTTGTGATTGCTTAATTTGGTTGACTTTTTTTTAAAGAACATATGAATGATTAAAATTAAAACATTTATTCAGTGCCTTCCACTAGTGCAGGTCAATCTCCCACATTCCCAAATTGAAAATTTGCAAGCACAAAGTTTTATATAAATTCAAATTTAAAATATTAAAATTTTATTTAAAATTAAGACTGTAATTTTACTCATTCATTTCCTTTTTTTTTAAGATCAGACGTGTCATTTAGACTAAACAGTAGCATGTCAGTGTAATGTAGTAAAGCCATTGCAGCATCCAATGAGCATATATCTCCCTCTACTGTTTAAATATTGTTATAACCTCTGCTAACACAAAGCTTTGCAGCATGTGTGTGCAATTTGTTTGTTTTTTTGGCATTTATTGACTGTCAGCTGGGCTAGTGGGTGTCATCACTCCTCTATGTGTAACTGGGGCAACTACAGTCTAAACTGGGACAGTACACAGTGCACTCCCTGAGATGTAGCTTTGCTTGATTGAAAGGGTGATCGTTATTTACCATGCTATTTATTTCAGATGCTGTATTTATATTATTTTTTGTATATAGTGACTTTACACATATTGTACGATTGAAGAAGAAATAATTGGAATTGTTATGCTGTGAATACTGATTTTATTGTTGTTGTTGGGTTTTTTTCTTTGTCTCTGGTTTTCATGTTGAATTTTAATTTTGCATCGGAGGCTCTTGTATAGGAAAAAAAAATCTGTTCAACTTTATTCTAAAAAAATGCCTTTTGAAGGTTAAAAAATGTAGCACTTCAATAATCAGACATTGTTTTCTGTATTAATGATATGATAAGTATAATTGTCCTGCATGCACACAACAGCTGCATGTTGTGCATGTCTGACTGGACGCTTCCTTTACCTTCTTCCTCTGCTTCTCTATAATAATATCGTCTCTGTAGCTGTCAGGAAAAAAAAGAAAGGTATAAAAACAATACTTTGTCCATCGAATCAGGCACGTTTGTCTCTTAGTGTACCTCACAAAGTTAAGCCTCTTGGCTGTGTCTTCTGCAAAACTAGCTGTTGTTATGCAGTAGCAGTGTTGCAACTTTTCTCACAGAACAATAACCTTATTCAAAATCAATTAGAGGAAATGTTTCAGACTTTGCTCTTGGGAAAACTTGCCCTTTTTCACTGCATCTGTAATTCTGAGTATCTGTTTCACATTAAAAGTGTGGGAATACAGTATGCTATGTTTGTATTGTAATATTATCTTTGTGTTTATTTGTTTGCATTTTCATGTGTGGGTGCAGGGGAAATAAATTCAACATGCCTTATACGTTTGCATATTTCTTTGGAGTCCTTAGTAAGAATTTCAGTAATATTACCACTAATGCTGAATCCACTTCAGCTCCTTTCAATAATGCATCAAAAAATATCACTAAAATAATGTGGCCAAACTTTGTAAAACCAGACACCAGAAATAGATTTTAATTCCAAAAAAAAGTTGGAGACACTGAGTAAAATGTAAGTAAACGTAGAATGCAGTAGCTTGCAAATTTCAAACTCATTGTTATGCACAGAAAAAAATGTAAACAAAAATTTCATGAAAAATATTCGCTCATTTTGAATTTGATGGTAGCATCATGTCTCAAAAAAGTTTGGATGGGGCAGCAAAAGTCTGGAAAAGTAAGTGATTCTAAAAAGAAACAGCTGAAAGGACATTGCTGCTAACTAGGTTAACTGGCAACAGGTCATTAACATCGAAAGAGCATCTTAGGCAGAGCTTCTCAGAAGTCAAGATGGGCAGAAGTTCTCCAACCTACAAAATACTGCATCTAAAAAACTGTACATGTAATATATTATGTACAGAATTTTTCTGCTGTTGATCCAGGTTCAGATCACCAGTCCTCCCTTACACTAGCCACCTCCTCCAGCTGATCCAGGTGGACACTGAAGCATTCCCAATTTAGCTGACAGACATAATCTCTCCAGCTCCCTTTCTTCTGTCCTGGGGCCTCTTCCTGGTAGCTGAACCACCTCAAGTTGCTCCTTTCACTGTGCAGTGAGTAGTGAAAGGAGCAACTTGTAGTGGCTTTACTATGAGCACCTCCTGACTGACAGAGGTCCTCATTCTATACCTACACCAGAGTCCAGTCACCCTTTGAATATTATTCTATAATGTTGAGTCTGGCTATAGAATAATGTTCTTCAATGAAAGAACTATTCTGGGAATCTTCAAAAATCTCTGTGCACAAGAAACAAGGCTAAAATCAATATTGGATCCCTGTGATACACAGCATTACAAACAGGCATGAGTCTGTCATGGCAATCACTGCACTGCACTTCCAGAAGTTAATGTCTGTGAACACAGTTCCCTTGTGCCATCCACAAATAAAGGTTAAAGCTTCATCATGCAAAGAGGAGGCTGTGTGTGAACAAGATCCAGAAATGGTACCATCATTTCTGGGCCAAAGGTCATTGGAAATTAACTGAGGCAATATGGAAAACTGGTTTGTGGTCAGATGGATTGAAATTTTAAATTATGTTTTGAAAAGAATTTACTGTGTCCTTCAGACTCATATTTCAGCAAAAACAATGCTAAACCACATACTGCACCTATCATAACAGCATGGCTTCGTAGTGGAAGAGTCTAAGTGCTAAACTGGCCCAACTGCAGTCAGACCCTTCACCAAATAAAAACACTTGGTACATAATGAATCAAAAATATGGCAAAGCATACCCAGGACTGTTGAGCAGCTGGAATCCAACAAGAAGGGAACAACATTCCTCACCCCCAGCAACTCAGTTCCCAGATGTTTATGAGAATAGGGGATGCTACATAAAAGTAAACATGACAGACTTTTTTTCCCCAGCTGTGTTGTGGCCATCAAATTCAAAATGATCTAATTTTCTTCTTAAAATTGTATATTTTCTCAATTTAAATATCTGACATGTTTTTTTCCATTATGAATCAAATATGAGTTTATGAGATTTGCAAATCATTGCATTATGTTTTTATTTACATTTTACACAGCATCCCAACTCTTTTGAAATTGGGGTTGTGCATATCGAATGTGATAGTGCTCTTCAAATAATGAATAATTAAGTAATTTAAAATGTTGCAGATTCACATTTGAAGCATTGCAATAACAATCAACACGATATTTGAAAGTCTAAATCTCTATCCTTGTTGTCTGGAGATATTTCATGCAGATCTTGGGATATTTGCAGAGAGTATGACCTTGAATTTTATGAAGATGCCCCTCTGTATAATTAATTTGCTCCAAGCCACTTTTTATTTTGATTGTTAGGGATACAAGAATGTGCAAAGCATGCTATGAATTTCTATTCGGATATGCTTCAGGCTGCATTGCTGCTTCTGATGAAGAGTGCTCTATCTTGGGACTAGTGCTGAAAACAACAAGTACAGTTCATGCATACAGTATTCTACGTTGGCCTATAAAACCTGCTTACATGTGCGTAGTCCTTTGTGAAAGAGTAACCAGGCAGCTCCGAGGCAAACATACTCAGTGCACTGCATGGAGGATGGTATTTTAAGAGCATAACGGTTTTTTTCCCAACTGCTTTTTTTCTTTCACTTTTTCACAAAATTACAAAGTACTACTGACTGCTTTGCACTGATGTTCAGAGTGGTGCACAAATGAAACACTCTCATCCACTGTAACACAACATTATATTTTAGGAAAAAAGTATACTTCTTAGTGCCACCTAAAAACAAAGCGCTACAAGTTCTATATGTCAGTGAAACAACTGTAATCACTATATCTGCCTCATAAATGACAGGTTCTGACTCTGAATGATGACCCATGACTGTGGTTGTCCTGCCACCATGTGGTCACAACTGATTTTGCGTCTTCATCCACCAGTACACACATCCATCAGCCAAAGCTCTGGACCAGGGCTGCCCAATCCCAGTCCTCGAGAGCTACTATCCTGCAGCTTTTAGATGCATCCCTAATCCAACACAGCTGAATCAAATGGTTTGATTACCTCTTCAGCATGCCATCATGTTTGGCAAAGGCCTGATAACAAGCCATTCATTTGATTCGGGCGTGTGGGAACAAGGATGCATCTAAAAGCTGCAGGACGGTAGCTCTCGAGGACCGGGATTGGGCACCCCTGCTCTGGACACTCAAGCATGGGCTCAACAAGACCATCAAAGGTAAAAGATGTATTATCTGCCCCTTTTAGTACACTTATAAATCTTATAAACTGGTAAATGACTAACTCTTTTTAATATCTATTTTTGTCGATTTAGCCTAAAATACGGATCTTATGGTGATCTGCAATTCTACACTGGCTGTGGAGGTGAAGAAGAATAGTGAACAGAACAATGCAATAAATGAATGAATCGTTAAATATGTATGTTAGTCCAAAGTGCTTTGAGTGGTCTGCAAGAATAGAATAAGTGCTATATAAATACCAGTCCATTATATTCAGTTTAATTGTGGGTGACATATTTAATTCTATGTAGTGATTGTATGCTTCATGGACACGTATTATGTAGTGGTTAATAATTGTCTTAGATATTCTGAAATTAACAAGTATCAAACTAGAGAGCATTAAAGCGGTGGCTGCAGCTCAGGAGATAGAGCAGGACATCTACTAATTGGAAGGTTTTGGTCTGATTCCTGACCGCTCCAGTCTGCATGCCAAATATCCTTGGAGAACACACAATCCCCAAGTTGCTCATCCATACTTGTGTGTGAATGTTAGATAGGAAGCTGTTAACCCTTTCATACATGAATTATGACAACAACCAGGATACTTTTCTTAAGTATTTTTATTCACCTTCAGGCATGAAAATATTAATAAAAATACTTAAGAAAAGAATCCTGATTGCGGTTGTCATAATTCATGCATGACAGGGTTAAAAAAAACAATAATTACAATGAAACACGTCATACATCTATCCATACATCCACCCATCCATTTTCTTCCGCTTATCCGGGGCCGGGTCGCGGGGCCAGGGGGCAGCAGCCAAAGCAGCCTGTGCTCTGTTCCAGTAGCTCAGGAACAGAGCGGGAGGGAGAGAGGGAGAAAGAGAGCCAGGGACAACAACGTCACATTAGAAAGGTATAGTGATCATCCACAACTATTTTCAGTTGCAGATGATAAAGGATTCAGAAAGTTTATTCACGTAGACCTATATGACAAAGAATGTGCATCTTCTTTTTGTTTTCATATTTTAATTTAGATTTAATTGTGTTGTGGTTTGCAGTGTTTTGTGTTGTTTCACTTTAAATTTGTTTAAAAGGAAAACGCTGAAAATTTAAATAGTTAAAAGTTTAAAATGTAAATAGTTTTTTTTTTTGTATTATATGATTTATTTATTTTATTTTATGTGGAGTGAATAAATAAAAGTATATTTACGGTGGGCCCTAGAGACAAAGCACGTACACATACAAACCCCGAAACACGTCCAAACTCCAAAACATGTAAAAAAACACAACAGCAGTGCTCCAGGATGCTATAGGGGCAGTGTTGAGCTTTTGTTACCTAGTGGCTACACAAGCCAGGAAGTACCAACGACTGGATTTGGTGTGTGGTAATAACAGGTAAATGTACTTTTTTAAATTTTTTTTTATTTGAATATATATGAGTGACTGTGTATAAATACACAAACAATACACATATACTTTCAATTGTGTAATTTAAGTGAGGTAGCTGTTTTGGAAGTTCGGTTAACTCTAGGAATGTGTTTTGGAGTTTGTACGTGCTTTGGAGATATTTATATATAAACATATTTAAATAAAACCACAGGTTTGTTTTTTTTACATTAGTAATTCCTTTTGTGCATAATTTCAAATTGTTGTTCATAATAAATTAATTAAAGCAACAAAACAACCTGAAGAGCCGGTTGGGAGCCAAAAGAGCCGGCTCGTTTTAGTGAGTCGAGTCGAAAGAGCCGGTTCTCTAAAAAGAGCCGGAAATCCCATCGCTAGTGAGCAGGAGGACAATTCAATTCAATTCAATTTTATTTGTATAGCGCCAAATCACAACAAAAGTCGCCTCAAGGCGCTTTATATTGTACAGTAGATCGCACAATAATAGATACAGAGAAAAACCCAACAATCATATGACCCCCTATGAGCAGGCACTTTGGCGAGAGTGGGAAGGAAAAACTCCTTTTTAACAGGAAGAAACCTCCAGCAGAACCAGGCTCAGGAAGGGGCAGCCATCTGCTGCGACCGGTTGGGGTGAGAGAAGGAAAACAGGATAAAGACATGCTGTGGAAGAGAGGCAGAGATTAATAACAGATATGATTCAATGCAGAGAGGTCTATTAACACATAGTGAGTGAGAAAGGTGACTGGAAAGGAAAAACTCAATGCATCATGGGAATCCTCCGGCAGCCTACGTCTATTGCAGCATAACTAAGGGAGGATTCAGGGTCACCTGGTCCAACCCTAACTATATGCTTTAGCAAAAAGGAAAGTTTTAAGCCTAATCTTAAAAGTAGAGATAGTGTCTGTCTCCCGAATCCAAACTGGAAGCTGGTTCCACAGAAGAGGGGCCTGAAAACTGAAGGCTCTCCCTCCCATTCTACTTTTAAATACTCTAGGAACAACAAGTAGGCCTGCAGGGCGAGAGCAAAGTGCTCTAATAGGGTGATATGATACTATCAGGTCATTAAGATAAGATGGGGCCTGATTATTTAAGACCTTGTATGTGAGTAGCAGGATTTTGAATTCAATTCTGGATTTAACAGGAAGCCAATGAAGGGAAGCCAAAACAGGAGAAATCTGCTCTCTCTTTCTAGTCCCTGTCAGGACTCTTGCTGCAGCATTTTGGATTAGCTGAAGACTTTTCAGTGAGTTTTTAGGACATCCCGATAATAATGAATTACAGTAGTCCAGCCTGGAAGTAATAAATGCATGAACTAAGAGACAGGATATTTCTAATTTTAGAGATGTTGCGCAAATGGAAGAAAGCAGTCATTATATTTGTTTATTATGGAGGACCATGGTCTCATACATCTATAGTAACATTAAACAACCAGTGGGTGGCAGTGTAGGGAGTGACACATCAGTGTCCAATGTTGTGGTTTATGTGCAAGTATACCATCAACACTGACACAAATACAAGAAAACAGTCTTTGAATAGCTGTCCACTGTAGTGACCACTGTGTGTGAAAGGGTTAAACACAGAAAAAAAGTCAATGGGTGAATGAGGTATGCAAGTGCTCAGGTAGAGTAGTAAAAGGGCAGTGAGCACCTAATATCTACATTTGAAGAAATAACAGACATAGAGAGGAAATGCTTTAATCAATCAGTGATTGTTTTTGGTTTACCCAGCAAGTTAACATATCAAAGTGAAATTTAAATATCAAAAGGAAATATTTTTCAATTGTTAGAGGAAAAAAATCTAGCAGTGCTGAAAAGGAGTAGAAACAGAGCGATTCAGGCCTGAAAAAAACAGAGTGAACAAGAAAAATGGCATGTTGTGTATCTCAGACAAGTTGAGCTAGTGATAAAGTCATCATTCATACTGTTGTTGAGGGGATGTGGCAAGTTGTTAGTGTGGGATCTACTGTCAGTTTTTAGTGTGGATAAACAGACTGAGGGAGGGCAGCAGCTTTAGGTTGTAAGCAGTTGTCTCTCAGCGGGCATTTTACAGCAGATCAGCCAACACAACTCCTGTTTTTGAGGGACAGATGGATGACAGTTGAAGTTTATGACAACACTGTGACAATTTGTAACGCCGAAAGAGAAGGGAACTGAATTTGGAGAGACAATCGCTATGTAATGATGAATATGTAGTCTAAAAGGTTTAACAGAAATGGGTCTTTGACCGTATATTTGACTAAGCCATCCAAGTACTTTTATTGTACAATGGCAAATGTTTGCTTTTGCCACACGTAAAATAACAACAACAAAGCTGGACTTTAAACTAAGTAATGCAAAACGCCAGTGAGCATCACCAGGAAATGCTAGAGCATTTTGAGGACGTGCAGATATCCAACCACACAGGTGAAATGTCCGTGCCCCAGTTTTCAATCAGTCCTATAGGCTAAATATTCCTTTTGTACTTTGTCTTACACGTGGCAAACATGCCTTTCAGTGCCAGAATGAACACATTTATAACAACAATAGTAAATATGATTAACAAAAACTCCAAAGCAAATTATTTTGATTGTATATTAAATGTATAGAGCAACCTGACAGCTATATTTCAGCAGAAGCAGACTACAGCTGATTGATTAGCCTGCTTTTGTTATTCATGTGCGTGAGGGATGGTGCAAATTTCAGCTTTGTATGGAAGACTAGGTGAGTTTTTATGTATACGTGAAAGCACCCATGGCTGGTGTAAAGAGGCAGGCAGACAGACATGATGACTGACAGCAGAAAGAGGATTTTCAGTCTGTTGCCTAGTGAGAGGCTAATCCTGAGCCAGTGGCCCCGTCTTCCTCTGATCCCATCCCTGTTCTTCTGTCTGCTCTCACTCTGCAGGTTGAGCTTCGTTGGACTGAGCTGCAGGATCTTCTGCTACCTCCACTCTTCAGCTATCAAAAGGTAAGTAATTGATTCTGCCTCCAGAATTCACATTCTGAATTTTTTTCAGCTCCTTTCCTCATTTATGTTTCCTGTTTGCTCATGCACCTCACTTGGAAAAGTGCAGTAGCTCTCACATTCATTAACAGACTATTTTATGGATCACATGATTTTTTTTCAGTTCAGTTTGATACATTTTTGATGTATTTTTATTATTCTATAATAGAAATACTTTGATTATCTTTGTTTGATATAAAAAAAAATTCCAATCCTTTTACCTTAAATTATTATTTACACCACACAGTATAGTCTACACACAGCCACTTGCATTAAGACCACTTAAGCTGCCCTCTATTCCCAGCCATCTGCTACTATTCTGCTTAAATGTTATTCTTTGTCAAACAGCCAGCAATGTCTCCTGCACCTACATTTACTTTATATTTCTTTATTTTAAAAAAAATCTGCAAATAAGTCAGATAACCATTTGTAGACTTAGCAGTATGTCTTTATCAAGGGTCAAAAGGTGCAGGTGCCTCCCACTCTACTTACTATGCACTCCCGGAGAGAAATCCCTTTAATCCAACTTTTCTCCTTGACTTTAACGTGGCCTTAAAGACCTTTACTCCACTTCTTGGTCTTTCTTGGGTTTCTTGAAGAATGTCTGGTTTCTTTCTATATGTTTTCTTCTGTTTGTCCTGTGCAAGCTTGGCCTGTTTGAGAAAGAATCATGTGTTTTCCACGGATGAGCTGAACTCTAAGCTGGCAGTTTAGCTTAACTTCACTAACTTACTATCAGTCTGTGTGCGTGAGAGAGAGAAAATGATATGATTTGTGACTCCTAATTTCAGACAAGAAAAGAAATTCACTTTTGTAATATAGGTAATCTGCAACAATACAGTAATATCACATCTAGTTCTCTAATATCGTGTTAATATGTGTTGTATATATAATGCTATAAATAATTTTTAACCCATCATATTTTTAATTTAAAGTATCTTAAAAATACATAAAAATAAAATAAACTGTGCTTCTTTGCAAGCTCTGATTAACAGACTGAGGAGTCTTGCAAGCAACTACGAAAAACATCATTAGGCAATTATTAATATGGTCAAGGCACCCAATCACAAATCACCTGATCACCTGAGCCAGTGACTCTCTTTGGGTGACCAATCAGAAGGCTGCTGTATGCTTCACCAGTAATCCCATCACACAGACTGCAGGCGTATCTGTTACTTAAGCAGTTCATAGCTTAAGGCTATTAGTGGTTTTGTCTGAGTATGTACTCACGAAGAGCGAATATGTGTTAAGACGTCTTAATTTAATATGTAAACTTTAAGGGATTGCTGAACTTTGTGACAGCATGCAGAAAAATACGACGAGCTTCAGTCTGCAGCACAGACTTGTACAAATTATTAAAGCAAATATTCTGCTCAGCTGTGGAGGTAACTACTTTTTCTGCTCTCCTCTCGGTGCTGTCTGGTTTAACCATCTGATTCCCAATTATCCGCTTTCCCTGAATGCCACCTGTGACCTTCAGGAAGGATGCCTGTAAAGTTCAGCTTTCGTTAATAGCGATGGGATTTCCGGCTCTTTTTAGAGAACCGTCTCTTTCAGCTCGACTCGCTAAAAAGATCTGTCTCTTTCGGCTCCCAACCGGGTCTTCAGGTTGTTTTGTTGCTTTAATTAATTTATTATGAACAACAATTTGAAATTATGCACAAAAGGAATTACTAATGTAAAAGAAAACCCTGTGGTTTTATTTATATATGTTTATATATAAATATATACGGTGGCCCCTAGAGACAAAGCATGTACAAACTCCAAAACACATTTCTAGCGTTAACTGAACTTCCAAAACAGAGCTACCTAGATCACTTAAATTACACAATTGAAAGCATATGTGTATTGTTTGTGTATTTATACACAGTCACTCATATATATTCAAATAAAAATAATTGTTCATTTACCTGTTACTACCGCACATCAAATCCAGTCGTTGGTACTTCCTGGTTTGTGTAGCCACTAGGTAACAAAAGCTCGACACTGCCCCCTAGCATCCTGGAGCACTTCTGTTGTGTTTTTTACGTGCTTCAGAGTTTGTACGTGCTTTGGAGTTTGTACGTGCTTTGTCTCTAGGGGCCACCGTAAATATACTTTTATTTATTCACTCCACATAAAATGTAATAAATAATTCATATAATACAAAAACCACCTGTTTACATTTCAACTTTTAACTATTTAAATTTTCAGCGTTTTCCTTTTAAACAAATTTAAAGTGAAACAACACAAAACACTGCAAACCACAACACAATTAAATATAAATATGAAAATATATGGAAACAAAAAGATGCACATATGGGCATGCATGAATAAACTTTCTGAATCTTTTATCATCTGCAACTGAAAATAGTTGTGGATGATCACTACCCAGCCAACATGTATATATGGGCCCCACCTGGTTTTTGCTCGGGCTGGATTGGTACCATGTGGGCATG
The DNA here is from genome assembly GCF_057382095.1 of Aulonocara sp. 'chitande type north' Nkhata Bay. NCBI lineage: Eukaryota > Metazoa > Chordata > Actinopteri > Cichliformes > Cichlidae > Aulonocara > Aulonocara sp. 'chitande type north' Nkhata Bay. The sequence continues at coordinate 28,616,471 of NC_141355.1, read as the reverse complement.
GGCTCAAACTGGGCTTTTTGTATGGGGCCTACTTGGGTTCTTCACATTAAACCCATATGGGCCATCCCAAGTGAGCACTTTTAGTAGGTCCTAGCTGGGTCAAACATGGGAAACACTTAACTTGGTCCAAAATGGGAAACACATGTAGGACCCACTTGGGTTTTCCACCTGGGATAGACATGGGCAAACACAGTCATTTAAGGATAGGCTGTTGTTGTGTGCCCCAGGTGGGGCAAAGTTAGGTAATCAATATATGTTTTAGTATCGATGACACAGGTGGGCCCCACCTGGTCAAACTAAATGGGTCGCACATGGGCAAATGCAAGTCAGACCCTGAAAACATGTCTATGTGGGCCCCAGGTGGGGCAAAGTGAGGTAATCAATATATTTTTTTAGCACTGATGACATAGGTGGGGCCCACCTGGTCAAACTATATGGGTCGCACATGGGCAAATGCAAGTCAGACCCTGAAACATGTCTATGTGGGCCCCAGGTGGGGCAAAGTTAGGTAATCAATATATTTTTTTAGCACTGATGACATAGGTGGGGCCCACCTGGTCAAACTATATGGGTCACACATGGGCAAATGCAAGTTAGACCCTGAAAACATGTCTATGTAGGCCCCATATGGGTTATGTTAAGTTAATATGGGCATATATTTTATATGGGCTCAAGATTGTTTAGTATATATGGGACCCACTTGGGTTTCTCACATGAAAGCCATATGGGCAAAACCAAGTGGGAACATATAGTAGGTCCTGGCTGGGTCAAACATGGGAAACACTTCACTTGTTTCAAAATGGGAAACACACGTAGGACCCACTTGGGTTTTTCACCTGGGTTAGACATGGGCAAACACAGTCATTTAAAGAAAAGCATTTGCTGTGTGCCCCAGGTGGGGCAAAGTGAGGTAATCGGTATATATTTTTTGGTACTGATGACATAGGTGGGGCCCACCTGGTCAAACTATATGTGTCACACATGGGCAAATGCAAGTCAGACCCTGAAAACATGTCTATGTGGGCCCCAAATGGGTTATGTTAAATTAATATAGGCATATATTTTACATGGGCTCAAGATTGTTTAGTATATATGGGACCCACTTGCGTTTCTAACATCAAATCCATATGGGTGGGCATCCAATGTAGGTCCTAGTTGGGTTAGTGATGGTAAATGTGTACATTGGTTCAAAATGGTAGCACATGCTTATGTGAGGATTCTTCTTCTGTGAAGAGCCTGAGAAAGTGTTATTTGAATAAAGGAGGATTTATTCCAAACAAGCCCATCACAGATTGCGCACAACCCAGGGAGTTCTGAAAGTCAAATTGTAAAAATAATCTCAAAAGAAAGTATGAACATAACTCTCTTTTATAACCTGCAGACGGCACCCATGTGGTACCATTCTCTAAGAAATCACCCTAACTTTAACATATTTGGCACAACCTCAGTCTATCACTTTTGCTACCCTTACGTACAGTCAGATGTTCTTGACCCTTCATTTTTGACCCTCTCAGTATTTAGCCTTGGCTAGCAAATGTACTCAAAGTCCACATTGAGACCTCAAGATGTTATGTGTTATCAGACACTACAACCCAGCTGTCAAGTGAGACTATAGGAACTTTGGTGTTTTTGAACATTCAATGTTACTCAAAACACTCTGCACACTATTCCAAATAACTGGTTTGAAACTGGTTACTTTTTAATTTTAGATTTCATTTTATGTACTTAATGTGAACTCTGCATGGTAGGCTGCATGGTGAGGCTCAGATAAGATAAAATAAGGACTTCATGATTCTTCTTAGGTAAATTCACTTGTCACAGCAGCAATAATAAGTGATTAAAACGGACACAAGAGTAGAAAAAAAGAAAAGCAAAAAATACGAATAAAAAACCTAAGATAAAAGTGAATTACACAGACAAAATCCAGATTTGGCATTTGCAAATTAAGGATTACTGGTTGTTCAAACAATTAAGACTATTTACTTGAGCAAACATGCAGTTGAGGATTTTTAGTAGATCAGACACACTCTACTGTATTAGAGAAAAGACAGTTAGTTACATGGAAGATGGAAGTTTTGGTTAATCAGATCCAGTAAAGCTCCTGAAGTATATTACCGATCTGTTAAAATGTTACTCTTCAAACTTGTGCCCTCAAATTATATAACCAGAAATAATTTACATTTTCTTTGAACTAGTGGAAAGGAGAGGGAACGGGGTCTTTCAAGCAGTCACACTTCAACTGTGAAACTCCCTTGTCCTTATGGTGTATTGACACTATTGAAACTTTTCAAAACCAGTCTAATGTTAGAAGAGCTTTTAGGTAAACTGTTATTCTTCTTCTTATCATTATTATATTTTTATTAATTATATTTTTATTATGATGTTGATTTGGGTGACACTTTTTGATAAATATTATATATTACTTTTTAAAACATATTAACCATCCCTATGCTTAAAAAACTTTTAAAAATAAAATTGTTCTTTTAAACTTGTGCATTGTTTGACTTTTAAAATTTTTGTATCAGGTGTAAAACGACTTTTTAAATAAAGTTGTTTTTAATGTGAGCAGCTCCTATTGGCTCGTTTAAAAAGAGGGAGGAGCAGATTGCACCGCCTAGCGTCTAGTCTTCGCGGTCTTTCGTCTGTTGCGCCTTTTCTCTCCCTGGTGTTTAAGAACGTGGAGGACAAAAGGATACCAAAGAATCGAAAACTATGACAAAGGTAAATACTTAAAGTTTGATACGTTTTCATCAATGGTTATTTTAGTAACTTTCTATAGTCGTCCTAAACGGTATAAGGGGGAGAAGCATAACATCTTTAGCTAGCAGGTAGAACTGGGTTAATTTGCTGCATTGTCTTTGGCAAACATAATTTAAAGTTAATTAAAAAACTCTTACTGCCTATATTCTACTCAATAAAGTTCATCTTATCTTATTCTGTTTTCATTGCACCATTCTCTCTATACAGTTTTTGAATTTACACACTATAACGTACACGGCAGTTTTTTTCTGTGCTTCTGCAACTGTTTCTTGGGTTTTCCTATAAGGTTTTTGTAATTAATTTTAAAAATTTATATTATTTTTTTGGCTTTAGTGGATTCCTGCTCAGCTAACTTGGCCATTATGCACTACCCAGTAAACAAAATGGCTGAACAGTATCTTAAATGTCTGAACATGAGCTAGTCATACCATGTTACGTAATATTCATGTGCAGTGTAGCAAGGTGATTGTTTAAATTACAGGAGTAGATGCCTGCAGCTGAAACGGTTTTCTGATCTGAATACGGTAATGTTACCAGATATGCATTGTACTATGGGAAAACGGTGGTGGATCAGTGTGTAAAAAGCCCCCAAAAGAAACACACAGCGTCTTTAGCTCAAACACTGTCTGATCACTCTCTTAGATACTGTGCTGTTCCATCTAGTTATTGGTTACTGAGAAATGTTAGGTCATTAATTAATTAAGAGAGTGCAGCTGTTCAGATCAGATGGTGAAGTAGGAAAATGCAGAACATGTTATTATAGCTGAATGCTGTGTAAAATACTAGTAATAAATCTAACTCCCATTTATGGCTTTTACTACTGTGGGGCTAAATAAAAAATTACAGACATAATGAAATCTGCTACAATTACAAAGCTTAAGTTTAAAACAATTATTATATATTAAGCATTTTTTTGCTCTTTTTTTTTTTTAATTCTTTTTGCTAATAATGGACTCAATTTTATTATCAACTTCAAAGACCTATTAAACTTTTAAACCATTAAATCCAGGAAATTAGATGCCCGTAAATGTACGAGACCCTCTTTATGTCTAGTATCCCCAAATATTTAATAATCCTTTCTAAAAGTACACAAATTTTGTTCTTTTCAATTAAATATTGCATGTTCAATGTATTCTTGAGCAGGTAAAAATTCCACTAAATTAGTTTTTGCATATTTTTAAGTATAATCAAATTTTTATAGTTTGCGAGTACTTTTAATTTGGAGATTTTGCCACTTGATTTGAAGTTTGGATAGTGCTTTATAGTCATTTGTAAATGTTTTGAACTCATCTGGCTTCTTAATAATTTAATAAAAAATTAACAAGCCATGTAATAATTTGAAAACCACTAGGGACCACTTATAAAAAAGTAATTCCTTTTTTACTTAAAGGAATTTAGGATTTATGTCTGTCAAGTCATTTGTTCTGGCATAAGTCACCATTTTGATATATCTTCCTGTGACTTTAAAGTCTGTCAGCTAGTTAGATACATTTTTGCACTGCTAGTGTTTGCTGCTTGAATTAGTCAGTTTATCATATAAACACATGCAGTGCCTTTAAAACTTTTAATTACACTGTTCATTTTGTGCATTAGTAAGAGAATCTTTTATATTGAATTATCCTGGGAAAAAACAAAAATGTTTGTATTTTCTCATGCACTTTCTTTCATTTCCTTATCACGTTTAGATTCTTCAAGATCACAAGCACCATCTTTGACATGTAAGTAACTTTCATATTATTTGTATTACTTATTATTATTATTATTATTATTTTTGAAAAGTGATGGTCTTTGGGGCATCCTTTTTTTTTTATTGGTATTAAGTATATATATTTATTTAGGCACAGGAGGCAATGATCTATTTTAAAATTTAACATTTATTTAATTTTCATCTTTTATGCTAACAATAATGCCAACAGTGTTCTCTTCACTTGACCCACAACTCTGACAGTTTTGGTCCTCTGCTCTCCTCACAATTGGCTGATTTCCATCTGAGCTGCTACTGTCAACTGCATTAAACTGATTTTACATTGCCTTGTTATTCTAATCTTTATCTGCGTTTTGGACTCCAAACTTTCACACCTGCTGTTAGTAACCAGAGCTCACAAGAGTGTAAGGCGTGTAGTTCAATAAAGTGATCGATGTGTTCACTAGCTGATTTCAATAAACCGGTAACTTATCAAATCCATATTTTATAGGAAGTACATTACTGATAAAAGTGGTAATAAACACGGTAACCAATAAAAATTAAAATTTCCTGTTATAAAAAAAATACTGCTGTGAGCTCGGTTTTCTAACACCAGGTGTGAACATCTACAGTCTTTAAGCGCTGGTAAAGATTTAAAAATAAAAGCATTCAATAACATAACATAACATTAAACACTAAATTAGTTTGATGGTGTTGACTGCAGCAGCTCAATGTTAATCAGCTGATGGTGATGGAAGCAGATGAGCGTTTTTCATCATGGTTGTTAGTGATGTGTTGGTCAAAACGAAACGGCTCTTTGAAGTGAACGACACAAGCGTGTTTTTTCTCTCTCTCTCACCCTCTCTCTCGCACTTTTTTTCCGCTTCACTCTGCACGCGAGCCTTGTGCTTTGCGCTGGGAAGAGGGGGGAGGGGCGGTTGTTACACACGCAGTAGCACAGTAACAGAGCAGGAGGGAGAGAGAGAGAAAGAGAGCCAGGGACAACAACGTCACATTACAAAGGTATAGTAATCATCCACAACTATTTTCAATTGCGGATGATAAAGGATTCAGAAAGTTTATTCATGCAGGCCCATATGACAGAGAATGTGCATCTTCTGTTTGTTTTCATATTATAATTTATATTTAATTGTGTTGTGGTTTGCAGTGTTTTGTGTTGTTTCACTTTAAATTTGTTTAAAAGGAAAAAGCTGAAAATTTAAATAGTTAAAAGTTGAAATGTAAATAGTTGTTTTTTTTGTATTATATGATTTATTTATTACATTTTATGTGGAGAGAATAAATAAAAGTATATTTACGGTGGCTGCTAGAGACAAAGCACGTACAAACCCCAAAACACGTAAAAACTTCATAGCACGTACAAACTCCAAAGCACGTACAAAACACAACAGAAGTGCTCCAGGATGCTAGGCACAGTGTTGAGATTTTGTTACCTAGTGGCTACACAAGCCAGGAAGTACCAACGACCAGATTTGGTGTGTGGTAGTAACAGGTAAATGAACAGCTTTTGGAATTTTTTATGAATATATATGAGTGCTTGTGTATAAATACACAAAAAATACACATATGATTTCAATTGTGTAAATTAAGTGATCTAGATAGCTCTGTTTTGGAAGTTCAGTTGACGCTAGAAATGGGTTTTGGAGTTTGTACATGCTTTGTCTCTAGGGGCCACCATATATATTTATATATAAACATATATAAATAAAACCACGTTTCTTTTTTTACATTAGTAATTCCTTTTGTTCATAATTTTATATTGTTGTTAATAATAAATTAATTAAAGCAACAAAACAACCTGAAGAGCCGGTTGGGAGCCGAAAGAGCCGGCTTTCTAAAAAGAGACGAAAATCCCATCACTAGTTGTGTAATATGCTGGTATTCATATGATCAAAAATGAACTGAGTTGTTTCGTATTCTATAGAAATTGTACATCTAATTAATAACAAGGCTTTCTGCTGATGTTATTAATTAAAAATGTATTGTTTTATTTTTAAGCAACAACTTTTTAGCATGCAATCAGTCCATGCTGTACAGGACAGATTTGTAAACTGTGCATACAAAAATAGACTATTTTACAAAATTGCTCTTTCAACAAATGTAAATCACAGCAGATTTTTTTTGTTGTAGGTGCACTGTCACAACTAGAAATGTGGGGGGAAGTCCTCAAAGTTGAAGGCAGAACAGGAAAATACATGGAAATAACAATTTTCCTTTAAATGGTAAATGGCCTGCATTTTTATAGCGCTTTTCTAGTCCCTAAGGACCCCAAAGCGCTTCACACTACATTCAGTCATTCACCCATTCACACACACAATCACACACTGGCGATGGCAAGCTACATTGTAGCCACAGCTGCCCTGGGGCGCACTGACAGAGCACATCAGTAAAGGTCGATCTGGATACTTGATAACTGTTGGTATAGGTATGACATGAATTTGAATCTCCATTATCACAGGTTTTAATTGGGAGGGAACATGCAGATATACAGGAGGACTATAAACAGCAATTCCTATTGCATACAACTGTTTTAGAAAATACCAACAACACTGTTAATTTATCACTTGCTGGTCTATAGACTTTACAGTGTGGCTGGATGGAAAATCCATCTGGCTCCACTCTGGCTGAATTGGTGCTACAAACAACTCTGCGCTCGGCTTTCCTGGCTGTGTGTGGATTTATACTTACACATCCAAATTTTGACCCTATTTTTCTTCCTTTCAGCTGATTGGTCAATTTCATGTCAATCACCAATTAAACAATCCAATCAGAGAACATCTCCAGAAGTTGATTCTGTTCATCTGGACGTAGCATTTTCAGTGGGAGAAAATGCTGCAAGCGCTACGTCCAGATGAACAGAATCAACTTTTGGAGATTTACTTACCTGGATGATTGAGCATGCATCAAGACAATCAGAGAACAGATAGGTTTGGCTGTTGGAGGGCTGCATTACGGAGCTTCAGGTCCTGGAAGGCTGCATTACGGAGCTTCAGGTCCTGGAAGAATAAATTCCCTTTTACATACCAGACCAGCATTTTTCTTCATTAGCACGAAGGAAAACAGTCTGTGCGTGTCAGAGTTCTGTGGTTTTTGTGTCACAGGGCTTATAATATGTGTAAAAATCTGGCCAGGGACCATCACATCACACTGCTATCATATTTTTCTGTTGCTATCATGTTTCTTTTCTGAGATGTTGTTACTTTTATGACAGATGTAACGAGAAATCTTCCAGAAAGTTAAATTTTTTATTCTAATCAAATATTTGATTCTGATAACAGATAAAGATTTTTTTTTTTACTTTTGTTCTGCTATTTCATAGTTTATACAAATTTTGGCCAATTCCTATTTATTTTAACCCTTTAGCCCCCAAAAAGTCGCCAGCGACAGGTTTTTCCAAACCTGTCTCGTCAAACCTGAGCTCTGCCAGGGGCCCAACGCGCCTGGACTTTTAGAAGAAAAGAGATGTCCGAAAATAAACCACAGGGTCAAATACTTAATTTTGTTCAGTGTTTTAGAGTTATTAATTTGAATTGACTAATTTAAATATTTTATTCATGTACATTTTGATTGCCTTTAGTAAAAATGGCAAAATTTCAATTTCTTTTTTCTTTCTGTTATTAATCCTTGATTACATTCATATAGTATACAGTAGAGGAAAAAACCTACCAGACCTACCAGTTATCCTGCGTAACATTATTGGGGATAAAGGGTTAAGGAAGCGCAATTAATTTTTTTAGTTTAGCTTGTGTTTACTACCATTTTTTTTATCACCACACAGTAAACATTAAGTAATATGTAAAGTGTCCATTTATCCTCCATTCCGGTCCATTATCTTAAGCTTAGGCTGCTGCCCCTCGACCCAATCCGGTACTAAGTAGAGAGGCCCAGACTTCGCTCTCTCCAGGCACTTGGCCCAGCTCTTCCGGGGGAATCCCAAGGCATTCCCAGGCCAGCCGAAAAACATAGTCCCTCCAGCATGTCCTGGGTGTTCTGGGTCTCTTCCTGGTGGGACGTGCCCAAAACACCTCACCAGGGAGGCATCCTAACCAGATGCCAGTATCTAATCTGTCCTTTTTGTATGTTCCCCTCAGGTTGCCATGGTAGCAGATACAGGGGAAACAAGTGTAGACGATGCCACAAGAAGGATGATGAAATTCCTCATATCACCTGAGCTGGCTGTGGAGTACAACATGCTTGGCCGACATGGGGAAAAAAAGTTCAGAGATTTGCGTCTTTTTAATGTTGTGTATGGTAAGTTAGTTTCACTTGAGACATTTGAACTTTAGAAAACTAAACTTTTTTAATAAAGTGTTTGAAAGTGTAACTGAGTTTGGTTATCATGCAATTTGTATATATTTTTTGAGGCAATAAAGTGAAATAAACATTGTTCTTTGAAAATCATCACCAAATGAAGTAAGCTAAGATTAACTTTACTTTGGCTTGCCCGTTTTTCTTCTTCTTCATTTGCAGAGGCACTGAAGAATTATTTAACATCAAAAGTCAACTTGCAAGAAGCAGAGAAGGCTCTGTCCAAGTGGTTCAGTGGAGCTAAAGACAGAGGAGGACCGAGGGCTGCAAGGGTACAAAATAGACTTACGGCTCTGTAAAAAAACAAACCCTGCTGATTCAAGATAAGCTTTTGAGTTTTCCATCTGACTTTTTCCCCATGTTGCTACAGTTCCAAATATCTAAGGAATTTTGCTGTAGTTTGACATTTCTAGTTTTTAAACGTTTACGCACTTTGGAATACAGTTACGTAAAATCACAGTTGTTGGACAAAATAAATGTGAAAAATGTTGTTTTGTGTACCCTCGTGATTTTTGAAATGGTTTTATTTACAAACTAGATTGTGTTTGCGGTCAGCTTTAATATATTTGGTGTCTTTGTGTCACAGAACCCGTATTAGCCGTCTGAAAAATTGATTTTGTGACTGTTTTACTACATGGGGCCCACTCAGTGCCAGAACTTAGTCAATTCAAACTAGAAATAAGATGCAAATACAGAACCCACTGCTAATGCCATTCCAACTTTTTAGCTCATGTTTTCCTCATGTTGTACCCACTAAGAACTTGAAAAATGGGGCCTAGGTGGGTTTCAGTGTACTTTGCCCAGTTGGGGTCCATTTAGTTCCCAGATTTTACCTATATAACACCGAGATGGGCTTATAAAATGGGGCCATTATGGAACCCGCGGACAATCCCACTTAAAACCCACTTTTTAGCCTATGTGGTACTCACATGGTACCCACAAAACAACTTGAAAGGTGGGGCCTGGGTGGGTTTCTTTGTACTTTGCCCAGTTGGGGTCCATTTAGTTCCCAGATTATACCAATATAACACCGAGATGGGCTTACAAAATGGGGCCATTATGGAACCCGCGGACAATCCCACTTAAAACCCACTTTTTAGCCTATGTGGTACTCACATGGTACCCACAAAACAACTTGAAAGGTGGGGCCCGGGTGGGTTTCTGTGTACTTTGCCCAGTTGGGGCCCATTTAGTTCCCAGATTTTACCAATATAACACCGAGATGGGCTTATAAAATGGGGCCATTACGGAACCCGCGGACAATCCCACTTAAAACCCACTTTTTAGCCTATGTGGTGCCCACATGGTACCCACAAAAACTTGAAAGATGGGGCCCGGGTGGGTTTCTGTGTACTTTGCCCAGTTGGGGTCCATCTAGTTCCCAGATTTTACCAATATAATACCGAGATGGGCTTATTAAATGGGGCCATTATGGAACCCGCGGACAATCCCACTTAAAACCCACTTTTTAGCCTATGTGGTGCCCACATGGTACCCACAAAAAACTTGAAAGATGGGGCCCAGGTGGGTTTCTGTGTACTTTGCCCAGTTGGGGCACATTTAGTTCCCAGATTTTACCAATATAACACCGAGATGGGCTTATAAAATGGGGCCATTGTGGAACCTGCGGACAATCCCACTTAAAACCCACTTTTTAGCCTATGTGGTGCCTACATGGTACCCACAAAAACTTGAAAGATGGGGCCCAGGTGGGTTTCTGTGTACGTTTCCCAGTTGGGGCCCATTTAGTTCCCAGATTTTCCTAACATAACACCTATATGGGCATTTAATATGGGGCCATTACGGAACCCGCGGACAATCCTATATGGGGCCCATTTTTCAGCCAATTTCCAAACCATATGGGCCCCACATATAAATGTTGGCTGGGTATGATCACTATACCTTTCTAATGTGACGTTGTTGTCCCTGGCTCTCTTTCTCTCTCTCTCCCTCCCGCTCTGTTCCTGTGCTGCTGCGAGTGTAACTACCGCCCCTCCCCCCTCTTCCCAGCGCAAAGCATAAGGCTTGCGTGCAGAGTGAAGCGGAAAAAAAGTGCGAGAGAGAGGGTGAGATAAAGAAAAAAAATCCACGGGAGCCGGCTCACGTCGTTCACTTCAAAGAGGCGGCTCTAAGAGCAGTTTCGTTCGCGACTGACACATCACTATTCGTTAAACGAGAAACTCAGCATGCTGTACGGTAGTGCATGAAAGACATGGCCTGAAACAGTCCAGTGAGATTGTAACCATTACATTACATTCATTATGGATTTTAATACTCAACTGCAGTACATTCCTACACAAACACAACTTCACGTTTCTTAATCCGCCAGACTGAAAATTGGAATTTTACTATCCAGGGCCAATAAATTACAATTTAGAAGTTCTCGAAGAGTAACCTTTGTCATCTGCACTTTTACCAGATAACAACTGAGACCTCACAAGCATGGCAAGCTCTTTCACCCGTGTGATTTCTGGCCGTAACACGGCAGTGATGTTGGCCATGGGAGCTGGCACGCTGACATCCGGATACCTACTCAGTGACAACATGGAAGCTGCTGAGAGGAGAAGGCTCTATCCACCCAGGTACTTGAAAATGAGTGTATATGTGTGTATTGGTGCCATAAAGTGAAGGGAGATCAAACTGAGAGTTGTCTAGCTAACTGGTCAATCAAGTTATTGCATGAATCCAGGCCTACATTGCAGGATCGCTTGGCAAAACTTTCTTTGAATTACAGCAGAAAAGCAGATAGCAAAAAGACTGTTTTTCCCCAATACAACCAAAGCACCACGACAAGTAATTTATTTCAAACAATATTTAGATGGTTACAAGCCTGGCTATGAAAATAATTTATTTGTATAAACATTGATTTTTGTTAACTTTTTACAGTGCTGATTTCCCTGACCTGAGGAAACACAACAACTGCATGGCCTCGGCCTTGACCCCAGGGATCTATGCACGTCTGAGTGATAAGACAACACCCAACAACTGGACCCTGGACCAGTGCATCCAGACTGGAGTGGACAACCCTGGACACCCCTTTATTAAGACTGTGGGAATGGTGGCTGGGGATGAGGAGACCTATGAGGTATGCGTTCAGATTTGCACCATGTTGATGTGGCTTCCATCCGAATAAAATGGGAAATTATATGTTTGATTCATTTTTATTTTAATCAGGTGTTTGCTGAGCTTTTTGACCCTGTTATTAAGGATAGACACAATGGCTATGACCCTCGTACAATGAAGCACCCGACTGACCTGGACGCTTCCAAGGTTATACTTTCTTCTGTTCTCTGCATCACATCATCTTGAGCATCCATGAGTCCGTGTATTAACTCTTACATGCCTAACATAACCTAAAGCTTTGTCGTCCTCAGATCACCTCAGGATTTTTTGATGAGCGCTACGTGTTGTCATCTCGTGTTCGTACCGGTCGCAGCATCCGTGGACTGAGCCTCCCCCCTGCATGCACGCGCTCCGAGCGCCGTGAAGTGGAGCGTGTGGTTGTGACCGCTCTGGCTGGCCTGAAGGGAGACCTTTCTGGTCGATACTACAGCTTGGGAGATATGACTGAAAGAGAGCAGCAACAGCTTATTGATGTTAGTGAAGATTTACACATTTTTAGAAGCAAGGTTTATTTTTCTTTTTGTCTTGATTTCTTTTGCTATCTAATGTCCCCGTGGTTCCTGTGTCCCCATACTGGCCAATCAGGAGCACTTCCTGTTTGATAAGCCTGTGTCACCTCTGCTCACGGCAGCTGGGATGGCCAGAGATTGGCCTGATGCTCGTGGGATCTGGTAAGACTAGGAGTACAGTCAGACTAGAAGGAATATAGTGGTTTTGTAGCTCAGTGACCTAGAAATCTAGATTTTGGAGATATTCGAGTTAGAGATTTACTGAAGAATAGTATCCACTTGTTTGACACGTCCAGCTTCCAGGGTGCACTCTGCATTAATGATAACTCAGTTTGCTTCCTGCAGCTTCTCGGTGTCTGTGTGCTCTTCAAGAGGACAAGTTGATTAGAGAATGCACAACAGGTGTCCCAGTTACTCAAACTAAACTATTCCCACAACACTCTGCCCCACATCCCCCTGGAGCTGAGCTAAAATCTCAACCAACCACACATGCATTGCAATTCTAAATTCTTTTCATCACTGATTTCAACATGTTATTTGCTGACGTACCACTTTGTTAATTATAACAGATTGATTTGGTGATACTGTCTAACATCAGGCACCATTAGGTATTAGCTGTCACTTTAAGAAAATCGCCAAATTCTGACAAAAGCATATAGCTTACTTTTAAGGGATAATATCCTGAGGAAAGCAAAGGATTTTAAGTAATATTATGTAATTTTCCAGAGATAATACAATATAAAATGTCAGTGATTATATAACTATTTATGCATTTTGGGCGTGAACCAGTGAGAGAGAGGCTCCATCAGTACACTATGATCAAACACTGGACACATGATATGTGATGTTATCCTGTTATATGTCCTTTAGTAAATTATTTTTTAGTTACAACATACATAAAACACTTAACATTTATTGCAGAAAATCAATGAGAAGCAAGTAATCCATCAAAGAAAATAAGAGAAAACTAAAGAAGATATATCTAAGAGAAAGAATTAGCTAAAAGAGAAAAATAGTTGTAAGCGAGACAGTGTAACTTTTTGATAAATCAAAGAATAAAAATGATATAGATAGTAAAAGGCACCACTTTAGTTTTAAGGAAATAAGAAATTTACTTAAAAAACCCAGCACAGACACTGAATTTTTATTTATTTATTAAGTCTGTTGTGAACAAATGATTAAAATGAGTCAGTCTGTGTCATCTATTTTAACTATTCAATTAACTGTAGTTTGGCTCCAGTGAATGAAATGTCAGCTTTCTGGTAGCATAAGTCCTAGTATTGGCTGATTTTTTTAATGTGTATATTTTCCATCTTGCCATCTTATTTCTGCTACTCTTTTTCCAGGATTTTTTTTCATTCATAAACATAAAGTTTATAATACATGTTTGTTAGTATTCTTAGACCTGTACTAGTAGCTCCAATAAAATCAAAATCAGTCACTTAAAGTCGAGACTTAATACCATATTATGCTTTTCAGATCACATTTTTTTTAAAAAACCTCAAAGCATCTTTACTTGCATCTCTCCTCGTCCTTTTTTAAGAATGTTATTTTTCTCCCTCACATATGCTTTTTTAATTGTTCTTATGTTGAATGTGACTGAAACTGATTCACTTATATGCCCTGGTGTCTTCACAAGAAAATATAAATATAGTTTTGAACTGGAGTTTAATTCTTTTTTCTTGACACGCAGGCACAACAATGAGAAGAACTTCTTGATCTGGATCAATGAAGAGGATCACACAAGGGTCATATCCATGGAGAAGGGAGGAAACATGAAAAGAGTGTTTGAAAGATTCTGCAGAGGGCTGAAGCAGGTATACACATCTCTTTATCTTTGAATTATCGTTGGTCCAGTGTGAATTTTTCAAGTGAAATGTTTATCTATTAATTCAATTTATCACAGTCTTTTTGTCATTTCTGCCTACAAGACTGTGAGTCTATAAACTAATCTTTAGCAGAGTGACCAAAAATCAAGAAACAAAGACTTAGATTAATTCAGATCTTCAAACTAAGATTTTAGTTCAGAGATCTGATCTAAGATCTGAGTATTTATTTTAACTTCTAGGTTGAGCATCTAATTCAGGAGAGAGGATGGGAGTTCATGTGGAATGAGCGTCTGGGCTATATCCTCACCTGCCCCTCAAATCTTGGCACGGGACTCCGTGCTGGTGTGCATATTCGTCTGCCCCTCCTCAGTAAGGTAATTCATGAATCATAATGACAGTTCATCTCACGTTAACTCCAAACACATGCACATGATGTCACGTATTCTTCGTGTATCTGACAGTAACTTGAATTTGTTTGGTGTTTATGATCTAGGATGCTCGCTTCAAAAAGATCCTGGATAATCTGAGACTACAGAAGAGAGGCACGGGAGGTGTTGACACAGCCGCTACCGGAGATACCTTTGACATCTCTAACCTTGACCGTCTGGGCAAATCAGAGGTAAATCCTCAGGGAATGAAGACAACAGCTAAAGAAAGTAAAGCTCAAAAGTGAACAGCAGGCAGAGAGAAACAGAGTCAGATGGAGGAGAGCAGACATTTGTAGCACAGCAGGTGTAAGCTTTGAATAACTGTACCCCATGCTGTTCTTTAATCTGTAATCCAGGCAGGGGTGTGCCAGTGAAGGTTAAAAATGGCTGCTTTTTCCTGAGCAGAATGTCTTTGCAGGCTTTGGCAAATGCTGTGAAAGGACCTTAGTGTTTAAGTTCAGGGATATAGTGGGGTGCTGTAGTTACTTCCATTTGGGCCAAACGGGGCAAAGTTTGTGAATGGCCTCAGGGGAAGCCCCTGCCTGAAGAGGGTAATCTCAGGAGGCACAAGTGTAAAGGTTTAAGTTAAATTTGCCAGAGCGTCACATGAGCCTTTGCAATACAGTTAATGCTAACCAGGTGTGTACTGGTGTTGGAGGGGTTAATAGCAAAGAATGGCAATCAACAAAACACACAGTATCTTAGCTGAACTTCAAGAAAAAGTTCAAGAAAAAGCTAAGATCCATTTTATTTTGTTTGTTTGATATTAACGCCATCACAGACTTTGTTTGATCCAGCTCAGCTTAATATTGCAATGCTTTTATTTCTTATTTCTTTTGTGCAGTGTACACAAATTATAACCTCACAAGTACATACATTGGTGGTGTTGTTTTTCTGGTATTTCACTTAATAAGTTAGAACTAGTTTAAAGGTCAACAAATAAATACTATGATTGTGTTTGTAACTCCAGACTCTCGCCATATGTTATATGGAATCAGTTAAAAAGGACTGATTTAAAAAATAAATGCTTTATGTTTTTTTTATCCAACCAAATAACAAAAAACAATTTCATTTATTTCATGTCTTTCAACTTGTGAAAAGAGCTACTCTTTGATATCAGTACTTGTAACATTCAGTTATATCCAATAGAGTTTCAGGATCAGATACATGTAGCGATGAACCGCTGAGTTACAGTTAAAGGAAACCTTTATAATAACTTTGTACATGCTCATAATAAAATATTGTTGACACTGACTACGTTGCATTCACAGGTTGAGCTGGTGCAGTTAGTGATTGATGGTGTTAACTACCTTATTGAATGTGAGAAGAGGCTGGAGAGGGGGCAGGACATCAAGATCCCGTCCCCGGTTCCTCAGTTCAGGAAGTAAGAATCACCTCGACTGGGCGGTGGGCATCCTCCGATCACTGATCATTTAACTAATGTTTATTGCATGTATAACACTGTACTAACTTTCATGCAAAATAAATTCATTACATGTACACGACTTCTAAAACGAATAAACTCCAATGATGAATTAAGTTTTGTGTTACTGGTTGGTGCTTTTACAACTTTGGTGGTATTAACAGCCTTTTAGACGGTAACTGCAAAAAAGGTAACTTGTGAACAAAGGAAAATTATTTACTCAGCATTGTTTATAGTTTGACTCCATTCAGTTTCAGACACCTTAATTTACTTCTTTTGCCTGTACTGACTTTCTGAGAGCTTGCCTTTGTAATATGCACCCATATAACAGAAATTAAAAAGTCTAACACCAAAACTGATGCTAATAAAAACTATATTAAAAGCAAACATTTACAAACAATAAAAACGTAACTAAAACAAGCAAACCTGCTCTGAAAACAGCAATAAAATAGCACTTTTTATACATTAATTCAATACTTTTATTGTTATATCTGAAGATTATTGGTGTTTGTTAATCACATCTTATTAATATAATATATATGTATCTATAATGTAATAAGACATGCTCCTAATTTCTTAACTATAAAGCTAAAATGCCACAAATACAAAAAAAAGAGAGAGAGAGAGAGAAACAAGAGAGTTACAATGATTAAAGTATAACTCATAGCACTATAAAATATTGTTAATGCTCACACTTGACCGCCCAGCGTTCTGCTAGTTCCTTCTCTTTTCCAGACACAAGGGGAAGAGGAGCATTGTCTGTCGTGGCTGGCTGACTCAATAAGAACGAGCTATATTGGGCAATAATGTCATGACCTTTACAGCTCTATAGTTAAGTGCTGAACCCTACTTGTCCTGAACTTTAACTCACAAAGAAGACTATTATTCTTACAGCGCTGAGTCCACATCGCTCTGATGACTAGACTTGTTTCTGTCTATAAACAAGAAATAAAAATATATCTGGAATAAAACAAACAGAATGAATGAGAATAAAAAGGAATGACATGCTGAAGTTAGCGCGACATTCTAACCTCAACCTCTCAAATGCCTCCTACACAAGGCCTTTAATCCAGGAGTAAAAGGCCAAGCTTATTAGTGATGGCTGGACAGAGCAGACAGGCCAAACAGAGGTGAGCTGATTTATGCCTTATATTGACAGTTTCAACTTTTGTGGAATCTTTTGGCGTGATGAAGGAGCGATTATATGTTATAATTAAATGCATACTGCCAAAGTAATTGATTGAATTTTTTGGGTGAGTTGTCTCTTTAAATTGTGATGCTCTGAGAGACTCTTCCTTTTCTGGGAGCAGATTAATGACGCAGATCTATTAATGCTATTATAGACCAACAAGCTCAGACCCTGTGTGTGTGTGTGTGTGTGTGTGTGTGTGTGTGTGTGTGTGTGTGTGTGTGTGTGTGTGTGTGTGTGTGTGTGTGACTGTTGTGCTAGAAAAGAACTGTTGGTGCCGTTGTTACAGTTTGAATTAAGCTAGAATTTATTTGATGGATGCTAAAGCTGGCAGGTATCATGGGTGCACTTGTGTTGTGTCTAACCTACAGTGCTATTAACGTCATTGCAGACTTTTTAAATTTTCTGTTTCAACTCTAATTCATTAGAAATTAAAGTGTTTGGGTGTGGCAGCTTCAATCACTTCACTTAAGTGTTTTGGTATGTACTGCACAAACACCAGACAAATGTATGGTTTCACTCAGGATAATTAAATTCTTATCAGCACCGGAATTCCTGGAAAATGGGTTGATGATGAATTAGTGGAATTGTGGAGAGCAACATTTACAATAAAGACCAACATTAAAGAAAGACAAGTCAAGTACCCAGACATAAAAAGTTGCTGGTACAAAGCCAAAGTAATGAAATAATGCATTTTGAAGTCATATAATGCGGAAAACAGTGGAGAAGTTTCATTTGACACCAAAGGTCTGACAGGTTTCCAGTTCTCTGCGCTTGCACATTTGATCAAAGACCCACAGTGAGGCTGTTTGTGTCTGTTGCTTCCTTCTGTATGATACTGGCACCAGGTAAGAGCATTTACGACCAGCATCCATTTATTTATTTATTCAGTTTTTTCTCGGTCTTTGTAAACTGTTTTTGTTTGCCTTCAGTATATGGATTAATGTGTTACACCTGCTTGGGTGCAAATCCTGGCAGCTGTACTCGAATATGTCCTCTGGGTTATGACTACTGCTCCACCACCCTAGGTAGGCTTCAGTTAACACCATGAGGGGCCCTAATGTTTGCATTTTCTAACAGCATACTTGGCCAGGTCATGTTTGTTGTCTTTCTCTGTTACAGTTGCTGAAAATATGATCACCAAAGAGTGCTTGAGAAGAGATATGTGCAACATAGCTGATTCTTTGGGTATCAGATGTTGTAGTGAAGACCTGTGTAATGGAGCAAAGCAAACTGGCGTCTTTGTGCCTCTGCTTTTAGCGCCATTGGCTATTATTACACTCTTCATCTGAAGGTCATCATTTTTATTTTCATGCCTTCATAAATTTAAATCTCCTTTAGTTTTGTAAATTTTTCAAAAATGAAGGAGAACACACTGGTAATCAAATGTATTTGTAGCTAAAAGGAAGCCATTGAAATCTAAAAATGATCTACTGAGAGGATTTTTGATTTTGATTCTGTTTATCTGCAATTATTCTGATGACAACCTCTGCAGTTTCTCTAATGTTTGATTCAGATACTGTATATTTCAGATGTTTGTTTTCTTTTATTTATATTAAAACAACAACAACTTTATCTTCTTCAGACTTTTTATTGTATAAAAATGTAATGTATCTAAATCTAAAGTGATGGATTGAAAAACCAAATAACAAAGCATTCATCAAGAAAATTGCAGCTAGTTTATTCAGACAACATATTCTCCATCTGGTACATAGCATTGCCTCATTACCTGTGTAGTAATAGAAACCATGCAGCAGAGGGCAGTGTAGGAGAAATCAAATGGCATCTCTCTTGAGATTCCTGAGCTTATCAGAGTTATTGGAGTCATAGAAACTATATAACTATGATCAGATCTATTGAGTGTGTGAATCAGCTTTTACATGCAAACTATGATGACAGTCATTTGGCTTCTTGTATTTGGCATTTTCTTATATAAATATGTTCTACTATTAATTTAAAGAGCTGTTCATTGCATTGACTCTCAGCATTATTTTTGTGCTGCATTTCTCCTGATGTAATGTGATAATAATCCACTGTAGCACTTATAAAATTACATAATGTTACCTTCAAAATGTGCAAGCTAGTGATCTCCAGTATTTACAGACTTAGATATTTATAGCTGTGCATTATAATCTAATTTCTCAAAGTGGAGCCAGTAAATGAGCAGTTCTGCAGTTCTGAAAGAGAAAGTTTACACCAAGCAGGGTATTACTTACAAAACTCTATTCAAAGTGATTTATTACATAATGACTGTATTGATGAAGAAAAGTTCAGAGTGCTTTTTTCAATCAGTCTTGAGCCAATACAGAGTGAAAAGGAAAGAAACTGGAATTTGGCCTTGCATGCACCTAAGATGCTGAATGTTACTCTTCCTCTTATAGTTATGTGGAAAATCTAATCTTCATGATTCAAGAAAATCATTCTTTGATTTTGGTTAAAATTTGGAAAAATATTCACAAGTAGAAAAATACTAATATTTAAGTTTATAAATTTCTTTAGATCAGAAAACAGTTCAAAGATAACTAAACCAAGGGTTGTCTACAAAACCAGTATCCACTGGTTTCTGGGACAAGTAATAATCATATTTAGACAAGAGGACTGAACAGTAAGATATCAGCTCTAAAACACTAAGCAAGCTGTGTCTATAAACCATGTGGATGTAATGCACAATAACTAATTGGGAAGTAAGATACTAATTAAGTACTACAATTAGACTCACCAAAACTGGACTACAGACTTCTAAAAAGCTCTGTACTGTAAGACATTATATTTGTCAGATAATTCGAGTCCAAATTAGTGACTCCAATTAGATGAGGCTACCGCTGCCTGTGTCCACACACCTGTAGATCAAAGCAGCAACACCCCTACTTTTAACATTGCACATACCTTAACAGTACTCAAACGGACAAGTTCATGGACAAACATACAAGCCAATGCAAACCTGTCAAAAATTGCAATTCCTTCCTTTAGGTGGAACTTGAGTCCAAACAGCAATCAGTCCCCATCAATCCTCCAATTTTAAAATGTCAAATTCACACCATTAGAAAGCATATTTGAAACCTGGTAAAAAACACAGTTTTAGGCTCTATATGCTCATAACAGTCCTGTAGGGGGAATTTTATAATAACTCATCCACCTGGATACCTGAGATAGGCGCATTACTGGGCAGCTGGAGCTAGTCAAAGTCTGGCAGGACTCAACCACTACTTAAAGTAATTAAAGTGGACATCTTCACTGGGTGTAAGTGTGTCTGCATGTGCATGTCCGTGTGTGTGTGTGTGTGTGTATATGTGTGTGCTGTTCATGCCTTTTGGAGCATTTGAATAGATTAATATCATGGCTTCCTATGGGGTTAAACCATGCCAAAAATTTGTTCTTCAGTTTTGGTGATTAAAATGCTAAAAATTTATTTGTCCTATACTCAGCCATAATTTTTCTGTATATTGTACCTGTATAGCTTAACTAAGCTCGATAGTGTTAACTGATAAATTAGCAGGCCACCTTTTCATCAATGTAAAATAACTTCTGGCTCCAAAAAACCAACATGGCAGCATACAAAATAAGTTTGCTGAAGTTTCAGAATGTCCAAAACCAATGAGTAGTATGAGTGGTTCAAACCATCTATTTCTTTGCTAAAGTTGTAGTTTCACTTAGCAGTTAAGTTTTACATTTTAACATGGGAGATAATGGGACTGACTTATTTTAATCGTCCACTCCATGAACTGCAGTTTTGTTTTAATGGCTACTGTTTGATGTAGCACACGTAAAAATATCTTCCATGAGCTGTATCCACACAATACAATGAAATATAATGAAAAGGTATGACCTCCTTGTTTACCCTAACTTTTACTAACCATGTTATCAGTTAGCTGATTAATACAAAAAAAATATTATATTACAATATAAAAAAAATATTCACCACTGTAAGTCCTCATAACTGCTTAAATTCTCAAATGAATGGAAAGCTATATAGCAGTAGAAACAGCATAATTATGTCTTTTAGGAATAATACCAGATGGAACTTTGAGAGTCAACTGATACAGTTGACTAAATCACTGCAGTGGGTGAAAAAATTAGTGCATGTATTGGATATGATTGCTCTGCAGATCAGCTGCTCTTGTTAACATCTGAAGTAGACTGATTTGCACTAGACATGTGTGAGTAAGTGTGTGTATTCAGTGATAACAGTTACAATATCAGTTTAATATATCACCTTTATTTGTCTTGGAGTGAAATGAAGTTAATTCACAGTCCTTCCATCAGTCTCATAACTTCAAGGCAAGGCAAGGCAAGGCAAGTTTATTTGTATAGCACAATTCAACAACAAGGTGATTCAAAGTGCTTTACAGAGACATTAGAAACAAGAACAAATAAAAAGCATGATTTAAAATTGAATAAAACAAGCAAATAAACTAACTAACTAATTAACAAACAAACAAACAAACAAACAACAGTATATAAAATCAAAACAGATAAAATCAGAACAGTAGATAAAATCAGTAGTTAAATGTAAGTTTTGAAATTTAAGCTTAAAGTGTGGATTTGGTGCTTTATTCAAATGCAGCTGAGAACAGGTGAGTCTTCAACCTGGATTTAAATAAACTGAGTGTTTCAGCTGATCTGAGGCTTTCTGGGAGTTTGTTCCAGATATAAGGAGCATAAAAGCTGA
Source organism: Aulonocara sp. 'chitande type north' Nkhata Bay (assembly GCF_057382095.1). Lineage (NCBI taxonomy): Eukaryota > Metazoa > Chordata > Actinopteri > Cichliformes > Cichlidae > Aulonocara > Aulonocara sp. 'chitande type north' Nkhata Bay. Next base: position 28,594,528 of record NC_141355.1, on the reverse strand, counting down.
ATGCAGCTTCTCCGTGTCTGGTTCTGACTCTGGGAACTGATAAAAGACCGGATCCAGATGACCTGAGGGATCTGGATGGTTCATACTGGGTCAGGAGGTCATTGATGTATTTTGGTCCTAAACCATTCAGAGCTTTATAGGCCAGCATCAGAACTTTAAAGTCTATCCTCTGACGGACAGGCAGCCAGTGTAAGGACCTCAGAGCTGGACTGATGTGGTCCACTTTTTTGGTCTTAGTGAGGACTCGAGCAGCAGAGTTCTGAATGAGCTGTAGTTGTCTGACTGATTTTTTAGGTAGACCTGTAAAGATGCTGTTACAGTAATCAAGCCTACTAAAGATGAATGCATGGACTAGTTTTTCCAGGTCCTGTTGAGACATCAGATCTTTTATCCTTGATATATTCTTGAGGTGATAGTAAGCTGACTTTGTTATTGTCTTAATGTGTTTTTCTAAGTTTAGGTCTGCATCCATCACTACACCCAAATTTCTCGCCTGGTTTGTGGTTTTTAGATGTATAGATTGAAGTTCTCTGGTGACCTGTAATCGTTTTTCTTTGGCGCCAAAGACTATTACCTCAGTTTTGTTTTTGTTTAGCTGGAGAAAATTGTGGCACAACCAGTCATTGATTTCCTCAATGCATTTACCAAGAGCCTGTACAGGGCCTCGGTCTCCTGGTGACATTGTGATATATATTTGTGTGTCATCTGCATAGCTGTGATAGTTTATTTTGTTGTTGTTTATAATCTGTGCCAGTGGGAGCATGTAGATGTTAAACAGAAGGGGTCCCAAGATGGAACCTTGGGGAACTCCACATGTGATACTTGTCTGCTCAGATGTGAAGTTACCTATTGATACAAAGTATTTCCTGTTTTCTACGTATGTTTTGAACCAGTTTAGTACAGTTCCTGAAAGACCTGTCCAGTTCTCCAGTCGTTTGAGTAATATGTTGTGGTCAACTGTATCAAATGCTGCACTGAGATCCAGTAAAACTAGGACTGACATTTTTCCACTGTCTGTATTCAGACATATGTCATTAAACACTTTGGTCAGAGCGGTTTCAGTGCTGTGGTTCTGTCTAAAACCTGACTGGAAGGCATCGTAGCAATTATTCTGTTTTAAGAAGTAACTGAGCTGTTGAGAAACTGCTTTTTCAATGATCTTACTTAAAAACGGGAGATTTGAGATCGGCCTGTAGTTGTTCATTTGTGTCTTGTCAAGATTGTCCTTTTTCAGTATAGGTTTGATTACAGCAGTTTTTAGTGATTCTGGAAACACACCTGATAATAAAGAAAAGTTGACGATCTGTAACAGGTCTGACTCTAAACTCTTTGAGACCTTTTTGAAAAAACTTGTTGGCAGGACATCTAAACAGCAGGAGGAGGAGTTCAGTTGACCTAAGATGTCCTCCAGGTCTTTGCTGTTAATAGGTTGAAACTGTTTCATGGTGTTTAAACAGTTTTTTGGTGGACACAGTACATATCCTGGATCTGCTGTTGATGTACCAATTGCTTGTCTAATTTTTTGGATTTTTTCAGTGAAGAATTTGGCAAAGTCATTGCAGGCCATGGTCGAATGAAGTTCAACCATGAGACAAAACGTTTGATTAAAAACAGCTTTGCTAATTGAAATCATGTTAAATTTTTCTCAGCTGGATTACATCAAAGGGACAATTAAATGTGATCTCTTGTATGTTTTCAAATTGTATAGACATAAATTAATATATGAAGCTTCTTTTTAATCGTTCAAATAATTAGTGATATGAGAGCTCTCCGTTAACGTGCAGTAAATTATTAGCAAAACAATAAGTGATGAACACAAAACATAATTTTGCTGAATGACCACAATGACCACAGATAGAGGACACTGTTCACTGCTCACCAACCTGCCTGGTGTTTTATTATCATAGCTCACAAGTCAGCGGCCAGAACTGTAAAATATTATCTAAGTACAAAAAGACTGAATTTCTAGTTTTCAAAGCTGCTGCTGCTGCCACTGAAAACACATGTAAAATACAGGAATGTTTATATATATTCTCTTACAGGATTAAATAGCAGTTCATTAAAAGTCTATTCCCACAGATACAAGCTACACAAATAAAGTCCCCAGCGTTCCACTTCAAGGTCTGTGTGTATATTTTTAAAGGGTCTTTATAATAGGAAAAAAATTCAATGTTATGCTACAAATCACATACTGTTGAGAGCATCTCTTTGGGAACAGATCGAGACAGGGAAGGAAAGGAGGAGGATACTGAATAGGAGTGACCGATTTTTCTTGTTGATGTGTATTCATTAACCAGTCCCGTGTAAATAATATCTTAAATAAACATTACTCTCTCATTTTCTTACATCAATGTTAATAATAATATAAGCATGCCTGATTCTGTAAAGGGTCACACGTCATCCACAAGGACTTGTGACGCATATTAGCCTGACAAACTAATTTCTAGTCCACGATGATAGGCCACTAAAATTACATTACGGAGTATTTGATGCTGATGTGCATAAAGCTAGAAAGAAAACAAAACATCTGACTATTTTCCTTTCAATGGCACCCAAAGTGCATTTCATTCTCTAATGAAGGCTGAAAATTGCAACAGATCGAGCGAAAAAAGACATCCGCTGGTTAATTGAATCATCACAGCTGAGCAGGTTTGAGATTAATTCCACGTAAGGAGAAGATCAAAAGAGAGCCACTCAGAAGGATGTCGAGAGGAATAAGAATGCTGAGGCTTGTGGGATAATCCCATTAAGAGCTGCACATTCATTCAGAGTTATGATCCACAGTTGTAGGTATAGTATGTAAGAGATTAGGGTTAAACAGTCAGTGACGGAGAGTGGTCATACTTTTAGAAAAATGTGGTGTTATAATTCTATGCTGTCTGTATTAATCCCTTTTAATTATGAGCATCGACGAACCACTATGAAAGCTGTTTTAGAGTTTGCATCTGGAGCAAATTGGATTATAAAAAATAGAAGAAGTGCATGCGTCATTGCTTAATACTGATTGCCAGGAACATAATCTTAATGCTGAAATGCTCATACATGTTCAAATTGCTGTCATTTAAAGGTATATCAAGGACATCTCTGATTAAAATGCAAAGATTCCATCTAGACTTCATGTTTTTTTTTAGTTTTGATATAAGGTGGTGTATCTGTGTGCAGCAATATGAACATTTTACTTTTGGACATAATGTACATTAGTGTATGCTAAAGAAATACATTTTTCACTTGCAAGGATCAGTGCCATCCATCTATGTTTATCTATCATCCGTTCAGTTCAGGGCCAGATGTGGGGTAGAGCCTCTCCCAGCTGTCATAGTGTGAGATTTGGGGTATATCCTCAACGGGCCACCCGTCCATCACAGGGCTAACACAGAGAAGCAGGCAACCATTCATACTCATATTCACACCTATGGCCAACTTATATGTCTTTCAACTGTGGGAGGAAAAAACCCACGCAGGAAGAGAGGGTGTTTGCAAACTCCACCCAGAAAGACCCAGGCTTGCCGCTACACCAGATAGTGTGGTTGCAGGAGATGGCTGCCCTTCTGTGAACCTGGTCTGGTTTTGCTGGAAGTTTCTTCTTGCTTAAAAGGAGTTTTTCCTCTCCACTGTCACCAAGATCGTGCTTACTTGTTGGTGTTTTCTCACTAATACTGCAGGGTCTTTACCTCGCAGTATAAAGTGCACTGGAACTTCTCAACTGCTGTCACGATTCAGTGCTACAATAAATTAACTTGAATTTAATTGAATTAAATTTAATGAAATGCAATTCAAGTTCACGTCACTTAAATTCAGTCTCACAGAAACTCATAAAAATGCAGTAGCTCATAATCACTCTATGTATTAAGAGCCTGGCCAGATTAAAGCATTTCTCTCTTCAGCTCTAAAGAAAGTAGCATTAATCAGTCAAATGGATGGATGCCACAAAACATGCCAGTAAAGCAAGCCCTGAGGGAATATGCAGTTATATAATGAAATCGAAGTAGACCTGGAAAAGGAGAGCTGCTCACAAAAACAGTGAAAATGTGCTTCATCATGCAGTTCATATTTATTTCTTAAATCGTCGAGGCAATATAAAGAAAAGAGGCAGCAGGGATGTCAAACTAACTAAAAACCACAAACAACAAATTTTAATGACAAATAATTAAAAAGGAAAAAAATCCACTATCACCCATAACTTTAAGGAGAATATTCTTTTTAAATAAATAGGCTATGATCAAAGCTAACATAATAGCTTAATAAAATATTTGGCAAATACAATACAAAATACTTACTAATACAATTAGTTAAATGTGACACTTTCATTAAAGTGGTATTTTTTAACAGAGAGATGAATGACTGTGTGTGCTCACAAGTGTACATATGCGTATGTGTTGTGACATCTTATTCCACAGTGCAGAAGTTTTCCAAACTGTTCTCTCGGGCCTTGGGAAGCTCATTGTGTTCCAGTAGTTGGTACTGGAAGGAAACACGGTTGATATAGTTCCCACTGGACACGAGCCTCACCACTGAGTTATCACAACCAATCTTCATCTGGGCTGAAGGGCCACAAGGAGAGGAAAACACATACTTTACACTCTACCATCCAAGAATTTTTGTTCTGTAGCCAGCCCTACTTACTCTGGTTACATTGGCAGCAAAAACATTTACTTTGTATCTGTATTGCAGTATTTTTACAAGTAAAAACAGCAAATATATGTAAACATAAAATGTGAATTGCATTGGATATTTCACTATGTGGGATGTTTTTATTTTGTAGGACTCTTTTACAGCACATCATAATTACTAGTAAAAGTGTTTCTTGGACACAGTGATGGACACAGACTCACCGAGTCCACTGAGGGAGAAACAGAGGTCGGCCACAGGGAACATCTTAGAGGTATCCACCCCATTCCCTCCCAGCAGCTCCACATAGTCACCTGACCCTGAGCAGCCAGACCACGCCAGTCTCTGTAAAATAAATGATCAACAAAATATTTTGATGGTGAAGTCCAGATAAAGACTTTACTTTGTTACATAGAAAACTGCCATTAAAACTTCCTGTGGAGCTCTTTGGACCAATAAAAGTACTATATGTTAACCTGGAAAAGGCCAACCAAGTGGAGATGTGATTCCAGTGTTTCATGGTTCTCTATTGAGCAGGTGCTTGTAACACAATGAAAAAGTAATACTGCAAAGGATTCAAATGAAATGACTTCATTTGACTGAAAAATGTTTACACAAACGATTTTTGTAATATTTGAATTTGGAATACATACAGTTTTCCTCAGAATTTAAACAGAGGCAGTTAACAGGATGTTGTTTTTCAGATATTTAAAAATGAATATTTTACTTTATTAATTTATTATTTATTATATTACACCTTTATGAGCATGCTTTGTACCACTTTTCTCCTTCCCTTATTCATAGAGAGTTGCATTTCATGTAATAGCTTTTATGACTACTCATTACTTACTATTAATTAAGTAATTAATAAGTACTACTTATTTATGTTTTTTTTTTCCATTAACACATTTTCCATTACACACTTCAGCTCTTGTTAACGTTAGTTAACCTCACTTTTCTAATAGTGGAATTGTCATTATAGCAGAAATTGTAGTAATCTGGGAGCCTCTGCTTAGCGTTCTGGTTCTACCAGACACCAGAGAAGCTTCTCTGCATTGTTGTATTTATATGTAATGTATTTATATATTTGTTTGTTTATTTAACAGAGGCTCTGTCAAGCTGCACAGAGTAGATGAGGAGGGCAGGACATCAGGCACAGGAATGTCACAGAAAATCTGGTCAGTTTTCAAAATAAAAGATCCCGTGGAAACTACACCCTCTGCCCTTGCAACACTCTGTGTGATTTGAAGCACTTTACCGAACAAAACTGTGTAACAGATGAAAAGTCAAGGACATGGTGTATTTCAGGGGTAAGACTTCGATATGACTGGTAAGTGCTCTGCTGTGTTCACCTGCTAGCTTTTTTCTAAAATTCATAAACTGTTATTAAAAATGTTTATTAGACTTATGGTTATTATTTTTGACTCCATTTGTCATTACTATTCCTTATTTAACATTAAAAACTGAGGATCATCTTCAAACATTTAGTATGAGGGTTTAACATTATAATCTACACACAATGAATAATATTTAGTTTAGCTAAAGTGGTTTGCTAAAACTCTTCCATCTATTAACCACAGTGATGTTTTCATTTAGTCTCATTAGACCATTTGCCATTGAGGATTTATTTTCTGTTTTCTTTTTTTCCACCTATTGGAGTGGGACTTATGAACACAGAGTAATTTACAGTGGCAGTGAGGCTCAGCAGCCAATTTGCCAAACATAACACTGTTTTTGGATGACTCTCCAAAATCCTGGATTACTTTCAATGACAATATTTTCAGTTGACTGTGGTATAATATCAGCATGTGGTGAATGCAACAGAAAATTGGAAACTATCCTAATAGATTCTGGTATGATTAGAATGGTCATCCATCTGTAATAGGACTAACAAAGTGAGACGGTGGACCAATCACATCATTCATGATATAAAATCACCAATTAACCCAGTTGTTCTCAAACTTTTTCTGGCATGCCCAACTTTAGTTTACATCCTTTTCCCTTAGTCTTCCATGCTCCAACTGCAGTGGCTCTGTTCTGAACCCGCCACACAGTTGGAGGACCACTGGATTAACCTAATCTACCATAACATACTTTTGAGCCTGAATACCTGAAGAAAGTCCTCTCTGGCACAATGAGAACATGAAATTCTACACTGAAAGGCTTCATTCAAGCTCCAGGCTTCACTTTAGTTTCAGTCTCATAACTGTTTGTTTTTCCATTTCCTGTGTTCATCAGCTTCCCTCTAGATGTAGGAAGATGACATCCCGGTGCTAATTACGCCTACTGAGCTCTGATCGATCAGTTAAAGTGATTTCCCCATTACAGTTAGGAAAATGAAATTAATAAATCTCTGTAGTTAAACAATACTTTATTAAATTAAAATAAAATTAAAATCAAAATTGCCAAGTACTAATAAAATTTGTGTGATGACATAGACAAACATGCAAATATTATTAATAGCTTTAATAAAAAAAATATATATATCACACTCTGAATGCGTTTAAAATGTCCAGCTGAAGCTAAAGGTCTATTTAAAGTGTCAGAATTTGGCCTCAGTAAGATATTTATTTCACAGAGAAAAGAAGATTGTGTGTGTGTGACTGTGGGCACATGCATGCGTGTATGCATGTGTGTGATCTACCTGTGGACTTAGCTCATTGCTTTTGGCCTGCCCCAGGCTGAGTTCTGTCAGTCGGATCTCCACGGGGTAGATGATGGAGAAGCTGCAGTTCTTGCGCTGATGTGGCATCACCATGGTGAAGCTTCCCTCTGGACTCTGAGACATGATGTTACAGGCTTTCCACACGAACAAATCGACACATGCACAGACAGGAGAAGAGATTTCACATTTCTAGTTCTCCATAACCTGAGAAACTCATTACTGACACTTCACGTCACAAAGAGGACAGAATCAGCGGGTGGCAGCTGGAAAGGAAATCCAATTCTAGTTCTGATCACAGAACTGAAAGAAAGAAAGAAAAGTGAATTCATAAAAGCATTACGGAAAAGGGAGTCTGAAAATGCTGCCACTTTGTTCATATTGTTCCCTTCACATTTTTGTTGTAAAGAAACCGAGCTAATCAAATGTGAAGAGAGACGTTTGAATTGTTAATTAAACAATTAAATGTTGTATGTGTATCTTTTACATCCAATTTTTGGTAAGAGCCACTATCACAGTCACCATCTAGCTTACCATTGGTAAATATTACCCATCAGTAACGGTTACCTTACCATTTTGATCATTCATTCATTGTTACTTTTGCTTTTCCTCCATCAAACATTTATACATATCATTCAGTTTAAGTCAGTCTAAACTTTAGACTGTGGAGCTAGTTAACAATTTCAGTCGTTTATCCATACTTTTATATAGCTGTTAGCTCCATTCTGTTTGCCAGCCAAACTTTTAGATTTAAGGAATGTTCTAGAAACACTCTGACTTTTATTATGTATTAAATGAGTAACACTGTTATGTTGCATGGAATATGTGAGGTAGCTTTATTGTCACTTTGATTAGATCATATATAAGGCCTAAACTGCAGACGGTTGCACTTAATGGTGAACAAGGGGATAAACCACTGTTAACCTATAAATAATTAATTGAAACTGCTGGGTTTTTTTTTTTTGTCTGCAGCCTTTATTTCCTTGTCTTTGTCTTACAGCCAGACGGTGACAGTTATGTTTCTTGACACAATGTTAACGCTGTGTTTGTCAAACAGCTGGAAAACAGGTGCATCCTTCTCACTCAATTCGTTGCGCTCGCTCTTGGCCTTGATTAAAGCTCGACCAAGCACAAATGTCCAGGAAGTACACTCATGCGTGCACACAAATGTACCCCTCATTTCACAAGACATATAAAAAAAACAAAACAAAAAAATAACACAAATCTTTTACGCGAAGACTTCAAAGTGTTTTAATGTTTGGTTTTAGATGTTTTGGCCACAAACTGATCTTAGTGATGCATAACAAGACTCACGGAAAGGGTTGTATAGTTTCTTGACAGCGAGGGTGAAGCCACTAGCAGGGCTGTGAATGCGAAAGAAGATCATGGCAACATTCTGAGAAGAGCGGCTGGTGGCTCCTGGTGCTGTGGAGGAACAGTAGTCTGTGTAGCGCTCGTAGAGGGGTAAAGGATGGTCCTGATTGCTGGGGAACTTCTCTCCCTTCAAAACCCAGCCATCAAATATCTTGAAGAGGAACATATGATATGTAGTAAATACAAAAATTAATGCCTTTACTTACTTAATTTCAGCACACTTATTCCACACCTTCACATACAAAACATGAAGCAGTGTCTGAAAATACAAGGCATAAATTTTTAAAATGTGGAAGAAGCCAAGGACAGCTAGCATGTCCAAATTAAGCTGTTAACTATATGACTAAGAGATAACTCATCAGCTTTATGTAAGAAGCCAATTCGCTTTTACAGAAAGAAACAAGCAATCTAATTGCCAAGATTTTTCCCCCTATATCATAGGTGTCAAACTCTGGCCCGCGGGCCAAATTTGGCCCGCAGCCTAATTACATTTGGCCCACGAAGCCATACCAAATTACTATCAGAGCTGGCCTACTGGTATTATACAGCTAATATATATATTGTTTAGTATTAAGCTTTGCTTGTTCCATATTCAGTTTTTCAGCAAAACGTGTTTGAGCACATAAGAAAAGATTCATTCTTATATCTGGAGGAATAAATATATTTCAATAAATACTAACGTTAGCCCGCAACTTTGTTCCAGTTTTGAATTTTTGCCCACTGTGTATTTGAGTTTGACACCCCTGCCCTATATGTTTCTTTCTTGCATGCTGACAGCAGTAAGTGAACTGGAGTCACATTCCTGGTTTGTGTGCACAGACTTGGTCAAATAAAAATGATTCTGATCCAGTGGGTTGGTGAAAACAAATCTTTGTGTTTTCTATTCAACTTAAGACATGAATCATCATGTTTTATTGGGTAATCCGACATGCCATACAGCACATTCTACACTACTGTGCTGTGAATAATATTTAATTACAAGCATAATCCAACATGAATTTCATTCTAAAAATATTCTGTAAATCTCATGTCTTAAAATGAGGTGTGCTGTTTTGTTTTATTGAGCACATTAATCCTACTAATATTTACACAAATCTGCTCTTGGTTTCTAGATCACATGCATGTAAACCTAGGCTTTATGAAATTCTAATGTCCCCCTTTCCCTATGCCATGAACTGAAATCTGCACTGGCAGGCTTGGCTTCAGAACTAAAGCCTTCTCTTCCCACTCTTGCTCTGAGTAATGTGACCAATGCAGAAAGCATCCAGTGTGGTGTTTGGCCCTTAAACGCCGCCTTAACCCTGTTTGGCCTAATTTCAAATGCACAGGAAGAAGATGAAATAGAATTCAGAGTTTAAACCGAAAAAAGCCTTGGAGTCCCTGCCTTTCACTTAAAAGAGGGGTTGGATATGTGTGGGGGCTATTTTTAGTGTGTGTGCCAACCTTTATGAAGTCTCCAGCGCTGCAGTCGATGCTGACGTCAGACAGCTCCAGACTGATGACTTCACTGGGCTCAGCTATGATGAAAGCTGCACATGCCAGCTGTGGCTTTGATGCCACAAAGGTGAAGAGGCCATCAGTGGCCAGCATGTCCAAGCATCCTACAAACCACACACACAGTCAGTTTTCCATTTCAGACCAAAAATACATTTAAATATTCTAGAGACTAGTACTTAGAGCTTTTCTTCCCCAGCTGAGCACCCAAAGCACTTTTTATTACAAGTCTTATTCACCCAAACTCATTTTTTTGGTCAGCTCAGGGTTCAGCATCATACCCCAGGATACTTCAACAGGTAGAATGGAAGAGTTGGGGATCAAACCACTGCCCTTCCAAGTGCTTGACAGCCCATGCTAACTCCTGAGCCACAGTTGGTCCCTAAGCCCAACTATAACAACTTTTCGCCTAACTCTTAAACTTTAACTTACGTTAACTAACCTTCGCCCAGTCCCAAACCTACCCTGACCACACCAAGTAACCAAAGTAGAATTAAAGATTAAAAACCAAACTGGATTGGTCCCCATAAGTGACTATGAAATATATACACCCCCAGAATACAGGTGAGGCAAACACACATATGAACACACACACACAGCCAGATACAAAATACATTACACATATATTGGGTTCAGAAAACATACTGGATTTGAGTTTAGCCTTAATAATTTCTCATGAGGTCAAAGTGTTACTCAGAGGACAGCATCAGTTTTCATTTAAAAATGTTTGCTTGGATTAATGCATGAATTATCTAACGTGTTTAGTAGCCTATGTTCTAATTTCTGGTGCACTGGTGCATAAATAAACATTCACCCAATTACTGTTTTAAATCCAGCAATTGTTATAATTCGGTGATTTAAAGCTATTTTTAAGCAGTTCTTACTGAGAGGTCGGCGGAAAATAAAATCCTCTGATTCTCTTTTCTGGGCCAAACTCAGCAAAGAATATAATCCATCTGAGGCTTCGTTGTCCTGAAAAGAAGAAGGAAAACAAACAAGTAAATACAAACGAACAGAAAACCTAAGATTTCATCTCTGGGCTGCTCATAAAAACTTGACAGACATGAGTTCAGACTGCCTCACTTGATCAAAAATTCCACTTTGCTCGACTACAAACGCGACCTTACCTCGATGTAGCGAGCGAGCCCCATCCTTAATGAAACGCAGATAAGAAAGAGAAACAGCTGTGTGCGCAGAGCCACCGACATGCTGAAGTGCGTCTCTCGAGGAGTGTGTCCTGAAGCTGAGGGGAGAATAACGGAGCTGCCTGTGAGATCGCAGCTTTTATAGCAGCCCAGACAGGCAGGCAGGCCGACATCAGAGGGTTAGTGACAAACATTTAGCCGTGCGGACTTAAAAATGACTTTGATAATGAGTGAATAAAAGCGGTCATTCAAGGCTGTTTTTAGGGAATTCAGATGTTTAGAAACTAATAATTACTGCGTATGAATTCATTGGAGGAAATGCAATACTTGAAACATGTCAGTGTTTATTAAAATCGCTACACAGCTTAACATTGAGTAGACAGGCTAACATAGTGCTTTGTGGTCAATTTGGTGACTCTTCATTGAAAAATAATAGCTCGTGGGACATATTTGAACTGCCAAATACTGTTGGTATTGATTTTTCAAGTCTCAGGAACACTGATAAGAGGGATGAACCGTATTCCCCCCCCCCCCCCCCCCAAAGGATATTCCCTCATTTGCTGTTTTGATGGCCATGGTGGTGCTGGAAACACATTTCTCCAGAAACTCTCATTGTGTTCAGTAAGGTTGGAATCTGTTAACTGCTCCAGCAAAACGGAATAATTCACGTTATTTACATTACAAATAAGTCCTGCTGTGACATCTCTTGTGTTGTCACCCTGGATGGGACCACTCCCATAAGGATAGAAATGATTCACTATAACTGCATAACTGGGTAGGTAGGATTACTAGGATCACTCCGAACAACTTTATTTTGATTTGCAGTGATCCTTAACTCTAAGGAGAAAAATGCACTCAAACAATGATAGCAAAATACTCCTGAGCTATTACAGAGGTTATGGATCCCCCTTACAGTGTAGGTCAAGCATTCATGCCTGTACCAGTCTCTTTCTGTGCGTCACATTTGCCCAACTGTGATGAACGATGACTCATCTGATACCACTTCTCCCACATGTGTCTCTAGACCAGTGCCTCTGGGTTTTGCACCACTGAACTCTTCAGTGTGCATTCATCTCTGTAATAAGGATCGAAATGAATCTTAATACAATACGACTCTATTTTTTGATGGACTCTTCTTACTGACACAGTCAGGAGGAAGAACTCCCGCTTTATTTTTACTTGCATATCACACTAATGCAGGAGCATCACAATCATCAAATAGGCAATGTCAGACCAAATATTCTGTTTCTGTAAAATTTCCATAGATCTAAATGCTGATGTCACTTCACCATTCCTATGAAAACACCTGTTAATGGAATAGGCTATTTGACTGAAGCACCTGCCATCTGTGCCCCAACAATAAGCCCTCTTATAAAGTCCCTTCGATATTTTCCTCTTGCCATCTTGATACAAAAGCAGAACTGAATGGGCCTGCTCTGAATTTTTATAGATGACTGGATGTTAACTGCTTAATTGTATGGTGCAGTGGTCCAGGGTGGAAGCATCTGCACTCTCCACTTTTTCCTGCAGTTTGTCACACAAATGAATATATTGAGACTTTGGCGGAGAGAAAATGAACCTCATGCGCTCTTTTATATATACACTTTTCGGACATGAATGCTCAGATTGCAAAAGTCATGAATTCTCAGATGTCCTTTGAGATACTGAATGAGTCAGAGTTTATGCAGTGCCACTCATGAGTCAACCTTCAGCTAAAGAACCACTTTCAATTTGGTTTCAGTCTATTACATTTGCCTGACATTTGGGCATCGGGGAGCACAGAACTGCAGTGGTTAGTGCTGCTACCTCACGGTGACATTGCCATGAATCTTCTAGCTTGGTTTAGAGTTTTTCTGAGCATGTATGTTCTCTCTGTGCACCTCAACAACCTCTCACAGTTCAGTGAAAAGCATGTTAAAGTGTTCCCTGATCCTAAATCGAGTTTTTTATTTGAATTATGAGCTGAAGTGTACTCTGACAAGTGGGATAGGCTGGAGTTACTGCTTATTTTGTGTTTTATCCCCATTTCCAAAATGCTGCATTTAAGTACAGTAATTTGATTGCATGTAAATTTTCGATGCCATTGTGTTGCATACGTTCAATGTAAAATGTTGATGGAATTTGGTCGAAAGAAATTTACTTGATTGATAAACACTCAGTTTATACCAAGCATCTTTTCCATAATGATTAATTATTTGAATTAATACATCTTTGATTCTATATAAAGAATCTTTTCTGTTCCTGCTTCTGCTTTCTGATCAGCAACTTGTGGCCTGATGGGACTAATATGTGCGACAACTTTTGACTCACTTGCTGGTTACTATTAACTCATTCACTGCCATTGACGTCTATATCCGTCAATTGCAGTGAATGAGTCAATGGGTTTAACTCATTCACTGCCAATGGCTGGCAGTGAATGAGTTAAGACTTAAGAGACATCTGTGACAACTGTGACAACTATCTTTTTAAGGACGTGTTTTAGCTCCCCGTCTCTAATAAAGGAATAGTGAGGAAATGAGGTGTTTCTCTGCAAGAAGTCTGAAGTCTGACTTACTGACTGAGGTCAGTTAGTCAAACACTCATCAGATTAGAGAGGATAATTAGAGAGAGGATGATTTTTTATATTTCACATAGCAGTTTGATAGAAGTTTGATAAAAGGTGCTTTGTGTTCCACTGTTTCAGATACTGCAAGTAGACCTCTATTAGACTGAGTAGAATACCACCAAATTTTGCCACAGATTTGTGCTTGTGCTATAGCCTGCTTTCTTCTGTGTTTAGAGAGATATAAACTCTTTGCTTAGATTTTTATTCATTCATTTTACTTGTTTTTGCTGGCCAATTTGACAGCCAGGAAATCAAAATGGACAGCTGTGGTCTAAATAACATCTTTGGACAAAGTGAGAACAAAATGAGCAGTGAGTCATACCGTATACTGCACATGAAAAAAGGAAAAAGACCGGAATATGTGTCCGGAAGGAGAAAGTAAGAAAGAGCCAACAAGGGAGAGCGAGAGTCTGCGATGTAGTTCAATTTGTTTTGACATAGGAAAGTCATTTAGAGTTGACCACTTTTAGCTGCCTGTGCTGCCGCTGTGAAAGGTCAAACTCAGATGTAGCTGAGTGTAAGAGATGATGATCAGCCTGTCAGCGCTCATACACACATCTGATAAAATAGCCCTCTCTTTCTGTCATTCATCTGAAATGAAGATGAGAGACTGTGCGTAAGTGCGCCTTGAGCTAATTACAGCTGACATTTTTTTCCATCGTTATTAAGGTCTACGATGCCACACAGAACAACAAACCACAAAAAATAATGAACATAATGAATAACATTTACTATAACAGCCTGTCAGCCTGTTGACTTTTAATGCTGATGACCTATTCGAGGTGTGTTACTTTCATCTAAAAGCCAGTAGTCAGTGTTAATAATTAGTTGCCTCACAGAGTCATTGCGTTGTGAAGATGCCTCAACCTATTAGCCAGAGTCTCACTGTTTAAAGTGTGTTTTGCTAATCTGAATGACACCACAGGAAAGGGAAAATGCTCGCAAAATGCTACGTGGTGAGTGCCCATGTGTGTGTATTTCCTGGTGTTAAATGCTCGTCCCTTAGCAATTTCATGTCATGTGATGTGTGCGTATGTGTGATGCGGAGCTGTGATACATACTGTAATTGTTAAAATCCAATTTATTAAATGAATTGATAGATTTTAATGAACACGTAACCCCAGAGTCTGATTATACTGCTCTAAATGATGAACAGATACAGCAATTCCCTCAGTGCTGGCCTATTTGAAGAGTTCATTTTCTAATCTAATAACCATATTTAACAACCACTCTTCCCCTATTACCTCCCCCAGTGTATCACCCTGACTGAATGAAGGGTGAGAAAGAATGAATGAATTGCCATCCTGTGCTACACATGGATGAACTTTCTCTGTAAATGTGTTATTCTTGGGGAACCATAAAAATACAGTACTAGCATGACTAAACCAACAGCACACAAGAATATCCCAGTAATTGTGATATGAAAAAACGGACAGAAAACCCCCCCAGTACATTTGAATATTAAAATCAGAACATCAAATTCAGATGTGTTTAAAATGTTTTAAATTTAGATACCATAAATATCATCACTAAGAAAAACAAGCGAGGAGCCAGCTGCTTCTGTCTTCACCAGACAAAAGGCTACAACACCATCTGGTGGCAGATGCAGAAACAGGTCTATTTTTGCTTCAAGAAATGCACGAATCAGTGGTAACTTCTCAATGATGCTCCAAGTGGCAATGACAAATCCTTCCCACAGTTTTCTCAAAAATGCAACTGATTTGGTTTACCAGGATTTTCCTAAAGATAGAAGCAGTTTAAAAAAAACTTAAAGGAGTGTGATTTGCTGTATCTGGGATGATTGTCCCAGCTGGCAAGATGTGACAGTCACCCCTCCATGTGGTTAAAGTTAAATCACAGTGATTGTTGACTGCAGACATTAGTGTCTTAACCCTGTCTTACTGCCCAGCATGCAACCTCCTTTTGAACACCTGCTCCCTGGCAAACGTACACATGTAGCTAAGTATTTTAGATTTTTTTCTTCATTGTGTGTTGCCTCCTTTACACACACAGGAACACACAGTTCTTGTGCGGATCTGTCTGTCAACACAGCGGTCCAGCCCGGCTCTCCCCACTGCCTGACTGACCCATTCATCTCCCGTGTGGGCTGTAATGAGCTGACCCTCCCCATTTGGACCAACCTGACAGAGAGAGATTACTTTAAAGTCTGCATGGATTTTCTCCTTTGTCCCCTCCTCCCCATTCCTCTCCCTTGAAAGTGGCTAATTCAAAGTGCATTAATGAGGAGCGATGGATAACACACTCTTCTTTTAATTACCTTCCAACCAAGTTCTTCAGGGGAGGTCTGGTGACTCCCATCTGACACTGGCCTGTTTATTTGGTTTGGTTTTTACCATGTTAGACTTTTGTGTGATGCATTATGTAGTCAGAAGAGATCATGCTGAAGCATTTATGGGTTATAGGGACAACACGTTAAAAAGAAAAATAATAAATGCACAAAATACATTTAGATAAAAACAGTTTTTTCTTAACGTACATCTTTTAAAAAAAATCTTCAATCTATTATTGGCGAGGCTATTGAACAAACACGGATTATGCTAATATTAAGAATAAAATACTGAGGTATTGTATACACTGAAATGAGCCACTGGAACATGATGTGAAGAGCTTTTTGTTGTCTGTTTCCTAGTAAGCACATTCACAAATTATACAGGGATGATTGATGGTGCATGCAGACGATGAGAATAATTCTACATAATAGTATAATTACAAAGTGTGATGCAAAATAATTGTTCTGGAGCCAACAGGGACCACTTTCCCCAATGAAACACAATTAGGTAAACTGATATAAACAGAGAGCAGGATTTGACAGAAAAGCTTAGGGAGTAAGATAATCACTTAAAACAAATCAACTCCAGTTTTGTTTGGATGATGAAATCGATTGCTCAAACTAAAAAATAAAATAAAACTCACTATTTCATGTGTATGCTGTTTTATAATAGTTTCTTTATACACTTTGTTTTGTTTTTTTGGTAATAAAACAAAGTCTTACATAAAGTGTAGTAACTAACTCAAGCATGATCCTCAATATCAGTGCTCACCAAACCTGGTATGGTAAAATAACACATACCAAAGTTTAAGCTATTGCTTAAACTTTCTTTAAACAAATAATGCAAAAATCACCCTTAGTCATAGGGATTTGGTGGCTTGATGTTGTTTTTGCAAAAGCGAATACATTTACCTGCTGGGTTAATGATTTAGGACCACTTTTTATTGTTATAGAACACACTTTGGTTCTTCAGGCCATGCTCCTATTTGTACAAAGTCTCTGGAGGCTCCTGTATGTCAGACAGTGGCCTTTCAGCTCATATCTTGGAAATCATTTTTTCAATTTCAAGCAGTGACTGTGGGGAAAAAAAAAGCAGACACTTGTCTGATGTTTTTATTTATGTGAGTCAGTGGCTAACTTGAGAGAGCCTGAGAGTACCTTGTGGCAAGACAGTTGCCATTTGTTAGGCAGGCAGGAACAGCGCAGAAGACAAGTATATAGTTGAAGGTCTTTAATTGGCTGTTAAAACCTCTTACTCCTTCAAAAAATGATTTTAGGTCAGCTCCAAATACTTCTAGCTAAGTCCTGGGCAACATTATTTATCTCTTAACTCTTCGGAGGAGGGGAACTTTTCTTGCTTTATATATTGACAGACTTTGCCTGAATGCTAGCATAATGAAAATCTTTTTATACAGCTCATACTGATCTTGTGCATCAGTTTAAAATATATAAAATAAACATTTTCTTCCACCTGCTTAGAGTTTCCTCACACTCTGAAACATGTCTGCTCAAGGCAGAGATGGGTGGGCCTTTAAATGTGTTCCTTCATCATTCAGGCTCACTGTGGTCTGGGCAGTCTTATCCAGCCTAATACACATTGATTAGTCTACATAATCAATGTATTCAATGACAATGATTCAGTACACTGCATAAATTTATCGACTGCAATCAGCTATAAACAGCAGCCCTTTTTTCGTCCACTTTCTGTTTTATTAACTAGGTTTTGATGGAAAAATAATTCTCTGCAGAGTTAACAGACATATTTCATTAAGTGATTAAGTGATACCGAGGTGAAATAAAATCTATTGACCATCTGTCTGGATTTTCTTGAGAAAAAAAAATGGCATGAACGATTAAAAAACAGCGCTGCGAGCTACCAGACAGCTACCAGAAGGTGGCACTGTTTAGCTGCTGTTGGCTTTACTGGCAGCTCTTTGTTACTTGTTCAACCTGAAGAGTTTCACATTGAATTATCTTTCTGTCTTAACAAAGGTGAACGAATAGCAAAACAACAAATACAAGCAAAAATCAGATTCACCCAGGATTAAAATTCATGGATTCAGAAAATCAAATCACAAAATTAGGCATCACAACAGTTGGATGATTTAGTCACATACCTGCTTTATGCTGTAATACTAAACCAGTTTACCCAGCTGTATTCTGCTTTAACCTTTGAAAACAAATCTACCCTTTCAGTGTAGGTGAGAAAAGTTTTCGGGGAATACCAGAACACACTTGTCTGCTCTTACAATTTCAAAACCCCGTCTAGAATGAAACAGAACGCCAAGTGATATATCGTTTTTCACTAGACAGTTGAATAAAAAGAAAAAGTGCAGTAGGAAAACCCCGACGTGAGGCATGTAACTTTGCTACTCCTGGTTTCCGTGGCCATGCATGACCAGGTCATGTAATGAATGTTGATAAAGTAGAAAAGCCGCTTTAATCAGGACGGATCACTGTGCAGAGGTGGAGAATGTCAGAGAGAGCAGGCACAGCTGCTTAGTGAGAAATCCAATATTGACTGTCGGGATAAATGTCCTGCATATTCTCTCATCTGTCCCAGGGGCCGTGGTATTATGCCTCTCACGTTAGCACTCCTAATTGGATTAAAAATGGCTTGTTATTGGGAGAAAAATGACTGAAAAAACTATCACGATTATTGCCTCTCAACAGTGTTGGCTCCCAGAGCTGAAGAGGTGACTGTCAAAAAAAAAGCAGTTTGTTTGGAAACAAACTTGCTTTGATTGATTGTGTTTTAAGCTCAGACTAATGTGGACAGTGCCATTGCATTCAATGCCATTTTCTAGTATTATACAGCAATCACAGTGTGGTATTTCTGGAATTTATCAGCTATTTTTACACATCAAATTTCCACTTCATTTATTTTCAATAGTAAAATAATAAATAATAATCAAATAAAGTGTGTGTGTGTGTGTGTGTGTGTGTGTGTGTGTGTGTGTGTGTGTGTGTGGGTTTAAAGGTGGTTATGTGGTGTATGCATGCACGCCTGCCTGTGAATGCATGCGTGAACAGAAATGAAACAGACAAATCCATCAGACGTCCACTGGGTTTTGGTTTGTGTACCACCAGGAGCACCCATTAACAGAAAATAAATGCTTGACGTCATAAACCTGACAGAGTCTCATTCATACTGACATTCGGGCTAAATTACACATAAAAGCACTGATAACATCATCATTAAATATTGATTTCTAAGGCTGGTTTAAACAAAAGCATGTCTACACATAATCAGCAGATGACGGGATTTGGTCAGAGCACAGGAAGGAGAGTTATATAAAAAGGGGCCTCTTTTCATAAACATCTTTTCATAAACATCTTAAGGAGCAAAAGAAGAGCTGCTGAGTGTAAGAAAGGGGAAGAGAGGGTGGAAAAAAGAGAGGAGTAAAGGGCTGGGGGAGTAGAAAGAGATTTAAGGCTGAGGCTCAGAGCAGATGTTAGTGTTGATGATGATGGATGTAGGTTGTTGAGATGCAGAGTTGTTATCATGAGAGGCACTCGCAGACTCTTCACAGCACACTTTCGCCCAGATGTCACTGTGTGTGCGAGTGTGGGTGTGCGTGTGTTACACAGCAACAGAGAGGAACATGGTGAAATGAGCAAGGTACGTGCTCAAATTAGACACTAAATCTACTTTACCGATGCTGTTTTTTTATGAAATTGTGGATTCAGTCTTCTTTAATGAAATGAAATTTGCCCTTTACATCAACTACAAGTAATAATAACAATGAAGAAAAGCAATGAGATACAACAAAGGAGAGTTTAGAGACTGATTGGCACAGATGAGGCTAATGAACAACTATCTTTTGCACTCTTGGGTGCAGACATGGTGAAAAGCAACTTCCTCTAAAGGCCTAAATTGGATTAATTTGAAGATTTTTTTTTTTTACCTTTATGAGAGAGGTTACATTCTCTTCCGGAAAACCGTGTGTCCCTGGGCTACGACATACATCCCTGCAATCATCCAAATCAACCAGAAACTACACACACGCACACACACATACAGGCAGAAGGTGGTCTGTGTGTGCGCGTGTGTATGTGTCTGTGTGAATGGGACATGTTGAGTGGTGGTAACCTGCCCTACACTCTAACCACATAAAAGGTGCAGGACAGAAACATGTCGGTAATTGATTGCTAATTAGTTCTTTTGTTGTTGTCCATTGTGTGGTGACAGAGCTTTGCCCTGGGCTGTCTATTCACACGCAGGCTCTGTGGCCTCACAGCAAGGCAAAAAGCATAGTCACACCATAATGAGAAAGTCATATATAACTGCAGCAGATGACAGAAGCTGCACTACAAACCCTCTGCAAAGGACTCTTGACATAACAGAGGAAATGGTGACCCTTTTTTATGAATTCAAGTCATATGTCACAAATATTTTTATTTTAATGCAAATAGAAGAAGACCTATGTGAGTATGGTGATAAAACCCCCTCCCTGAGCTGTATGTTGCTTTACAGTATACGTTGCAGCAAACTATGTGTCATTTCTACTAACTTGGTATACCCACATCTCTCTCTCTCTCCCTCTCTCATCAGTGCATGAGAAATTACCTAATGAGGAATGGGTCGCACATTTCCACAAACTCATTAACCCGCGAGCGAGTGAGACTAATTGCAGCGTTTGGGTAATGTGATTTCACATCTGTTACTGCAGCCCAGGACACAGTAGTCAGCACAGGGCCGGATCTGGTGGGCTGAGCTATGCATAGAACTAGATTTAGCAGAAACACAACATACACTCAGGCTGACACCACTACAGCTCCTGTCTGAATGGGTGGAGCAGTAGTCATTTTGGCTGTGGCTGTTATCGTTTTTGATCAACTGCCACGCAGTATCTGGTAATTGCAAGTCTCTGGAGAGTGGGTGGGCCTCCTGGATTCATTGATTGACTCCCACTAGGATGTAAATACTGTTTACAAGATGGATAAGCAATGGCTTCAAGTTATAATGTAAACAGTCAATCAGTTAAAAAAAAGAAACAACAACTTGGTAATTAGTAAGTTTTAAATTTCTGTTTTACAAAAGATGGCATTTACTTTGAAATGTAACGTGAAAGCAGAAAGGTTGGTCGAGTGGGTTAAACATCTGCTTCATATCTCAGGTTGACACTGGTGCTGGATTGCAGCGTTTTCCATTTTCATTTACATTCATAACGATTTCCATTGCTTTCAGTTGTTTTTAGGTTTTCCTTCCTCTGTATATGCTGGTGTGTTATACACTAAACAATGTAACACAATCACTGCATTTGTTAGTGTAGCCACTTGTGATCCTGCTGGGAACATATGACACATCCTAAAATACCTTAAGTCAAAAAAGTTTTTATTGCTTGGTGGAAAACTTTGTTTTAGGCCATCTCATTCAAGTTAATTTCTCCAAGCAGAAGCACAGGCTTTTATTCTCTGGCTCTCTCATATATACACACAGAATGGAATAAATGAATTTTTCAGGGTCTCGACTTGAGTTGGTATTTCCAATAATTCCATAAATGACTGCAAACAAATTTATGCTAATAGAAAAGGTGGGAGCCAACTGTTTAATATGGGGAAAGTAATATACTTTTGTTAATTATGATTAATCCTTTGTTTAACCTCACAGCATTGTTACAGAAACTCCAATTATAAGTTTACAGGCAGTGGGACTGCTTATGGTAATGCCATATCTCATCAATTACCATCCCGTGACCATAAATTGGCCTCAGCACCGGCAGCGAGATGAGGTTAACACGCTGATTAATTTGAGCTACTGTGATTTCAGGCTAAGCTGACACTTACACTCTTTGACACAGACAGTGAGGTCTGCTAACTTTCATAATGGAAAAATTGTATTTACCACATTCAGGGCTGCTTCTGAGGCTATAGACATCACACATCACATCAGGATAATTTAAAATCAAAGCAACATAAACAAGGTGAGAGGTTTTCCTATTACAGAACTGATTGGCAAGTAATGAGGAATTTTAGATAAATGTCAAATGATGAAAAGGTACAAAAGCAAACTGCCTCATACAGTTGATTTGTATTTTTTGTCATGATGTGCATGTAATGTTTTAAACATTATAGAGCTAATCATAAATCTGATGTAATGAATAATGAATATTATCCATTACATCTGAAAACATGTCAGTTTACCAGATTTGGGTTAATGATTAGTTTTGATTCATAAATGCTTCACTGGGTTGCATTTTTAAATATATAACTACCATTCTATTATCTGTTTCAGCTTGGTTTTACCAGCTTAATTGCCGACTCTTTACACACTAACTGTGAGTCTACTACATTGGTTAAGTTAACCACATGGATCAATTTTGTCCTGTTGGAAGTGACAAAACATATTATGTATATATAACTTATATATAACTTTTTTTATGTGTAACATGTAGAAAATGGTAAGAAAACTTCCCAAAGCAACATCTAAAATATCATTTGATTTAATTAATATGGTGTTGTTATGGTGCTGACTGACAGGCACACAAATAGTGATTTGCCCATGAACACGTTATTGCTAATGCATTGTGGAACAGACTGAAGCGCACAATATTGAGCTCCACGCTTAATGTTTATATAACACCTCTGATACACTTGCCAAGAGCTTGTTGCTGTATTTTAATCATAATTTTAATATTTTTATATATATTGTTAGTATGCGTTTGGATCCTTGTGTTTTCTAGCTTACTGACAATCCCACTTTTAACAGGTATGCTATTTACATTGGTATTATCCAACATCCTGGTCTAAAATTGCTAGCTATAACCATTTGAGTTAAAATTGCATGATGGAAAAGTCCTAAACTGATCCATATGTTATAAACTGTAAGTAATTAAACGGAGGTATCTCCGGTTTTGATATAATAACAATATGATTAACAAACATCCACTAGCTAAGAGCAAATGACAGCAATTTACTATTTCCTCTCTGGCTCCATATTAGAATAAACTTTACATTTAAATCATTGATCAAATAAAGTGGTTGCTGCTTTCCACGGTCCTGGTTTTGTTCCATTCATAGAATAATATGTGGATATTTTCATGTCGTCTAGCACTCCTATAATGACCTCTTTGGATAGCATAATGGAGCAATTTTTAACTTCCTTTTTAGCGTGCTAGGGTCATAGCACCAACCTTTACCTAAGCATATAAGTTATACAGTATAAGCTGGTGTATTCCTTTGAGTCGTAGCCTTGCGATCCCTCCGTTTAGTTTCAGTCCATCCAGCGTGTTCAGTGGGATGACCGTCATGGTTAAAATCAATGACCGTCACATCACAGCGCTGACATCTCAGCCTGGTATCTTTACCGCTGCTGTCTGCCACCATAAGACCAGTCACCCTTCACAAACCCTTTAACCCTGTCTCCTCATAAACCCTGCAAAAACACCTCTTTAGGTCACTGAGCAATAACCAAAAAAATAATAATTTGTGCAACAAAATTATGTCATATAGCAGTCAGACGCGTACTGATAACATGTAACTGTGGATAATCCAAGGCAATGGATAGTTCAAATCGCCTAAACTAGTATTACAGTAGATATCGTAGCAAACGCTTCACCGTCCTTGGAAATGTATTCAAAATAATCATTATGCGTTTAAATTTAATGGAGACATACATCATTCTTGTTTTTGACATTCTTGAAAATTATTTTTATTTGTTTGCTCATTTTAAATTGGTACAAACCCGTCAATGTGGTGCATTTCGATGTAAGATCAAACATTTAAGAAATGTGTCAAGTAATATCACATACAATAAGTTAAAACATGTCACAAAAAAGACCAGCGGGTACATAGCAAGAATGTTTTATCTACACAAAACATCCTAAAACAGAGTAGGCCTACTGAAAGATCGCCCGTGTGTGTGTGTGATCCCGTCCCATGCAGACGGGACTGAGGTCACCAAACAAAAGCACCTGTTCAGTCTGAGTGGGCACCGTTTTCTCCTTTAATTATTAAATCCACATGCACAGTGCATGCCCGAGACACAGTTCAGTAGGCTCACTGTCAGTTTGGTGCGTGTGTGTGTGGCAGGCTGCTATCAAAATACCCAATCTTATAAATAACCGTTTGACATAACACAACCTCACCTGAACACAATAACGTGCGTAAAGACACGCTCAATGACAACGTAAATACGACGATTGTTTGGCTCTCGGTAATTAGGGCCTATAGTCTAAAGATCATTACAATAGTATTTATCAACAATAGCTGGTAAGAAAAAAATCCGTTTGAATTAACGAGATAAATGACCCCATTTTTTTTCTTCCGTTTGTCAATAAATGTTGTCCTTTTGTTATTATCATTATTTGGTCTTTATGAGGTGGCATTTACCTCTTTTTTTCTCTCCTCACATTTAAGGCCTGATTACTTCATTCGTTCTCTCATTTTGATCTAAATAGCTGGATTAAAAACAGGAAAAAAGAAGGAGCCAGGCGGGGCTGGGAGAGGGGTGTTTGATGGAATAGGGTGCGGTGTGGTCAAAAGTCACTAAGTGAAACTCATGGACACTGTGTGCTCCAGCGCTTTGCGCCTCAGAGACGCGATGCTCGTTCCTCTCCACATGTCACTGTCCGGGGAGCTACACAGCTGTGGGGAGCCCGATACGTTCGTAGGGCCGGAGAGGGAGGCCGACATTCCTGGAAAAGGCGTCTGGTAGAGGTGGGACTGCAGACCGGAGCCGTTGGAGGACAGGCCGTTAGAGAGACCCATGGAGTTTGGTGGCGGGCCTGGACCAAGGCTGCACTGTGACAGTGACTGCGCCATGCCTGGCTGGCGACCCAGAGCGGGGGGGAGCTGCAGCTGGGAGACCCCCGCCATCCCCGTAGCCCAGCGAGAGTCGTTGGCGTGGAAGGAGCACAGGCTGTTCTCCATGGCGGCAGCGGCAGAAAACTGTGGCAGGCCCGGTGTTGGGAGCAGGGTACCCGGTGCACGGAAAACATTAGTGGTCTTCTTCCTTTTCTTCCACTTAGCGCGTCTATTCTGGAACCAAACCTGAAATCAGAGACACAAATCGACATTTAGAGGTACTGAGAAACATACGTGATATATTTCTTGGGCACTGTGTGTTTATTTTAACCAGGAAAGATGCCACGTTCTCATCCATATGAAGCCATATTGCAATGGACACAATAATAGCATTCTTCACCATAATAATCTCATTTTGAGGTGGAACTAACTAAATTTAATCGAATTATTATTAGACCTCTTCTCTTGGCCCAGGACTTTTCTAAGGCCAACCACTTTGAATAATTGTTGGCCAACAGTCAGAGAAAATTTTAATAGTGTACTTATAACCCCAAACCTCAAAATAAGCTTTTGGGAGTGCCGAAAGTTTCGAATCTCTAAAGATGAAGCGAAGTATTTCGAAAGAAATTGTAAAAAAAAAAAAAAAAAAAGGTTCCAGTAAATAAAACAAAAGTAAGAGAACATTTATATTCTGTAGGAGACAGAAATAGCTGTGGTGTAAAAATGTGTGCGTCAGAGGGTTTGTTACTCAAGTTCTGCAGCAAGGAGTCGAGCAATTTATCTTTCTAACATCTTATTTACAAGCAGATTAACTGAAAATTGCCCTAAATATTGCGCGGGCTTAAATACAAATGGCCCGCATCGCTGTACAGCATCTATGCGAAAATAAAAAATGCCCGTCTGTTGGCTATGCGCGAGAAAACCCACAAACACACCGAGCCATACAGCTGAAAACGCACGCGCGACACCGCTGGGCTTTATAAAGATTTCATCTTCGGGTGTGATTAATGCGCGCACGAGGCCGTGAGTCGATGCCTCCATATTAAAAGTGAAATCTCGCTCTCATTCCGCTCAGCCAGCCGTGAAACGTCGCCCAAACCCATTACACTCGGGGGGAAAGAAAATGCAATTTCTCATTCCATTAAAAAAGTACAATATATTCTTGAGTCCTATTAAGACGTCGCTGATAGAGCATTTTAAAGGAGAGAGGCTGTGTGGAGGCACGCGCTCGGGCCAACACGCCCACTCAAGGCTGCACCTGCACGGCCTGCACTAATGTTTACCAACACCGACTATGAGCCGGCATGCACTGAGCGGTTAGGATCCTGCACTGGTTGGAATAAAGAATGGATTATTACGGTGACTAATGATTATACTGGTTTTATTGCTTTCAGTGGGATAATTTGCATGAATTTCACATCACGGTTTAATAACCCGTTCACTGTTATAAATAAGACTGAAATTGGTTGGTAATGTGTTTTGTTTATTAGAGCCTAGCATGTTCCTTCTCTCTTTAGTTTTCTCAAAACTGTCAAATAATCACGTGCGATTAATAAGAGAGATTTTTTTTTTTTTTTTACAAATGTGTAATCATATTTTGTTACGGAAATTCTCATAAATGTAGTCCGAGAAAAATATCTGGAAGGCTATCTTCTAGTACTTGAAGATTTATTTTATTAGATGGTTAAATAAATGAAAAAAAAAATCAGAGATAATGATCAAAGCCGTAATGCTCCCCGTGTAATTGTTGGAAGTACAAAATTGCAAAATAAAACAAAGAAACGAAAAAAAGAAGAAAAAAAAAGTCTCCATGAGTGGCGATACACGGATTTTTTCTGGAATTTGTAAAAGCCAGATGACCATCGAATTCCTCATCCTCAAATGAGAAATGTTTCAGTACCTTGGACAGAGCCCTTTGTGGACCGGATGCTCTCACAATTAAATATTAGTCAGATATCAGGTTAAAGTTGAATATATTATGGGATACTTGCGTCATGCAACTCAATTTAAGCAGAAACTATTTTCTTAAACAGTTATTACTGGAAAATCTGGACACGGCGAGGCTATGCTATCGTTTTTATGCACAGTGATACTGGGGAGAGATATTTCACACGCGGTACCTGAAAAAGCAAAATGTACTCCTTTACTTGAAGTATATTGTATAGACTCTCATTTAAGTCTTGGCTTATTGTAACTTAGACTGAGCAAGTGGCGCCATTTCGATGGTTAGCTTTGAAATTCCAAGTAGTTCATCCAAACTTGAAACGTCCACAAAATATGTTGGTATTGGGTGAAAATTAACTACAAATTAATTAGGGTAAAATGACAAATGATTAAAAATAAAAATGTCTTTTAATAACACAGAGGCACGTGGTTTCCTCTTGTGACACAACCGATTCTGTTCACTATCTTCCAGGCGGATTGAAATGGTAATTATTATGATGATGATTTTATTTAATTTTTTTGTATTTATGTATTTATTTTGGATATTTACAAATCGTAAAAAAACTGTTTCCAAAGCCCCACCCTGAATTGTTATGCGAGTCTCTGCATTATTGTATTTACCTGAACTCTGGACTCGGTGAGGCCGATCCTTAGCGCCAGTTCCTCCCTCATGAAGATATCAGGGTAGTGGGTTTTGGCGAAGCTTCGCTCCAGCTCATTGAGCTGCGCCGGTGTGAAACGCGTCCTGTGCCGCTTCTGCTTCTGCTGGCTTGTGGTCTGGCCGGAGTTCTGCTGCGGCTGTTGCTGCTGCTTCTCCTGCTCCTTCCCGTTCACCGGCATGCCCGCAGAGTTGGATCCTACAGTGGCGATGTCTTCACCCGGCAGGAGAGTGGTTCCTTCAACAGAGTCTGAACCAGGAGGCATGTCTCCCGGATGCCCCTGGTCTGGAACTCCACCTCCCAGCCGGCATTTGAGAGCTTCTCGGTGTCCGAGTAAGTCTGCAGCATCCTTCATCCCTGAGAGGATGAGTAGGAGAGGGGATTTGAGTAAATATGCCGAGTACCGCAGCGTCTTATAAACAAAGTTATATGAAATGCTTTGAGTCTTTAAAATATAACAGGCAGCACAGGTGGCATTAAAAACACAATATACTAAATTTACGTTGGTATTTTATGGTATAATTTTTCTGTGCTGATAAATTACTTATAAATTGCTTCGACCAACGATAAACCACTTAGTTATTAACACAATTAACCACACAGTCTATTTATCACTTCACAACGTTAGACAAAAAGTTGAAATCTTACACTGGAGTTTAGGGCCGGAGTTTAGTGATGATAACTCACCGAGCCGAGCATCCAGGAGGTCGGCATGAGAGAGCATCGCGTACCGCTCCAGGGCGAAATGCGCTCCAAAAAAAATCCTACAACTTTGGGTCAATTTAAAAAGTATATATGGTCTAAATGAACGAAAATTCGGTTTGTGGTTAAAAAGGAGGTCCCTTGCATTATAATGTCCTTTAGAGCGATGGGGAGGCGCTTATTAGTTGAAAGAACCCGTGAGCTTCCTCAAATAAGAGCCAATCAGAGCAGGAGCTTGGAAATGTCAGCGACGTGACTCCCCCTTCTTTTTTTAACACAGGCGCGCACGTAAGCGCGCACGCGCAGACCCAAACGCGCACGAAATACTACAATTCAATCCTCTGCCATTCCGTCCTCTGATTTATTAGCTTTTCATGCTCAAATTATCCCACGTTAAACATCTTAATGTGTTTGTTTAATCTCATATAGTCCGTGCCCTGACAGGACTTCCGTTAGTACATAGAAACACATGTAAAATACGGGAGGAGAGCGCATGCAGAGGCTTGTTTTACTTCGTTAAAGGAGCTGACACTTATTTGAAAGGGAAACTGTATTGTCACTCTAATTGAACACATCAAAATCTTAATTTTTAAATCCCTTGACTGTATAATTCAGACTGTTCACACAGTAAAGCCAGGATTCGTTTAGCAAATGAAGGGACAGAAATCTACGGTTACAATTTTAAAGCTGGTTGCTGTTTATTTATTAAGGGGAGCAAATTGAGTCTCTTTTGTACTTATCAGTTTGGACATTGGTCATAAAAAACACAAAGGCAATAAGAACAAGAAACGTTATCACACCAGACCTCCTTCTAACCCCTCAGAGCCCCTATTCCCTCCCGTCCTTGGCTCACAAACAAAACAAATATAGCTCCCATTCCCTCATGGCAGGTGATTTGTGGAGACAAATCGTGGAAATAAATAAATAAACGAGTACAGATGGATTTAAACACCGTCGGTGATCGGCCGCTTTAACTCCCATCGACTTTTCATCAACACTGGCCCAATTAAAGGTATTTAGGCCTGCTTGGTTCAAACAAAATCAGACGTGGTGGACCCTAAACGATTGTGCCCCTTTAGCAGAAGTCCATAAGTAGGTCTATTATACAATTAACAGGACAGCGCATTGATTTGCGCTCCACTCTTACTTCTCCAGACAGTGCTGGTTAGAGAAGGCTTTTGG
Organism: Aulonocara sp. 'chitande type north' Nkhata Bay; assembly: GCF_057382095.1. Classification (NCBI taxonomy): domain Eukaryota; kingdom Metazoa; phylum Chordata; class Actinopteri; order Cichliformes; family Cichlidae; genus Aulonocara; species Aulonocara sp. 'chitande type north' Nkhata Bay. The sequence goes on along the minus strand of NC_141355.1, from coordinate 28,565,115 downwards.
CAGATGTCAGGGTGAGCCTGGTGAATAGACCACCGCCTGGGACTAAATAGGTTTCTTTTCAGCCACACAAAGGAGGCGTCCGAGCGAGGACTCCTCTCTCTCTCCCCTCCTGCACCACATGGAGGCAGCTCATCTTTTATGCTCCTCAACAGCAATCTGCCGGGACGCGGGGAAGTAGCCTATATGTGGCACAGCGTGAAAACTTAAGGAAATGGACTGGTGCATGGTGCACTGAGATGAGGAAAGCTGTGACCATCTCCCGAAGGTTCAGGAGAAGCAATCAACAGCAGCAGCAGCAGCAGAGGCTCGATTCGCTTGATTCAGACGTGTAGACCAGGAGAGAGGAGAGGGACTCACTTTATTGGGAGTTGTAGGGCCAACACTGCGTTTGTGAAGGGCCCGAGCCACGAGATGGTCTGTATGCTGTGGAAAGTGTTTGTGAAAGTATATAAATATATACAGTCGTTATTATTATTATTATTGTTGGGCAAACTTTGGGCACTTTTTTGTTACATGAGTTATCCTTTTACCACTAATCAACAACAAAAAATGCAATCAAAATATAATAATAATAATAATAATAATAATAATAATAATAATAATAATAATAATAATAATAATTTTTTTTTTTTTAAAGTATATTATTTAAAATCCGATATATTTTAATGGAAAACACCATATTTTAATTTCTCTACATGGACATAAAATGAGACGTGTTAAAAATCGATCGTGGCCTATATGTTTTAAGTTACTCATCTGAAGACCTACATGGTATAGTAACGGCCTGGATGACAGATATCCCCTCAGCTGTCCGATCCACAGACTGTAACTTATTGCTGTAATAAGAAGGACCCACTTGAAATGGGTCTATGTCTCACTCAGCACTCAGCCTCCCTAACTGGACCACATCAATCTTCCCCAGTAAAAACACACTCACATAGGCCTACAATCCTCCCGGGTTAATGCGGCGCATCTGAGTGCGGAACGGCTGTTTACACGCGAGGAGACACTTTTAATGGAAGCGCACCAAAAACAAATGCAATTTTGTAGAGCAATTTCAAAGATCAAGAATTCCGTGTCCACCCTCTCCGCGGTTTTTTAGCAATCAAACTGCGTTAAATCCATTGCTCATACGAGCCTTTGCAGAACAGGTTACAATAACACAAAGCAACAAAAGGCAGATGCAGGGATAAGAGCCTTTACACCACAACTGAACTGTAACCTGAGCCAGTAGGTAAACTGGTTGTTTCTTATGTTAAGGCCTATTGCATCGCCTTCCAGGCATCTGCATTCACTCAGTTATAGAAATCTAAAAAGGAAAATCGATTTTCCATCTGCAGAAACGCTTATCTAACAAATCACGCTGTAGTTCTGTGCAGGTGATTTGACAGTCAGAGGAATAAGAAGCAGACCAATAAGTGCGTTGCATCAGAGCCCGAGAGAGGAGAGAGCGAAGAGCCGAAGACAGGCGAACCCATTAGAGGCTTTCCTCTCCGGCCACCCATCCTGGCTGCACCACCCTGTGCATCTCATGCTCCAATTAGGCCCGTTGCCCTCCGCCTGGTGTCCGTTACTGCTTGATGCGGTGCACAGAGCGGTAATCACGGCATCAAATAAAATAATCAGCAAAGAAGAACGATTTCCTTAATGAGAAAGAAGAGGCGTATGTCACGGAGAAGGTGGTGTGGTGTTCTTGAGTGCGTGTGTGTGCGTGTTTGCATGCGTGCGCGCGCATGTGTCTGTGTATTTGAGAGGTTATTAAAATAGCAATGAAAGTCACAATAGGTGTCATTTACATTGGTGTTCAAAGTCTCAGCAGCTTTCAAAACGTCTCATTATATGTGGTGTTAAAAGGCGACCCCATGCTCAGGTGCTCTCTGTGTGGGATGCTCGGATTTTCATTCATTTGTTATTAAGAGAAACAATGTGAACAACCTCCTGCTGCTGATGATATATGGCTCATGTCATCAATGTGACTCATGGCAGTCAAAGTTACCCATAAATATGAAATGTTTCAACATGGTTGTTAGTTTAGTATGTATAAAGAAAACATGGTTCACGCATACATGCAGCACCTACCCAGCCATGTTTCAGTAGATTTCTACAGCTTGTTGATATATTGTGATGGGCCACAATAATTTCACCATCAAATTGTACAGTTATTGGTCAAAAGTAAGATTTTTAAAAAAAATTATTCTTCTTAAACTTTATATCCCATCAATTTTTTCTTGACATAGTCAAATTCTGTCTTCAGTACAAAAGTTTCAAACCTCTCTGAATGTGGAAAAGAATATTTATTATTATATAGTATTACTTAGTATTAAATAAAAAAAATATTCTCCACAGACCACTGTTATCATTTGCTATACGCTGCTAAATTTCTCTGAGCTTACCAAAGTAGTCACCAAAATGACTCAAAGGTCATTTAAAGTCCAGGGGGACTGCAGATGTTCTTTTATTTACAGTCTAAGTCAGGTTAATACTAAAAACCCAGATAAATGTGCATTTAACAAATATCATCCACTGAAGCTGAATGTAGCTGCAGATACACCAACATACAAAGCCATGTTTTGGCATTAAATTAAAATGTAATTTTAAAAAGTTTTACACTGAAATGTTTTTATTGAAAATACAGAGGAAAAAATTCTTTAATTATGACCACAAAGGTCTAATCTAGCCCAATGGATTATTTTGTAAAGGATTACGACAATAATTATTTCACTTTTTTCAGTTAAATGAACAGCAATGCCCAATGAAGTCATGCCAGTATTTCCCGTACTCTTACACATACACCTTTCCAGTTGCAGTAGACTCTTGTGGCTTGTGTGATGTGTGATGCTCGAAGTAAGTTCACTATCAAATTATACATTTTGTCAAAAATGAAACAGTTGGAATTTATTTTCTATCTAAGCAAGTTATTCAGATCATAGACTAAAGCTCTCTAGTTGTTTAGTCCCAAAATCTCTTCATGTGCTTTTGAACGTCTGTTGCTCTGCTGTGGTCTGCGATAACACATGTAAAAAGACATTCTGTCTAAATTACACCATTTTTCATTTTTCTCCATTCAGTTCAATTCAGTTTTATTTCTATAGTACCAACTCACAACAACAGCTGCCTCGAGGCATTTTATATTGTAAAATGTAGGGTCAGCTGTTCATGAACTGTTCTGTAAAAGGGTGGTTTGCTAAATGTTATTGTTTATTTCTCTTTTACATAACCTATAATATCTATCTATCTATCTATCTATCTATCTATCTATCTATCTATCTATCTATCTATCTATCTATCTATCTATCTATCTATCTATCTATCTATCTATCTATCTATCTATCTATCTATCTATCTATCTATCTATCTATCTTTATCTTGAAGCTTGCATGTTTTCATTACCTCTTACTATTGTCAACAAAAACCCTACTTCAAGCAAACTTAACTACAATATAAATTATTCAAATAAGTCTTCACAACTGTTTAGCACAGTCTGTTGATCTATTGTGTTTACACTCAGTCACTTAAGCTCCTCCAGTTGTCTGCAGATCTAATCCCTTTTTCCTCCCTGACACCTTGACTTTCCCTCCAGTTCTGCTCCAGCTATTAGAATATGTTCTTTCTTAAGTCTGGTCATTAGTTAGGTCTATTACTGTGGCTCCATCATTAGGAAGCTGTAATGCATCATTGAAGGTAATGAGTGCCTTACATTACAGGTGCCAGGGAGCCTTGGACACAGTTAACGAGACCCCTTTTTACACTGTAGTCTGAAAACAATGCCAGTTTAAATAATTTCAGCCACAAAGGTGTTAGCTTGATGTCACTGTGTTTTAGCAAAGGCTATTCCGAGTCACATTTAGTAATGTGTTATGTATGATTTTATTGATGAAAATATCAATTGTATGCTACTCTAGTAAAATTGAGAAAATAAACATCAAATTCTACAATAAGAATTATATAAAGTGTGAACAATTTGGTAATATTATCCTGACTTAAAAACTATAGGTATATTTAGGTCAACACATATACTTTCCACACACAATTGTGCTCTTAAAACACCAGATAAATGGGAGGACTTGGGTCAGTAGTGTCTCTGAGTAGCTTGAAATTAGAAACATGTGCTGGTAATTATGAAACTGCAGCAAAGCCACATCATGCAATTTAATGCCTCAGCAAATTAAAGAATAAATGGGATCAGTCTCTTTGACCTTGCTCAGTCTGATTTGCCGAACTTGAGCTACCTGATACTTCAAGTGTGTGGCTCACTCACTCTGAGACATATATTGGCACACATACCAAAAAGGTTAGGCAGAGTGTGACAGCAATGCAGCAACCCCTCTAAAAATAAAGCTAGAACGAACACACACACACACACACACACACACACACACACACACACACACACACACACACACACACATTGTTGTATTTTTGTGTTGCTGTCGCCTTGCAGCTTCCTTGTGTTTTCAGTGCGTTACTCACCAGCCAGTTCAGCTCCTCTCACTCTCTCACAAATCCCACGCTTTCCCCATCCATCCATTCTCTTTATCGTCCTCTCCTCGTCTCCTCCCTCTCTCTCCTCCCTCCTCTCCGCCACATTTCTGCCGCTCCTCTTCTAAACACGGCGCACTACCCCTCCCAAGATTAATTGATCATCAATTTAGCTCTAATTTGGACCAAGTCAGCTGGTAAATGGGGCAGTTTTCCCTGATTGTTAGTGAAATGTGTGCAAGTACATTGATAAATTTTGATTATTTATCAATTACAACCAAATGAACTAAATCTATTGAATAAATTCTAGCCTGATTGCCATAATAGAGTTTGAAAATATGGCTATTGATAATGATTCCGGCTAATAGTCTTTTCCGGTCGTGGTTGCTGGCTTGTCGGAATGACAACACAAAACTCATTTTTCACAGAATCAGCTGAGTGAGTGCGAGGCCGATCTTTCATTAATCAGTCACATTACGGAGCTGATACGCCATAATACGCGACGCTTTCCTCAGAAAGACTCTAACACTTTGTCATATTTTATGTCAATTACCAGTCATTTCGTTGTGTTCCATCAAGACATCTTGTAATAGTTAACATATGCTAAGGTAAAGCTCCCCTGTCCCGCCCTCCGGGAGCTTTGCCGGAGGATGCTGTCTCTGCGTTTGGGGGTAGACAGGAGCTGATGATGAAATGGGCCCTGCTCTTAATTTCTTATTTTCCGGAGCTGAGACGCTTATGGGAAGGGTGGGGCACGAGCTTTTTAAATGGACCTGCCACCGTGTTTTCCCAAAGTTAATGGAAAAGCAGCTTGCTGGAAAATAGGAGAGGGAAAAATGGAATTAGGTTCAGAGGTTTTCACACACAATAACAAGAGATGAGTATGAGCTACGGGCCTATTTCCCCACAGACATACAAATTAGAGTTGTCATTTCCTCACAGCCTGACGCCATTAACTAAAAATGCTGTTTTAGTTTTATATTTAGAAATGTATGCTAAACGTGACTGACGCGATTGCGCGGTCTGAAATCGGATTAAAAAATAAACTAAAATGGCAAAATCCCATTAAGCGTGGTCCATGTAGAAACGGCAGCATGAAATGTTGCTGCGCGCTGTTCAGCGAACAGAACTGATTTACATTCGCCCTCTTCAGCCTGACCGCTGAGGGAGAAAAGGAAGGAGCTGAAATAACTGCGATATCAGCCTTCCTTTTTAATCAATGATATGAGCCCCTCTGCACCAATCATGGCTGCTGGAAGCAACTTAATGATCAGCATTTAGAGTGGGCAGGTAAACCACTGCGCTGTGGAGCCAACACAGGGGCCAACTGCAGGTGAATTAACCCAGTCCAGATCTAATATGCTGGTGTCAGCTCTAGTTAGTGAATGGCTAACTGTAGCCTGTATTGGCAGTGGCATAGCATCCAACATTGTCTCCCTCATATGCCAGCAGGTAGCTATCTATAATCAATGGCCACTTTTAATTGGACAGGCTGTCTGTTAGTGGACACCGCAGGTTGAGAAGTGGTTGAGCAAAACTGTGTTTACCACGTGCTTATTGGAGATTTGGTCGGAGTTCTTCGCTTTAAAATGCATTTCATTGCTTCTGCGGTTGCATGACGATCAGTTATCTTTCACATTTCAAACATTCATAAATTTCCATGAAAGAAAAAAGACTAAAATAGCACTGTTTATATTTGTCGATAATAATGTAACAAGCAGTTCTTTAAAAAAGAAAAAAATTGCACCGTGCTTTTCTTTCAAACGCTTCACATAGTCCGCGTTTCTCTGCATAGCGTCGCTGCTCACAGCAAAATATAATCCCTGACAAACTAAGGCCAGTTAAATTACATTAACTCGGAAACAACCCATGTTTTTCTTAGAAAATGAGGAAACTACCATTATGCAAATGAAATTCAAGCCTAATTGAACGGAGTGGGTCTGTTATACCCAAACACGACTTATTCCACTCTTCTAAAAATATAGGTAGATTGGTATTTAAGACGTGGACGCAATAAGGTTAGACAGAACTATATCCGATAATGTAACCAGTAAATGAAATCAGCCACTATTAGCCTCATTTCTACCGAGCCAAAGAGGTCAGAGACGAGGAAAAATGGGAATTAATTTCCTCTAAGCCGAAGCGACCTACTGACGGTGTGCTGAAAGGCTTTTCGCTCTGTGTCCACACACTGTTCATTTCTGCAGCGAACTCCGCAGAGGTAGGCTACACTGCCTTGACTAATAGGCCTAAGTGACTTTTCCTTAATTTTGCTTCTGGATCTGAGCCTCTGAATTAAGCGAGTCTGGGCATGATAAGAAAAGTCTCTCAGATCTGTGATTGCATAAGTTTAAATTTGGTCAACAAGTTGCATACAGTCGCAGAGGTACTATTTGATGAATGCTGTCTTAACTGCGATTACACGCCTTTATCCTCCCCCTTTCCCCCTATACTGTTCTCTTTGTTAATCCTGGTAATATTATTATTTATTTATTCTTAGGCAGCGGAGTGCCAGCGCTGTTAGGAGGCTGGAATCAGGAGACTGGGGGCCACCGGTGGACTAGCTGCTTTTGGCGCAGCCTCTAATTGATATTGAGCGAGCTGCTGGTGAGGAGTGCGCAGGGCCACTGCTGGCTAATCTATGCTTTAATCAGCGTGTGTAATGAGAGTGGCGGCACGCTCGGAGAGAAAAGAGACTTACAAGCGACGTCTGTCAGAGTCTGGGGAAAAATATTGGGTCTAATTGTCGTGATTAAAGAAAGCTAGAAGAAGGAAATGGCTTTTTTAAGGAGGAGAATGTGTGACGGTCTTTTCCTTCAAATCAGAAACACCTGAACGAAGCAATGAGGCGCTGTCCAAAGTGCTGAACTTGTATAACTAAACCTCACGAGGTCATCAAGTGCCCTGATGACCTCGGGCCACGCGAGATTATAACAACAATAATAATCCTTGGTATCTTACTCTTAATCCCGCAGTTATTTGTGTGACATCTCGCGCGAGACTCTGATCACAATTCTGGTGAGGTAAGCTAATTAGCGCTTGAGATTCCTGCTGCTGTTGTAACAGAACAATCCGTGCCTGAGAGAGAGAGAGCGCGCGCGCAGAGGAGAGGCAGGAGGAAGGCAGGCCACAGACTGAATAGTAAGCGGAACATTAGCAGAGGTGTGTGTAGGAACACTGTCAGGCAATTAACAGGGCATTAGAGATGATGCGCACACATGCACACTCTCACACTCACGTGTAGCTAAACGTGCACATGCTCTTCACATGACATAGCCCGTCCTTTCCCAAAACCACATAATCAAAGCTTCGGTTGTCGCGCGAACACTTGCATGAGTGTTTAAAAAAACAGGAACCCGCGTGCAATGTAAAATAAATCCCACTTGTGTGAAACCTGCTTTCTTGATCTTGACATTGTGTTAAATGGTGTTTGTAACGGTTTCGACACGTCGTGGAATTTTTTTTCAAAACTTTTTTTTTTTTTTTTAGATTACGTTTGGAAAAATGAATGTAACCAAACACTAGAATTGTGCTTTAAACATTGGCCTGGAATTTGGTTTTGTGTTAAGACTGCTTTTAGTGGTCTGTTTGGTTTCATTGCATGCCGTGGTATGTGCATCTTATTTTTCTGGTCAAGATTTGTCTATCAAAAGTAAAGGGCGTTTAGAAAAAAAAAAAAATCCGTGCGTGGCAGTCGTGCGCCATTTTACACACTGAACCTCAGCAAAGCTGTCTGACAGCCTGCCTGCGGCTGAGATTAGCCTCATCTATCTGATGTCAGTGACGGTCGTGTCCAGAAAATCACAGCATAAACGGGCCTGACTGAGGTGTGAATGTTTGTGTGTGTGTGTGTGTGTGTGTGTGTGTGTGTGTGTGTGTGTGTGTGTGTGTGTGTGTGTGAAAGTGGGAGAGAGAGAGAGAGAGAGAGGAAGAGAGAAAGAAAGAGGAGAGGTCAAATGATTACCCATACAAACAGACTGAAATAGACTGCGGTGTTGTGGGAATGCGCAGGGAGGGGAGGGATGAATTGGGTTTCCATGTGACAGAAACGCCTCACCTCAGTCTTCCCCGGCAGGGTCCACTTCCTGTCTCTGGTGCTAACACTTTGTCCTTTCATCAATCACACCAGCATGACCTTAGAGTGTATGAACAATACACACACACACACACACACACACACACACACACACACACACACACACACACACACACACACACACACACACACACAAATATTCTCCTATTCTTTTTTGTATAGACATGTGCAAATAGATCCTGTATTTCAAACAGGCAATTTTTATTATGAGGAGGGATTTCCCGTAAGAAAATGAGATATCCACCACTCCACAAAAGTGACAACTTCCCTAACAAAATGATTGATGGCACAAACTGGAAAAATATCATGGCACTTTTAAAGGTTAGTAGGCAATAGAATCACTGACTGACAAAATGATTACATTTTTAAAACGTGGCTTCTCTAATTTTAGGATTTATGACTGACGACGCTTTCTGTTAAAAGTTTTTTTTTTTAAAACATATAGGTCATTTTAATGAAAATATGTTTATCTCATTTAAAATTAATTGCACAGTGGGAGGGTCTGGGGTTACAAAGTAAAATCACATATTTAAATTTAATAGAATAAATATTTCTCCGACAGTTTTTTCATAATTAAGCCAATATTTACATGATTTACATATTTATTCTGACGTCTCTATAAATTATTTTTAGACCTGTCCTGGTTGTACTCTGCGTTTCTCCCTAAGTCAGCTGGGATAGGCTCCAGCCTCCCCCTCGTGACCCTAAGATTGATAAGGTGTTAAGAAAATGGATGGATAAATAATTTAAAAAACAAACACTGGAGCCTTTGCTCGCTGTATCTGTGCTCCCCATTTATACAATGTCCGGCGGGGCGGAGAAATGGAGATATCAGAAGCGGTCGTATTTATGAGGCTTTCTGACAAATAGGCGCAGTTACGCTCCGCAGGCGCACTGCCTGTTTACATAGACCGGCTCCATTTCAGTTCCAGGCGTTTATGGACCGTGTATGTGTGTCGACGTGGATGAGTGTGCAGCCCGTTTGTGTGCATCGCGCACAGTTACAGGGGGTCACCTGCGAGGACTTGATAGACCCCAGGTAGCCAGAAGACAAACCAGAGGCTCCCGGATGCAGAAACTCCAGTAAAAATTGCTGAAGTTTTGAAGGTGACTGCGTGATCTTCCCTCACGCGTCTGGAAATGACAACGTCCTACATGCACCCTGCCTCTCCTTAGTGCTCATGCGCTCTAACTGTCTCTTATTACTCATAGTGGAACGACCTGGAGTTATTTCCTATACAAATAAAGTGCATTTGAAAGAGATTAGAGAAATATGTATGAATTTCAGTTTAATTTATTTGATCATTCCACATTACCAAGCTGCGTAGTGCTCAAATGTGATAACAAGTTTTCAGTTCCTTTCATTATGTAAGAGAAATTAGACCTCAATAGGATTTCACAGGGGCGCGGTGTTTCCTCGGGTGAAATGTAATTTGTGGGGAGAATTTGTTGTATCTGTCACAAATATTCCCAATTAGCCGCGTAATTATTTGAGGGTTTCTGCAATTACGGCTTAAACCGGTAAATTTGAAGCTGTGGCTGCCCCTAATTGGTCTAGATTTGATATTTTGCATATTTGCATAATGAGGAAATTGGGAGGAAATTGTGTTCATCCATTTGTGAAAAATTCTATGAATTTTATGAATCTGAAAGCCATCCCCTTGCGGTCGGTGACTTTGCCTCAGCTCCCAGAGGAAGCTGGGTGGGGGTGCGCAGGGCACGGTCACGTCTCCTTGTGCGCTCCAGAAGCACTCGGTGTTTGAGGTGGTTACATGAGCTTTACGGTTCCCTGTAGGGGAAATGTTGAAGCAATCCTTGTTTAGTAAAAAAAATAAAATAAAACTAGTATTTAAATATTAAAAAAATGTTTTTGTTTGATATCTAATCCAACATAAATACGCAGTAGTAAAGCAATAGGGTGCATAAGATTATGTATTTGTGGTCTGTGGAGGAATTTGCTTTATGCCTCTGCACTGATTTATTAAGCATTAGATGGGCCACAGTTATCTTTTCCAGTTTCAATCAGTTAACAAACAATATGGCTTCAAGGGTTTTATTAAGAAGCCTTTGATTTTGTCATTAGGTTTATATTAGATAATTCATCCAGATTGGTCTGCGAGACTTAATTATGCATTATCACAGTGTGCTGATTGATATTGAGAAAGCTAAGTGTTCTATGTAATTGGTAATAAAGAAGGTAATTTTAGAAATTTGTCCAATCAGTAATGATTATGAGGCTGTGAGCAGGTAATGATGTTAACCCTAGTTGCCTCTTACACAGTCCACCTCGAGCATATCAAATATTAAATATAATAATCACTACAATAAGAGGAAATACCCTTTTCACACACATTAACATAATTATAAACATTGCTTTTATCAGTGACTGAAAATGTAAATACAAAAAAATAGAGGTTAGTAAGTGGGACTCTCCAACACTGTGGTGTACTTTAGATTGAATATTACATGAAGGATCCACCTGGCTGGTAATAGTGCTGGTGGAGTGTGTGTCCTCGTGTAAGGGCTTTAGCCCACTGAGAGCCGTATATCAGAAAGCAGTAAAGAGGGACGCTAAGAGCACTGATGAATGTCTGAGAGATAGATGTGTTAAGTGACCTTGGTACATTACGTTCTCCTTCAAAGCTGCAGCAAAGAAGATTGTCCCTTATCTTGCGATGTAAAGTATGCTTTTGTGCATATCAGCATGCTTGTGTTTATGAGCAGCGTCCATTCTCACAGTCCAGACTTTGTTACAAGAATAATGGCAGGTTAATGCATGCAGGTACTGTTGTTCCCAGCCACTCCCCCCCCCCCCCCCCCCCCCTTTTCCTTCTGCGCACATGTTTGCAAATGATTGTAGACGTGAATTGTTTGTTGTTTTTGATGAAGGGCTGGGACTATAGATTGTATTTATTTTCCATTAACCTTCAGATACGTTTTGTAATTAATTGTTTGGTCCATGAAATGTAAAAGAAAAGAAGAAGAAGAAGAAGAAAGCAAGCTCATTAACATTTCTCAGTGAAGTGCTGTCTTTTAATGTTTGAACTATGATGCTTTGGGATAAATGGCTTAAAAAAGATAGTTGTGGATACAATTTGTTGCTGAACTTCACATTTCCACGAGTATTATTTTGTTTTTTAATCTTCCCCAAAGGGCAAACAACGGTTGTTGTTTTTTAGCTCTTAAAGAGTTTACACATTGAGGTTGTTGGCTAACATCCACTTATTCAAAGAAAGAAACATTTTGATTGAGTTTGAAGAGCAAAGACGAACGCAAGCCAAAAACAATGTGAGGGATAGCACACAAAATATCCTTCTTTAATATTCACAGGCAGCTCATAAAATAGGCTGCATAATAATTTCACCATTTCATGGGATATTAGACCATAATGACCACAGTCCACCCCTCTACACCCCACAGTACTACAGGCTATGCACACATACAGATATACACCTCAACCCCTGGGCAGACCAGTGTCGTTGCTAATTTATAGGTGAAAATGAAAGGCAAGCTTAATGTAATGGCTTCTCGGCGCCATGATATTATTCGCCCCATCACTCCATGGGTGCAGAAAGAGGAAGGTTTTGAAACAAGAAAGAATGTGGATAATAGGAGGGAGACAGTCAAGTGAGGGAAAGAGAGGGAGATAGAGACTAAACACATCAACTCAGGGATTGGAGGGCTCACAGCACACATTCTGTTTTGTTTTTTTCTTCTTTTTTTCTCAGGGAAAAAACAACAGCAGCCATGAATGTGTTCCCAATGAATCTACAACTACAAGCCTGAACAAATAGAATCACACACACACAAACAGCAGCAACAACAGCAGCAGCAGCTGAAACTGGCGTATTCTACTCTTTGAGTTAATGGGAATAAAATACCTCAGTGGATGAGTGCAGATGTGTTTGATACAAATAGTCATTTTCCTATTTGCTGCCTCATTGGGCATGATGAATGATGGAAGTCAGGGAGGCGGTGTGATAAATGGCAGCACCTTGGCTCTACTGCATGGCCTATTGATTCTCCTTCTTTATTACCCCTCCAACCCAGCTGGCTGCTCTGCCCCATACGAGCACACTCGCACACGCACACACATATATGAGCATGCACAAACACACACACACACACACACACACCACACACACCCATGCATGCAGTGCTCCCAGAGAAACAAATAAACACGTGCATGCAGCCATGTGCTCAGTGACTACACACACACACACAACACGTGCAACACATGCACATTTGGAGATCCACAGAGCAAAGGAAGGTAATGAGAGGCAGCAAGAAAAAGATGCAAAGTAAAACAAATTTGGAGGCATAGCAGAGTTTTATTCGTTTTAACAAAGTTGTGATATGTTTAGATTAAAAAAACAGGAAGTCAAAAGATACAGATGACTCAATTAAAGTGTTTTGTGAAGGTGATTCAATTGTCCTGAAAATGTTTGCTTCATTTATAAATCCTAAGCTGTCAGTGACTGTGCAGTTTGATGAGGGATTGGCCTGTGAGTACAACGCCATCAGTCACACAGACAAAGCGGGCAGGATAAATCAGTGATATGACCATCTACTGAGCTCTTCATCATGAGGTAATGAGGGTAATATCCTCCTCTGCACAATAACAACCAAGCAGATTACAAACAGAAAATCAGACAATGTAATTGTGTGTGCTGAACTTTCGCACACACTGGAAACACTCACCATGTCAATAAGGCAGAAGTGTTTGAGGAACAGTGACAGCTGTATTCTGTGGGAAATATGTGCAGAGGTGAGAAACTGCTTCTTGCTGGGTGGTGGAAAGAAACAAGGGTCAGAGGAAATGGGCTTAGAAGTGGCTGAAGAGAAATAAGTCCCATTAAAGATTAAGTAAGGAAATGTCTCTAATCATCAACATTTAAACAAAGAAAGCATCGGTCTATTCCTGTCTTCATCTCTCGGATTGGGTAGAACAGAGAGATCAAACCCTGCTGACCTCTCAGACTTCAATTTACCTGCTGCATCTCCTTGACCTTGAAGCGCAGAGATAATTCAGAGTCTTGGGCAGGTGATGAATGGTTTGTGTGCATGTGTGCATGTGCCTGTGTCTGAGTGTGTGCTCACACCGTATTCACAAATATGATACCTAAACAAATGGAGAGGCAGTGAGCTAAACAAGCAGTAAAGCACGAATGGACCCTGAATACACTACTGCTGCATGAACCTTTGTTTTTGTTTTTCTGTGCAAGTGTGGTCTGCAAAATAGTGGAAATTTTAAATATAAGCTTTCATTTACATTTGATTTATTTTCCAATGTTTGCATTGACTGCCTTCAGAAACCACTGAAAGATATCCCCTAACATGAATTTTAAACTCGACTTTATTAACTCTAAATTAATCTCTCCCTGGGTGTGATTTATAGATGAGTTTTTATAGATTGAATTTAAAACTTTGGCTGGTGTTTGTCATTATTTGATAGTTACGTTTGGAATATTGTTGGTAATAAATGATTAATAAATGTGCTGTAGTAACACATCAGTTATTAACAGTGATGGATGAATTATTAAGATGCTTCACCTAAGTAGAAGTGGCAATATTGCAGTATAAAAAAGACTACTAATAATTCTATTATTAAAAAAAGTTTTTAAAAAATCAAAATGCTCTTAAAGCATCATCATTTGGTTTTTATACAAATTGTAAATATGTGCAGTAATTTTAAGATGAATAGTAGCTTAAATTCATATGTAAAAACACTATAACATTGTATTATATATGTCATAATATCTATCTCTGTGATGGATAAAGACAAAAAAACAAGCTGATGGAGACCTAACTTAAATAACAAGATTAGTTTTCTGAGCAATAATATTAATGATTTATAATGCTATGAAATATTGATAATTGATAAGTACATAGTAGGTACATATTATAAACCTTTAAATAGTGTTTAAATGCAATGAAAAAACTCTAGTTTGGTGACATAAATAAACATTGCCGTGTGGTGTTGGAACGGATCAATAAGGTAAAGGTAATATGAAAAGAAACTGCTAATGTGTTATCCGATTAGAAGCAACAACTGTTGACATAGAGTGGGCATAAAAAGATCCTCCCAAAATAGTCCATATGTATATTCACATTCCTCCACAACAGTTTGTCCTGTAAATTATTTGTGAAATAAATGTTTCAAAATGGGCTGAAATAAAGTATTTCTTTCATAACAACATTACACAAATGCTCTCACAGATCTATGCAGCTTGCAGGGGTCAGTTCATGAGCATGTGTGTGCACATGTGCTGGCATGATGGCTTCTACCTCCCACTCTCTGCTTTAAAAGTCCATTTGGACTCCTGCCTACAATCACCTTCCCGTCGTCGCTGTGGTAACGGAGCCAGGCCTAATTAGTATGCATTATCAATTAACAAACTTAATAGCCGGCAGATTGATTAGATCCTCAGTTATAGGGGCAGAACTCAGGCGAAACATGGAATGAAAAATAATCATACACACAGGCTTGTGTGCTCGCTCTCTCTCTCTTCCTCTCTCTCTCACACACAGCAGCAGCTCACTAACCTTCTCCTCCTCCTCACTTGTGTAATTACTGTATGCATATGGCGGTGAGTGGATTGGGAATGAGGCAGTGTGAGATTTTAAATAAACCTGCAGCTTATAATGAGTCAGGCTGCCATGGCTAGTTTAGCCCTGATTGTGCTCCACTCTAATGAATGACAAACCTTATCCACTGCACATGCACACACACACACACACACACACACACACACACACACACACACACACACACACACACACACACACACTAAGAGAGAGAGAGAGAGAGAAATAGTTTGTTAACCAAAACAATAAAGACATGTCCAGTATGTGGAGAAATGCATAAGTTGCATCCCTCACACTTACATATTCATCATAAATATAATGTATATATGCACACTCAGACATAAACACACCAACTTGTACACACATACTCTGAGAATGTAATCAGGCGTTAGGTTTACCCTCCTATCAGTGTAATAGAGGTTAATGAATGATTAGGTCTAATAATTTTAGAGTGGAGCTCTAGCTTATCCACATGATACATCAAACGCTGAACAGAGTGAGAGCGAAAACAGCGAGCGAGTGCCAGCAGCATTTTCACTGAAATTGCAGTCATTGGCTATTTAATCACCAAGATAGGCTTGCTTTTAAGCTTTTAAAGTCTATATCAAAAAATATATTAAATGAAAATGTGTACCTAGACTAATAATATTAGTTATTCTTGACAGGTTTAAAGAAACAACATCAAAGCATACTTAAACCATGCCACCAATCTGCTATGGCAGATTACAGATGCATGCCAGGGGTATTTGTAGAAGACCTGCAACTAATTTCATTTTGAAACAGTAATCTGCTTTCTTGATAACACTCAAGAAAACTCATGTTCGTGTGGCAGTAGGACAAGTCCTGGCTACTAAATGCAGGGCTATAGGCCCAGCATAGCAGCAGTGACCTACCACGTCAGTGAAAGGCCAATAAATGGACATTAAAATGCAAACGCGTGCATATTTCATAGTGTTAAATTTTATGAAGCATTTAAAGCACCATCCCTCCAGTAGTAAATCCTAATGGTCTTATTCCCGATTCATAATATTCATACTCGCCACCTCTAAGCAGTGACATTAAAAAATGTTTGCATCTCCACCAAGTTAAAGGTTGAAATTAAAGTGAGTCTGGCAGGGAAGAGACGTACATATTTACATGTAATCACACCCAGACACACGTACACAGCGTGACTTTAGTGCAGATGTGCGCCTGGTCTCCTCTGCTGCATTGTGGCCCAGTTTGCAGCCATCTCCCTCTGATGTATAACTCGTTGTCCAAGCCTTAATGTTGATTTATTATCCATCCATAAATTAGAAAAATATGTTTGAGAATTCCGTGGCGCAGCCAGGCTCTGCGGACCGTCTGGGGATTGGCTGATGTGTCAGAGGCGCATATTGCCTCGCCGGGCAGCCTTTTGTTTCCCTGCACCAGCAGGCATTTAATGAGTGCTGATGGCTTAAGGTAAATGTGTTAGGACAGACAGCAACAACAGCCACAAAAACAGCCTGCTACATGGGAGAAATGTAGAGCCGCTCAACAGAAGAAACTTGCTCCTTTTCCTCACAGACCTATGTGCATGTTAAACAGCACAGCAATTATAGATCATCCAGCTATTTTTTATTATTAAGATTTAAATATAGTTTCATTAGCAGCTGGTGGCAACAAACTTCATAAACAGTGTCTTTGTTTGGGCAGTTTTACAGAGCTTTTGCCTTCCATTCAGCTGTTCGATATTATTCCTCTCCAGAGTCAGCTCATCATATTAGCTCCAGTTTCAGCAGTATGCAAGCCTATTTTTCTCTTATCCTGCTATTATCGAATAAGGCTGATTATTACTGGTGATGATTCTCCAGCCGTTCCTGGCTGACTTGTGTACCGACATACATACTAATTTCTAATAAAGCCTCAGACATCTCTGGGGGTAACATGTTGCAGCATAAACCAGCCAGCGCCACGGTCCTTTCAGAAATGTTTTTGTGCAGTTCCTATTAATCATAGAAGTAATCATAGGTCAAGGTTTAATTTTGTGACATAAAAAGCTGCCATGGTGTATGCTGGAGCTTCATTCCCCATTTATTCAGAACAGATTCGAGCTCCATGAGACACACTGAACAGTGCATAATCAACACACTGAGACAGAAACATCATTGTCATCTTGTCTTGAGCTGACACTGTCACTTCATTGTCATGGCTGTTAGGTCTGCTGTGCTGATGTCCTGCTCCACTGTTTATGTTACAGATGTTGCAGTAATCAGAGCAGCAGCGTGTGAAGGACTCAGCCTGCAACCCCGGCCATCATCACGCCGGCAAAGGTCGTTGTGGAAATGCTGGATGATGGTGATGGCTGGGATGGAATGAGATGTGGTTCCACTGTGATAACCTATTTTTCCTCACATCGACACACTTGCCACTTTCTTAACTCTTTAATGCTCCTGCTTTATCCTGATAATACTCACAAAAAGAAGGCTTTGCATCATCAATATAATTGTTTTCATTTTTTAACTTTACAAGTTCCCTCAGTGCCAAGTCTCTGGTCTTGGTGGCTCAATGCAATAGCATCTATTAAGCTCATTCAGTTGGACAATGATAAGGAAAGGAAAGTGCACATGTGTTGCTCATTGTTTGTTCATAATCCATTACCATATTTTAATCATCTTGTTAGAATTTTCAAACAATTACAGAGCTTGTCACAACATTAGCTGGCCAGTTTACTCTCAGAATAACGCCTCGCATTAGCTGGATTTAGAGTGCCTTTTCTCATCTAGAAAACAATGAATCTTTCTAGTAGAAATCTATATCCGTCAAGGCACATTGCTGTTGTGATGCCAGCTTCGGTTGAGGCAACAACTGCTGCAGTTTTAAGGGGAAAAATGATGCCTTAGAGGAACACTTATTGTCCGTCAGCCGGGTTAGCTATGTCTCAGTCTGAGCATTTATCCTGGACCATAATGGGGTGCTGAGTTGCTGGTGGCGGCCATTGTTTAATGATCTCCTTGGGCTCTGGGAGTAAACTACTGTGGTAATCAGAAGGGTAAACTCAGCTATATTTCAATTTGGAGAGCCGCTCTTCCGTTCAGAGAGGCCGCTCTGAGACAATAAATAATAGGACTATTTAGCCTATCGCACAGGCTGCCTCTCTGACACCTACCCAAACACACACACATATATATAAGTCAGCCTATAACAATTCATGTCCCATCCATAAATCAGCTCCACTAAAAGCAGGTGATTAGCGACATCATTTAGCCCTAAAACCCAAACAGCGACAACTGTTTCCTTCCCTGTTTTAGGGAGAAGATGGAGAGATGCACAGATGGTAAATTGGTTAGTGGGGGAATGAACTGTAGCTGGATGACTGGACTTTGGGATGTAGAATAAATTCAATGAGGTTTCAGTTCTTCTTTTGGCCAGTGATGGTTTTGACCTTGTAGATTATGACATGATCAAACAGGAGGTGAGATTGGTCTTTTTTTGTTTGTAAGGTATTTTTAAAAAAGAAGATTTTGTTTGCGATTATTTGAATCAGTCTCTATTTAATAGAATGTTTTATAATGTTTGCCATTTATTCTGTACTCTAATTCTCACGTGGTTTATATTCATATTGATTTCTTTGTGGGCAAAGAAAAGCAAAGAACCAACCAACAGAACCTAATGTGTCTAAGATATTATTGTGATATCATATTTTCAGTACTTTTAATTTATTAAGATATTTTTTATGTTTGTCCTCAGCTCAGAGACAGAAAAAAATGACAAGATTCAATTGCAAAGCTGAGTTAGCTTACGCTTTACAGCAGCTAACGGATCCACGGGAGAAGAATAAAGAAGCTGACATGAAACATCTTGTTATGTTCTCTTGTCTTCCCTCTGAATCCCAGTTCTAGTATTACTTGTGGTGCATGTGGTGCCCTTAAATTAATGTTTTTATCACGATATGTAGACAATTACTTTGCAATGTTCCTCTTCTTATATTCATATCATGAGCTCGGTAAGACTATATAAGGAATATTTTTTATCATCTCTACATCAGCAGTAGAAGCATTTGCCCAAATTACTGTAGGCCACCGCTACAGCGTGAAACGCTCCTGTTGTTTATTTTTTCTGAAGAATGTCATGTTGAGAGGCTGAAGACTGAAGTTCATAGTGGCAGTGCACACTCGAAACAAAATAAAAACAGTTGATGGCTCCACACAGTGTTTTATGAATGTAATATATTATGTCTGAAAGTAAAGACGGCAGAACGCGAGGTACTTCTGGCCTGCTGCACAGCATAAGGGAGTATTTACCTCTTTACTAATTCTCTATTTTCTTGTTTCTTTCAAAATTCATTAAAACAACAAAAGACCTTGACACGAGACAAGACTTTTCACTTTGTTTAGTAAAGAAGAAGAAGAAGAAAAAAGAAGCAATCATGAAAACAAATAAAAGTTTTACTGCAGCATTACTTAAAGGCGTCCTTGATTTGTGGCAATGGTCTTTTAAAATAGACCATTATACATGCAGCTTGCATTAAGCATCACATTTTTTAAATTACAGAAATTAAATTCTAATTGATCCACTTTTGCTCGCTCAAACAAGCGATCAGTTGTTAGGCAGAAGAGAAATAAGAGTATTTTACAGCCAATAATATCCTTGTTTTTTTCTCCTTTATAACAACTGATTTACTAGCACCAATAAAACCAAAGACATTAAACTACCTAAGCCAACAACTTCCTCATCTACCACCCTACAATGCTGCTCTCCTGGCCTCAGTGGGGAAGGATCAGACGTGTGTCTGATGATGGCTTCCTAAAGAGCTTCAGTTAATGGCCTGTCACTTATCATTAGAACTGCAGAAAGGCGGGACACCAGGGAGCATGATGCAAACAAAGGCACGTTTTAGAACGTCAATTCTAAAAGCACCCATTGACTCTCTATTCTTGCGGCCAGCCTCTGAGGCCCTCGTCCCTGCTGGCTCTGAGCCCCGCCGTCTCTCCTGGGAGATTAGAGGGATCTGCAGAAATTAGCCGTTTGGATGACAAGCAGAGGCCAAAGGACGAGCGGGTGTTAATGTCCCCTTTTACGGGAACAAAAGCAGCGGGGATTTTAAATAACACGTCTCCATGCCGCCTGTGGCCACTCTAGTCACAGTGTGTGTGGTAGGTTACTCTCAGCAGTGTTAATTGATTGAAGCCCTGTGCTGACAGAAGGAGTCAGTGCTATATCTGATAGCCTACGATGCACCGCATCTGTGGCTTGGAAACCTACGGTATTTATAAAGAACCATTTGAGACATAGAAACTGAAATTTTAACTCAAATTGTGGGCCAAATGGAGTAACACAACAATAAAAAATGTTACCCAACTGGTGGCAGTTTAAGAAGAAACACTCCTCCAGCACTGTGACGATGAATAACATTTCCTGAGCCCGTTCTTTAAAACTGAATTAATTCTTTTTGAAAAATGTTTCTATTAGAGTTAAAGGTGCAAAATGTCAACATTCAACTTGAAGTCATGCACTTCCTAATGTCGCCCAACTACCTTTGGTCTAGCAGTAGCAAGGTTGTTTACTCTTCATTACAGTTTCAGACTGAGGCAGGGAGATCCTCAAAGAGAACATCCACAACAACATCCTCTTGACTGAGGCTCTGCAGTGCTGCTTTTGTCCATTACGCTTGGCCTCCTCATTGACAGCCAATAAATCATTCATTTAGAGGCAAAGCAGGGAGAGAATCAAACAGCCATTTCAGAGCCTGAGGCCTTTCACTGTAGTGGCTGCTGCAGGCCACAGATCTAATGTAGAGTGGCTAGGCTGCAGGCGGGTGGAAGGGCTCTTAAGAGACAGGAGCGCATTGTTTGGAGAGACGGGAAACGCTGCTCTCATTAGACCTGGAGCTGAAAACCAACCTGAAAGGCCTGCTTCAATTTACCTGCCCTGTGCTTGGAATAAATCACCCCGGTGTGTGTGTGTTTGTGTGTGGTGCGCACATTCAAAGCAGACACGTACAAAGGGCTTTATACATGCGTTTGAGAGCGCACCTCTTCAGGTTCAGAGTTGTTTTAGTGCAGCTCTTGTTAAAGGTAAAACCTTTTACCTCTCAGCCTCCAATGGCCCTTTTATAAAGGTGCTTTTTCATTCAAATCAGAGTCACAATTAAGCCAGTCCTGACTTGTGCTCTTTTTTTTTTCTTTTCTCCTGTAGATTTGAGTACTCCTTTGCACTCACGGTTGTAATAAGTAGTTTATACGTGAGCACGACTGTCAGTATCGTTCAAACGCTGCGACGAGAGCTCCGTCTGCAAAGTAGAAGCCCAGAAAAAAACAGACTTTCTATGGAATATTAGCAGAAAATTTTTAGACTTTTGCATGGTGACAGGCTACATTTCACAAGAGCCAAAACTCACTGGGCGCAGCCAAAGTAAAGAGAATCTAATACTTTACACCAGGTAGTCAGGCACAGCAGGTAACACTCTGTGACAAATCCCAACACACACTGAGACAAAACAAAGAAAAGAAAGTGAATAAGTCTCCCAGTCGCTGATTTAAAAACAAGAAAATGCAATTGACAGAACAGCAGTGAAAGAAGACGATGGATGGATAGAAGTTAAGGAAAAGGACGAGAGGAAAAAGAAGAGAGCTGGAAAAATGGAAGTGGATAGCAGCAAGCCCCTGCAGAAATGTGGTGGCAGAGATGTCAGATTATTTAAATACTGATGAGGCCCTGTGTCTCTCCTCGTCTCTGCTAATGACATGCTCGTCAACGCCAGACAAAAGACCCCGCAGCCTGCTCCACCATGCCTGTCACAACACAGACGCAGTCAACACATCAGGGTACATCTGTGTTTGTGTGTGAGTGTGTGTGTGTGTGTGTGTGTGTGTGTGTGTGTGTGTGTGTGTGTGTGTGTGTGTGTGTGTGTGTGTGTGTGTGTGTGTGTGTGTCAGGGGGATTCTCTGTTCGGGTTCTGTCAGGGTTAAGGTACCACTGACAAATGATAAATCTCTGTCAGAGAGTGCTGGCATGGCGTTCTCAGACTCACAGCTCACACCAACAAAGCAACAAAATTGTAACCACTACCTTTAGCATTTCTTTCAACTCTTTCTTCATTTCTCCTTTTCCTCTTTTCTCCATCCATTCCCTCTCCTCTGCCTGCTGTGCCTCCACCAGCATTGAAAATTGAGTTGTCACACTAGAATAGATGGATTACACACAAATACACAGAGTCACACGCACAACTCATAAATGAGCTGAAATGGAATCAGAGTCTTATTGAATGCCTGCTTGAAAAACTCTGTGGTGTCCATAAGCACTATACTCAGTTTCAACCCGTAACGATCCCTGCTTGTTATTTGTTTTCCAGTGAATAGCGCGTACATGTTTGGACTAACTAGAAAGTCTTTGTCTCTCTGACTGCTGACAGGAAACAGCAGGTGATAGACCAACATCAGGAAAGGAATGGCCTGCTATAAAACAGGCAATAAGCACCACAGAAATGGTTGCCCCACAAAACACATAAGCCTGTCTGATGCATGAACACAGAGTCATGTCAGACAATAAAGTGTCCGTGCAACAGACACTCGGATGGACAAGGGGAAATATATTTGTTTGGGATTCAGCGTGTGACTACATTTTCAATTGTTATTGCAGCTTGAAACAAAACTTTTATTGTAAATTGGCTTTAAAAAGACATCATAAAACTGTCTCTCCACCTTTCATCGCCTCTCCTCATCTTCTTCTCTCGTCTCCTCTTTGTGACTTTAGCTCTAAAGCAGAGGAGAGTGTCAGCGAGTGTTCTGTTTGATTCAGTGCTATCTAACCTTGCTTTATGAAAGCATTAAATTGATGGTTCCAGGCCAGCCCAGAGAAAATGCACATAAAACTGAAACTAACTGAGAGATAATAGTCCTCATAAACTGGTCTAAGAGCTCTATAACTCAAATCGTCCT
The DNA here is from genome assembly GCF_057382095.1 of Aulonocara sp. 'chitande type north' Nkhata Bay. Lineage (NCBI taxonomy): Eukaryota > Metazoa > Chordata > Actinopteri > Cichliformes > Cichlidae > Aulonocara > Aulonocara sp. 'chitande type north' Nkhata Bay. The sequence continues at coordinate 28,542,051 of NC_141355.1, read as the reverse complement.
CAACTTGTTCTGTCTTACACAGCACAAGCTGTCACATACAAAATACTGATGGCCCAAAGGCACAAACTGCAATGCAAATGCAAACAAAAGGAAATGATCTCTACCGGAAAAAGAAAAATACAAAACCAAATCCTGCTAAATTTCAAAAACAATCATGTTAAAAGTAAAGCACATCCTCTTTCAATCCTACGATTTGATACATCAGGACATAGTAAAAAAAGACTATCTGCTGCTTTCCAGGTCTTAATATTACACCATGCCATTATTTATTAAAAAACGTTACCAAAAAAGCCCCTAAAAATGCAGAAAAAATGTATCAAAACTAAGTACAGTAATGATTAAATGGCTTGTAGAGCCACTTTTAGCAGCAATAACTTGAAGTACGTTTTCAGTCTTTCACGCCATTGTGGAGGAATTCTGGCCCCTTCTTCTTTACAAGTTGTGTTCAGTTCATTGAGATTTGTGGGTATTCATTTATGCACAGCTCCCTTAAACTCTCACCAAGGTACTGGAGTTGGTTTGAGGTCTGGACTATGACTGGGCCATTGCAACACCTTGACTATTTTCTTTTTCAGCCATTCTGTTTTAGAATGGCACGGTGGCACGGTGGTTAGCACTGTTGCTCCACAGCAAGAAGGTCCTGAGTTCAATTCCACCATCAGGCCGGGGTCTTTCTGTGTGGAGTTTGCATGTTCTCCCTGTGTTTGTGTGGGTTCTCTCCAGGTACTCCGGCTTCCTCCCACCGTCCAAAGACATGCAACTTGTGGGGATAGGTTAATTGGATAATCCAAATTGCCACTAGGTGTGCAAGTGAATGTGAGTGTGAATGGTTGTCTGTCCCTGTGTGTTAGCCCTGCGACAGACTGGCGACCTGTCCGGGGTGTACCCCGCCTCTCGCCCTATGACAGCTGGGATAGGCTCCAGCGCCCCCCGTGACCCTGAAAAGGATAAACGGATGGATGGACTATTTTCTTTTTCAGCCATTCTGTTTTAGATCTTAGATTCTAGAATACTTTGGTACACAGAATAGCACTGTGCTGCTATGTTTGCTTTTTGGTTGTGGTTCTGTGTACTTTGGTCCCCTTTAGTCTCATCGGTCCAAAGGACATTATTCCAGGGCTTGTGGCTTGTTCGTGCCACTTAGTTCTTTTTTTGAAAAATGAGGCTTTCTAATGGCAAACCTTCCAAACCAACCATAGTTTTTTAGTTTTTCAGTTTTTTATTTTATTTTGGACTGATATCTAAAACCTTAGAAATGAAAGACGGTGTACTTTCTTTTTCATAGCTGTATATCAAACAGCCTTTAAAGACTTGTATTTAACAGTAGTGATGTTTGTAATTGTTTACATCACCAACAAAACATACAACTTGCATTACTGAAGTCTGAGAAACAGAAAGCAACGTGCTTCACTGTGTGACTCAAACCTTTAAAGGAATGGCTTACCATTTGCCTTTCTTTCTGGTGGAAAAGAAAATTGATTGATATCAAGTCTGAAGCTGGAACCAGTGCTTTTCTTTCCTTTCTTCCTTTTCCTGTTTCCCCTCCCAGTCATAGATGGTTATCACCCTCTGTGAGTGTGGATTTGACTTTGGTTTCTTCCTGTCCTGGCTTTGAGGAGATGACTGAATTCTGCCTCAAACAGTTTTTCTCCATTGTTTTGGCTCATTTCTTGAAACAGAAATTACATTCTCAAAAAACCATGGACAAACCTCCAAACCTCTTGGCAAATGTTCACAACAGAATGGCATTTCTCATTCATTTTATCAAATGGCAAATGTCTCAATTGTCTCAGTGCATCTTTGCAAATGATTAAGTACAAGTAGCCTACAGTTATACAGTTAGCCCACATTTAGCACATTTTCCAAATGAATAGATCTTGTAGATCTAAACTGATTAGTTGATTCTCAGTCTAATGATCATTCTCTCCAAAACATGTCTGTCAGCATGATTTCATTGTATAAGTACTCACATGCACAACTGTCTGTTCAATTGTCAAAATTGGTCAAGAACATAATACCATGAATACCATATATGAATATCTTTGAATATTTGATAAATTGATGACAGTCATTGACAGTCAGGTGAAACTAGACTAACGAAGGAGTAGTATCACACACAGGTGTGTTCCATGATTGTGTGCTGCCAAACACAGATATATAGAGCTTGACCAGAGCCAGTTCGATCTCTGAACATGGATAGACAAGGCTAAGCAAACGGACAAGGGGAAGTTCTTCCTCAAGCAAGAGGAGGAAGAAGAAGAAGAAGAAGAGGAGGACTGAGAATGTGTGGTGGAGGAATAGGGGGAAGAAGCCGCAAATAATGCCATCACATTGAGACAGATCTGTGATGCCATCCTTCAGGACAATCATATATTCCAGAATATAAACACATTAAGCATCTCCACAATAGACCGGGTTTTGAAGAAGCATCATATGACAATGAAACAAATCTACAGGGTACCATTTGAGAGGAACTCTGACAGAGTGAAGGAGCTGCACTACCAGTATATAAATGTAAGTCAGTTACTGGTTGTCTCTCATTATAACCTTACCTGTAATCACATCTGTAACCGGAAGGTCGCCGGTTCGATCCCTGGGCTCACTGTCCTGGTCGTTGTGTCCTTGGGCAAGACACTTTACCCTACCGCCTACTGGTGTTGGTCAGAGGGGCCGATGGCGCGATATGGCAGCCTCGCTTCTGTCAGTCTGCCCCAGGGCAGCTGTGGCTACAACTGTAGCTTGCCTCCACCAGTGTATGAATGTGAGAGTGAATGAATAGTGGTATTGTAAAGCGCTTTGGGTGCCTTGAAAAGCGCTATATAAATCCAATTCATTATTATTATCACTAGTTTAGAACCACTGGAGTAGTGGCCTGTAGTATATTGAACCTGTGGGGGAGAACATGTAATTGTCTAACTGTAGTATATGACTCTTCTGTATGACTGATTTTAAGTTCTTTACTCTATTTTAGAGAATAATGTCATTGGAAGGACATGAGACCCCTCACATCCTGGTGTTCGTGGATGAAGCTGGCTTCAACCTGGCCAAGGGCCGAAGACGTGGCCGTAATATTATTGGCCACTGGGCCACAGTGGATGTCCAAGGTCAGCGAGGGGGCAATATAACTATGTGTGCTGCCATTTCTGACAATGGTGTGGCCACTCACATCCCCAGTCTTGGCCCACACAACACACACAAGCTCCTCATCTTCTTGGATCGCCTTTATACCGATTTTTATACTGAAAATGAGAGAGGTCTCATAGGGCCTCACCTACCCATTCATGTAATTGTGTAGGACAATGTCAATTTCCACCATAGCCCACTCATTAGGGGCTGGTTTGCAACGCATCCAAGGATGGTCATGGGGTTCCTACCACCTTACTCTCCTTTCCTCAATCCGATAGAGGAGTTTTTCTCTGCTTGGAGCTGGAGAGTGTATGAGCATCATTCTCAGGATCAGCCGTCCCGGCTCCATGCTATGGACACAGGGGATGGTTGCGGCATGCACGCCGTGTCTTCCCTCGTTGCATCGCAAGAGAAAGTATCCGCTGTGATGTGGACGAGAATCTGTGGCCAGACGGACAACGGCATGTAAATAATCAGGAGGGTGAAGACAGTGGACAAGAGCGGGAGAATGAGTACAGCGACCACTGAATAAGTCCTTGTTTTTTAATTTTGTGTTCATACAATTTACTACTGTAATGTACTTTTTTTTTTACATATGTATGAAACTTTCTTTGCGTGTGAATAAAAAATGGTTATAATTTCCTTGGTAGTGTGAGTGCAATCTGTGATGTCAAACCTTGGAGGCTACTCTTTTCTGTTGTATATTGTTGGTCCTCTGCCATAGTGACAAAACATCTAAACATTTTGTATGGCAGTACTCACACAATGCCAAAGGGACGATGCATTTTGGGGGCACTGACTATTCAGATTAGAAAGAAATGTAGTTTTGACACATGAGTGAACTGTTTTAGGAGAGATGTGAGCTTTTGCAGGTGGACCATGTTGTTGTGATCAACCATCCAGGTTTATTTTGACAAAAGCACCAAGAATGATGAGAATGTCCGATCTGTGTCGAGAAATGAGCCAAAGCTATTGAGAAGGATCTTTGCCATTTTGGAGACACTGACTGTTTAAATGCGAAAGGGATTTAGATTGAAGCCTGAGTGAACAGTTTTGGAAGAGATATGAGCTTTTGCAGGTGAGCTATAGTGTTGTGCTAAACTGTAAGAGTGTTTTGCCAAATGATCTTAGAGTTTTGAGAATGTAATTTCTGTTTCAAGAAATGAGCCAAACCAATGGAGAAAAACTGTAATACGGAAAGGTTTTTCTCATATATTATACTCAAAGATAACCACGCCCTCACACCACCTTACAGACTGATGTGTAAAGCTACTTTTGGCTGGTCACTTGTCACAGGGGATCATCATAGCAGGTAACTGTGCACGTTTGATTTGGCTGAGTTTACAGGATGCCCTTCCCAACACATCCCTGAAAGGGATTTGTGTCTCTGGCTGGAATGAAACCAGCAATCTTTCCACTACACTGTAAAGCCACTATTGATGATGTGATGTTTTTTGATTGTTTTGACATTGTTGATCTTTAAATAATCATTTTGTGAGTTCTGTAGCTTAAAAGGCAGACACTTTCTTGATTGCAACGCATATTTTGCCCTTACATCATTTATATCTTCCAGTGGTCTCTGCTTTTAGTTTGAAGTCTAAGTCTTAGATCTTAGGTTATGTTTAGGGTGGGTCTCTGTAATATTTAGTTAGCTCTCGTTTGTATTTCGTTCTGTTCTAGTCTCATCTGTATGTTTTTTCTTTATAGTCTTGTCTATGTTTGTCTGTTTCTTGCCTTCCTGTTTAGCTGTGTCAGGTTAGTCTTGTTTCCATATTTCAGTTGTGCCCCTCTTCCTGTTTTATGCTGATAATTGTTTTCTCTGTCTTGTGTTAGATTTTACGTCATTTGTCTTATTTTCTAGATTTGTACATATTCTCTGAGTCTCCCCTCGTCCTTTGTTTCTCATAGCTGTGTGTCACCTTGTCCTGTGTTTCTGGTGATCAGACTCTGTAGTCTGCAAATGTTTTGAACTATTTGTATTCTAGAATAAAAATAAAGCTGATTTTTACAAAATGTATTCCTGTTTCCTGAATCCTGTATTTGGGTACACAGCTGAACAATGACAGCCGCTACCAGTCCAGAAACAACCAAAGGGACATTTTTGGTTTGTTGGTTGGTTTGTATGGGGATTAAAAAAAATGTATGTTAAACTAAATGTTACTACAGGTCAGGTTAACTGTGAAGTACATGCCCCGGGGTCTGTTTCAGTGTCCTTATCCTCACTCTCTTCCCCTGCCTTGCACCTAGCCATCACATTGGACCCCTTTATTTGTTGCATGATTTTGCTAATAAATGACGCTGATTAGAGACTAAACTGGTGTTGTGTTTTGCCTTGTGTTGTGGACTTTTGAGCCAGCTGTAACGGTGTTAATGTAATAAATCAATAATTTCAATTGTGTGCTGTCTGCCTGAAACATGTTTGTGTCTTTCTTTGTCTTGCACATAGGCATTTTCCCAACTGCTCTATTGGATTAGTATTTTTTTAATCAATAATGTATTACACAAAAACGATACGCCACTTTCCTAATATAGTAACATCCAGGTGACCAGGTTTCCCAACAGAACATTGCATGACAACACAGTTGTTGTTTTGTCGTGCAATGTTTTTTACTAAGCCTGTTATTGGTTTTACTTTTGAGGCTGAACAGAATATATTTCACCACAATTTGGTGAATTTGGAGTTAAATACAACATGCCTTCCAAAATATTTACACAGTCAGTTTGTTTACATTATTTGCTATTAAACATGATGGCAATTTGAACATTTGTGTGAATGCAAATACAGAAGTAGTAACAGTAGCAGCTGCTGTCAGCAAGATGAGTGATGATCCTTGTACAGGGTGTAAGAGGAAGACTTTGTTTAGTTTGTCTTTGCAGGACAACACAACCCCAACATTTCTTTATCAGTTGAATATCCTACAAGTTAATGAACATATAGGACAGTGAGTGGTTTTCCATATGTACCAAACACGTATTGCAGCCAGAAAAATGCATGAAATCTATGGGCCCATTTTACGTCTTTGCAGGTTGCACAGAGTGGTAATGGATGGCCGGTGGGTGCCCGCTGACGTGTTATTCTTTTATAAAACATTGCCTCTGCGTACCAGAGCGCAGGGGAGAGTGTGTCATGCTTGTGATGAATGACCAGAGGGTAACATCTTCACTCCTGACCCCTAATACAGGCATGCAAGCTCACGCGTAGATACACACATACTTATAAACACAAATACATACAGACTCACACAAAATCAAGGATGCAGATTCAAATTAGTAAACAGATTTTTTTTCCCCCACTGTGAAAGCACAGTGATGCAGTCACTAAGCAGATGGTGATCCAGATGCAGGCGGTGACCTCTTCAGTGTACTATCCTTTTGAATGTGTGGTGAATACAGAAAGACACTCGATCATTGTGGGTTGTTTTTTTTCCCCCTTTTTATATTTGCATCGCTTTCATTGCTGTATTTTTTCATCTCACAGATGAATCTTTTAAAAGACCCTTCCTTGCTTGCTCTCATTTACCATACAGCTTGACTAACAGGCCCGTAGTCATCAAAAGATATCCTCAGCTATGTCCCCAAACAAAGCATGAAAGACCAGCAGCATCAAAAGAAGCTCCAAGTAATGCTGACAGAGCTGGAGTGGCCGGACAATGTAGAGGAGCTGGAGAGGTGAATAATAGGCACTGACCCTCTCCCCGTGCACCACTAACACTTGAGCACCAGCAATATAACAAACAGCAGCGAATAACTGAGCCCAACATCGCCATGCCTGAAGAAGTGAAGCAGCAGGAAGATAAAAGAAAAAGAGAGACAGAGAAAAAGATAGAAAGAGAAGGAGACATGATAGGGAGGAAAACGAGACAGAGAGGATGAGGGGGGAGACAATGAGACAAGGAGACAGAGACAGAGTGGGTGAAGGTGGTGGATGAAGCAGCGGAGGTTTGGTGGGGCAGGCGGGGAGGGGAATAGGCAGCCAGTCTATTATCAGGGGTCTATAGAGAAGCATTTAGGGACAAATAGGACACCACCCTCTGTCACCCCAAACCATTCAGCCCCTGTCAGCCCAGCCCATTCAGCCAAACCCCAGGGGGAAGTGGCACAGGGAGGACATGGGGGGAGGAAGCAGGATGGAGGTTTTGGGGGGGCTGAAGATGGAGTACCCAAGTACCACCCCTCCATGATGCTTCAGATGCTGTATCTTAGCAACGGCACTCAGGGTGTGACCTGTAGTCATATGGCTCCATTCAGTTTCACAGTTCATGAACATACACAGGAGCCAAAACAGGCTCTCATGTACAACAATTAGCAAGATCATGCCTCCCACCCGTCTCCTCCAACCTGGCCACAGCAGCAACCCCACAGGGAGGGAACTTAATTACCATCAACAGACAGAGGGGAGTTTTTCTTTACACACTTAAGATGATCCACTTTGCACTCACTGACAAGCGCACATATACAGAGAGAGCGAGAGAGAGGGTGTCTCATCCTATTCAGAAACTTTCCATTTCAGCATGCTGTCAATCACATGTTGATTAAAGCAGCGTATTGATGGCATTCTTCTCCCCCCAATTTTCATATGGAATTAGTATTTAATGAATTGTGTGCAGATTAATTATAACATAATGATATTTAATTGTTACCAACTAATTGTTGTGGCACTCTTTGCTTTGCAGTTGGTGGGAACTTTGTTTAGTTTTAGTTCAGAAAGGAACAGTTGGCTCAAAAACACTTCATTAAGCACCATTTAAACCTGAAACATTTCAGTGAAAGAGTCTTTTAATCACAGTCAAGCTTTCTTCTTTTTTTAATTTTAGTTAAAACTAACCAAAAAATGTTTTATCAAAGAGGAGGACTAATAAAGCTTGAAGGCAGTTGTGGGCATTTCAAATGTGCTGTGATCTTTGAAAATCGGTTAATCTCTCCTGCCTGCTTCAAAGTATAAAACAGACAGTTGAATTCATGCACTCAGACACACAGTGTGTCTGTTTGGTAATCTCCCTTTCAGAGGGATAAATGTCTTTATCGGCCTTGTTCTAGTAATAGATTTATATACTTCATCTATTATTTATCCAAGCATTATCACTATTGCCTAAGGCTAGAGATGTACAATGTTTACCATGACCTTGGGCTACACACTCATACTTACAACACACTCAATTTGGCATAGAATTGGAGTAATAATAAACACACATGCAATAATTGTCCCAAAGTCACTTTGATCTTTTTCAGCCCTGAGGAACCTTGCAAGCTAAGAGGCCCATTGAATAGGACTGTCTACCGAGTCTTTATGACTACTCATTAAAACACACTTTTATCATTTGTTATAATATAGCACACTCCTCTCCAAATGACATCATTAAACATAATTCAATCTTTACCTCTTCTTCATGTGTGCTGGTTTTGCTGATTTATCCCCACTTTTATTTTATTTTCTCTCCTGGTCCACAGCAGCTGCAAATTGCTGCACTGCCCCTCTGTGGATGCTTACAGAGCTGCAGGGTTTCCAACACCACCAATAGAAAGGCAAAGCTCACTTACCAAAACTGTCCGCTCAACTTAAACTGATCTACAATAATAGTGAAACACAAAGAGACAGCATCAAGTTTCCACAAATGTTGCCAAGGACGAAAACACACAGCACACTCACATAACCACACTCTCACAGCCAGAGTGCTCTGTGCAATTACTGCATATATCTATATACACATATAGATATATACACAAATACACACAGAGCAATTTAGTAAATGTCATCAGGTCTGCAGAAAGAGAGGGAAATAGGCCTGCCTCCCATCTTTGTATCGGGAACACAGGTGAGATTGATGAGTAGCGTCTGTTTATGATATCGGTTATTCAGGATGAAAGATGAGGGTTTGTAGAGGGGTTCCTCCCATTCACTGTCATTGATTTACACACACAAATGCACAAATGCACAGACACACACAGACACAAACACACACAAGAACATACCCACAGTGAGTGTCCTTGCTTTGTCAATAGTCAAGGTTATATCATATGCAGCAAAATATTTGACTAATATGCTAAGATCAAACACAGCAAATAAAAATTACTTTTGTTCAAGACGACAGAACAAAGAGTGACTTCTTAAAGGAGACATTCATAAGAAACTAAGTAGAGTACAGTGAACATCCATCAGAACCCCCCCACCCCCCCCCCCCCACCCCCCACCCCACCCCACCCCATAAAACTAAGGTTTAAAAGCAATAAAAGACGGCAGGGAAATTTGTGAAGTGCCGTCAGGGCAGAAAACGAAGCACTCAAGCTGAAGCCAATTCTGTTCTGGTGAATTAAAACCTAAACCTCCTCCACATTAGCATCCACAGAGAGACAAGTGCTGTGGTAAGTGAATGTGTTGCCTGTGTTTGTGTCAAAAGCCTGTTTCTCTTCCTCGGCCAATTAGAGCGACTACGGCACAAAGGCATCTAATTTTGTCAAGCTCCTGTAAATGGAATGATGGATGCTGACGTGAGGTGTGGGGGGCAATGTGAGTGAATGTACGCTTAGTGGTTACCCAGCAAGCACACACCCCCTCCACCCCTTATTAAAGCTTCTTCTGGAGAAACACAAGCAGGCAGACACAGTGAGAGAGATGCACAAACATTCCCTATTCATGATGAATTAAAAAGCTACAACACACTACTTTTCACAAGAGAGCATTCATTATGTAGCTCTAATGTAATGGCATAAAGCACAGGAGCAACAGCCTATCAAGTGCAGTGATTTGGCTTTTTTCACTTGTGCTGTTTCGTTGCTATAGGGTAATTTGTAGCACTCAGCAGGGCAGGGGAAAGTGAATCAAGATTAATTTACATGCAGGCGAACACTTAGGCAAGGCAGAGCTGGTAAGCAAACGCACCGCTTCTGCAGCTGAGCGGAAAGATGGCAGCAAGGCAGTGGGGGGGTGGGGGTGGGGGGGTTGGATAATTAAGGAGCATAAAATTGCTGAAGGTAGTTAAAAGGCCACAACATGCCGAGTCTGGTTGCTCTCAGAATGCAGCCTATGCGTTTTAGTCAAGCTGCATTGATGGAAGCATAGATTCTAATGGCAACAGCAGCCTTACAGCCAAAGAGCCACTTCAGGTTCAGTCTTCATTAATTGTGGTTTAGAGTCTTTCCTCTAAGCATATTATTCCAATACATGAGTTTGTCTTCATTTAGGTAGAAGAGTGCAACAGTCAGGGCAGTGCCAGACCAAACAGTGTACTGCTGTGTTATAGTCCTTCAGTGGGCAAAGTAAGCCCCGTATGAACCAAAACACAGGGGTTATTCAATTTAAACACTTGACTTAAATAACAAATTGTAACATATCATGGTGACACAAAGACAAAGCAAAGAGTCCCTAAAGATGCGAGGGTGAAGTGACACATCTAACTTGGACAAACTGCTGCAAACATGAGATACAAATGCAACTACAAGTGCAACAAAAAGAGAGGAATGAAAATACTAAATGAGCTGTTTGAGCGGGATGTGTATCTCAGAGAAGCAATGGATGCTGAATCCTTGCACCGCTGAACAGCCTTAACATATCAGAAAGAGAAAGAGATCACTGGGATGGGATAAAAAGAGAATAGCTGGTAGACTTTTTCCCCTCTGTCGCTCAGTGGTAATGGACTCTGGACCGAGCCTGTGGCAGGGGAATCTGATCAAGCATGCCATCCTAGAAACACATGACCACACTTCACATACACACATTCACACACAGAATCATTCTGTCAAATCTGAATAAACACAAGCACACATCGGTTGGATTGCGGGGTGCAGCTTGGGGATTTGGGGAGAGCGTCTAGCATATTTGGCCATCTCAGATCTCCTGTCAGGGCCTGAATGCGGGATGACAGCAAGAGAGAGCCGGCAGCGTCTGGAGACCTGTCTCCATCTATGCATCTCTCACATAAACAAATTCTCCCATCGCTGTATTCAGACTAGCCTCTCTGCTCTATTACACACAACACACAGCTGCCACAAGCACTCAGACACCCAATCAACAACCACAGTGAGAGGGAAAGAAAGAGGGAAGGAGAAAAGGGACAGGAGAAGGATAAGAAAGAGGAAAGAAGAAAGGGGGGAGAAGGGCGGTAGAAGGAGATGGAGTTGAGGAGAAAGCGACACAGGAGCAGCGTCGAGGGGAGACGCTGAGATGAGAATGGTGAGAAGAGGCCAGCGCTCCGGAACTGTGCTCAGCGTTCTGTCTGGCCGAGCAGGAACCTCCTAAAAGCAGGACCAGCACGAATGAAAGAGAAATGGGCTCTCGTGGGATGAGGAATAAACAAGAGGCCAGAGTGGGGGGGATAAGGGTTGCAAACACATTGAACGCATGAAATATTAGGACCACCTGCTCTGCCCATGAAATAGGCGGATCAGGGGAATGCAGCGACTGAGGCCAAATGTTAGGAGTGTTATCCCGGTGCTTTTTTGTGTTATCAGAGTTGCTCGGTCGCCAGCAATTGCAGTTAAGGAACCACATTTCTCTCCTGGTCTCTGCATGTTTGTTTGTTTTCACTTTATACTGTAGTAATAATGGGCTTTATCTTTGAAATCCATATATCATCTTACATTTAAAAATGAAAGTGACTCTTACTAAAGCTGATAGAGGCATGCCTTTGAACAGCACTGCAAACATTATGTTGTATATACAGTCAGTGAACCTAATGATTATCTTGTTTCTAATTGTTATTCTTGATTAATGCACTTTTATTTTGTTTTTATAAAGATAAAAAAGCAAAATATGTCAACATCAACTAATAATTTATTAAGAAAATTAATACTCTTGAATTTGAATTTTAAAGTAAATTATTGGGCTGCCTGCAAACATCTTGGAAATGTGGATTTTCATAAGGGAGTCAAGGTAAATTGTACAGCTTTTTTATAAACATTTGGAAGCAGATATGGTGAAACACCAATGAGCTCGGTCTCTGTTGCCTGCTTCTGATTATCTGTTTGATACATAGGTCTATCTTCGACTTCCAAGATATTGGTTTAACTTTAAGACAGTTTGCATTTTTATTTTCCTTAATCTGTGACATTTGTGTTCAACCTGAGAAGTAGATTGTTGGTTGCAGAAGATGTCACCATGCAATCTCGGATAGACTTGTGATTCTGACCTCTGAATTCTGCATGCTGCACACTGCAGCTGATGAAATGCAGTTAAGCTGCAAAGTTAACATGGTTACCATTTTGAATGTGATAGGTGGACTAGAACACACCCAGAAACTGTGCCGTTCAGCCAGATTGATCTGCCACATTAGAAAACATTCCTCCTCCTGCCTCTGCTTCCCTTCTTTCTGCTGCCACCTCCTCTGATCAAAGAATTGATCCCTGGACCAGTCGATTGGTTGCTACTCTGTGATCCGGGCTGGGCCAATTACGACAGTGAGTAATAGTGATTAGTTTGTGTCTAGATCAATCCACACATATGCAGGCAGAGAGCCTGTGGACAGAGCCAAGGGAACCAATGACTATTCACATCAACACCAGATTTGTGAAACAACAGGATCCTGTGCTTAGTATTTTGAATACAGTTGTTTCACGATATATCCCTGAACAAAGAGGTCAATTTAAGGCCTACAAATAGTTTCAGAATGGTTAACAGTCCTTTTTAAAATCTGAGAATTATTTAGACCAAGAAACAGAGAACGTGAGCACACACTGAACACACACACGAATCCATCACATAGTTAGCAGCTAAATCTCAGCCTGTGGCATTGGTTTGTCATTGTACAGGTCATTAAAGGAAGACTAGTACTAATGTCGAAGGCAAATCTATTTATGTTGATAATATTCATGGGCAATCCTTCCATAACATTGATCAACACAGTTTGTCTAATAGGAAAATAATAAACAATTACTCCTGCAGACGAAAAGGGTAATTGATTTTCTTCTGTAAATTACTACCACCGTCAGCCCTGCATACACAGAAAGGTGATCATCTGCATAAAATCAATGGGATATGATCCTATCTGTATGATAATCATGGAATGTAGTCAAAGAGCTTTCCCCAGCTTAAGAGACAGAAAGAGAACATAGAGGGTAAAACAAAGAAGCAGCAAGCAAGTAGGAAAACTTCAAACAGATGTAAAGCAGCTGTCCTCTTAATAAATCTGTCATTGCTGGTGCAGAACCTTTTATGCTTTCAGAAATCAGTTTTTGGCCAAATGTAATCCCACTATAAAACTTAATTCCCATTAGATTTTTCTTCAAAAGAGGAGCCCTTTTTCTAGTCGGACTATATGATACAATATCAAGACTGTATACATGTGAGGACTGTGTGAAGTCCAGAAATAGCAGAGACAAGGGCTGCATTAAATCTCTCTGATTAATTTTTGAAGGGTGCCCACACCACCCCTGGTGTTCCCAGCTTGACACTGACTTATGGTGATTGGTAAGCCCACCACCGGACAGCTGTATGTATGACTGTGTGCAGGCCTCCAGATCAATATTGCTACCAAAATTAATATCCGTGTGCATGTCGACCGGCGAGTATCTGTCTGCAATAAGAATGAATGGAATGGATATGACTTACTACCACTATTAGTTATTTCAAAACATAAAAACAAATAAAACGGGAAGCATTTTCTCTCTCTCCTGTGGTGTTCTTCAAAAACAGACACCACAGGTCGTTTTTTATGACACTTTGAATTACCTGCTCGTGTTTGTCTCACAAGCTTGAAATTGTGCGTGCAAATAATGACCAGTGAATTGGATTTTTTTAAAGGAGCCTTACAGTTTAGAATTAAAGGTGTACACAATAAGCATATAGACTAACTTGGTTAATTACACTGAAACAGTCCCTAATGGCAGCCTATTTTTCCTGCTCCTTATATAGGGTCAGTCAGCTGCATTAGCTATACACAGGTTAGACATAGTATCAATATATTCCACCTAAGAATGCAGTAAATAACCAGTTGTTCTTACCAGAATATCTGTTAATTTGTGGGTAATTAAATATTTGTGCTTTAATTTAAAAACACAATTTACTGACTCCAAGAGACAAAGTGAACCTGAGGCATTTCTCAGCTTTGACTAGCTGTTTATCCAGCCTTGAGCGTCTGAACAAACAGTTTGCAGGCAGTTTACAGGGTCTGAAAGTCCTATATGGTTTGTAGAGACTACAAGTCTACTGGGACTAAACGTGGGCAGTTTTGAGAGCTTTTAGTGGGATTACTTCACTGTACATTCATATTTCTATGAAACATCTTCTTTCCTTCTTGTCTATTTAGTAGTCAAACACAGATATGCTGTGTAATAAATCTATTTCGCTCGGATAGCACTCAAACCCTTTTCATTCTGTGTTCAAGGAGGAAAATGTGGTACACAATTTTGTTAGACCCTAAAACCAAATACAGGCCTTTTCAATAATAAAGGTTTGGTGCTTTTAAAGTTGGGAGAATGAGTACTTGGAGGCATACAGTAAGAAGGGGCTTTCAGGATATTAGCTTCTCAAATCAAATCACCATGAAGAGAAGACAGAACCAGCATTTAATATAAGAGGAAGCTTGGACACAGAAGAATAAGGTTTTTTTGAATCTGTCCTCCCTACGTAGATTTTAATGGCCTACAGCAAAGTGAAGTGTGTTGAAACTTTTAACTACATTAGCCTGATACTATTCTTCAACATACAGAGAGGATTTAGCCCATTTATCATTTCTTTTAAACCAGTAGCTGTACTTTGGACTAGATAAAATCAAAACAACTGGCATATTCAGCCTGTAGCCTGTTATCACATTACACTGATTTATTAAAATAAGCTCATTTGAAGGACTAAAGTGGATTTTTTTTTAAAGGTACAGACTAATACAAATCCACTAATGCATAGTCAACAAATTACTTCACAATGAAGTCTTGTTTGCAGGTTTGGATATAGTGAATGCACAGCTGAATTATAGTTGTTAAAGAACTAGCTTTGTCCAGATTGATGTCCTGCTTCCGTCATGACCGACTGGAAGGCTGAGATCACTCAATACTAATCAACAGGCTGGACACGAGCTGGTCTTTATCACTTTGTCCCCTTTATATGACTCCCAACCTTGGCTGTGCGACCAGTTGCCTGATTTCTCATTTTGTTGCACTGCGAGTGACAGTGAGCGGCTCTGATTGAGGGAATCCATTAGGGATCAGCCCGAGGAAAGCCTGTTTGATGGATGAGACCAGCAGTCACCTTCAGAGCTTGCTAACAACACCTGTATCCTCTCTGTCACACACACACACACACACACACACACACACACACACACACACACACGCACCGACCACACTTTAGCTGACACATACCAATTCACACATATTGTCCTGTGTACAGAGTGAGAGATCAAATTTTAAGAGATGAAAATCTTTGCTGAATTCTCAGTTAAACCTTTAGCCTAAACAAATAACTTGTAGAAGAAAGAAGCTATAAAGAAACATTTTAGTACAACAAGCTAAGAAACAAAAGCAAGATTACATGTGTGGGAATTCAGTTTTAATAAGTTTTATGCTTTCATATTTAATCAGTGCCTAAAAATATCCTTTACATCAACATACATCAACAATGATCACGTTTTAAAAGCAACCTTTATTTCCACTTAAAGTGGCAGTTGTTTTCTCCACTCAGCACACAGTGTGTATATGAGTATACATGCTGCTACATGTGTGAGTCTACTTGTGTTGATGTGAATAGTCTTCTGCAGCTAGCAGGCTAATTGCACTCAGCAGTATTACCTCATTAGGGCCCATCAGCATTTGACATTTAAATACAGAGCTGCTAAAAGCCTCTCTGCTTATTTAACATTAGCATTACCATCCACCGCGTCCTCCGGAGAGACAGGGCAGGCACAGGCCTTGGTCTTCTTAGCTCTTTTTCTCTTCTGGGTAATTTTTCCTTAAATAGCCAGTTGATGCATTTAATAAGAATAATGTTGCTAATAGCAGTGCGAGGATGGCAAAAGTGAGCACAATAGTACCAACAAGAAGCAAATGCCACGACAAGCGAAGGTAAGCAGGAAGGTGATACAGAAGATGAGAGCATGAAGAGAGAAGAGGTGGGAGAGGGCGAAACACAGGGAGGGAGGTCAGCAGAGCAGTGTTAGAGAGGGAAGGTAGAGCCTGATGGGCACCAAATGAACAAATTATGACGGGCTCCATTTTGCAGGATGGGGTCACCCTCCCCTTCTCCCCTCCCCTCTATCTCGGCCTCTTCTCTCTTCCACTCCTCCTCTCTCCTCTTCTCTCTCCTGACAGTTCAATTTCCCCCTCTCGCCTCCCTGCTCCTGCCTGCTAATTGTGAGTGAAGCCTTATCACTGGGCCCCCCATCCACCCTCGGTCCGAGGTATCGCAGTGTCTGAGAGAGGAGACTGGAATGTCAAAATGTTATCCGAGACAGCAAACAGCCTGAGAGACGGAGGTCACACACAATAAGACCGGATGTTCATCTGAATGCACAAGCACAGGCATACTGCCTCTCACAGGATGCATGGGTAAAATAAATACAAAAAAAGAAAGAAAGAAAAAAGAAAATAGAGTAAATACTGTATCTATTATTGTGCGATCTACTGTACAATATAAAGCGCCTTGAGGCGACTTTTGTTGTGATTTGGCGCTATATAAATAAAATTGAATTGAATTGCAACACAACTATGTGAAGAAAAACAGAACTCACAAATTCAGAGCTTTTAAATTTTATATATGATCTCTTCTGTAAATATGGTAATGAAATGTCGTCCACATGCTTGTTCTAGTGATCTGAAGCTTCTTGTCTGTGATCTGAAAGACTGGTTGCAGTGAACAGTGAGTGAGTGTCAGGTGTCAATCAAGCACAGTCATTAGAGAACAGCTCTGTTACACCGTGGGTAATAAATCATTGATCCAATAGATTCTTACCCAAAAGAATATTGGATTTTGAGACAACAAAGTCAAGCTCAACTATTCATGATAAGATCAAATTCTTGGAGCTGGATTGATTTGTGTGCTTTATGAAAAAACAAATACCTGAAGGTGGGTAAAAACCACACAGTCACATACGTGCATGAACACTGGCCTCTGCTCAAAGAACTCAGCTCCTGCGTGCAAAGTGGAGCTGAGGCATGTTATTTACAGTCTAGAGGAGGCCAGGTTTAAATGACACCTGAGCATAAAGCTCATCTCACACTAGCGCTCAGCCCTCTGTCTCTACTTTGTCATGTGAAATTGAAGCATTGTGAAGAGCATTTGCTCATGGGCTCCTTCTTTTAGTCGCACTGTTCACTCTGTTCATATGAGACAGACACAGATAGACAAACAAGCTGAGAGATATGAGGCAATCTTGACTCTGAGGGGAGCAGCTGGCCTTTGGATAGGTTGGGGTTTAAAGTGCTTTAACGGTCAGCCGATAGGGCTGATCTAAGGTCAGAATAATCTGAATGCAGGAAGAACTATCAGGGGCGACACGGGACCGAATCACTGACCCCAGACGTCCCCCATCACAGGAAACTAGATGGAGGCTAAGAATGGGATAGAAGGAAGACGATTCAGAGCAAGATGGGGGAAGAGAGAGTGTTCATCTATATTCCATTGCTGGTAATGAGGGTTAATTCATTGGTTAAGGATTAACAAGGTGCAAGAATATGATAGGCAAGCAGTTGGCTTCTCGAATATAGGTTTAAATCAGCCCCATTATGTGTGATGTAATTTCAGCTCCAGAGCCCTGCCTAGTGGGAAAGTAATTATGGTGTGGCTTTAGGGACTCTTCTTAAAGTACGACTCCAAACCTGTGGTGCGCTGGTGCCGAGAGTTCAAACACAAGTCAGTCATTTCCATTGTCTCCTTCTCTAATCTTCCCTTTTCATACACCATAAAACATCTCACACTGTACAATTAAGTCTGTGTGAAAGCCATTTAACCCAGCGTAAATTGTGTTTTGTGTCCATTAATCTATGCATAAAATAGAGTCTATGCTGTATGTGCCACACACAAGGGGCAAACACATCAACAGCAACATGTCTCTGAATACTTTATATTATATATATTCTATAGTTGTTGCTTTTACTGGGTCTGTCACATGACAGGGGATACCAGACTAAGTGAAAGGTTATACACATGATGAGATTCTGTGATCCTGTTGTTTTTATTCAGCTGAATATTTTGAAACGCTGCAGCGTTTATAATTG
The DNA here is from genome assembly GCF_057382095.1 of Aulonocara sp. 'chitande type north' Nkhata Bay. Classification (NCBI taxonomy): domain Eukaryota; kingdom Metazoa; phylum Chordata; class Actinopteri; order Cichliformes; family Cichlidae; genus Aulonocara; species Aulonocara sp. 'chitande type north' Nkhata Bay. Next base: position 28,523,787 of record NC_141355.1, on the reverse strand, counting down.
ACAATGTACACTCAAACAATATTTACAGTCAGCCTCACTCAGGATTATGTGATTTAATTTGCTTTATCCATACAGTTAAACATAAACAAAGCACATAATGTTATGAATATTTATCAGTCACATAAACAGGTAGGTGTGTGATAGCACAAAAAAACAATGTGCTGTAAATACATGCAAATATATTTACAGCATGTAAGCACACTCAGTTATTAGAACTATTACATGCTTATTTAATTGGACATTATGTATCGGAATTTCAGGAGCGGGACCACGCCTCCAAGCACGCTCCTTCTGGTTCTCCTTCTGGTTCTCATCTATTTAGGTTCCCCCAGTTCTGAAAACTGTTCATTCTCGTTTACGTGCCCCAACCTCCCTGCCCCTTTTCAATTCTTTAACTTCTTCACTTCTATTAAGTACATGGGGATCTGCCAGGCCCCGGAGCTGTCGCCAGTCCCCTTCGAGGCCTCCCCCAAAACGCAGCTCAATTCATGTCCAAGCATTCACCTTTACCTACTAAAATGCTGTCAAACCTAAAATGAGGACATGGGCCCAGGTAGTGAATTTACCTGAGTTCAAACATGCATCTAATTGCATGGGATCTCTCTGTGTACTCCAGCTTCCTCTCACACTACAAAGGCATGTGGGGGGTTAGATTAACTGATGATACTTTGTTGTTGGTGTGAATGTGAGCGTGAATGGTTTTGTGTGTTAGCCCTGTGACAGCTTGGTGACCTATGACAGCTGGGATAGTCTCCCAGTGTACAATGAATATATAAATTATGTCATAATACAGAAAAACTTTAGAGATATAAATACCATAAAGGTAATCTTACTGTACATAGACAGACATATGATACTTGTTTCTATGTCTGAGTCCCAATTTGCCTCTGGAAATATTCAAACATAGATCTAAAATCAAGAAACAATTCACACTTTAATTGCATTATATTCGGGAAATGTAAATGTAATGTTTAAACTATAATTTTACTGAAGATTTTGTGCATGAAAACTCTAAGAAATGCAAAAAAAGTCCAAAGAAAACTTTTTCATTAGTTCTATCAGGACACATGAATTTAATCTTAGCTGTATATTTGCATTTACAATACTTGTGGTGTAAAGCGTGATGACTAATGTTTGTGTTTTTACCTCTAAAAAAATAACATTACAGACACAGCTGGACTAAAGGTAAATTGAAAATGGGAACATACAGTTTTAAAATGTGTACAAACGTCCTCACTAATTAATGTCCTCTGTATAATTCCAGCTATAGTTTCTCCCTCCACTTTGTCAACTATCAAATAAAGGATAAAAACTCCATAAAAAGTACATCAGGGCAATTTGAGCAGATAAAAGGACACATTTAATAATTCAACAGTTTGGTCGAAGAGCAAACGAAAGGAAAGCTTTGTATTAAAGCTGCAGTAGGCTTTGAAACATGCTTTTTCACAATGTGATAAAATTAAGAAATTAATCTGCGCATTCAGTTAATAACTGGGTTTGATCTATGCGCGTGTGTGAAATAAGAGGAATCTGACCTCCAAGGCAATCCCAGACTAACTAATGGCACCCTGAGCTAAGCTAATATTTCATCATCACCTAGCCAGTGTGAGAATGATCTTGATGCTATTAGCAGCCCTAATGGCTAAATACTCCGGCACTGCTAAAGAGGAGCCCGCCACAGACACACTTAGCATCCGTTGGCTCGTTTAGCATGGACATAAATGAGTGTGTGAAATGAAGACATGAGAGGGATTGGCACACCAGTGACCCCTACATATATACTCGCACATATACAGACACATGCACCGCCACACACAAGCACGGACATGGTGACCCCTACACAGTTGATGAGACGCGAGCTGATATGCGAGTCAGACGGAGCCACATTTGTAAAAAGCGATAGCCAATTACAGCAGCGCAGGCTGGGGGATAATAGCCTGCCTGTCAGGCTCTGTGTGCTGTATATGCGAGTGCATGTATGTGTGTGTCTCTGCCCGAGCACGTAGTACCCAAGAGTGAATATCGGGTTCCTATTCTCATCTATTTGCCCTATATCTCCATTTCTACTATATTAATTTCAGAGCAGTGCTGCAGCACAGGGCCTAGGTCATTAGCGTGATTCATCAGGGGTTCATCCAAAATGGGTATGAAAAAGACGAAAGAGTAAGCCATGTCTACCAAAATGGGAGGCATATTTCTGTAAGATTTCAGCTCTATGGAATAATAGGGAGGTTTTTATCCCTACAAATGATGTATAATACTAGATAATGCAGAACATAAAGATGGAAGCTAAAAAGATGGGTGAAATGTACACAGAGAAAGAATGGATGACACAGATGGTATATTATCTCCTGCACCGTGTACAACGCCTCAGAGGACTCAAACGATGCAAAATCGCGAATCACAAATACTTGCCAAGCCACGGCGCTCTGTCATAGAGACATTGTATGTGAGATGCAGTGAAGGCAGAGGGAAATAGGCAACACCGGGGACACTGGTTTGAAAGCTCAAACATCAGTGCTTGTCCTGTACTTTCCACAGACACATGATCTCCTCAAGGACTTGGCCCTGTCAGCCACAGTGGCCAGCCACCTGAAACAAAGGAATGATAGACTATCAGAGGAAGGGAAACTGTTCAAGGGAATGGTGTGGATTTAGTGGTCTAGTGCTGACACATGGCTTTGAGCATGGTAGAAAAGCACTTTAACTCTTGAGTGCTTTTATCACATGTACACACCCCATAAAACATAGGTTTGTGTCGCAGCATAGCTCACACACACACACACACACACACACCGAAGCACATATAACGTATACATAAGCCTATCTCAGAAGCAGGAAGGTTGTCGGACTGAACCAAATGTTTTTCATTTGTTTTTTTATTGAACAATTTAGTGTATAAGCATCCTCTCCGTGTTGTCATCATTGCGAAAAGTAAATTATTGAAAAAGACTGCAGAAGGACGTGAAAAAAAGCTTGTAAAACTGCTGGAAATGTTGAAAGTTCACATCACGGGTGGCATAACACTACCACTTCACTAGGTTTATACTTCCCATAAAATCCATGGAAAGGTTCAAGCAGTCATTTGCTCCTAGCGCGATGACACCATATGGCAACATAAAAGAATTTTAAGCTGACCCATTGTTAAAGTGTTGAGCCTTTTTTCTTCTCTGACAGCGGTGACCGGATCTCGTTTTTGTTATCAGCATTTGCCGTATTTCGGCTGTAAACAAATTGCAATGGAGAGACAGAGAGGGATCCTTGTGGACACGCATCCAACAAAGCTCTTGTATTTAGAAATGCATTTTCGCTTCTGTTCCCTGCCATCTTATCATTTCCATAAAATCAAATCAAAAAGAGAGGGAGCGAAAGCAAAGACCCAACAGAACTAAAACACACACTGCGAAATTGTTATGGTGTTGCTTTTTATAGCTTTGCTGGATGGATTTTAAAGCAGTTCTCTATAAAATTTCATTAGGACAAATAAATGATTTTTTTTTCAATAGCTGGCAGCATGCACACACATGAATTTTAAATCTGCTGAGAAGCTGCAAACATTTCTTCTTGTATATATTTATTTGTATTGTGACACTGGAGAAGAGTGCAGGGACAATACAGTGATTTATGAAGGTTTTGACAATATTAATTTTCATCAACAAGCTACCCTTGTACACTCATATACATAATTCATATGTACTTAAAAGAAATCCCAGATTGGGGCTATAATGCTGAAAACAAACAATGAAGTTAGACCGTATCCTATGTGATATTCCCTTCTCTCCTATTCATCTCCGTAATAGAGATGCAAGCTCCGTAATGCTCGCTGGGAGCCAAGCATGAGATTGAGGATTTCTCACACACCATGCATTATTCATAGTCCAGAGCAACAGAGTGTGTAAGATGAGAATTACACAGCATGAAGAGAACAGGGGAGCGGGGACAGAGGGAAGGAGAGGGGGAGAGGGGGAGAGGGGAGGAAGGAGAGAGGAGCAAAGGTGAGAGACGGTGTGGAAAAGAAAGAGATAAAGGAGACGAAAAAAAAAGAGCGAGATAGTGGACACTGTCAGATCTTCATTTCCGATCCCTTTCAAGTTAACCCCAGGACTGTTTCTTGAGTTTGTGAACAGTGGGGTGTAGGAAATGAATATGGAAGCAGGAGCCCAGATAGCTCAACTAGATTGGCTCACAATTTGCATTTGTTAAATGTGCATCTTGTGAGTTGGTTTGTATTCTGAGCACAAACTGAATGGTGAGCAGGAAATTTCAGGGTTCTGTTACGATTCGTGTCCGGCCTTCGTTCTTCATAATGAAAAACAGTGGGAAGTGAGTCAGGGTTGGAATTGATTTGTTTAAACAATGGAAATGAAACAAAGTAGGAGGCATGGACCAAAACAAGAGGCATGCTATCTAAAATGAAAGCTAGAGACCAAGAAATTGCAAGATTGTGGTTGATACAATTTAACAAACAGCTTGTACAGAATGATATAGAGCATTTTTCATCAGAGTAATTGGAAGATGGATAAAAACACATTTTACGTGTACTACAGTGCAAAATTATACCTGTGCCGACATACATTAGGCTGACCAATAAACTCTGTGCGCGTAGTTCACGTCTCAGAAAGTTAATGCTAAAAAAGCCCGATGCATCTCTCCAGTCTAAGTGTAATTCATCAGCAGCCATTTTCTAATAGAAATTATTAAATCAAAGAAGAACGTGTAATCTGAAACAGCAGCAATAAAACGTTTTGTTGTTGTTCTGATGACCCCATTTAGTGCGCCTGAGAGCCTTTCTACAAAACGCTAATGTTATTAGTATGCTTAGTTAATGAAATATTGTATTATATATTTTTTCTTTCCAACCTAAATATGCATGCATGACTGTGAGTATGTGTATGTGTGTGTATGTGTGTATGTGTGTGTGTACATCTCTCCACAGATGCAGTCTTAATGACAAGAATGTGACGGTTACTGGCTTTTTAGCTTCCCAGTGATGAAAAGCCAGTATTAATTTAGGCTACAGATTTCATTTGTTCCGAACAGGAAAAACAATATAAATCACTTTTAGAGTGATTAGAGAGAGGGTTAGATTAATCCAGGCCTGATTAGGGCATTATGCTGGCTTGTTATGGACACACAGGGTGACTGACGGTAATTACTGTCTGTAATAGGAGAGCACACACTCTGTCAAGGCATGAGAGCCACGGGCACAGTGTATGTGAATTCATGTGTGTGCAGTTATGTACTGTATGTGTGTGACTGACTGACTGACTGACTGAAACTGGGATTGAAAATGTTTGATTTTCACCAATTACACACTGAAATATGTAGACTGCATGGAGGCAGATCATGAAGCGAGAGCAGCCTCGTGTGAGAGGCAGACAGAGGTACTGTGAGGACTATACGGGGAGAGGTGAAAGAGTCATTGCTTTGTTTATGATTATTGATATCCTTAGACAAACATATTCACCTGGATAATAAAAACAAATGGCAGGTAGGTTAAGGCAAATATTACCGTGCAGAAAATTAGAGAGGTGCTAAATCAGCAAATCGAACCTCACTGTTTGGCAACACACACACACACACACGTCCAATCCATAAAAGCAATACAGACAAAATCTAAGGGGAATTTCTATTTTTGAAAACAAAAATGCTGTATAAAAATAAATGGCTACCCTGATTAATCACAATCAATTCCACATCATTTTCATGCAAAGATACAAGTTAAATGCAACTTAAATTTTCATTTCTTACAAGCTGCATTAACACAGAAGTTGTCTGACTGCCATTAGGAAGCATCGAGCAGATTCAGCAAAGACTCTGCCAATATTGTCTTTATTACGGGGAATTTCCTGCAGGTGTGAAGCTAAATATCTTTTACAGTTTGGAAGCAGACATAAGGCACTCAATGAGATGTGTCCCATTAAAGGCATGGAAAATAACTATGCATATTTAGCAGGACACTGCACAGCTCTCTTCCAGCTGCGCACTGGCACCACCAAAGAACTCAGTCTCTCTCGTCATGTTCTTTTTCTCCTTCTTCCCGTTCTCCTTTCTCCTCTTTTTTATGGCAGCAATTGTTCCTTTTCATCACATCATTGGTTGAAAAAGAACTTTAACACGCTGTTGGCTCAGCAAGAGCTCCACATGATTCGATAGGCCGAGAGCCCTCTGTCTCTTTGGGCTGTAAAACAACAGTCTAGAAGCTTATTTTATGAGTGCACGCCTCTGCTCTTTGCATGTTTATGTCAAATATTTGGAACAAATGGCATCCATTGACTGGAACAACACAGATAAATCTAGTCAATTCACAGGCAAAGAGAACGGCACAGGCCACCGAGAAAGTGGCTCACTTGATGGCTGACAAGGGGAGTGCTTGCATTATTCAATTAATACCTGAAAGGGTACATTTTATGCAGCATTTACAAAAGCATCCACTAGTCAACGTACGCAGAGCGCACATAAATACACAAACACACACACATACTCTCACACAAACACAGGGACTTGTGTTTGCATCCTGGGAAAAGACTGGACTCCCCTTCCATTTTGCCAAATCAAATATACAGTGAGAGCAAGCTAAAAGGCACTTTCAATCAGCCGCTCTGGGTCTGTCTGTCAATCTGGGAACAACAACAATCTAGCCTACTTGGAGTGGTCTAGTCAACATCCATTCCCCAATAAATTCAATCAGTGATGCTTTGTGTGTGTGTGTGCGTGTGTGTGCAGACACATGTGGGTGTGCATCTAGGTGCGAGTGTTTATGAGAATGGCAGAGCAAAGGAAAGCTACAATTTCTGACAAGGTTGTTTTAGAACAACAAAATATCACTTTAAAGTTATGTCTGCATGTATAGACACAGTTGAATATTTAAGAGAATATATAGACACGTCCAAGGTGGGGAATGCTGTAGATACAGAAGTGAATGAATTTTACTTTGACGCCATTTCTATTCCTCACTCGAAGCGACAATAGGAATCTCTAGTTCACCAAATAATCTTAGAAAGCCAAGTAGCAGAGTTAACAGGCCTGAGCTAATGACATTGATGTGGAGGGCTGCACGCTGGAGTGATTGTCTCACTGCCTGAGACCCAAAAGAAGCACTAGCAGCCTCATCATGGACCCGCACTCTCATTATTTGGCCACAAATGGAAATGCAAATCGCTCGCTTTGCTGCGGACGCCTCAAATTTATTAAACTAAAAGGTTTAATTTCCATTTTTCTCTGCATCAGCTTTATTTATAAATGTCGTGCCCTATGAAGACCCTGTTATTTTCTCCCACTCTTGCAGGCTCTTAACAAATCTGCTCATTAATATGGAAATGGAGAATCAATCGCTTTTCCGGCGACAGAGGGCTGTTTCCCTCTGCGGTGTGTAATGTGTTCTGACTGGTCATCAGCACAAACAAACTCGCATGCATACACACAGCATACATAAAGCCATAATACCCTATATCTATATACAGTATATCTCCAGCCCTATATTTGGATAAGCATAACAGATCGTGCATTGTATTTTACCATCTAGTCACAACATCAGTTGAATACTGAATTTTTTCAGCCCCTTTAGACATTGTCAGGCCATTGCCAGAATGGCACCAGATGTTGCAGCATTAATAAGCCATAATATCAAGTGCTGCTTATCCAACCTTTCAGAGCCCTAAAATAACACTCATAGACCTTAATGAGATCTAATTATGCACAAGGTTCTTATTCAGAGCAATATGACGATAATTGCATCTGTGGCTTTTTACACTTGGTCGTCATGTTGGCCAGTAAATTGCTTCTGTTTCTCCCTCACCGTCTGTTTGTCTGCCCTTCTCCTCGCTCTCTCTCTCTCCTCTTTCTCTGTCTCCTTTCCTGTCTTTCTACAGTCAACAGTGTGAAGTGAACTATCTCACCTATCCACTCTGGTCTGCGACCTAATGAACATTTCTAAATGGCCATGACCAGCTGGTTAAGAGACTAATGTAGCAGCTATTAGCCAAAGTGGTTGTTTCCTCACAGAGTCATCTATGGAAAGCAGCATTAGAGGGCCAGTGGACAAGTGGACAAGGACAGACAGATCCCTCTTTTCCCACCTTTTTCCTCCCCTGTACACACATATAGAGTACGTCCATGCACACAGTTTGCACATCCTGGCACAGCATGTTTATCTTTCACATTCTACAGCAAACAAACCATGTGACGTATTTTCAACCCACAGAGCATTAGAGCTTATTAGGTCCACAAGGTGTGATTGTATGTGTGTGTGTGGGTGTGTGTGTGTGTCTTATTAGGAAAATTCAGTTTCACTCAAGGTCTCAGCACTGCGGTTGCAGACCACTGGCCATTGATTATTCATAGACTCTGTGATTGGGTCCATTAATACAAGATTAGGGGAGGAACCGATGCTCATTTATGTGTGTGCGCGTGTGTGTACTGAAGTTGAATTGTAATGAATTCTCACTTTGTGTTTATCTAGAGTTCATCCACACAAACATTATATAGGTACAGTATATAAAGCAAAAAAGCACATTAACTTGCCATGAAAATGTTTAGCTGCTTATTAACAAAAACCCATTAGTTTCATTTAACGGTTGTATGATAAGCAGCCATAAAACTAAAGAAACGCGCTGCCTTTGTTTAAAAATGAGCGGCTGAATTCAAACAGTGAAAAGGGAATATTTTAACCACCATCATTTACAACATACTGTAAGATTTCAACCTAATAGCATTTGTTCTTCAATTGAAACTTAATCTGGGTAAATGGTGCTTAAATGTTTAAATCACATTTACAGGCTGTCAACTGATCTGATGTTCTTCACATGGTCACCCTTGGTTTGAATGAAAATAAATTGATGGAAAATGAGAAAGGATTCTGCGAAACGGGGTTGAAGAGACCTTTTGGATCGTAGCTCCCCCAAGTGGGCATTTTTGACATATAACTGAATCTTGAAGCCAGTGAAGAAAATCACACACGAACACACACCACAGGAGCTCTCAGGGGGGCTGATACTTCTTATATGTGGACAAGAGAGATAAAATGATTTCCAGTAAATTGTCTGGGATTGCTCCAGATAAAGAGGTCACTGTTACTTATCATGAAAAAGGCAGTCTAGGTTTTCCTCTCTACTTCTTTCACACAGGCACAAGCGACCAAGTGAGCAGCAGACACTTCCATATATCACCATCCTCATCATCATTATCATCATTAACGTAATCATCATAATCATCAAGTGGAGGAGATTGCGTTGGTATTTGACCTACAGGAGCTCAAATATTGTAGTTTACTGAATGATCACAAGGATGATGTAAGAAAAAAAATCTTTTCTTGTCTCACATTAGCCCGTGTGTGCAGGTTTTGCCTTTTAGTTCCACTTTTGCGCTGAGGCGGTGAAGTTTTAATTTGGGAAGACATTCTCATCAGTACACTGAATTAAAGATTTGGCCATTACATCTTACAAAGGTGGAAATTGTAAAACGCAAGTAAAAGCAGCCCCACAAGTTTAGGTTGACTTCTTTGTTTGGCAACTAAAGAAAAATAATTTAAAAAACTAATTGTATAGAAATAATTTATAGAAACAACTTATTGTATGGCTATGTGGGTATGGGCACGCTATGAAAATAATCTTGAGAGCTTAAAAGTAATAACTAATTTCAAAGTACTGCATTGAAAGCAGCATAGCATTACTGAAAATGTAATTCAGTGTGGAAGAAATTAGAAAAGTAAGGTGCACTTGAAATAAAAGCAAAAGGTCGGTTTCTTTGGATCATTCTTAGTTATTAATTATTTACAGGTAATAAGATAAACACCAATGTTGTAGTGGGTCAAAGTTTTATAATTTTTTTAACAAGTGAAAAAGACTTGTTGCATGTGATGAGGCGGTTAGCATTGTTGCCTCACACCAAAAAGGTCTTGGGTTTAAATCCACTGCCTGGCTTGGGCCTGAGTCTGTGACAGACTAACTGTCCAGGGCAAATTTTGTATCCCACCTCTCAGCTCCATGACAACCAGGATAGGCTCCAGCCTCACCACAACCCAGAAAATGATAAATATGGATGGATGGATGGATGGATGGAGCATCCATTTTAATGCATATGTGCAAAACGTAGGAGAGTACGCACACACGGAAAGAAACATATAATTAAACTATCATCATCCGATTCAAATAGGTGCTCCAATGGGTTAAGTACAGTAATCCATGATATGGAGTCTACAATGTAAGAGTGAGATTTTCCTTATATTATTAGTCAGAGAATTTGTATCAGTTCAGCATGATGCAGATGGATCCTGTGTTCTGCAGACAGTAAGTAAACATCTGTATACTTACATAACATCACACAAATACAACAAATTGCCATAAAGGCAGGCAGTAGCTTTTGCGCATAGTTTGAGGACTGGATGAACTTTGTGATCAGTAAACTCTCATGTAGTATGTTTTGCACATTGTACTCTGGAAATACGGAGACTGAATGCAACATGTGAACTTGTAATCTTCCATGTTTAAGTCTCAAATACTCACACACAGTCCAACACACAAATACAGTACATAACAATACAATACACCAGAGGTGTGTCGTGCAGTGCTCTGCACATTTGTGTACAGAGGTAGCGCACCTGCCCGGGCATCATGCTGTCCGCGGTGCTGAAACAGTGACGTAGACCGTTCTGTTAATCACGCATCCTCTCTTCTCCTGCCATTTTTGTGCTACTGGCTAACTTGCTAATCAAGGGGTCTCCATCAGCAGGAGGCGGAGAAGACTGCAGGCGGCAGAGAGAAGCAGTCAAATCAAAGGACCTGAGTCTTCCCTGGAGAATCGGGGAGTTCCCGCACACAGGAAACTCTTGTTAGAAAGGCTACACAATGTCCGATTTCGACAGCAACCCGTTCGCAGACCCGGATTTCAGCAATCCTTTTCAGGTAGCTGACACGGCTAGCTAGCAAGCAAGCAAGCTAGTATACGCTTGAAAACCCACTGAGGCCAAACTCACTTTAGCATCCCTGCTTGCAGAATGAGCTAATCATCAAATTTTATTCCTCGATAGTTTTGTAGAGGGAGTGCCGAATAATTACATGGTCACAATTCACTGTTGCTGGGGATATCTATTGTAAACGAATTTAAAGGAATTATGTCATTTGAGAACAAAGACACATTATGTCAACGTTAGCTAGCTGGATAGCATTAGCTCTGCCCACCGTCTGTAAACACTCGCTGGCCACTGCTAGCTTGATGGACAGTTTACCGGGTGGCTAGCTTAGGACAGGTGCATTTTTGTGCTCATATCACAGTGTTATGTACTTTCACAGTATCCAGCAAACATTTGGCTGCCTTTGCAGTCATGTAGACTAATATTTTGGAAACACAGACACGTACATCTGTTTTCGATGTTAAGCAAGGGAACAAGCTATTAATTTCTGCTACAGCTTGTATTTTATTCCACCTTTTATAAACCACACGCTTCCAGAAATCTTAAGGCTTTAATTTCAAGCAACTGTTGAGTCCCCTTTACTTGAAGCTGTGTTTATCAGGGTGTTTAAACTTGCGCGTTTTTAGCTTTTCACAAAACATGGTGGAAAGCCTTAATATTAGTAGAATACCATCATTAAAGTGAGATATTTACATGTTGTTTATGTAAACTTCTCACCGCTGATTTTCAGAAACTAAAGACTGACTAACGGCATCTTGTGAATGAAGCTTTTGGTCTTGCAGTTTTAGTTTTAACTCCCTAAATTCCTATGTGGACCTCTCTGCCCTGTAGGATCCTTCGGTGACCCAGGTGACACGATCTGCCCCTCCTGGTGGTCTGGAGGAGTATAACCCCTTCACAGACGCCAGAACGGTCAGCTTTACGGGCAACTTCATTGATGAGTAGTGTGCATGCATGCGTTTAAGTGCTTCTTAGTCAGTGACCTCGTTTTTATCCCTTACCCTCATCCTCTTTCTCTCCTCCTCCTCTCAGTCACAGAGGATTTCAGTGACAAAATATGACTGTGGCCTAATTACACTTTTTCTTAATGCTTGCACAAATATTAACATAGAGAATCTCTGCTGGATTACAGGCAGCCCCAAGAAACACCCCCAAATCTACTCCAGCACCTTCCCAGAACACACAGCCTGCCATCATGAAGCCCACAGAAGAGCCGCCAGCTTACTCACAGCAACAGACTCAGGTAAAACACACAGGAACATTTATATACATGTTTCACATCCAGTTTTCTTCTCATTTTTTTGTTTCAGTTAGGTTGTCAACATGTTTTTGTCATTTGCAATTCAAACTAAACATATTTGGTTAGTCGCACATGTTTTTTCTCATCTTTCAAGTTAATAATATAAAAAGAGCCGTGAGTGTGTTATAGCCATTAAACACACAGTGCCCAATGTGCAAGTGCTGAAAAGTAATTGAAAACATGGCTGTGAAACATTTCTTGGGAAGCAGTGTGTTAACATCAGTTAATGTCTAGCTTGGAGTTGATGAAGAGATGGAGTTTTTTGTAAGTATGACAAGTAAAGAGGGTCAGAGTGCAAGTGAGGTAGATAAGAGAGAAAAATCTGTCAGACAGAGGTGGACATCAACAGCTGGATTTATTCTGTAAAAGCAGGCCTATACAAGAAAAATGGAAATGTAACCTGTTAGGCCAAGAAGCACAAATGTGTAGATCATTGCATCGCTGAGGATACTCATTAACAGAAGGTCCAGAAGGACGCAAAAAAATCAAAGAAAATTTTGGCTTGATGGCGTTGTTTTTTCAGTCTCAAATTTTACCTGTGAAGAATGGTGGAGGTTTTGTTATTGGGGTTTATACGGCTCCCAAGGGAACTCTTAACTCTGACATTAATCTTTGATTTTATTGCTGACAGAAGCAACGGGATGAACCTGAATTTACAGTCAAAGCAGCTAAAATGCACTTTAGAGGGAAGATGTTGAAGTTTCCACAGACTAAAGACTTTTCAGAAAGATTAATTTACTGGTCTGAGAAAAAACTCAAGGGAGTCAACTAGGACTGTAGAACTTAAACATTATTAATAGAAATACTGCTTATGTTTTTAAGAGCTACTTTAAACAGTTAATCACATTCTTTGAAAATAAGCTAGTATTTTTAATCTTGCTGAATAAGTGGTACTTTGCACATCTTACACACAGTGCTGGATACGTTTGAAAACATGGGCTAATGTTAGCAGTCTCTCCAACAGCAGACGTCTTTCCTTACATGTCTGTGCAGAATGTAGTTGTACATTTTTCCAATCAAGTGGTTATAAGCTACTGCACTCTCGACACAGCCTAGATACGAGTGGGCTGCAAACTCACACTAGTTTGCGCAGCTGTCTGTCTCATTTCCCACCTGCTTGTTTACAATTTCCCATCAGAGAAAGAGAGAGGCACTGCTTTCTATGGTGGGTCGCTTTAGTTAACCAGCATTTCTGTTGCAGACTAGCAAAAGCAGCAGTGTTCAAATATCCTTTTTTAGCTAGCTCTGTAGATCCCTGTGTACAAAAAAGAAGAGTTAAAGGTGGCTAGCGAGTCCCAGAGAACCTAGACTTTGGGCTCTATGTGTTAAAGGTGATCAAAATTGAAAAAGAACCAAAAATGTGCAACTGTCCCCATACTTGCAACACTACAACACTCTGTCCTTTCCTCTTGGTCTTCATATTCTTATCTGATTTCTGATGGCCTATCAGCGGCGTAATGAGGTACTGCCTTTTCATTTAACGTTTCCTGCACCCTTTTATGTCACTGTCTTGAATAGTGTGGATCCATTTAATGACCCTTTTCCACCTGTAGCATTACTTTAGAGTTGTATAGAACTAGCTGTTAGAGGCAAGTGAGTGAACTGCAGTTGTTGATACGTTTTAAAATCAGAGCCCGTATTTTCCCTTGTTAAACTAACATGTCTGAGCTTTCCCTGAGTGACAAAACCTTTACTTACATCATTGTACTTCATGTCATACCTGACCTCTGTCAGATGTTGGATTGTGAGCTTTAAGATCACATCTGTGTTTGTCTCAGGACCAAGCGCGTGCTCAGGCTGAGTTGTTGAGAAGGCAGGAAGAGCTGGAGAAGAAAGCAGCAGAGCTCGATCGTCGAGAGAGAGAGTTACAGTCCCACGGAGCCGTCGGAGGTCAGTCAGTCCATCAGTTACCCATTTGAATCACTCGCACGCTTCAACCTCAAAGTCTGAATTCTGGGTCCCACTCAGAGCTGGACTAGCAACAGCGCTGATCTAAAAGTTGACTTCTTACCTTGACACTAACATATCGGGCGTGGCGCACAATTTGTGAAGAGCATTTTAATTCTGTGCAGGTACAGTTTTACACAAGTATGGAACAGGAAATGTTCCAGTTTAAGTTTTGCACTGTGCCAAAAAATGTCCAGTTGATCAAATGGACCAAAGTGTGTTGCTGTGTGTGAGTGCATGTGTATGTGCGTGTGGTGCAGGATGGGAGTGAAAGCGACACACAAGCTATATATCTTAGTGAATGTCTGATTTACAAAATTGGAAATTTAATACAAGTTGCATAAAATAAATAAATGGTGATTGACAAACACAGTTTTATAACGTAAAAGAAAGTATTTCTCTGTATTTGAATTAAGAAGGCATAATGTTGTAGTGCATGTTCATGTTTAAATGTACATAGGACAAATCTAATTGAAGTAGAATTGAATAGACTGAATGAAAGAAACATTTCATGTCAATCACTCATACTTTATTCACATTTACTAATTGTAGGATAATGTCCGTGGTGATAATAACTTGTAACGTATTTTTTTCTGCCTTGTTAAGATTCTTGCAAACAAATCTGTTAGTATATTTAATAATATTTTAGATTTAGATGAAAAAGCTCAACATCCAACCACTGCTTCGTTTCTCCACGCAGGGCGGAAGAACAACTGGCCTCCACTACCGGAGAAGTTCCCTGTTGGTCCATGTTTTTACCACGACATTGCAGTGGACATCCCTGTAGAGTTCCAGAAGACTGTAAAGATTATGTACAACCTTTGGATGTGTAAGTGTACTATTTAGCACACCTCATCAATTTCTTTCTAAATTAACCACATCAAGTGGTTAATGATGCAAGTTACCTAAGAAACATCAACCGTTTGGTCATTCACAAGAATCTGTATAGAAAATGTTGCTTAGTATAAGTTTAGGTTTAATCTGAGGTTCTTTGTCATCTTTGTTTATCAGTCCATGCAGGCACGCTCTTTGTGAACATGTTTGGCTGTTTGGCCTGGTTCTGTGTGGATCCAACTCGTGGCGTAGATTTTGGCCTGGCTATGCTCTGGTTTCTGCTTTTTACCCCATGTTCTTTCGTCTGCTGGTACAGACCGCTTTACGGGGCTTTCAGGTAAGCTGAAACATGAAAAACCAAAAAGAAGAACACTGCCTTTCCACTGATATTTGGGGTCTAAGTCTCTATAAATATGTGGGTTCAGTTTTTATAGTTGAAATACAATAAATTGTATACACAGGAAGGTTGGAAAAAGACACCAAAAAAAGAGATTAGGAGAGTAGGTCTAGGTGAACACAGACCTACAGGTATGTTCTCCAAAATCATTTCTGCTTTATCTCCTGTGTCTGTGGCCGATCAAGGCTATCTTAAATAAAAACACTTACTGCCTGTCTTCTTCTTAAAGGAGCAGCTCAGGGATTTAAAGTCCCCCTTCTGTGTGCCCAGAAGAACAAGCTCACACAGCATTTCTCAAACATCACAAACTCTCAGCTTCTATAAAAACTGAACAGATGTGCACCTTCCTTTTAACACACGTAAATTAACTTAAGATAAAGTTAATAGTGTTCCAAATATGAAACTGGTAAAAAGAGTTGGGCAGCTGACTTTGCCATGTTCTTACCGTGCACTCGACTATTTCACGCATAAAGGCTTTGAGAGAATGAGGGAAGGATTAAGTAATTAATGTTTAATGGAGGATGAACTAGTGGCACAGTTTGACTTTATTCCCTCCACATTGCTCTCTTACCGTTTCTTTTTTTTTCCACCGTAGGAGCGACAGTTCGTTCCGCTTCTTTGTCTTCTTCTTCGTCTACATCTGTCAGTTTGGAGTTCACGTTCTACAAACCATTGGCATCACTGGTTGGGGAACATGGTGAGTATTTTGTACTTGAGCTGATCCAGGCACCGTAGATCAGTGTGCACTGAAGATCACATTGTCACCTTGGTTTTTTTCTTTGTCTTGCCAGTGGTTGGATCGCAGCTCTAACTGGCCTGAACACCAGTATCCCTGTAGGAATCATCATGTTACTCATCGCAGCCCTCTTTACTGCTCTGTCTGTGGGCTCCCTCATTATGTTTAAAAAGGTAACACAACACAAAGACGGCATCCTTACAGTGACAAAGGATATTATTAGTAAAAGGTTTTGCTGTGACAATAGAGACGCTGTAAAAGTGAGATGTGGCACTCTGAGAAATCAGTGGGAGAATTTTGGAATGCCAAAGATGGCAGGAGTGCCGAGCAAATCGACAGCTGAAGCGGGAAATATGAGAGCCAGTTGGGCAGTGGCAGACAGATCTACTTGTAACTGTAGTAAAGAGTTAGGGTAGTGTACTCTATAATATCTGCTCTCTGGATTGCAACCTAAACGAGGTCATGATGTTCTGTATTTCGCATTTTGGGCAAAGTCACCAAATCAAATGTAAATGAAGATTCAATCAATTCAGTTTTTATGTGAAGTTGACCTCCGAAATTAAAGTTATGGCTCGTTCTCCATTCATTTTAATTGGGGCTTTGGTTTTATTAGCTTGGAATAAGTGCCCGCAAATGTTGCCAGGATGGCTGCCAATAAAGAAGACTTAAGTGGACAGAGAAGAGGGAAACATCTAAACTAGGGATCTAAAACTACAGCCCACTATGATCCTAAGTTGGCCTTTTAGTAGTGTATCTCCTCCTTTCTCTCACTATAAATTTAATCCTTGTGATGGCTTAGAACAAAGAAAAAGAAGTGCAGTCTCCACAGTGTGACTCAGTTTTTCTATTTGATAAAAAAATGTTCTTGTAGTAAATGAAACAAATCTGTTACAAAACTGCTTTTTTGACTGTTAAATCAACAAAATTTCAAAGGTTTTTATCAATTTGCAGAAAAGACTCTTTAAAATCTTTTTTTAGTTTATAGTGAAAGATCAGAGAGTTTTTACTTTGCTGGTGTTTTTAAAAAAAATCTGAAATTAATGCCACTCTCCACATTCTCCAGAGCTGTCCGGTGGACCAGATTGTATTTTTTTTCCCAGCCCATTCTGGCCCCTTATGTTTGACACCCCTGGTCTACATCATCTTGTAGTGTGTTAGAAATAAGAATAGTGCTGTATGCCAAGAAGAATCAGTGCTATGACTGGACAGGAAGAGAAACATCTTTCCTATCGTGCTGTGCTGCAGTTCTTTTGGTAAATTTAAACCAAATAAATTGATTGCAACTAATTCCTTGTCTTCTTTCCACAGGTGCACGCGCTCTATCGCACCACCGGTGCTAGTTTTGAGAAAGCCCAGCAAGAGTTTGCGACCGGGGTCATGTCTAACAAGACCGTTCAGACTGCAGCTGCCAACGCTGCAGCCAATGCTGCATCCAACGCTGCTCGCGGGGCCTTCAAAGCTCATCCATAAACAGATGTGGTACACGTGCTCAGTGCTCATTTAAACACACACGCATATACTTAAACACACACACACAGAAAAAATGGAGATGCACAACTCTGGCCCTGCTGGTCCTCGGATCAAATTGATAATATTTGTGAATGTTTGCCCTGCACCGACACACTTTGCTTAAAAAGTGTGAAGCAAAATAACGGAAAAAACGATCGGAGTTGTCCATCTTCACTTTAAATCATATATCAGCTCTCCTGCATCCACCTGGTCAGCTTTTCAGTCAGGTGACTATCTGCTCACATCCCACAAAACATCCAGCAAGTGACTCAAGGTGTGCTCCGACTGTGTGAGATTTCATCGCACACGCTTGCGCACTCCTTTACTCTCCTTGTTCGTCTGTCCCCTCGAGGTGATCCTAGGTCAGGTAAAGGTCGCAGCTCGACCATACCTTATTTCTGTGAGGGTGATGACCCCGAAACAGTTTCCTGTCTGATAAATGAAAAGTGATCTGACCGTGGTGTTTTGCACATAGTTTGGTTTTCTTGCCCGTATACTGAAAGTGGCTGGGCCTCTGTGCGAATGTCTGCTTCACTCCAAGAAAATTGTGGCTCTGATTTCTTTCTTTCTTTCTTCTTTTTTTTTTTTTTTAATATAATCCAGTGCTCCGTCATTAAGCTCTGAAAGGTAAATGGTACCTTGTCCTATATCTGTGCTTTTGTTGTGAGACAAGTACCATTCTTGTTATAGTAAAAGACAAAACAAACAAAAAAAAAAAAATCACAAGAATAGGAAAATGTCTGTATGTTCTTATATAAGGACCTGCCCCCCCCCAACAACACCTGCCAGGTGAGCCATTTTTTTCCTGCTCTGTGTGCTACTTTGACAACGTGGGCTGGGTCAGCATCTCTAGATTTGACAGCATGATAGCGGCATGCATGTTTAGCACACCCAAGGTAGCTAAGTCTTTGGCAAAGTCATTCTTCCCACTTCCTTTTGGTCCCAGCTACAAGGAGCTGGTTTTCGGTGAATGTCTGCCTACTTATCCTCCCTCGGTTTTGCTGTGAGGGCTGTTTGCATGTCTCGGTGGCTGCCTGACAGAAGATGACGGTTAAGAGAAGAAAATTGGAGGGAAAAGGGGAATGAAAATTGAATATTAGCTTTTTTTTTCCCCTTATGTGTGTATTAACGCAAAAACTGTGTGGCCCTCGGTTGTTTTTGTAGCTCCTCATACTCGAAAACTAACGCTGCTATGAATCTCAGAGGCGCTCAGTCGTGGCCTCCCGCTGTCGTGTTTCCTATTGAAAAGGATGCGTACCATTCATAGGGATCAGACCTGCCTTTTCTCACAGAAGAATCACTGTCCACAGTTCTGGATAAAGTGATAAAGCTATCATTTTTCCTGAGATTAACCTGCATACATAAACTTGTAAAAAAAACATTGACATCGTGTATATGTACACTACATAGGCTAACACTCCATTTTTGTTTTCCTCGGTCAGTAGTGAATTACTGACATTTGAAGTTTTATAGCCAAAATAAGCATTAATATAACAGAAGATTGGACTTGGGGTGCCGTCACTATGATACACTAATTTATCTACAATAATAACAGTGTTATCCAGCACCAAGTTGTACAGACTACTGTCACTGATGTGAAATATGGATGTGGGTTTCTTCATTTTTTTTCTTTGTGCTTTAGCACCTCTCATGATGTTGGTGAGTGTGTGAAGATGTGCATGGCAGAAGACGGGTGATAACTGGCACTACTGTTATTAAAAATGTATAGCCTGAACTTTATCGTGGACGAAATGCTGTCAGTGTTAGCTAGCTGAGGCTCGGTAATTTGTCCTGAAAGAATAAGCCTAGATCTCTCGCAGTATTCTTTTGATTTGGACGTAATTTCATCAAAATTCATTGCACATTTCTTGTTTTATGTTGAACGTAGCGCAAGAGAAAAATGTTTTTATTTATGGTGTAATTTAAACTGTTTGCATTTTGTTTCCTTTTTGGTTTGTGTGGGTTTTTTTTAATGACACTGTCATAGCATCAGCTAGATTTAAAGGTTTTTTTTAAGTGTTTAATGACTTTGCAACTTGACCTTGCAAGAGGTGTGCTTGTCGTACGAGGATGTGTGTTTATGGTCGGTATGAAAGAGGAAAAGAAATAAAATAAGCTCCCTCAAGTGTTATTCTATGTCCTGAAAAGCTGTGAGAAATCTACCAAATGTCCATACAGATTTGTTTTCAAATCTCAGTTTGTGGTGTGATCCCTTTCCATGTTTTACTTTGAGGTATTCTTTTTCCTTACATACACCCACATGAGTCCCATCTATCTATAGTTTCAAACAGTTGTTTTACAAAGCCATGCTGCAGTGGGTAATTTCTTGATGTATTTGATGAGCTGGTCAGCAGTACAGAACAATGTGTTTGAAGTTTGCCAACACAAAACTGTGTTTCGGACCTGTGACTATGTTATTTCACTGAATCAGAGAAAAAGAAAAAAAAAACTCATCCAGAAAGGGACACTTGTATATTTTGTAAAGTTGAAAAATCGATCCCCATTATCAAATCACGTGTAAAAAGAAGTAATGCACTCTTGTCTGGCCTTTGTCGCATGTGAAATAGTTTGAGTTTTGTATATTTATGGTATTAACATGAAATAAAATTTCAAAGAAATGATTGTGGATTTGTTATATAATTACAAATTTATCCTCTTTCCGTGATTTAAAAACAAAACAAAAAAAAAACATTAAGAATGACCATGGAGAAGGGTATCTGCTCAAATTCAAACTGTGTCAAAATGAGGAAGGAAAGGTGGTCTCGGAATTTCAGAAACTGCCGTTTTACTGGGAATTTTCCACACAATCTAAGGTTTACAGAGGATGAACTGAAAGAGAAAAATCGGTGAGCCGTAGTTCTCTAGGCAAAGATTGTGCTGATGCATGCAGAGGTCAGTGGAGAATTATTCAGCTTGAAGCAGTGTGACCAAAGGCAACAGTAACTCTCACATCTTGGTTGTAACTGCTTGTTATAATGAACCAAAGTATGCAGAAGATAATCTCTGAGCATACAATTAAACCTTGAAGCAGATGTGCTACAGATGTCACTCAGCTAACTAAAACTTGCTCTACCATTTGCAAGATGGTAGGCTCATTCTCATGACAATTTTTTTTTTTTTTTTTTTTATTCATACATCCATTCATTTATTTATTTTACTGGTCATGTTTGAATACAAATTACTATTTTTTGGTGGCATACTAAACAAAAAGTTTAAGAACCACTTAGACTCCGAAGCCCGTGACACAGTTTGCAGGGTATCATACATACATGCTTAGAGATGAAAAGATTCACGAGATTTTCAAAAGTTAAACAAATGGATTTAATATAAAATTTAAAAATTGCCAGTAAACAAAAAAAACAAAACAAAAAAAAACAACCAACTTGTTAATCATCTCATATCACTTCAGATTTACCTCACAAGCCTCTTAACACTGTTATGAGCTAATGTCCACCGTCCGTCTCCAGGGGTCAGTGTTTCATCAGGAAGTCTTGGCACAGTAGAAACAGAGTTTACACATTTCTAACACAGAGTAAAGAAGTCCTGCTTTATTTAAGCACGGGTTCTCTGTCCTCAGATATATCACCCTCTCATACACGAAGCCTCATACAGTGTTCCACTTATACTCTTTTGTTAATGTAACAAAAATAGCAGACAGTATATATTTAATCACAGTCATACTATGTGTTTGGATGTAAATCCATATCACAAGTTCACTTTCATTCTGCCTACTTGCTCTCAGAAAACAACACTAATGGAATTATTGCACATCTACAATGAATAAAAGCACTGCATCACATGAATCCTAACATATACAGAAACATTTAAATGGATGAATTAGAAATTAATACAATATGCAGCAATGTGAAATGATTTAAAGGCAGAGTGCAAAATAAAATAAGCTCCAATTGGAAAACCATCAAACTGCAATGGAGGTTCACTTTAATCAGCTTTGCAAAAGTGTCCAAATCACTCACGAGTGGGTATGAAGTGTAATGACCCAGTGGGAGGTTTTTTCAATCCTTATCTTTTCCTTTTGGGCACCTTCACAAAGCCAGACTTGTGTTTATGGCTTTCTGCATGTCATACGGTATTTCATGATAAACCACCTGCTTCATCTTGCTGCTTTAGCCCATCACGAAGCCACACACAATGAAACATCTGGCAGAGCTCTGTTTTCTTTTGTTTGTTTCTGCATACGCACACACAAACTGTTATTAAGCTACACAATCAGTTAAACAGGAGGAGCTCCCTTTGAAACTAAAAATCCCTTCTGTGGTGATTTTCAACTTAAAGCGTTTAAAAAGAGTCTCAATGTCCTGCTACCACAGAATCAGAGCACATAGGCATTTAGGAAACCTCAAGTTAATGTCTATCACCAGAAGTGGCAAAAGTACAGATTTTCTTTACTCAAGCATTATTATTAATAAAATATTTGTACAAGAATGTTGCTGGGTGTTTGAGTTGTTGAATCTGGTAGTGGTTAGTGATCGAACCCTATGAATGAACATAATGATGGTTAAAACAAATAAACTGCCTTTCTGGCCGTGTTTAACATGTTAAATCTAAAAACCTATCCACTGCCAATCCAATTTATTTCACTAACCTCCTGCTATTCCAGCAAAAAAAAAAAAGTATAAGTATATAAGTTTTCCTCCTTCTCCAGCTTTACCAGAGATTTTTAAACTGAAGTTCTAAAAGGGGGGGAAGCATTTTATTCCCTTTTCAACTGCTCATCAGGTAGTCTCCATCACGAGAGAGTAATTGGTTTTTTTTTAAGTCGGGGGGGGGGGGGGGGGGGGGGGGGTGTTATTAAGGCCGTTTACAACAATCAGCTGATTTTATCCAGACTATCACGAGGGGGGAAGAAAATCCCCACTGAGAAACAAGAAGTTGTAGTCCACATCAGAGAAATTACACCGTGGGTGATCTTCTGCAGCTTCCCAGGTTTTCTAAAGGCTCAGAGCAGGCAGATCAGACTTTTCCCATCCTCAATCTCCTCCTGAACTTTATCGCTGGAAGTAGCGATCTCGGCCTGTGCAGACAGAACGGCACACAGGAAGGTTGCTAGCGTTCCTCCTATCGCTGTGTAGAACGCCCAGCCAAGTGAACAATTAAATGGTCGAAACGGCAACGCATCGGAGCCACAGTAGAACTTCACCTTCTCTGAACCCCAACCAGCAGGGTACAGCATGAGGCCGACCATCAGTAACAGGCCTGGAGGAAGAGCAGGTGATGATATGAGGGGTTTAGTCATGTCAGAGCTGAAGGTTTGAACAAATCGCAGTGCAGGTGGGAGAATAGTGAGTCAACTTTGCTAAAGACAACACCAATTTTTCAGCTGACGAGCTGATTTGTAATGGGTGGAGAGAACTTTGACCCTCATCCTCAGTGGTGATATCACGTAATTACAGACTACCAACTCAATAAAGCTGGGCAGTCAAACCCGCCTGTGTGATTCATTGCAAAATATACAGTGGTAAGATTAATAAACTTGGGAAAGTATGATGAACATCAGATGTTGTAAAGTCAGATGTTGTAACTTGCCAACACAAAAGCAGTACTGACATTCCTTACAGACTATGGCATGATTTCAAAACTGAGCTCGAACAGCCTTGCTTGCACAGACTTGATGTGATAGACGCTATACTGGCATATTAGCAATAGCTCTGGAGCAAGTGATATGCAGCTCCTCAGTTTCTTGAATTTGACCATGATTCAGCACTGCTATTCTTGAAATCAGTTCCTGTAACATACAACATCTAGTATTAATGGTGAATGAACCCAGTAGATTCATGGCAATGAAAAAAGAAGAGAAAAAAAACTTATATTCATGTATTTGTTGTATGTTTGTAGCCTCATGGCAAGTCAGCTATAATAAGTTCAAGCCCACTGCAACCCTAAATTCAATAAACAATTATGGAGGGTTGGTTTGCAGGCTTGTTATTTTTCTAAGAGTAAATATATGGAAACTCAGAAACTTTGTGTCTGGACTCAAAAATGAATCTGTCTTGATTGAGACTGGTCTTTTTAATAAATCCTTCTGTTTATAATGTTTCTATTTTACTACTTTATTTGACACCTGACTGTGTTATAGTATATTAATTGTTTATTTTTATTGCCATTTGCTGGATTGAGGTATGATTTCTGCCACCTATCCAACAACTATTCTTCATCTTCATCTTTCACGGGCGGTCGTTGCTCAAGAGTTGGCAGTTTGCCTTGTAATCGGAAGGTTGCCGGTTCGAGCCCCAGCTCCAGTGGTCAGAGGGCCTGGTGGTGCCAGTGTCCAGCAGCCTCGCCTCTGGGGCCCCCCAGGGCAGCTGTGGCTATAATGTAGCTTGTCATCACCAGTGTGTGAATGTGTGGATGACTGACTGTGTAAAGTGCTTTGGGATCCATAGGGACTGAGTAAAGCGCTATACAAACACAGACCATTTACCATCTATTTGTGTCATATTTGTATAAATCATAACGAAGTTTGTGTCTTTTTAAATAAAAAAAAAAAAATATATATATATATATATATATATATATATATATATATATATATATATATATATATATATATATATATATATATATATATATATATATATATATATATATATATATATATATATATATATATTTTTTTTTTTTTTTTTTTTCTTTCAATTTTGTATACTATGAGATAAAAACCTAAAAAAACTTAGATATGTAATTTCTGAAATCAGTTTTCATTGATATTTTGTAAACAGTAGACTACATACTAGTATACTCTGGGGTGACCCCTTAATCTGACTGGTAACTGGTTTTACTCCAGCAACTTTATTATATATGCCCTTTCATACTATAATTTATTTATGTCATAAAATAAAAAACATTTCAATTTAGTGGAAGCTGTCCTCAGAGCATAGTTTACATATATATGAAGGTGGGAGGGGGCACATGATTACTTTCTGTAACAAAGATACTTAACACATACATACAGATTAACAATTTACCTGCAACAGCCTGAAGCAGTCCACAGATGTTGAATATGCTCTTCTTCAGGATGCTCTGAAAACACAGGCTGAAGATGGAGATAAAGGCCACACACCCAAGCACTAATGTCCCCGCTGCCAGAAACAACATGGCAGCCTGCCAGAAGCCGCTGGCCACTTCTCCAAATGTCGTGGCATAGGGCCCACAGTTCACCTGCGAGGTCCCAATACGAAGGCAGCGGTTGTAAAGGCCGAGAGATGGCCGGTACTCTGAGTCCACTCCTGCCCTGGTCCCGCTGGTGTCATTCCGAGGCGATCCCAGCAACCAATCCGGGCTCATGAATGCAATGAGCTCAGCAAAGGCCACTACAATGCTGAGTAGGGTCCACAGCATGGAACGGCATGTTACAATAACATGGCACATGGCTTTAGCTCAGAGAAGGTAAAAAACAATGATGAAAAACTTAATAAAAATTCTTGAAGCCCTTTAAGCTATTGGAGAGTTTCAGTTCCCTTCCTTAGAAAGAGAAAGGTCTGTTAGGTTCCCTGCGCAGATCCAGATGGGCTGCTGATCTTATCCTCTCAGAGCAGATGTTGTCCCTTCTCTCACCTCTTCTTTGCCTTCTTCCTCTTTGAGGTAATGTTTGGCTTCAGACATCCCAAATGGCAACAACGCACCAAATCAGCTTCCTTTAGTCATGATACCGCCTGAACAGCAAGCCTAAATGAACAGAGACACACTGAAGTCAGCAACACAACAAGGACAGGGTGTAAGAAACATCTACAAATGATTCTCCAGCAACTATGAATCATCACGCTCCTCCTTAGGCTTTCCAGATGACAAACAGTGTCCAATTTGTACCCTCTGTCATCAAACATTCATCCTTACCAAAAACCTACTCCCAAAGCGCTACTTTAAAGTCAAAAACAGCTTGTTATGAGTGTGTAATAAGGCAAACTTCCCAGTGTGTGCTAGAACAGTCATGATGAATCACAATGCAGAGTTTATTCTGTCCTCGTTTTACTCATGGTAGACATCTGGCTGGTTGATTTTATCTGCAATGGGATAGAAACTGTGTTTTTTGCCACTAAGCAGGTGTTAGCGCAGAGCAGTACAAAACTCTGTTACAGCATGCCACATTTGACAGAATCAAACAAAAGCCACTTTCAGTATTCACTAAAGTGGGTGGCTCCACATTTTTGATTTGGTAGATTTTATTTTTGGCCGGATGCCTTTCCTGATGCAACCCCCAAGGAATTTGTGTCTCCTCCTGGAATCAAACCATTAATCTTTCACTTGGGAAATGTGTAAACCACTACACTATGGAACCACTGATAGAATCACACAATATAATGTGCCATATCCTCGCCGCTGTCACAGGCAGACACAACATCAATGGGATCCTTCAGTTCACTGCTTAAATTACAGCCTGAATAAATGAATGTACATCAGCATTAGTTACTGGCTTTCATTAAGCTTAGCAAAGAAAAATGCATTTCTTTGTTCTTTATTCAACAGAAATAAAATCTGTATTAGTGCAATGGCCAGAAGTCCCAACAATCAATGGCACTGTTGCTGCATTATGATTTACTTGCTGTGACCAGATTGGCCTCGACGCATCCTTGGTCTTAGGGGAGCAATGAAGTTTCTTGGAAACCCTCTGATGTCATGAACCAGCTGCATGATACATACAGAAAAATATGCAGGATGTGTTATCTTCACTATCTTGGCAGATCTCACTGGTAGATCCAAGGGAAACCTGTGTCTGTGCATTCCCCCAGACAATATTTAAAGATTTTGTAAAAAATAAACTAAACTAACTAAACCTTCATTCATTTTCTAGTTCTGCAAAAGCAAAGAACTAAAAAAAAATTCATGTCTTTTGTACAAAGGGAGTGGGAGATATTTCAGAGATCTCAAAATCTGGAACCATAAAACCAAACGAATATTTTTGGCACAGCTTGGCACCACTGGAGTTAAGACAGAAGGGGTTCTCCCGTCTGTATCAGTTATGAGAAACCATTAGTCAAGCACTTTATAGAGCCATAACTTTCACATAGAAGGGAGGAGAGGCTTGTTTAACTAATAAGAGTCAATGTTATTGCTCTAATTCTTGCTGAATGTGTCATTTTGCCAGTGATGAAAAGTTCAGCACAAAAAAAATTAATTAAGAGCTATAAGTCACTCTGGTGACCTGCCAGGAATACTCCAAGTACAGCACCAGGAATCACATAATCAACCCTCCAGCCTCAATTAAAGGCGATAAATCATTACACCACATCTGTCACGATCCAAGTCATTTCAAGGCAAAACACTTCAGGAATTTCCAGACCAAGTATTATCTGTTACCCCTACACCGAATCACGTGAAGTCAGGATTAACCAGATCATAACAACAAAGTCGAAGCATGACGACATTTGAGTAGCAGGTATGAGATTTGGAACGGTTAAGCCGTGATTCAGTTCAGGGGGATTCAGTCATGTCTGCAGTCCCCTGTTGTGTTTGAAAGTCATGGCAGGATGTGTTTGTAGTTTGTGCACAAGTCTGCTTTGATTTTACTTGGACGGTGAAGCCGTCTTAAAGATTCCTAGTTAAATCTCATCTCGTCTGCTTGCGCTTGAGCAGAATTTTAGTGCTTCAGGACACTTGAACTTTATTCTCTTACTACTATCTCACACACTAATTAGAGATCACACAAAATTCCAGCTAAAGTACACTGTCTACAAATAATTACCCAGAGGGAGGTTAAACAGAGGGAGTGCATTTCAATTACAACTGGGCTGAGTAGAGATGAAGAAGATCCGCCAACATCACTGGTCGTTTTCAGCCCCATAAGGAAATGGCAGAAATAAACAGGAAGCAAACAGGAAGCATCAGTGTCTGTGCAAACGTTTTAGAGATTCACTCATGCATTGTGAGGATGACCTGTCAAACTACCCATCTAAACACAGTGTGTCTGAATGAGCTGTGAATCCGAATTTCAGGGAATTGTAGCTGTAAAGAAAAGACCGAGAACAATATAAGCAGGTATTTGAAGTGTGTTTATGTGTTTGAGGATGGTTTAGGGAGTGCCCTATTCTATTACAGTCCTTGAGATTGTTCCAGGCCTCTTCACACACACAATGGCTCCTTATTGTTATCACCGTTACCATTTGGCAGTCATATCACACAACAGCACTCACCGCACAGGCAACTTTTTAGCTCTATTTATAGAAATCATTACAATACAGAAATGGTGTTTTTAAGTGCGTGTGCATTGTGAGAAAATCAATGCGTGTTAATGTGGCTCTTTCAAGCGCACATAATCATGTGCGTACATTTGTTTGCATGAGCTTTTGTTTTTGGCTACACAGTCTACACTTTTAGTTCCTCTGGAGTTTGAGCCGTCTGTTTGCAGCTGATTATAACCCATCCAGCCTGAGCATGGTGCTCTCTGTTAAGACTACAATGCCCACAAATTAGCAGCTCTGTACAGAGATGGAGCCTACAAAACATACCTCGTCGAGGCAGTCAGCAGGCACCGTGTGATCTCTCTCAGCTACTACAGGAAACCTCTTCACTCACAGCTCGTCTTCCGCTCTCTAGTCTCAAAGAGCGCTGTCAGAATTAAGCCTTAAAAAGTTAATGTTACACTTTTATTAGGCCCAAGTATTTTGAAGTATTATCTATGCTTGTATTTAACTCAAAATTGTAGAGAGCATACAAATTAATCTGCAAGTAACTCATTACTTGCAGATTAATTTGTCTGACAAAGTCAAAGAAAAACAAAAAACATCTACAAAAAGCCCATTTCTTTCCGGGGTTACCAAGCTTGGCTGATCAATACTAATACAACCGCTATATAAATGCAATCCACTATTATTATTATTATTATTATTATTATTATTATTATTAGTACCAACTTGTTGATAGGCATTTGCCTGAGTCTGTGGATGTATGCATGTATATATATGCACATTCTGTGCATAAGAGTGCTTACTGCAGTATTGTTGAGAGAGCATAAAGGTCACTACATCCTGAAATTGATGAATACTTTCCGCTTGTTTGGTGGTTGTTCTGGGAAAGCGCTTGAACAGCACTTCCTCAGCAAGGTCAAGATTTTCTGTGTGTTTATATGAGCACTGGGGAGGAGTATTTTACACTTAACGGCACATCAGACACTCAGAAATATGACTTATTCATAACCCGGTGATCAAGGCGCTGTGGGTGAGAGGCCTTTGCTTCCCTGTTGCTTTTGATAGATACATATCTTGAAACAGGCAGATCTTTGTTACTGCAGTTCTCTCTGTGCTTGTGGAGTCGCTCTCATATGCATCATCCCCAACACCGACAGACCGTGGAGACTCTTTCATGAATCCTCCCTGATGCAGAGTTTGATGTTACGGTAGATATGCAACAGGATGAAAGATGTTCAGCGGTAATGTGGTTCTGGATCTGATCTCGACCTGCTTTATCCCACGCTGCTCTCCTGTCCTGACACAAACCAAGCCTGCTGCACAGCATTACAAGCATGTAGAGAGGGCCCCGAGCCAACTTACACACAGCCTTCTAATACTTCATTCAACAAGCCAACATGAACAGTCTCCTTGCTGCTACGAGACAAACTTTCTCTCATGGAATTTACAAAAAATGCAGTCTGTGGGCCAACAGCCAGCCATGTGGACCACAGGTTAGACATGAAACCTGTTGTTCAAGCAGTTTGTATGCCCAGTAAAGTTTCTACTAATGAAACGAAATGTCCGTTTGACTCCAAGCCCCAGATAAAGCAGCAGATACATATGTGGGTCAGTCAGCTAGCCGTTAGAGGAAGCCGCTGAGGAGTTAATTGGTCTGAGATATCAGCAACAGTGCTGGTATCATGCCAAGGTGCTGAGGTAATGAGTGCAGGCCACTGTAGTCTGTTCTGAAGGGTGAAAAGTGAATGAGGACTGAAGGTGGGTGGTTAAGAGATCTAAAGCATGCTGACCCAGATTATTTGGTAAAGGGAGGATAGACACAGCCATTAAAATGGGAAACAAAGTCCATTCATTGAAGATGTGAGAGACAATGAAAATGCTATTGTTTTTCTGTGATGAGCCTGTTTAGAAAAGCATGTTTGAGCTGGTAGATCAGCCGCCCATAGCAGATGACCCCCCCGTTAATTTGGATAGAGATCCCCCAGTAGCAAATTTTTCATAACCTAAACCATAAGCCCTAAGTCGAGCTCTGCTCTGCGCTGCTCCTCTGGAAGTAAGGGCCTCATAAAAGGCTGACTCACTATCTTTAGGGCAACACAAGGGCTCATACAATATGTGAACAGCAAGCACACTCAAATGATAAAACTTTCTGTCTGCATCATCACAAATTAGGAAAATGAAAAATAAATATGATACTAAAGCAGTTTGATGCCAGTCAGAGTTGGGCGGGATCAAACGTGTCCTTCTACCATAAAAGAATGCAAGCAGCTGAGCTCCATATGACGCAAGTGAGAATGGAGCAACGCATCCACCACCCACGCCAGAAAAAAATATATTAACCGCATGTCTTTATTTTCCAATTAATTCCAGTACATTATTAATAAAAGCTTCTTGGTGCTTCATCAAGACTCATCATCACTTGTGGCCTTCAGTGTAGACTTGTAAACTTTTATCAGTGCTCATTTTTATCTGCTGAACAAAAACACATCAACGCCACGCTCTCTTCACCTCCAACAAACTTGTGAAACCAAGACCATGTTTACCATCGCAAATGTCAGCTGTTTAAACAAAAAATTAAGAATGAAAAATAAGAGGAGATGTTGCAAACAGAATTAATACGTTTTACCTAGTCCTTTGATTGCCACACCTAAACTTATAGCCTCAGGGGATTAACCATCCACCTTACTGCAGTGAGTGCTTCAACAAGAGAGCTGAGAGCACCCAAGAGTGAGTCACACAAGGCATACCAAGCATAAAAGACAATAAGTGCAAGATAAGTTTGATTTCTTTGGTTTACTTGCTCAATTGTCCCAGATATTATGAAACAAGAGCTGTTCTCATCAAGAATTCTCTCTTGCTAACCATAACCATGTGAGCTGCTGCTTTTGCTGCCCTCCATAAAGAGCGGAATGAAAGAGCTGCAGGAGGAGAAAATGTTTCCCATGGATAGGCATTTACCACAATTTGTGTCTCATAACGTCTGCCACTGAGTGATGGCCACCATCAAATGCATGTTTAGCGCTCCAGAGTGAGTTAGATTTATTTTGCAGGCCCAGATTAAACACAATAAAACATTTCAAGCTGCAGAAGACTATTACTGCTGATGAACAAACGCCAGCAGTTCTAACTTTCATATACAACCACTGGACCTAAGGTTTCGATGACAATAGAGGGGCCCAAAAATGTAAACAATAAGTCAACAGCGAGAAGCCCTCCAACATCATGCCATAACAATAGATCCCACTTCACTGACAAACAAACACAAATACACAATCATAAACGGTCCCAGCCTGTGCTCACTCAACCTGGCTATAATCGCATCAAAAAAAACACATGACTTCCCCACAGAAAAGTATCAGCCAGGCTCATTTGTGCGCATGTGTGTGTGTGGATGTGCCAAAAAAACAGAAGAAAAATCAGCAGTCTTCATCTGGTAGACTTCAACTCAACAAAGGCAACACAAAGCCATGCCGACACCATTCCCCCCCCTTACTCACTCTACCTCTCCAAGACATGCCACCGTTGGCCCAGAATGCACTTCTTCACTCTCAAAAACAGGTCGCCATGGCCCCTAACCTATTCAATCTGTGCAACACCCCGGCCTCTCACTCCCCATGCAAACTCTGTTGTAGCCTCACAGTTTGTGATGCACAAAGTCAGTAAGTGACCCTCACATTTCACTTACACAAAGACATGCATGACGCGGGCTAGCTCTACCCCTTCAGCCGTCCCGCTCTCCAGTTTGTTTCTGAAAGGATGATTGACGTACACACAATCTATTCCTTTCTTTTCTATTTTTTCCTTTCCTTAAAAGATCATAAGAGCTTTGGCATGTTAATTAGATTTGTATTCTATAAAACTACTATAAACACTAATATATCCATTTGGAAAGGATTTAAATACTAAAATCCCTTCAAATCCTTGTTTGTATATGTATGTGACATTTCCTCTCACTGCATTCACACTCTGAGATTTACATTCAGTTAGCAATGAGAAATGTATCAAAACACACGGACGAAAACAATAATTACAAGGAGGTAAAAACAAAAAAGGCCACACAACACAACTATGTTAGTCTATGAAAAGAGTTCCATAAATAACTTGAGTATCCAGCTGTGGCTGCCTCTAAAGGTTTACATATCAAAGAATGCATGAAGGACAGTTTACAATCACACTCAGTAGAGAACAGGAGTCTCCAAGAAGGAAGCAAAATCTAAAGGACAGCAACAATGTGAAGAACTGTGTGGCGTAACTGGATATAATAATGGTTTTATCTACAATAATTAGAAGTCTGTCAATCGTGACCCTGACTCAACACGTATGCTTATGTTAAAAACTAGTTTTATCACAGCCTGATAAAAACCTCAATAAATAAATATGACTTACGATATTTCCTGCATTCACTAGAAGCACAGCTTGTATTTTCACCGGGGAAAAAAAAGCAAAGAAAAAGACATCTCCCTTGGCTATCATCAGCACATTGCTCCATTCAATGACACCTAACAAGTTTGCGCTTGTCAAAACTCACTCATAGGAAAAGAGGGCAGGCTAGAGCAATCACACTGAAGGAAATTACGGCAGAACTACATAATCTTTTAAAAGGTCACTGGAATTTGTTGAACATTGCACGTGTAAGTGCAAAAAATGCAGTACTGATCATTGGATGAGTCACAATGAGAAGTCCTCACTGAAAGTTAGTCATAACTCCCTTTTGTCATTATTATTGCTAAAGTTTGTTCTTGATGTCAGCTTGAGTAAACACTGCAGATGTTTCTTGATTTGTTTGGTTTATGATGTAGCACCACTTCCCCTCACAGTGCAACAGTGTGTCAGGCAGAGAGAATATTACTCCCTGGGTGGCTTTCCAAAGATGGACCTCCACCCTGCACCGCACTTCAAGGACACGGGGTTGTGGTGGAAAGGGAAGGGGACAAAGGGCTGCTGTGCGGACATGTGCGAAATACAGATAAAGAGGTGAAAACCATTAAAATATTGACGTTTTCAACCGCTGCCACATGCTGCATCAGAACACGGAGCCAGCTGCAAGTGCAGATAGCTCACTCTGTGAATAAATGCGGTCTTAACGCACAATCCTCCAAGAAGTCTTAAAGTAGCAACATGCCTGTGTATTACAACTCAGCGAAGCATGCGAACTCCAAAAACGTACAGCTGCGAATAATCAATGAAAAGCTTTCCGACGAAAGAAATCAGCTGACACATGAACGTTAGGCTGAGCAGCGATTGATTTACAGCTGTGCTTTAATGGTATTTTCAGCAGTGAGATTCACATCTGCCGGCCAAAAGCTGTGTCATTGCTACAAACTCTTCTACTTACCGAAGTCGAAAAGCGGAGAAGTTTTGAAACACTGCTTCGTTTCCCGGGGCAGCCCAGCTTTCCAAGCACTCATTCACTCCTTTCTTCGGGACTCTCTCCTTCTCCCTCCCACAAACCCGCCCCGCTACCATCTGACGCCATCCTTTCTCCCCCCCAGTTTACGCCCCTCTCTCGCCTCCCCCTCTCGCTCCCATCCCCCACCCCCGCCGTGTGCCACAGAGAAAGTAGACGAAAAGTTGTAGCGATGATTAGAAAAAAAATGACTATTTCCTGGATGTTCTTATTCTCAGCTCTTCAATTAAACGCGTCGAGAACGATCTACGAACTCCTTTTTTGTCTGTGCAATGAAATTCAGTTTTTTAAATCTTAATGGGTACTGCTAAAAACACATAAGTGTAGACATATCATATATTGCGTATATTTAGGTGAGATATCATTTTACATAATGTTATTTTACTGGGATATTTGATTATTTATGTTCAGTCTGACCAATGAAATAGTCCTGGATAAATATTATCATTATGAAAAAGTGCGCCTTTCATGCTTTTTATGTTGAGGTCAACATACGTTTGAGTTATCCATGTGAGCCAAACGCCTTTTTTTGGTGTTGCCTCTGTATGATGTTACAAAAACAGAGCGATATACCTAATATTGGCCTCGCAGACACACAGCTCTGGCTGTGATTACAGCAGCAGCTGTTCAAAGCTTTTGTTTATGAGGAGGGGCCAATAAGAAGAAAGAAAGAGAGCTGCTAAAGTGGTTTAAGACATGATGAGAGGATAAGCTGGGTGGCAGCACTGAGGCTGAGTGTGAAAAAAAATAAGGAATTATTAAAAAGGGAAACTATATGGAGCTGTACATGAGAATAAGAAGTTCTCCTTAAAAAGCTGACAACAGATAAACATTTTGCTTGTGATGACTTGTGATTTGGATTTTGACTTTAACGCAACAGTTCAGCAACAAGATATCATCCTGAAACCAGTTTGCCAAATATGGAGCTAAAACCAGGAGCTGTTGGTTTAGTTTAATAAAACACTGTGTAAACAAAAAAACAGAAAAACAAAAGGTTTTAAACTGGCTTTTATGAGACCACGATAACTGTTTTAATCATTTTATCAAATATTTCTTTAAATGCATAACATTGTTACCAAAATCTTTAAGGAGTAAGGGTTTGTGATTTGAATGTTTATAAATGGTTTAAAGCGCTTGAGCTGATGGCAGCTGGACTCCTTTTAGGTTCTTGTATATGTTTTCTTCAAGCTTTTTCTGAGTTGAAGATGCCGTTCAGATAAGAGACTAAACATCTTCAACAACGTGAAAGAAGTTTAGTTGCCTTTGATTTGAGTACTTTAGACTTAACATGACTGAACTGGAAGACTGAGAACTTCAACAGATGATGCTTGTGAATGGTTTTGCATTGATTGGATCAGGTTGGCATCAACGTATAACTTAAGATAGCCTTGACTACCAGACATTTAAGGCACCAGAACAGCCTTAAAAGCTTCCCTCTGCATGTTGAGAGTAGTTTGACCTAGAGCCACGAGCCACTCTTAAACATGTTATGACAGTGAGGTATAATCAAACTGCTAAAACTTGAGGAAGACCTTCACTCTGTGAAAATTATAAAAGGAACAAATGCACTGCAGGGTGTTTTTAAAGGACTGTGTGTTGTGCACCGATAGTGTTGTGTACTGAAAGTTAAATTCCTTTATAAGTGTGTTTGTAAAAACAGCCTCATGCTGTCATAGCCAATTTTTCTCAGATCCCTGTACTGATTTCTGGTGTGTCTAATGATGTTTAAAATACATATGCATGTTTGACTGTAAGTCTGTTGCTCATCAGAAAGGCGCATCATCATCATCATCATTATTATGGCCTACATACTGTATAGCTGTGAACACTGAACCACTGCTGCAACAGGCACAATTAAAATCACAATTAAAATAAAAATAAATAAACGAAAGAGAAAAGAGAAAGAAAATGTAGTTTCAGTTTTAATTTCTCTGTATGTTTTATACAATGAATGTTATCATTTACCATTTAAGGAAACATTTAAGGAAAGTTGCACATAGTAACAGAAAATTACCAGAACATTTTCTTTTCTTTTGTTCCTGTTGGATTTTTTTGGTTTGTTTGTTGGGTTGTTGTTAGGGTTTTTTTTTACAGCGTGCGACCTCCCACAGTGCACTGCACATGTAGTTTAAATACCATCACTGATCTTTATTAAGTTTTGCCTGCTCTCTCCTGTAGTTTATGCATTCAGCGGGCTCGTTGTTCTCCTCTTTTCTGCCTTTTCTTTCCCCCCAGCTGCAAGCTGGTTACAGCAGATTGCTGCCTCTCCTTCAGAGTAGTTTTGCTTGAATTTGCTGTCTGTTACAGAGGAGCTATTCCTCCCCAGTGTTGTTAAGTTCAACTTATGATAGGAAGCGCCTTAAGGTGACTGCTGTAGTCTCAAGCTTCAAGCCACTTTACACTGTTTGATAACACTGACTTCAACTTAAATCTTTTTTAATTTCACGGGATTGCGTTTTTTGTCTTATTTGTCATACACCCTTCTTATTCAGTATAAGACAAAAGCTCTAAAGCTTCTCATTTTAGTAAGAAAAGACGACATACAGTCTTGACACAGTCCAGTTTGTATGTTCTAGTATTACATGTGTCACTATGATATATACTGTTTGGGTTTTCTTTCTATATTTTGGGTGTTTGTGACGACCACACTGTTTTCCGCTGCATTCCTGTTGCATACATTTTGAACAAGCCATACACAAAACCTAATAAAAAAATAAAGCCAAGAAACTCCTCTTCCAGGCCTGCTAACTCCAGCTTTCATTTAGTCTCTGGAGTGATGCAGTGGGAGCTTTTTCTTTTTTTTTTAAGAGCTGCCGCCCTCGTGGCACTCTTCACAGACTCACACTTTACAGTTTGTCTCCTCACTCACACAGTGCCACAGTTCTGCGCTGCAGCCGAGCCACTGTATCATTTGGGTTGCCCTGCCTTCAGAACTTCCTCTTTCCACACCAGTGCTGTTTGTGTGTCTCATC
This sequence comes from Aulonocara sp. 'chitande type north' Nkhata Bay, assembly GCF_057382095.1. NCBI lineage: Eukaryota > Metazoa > Chordata > Actinopteri > Cichliformes > Cichlidae > Aulonocara > Aulonocara sp. 'chitande type north' Nkhata Bay. Next base: position 28,487,634 of record NC_141355.1, on the reverse strand, counting down.
TTGGTGAGAACACTGTGGGAGGCAGATAAGTCTGTAAATAGAGACGTGTGGTCATGACATAGGAAGACGTTCTTAGCTGCTGGGTAACTCCATGGGAAATGCAGACAGGACTTGGGAGACACTGGGAAAGATGAGTGGGTTTGATGGTTAGTGACTGTGGGGAGGAAGTTATGATGATGCCATTCCTGGTGCATGTGTTTACAGATTTGTATGTGGGTGTGTGTGAAAATCACGGCTGCCTGGTATATTTGTGTTAATTGCAGTAGGGCTTTTAATATATAGCTGCACACTTTCTAAAACTATCAATGCGTAAATCTTGCTAGAATCTGAAAAATCTAGACATAACTGGTGGTTTTTAAGTTTCTTATAAGAAGCTGACTTTATGTGGATACAGGTTTTGCTCATGTTGCTGCCATGATGTGTAGCAGGAAGCTGGACCCAATTGCTGGAAACAGACGGAGGTAACAAAAAAAAATCAACTTTTACTGAGGTTGAATTCAGGACGGTCCAAAATGGCACGGGGCCAACAGCAAAACACACAACGCAAGGGTAAACTGGCTCAAATCTGACAAAAGACAAAGGGTAATTGGGGCAAAGTGGAGACATCCGGGAAACTACACACAGACCTGGGAAAGTTAAAACAAGAGACAAATGCCTATCAAATCAAAACAGAAAGCAACATTACAGAGGAACACCTCAACTCACAACAACAGAGACAAAGACTCTTACAACACAATATTAGGGAATATGAGGGATGCTAGACTTAAGTAAAGGAGGAGGAGAAAGGAATCCAAGATAAATCACAAGTGAAAACACCAAACAGAATACAGCGTAACAAAAAATGAAGACCAAGAATCTTAAAGACACGAAACAAACAGAAGATAAACAGAAGATACTAACAAACAATAGGAATCAACTGGAAATTACACAAAACTGAGTCAAAAATCCAGGACCACCACAGTAGCTGGTTATTATGAAATTGCATAAGTATAACCTGCTTTGCACATGTTTTATTTGTTTACCCCACTGAGGACAGTGTTTGTCTATCCTTCATCCTAAATCTGACAATTTCTCATCTCATTTAAGGTTGTAAAATGGCACAAAACTACTAAATTTTTATCTATTAATCCACAACTTCATGATTTATATTGTGTTATAGTGGAAACGACTTGAAAGGTTTTGTAAAAACAAATTCCTAGGATTCCTTTATAAGTTAATTATGCATGTTAATTATAATTATTCGCAAATATACCAGTAAATATACCAAATACAAGCGAGCATTTGTAGTAAATCCTCATGCACATTGGTACTGAATGTATTACATTATCTGTCATTAAATTGTGAATACAGTCATATGAAAAAGAAAGCTTTCACAGGACTGTCTGCAGTCACAGGACTGCAGAACATGCAAAACATTTCTCAATGATTTTATCTGCCTCTTGCATTACTGTCGAGGAATGTTCCCCCACTCTTCTTTGCAACGTTGTTTCAGTTCATTGAGGTCTCCGGGCATTCGTTGATGCGCAGCTCTCTTAAGTTTATGCCACAGCACTTCAATCAGGTTGAAGTCTGCCCTTTGTGATTGCAACACCTTGATTCTTTTTCTTTTTTTGTTCAGTGATTCTGTTGTTGATTTGCTCCTGTGTTTGCAATCACTGTCTTGTTGCATGATCCACTTTCAGTCCAGCTGTCAGACAGATGGCTTTACATTTGACTATAGAATACTTTGGTGTGCAGAGGAGTTTATGGCTGACTCAATAACTGCAAGGACTGCAACTTTGAAAAGTCGTAAAATGTAATAATTAACATGATAACTGAGGCCCGTAGAGTCTGAGATGCAGGTATTTGATGTTTAGCCGTTTCTCAGAGCACTGCATGGTCTGACATTAGGGTGAATTTACAGGGTCATGCACTCCTGGGAAAATTGTGGCATTGCATTAAAACAAGACTTAATTTTTCAGTGCAGCAAACTCCCCAAACTTCTGCTTTTATAGTCATATGACAACGTTACTTTTTACATGGCATGTTGCATATATCTTCAGACTTTAGAGGGGAATAACTTACCCCGTAGGACTCTCTGGGGCTTCAAGAGATGATGCGATATATTTTCAGGCTGTAACATGTCAGACTTACAGACTAAGGGAACAACATGTTAACACTCATTTCCCCTTGATCAGCTGATCTTACAAGTGAAGCTTTACTTTCATAGTAACAATGAGATCTTAAATACTGTAAACAAAAATGTAACTGTAGCAAAAAGACTAACGTTTTTGGGTTTTTTTTCATCCAGCCAGTCCTTTAGGAAAAAATCCAGTTAATTGAAGGTTTGGTGAGGTAAACATAAACATACAGCAGGCGACAGTGTGGTCAACGACCTGGCATTTAGAAAAAAGGAGAACACATCATTCAGTTTTGTTTAGCGGTGTTTCCCAGCAGCATACAGTTTGATGTTGGAAATGAGGTCAGAGACAAAGACATAAATAAAATATGACATAGAGGTGACACAAGATTTTGGCTCATGTAAAAACAGAAAAGAAGTGATGACGACTTTGCAGAGAAGAAAACGCTCTCATGTCCCCGCTGCGGCCAAAGACTCATTTTACCCTGATGGATAATTACATTCTCATTTTATCTAAAAACAAAAACAGACATTCAATCTGTGTCTGACTCATACATTTGAACACCAGTGCATAAACTAAATCATCTTATTTGGTCATTTTGAGGAGATTTTTCTTTTTCAAAATTTTGACTTGCTGCTTATCCAAGTTTTACTCATCTCAGCAAACCAAACGTCCCACAGTCACAAGGACAGAAGTGAAACATTGCAGTATCTCCAGTCGCAAAATCCCATTGAGCATTCAAACCTAACAGTGCTGCACTCTGCTGTCTGCTTTGCCAAAATAAATACAGCTCCTGGATGCAAGTGACTTCATGAATTGTGTTTGAACACCACATCTGCGGTTGCTAGAAAACAAATAAGAAATGCACAAACAGGGCTAATCGTTTGCATTGTTTTTCATTATCCTTTAACTGTTTCTTCCATACTAAAATCCATACAGACAATAATATTCAAGCTATACTAAGCCAGAATTTATTGTTTTTCTCAGCTAATAATTTTATGACATATTTCCCAGTGCTCATTATTTTTGAGCGATTCCTGCTGTCATTCTATGGCACTATGGCAAAGATAAGTTACCGTAAACCTAGAGACACAGAGAGAGTACACACTAAGGGGTAATAAAAAGAAGAAGATAATGAAAAGCCCTGCAACAGCTATATTACAGTGAACTGTACGCTCACTCTGTCTTTACTTTAACCCATACAGGCAGTTCATACTTCATGAAATCACAGGGCCAAGAATTCCCTGTTAAGTGTTTATACAGAATTTTGAATGACACATTTAACAGTTAAGAAATGATAATTAATCCTTAACAAATAAAATAAATACAAACAACATATATCCCTCTCGGCCCTGCAGGCAGTCTATCCTTCAAGCTCGAGTCCTCTACCAGAGACCTGGGAGCTTGAGGGTCCTGTGCAGTATCTTAGCTGTTTCTAGGACTGCGCTCTTCTGGACAGAGATCACAGATGTTGCCTAGTTTGGGAGTCACCGCACCGAGTGTCCAGTTACCACTGGGACCACTGTTACCTTCACCCTCCACATCTTCTCCAGCTCTTTTCTGAGTCCTTGGTATTCCTCAAGCTTCTCGTGTTCCTTCTTCCTGATGTTGCTGTCATTTGGAACCGCTACATCTATCACTACGGATGTCTTGGGTTTCTGCTGCCTGAGGTATTCACTGAGCACGCTGTCGGTTGGGACCATCTTCCTATGTATTCCTGGATGGTCGCTGCCTCATCCTAGACTCCAGTCTTGTTAATGATCTCACTGAGGGGGTTCAGGCCTATGCAGAACAGCAGTGTGGACAGAGCATCTCCTTGGTAGATCCCGCATTTGATACTGACTTGTGCTATGGGCTTGAAGTTGGCCTCTAGTGTTGTACGCCACATTCCCATTGAGTTCCTGATGAAGGGTCTTAGGGTCCTTTTGATCTTGTATAGTTCTAGGCATTCCAGGTGTGGGGCATTGAGTCATAGGCCTTCTTGTAGTCAATCCAGGCAGTGCACAGGTTGGTCAGCCTAGTCTTGCAGTCTCGGCTGACTGCTCAGTTTACCAGTAGCTGGTGTTTTCCGCCTCTGGTATTCTTCCCAATCCCTTTCTGTGCACCACTCATTTATTGTGTCATATGCCTGTTCATCTAAGCCGCTATGATGCCTGACAGGTGGTACTGAGGCGGGTTATTGTCGGTCGTTGGATGGGACCAGTCTCTTCTGGGTGTCCTTCAGGATCAGGACTGTCCGCCTAGGTGTCTTGCATTTAAATCTGCTGCAATGACCCGGTTACTGCGTTCACCAGATTTCAACACAATTTCGATCCGCTCCTCACGTGTTAACCTCTTTGACATGTCAATGGCTGTGAACAAAGAGAAACTTGTAAATAACTCATGAAAGAATAAAGTTACGTTGAAACCAAGCACACCATTGTTTTTTCTTGTGACATTACCAATAAGTTTGATGTGTCACATGGCCCTCTTCCTATTGAAAAAACAAAAGTTGCATCCAAGATGGCCGACTTCTAAATGGCCACCATGGTCACCACCCATTTTGAGGAGTTTGCCCCCTCACATATACTAATGTGCCACAAACAGGACTTTAATATCACCAACCATTCCCATTTTATTACGATGTATCCATATAAATGGCCCACCCTGTAGATAGATAGATAGATAGATAGATAGATAGATAGATAGATAGATAGATAGATAGATAGATAGATAGATAGATAGATAGATAGATAGATAGATAGATAGATAGATAGATAGATAGATAGAGATGACTTTTGTGTGATAACTGATGTTTTTCTCCAGAAATTGTGTTTTAATAATATTTTAGTGTGTTTTAACATGAAAACATAAATTGTATGATGACTTAAATTTACTGTAGTGAAAATTAAAATGGAGACGTCATTCTGAAGCTGTTGGAATTTAATTAACCATGTAAAACCATTACAACCATTAAATATTGGTTTTGATTTAAAAAAAAAAAGAAAAAAAAGAAGAAAAGTAAACAGCTCCTCATAACAGCGTCGTAATTATCAACATGCATTACCATTTAGATCTCATACTTTGCTTTTTGCAGCAAAATAGCCTGAACATTCAATGCAGTATTACGAAACCTGCATGTGGGACAGCACCTGTTTGCCACACTGGCAGAAATGGCACCTCAGGTGACATTATAATCGTATGACTTATGCATAGGAGGGATCATGAATTTAGTCTTCCCCATGGTCCTTTAATAATCAGCAGGTGGGAAAATAGACAGTTGTCTTGAGTGTCAAGGTGTCCCTTGAATTCTGTCACCATTTTCCCATAAGAAATACACACAGACGTGACATGTAGAGTTTCAGGATTCCTTAAAATTCCTGTTTTACAAACACTGTCATTTAAGTCCAAATTGTCCTGAGAGTTTTCAGCTGGAAAATATAACATTCACATCTTTCTAAAATGGAGCAAACACTGAGTGACCTCTTGTGTCTTGTATCAGAACCTCTTATATAGTACTGGGCAATCGCTGTTACCAAGAAAAGAGCACCCTTCTGCCCTCTTGTGTCTAAAAGTGGAGTTACAATGTAGAATGAGAATCATTAATGACTAAACACAATGCAATCTCTTACAAATTTATTAAACATAATTACAAAATAAGAAGAAAAAAAACTACAAATACATGAGTGAGATTATTCGGTCACACAATGCACTCCCTCTTTTGCGTTGACTGCCTCAATACAATTTCAGCTGAATGTCTTCTTCAGCTTGAATTGTGATTGGACCAGAGGAAGGGGAGGAGGTAAACAGGGGGTTACAGCAGCACAGGCAGGGTGTCCCTCAATAACCAGTTACAAGATAGTGAAACAACACAGATAATACTGGCAGGAAAATAATCAATGTGCTATGACTTGTAGACCAAAAAAAGGAGAACAAGATTATCAATAATAATCAATAACATAACTTACAATATTGCAGTTACCATTCCAAAAACAAACGCTCATCTCAAGAGTAACATTTTCCCGTGTTGTGTCAGCTTTTCTCTTTTATATTTGTGTGGCCACCTGACCAAAGTAGCATGTGACAAATTCAAGACGTTATCAGTTTGTCAGGAGTCAATAGTTAACCACAGTTTTATCAGTATGAGCCAAGCCCATTCGATCGCTTCGTCAGCTCTCATACATCAAATATGAACTTTTTTGCCTCACTTCAGACTCACCTCCACTCCTCACCTCTGAACCCATCCAGCTCAAGCCAACTGTCAAGAGTTCCTCCCCTCTACTCACCAATCAGTCCCTGGTCCCTCTTTCACCATCAGCTTTCTGTTACAGAAACTCCATGAATGGCCTCAGTTTCAGCCTCAGCCTGAAAGAACTAGTTGTGTTTACGAGAGGACAATGTTAGTCTGTTCACCTGCTGGTCAGTGTTCAATACTCCGACTGGGATAGCTGGAATAATTCAGAAGAAATTGGATATCATAGATATTCATTACAAATTTAGATCACTAGTAAAGCTTGATGTAGCTGTTGTTCTTGGATGGGATCAAAAATGAACAAAGAGAGGAGAGCAGGAGCCCCTTAATTAATAAGGAGGAGGTGAAAAGAAAAATAAGATGTAAAAAATCAGATGAATGCAAAACATTGTGTAATTATTCCAAGCTTCATGTGTCCTTGAAATATTACGCTACATAGTCAGTGGGCACGGTAAGCAGCACTTTCTCTGGTGCACGTGTAGCTAGAAATTTAAAGGTTTCACCTGGGAGACCTGCTGCCTGAATCGGTATCTCAGCAGTGCACTGAAATTATTTTTGCCCTTAGACACAAATATACAAACACGTGAACTGAACTAAGGTTCAATAAAAGTGTACCTAAAGTCTTGTGTCTGAGAGAAGTAGTTGAGAGGGTTCATTTAGGTGTCATGTTTGCAAGTCAAACTTCTACATCTTGTGGTAAGCTTTTTCTAAATATAGCCATTTTAAACCCCCAAAATAAGATGACTTAGAGAAGAAATGAGCTTCAGTCTGATGATTAACAGGGAGGTATGCATACATTTATTTGCAGCTTCTACCAAAATATGCCCACAGGCTCAATACAACTTTGTGCATCATTTAGTACACATTACCCCCCAAATCCAGCAAAATGTATTATTTGGAAAAAATTGTATTACCTCTAAAAATTTTCTGTATATATATATCAGCTTTTTTCCATTCCAGACAGCACGATCAAAGCAACCTAATCTATTATCATTCGAAATACAATTAATCTGTTATTTCCCTATTTAGCTGCATGATCTAAAACAGAAAAAATAACTACATTATTATTGTTAAAGTGCCAGAAGTCATCGAATCTCTAGACAATGATTATCAAAATATTTCCCCACTCACTGTGTGGAAATAAACTGTTTCATAAACTAGTTGTTCTAGTTCTATACATGCATGCATGCATGCCTACATGAGCACTGCACTGGGGCTTGAGCTGCAAACATTTACAGTACTATATTTTGTGAGTCTCGGCACTAACAAATGTTCAAATGTGTGAAGCTTCCAAAAACCAGGACAGACTAAATTTGTGACATCCCAAAGCTAGGTCTTTGAGGACACAAATGCATGCTGTTACAAACATGTGCACACTCACACAAACACATGAGGTTGCAAACACGTAAATGCATTTGCATGCTCAAGGTAAACCCTGAGAAAAATGTCAAAAGCAGAAGTATAGGCATATGCTCTCGAGCTTACGTGATAAGGCAATCTCTGCGGTCTGCGGAAAATAAAAGCAAAAAAATAGAAAAATAAAAACATGAACAAAAAAAAATGCTTGGGACAAACGGGAGTGAGTTAATGTGAAGGTTTAGCCTGCTGCTACAATCATTACACAGGCAGATTTCCCTTTCATTCTCTTTCCCTGTTTTACTCAACCCAGTTAATTGTTGACTTTGTTATGCAATTTCCAAACAAACATGGGGCAATTTGGCATGAATTTGGTTCAAACTTAAAGTTGTCCTGGACCTGCAACAGTATAAAAAGAGCGACGCAGGGATCTCAGGCACTCTTCAGGCCTAAAGAGGGGTTCGCTGTTACAAAGTGCTTTGTGCTGCAGCTAGAACGGGGAACATGGCACCTGTGAAGAAGGTAAAATAAACCCTCTGCACACTATGCTCCACTGTGTGTTGTTTTACACACCAAGTGCAATATGCAGAGCTGGTTAGTGGACTGTGGTGCTGTAAAGGAAATGTTGCCAGTGCATGTTTCATGCATGTGTGAGCATGTGGTCTGTGAAATATCCAGACTGGAGCACTCAGTGCTGGAGAATCTCAAGCTAAAAATTGCTTTTTATCTTTACACCTTTGTACTTAAACAGCAATACTTACAGATTCATAAAATTGTCATTGCACACAGAGATAACTAATTTCTCAACCACAGTACATTATATATGGAACCATCTTTGTGTGTTCTTTGTCATTATTTTTAAAAATGTAGCCTGAAAAATGAAAGCCTGTAGCTGCTTCTCTGTGCATTGGACCAAAGGGAGACATGCATGGTGTCTCACCTGGAGAGTGTGCAGTCAGGCTGGTGAAGGCTGGTACGCAAATTTATAGTCATATGTTTTCTTTTTCTTCCTTTTACTTAAAGGCAAAAATAATCAAATCCCCCCCTTGTTTTGCAGGTGCCCAGATTGTGGGAGTCAACTGCCACTTTGACCCCATGACCTGCGTGGAGGTCATGGCTGTTAAGGTTCAAAATATTGGGGATGGAGACAAGAGAAAAAACCACAATAACAACACTGGTCCGGCCGGGTTGAGTCAAACGATGATTTTAATGAACACACGCGTGGGAGATGGACACTGATGCAGACAGCCTCAAAATCTCAAAATGGTGGAGCATTGCTCAAACTTTTATAGCCTCTGGTGCCTCCACCTTATCATACAAAGCCTAAACATTCACATGCTTTCTCTCACACAGCGCCTAAGCTACGACCTTGGCTCCCTGTTTATCTGCTCCTGCTGAAATGGGGCAGAAAACTCCAGCACACTCTGTTCTCTTCTACTCAGACAAATTAGATTTCATCTGGTACACTAGCTGCACAGGGGCTCAGAGGAAAGCACTCCAAGGGATCATTAACACCGCCCAAAAGATCACTGGCTGCCCTCTCCCCACACTGGAAGTTCTACACAACGCCCACTGTTTTAAAAAGGCCCAAAACATCATAAAAGACACCTCACATCCTGGCCACTCCCTGTTCGAACTGTTGCCCTCAGGCAGACGGTACAGAGCAATCAGAGCAAGGACTAATAGACTCAAACACAGCTGTTATCCAACTGCAATAACACATCTGAATACTACAAAAAAATGTCCATCACGCCACTCTTGTGTTAATCTATGCACGGTCTGAAGCATGTGTGTGGGAATGTATGTGAATGTTTTACTGTTATATCTTATTAGTATTTTAAGTATTCTATCTATTTTATTTATTGAATTTTATTGTTTTATTTATATTTTGATATTGCTAGGGATGATGCAATGATCGGGGACCATTCTTAATTTCGTTGTTCTCATGACAATGACAATAAAGTTTCTGATTCTGATTCTGATTCTGATTGGAGACCGTGAAGTTGATGAAAGAGGGAGTGGAGAAGGCTGGTCTGAAGGCTCACTACATGGTTCAGCCGCTGGCATTCCACACTCCTGACTGCAACTGCCAGGGATTCATTGATCTGCCAGAGTTCCCCTTCGGTAAAATATTTTTTGTGCATATTTAAAAAAGAAAAAAGCAGGCTATCTTGCAGTGGCCATCATTTCATATCCTCTTATCCCCTATCCTCTCAGCCCTAGAACCCAGAATCCTAACCCGCTGGGACATGCATAAGTATGCCAGGGAGGCATACAAGGCTGGCATCCGATTCATTGGTGGCTGCTGTGGTTTTGAGCCCTATCACATCAGGGCTTTGGCACAGGAACTGGCCCCTGAAAGAGGCATAATACCCGCTGGATCAGAGAAACATGGAATGTGGGGTAGTGGTCTGGAGATGCACACCAAGCCTTGGGTCAGAGCCAGGTAAAGGATTTTAAACGATTAGACAGATTCATACAATTGTAGCAATAAAATTCTTTAGTGTCTGTCTCCTAACCTGCCCTTTTTTTCTAGGTCCTGTCGTGAATACTGGGAGAAGATCTTGCCTGCATCCGGTTGCCCCAAATCCGCATCCATGTCCACACCAGAAGGCTGGGGTGTGACCAAGGGTGATGCTGAACTGCTTCAGCACAAAGAGGCCACCACCAGCAAGGAAATGAGGCATGTGCTGGAGGTGCAGAAGTCCAAGTCCACAGTATGAGGATGAGATTATAAAGAAAATCAATGCACCTTTCCCTCCAGTCAGTCAACAACAGAGAGACGGGGGGGGGGGGGATGAGTGTGGTCTTTCCCAGTTCAGTTAGACGATGAAAAGCACTTGTAACAGCAGTGCTCCGACTGTAGAGTGTTAAACTGTAAAACCCCCAAAACAATAGGCCTGAGTTTTTTACTTCACTTTATGGTTCGTGTTGTTTTTGCGAAGCATGTGCTTGGACTGCTGCAACAAATCAAACTACTCAAAAATGTCTGTTACAAATTTCACCCATGCAGACATATGTGAAGTGATCTAGTGTTTGACTGTTTTTTTGTTTTTCTTTTAATGCCTGCCTGCTATCAGGTTGAAAACAAAAGGCCAAAAACTGGGAGGGAATCCAACAACAACACCAAGAACCATCTAATCCGGACCAAACTAGTATCGCACATTCACAATACTCTCATTCAAAGAGTTGCATAACCTTTCCCTTGCCAATCAGAGCAGCTCTTACTTAGAACACTCCCCTTCTTCAGAGAGATTTAATCTGGCCCTCTGCCCCACTCTACTGTCACTTCAGCATCTCGAGGTCTGAGCAGTCAGGGGTCCACACAGCTGTGAAATTATGGCACCAGCAAAAAAGGTATGTGCAGACTTTTTTGTCCAGAGGTAGGGTTATGCTGTGAAAAGTTAGTTTTGTGAAATTATTATAGCAATCATAATGATCCACGGTGGGGTTAGTATTTCTGTCTGAGATTTCTGCTCCCATCTCACGCTGTAAGTTAAATGTGGGTGAAAGGTTGTGAGGCTGGGGTATCATACTGCATGTTTATGGTAGTCTTTTTGAGTGGTGTGTATTCTGTGTAGAACATCAGGTCATTTCTCAGACCACTGAACCTTCTTGATGCTATTAGGCATACAGAAAGACCAATGAAGCTCATTTTATTTATTCCATTTTTAATTTGTATACGGAATAATGGTAGCTTAAAAAAATCTTAGAGTGTCACACTGCAAGCATGTTTATATTTATATTATCCACTGGTCAGTTTTAATATTTTAGCCGATTTTGCTTCTATTGCTAGACTAAAGATGTGTGCAAAACACACAGTTAGGTGTTTATTCAATCTGTAGCAGGGATTTATGCAAAGTAGCACATAGTTAATGAGATAGTTTGGATTTTTTTGCCATTTAAAAATAAGATTTCATAAAATGTGGATTATAAAAAAACATTTTCTTCATTAAGCATTCATCTTATATTAGGAACACTCAATGTGTTTGCTCAGTTCACTTGCAGTCTCCTTTGATATTATCCTAGGTTTTGACTTTTTCCTGTAGATTAAAAATAACAAGACTTACTTCAAAATATTATTTGATTTTGATTTTTGCAACTCTTACAGGATTTTTTTTGAGCTTTTTAAAGGAACAAACCTTTAAAAACAAACTTTCAGCGTGGGAAGACAGATGTGGTACAGGATGTAGGAATCTGCAATCCACAAGGCCAGACAATTGATTTAACTGTGTATAAGCTGATATCGATTACAAGTTTCTTTAAAATATACAGTTTGCAATTTCTTTGGCTTTACTGGCTCCACAGTAATATTTGCAAAATGATCCACTGAGCACAGGTTAAGCTTCTCCGTGGATCCCTCTGTTTCCACAGGGCATCCTTGAACGTCTCAATGCTGGTGAGGTGGTGATTGGTGATGGAGGATTTGTGTTTGCTCTGGAGAAGAGGGGGTACGTAAAGGCCGGACCATGGACGCCTGAAGCTTCTGTACAGTACCCTGATGCAGGTAAGAACATACTGCTGTACCAAAAGTGCCACTCCGTTACATCTTAAAATGGGATTTCCATTATCCATTGCTGGGTCTGCCTGTAAATACCTGGCAGTGTATGTTACATTTTAGATTGCTTTGGCACAGCGTTTGTCCTATGATGCAACCACTTGATGATTTTCAGTGCGACAGCTGCACAGAGAGTTCCTGAGAGCCGGGTCCAACGTTATGCAGACCTTTACATTCTACGCCAGTGATGACAAACTTGAGAACAGAGGCAACAACCTCAAATTGACTGTAAGTTAAAAGGGAAATTACAGCAAATTTCATTCTTTATCAAAACAAAAATATTTTAAATGTGTATTTGAAGAGTCTCTTTGATTATTAGTTGGGTTTTGTTTTTTTTTTGCTTCATTCTACAGGGAGCTCAGATCAATGAGGCTGCCTGTGATTTAGCCCGTGAGGTTGCCAATGAGGGTGATGCTCTTGTTGCTGGAGGAGTGTCCCAAACTCCATCTTACCTGAGCTGCAAGAGCAAGGCAGATGTGAAGGCCATCTTCAGAAAACAGTTGGATGTGTTCATCAAGAAAAATGTGGACTTCCTGATTGCTGAGGTAGCTACACCGAACACTTTGGCATTTTTTAAAAACTTTTTCTGGAGGATTCCAAAGGTGTAAAACTGCCATTGAACCAGTTTTGAGTGTTTCTTACTTGCTGAGAGAAGTTTTGTTTGAGCTTAATGCTTTTGTCCTTTAGTACTTTGAGCATGTTGAAGAGGCCGTGTGGGCTGTGGAGGTGATGAAGGAGACAGGGAAGCCTGTGGCTGCTTCTCTGTGTATTGGACCAAAGGGGGACATGCACGGTGTCTCACCTGGAGAGTGTGCAGTCAGGCTGGTCAAAGCCGGTGAGTACAGTTATCTTTGTCAATTTTTATGTTGTTTCAGCAGAAAAGAATTACAGACTGTCTCCCTGTGAGCCTTATCAGACACTAAAAAGTTCAAGACTTCTTATCAACTGAGGTTTATATACCTTTACATTCATGTGAGGTCACTTGGTGTATTTCTACTACAAGAGTGAGTGACTATTGGTCCGACAGCAATTTATTGGACAGTAAAAATGAACAAAACTTCAGCATCTGTGCCACCATAGTGTAACTAATTTATAAGGAATAAAAATGGCATATGATACCTGTAATTGGTTTTCTTCTGTTAGGATTTCCTTTTTTTTCTGGGATGAGCCTGTACAGGCCAAAACAGTGGCCAATAGTTATTTTATTCAGTAACATGCACAAAAATGTTCCCACTAAACACAAATACATTCAAAGACCTTATACCCACAACTGCAAACCACAGTTGATTAGGTGTCAGCCATGTATTTTCTTACACTCTCACACACAGTTCATGTTACTGCATGTGGTGTATTTTGTTCTACAGGTGCCCAGATTGTGGGAGTCAACTGTCACTTTGACCCCATGACCTGTGTGGAGACCGTGAAGCAGATGAAGGAGGGAGTGGAGAAGGCTGGTCTGAAGGCTCACTACATGGTTCAGCCGCTGGCATACCACACTCCTGACTGCAACTGCCAGGGATTTATCGACCTGCCAGAGTTCCCCTTCGGTAACGAGATACTGTCTTGTATTATAAATCTGCCATTCCAACTGTTCTGGATACGCACTGTCCTTATATATGCCCTCTGCTGGTGAATATGCTACACTGCATTGCAGAAAGTTCAGCCAGCCAACACAGAACAGCAAACTTTCACCACAAACTACAAAACTGTAATTTAAATGTGCATAAAAAAATGTTTTTTTTCTCTTTCAGGCCTGGAGCCCAGGATTCTGACTCGCTGGGACATGCACAAGTATGCCAGAGAAGCTTACAATGCTGGCATTCGCTTCATCGGTGGCTGCTGTGGCTTTGAGGCTTATCACATTAGGGCTATAGCAGAGGAACTGGCACCTGAGAGAGGCTTCCTTCCAAGTGCATCAGAGAAACATGGCTCCTGGGGTGCTGGTCTGGAAATGCACACCAAGCCATGGGTTAGAGCCAGGTCAGAACAGAAGCAACTATTAATTCTAATACTTAAAAATACTTTGTGAAATATGACATATTCGCTGTTTACTACCAGTAATCACTCTTGTTTTTTTTATGTCTGTTGACTTTTAGAGCCCGACGTGATTACTGGGAGAACCTGAAGCCAGCCTCCGGTCGTCCCCAGTGTCCCTCCATGTCTGTCCCTGATTCTTGGGGTGTTACCAAGGGCCATGCTGATCTGATGCAGCAGAAAGAGGCAACCTCTAAAGAAGAACTCGAACAGCTGTTCGACAAATCAAAAACCCACTGAGTCAGTCTGTTTCAGACTCAGCAGCCGACAGCTGTGTACAGAGCTACTGATGTGCAGCAGTCCATAGTATCTATATACAGTGCTTCATCTAACAAACATAGTGTCAGTTGTCATGACATTAGCACTGTTATGTGTATCTTTAGACTGTAAAACTGGGGCCACAGCGTCTCAAAAGTGGGAGCTGACCCAGTAAACCCAGTAAAAGTGACCAGTTTGGTTTCTCCGACCCTGGACCACTTAGTTTAATATCTAATAAAAAAGATAAAATACAAATCGTTTGTTTCTTCTCAGTTTCTTTCTGATGATGGGCGGTGTACACATATATTCTGTGTCTACTACTTGTGTCTATGCATCCACAAATAATCTGCAAAGCAGAGTTAAAAGTGTTATAATAGAGTCATTGTTCAATGCTATAAGACCTGTCATTAAATAATAAGGCTAAAATTAGTGAGATTTATGCTATCTATGGTTTATTCCTGCAATGAGAATAAACAGTGAACTCAGTTGAACTCTCTGATTAACTGTAGGCCTGTTACTCAAAGCATAGTTAATGTTTACCAACATAACACCTGAGTATATGTCTACAGTAAGCACAAGATGACTTTAGAACATACCAGAAAGGACTGGAAACTTCTTGGTCTCATGGTTGGACATGGTGTTTATTACCCATCATTAAACTGTTCTCATCTTTCCCATTAATTAATTTGACAAAGCTTAATTGGAAAATAGGATCTGACAGTGTCTGCATTCTAAACCAGATGCCTGTGGTTTTAAAAGCATTTGCACATTGTTTTCCAGAAGGCCTGTAATGAAAGATGTTAATACGTTTTACTAAGAGAACTGCTGAGACATATAAACTATGAGAAGAGAGGGAAAAAAAGTCAGATACCCAATATGTGCTGGGTTTTCCTCTCTTATGAGCACCAACTATTAAGGAACAGCAATATTAATAACCTAATTGCTGTGTAATCTGGCTTTTATATAGATATTATACTACAAATACTACAGTATGTGCAACGCGGCACGAAGGAAAACGCGATATTGCTCCTGGTGACATATTTTCACAAATAAAAGAGCTCTGTTCCTTATCTCGCTTGTGATTGAGCGAGCACAGCCCACGTGACGAGGTTATCCGTTTTCTTCAAGGGAGTGTGAAATTAAAGATAGATATTTTTGCCGTTACCTAACAGGAGCCTTGTGTTGACATTTCCCTTATCATACGACAATATTCAATCAATTTTGTCGCTTTGACAACAGTAATGGTGTTCTGGGCCTTATCAGAAATCGGATAATTTTACTTTAGAGCGGGCTGGAGGTTTTTAGTGATACAGTTTTTCATGTTTTTTTACAGGAGACGGCTAACGAAGACTGTAACATGGCCTGACCTAACAGGACAGTCGCTGACAACACATCTACCGGCCACCTGCTATCATAGACAGAGGGTTAAAGACACAGCTAGAGGTAAGGTGTAGCATGATAACAGTGCATTTATCGCTAATGCACTTCAACCTTCCACTCAAAATGTATGTTAACGACCAAATCTTACCTAAAAATTAAACACTCTTCCCACAAACATGTATTGCTATTTGTCTACTATGACTTTCACATTACCTCCTGCACCGTTGTTATAATGTCATTCGCTGAACCCTTTCTGTCTTACGGGCTCGCCGTCGATAGCGCCATCATGTGGTGTTTTTGCGTGTTTTTCTTTCTTTCTGCAGCTTCAAACCGGAAGTAAACCCGAGAGGTCGTCATGGGGAGTAAAGTCAGCTCCAAAATGGCAGCTCCCGTCGCTCGAGTTGTTCAGGTAACGTTAACTACTTAAATGTTAATTTCTCCGGGTTTGTTTGTGTTGCCTCCTGATTTAGAGCTTATAAAGTAAAACGCTGCTTTTCCCGCTGTTCCGAACAGTAAACTACTTTATATCGTGCGGCCTCTTGAGGTGGCAAAGACCTGTCATACCCTTGTTAGTGTCCTTGTTCATAAACCGCACAGGACACATCAATATCGTTTAGTCACGTTGTGAGAGCGGCCTTTTAATCAATTAATTAAAACTTAAGGTAGGTGTAATATTAGTTGTTTTAGTTGTCAGTCTTGCTATGGCTGAGTATAGCATAAAACGGTTCACAGGGAGGCCTATATGTCGGTTAAAGACAGATCTTTGTACCACAGTAGCCCAGCAGAGTATTAAGGAACTGTACCAGCAGTGCTTATTTCCTACTAATAGACTAATTTTAATCGTTTTTCAATTACTGGAGGATATGAGCGATCTGTGATGTCAGGAAAACAGAAATAGTCTCTACAAATTTTTAATTTGCATTTAGCCACTAAATTTATGCTCTTTGTACCGAATAAATGTTTGTAACAGTACGTTTGTGATGACTGCTTGTCTGTTCTTTCATAACTAATGCGGATCAGAATTACTGCATTTTAGCTGCAGTTAGGCCGCTAAAATGCCTAACTCCCGATGTCAGGAAATATCTTTCACAGATTGGAGTTATAGTTATATAACATATATAACAATCATAAGTAACTGCGCAGTTCATTCAAAAGCTGTTTCTTGGACAAGTGTGGACTATACCTTTTTAATTTATTCATAAATTTAAAAAGTTCAGAGTTGAGTTCATGTGTGAAACTTAAAAAGTTTCAAAGTTGTTGTTGTGAACCTGCAACTTGCTGTCAAAGGAGCTCTCAGTGCAAGGGAAGCAGGCCACCCTTACCATCTGCAGAAACAAAACAAATCCAGACTAAGTCAATGATTCGGCACAATAAACTGTTAGCAACATGAGTAAGGTCTTGACTTGTATGGACGAGGTGGATGATTTGTTAACGGTGAGGAAAAACCTCTTCACAACATCCAACATCTAGAGCCTGTACAGAGGGTTCACTCCAAAGTCCAAATCATTTGCCACTGTGGAGAACAGAAAGGCCAGATAACACTAAAGAGAAGAGACACATGAAACACAGGTACTGAGACTCAGTGGCACTCAATCATGAAATCCAGTGCCATGAGGCAGAAAATCAGCTTTATGCTGTTGTTGACTGGACAGCAGTTCACAGTACGAGTGCACAGATAACCAAACCATGTCGCAAAATAAACTGCTGTGGACAAGTCAGTCATTTGACCTCAACACAGTTTAGTTATATTTGACTTGTTGAAGACAAAACTATAGGCAGAATCCATAATGATTTCCTGTGAAGGTATCTTAACAAAGTATTTGATTATTATATTATTTACATTTATAATATATCCATGTATTGTTATTATTATTGTCATTGTTACTGTAATGCTAATTTGTCTGATTATAACAAACAACTGAGACTCTGTCACTATAGACTGTTGTTTGTACCAAAAAGCACTTAAAAGATGGGCATACTGATACACTACACTACTTTAATGGGTTGATCTGTTAGATCAGAGGTTCCCAAAGTGTGGGGCCTGCCTCCTGAGGGGGGCGCTGAGCCATTGCAGGGGGGGGCGCGGTATGAAAAGAAAAAAAGAACGCTTGGACACTGCTAGCATAATTGACAGGTTTTTGATGGGGCTCCAACACAATGCAAAGCAGGAGATGAAGCATCGCCAAATATGTTTCCAAACCAACTTCATTCCAACTTCATTCCAAGAGCCCTGCCTTTGGCTTCACCTGCACAAGTGCCGAGGTAGGTCTCTGCGACAGAATTAGTTTCCCTTGCGTTGGGAGCACGTGCTGGGCTCTTCAAATCACGGACAAACAGTATCCCACATTCTTGATTTTTAGTTCACAAACACTTCTTGTAATAAATAACTACTCCTGACATTTTGGAGATATTAACTCTTTATACAGTAAAGTTAGAGCGATCCTGCCACGATTTGTTTCCCTGGTTCAAATCACGGACTAACAGTATCTCAAAGTTGTTTATGTTTTTGAACCCATTTTGCACAGAGAGGAATTTTTTGAGAAATGTATTGATAGCAATGTTGAATATTATTACACAGGAAAAAAACAACCACACGTAAAATAATCACACCATAGGCAGAGGCGGAGATTTTCGAATCACTGAAAACAGAGATTTTCGGTGATTCGAAGCACCGTTTACGTGTGGACGAATAGGTCCAAACGCATAGAAACAGCTGCATTTTCAAAAATACCAGTGTAGGTGTGGACGTAGCGTAAGAGTTTGGAGATTATTTTATTACTACCTGTAATTTATTGCAGATTACTTGTATTTGCCTATTTGTTTACTAATTGATTGAGGTGTGAAATAAACCGCAATGGAGTTTGAAAACAAAATATGGGTGTGTATGGTTGGAGGATATGTTTGTGGGGGGGGGGGGCGCAAACATTTTTCTTGTAAAACAAAGGGGGGCCCAGCAAAAAAACACTTTGGGAACCACTGTGTTAGATGCACTTGTATTTTGTATAATGTTTGCTCTGTTGTATGTTTTGTGGTATATTCCTATCAACTGCTGTTAGAAGGCTACATTAACTTAACGTTGAGCGCCTGATTTTACAAAAATACTGTCACAAGTCATACCATACATAAATAAAAAATTTAATTCACCCTAGTGTTGTTCATCATATTTTTCTAGCAGCTGTGTTTGTTTTAAAGCTCATTCACTCTGTTTTAGCACGTGTGGGAGACAAAAAAAACTACTGTCAATTTGTTGTCATGTCAGGATGCCTACCCTTTAACTGACTGCTGTTTGATTTTGTTTTCTCAGGCAATACGGCCTCATACTCCCCTGATCAAATTCCCCAACAGACAAGGCCTGCCCAGACCTAATGGTGAGCCTTTGTTTTTCCCAGCTGAAAGAACGTGTTCTTTTAGGTTCACATTTATCAGAAATATAATCGTTAACAATGCCTTCCCTGGTGATTATTTCATTACGTTACTCTTTTTCTTTTCGTCCTCAAGCCCAGGAGGCATTGAAAACATTAGCACTAAACCTTCCTCAACATAATGCTCCCACTTCAGCTGCAGCATCGCCTCAGTTATCAAGACCGCATGCACCTTTAACACCAATCCCAGGCACGCCAGACACACTGGCCTCTATTCAGCTACTTCCTGCAAGGTACCGCAGGAGACCGTTAACAGCAGATGAGATGGATTACATCCAGGTGAGGCTATCTTAACTGTACCCAGAGTTTTTACACAGAACTACTTGGTTCTTTAAAATTGAGCAGAGTGGAATAACAAACGAGACGGAAAAATGTCAAATGTCAAGCAAAGTTGGCAACAGTATATGACCCACCTTTGACTGATCATAAACTCATAGCAGTAGGATTCAAAAGTACAAAGGTTAAGTGTATGGACTGATTGAGAACTTAGGAAAACTTACTGTAACTTGTTGCTGGTGCATAACTAGCTATAGAAACTGCAAGTAGAATCTGAAAGTTTTGAGTATTTAAGTATATATTTTGGCTGGTATTTGTGTTTATTTGTATTCTATATCATTTCTTTGCCACAGCGCGGTGGACCAGAGTGACATGAAGTGACGCCATCACTGCAGCCAAAGTCCTTATATGTTGAAGATCAGTATGTCTTTAATCCTGTTCCTCAGCACAAGAGAACCCGATGCCACATGTAGAATAAAATATTACATGGATCCTGTTAAAATGTGTATATGTTGATTATTAGTTGTTTAAGTGTATATGAACTCCATACAAACAGATGTTCACTGTAAAACACGCTGCAAAGGCACACTAGCTCCTTGGTTTGTCTTTATTCACCTGGCATTGCATATTTTTCTCAAAGATTTGTTTTTAATCAATTTTAGTTTAAAAACAAAATCATCAACTCATCTTTTTTATTCGTCCAATTTATCTAATTTTACATGCTGACTAAAATCCAAGCAGGAGGCTCTAGTATACAGAAGGAAGTTGGACTTTCCATGTCTCTCGCTGCACTTGAACTGATGGTTTTTGGAGCTAAAAGGCTGGTGAGGTAGTTGAGGCAACCATGCTGCATGAAAGTACATTGAGTTCATGTGAACGGCTGGATTTAAATGATTAAAATAATGTTGGATTATTTTGTTGGAATTTGATTGTGCAGATTCTAAACAAGCAGACATAAAGGGAATTCTAGTAACAGGCCACCACTCTTTTCAAGAAAAAATTAATTTAAGGTATTTATTGTTACCATTGCTGGCATGCTCTATATAGTAAACATTAATAACACTGAAAGTTCACAACAGTGCAGTATGATAGGCAACCATTATTGGCTTTCTAGCTATGAGTTTCAGCCGTTTACTCCGATGAATATTGGCACAAGTAGCACAGAAATGACAGAAAGGCCGGAAGTGAATGAACACTTTACCTGTCTGCCTGGCAGATTGTCAGCTTAGTCTCTACCAGAGCTGAGAAAAGCTCACACCGTTAGTTTTTTTTTTTTTTATCTTCTTGTGATTATAATTAGAAGTGACACCTAGGCAAGCACACTTGAAGATAATTCAGCATTAGTAAGTACATGTCTCCTGTTTGGCAACAAACTTTAAACAGCCAGCTTCTAAACACATGAATTCAGAACAATTCATGGCTTTACAAAAATACCTCTGGATGTTTAAAACTCAATATCAAACACGGTATGATCTGTGTGAACACAAAACCAGTATATTCATAGATTATTATAAACACGTAAAGCTACAGAAACTGTCAAGTCACAAAATGAGCACAACACTTGAAGAAACACTGAGGTATGCACTGGATTACTGTGATTATGGAAATGATTTGCCCTAAATCAGTCTTGGTCACAACATAAACAGCGCCTTCTTATTTATTAAGAAACTAAAGACTCAACATTGCACTTGAAGCAATCTGTGCTCTGTACAGGAGACAGACTCTTCAGTTGCTCTGTTCGTCCAGTTCCTCAAAAGCCGGTAAGAAATCAGCAATGGTGTCCACCACGTAGTCGGGCACCAAGCTGTGGTTGGTGGTTTGGTCACTATTCCTGTACTCCTGGGCCTCCTCAATCTGAGACACACCAGTGAGAGTGAGCATGGTGTCGAGGCCGCAGTTGGACCCGAACAGCATGTCCGTCTCGAGGCGGTCCCCGACCATCAGGCACTGGGCGGGATCCACCCCTCTGAACTGACTGGAGATGCATTCGAACATGAAGCGGCTGGGCTTTCCGATCACAGTGGCCTTGCGTCCTGAGGCCACCTCCAAGGCTGCTGTGAGGGAGCCAGAACCTGCAGGGGGAGAGGCGGAGTAAAGATGACTGAATCACCACCAACCACTTTCATTTCCAGCTGCATGCTATTAATAGTTCTGCGAATCTCATATAAGCTGCTCAGTCAGTAGGTACAAGCCATAAATATTTTCCAGAGGGCTACTTGTTTTGGAGAAAGAAAAAAAAAAATCACCCTTCAGATTTGTGGAATCTAAAATGGATTACTGAGTGAGCTAAACTGACAACTGCTCTCACATGTTTTTTGGGGCTTTTTTTTTTTTTTTTTTTTTAATCTTAAACATATCAGGAGGAAATGAGGGCAGAGAGGACTGATGACATGCACCAGAGCCCTGAGCTTGAGTTGAACCAGCATCTTTTACCCTATGGTCTCTGGGTAACTCAATTACTACCTTATCTTAAAACTCTGCAAACTAGTTATGATGAACTGATACAAGCCTGAGGCCAGGAGGTAGCTGTGCCTCAGGTTGTGGGTTAGTTATACTGCAGTGAAGCTTCCAGGTGCATTCTGTGTGTATCTGTGCAGTGGTGGGCCCCTGAAGAGTGGTGCAGTGAACAAAAAAAGTTTAAATAACGCAACAAGCCGGAGCTCTTGTTGTTTTAGCCATTTGTTCTCTGCAGACCTGTCCTGACACTGCGTATTCATGCTAATGAACATGTGAAAAGAAACCTGTGATGCACAAGCCCAGCTATTTTTGCAGAATAAGTAATTTTAGGGCCCTCTGACCTCTTGACATCCTGGTCCCTTGACCGCTAAGCCATTTTAGCAATCTATCCATGTCTGGCAGAAAAACGAATATCTTAACGTGACGTGAATGAGCAACACTATGTGGTAATTAAACCTCATCCCCATTATACCTGGTAGTATCCTTCCACCTGACAGAGGGTGCCAGGGGTCGTTGTCGGTGGCCAGGAACAGACACTCCGGGTCCTTCAGGTAGCAGGAGGCTTTGGCCAGTTTCAGAAAAGTCAGTTTGTCATCATGTCCAACCAGCACTGCCTTGACGTCCGGAGCCAGGGCGCAGTCGTAGATGGTGGCGTCCGGATCATCCGCCTCCTCCACGCAGGGGATGCCTGCCTCTTGCAGCTCTCTGCGCAGTCCGTCGCAGCCGATGACAAACACCTGGCCAGGGACCTTGACGACGTCTCTCAAGTAGAGAGCCGAGCAGTACGACGAGCTAAAGATCTGCTCCAGCATCACGTCGGTAAAGCCCAGCCGGTAGAACTTGTGCACATAATTCTCCCGCGGCCTGGTGCAATTGTTGGTGACGAACACCACGTTTTTGCCGCGCCGGATCAGCGAGCTCACCACCTTCGCGGCGCCCGTTATCGCGTTCTCTCCGTGCCATATGACCCCGTCGCAGTCGAAGAGAAAGAAGTCCTTCGCCTCAAGCAGATTTCTAATCTGAGGTCCTCGAATTTTCTGGCAGCCTTTAAAGCCAAAGGCGCCTGCCATTCCGGCTTTTTCCTCGGTTACTTCCGTCTTTCACCTTCTAGTGATCCCCCACGTCGAAAGCTGGTACATCATGCGGTGAAGACGGCGTGTTAAATGATACGAAAACAAATCAATGTCAGGAAATCACATTGCAGAGTCCTTGGTGCGGTTACATACACGGAGCGAGCCACAAAAACATTGACACCTAACCACGCCCACGCTGTCAAGACTGACCAATCAAACTGTAAAAGTTGAGCCAATTGGATTCGTCGATTATAAGAATAGTGCCTTCTAAAAATTTAATTGCGCCCCCGTGGCGGCTGATGGACAAAACATGGCATTAAATAAAAATTTAAAAAAGTCCAAACCAAACTCACTATGGGAGAAAATAGAGCACCACAATTAAAATACTTTAAAGGAGTAACCATTGTGCACAATGGTCCTATTTTTCATTTTATATAATCACTCATTAAAACCAAGGTAACATACTGAACCTTGAAGCAAATGGGCCACAGCATCTGAGGACCACTGCAGCTGCCACTGCTCTCAGGTAACAGCAGGAAACTGAGGCTGAAATTCACCCAGGCCCTCCAAAATTGGATGAAAAGTGGTTTAAAATACGTTGCCTGGTCTGATGAACCTTTATTTCTTAATGGCATTCAGATGGTAGTGTCAGAATTTGGTATGAACAGCATGAAAGCATGGTTCCAGTCTGACTTGTATCATCAGTTCAGGCTGGTACTGGTTGTGTCACAGTGTGGGGGATATTTTCTTGGTACACTTTGGGCCCCTTAAAACAAATTAAGCATCATCCAAGCACCACAGCCTATCTGAGTATTGTTGCTTACCACGTCTATCCTTTTATGCCTAAAGTGCACCCACCTTATAATGACTTCTTCCAGCAGGTTAATGCACCATGCCACAAAGCTAAAGTCGTCTCAAAAGGGGGTCCAATCTAGTACTAGCAAAGTGTAATTAATGAAGTGTCCAGTGGGTGTTGCTTCATTTTTACCTTTATTTTTTACCATTTTTTTTCAACAAACACAAAATAAAAAACAATGTGTAATGCAGCTTAATAAATAAATAACTAATCAACACCAAATCAAACGCTGCAAATTTAATAAAGCTCTTTATATTTTTTGTGCTGTTCTACACTTTGGATGCCTTTACCCTGGAGGACGAAACTTCTATTCTTTACTGATAAGTATCCAAGCCATGGCCAATTGTTCATAACGCCAATAATAATATCTCTCTGAAATATACCAGAGTAAAAACAAAGTAGCAAAATAATCCTTATGACGTAAAAGAAACTTCATGCTTATTAACAGAGAACGAAAAATGTTACAGGTATTCCTAACAGCAATAACGTTAATAATGATATGGCAGAAACCTCCTAAAAGACATAATTTTAACAACACGTGGTTATAAGATTTCTGTTAATGAGTTGCTAGCGGTGGCTCACTCTCAGTGCAGTCTTCACCTCACGTCACTAGGTGGGGCTCTAACACAAAAACATCCCAGATTTGAACTTCACGATTGCTTAAAAGTCAACAACAGATTCATGCACAGAGACTGCTGTTTTCTGCCTCGCTGTCCATCCTTTCTCTCACAGACCATGAGCCGGCAGAAAGGTCCAAACTAGCTTAATCTTTTGACCTCTAATAAGTTAAAGAAAAATAAATACATACATTTAGATTTCAGAGATTAAACTTCTCCAATGTTTTAATCATTGTTTAACTTCCACTCCCTCTGTTGTACAATTTTACTGTTTAAAAATCATTATATGTTTGCTGGTTTCTTTATCACTGCAGGTGACCTGTAGTAAATTTGGCTTGGTTTCATAATAATTGCTGTAAAAATGTACAAAATACAGAAATTCCATCTTAAATCAGCAATGAAAAACATACAATTTAAGATAACGTAGAAGGGTTTTTTTATTACATTATTTTGGACATATATTACTAATGTTTGTTCCATGTACTCTGATCACTATTATATTTTGTTTTTCTTCTCTGCACTTTGAAATTCCAGGATTCTGCTTTGTTCATCTACAATCTTAAGCAGCTTTCTAATTTTCTTATATATTCCTTGTTTAAATGAATGCAATTTAACTAACTGCTAGACAACAAAGAGAAAAGGCAACAAAGCACTGAAAGGACACTAAAAGCTGTCCTAATTGGTTATTAGTGAAAGGACGAAAAAGACCTCCCACCAGCACAGTATTTAGACTGTCTGCTAATGGAAACAGTTTTTGATCTTAGATAACAAAGAAATCTCAGTAAATCAAGAGATAATTGAGGTAAGTTAAAAGTACTACTACAGAGTAAGTATAATTGAAATCAGATGCTTAGATATTATAATATTAGTATTTCTAAAGTGCTACTGACAACTAAGTGTTCAGGGATGATGTGCAGATATTACCTTTATTGTAGAAGTCAGTAAAGAATAAAAAAGGTTCATTGCCTGAGCCCAGATGTTTGAGTGGTCAGAAAGTTGGGAACTGATCACTGGAATGTAGGATACTGGATGGATCCTGACCCTTCAGAGTGCCAGGATAGAAAGTTATATAATGGACACCTGGAGAGAATCAAGAAACCATATAAAAAGTCACAAAACCTTTTGAGCCTCTGATTTATTTATATTGAGCTATTGGGAGAGTACCTATATACTGTTATGATATATTACTGAGGTAATGTAAAGGTTGAATGGATGACAATAACCCTGATGTACTGGGTTTGTGTTCCAGGATGAAGGAACAGGGGTTACAAGCATCAAGGTCAGTAATATCACAGTGTTCCTCTTGAAGAAAAGTTATTATCTCCTGCTCTCTCCAGCAGCCTTTCATACCGGATGGACAGGAACCTCCTGAAGTTTGAGAGGTCATTAAAGTTGTCCCTGAGACAAAGAGAGAGGAAGCTATAATGACTTTCTATTTTTTACAGTACCATTAACTCAAGAATGCTCAAAGAAAGTCTAACAGAGACTAAATGGGCATACATTTTTGTTTTATTTTTAAGATCCCTGAGACTTTATCAGCAGTGTCTCCTGTCATTTTTGTATATGTAAACAAGTCGTCTAAAATTTGTGTAATACCTGCTCAGTAAAAATCTTGTTTGTTGTTTGGAAAAAACAGTGCTTTCACTGTTTTTATATCAACGTAAGGTTTACCTAATCGTGTATGAACTTATATATAATATACTCTAATGCAATTTTTTAACAAAATATTGGTGTGTGTACTCTGGTGGCACGGTAGTTAACCTTACAGCAAGAAGGTCCTGGGTTTAAATCCAGCCTGAAGCCTTTCTGTATGGCGTGTGTATGTTCTCCCTGTCTCTGTGTAAGCACTCTGTCTTCCTCTCACAGTCCAAAGACATGCATGGAGTCAGGTTAATTGGTAATTTTAAATTGCCTGTAGGTGTGAATATGTCTCTATGTGTTAGCCCTGCAACAGACTGATGACCTGTACAGGGTGTACCAAAAGCCTTGCTCTGTGGCAGCTGGGAAAAGCTTCAGCCTGAATTGGATTTGTGGAAGAAAAGGGATGGATGGACACGCCATTACTCACCAATCAGACAAACAGGATCTTGGCAGACTAAAGGACTGAGATAGCCAGAAGCAAAAAAGTCCAAAATACATTACCCGTGCTGTTTGTATTATGTGGTAACAAAATTATTCTCCTTCATTAGAAACAGATAATAAAAACCTTCCTGCTAAAACAGTTTCTTATGGAAAAGTTCAATTTAATGAGCCAGGCAGCTTATTAAACTGAGTAATGATCAAGACAAGTGGACAAATTTCCAGAAGATATCAGCAGAACAAAATGGATTATCACCATAAAACCAAGAAATGCCTCATGCTTGGCAAAATCATCCTTTTACAAAGAGAGGTCCTATTATTAGAACATAGTATTGGTATAATAACATGTTTTTTTGCCTTTAGTAAAACAAATTGTCTAACAATCTACATTATTTGTTGAAATATCATTTATTCATACTTCTCCGTTTATGAAAAAAGTGAAAAGCTGCTACCATAACATATACATCCTGAATGAACTATGATAGGGTTGTTGGTGCCACAGTAGGAAGTGACGGACAAGTCAGGCTTGACATCTGAATTATCCTGGACAATGCACAGAGTTCATTAAAAAAGAAGCACCTCAGTCATGAAAGTTCAATCCACCACCATATGTTATTGTTCCCATCTCAAATATGTAGTACAACACCAGTGTATGGATGCACACCTATTAACATAGCATTTTAAACATTAAAGTAATTAGAACACTTCAAAAGCATCCACATGTGCATTTCCCAAGTTAGAGTTCTTCACAGTGCGGCCAGAATTATGTCTTTATCTTATCCTTTATGAAAGTGTTGAGCTGTTAGTCTCTCCTCCATGCTGACTGTCCAGTAACACTCCATGGATGTTCTGAAGGACAGTGAGAGAATACTCAGTGAGAATACATTTGCACATTATGTTAAATATACAGTTGAGTTTACAGCCATCATCATTTTGGGCATTTAAGGATTTCTTTAAAGTGTTCTTTTTCCAGGGCAGATGACGTTTCTGCCAAGAAAAGTTGTCAAATATCCAGCCAGAATTATGTCAGAAGCTTGTTGATGGTAATCAAAAGCATTTGGTCATTTGGTCAAGGTGCAACTTGCTAAGCGAAAAATAGGAAAAGTAGGCATGACTTCTACACATGACTCAGTGTAGGAGAGGACAAAGGTTATGCAATGTTGGACTCTCACTGAAGCCATGGGTCAGAGTAAAAAAACAAACTATGATCAATACTGGTAAGTCAGTAAGTAGAAACTTACCACAAGCTGGTGGTGTGTACAACTCTCCATCAGCGACAGAACAGAAGGATGCTGAGAGAGAATGGAAAAAGGGACATGGTCCTCAGGATCATATCCCAGCTCTCTGAATACTTCCACCAGGTTCTGCAGGCCAGCAGACAGTAATAGTATTATCATTAGAGAAGTGCTTAGTGTTATGGTTAATATTTATGCTCATGGTCATGATACGCTTTGTTATCATTGCTCCTAATGGCTCCTAATCCTGTCCTTGGAAATGCATCTGTTCTTCAGTTCTGCTATTACACACATACAACAACTAACAGTTTGTTATACTGGAGATTTTCTTCAGGGGTCCATCTTATTTTGACAGCACCTCAATCATAGTACCATTAAAAGACTAAACATAGTGCCTGGAAGGTAACAAGTGTGTGATCTTGTAAGACTTACAAAAATTACAAAGCCTTGCTGAGATAAGACCTCACCTATTTTTCTACATTTATTCATTTTCCAAATTAATCTAATCCTTCATTTATTTTAGTTGTAATTTTTATTTATTAAATTTACTAAATGCTCAGTTTTAGCTCTCATAGGCATCCATACCGCAGTGTGCTCCTTCTGATTCGGGCTGCCGGAGGGAACGTGGCTTTTGTCTTCCATCTTAGTGATTTTGTGGCAGATGACAGAAAGGAGAGCAGGGATCGACACTTCCTGCTCATCCTCCAAAATGCTTGATGCACTGAGAGCCCCTTCTTCCTTGTAGTCAAGTTCAGAGGAGGAGAGGTCTGCATTCTCTTCTATGATGGGCATAGACTGAATACACAACCCACAATGATAATGTGAAATGCAATGCAGTGATTTTGCATGATACTTTTCCTTTTACATACTCACTTTGACAAGATGGCTCAGTGAGAAATGCGTGAGTTTTTGACCAAGGACCACGCTAAGTGCTCGGATGAAGCCCTGTGTGGGGTTGGGGTCTGCAGCAAAGTACTTCAGCATGGACACATAATCCAATCGAGAGGGCGAGAAGGAGTGGTCTGCAAACATGTGGAAAAAGAACTGAGGAAAGAAAAAAGACCACATTTTACAGTTAATTCATTTATTAACTGCAGCTCATTTAACCTGAAAAAAGATGATGGAGAATTAGAAAATGATCAGAATGACTGGATCCACTCCCTTTTGTGTTGTAGGTTAATGATTTTTACAATATGGAAATGAACAAAATGGCATTTTTTATTGTAACATTTCAAAAGCTGGAAAATGCTCTATAGCACCTTTGATGTTTTTACACTTTGTGGGGTTTTTTTGTCTTTTTTTTTTCATTTATGTTGATTGTGCACTACGCCCATCTAAATTTACCACTGTGGCAGTGAAACAACCCAACCAAGTTTTTAGGCTTGATAGGAAGTCACCTTGCGAAGGTTGGCCAGACGCACATAAGGTACAGGCTCAGAGGGGTCCTCGGGAACAGTCTGGACACTTTCAGTGGAGAACCACAACTCTGTCTGATGACAAAGAGGCAGGAAAGCTACTTAATCACTTCCTTTTAGGGAGGTATGTATTTCATTTTATACTCTACCAAATACATAATACAGTCTAAATGTGATATTATAACTCAAACCAAGGCCTGATCACGGAACAAGAAGGGTCATAGAAAGTGTGAGGGTAGCTTTATCTAGAGTAGAATGATTTAATGTGATTTTTAAAAAATCTGTTAAAATGTTACAGTTAACAAAGCAACAAATGGACTTACTCTCAAGTAGTTCTCCTCATTTATATAGCCTGTGTCACCAGTATCTGCTGCCTTGAACTGTTGTAGCACATCCAGCAGCTGACTTAACAAAGGAAATGGCCAAGGAAGAGCAGCACTGAGCAGAAACCGACGCCAGTCTACCAGCTCATAGCTGTCCGTCAATGAAGACACAATCTCCATCAACTGGGAACAGAACAGACAATAACACTGTTTGCAAAATCTGCATAATATGACAGAACAACATGAGGCAGAAATGTTTTGCAGTCTTTAAACCACACTGTCACATATTATTACTCAACTCTAAAAGTTTCTGTACCTGCGATTCACTTTTGTCCATCCAGGGCTCAGGCAAGGTGTCTTTGCCCATGTTAGTAGTTATGATATCTTTGAGCAAACTGAAGAACCCAGACGTAGACATGAAGCCTTAAAGTCAGCAGGGAGGAGAAGTAAATAATGGATTAACTGACAGACATTACTGTAGAATTAATTGCTCCACACCAGAGCTTGTCTCTCCAATTTGCACCTGATGGAGAAATGCTGTATAGCTGCTGGTACAGTAACTCTAGCTGAGCTATGGTTGGGGTGGACCTCATGGGTTTCTCCAAAGGAGGTGGACGGGGAGGGGGAAGTGGGCTAGCAACCACACGGCAGTCTCCATTCAGATAGAAGTCAGAACACTCCTGATGAATAGAATATGGAAAATGATGGAAGTGTCAGATTCTTCTGGAATAATTTATTAAAATGTGATATATATATATATATATATATATATATATATATATATATATATATATATATATATATATATATATAAGAAAGAAGTCATTACTTACCAACACCAGCTCATTCTTCAACTTAGCACCAGTCTCTATATGGTGGTGAACCACTTCTGTTAATTGGTCAATGCTAAAGAAAAGAAGAAAGACTCATAAAATATGAAGAATTTCTTTTATGCCATTTATGACAGAAAATCTCTCTGATTCAAAAATAGTGTATAAAAAGTTGACCATTAGTATAACATTTATCTTAGTGGCAAAAGCACCTATTGACATACATGTATAGCATTATGGTAACAATGACATACTAAAATCATTTGTCGCACAATAAATAAAAATTACATCAAGGGGCAAACGTGTGGTGATACCCTTTGCAAATTGTGAGGCTTAGATAATGCAATTACACTGATAGGTTACTAGATCTGAAGACTTTCAAGCTGATGCTCACACTGTACCATACCTCTTCATTTCTGCAAGATAGCGTTCGTGTAGCCACTTCTCCATGTTGCCAAAAATCTCTTCTACTGTGCTTTGCAGAGACTGTACCATCACCAGACCATGAGCTTTCACCAGTGCAATGCGGGCCTTTACCGCATCCTCTAGAAAGCAGGCACATGCACACAAACAACCATATATATGGATATAAGAGGCAGAGAGAGAAACCACTTAGTGTGTGTGTGTGTGTGTGTGTGTGTGTGTGTGTGTGTGTATACCCTCATGAATTACTGCAGCTGAATATTCTCCGTGCAATTTTTCTCTAACTTTAGGATTATAAGACTTCTCTGAGTTTCTCTCCTCGGCTGTTGCCTGGCTGGGTGTCTGTGGTAGGGATGACTGATCTGGAGCAACAAAATGAACAGTGAAAGTTGTGTGGGCACCACTATGACTTTATTAATAATCTACATGAGACATGCCTTTTTTGGATGACTCCTTTTGTTTGTTGGTTTTATTTTCACTTGTGGAGGCTTTCTCCTTTTCTTTCTCTGGTAGTTTCTCGTCCTGCTCTTTTATCTCCGACCGGTCTGTTTCTCCTGACACCTATAGAAATATATAATCCATTCCATTCAGAAATCAAGTATATACTTCCATAAAAATACCTCCATGAATTTTTTTTAGGAATATACATAGACCATTACCAGATTGCTGATAGCTGTGAGTGCTTCCTCATAGCCAGATATCAGTTTTTCGTGTGGTGGCTATTATATTTAAAAAAAAATTTTTTTAAGTGAAATGGTCAATAACATCAACATTTTTATGTAAGTTAAGGTACAAATTCACAAACCGCATCTAAAATCCATTAACATTAGCAAGATGTGTCTATGTGTGTGTGTGTGTGTGTGTGTGTGTGTGTGTGTGTGTGTGTGTGTGTGTACGCTGAAAAATAAAGGGCACATAAAGAGAGACAGGAAATCTGACTTGAACAGGTTCTGGCTGATCTTGGCCTTTTGTCTTGGAGACCCTTCCAGAGGCTCCAGGATGTCTGGTGAGTGGAGTACTAAAGAAAAAAACAAAACAAAACAGGGAAGTGTTTCTATGACTGAACAACAAACAATGAAAACCAGTGCAAGTGTGCTTCTCCCTTACAAATGTAACTTCTTCTTGTCCTCTCCTTCATCCAGATTGCACAAACTTGATCCTGGTGGTTCACTACTGATGAAACAAAAACTTTCTGTGCTCATTATGTGTAAATATTTAGCATCCTATCATTTCACTAATTAATATGTATTAATATGTCTGAGCGGCTAATAATAATATCCGTCTTGCCTCTCATCCTGATCCTTATTTTCTGTGTTTTCCATTAAAGGAACATAAAAAAAAGTTGAGAGTGGTTTGGGAAGCATCTGTCCACACATGCTTAAATAGTAGACCCTGAGAATACAGAGCGTCTCCTGGAAGCGGTTCAACTCCACCTACACAGCATTAACAATCAAAGATTATGGTGATATTTAAGAAACATTTTATGTAAGAGACATAGCCAAAACAAAAACTACAATGTTACCTGCGTAAGTATAGAGTGGTGGTTGACGAGAACAACAATGTGCTCCTCCAACCAACCATCACTCATGAGAGAAGCCCTCTCTTGCTCATCCTGCTCCTTACGCTTGTCAGTAATGTCCCACAAACGTTC
Organism: Aulonocara sp. 'chitande type north' Nkhata Bay; assembly: GCF_057382095.1. NCBI lineage: Eukaryota > Metazoa > Chordata > Actinopteri > Cichliformes > Cichlidae > Aulonocara > Aulonocara sp. 'chitande type north' Nkhata Bay. The sequence continues at coordinate 28,455,040 of NC_141355.1, read as the reverse complement.
ACGTAGCTCCTGTATGCCCGCAAATCATTAAATCATAAATATATGTTTTTTTTATTTTAAGTTTATTTCATTGGTTTTTAATACAAATTTCATGATTTTAGGAATATTTGTTTTGTTTTGTATTGTAAAGTCTTACATCCAATCTCAGATGTAGCTCTTCTTTGGTATCCTCATCTTCTTTCATATCATCGGGTATGCTGTTGAAGTTCTTCTGCCATTGAGACACTAACTCCTGCTTTAAGTCTGGGCGCCCCAAATAATGTTTGTAATGCTCTCTGCAGACACCAAAAACCAAAGAATGCACATTAATAAATTAATATAGCACCCGTTTTCATAAATGATTGTTTTCAATGAAAATTCATCTTTTATTTGTAAAACATTTCTGACCTATAGGTTTAAACAAAGGCTTGGCAGAATACCTGATATTAAACAGGTGATGGTTGATAACAGAGCGTTGCAAGCGCAGCTCTTGCATCACCGTCTTTACACCGTCTACATAAGAATCGCACAATGTGTCCCAGTATGAGCACAGGTACTCTGGGATCTCCTAGACAGGATCAAATGGAAGTATGAGAGGACAGAGTAAAAAAAGACAAAACCAAACAAAATACTCTTTAATGCAGCAGAAGATATATAGCAACGAATTTCATCTAATAAATCTCATTAACTCTGAAACTGCTCATGGACTAAATTGTGTAATAAAGCCTCCCTATAGTTACCTCCAGGGAGTCATATCCGCTAACTAACAAAACTAAATCTTTCAGGGAAGACAACAAATGTATACAGGGTCGTATCATACTGGAGGAAGTGGCTCATCCACATAGAGCTGGACAGATGATCGGGGGCAGAAAGACTTAGACTTAGGTGAGTTTTTGGGGGCTCCTTGACAGCTAACACTGCACACTGAGGATAGTGATGCACTCCTACTGGGCCCTTTTGAGAAAGCAAGAAAAAATATGTAAATAATCACAAATTAGTGCCAAACCACCCTAATATACTTATTTGTCAAAAATATCAAATGACCTAAAACAAGTCAGTGAAAAGACACACATAATTGTTTAAATTAGCAGAATACTGAGCAAGTCACCTCTGAGACTTTGGACCTCTTCCTCTTTAAGGCTGGAGCAGGACTCTGTGGGCTCAATAGTTTCTTCAGTGAGAGCTGTAGGCTGGTCTACACCTGAAGGTACACTTGAAGAGGACAACTTGGGAGCTTTTGCACTGTCTAGTACGGCATTTTCAACAGGAGGACTGGAAAAAGCTGATAAGAGAATATGTCATAATTTTGAAAGTAAATGCTATGAAGAAGTGATCTACAACACTTAGTTTACTATATAAATAAAAGTACTGTAGCTAATCCTGGAAGCATAGGCAAGGATGATGACAATCCAAGTTCACTAAATTGAGCTGAATTACAAAACTCCAACCACTCACCTCCCTGTGTTTTCAACATAGCTTGATGCAGGATAGACTCCACCCTACTGTAAAGCTCCTGAACGTCTACATCTGCATCAACACGGACCAAAATGTTTTGCTTTTCGCCAAACCATTTCTCCAGTTTTGGCCAGGTATCCTGAAAAGCTGTTATCCTGAAGGGAAGAAATCATGTTGGATATTAACAGACACAGAACAAAGGTTATTCCTTCAAATTAAGCTCCCTATTTTCTTCTTTTGTACCTGTGTCCAATCTGTGCCAGATACACATTCTTGTCTGCATGCTGGGAGGTTCTAGGAGCATCGTCCAGATCTGCACAACATAAACATTACACTAAGATTTAACTTGTTTCATGTAAACACAGCCTAACAGTTAATATTTGGGTGAATCTTAATATACATTTTTAAGCTCCTAAGAGTTTATCAAACCCATTTTAGTGTATCCACGACTGATTGCATGCTCATCAGGGATATCCAGGAGCAAAACCAGGTCCAGCACAGGTGCAGGGGGTGGTTGAGGTTTTGGTGGATTGGGATCTTTAGCAAGGTTCTTGCTGCTATTTACAACTTCCTTTTCTAAGGATACATCTCCACCAAGGGCTTTCTCTAGAAGATGTGCCTGAGCGATGTCAAATGGGAATCCATCCAGAATCCAACCTGACTGAGATGGAAGCTGACTAATGCAGACACAATAATTATTTCACTATGTAGAGCATGATTTGTTGTTCATTTAGTATATGAATATTTGGATTTCTATTACCAACATGACATTTACTGGTAAAATTAAGACAATGGCCTCAACATTTCTCACCTGATCGCCTCTACTATAATGTCCACTAACAGCTCATTAGGGATAGTGTTCCCTTTCCTCAGCTCTTTTTCCACAGCAGCTCCTTGTATGGCTCGCTTCGAAAGCTGGAAAAGTAAGAAAAGCTTTTACCCAAATTCCAAATCATTCGATTTTCCAAATATATATTTGTTTTTTTTAACAACAAAGATCAAAAACAATTTCCCTCAGGCAGATTGGTGTTATAAAATGGATACAGGCTGTTACGTAGTATAAGTAAATAGAAAAATGATAAGTAAATTCAAAGATGATAAATACAACACATACAGTACACAAACAGCACTTACTGTTGCATTACCAGCTCTATTTTCTTCTTGGTTTTCAAGATCTGGAAAAAGATGAAAAAAGAAGTGATGATAACAGCTTTGTGTACTAAGCAAAGAAACACACCATTGTGTATAATACAAAACAGAGTAGAATAAAATCATTAGACCTTCAGTAACCCACCAGATTTCACTGATGTGTTTGCGAGAGATTGCTCATTGTCTTCCTCACGCTGCTGCGCTGTGCCCTGTTAATTTTGTCCAAAATAATTGTTTGAAATGACAGCAGAAATAACTGAAATGTTTGCCGAGAGGTTAGTTATGTTTGGCTGTAACTGCAAAATTGTCTTGGTAAAAGAGGAACCGTTTCTTGGTGTCTCGGCAAGAAAGAGGAACAAGACAAGAACTGAAAGGTAGACAGGAAGGGCTAGCCATGAAAATAGAAGATGATTTTCTAGGTGAAAAGTCATGATGATGTTGATCTGATCTATGTATAAAATGTATCTGTGACGCATGAAGGGGCGTCAGTAAACAAACCCTGATGTTATAAAATAATTGTTTGTGCTTTAGTAAGTTGAAGATCAATTGCTGTGTTCAGTGATCTTCCCACATGTGAATTAAAATCTTCGTTTGACTTCACCCGGCCGGACCAGTGTGGTTATTTTTCGATCACCTCTTGTACCCTTTCTCAATTCTTGAATCTTAACACCGTGAAAAATCTTTTAAAGTCTATTTATAATAACAATGGATGCTACTAAAGTTACAGTACTCATTTTACTGTCTCTAACTAACCTTCTCTCCGTTCTTGTGAGCATTCAGTGCCTCTTCAATCAAAGTATCAGTCGATAAGACGTAGATGCCATGTGCTGAAGCAGAAACAATACATACAGTGACAACTAACCATGCAATTATATCCAATATCCATTTATAATACAAGTATAATATAAGTAAAGATTTAAGTGGAGATTAACTTTGTGTTTGTATATGCATTTCTTATATCATGCCTTCAGCAATCTTGGACAGGCAGGTGGTCTTGCCAGAGCAAAACTTTCCAAGGACACAGGCCTTAAGGATAAAGTGTGGAAATAGGGATGATGATGGTTCAGTGATGGGTGGATCAACAACGTTCCTCAGTCGTTGGACAATGTACCCAAGAATATCATTGTTGGTCACGGGTAATTTCACTTCCACAGCTTCCTCTGGCCATCCCCACTCACCCATCATATTCTGACAAACGTATGTCAAAGACAAAGAGGACCTTAGGCATTCAGACAGCATCGGGTACTTGAATTTAGATACACACTTCTTCAATGTCAAAAATGTAGCTCAATCGCTCAATCAATGCCACTTTTTATTCTAAATAAAGTTACCTCGTCAACAAAAGTTAGCTAAGGGCAGGCAAATGTGCATACAAAATATGTTTGAAACACTGCATTCATATTTCAAACTCACAGTGTATTCATCATAGTCCTGGTTGTTGAGTATCTCCTGCTTCTGAAGCTCTATAGTGTCTAGTGGTTCACGGAACCCAAACCCTGGCTGGCGGTCCTTTACTGGCTCATAAAGTGGAAGACCACTGAACAGCAATTCCTTCCACTCTCTCATCAGCTTCTCTGGAATCCGACTGGACATCATAGCAGAAAATGACAGGAGGCAAAGCTTGAATTCTGAGGTTGGATATGGACTATAAATCTGAACAATCTCCAGTCTCTTAATTCAACCGTAATACGTTTCTTAATGTTGTCTAAATGTATTCATTTAGTCAATCAATGTTCACTGAGGTGGAAAATGCTGTAAATAAACTCTGCAGGGATGCTTAATCTGGTCATGAGTAGGAGCGCTGACACAGGACATGAGACATGTAAAACCTAGTATAACATACATACAGCATTGCAGATAGACGGATAGATCAAAAAAAGCAAATATGGGGCATGATGAGCATGAGAAAAGACAGTCTGGACATTTACATGGCCCGATTTTATTTGACCACTGGTCAGTTGTACAATGACAGTTTCCAATATTGGTATTTTTTCACAGGTTTGAACTCACATCAGCATTTGCACCATACTGTGCAGTGCTTTAGCATTAACATTAAAAACAACTTTCAGTTAGATTTCAGTTTGTCAGTACTTTCCTAAAATATTTTCTATTTTGTTTTTGAGTAAAAAGAAACTAAAATAAAATATAATCTATATTTTAAAAAGTGCCCAAATTATTTCAGTTACTTTTTCAGAAAAAAATGTGTTCTAATTTAAACAAATTAAATCTGTATATAGAGCAGAGTACGTGCTCTTTTCACCCTTAGTCCAATTATTCACATCATGAAGTTGCCAATGTAAAAATATTTCTGCAACTTATTAGTGGTACCCTCTGAAAACATACATAACACATTTTTGAATTTTCACACATTTATCAAATGACCAAGAGGTCTGTTTTGAAACCAAACACCATTTGCTGCATTTATACTTCATCTTTACAAAGCAACTATGTTACGTACTTTCCATTGAGCAGTCGATATTCTCCAACCTTTGTGGCCAAGTCCATTATCTGCTCCAAAATGCCCCTGCAGTTCTCAAAATGCTTCTTATATTTCCTTTGAGTTCTCTCAACAGCAATCCTGTTACAGAATTCAAGCTCCTTTTTGATCTCTTCTGCACGATCCAACTTAGCCTGCTGAGCCAGAGCCTATATGAGACCCCAGTCAGAAAGAGGGAATCAATGGAGAAGGTATAAAGGTTCCTGCTAATCACCAGTGTTTTTAAGAAATTAGGGAAGATGCTAAATATTACATTTCATCATTTACTGCATAAAATTTAGTACTAAGTTTTATTCACAAAGAGTTCTGAAGACAAAGACAAAAAATAACAAAAAGGAGAATTTATCACTACTACTGCCTAGTGCACAAAAAGGCACAAAAAGACCCTATAAGAGATTCTGTGTACATTTAATTATATGATTTTATACATTTCTTCTGTAAATAACAGCTGAATTTGAAAAATGTTTTCACAAAATTCTCCTCTGATGTTGCCTGAGAAATTAAATTAGTGATAAAACCAGCACAAAATGGTGACAACATACAAAATATTTGACATTTAGTTAAGTGACTCTATGTTCGTGCCACTGTCATCAAATCCCATAAAAACTATTAAAAAAAAACAGTAATTAAAGTATTTAGCATTGTTGTGTATTCATCGTTTATTCGTCTGTGCCACAGTACTCCACCCCCATACTGTTTCATCATATCTGCTTTTTGTCTTTTATTGGGATTTGTTGACAATTAAACTTATAATGTTATAAAGTGATAACAGTTAACCTGTAAATCTATACCACTGCTAATAATTATATGCTAATAAAAAAGCTATATTTTCACACTGAAACCATAGTGAACCATGAACATCACTAATTTGTTTTCCACTAAATCTGTCATCTGTAGTGTATCTGTGACCACTGAATGGACATGATTCATACACTCTTAGTATATCCTTTATCTATACCTCTCAAGTCCATCTGTTTCTCTTCAAGATAACAAATTCTATTGATGCAATACAACCTGTGTAAATCTGGCCTTTTATTTTTATCCCTACTCGACAATTAATACTATTACTGACCAAGCCTAATACAAAACAACAGCAGTGAGACATCCCTCCTCATATATCATCCTATCTCACCGCCTCCCTGTCCAGAGCTTCCTGGAAGTCTCTCTCTCTCCGCTGCTGGTACTGCTGTTCTCTGAACAGGCGGTTCTCTCGGATGACCTCCTTCTGCATACGTATCTGAAGTAGCTGGGTTGCCAAACGCTGCTCCTGCTGAGTCTGACGTGTCAGTCGCTTCACCAGTTGCTCCTCTCGTCGTGCCTCCTGAAGGGTGGGGAAGAGGAGGCTAATTAGCTGATTTGGGGGTTAAAATGACAAATGACAGTCAAATAACAGACTATTTGAGGTCAAAGAAAATAGGAGGGATGGAAAAACATTTGAGAACCACTGGATTTTTTAAGTATATCTAACAAAGGCTATTAATATTTCTAAGCGAGATGTTTCACCTCCTGAGCTTCATGGACCTTGAGCTGCTCCACCAGGAATCTGTCTTGTCTTTTCTCTCTCTCCTTGCAAGCTATAGCATTTTCCTCCAGCCTCTTTCGGATTTCTTGTATGTATCTGTTGCTGGACTGTAACATCACCTTATTTCCACGTCCAAGCAAATCACGGCCCTGACTGCTGCTACCAAGGGAAAAATCTATGGGGGACTGACCACTAAAAATAGAAAGAAAGAAAAAAACATATGTAAAAAGTTATATGGTAGCAAAGATTTAAGAGTGGAACAAATGTCCATTAAAACAGACATTTAAAAATATGCTTAGTTCATAAATAAAATATTTTCCTTTTCTCTTACCTTGATGATAACCCAGCAGTAATTACCATCTTCCTGTTTGTCTCAAACTGGACTATTTCAGTCTGGACTATCTATGTGAACAAAACACAATAACACCCAAGAGACAACAGACCAAAAATGAAATTTCCTCTATGGGTTAGGAAATTATTACAGCATTTTTAGCTCTATCACACCTGTGCTTGCCGTTCTTTGCGCTTCTGCTGCTGCTGTCTCTTCTTTAGGCTGAGTTGTGAAATGTATGGAGGTGGCTTAGGCACCTGCATATAAGTAGTCTGCTTAAAAGTCATGCCTTTGTGCTTCTGATGAAATGCCTGCAACTGCAACATACACAGTTCAGAGTAGTAAGTATCTCAAACTTTATTTATTGCAATAGCATAATATAAGATAATGTAAGAAAGGAAAGGGGTTTTAGTTATAGACCAATTTAAGTAAGCTAATATTCTATTTAATCTTCCAGCACCTTGTCAATATTCTTCAGTCTTTTCTCATCCTGGACTTTGACTTGTCTCTTCTGCTCGATTGGAGGGGTCACCACAAACTGCTGTAATTTCTCCTCATAGTGCTGGGAAATTTTCTGAAGTTTCAATTCTGTATCACGTTTCACCACCTGACGCAGTCGCTATGTGAAAGGAAAAAACACTTGAAAATACACCTAAGGGCCCAAATCATGATTTCATTTTTCATTATTTGTAAAAAGCAAAACATTTTTAAACTCTAAATATGTTTCTTACCGATCAAAACAAACCTGCTTCAAAAGGAAAAAAGCCTCTAATAAGCACATACAAAACTCAACAAACAGCCCTCTTACGTCAGAATAGATCTGATGCTCCTTTTTGTGCAGGCTTGCACATCCTGCTGGCTGCATAATTTCCATCATTGTCCCACTAATTTCTGCTTTCCTGTTCTTCTCAAGTGAGACATAGAGTTGGTATAGGAGGCGTGTGGCAGCCCCCTGCTTCTCCTGAATTAGGTCTTGGGCTGTGTTTATGTCGAAGGAGATCCCAAGTAATTGGAGAGTAGGCTCAAGGCGGGTAAAATTATTCAGTTTGGAGACAGAGGTGCTAAAACGAAAGGTGTGATTTACACTTATTATGAACACCTTAAATGAACTGCAGAATTAAGCACCTGTAGCTAAGAGACAGAAAAAGGGGCAACTTACTCTTTCTTCATAAACATATTGAAATCGTTTTGCAGCTGATATTTATGCAAAACTTCCCCCATTAGGTAACCACTGGCGAAATCTTTGGCAATGGTCTTTGGCTCTGTAGAAATGAACATTTAGTCGTTTACCCAAACAAAGACTGGTATAATATATTTTGAGCAGTCCAGACAAACTATTGGCTTAATGAGTTAACGTGTTGATGAGTATTGTGTATTAACTTTGAAATAATATCCCTTGGATTGTTGACTTTATAGATGGACTAGCCCTTTGTCTTTTTAGCGTCCAGGAGCTAATAACAACATCTATACCGAACTTTAGCTTCATTAAGCTAGCAGCTAGTTCGTTGGACAAACTTACCTACAGCCTTTGACAGCTGGAGCTCCTGGTTCAGCCACCGGCACAGTATATCCGACATCGTACTTTTTCAGCTCTTACATTTATACTCAGACAACACACCACCTAACGCTACTAAGACTATGACATTTTAGCCCCAGGATAACGTCAGAAAAAACAGCGGAGCATATCCCACTGGTACACCGTTGCCATGGCGCCCTATCAACATTACCGCTGGCGTTATTAGAATGCCTCAGTATAGCTTACCCTGGATCAGTTTTTATTTCACAAACAAGTGTAATTAAAAACTAGAATTAATAACTGCTAACCGATCCAGAACCTGTGCTACTTAATACTAAAGGGACAAAAGTATTTTTAGCTACACAACCATCATCAGACATTAAAGTAAAATAATAATTTGTAATGGGGACTTAATAATAGCACACTGGGCACGTTGATTATGGTTAAAATGTTTATTAAAAAAAAAATATGGAAAAAAAGAACCACGCCGACAAACTAACAGCCAGACAAGTCATTTTATTGCATTGAAACAAATAGTATACCATTTTGTGTTAGTAGTGTTAACATTTATTTTTTCCACTCGGACAAAATGTAGTGTTTTCATTCAATAAAATGAACGGATAAAATAATCTGCTAGATATCACGAATTTAAGAACAATTTCCTGAAATAAGGTAATTTTTTTTTTTTAAATGCACAATACTTTCAGTCCTGTTGTCATGCAGAACACTAAGTGTTAGTTTCCAAGCCATATGGCAACATAAACGAGAAGTTTACAAGCCACTGTTTTGTTGTGATATTTTAGATAGCATGCATCAATTTCACAAAGACATCCGAGGCCAACGAGGAAGATGTGTAAAGCAGCAAGTTTACACTGGTATACAAAGCACATATTCAAAAATTCTACAGTGTAAACACTCATTAAAAATGAAGATGAACCTCAGAAAACAGCGGAAACTTTAAAGAAAAATTGCTCGTCTGCAGCTGCAATGAAGAGATCTCTAGCCTTACATACACTTTGTCTGGCAAAGCGAATCTCCTATGGAAAGATAGCAATGCAAAGCGGAGTAAGCTTAAAAAAAAAAAAAAAAAAAAAAAAAAAAAAAAAGGATCACAATTCTTATTCACTTTATATACAACAAATATATATTTCAAATCTGACTCTGTTTGAATTTTCCTCTCATTAACTAAATAGTAGAGGGAATATAATGCCATTTTATATAAAACATCAGGAGATTTTGTATTGCAAGAAAGTAAGGGGAAAACAGAAAATCACACTAATGTACAGTTTGTTGCATTAATAATAAGATTTCCAGGACAATAAAAAGGTGCCAGTCTGTTGATCAAAATCAACATAAATCCTGTAACACACTGTAACTTATAACCTTCGAAGCACTGCTTGTTTAAAAAAAAAAAAAAAAAAGCAAGCTTCGAAGGAACAGAATATGCAGCCATGTTTAAATACTCAGTTACATCCCCTCTTTAAAATAATCTTGGAAGATTATGATCTCCTATACTGAAAGTGGCTTATTCAGTACTGATGCAAGCTGTCGCCTCATAAATCAAAATTCAGAGCAGTTTTCTGAGAGAAAGAAAGGGGGGATACAATTTTCTCAGTAGTCAAAGAGGACTGACTGCCTGCCTGTTATCAGTTCGTCTGTGAAGACAGAGTTAAAGTTCGTTTACGTCATGATTCACGTCACAGTAGGTTTGCTTAAAGCTTGTTGGCTGGAGGCACTGAGAAACAACAGACCACATCTGCCGTGCGGGCAAGCCCTGGCCTGACTCTAAAAGAAGAAAAGAAAACAATACATCTTGCTTATTGTGTCAAATTATAAGCTTTCTATACTCATTTGTATTCAATGAGCATTTCTAGTCATTATCTATCATTTCTCTCCTTTGGTCCCTTTATCTAACCATAGAATTTAAAAGGCGGCATATATATATATATATTATTATAAAACATTTGTTTAAATGTACTGCAGACCAAAAGACAGTAAACACATAAACACAGCCTACCAAAATGATATTAAGTTCTTGTGCAGAACTCTCTAAAGAAACCAAAGAAATCTTCGCAATCCACACCGACACACCGAGAAGCCATAGCACTCACTAAAACTGATGACAAATGACATCTCCTGTACATTAAACTAAAGTGTGGGTGGGATCCACATACTGAAATACAGTGCACTTTCAGTCAATTCTGAATCACACTAGCGTAAGACATTGTTAACAGCAACATTTATGAGTAATAAGGCAATGTGTGAAATTTGATGGTGCAAAGCATTGGAAGCGTTGAATTTTGAAAACGTTGATTACCCACCCAACTAACTCGCATCAGTTGAAAATGTATAATATCAATCATCATCTCGGAGGATAATACAAGTATCAGCCTGACCGTGAAATCCGTTTCGCGGCAAACCCCCCCCCCCCCCCCAAAAAAAAAAAACAACAAAAAACTCTACTAGTAATGAAGGCAAAACAGAAGGCAAGAAAACATTACATATTCGTGTGTTTGTTCATTATAATACATCACTTTGTATTCATGTTTTTAGCTTATAACAGTGTATATCCGATGGGTTTATCACCCATATATTTCCAGACCATAATACAAAGCACCACACCCACATCTGTGTAAACTAAAGATGATTCTCATCAATAAGTGCATAGTTCCACTGATATCTCCCTGTTTCAACAGTTATTTGTGAACTGTAAATCACATGTGAGAGGACTTGAGCTTCAGTCCTGTAGCTGTCTCAAAGCAGGTAAGATTAAACCAATGGTGGAACAGCAGAAGACATGAACAATTAAAACTGCTCCTTTCCTAAAAGGTACTTATAAAGTATTTTCAGGTGCCATTATAAAGTTTGAAGCTGTGCTGCATTCAGTTTTTCTCTGTAGTGAGAAGTGAGTAAAGCTTACATCACCAAAAGAAAGAAAGGAAGAAAGAAAGGTAAGCACACTAAACACAGGAAATGCCATTTGGAAATGCCCATCACACAAAGTCACAGATCAGACACCGGGTCTCCAGAGGGTGCATATATAGTATGGTAGAAAGAGGAGAGGTATGAACAAATCATTTGAGGAGTTTTGCTGCCATGATAGAAATGTTTTGATTTATAAATATACAGATTTATATTCATAATCCAAGGACGAGAAAATAACAAGACACATTTCTACGTGTTTGGCATAAACGTCAGAAAATGACTTATTAACTGCTGCTGTCGAAATGCAACAATCATGTAGTGCTACATCAGAAGGGATACTTAGCTAGACTATGTGACTTAGCCTTGCGATACATGACACTGGTAACAGTAATGATGAAAATAATTTCACATTAAACCCCCTGACCTGGCGACTAGTACTGAGAGAGAGATGATCTCATGGTTTTGTTGATGACAGCAGGTTTGTGAGCCAGGATGCTGCTGAAGACGACAGCTGTCGTTTCTCCCCTGTATTCTCCTCTCCATCCGGGAGAAGGAATTGAGTGGAAGCAACAGAGGTAGGGGATCCCAGTGAAGGTGCCAGGCTGCCCATTTCTGCAGCATCCACGGGGGAGTCCAACTGCCAGGAGCCCTGGGGCTTGTAGCCGCCAGAACAGGCAGCCTGTGGCTCTAGGAAAGACTCGGGTGAAGGCAGATCCATGTCATCACTTGGGGCTCTAGGTTGCATCTGAGGTCGATAGCCTCCTCCTCCATAGCTGACCAACCGATCAAGCTGGGGTTGATGGCACTCGGAAGAACCCTGTGGATCCAGCTGGAGGACCAAAGAAGACCCTGAGGTCTGGATCCCTGTGTATGTCACATCGGTGTGAGCTGAACTCATAGACGATATAGAAGAAGCAGACGAGTCTGGGAAACGTGGCCTTATGGGACGCTCATCTACCATTTGGTTATAGTAGCGTAATGACGTTGGTTCATCTGTGTCAACTGACTCATCTCCTATTCCCTGCCCTGCATCATCCTCATCTTCCTCAGGAATGGCAACAAGCATATCTTTAATACAATCATACTCAGGTGTTTCTACAACACACACCATGCTGTGGGGAGATGGCTTCACGTCCAATGGACCCTGAAAGAGACAGAGTCAGTTAAATATAGTTTCACAAGACAGCATAAAAAAATAACACATAAAAAACAGGGAATGAGCTTTTGTAATCACAAAGGAAGCACAAGGAAGTTTCTAAGGATCATACTGGATTAAGCTAATACTGTACCCGTGTCCTGGGCCAATCACTGGGAAGCTTGGGCTCTGGAATATCTGGATAGAATGCCTTCTTTACCCTGGTAGGAGCAGAATTTTAATTTTAACATTTAGAATATCAAGTGCCTGAATAATAATAAAAAAAAAAATTAAAAAAAAGATGCTCTGCATTGCTGCCTTGAATTATAAAATCATCTCTTGCATACATGCAAACAAGAGAGAAAGACTAGCAAAAATAGCAGCACAACAGTCTTACCACTTCCTTTTCTTGTAGCAAGTGAAAGTGACGATGGCCAGTAATAAAGTTACAAGCCCCAAAGAAGTCAAGATCTCCAAGATGAGCCAATCAGCTGTCAGGATAGGACAAAGAGTATTAGAAATGCTACACTACCAATTTACCTACATCTAAGTACAAATTACGCTATCGATACATATATACATACACACATAGATGCATGCATCATACATGAGAATCTTTAATAATGCTGACAGACTGACATAATAAATAAAACTAGATATTTACGTACTGTAGGGCTCTATTGTTACAGTGGCAGTGGTGCCTGTGTTCTCCCCTGCTGCAGTGTAGGCCTTGACAGTAAATTTGAAGGTCCCCTTAATGAAACCCTTTGCGAAATCCTTTGCTGTGTAGCTCATCGTTTCTGGATCAGACACATTCTCTGTTCAAAGGGTAATGAACGAGTAAGGAGAGAAAAGAAGAAGAAAAGTATTAACCAGAAGCAAAATGCACACATTGTGATGAACTGCAAAATCATAATTATTCATGATCTTTGTCCTTTTAAAGTATCGTACTGTAACAGTTTTATTGGTTAAACAGGAGGAGAATCATAAATATACCTAGTAGTTTGAACTGGTAACCAGTGCTGTTGTAAATATTGTAGCCCAGGAGGAAGCCTCTTCTGTTCACCAGTGGAATCTCTTTCCAGGTGAGAAGAATATCAGCGTTCTGCTGACTGGCTGACAGAGTCAAAGCAACAGAAGGGACTGTGGAAACCACAAAAGGTGGGAAAAGGTTGGAGGAGCATGGCGAGAAGGAGAAAAGTTGTCCGCGATTAAAACACACAGCGCCATTTTTTTTGTTTATTTGCTTGTTTGTTTGTTTTTTAAAGATAAGCTTTCAGTGTGCAGCGGTATCCCTACCCAGCTCCTGCGTGTATCCCTGCCAGCGCTTCAACAGTTCCCTGGCATCTGAGGAGCAGCTGTACAAGGACAAGTTGTATCTCACACCTGGCTGGAACGTAGCTGATGACAGAGAAACAGATTATTGTGCGTTATGCAACACAATTTAAAATTCGACAGCCCCTTTCAGTGGAGTTATTTGAGGTCACTGAGGTTGTTGTAAGCTGAAAATCATCTTAATATCTTAAACCTCTTTCTGACGCGTACTCTCTCCTGTTAATCTGAATGTGACCTCTCCATATCAGAATGCACGCTCTGACCACTTTTCCATAAACCTCGAGCCAAGCACATTTTACGCAAACATTTTTAGCACAAGAGTGACTACTTGCAGTCACAAGACTGCAACTGCACGGGTGTCCCTCCAACATCTTGAGTTTCCCAGCTCATTAAAACATATCAGTGTTTTGGAGAATGCCTAAACAAACCTTTGCCACGAGATACATGCTTTCAGTCACAGTACCAGTGACAGGTCAGATTAGCAAGTTAACAATTCATCACATAGTTGCAGCTTCCCGAATCCATCAGTAACAAAGTTTGAGAGTTGTGTATCTAGCACAAGCGCAGTAACTTTAACAAATTATCCTGCAAGAGACACAGAGACAAGATTGATTGCAAGCAAACACTTGATGTGTAATTCACTTCAATCAGGTGAGCAATTACATACAGTTAGATTTTAATAATTGCCAACACATAATAATACAACACATAATACTGTAGTAACACTGTAGTAATACTGTCAGTAATTTTGCCTCCTATCAATGCTGTTGGCTGTTTTGAATGGAGCTATGAGGAACGTTAGTATAAAAATGGCTCATCTCTGAAAACTAGAAAACAGCAATATTATCTATTCCGTGTCTGAAAAGACCTGAAATTACTATACACAGTCAAGAATAATACTAACAGAAAGACAACAAAGTTTGTACCAACAATCAAAACACATACAGCACAGTGCTAAAATCCACTGAAATCAATGCTCCGTTTTCACAGGCTGACAGTTGTTGCATACCTGACTCAATGGAAACATTAGTGGTTCCAGCAGGCAACTTAATCCACTCTACAGGGCAGTCTTGTGGGCAGAAGGCATCAAGCCACTCTACCACATATCCACAGGTGGCATTGGCATGGTTTTCCCAGAACAGGGGAAAACCTTGGTCTGTATAAACTATCCTGGGCGCAGCAAGGGGTTCCACACCTGGAAGGATGAAAACAAGCTTAGCAATGTAGAAGCCACATCTATTCACTGTTTCTACACAACAGAGTGCTACTTTAGGGTTTCAACAACGACGCATGTTATACGAGTGAAAGCAGACGCTAAAACACCAGAAAGTTCTCCTTAGAAGCTGCCAGCAATGTCACATTAGGTCAAGTGTGCTGTTGAAATATAAGATAAACATCTCACACACACACTCTCCCTCCACTTTCACATACTTGTCAAATGTACTCTTGCAGGTGGAGAAGATCCTGCATCATTCCTTGCAGTTACTTTTGCTACGACGCTGCCGTTATTGCTGAAGAAAGCGATTTCTGTGAGGTTGACTGGCATGGACCAATTATTCGGTGGCAAGGTTACAGCCGGCGCAAGTGCTCGATTTTCTTCAGGACTCCAAAGGAAAACTTCATATTGTGTCAGTTTACCGTGGCTCTGTCTTCGTGTTAGAGGCTAAAGGAGATCAGGAAAGAAATTATATTAAATCGCTTTCTTCTTATTGGGGTACATTTCATGGTACGTTAAACAGTGACCTGTGTCAAAGTGGTAAAACGAAACAGGATAACGAATGAAAATGCACATGTTACTTGTCTGTGCATTATAGCTGTAGTCAACATGATGAATCTGTGCTCTTTCCAATTATACATGCATAAAGCAAATTGTCTATAATGACCATGTAAATCTAAAACAGCTCAAGTCAAAGATGAAAAAAAAAACAAAAAAAAAGGACACATTACCTTCCAAACAACCTTCCCGGTGTTATCTGTGTTCAACCATATCCAAGCATCTGGGGTATCGGGAACTGAGAAAAGTCAAAAACATACAAACGTTATGTTACATTTCAGAGACTCTAGTCCTATAGAAATGAGGACTTCAAATATCCAGTATTTAGCAACAAATTTACTTCCTAGATTTCCTTAAAGTTGAATTAATTCAGGCAGACACCCAACAATTAATCACTAAAAAATTACTGATTGATAAAATTAGGAAATAATAAACACTTGCATCCCTAATTCTGCCAAAATAAGCAACACCACAAATAAATAATTTACCATAGGTTTTAGTTTTGAAGGAAGACAGTTTGCTCCAGTTTCCCCACTTCCAGAAATTCTGCTGGGCACCGCAGCGGACTTTAACACTGTAGTGCTCATCAGGATACAGGTCCGACAGAAACACAGACCTCAGACCCACACCAGAGAAAACACGCTGGAAACAGACATTCGATTTTATAAGCACGAATGAGAGAACATCCTACATGACCTCGCATTTCTTGAGGGCAATGTGGTAGGATGCAGTCCTAGAAGAATCAAAGTGATGATGTCTGACATATTGCACAACATACACAAGCGCAGACTTCTCACCTTTATTAGTTTTTCGTCCTCTGTTGCGGTGATCTCAACCTGGCAGACAAGTGCCAAGGAAGAATAACTGTCGTACTTCCAATGCCACGACAAAGAGGCATTCCAGGCATCGGCAACGACGCTCAGCAGATCTGGCGCCACTGGACACACTGAGGAGGAAGAAAGATTCAACAACATCAGAAAAGGAAAAAAGTATTTTTTATATATTTTTGATTTCTATATGTCTGTTTTACCAGAAGAGTATGTGCAGTGATGGAGAGAAGCTAAGGTTGAGCCACCTACCTCTGTGACTGAGTTCAGCAGTGTCCGTGAGGCTGTACTGACCGAGAAGATTCTTAGCTACCAGTGTCCAGTTACCCTCCCATGTGTCTAAAGTACAGGTTGCTTCTTTCTGTCCCACATCTTGGTTGACCTCACTGCAGTCCCTAAAAAAAAAAAAGGCACAAAAAATTAGATTTGCTGTAAGTATAGCAATTCACAATAAAATGTAATCACTTCAAATTGTCTTTCTAACATATAGAAAAGGCATAGAATGAAAAACATTTTGGCCAGCGTTCAAGCTATTCCTGTAAAAGGCTTGGAAGTGTGCCAATCTGCTATCACATGGACTCACAGAGGCAAGTGGTCTCTTTGCCTAAGTGTTTTATATTTCTCGTCTTCCTCTCCCAGTAGTTTTTTTTTTCCGTACAAAAAAAAAGGATTTTTAGAGAAAGGCAGAGGAACTGTCATAAATAATATAAACACATTGTTCAAATACAAACTAAGTGTGACCCGATGATGGCTAAAAGCAAAGTCTTGGACATAAAAGCTGAAAGGGCTTTCACATCTAATTTTGTAAAACAATCTTCTGTTTTCTTTCCATCCTGGGTTCATAGCATTTTTATCTGGAAGAAAACTGCTGGCACGGTACTGTGGAGAGCATCATCGCAGCTCTTCACTGAAAAAGTTCTGCCTATAATCATGCAGGTAATGCCAGTTGATGAGCAGCACACGTGTACATTTTATATATGTTATTCTTGCCTGAGGAGAGAGGTTTAAGGCACTGCAGTTGGACCCTTTTGCTTCTGTGACCTACTGGACAAATCATTTTTGTGCTCACACTGGATAAAAAGCTTTAGGTGGCAAAAAAGAAACATCCAACATGCGGTTTGGACAGGTTTGGACGGATGTAGGATTGTTTGAAAAATACAGGTAAAGGTTCCCTGTAATGTCCATGTATTCTAGAACCTGCAGATGTTTTCTGTGAATGAGTGATTGTACAGTTCTACTGTTCCCTTTTGTGAGTGAGACTGCGTACCTGTTGTTCACAAAGTAGCGAGTTCCTCGTTGACTGCCATACAAGTGAGTGTCTCGTCCTTTACCCCACTGGCACACAGCTGATCTTAAGTCATGAGTCTCACATTTAAAATCAATGGGCAGTGGTGGATCTGGGGATGTGGGCAAAAAAAAAAAAAAAAAATCTCAGTCACATTTTTAGAGTCGTAAATATTAAAAGATATAAATGAATGTATTTTTCTGCCATGCCCAAAACATTAACCCAGATTAGATCTAAACATATTTCAAACGTGTTTATCTTACATCCAACAAACACAACGGCTCCATACAGTTTTTCCTTGTCTTCTGGCAAACAAAGCATGTTGCTCCCTGACTGGCGAGAGGCCACCAGATTAAACACTGTAGTGGAATAGGTCCGCCTGCTCAGTCGTGTCACGCTCGTGGTGTTCCCGTCGTACTTTAGCTTATCTAAGACCATCCCTTCATCCAAAATGCAACAGAAGGTGATGTTGGCCCCCACAGGTAAAACTTTGTCCTGGGGAAATACCTTAACTCTCTGCTCACTATTGGGGTGATCATTTCCTGAAATAGAAAACAGATCGAGAAAGAATAAAAAAAAAAATTGAGTTAAGAGAGTAGTAAGGTGTAAAAAGACACTGATATGCACAAGGCAAATATTTTAGGAGGTATACATTTTAAAAGAATGAGGCCTTAATGAGAACATGCCAACAGGATACTAACTGGGTACTTAGATCTTCATCTTCTCTTTCTCTCTCTGTTCCCTCTGCTCGTCTGATCACAATGGGAGGGAGGGCCTTTAGCTGCTCTGCCCCTCGACTTTGGAATTCCCTACCCCCGGACCTCAGAAATATTAGTTCATTCTCTCTTTTTAAGTCCACCCTCAAAACTCATCTGTTTAAAATTGCCTATTCTTAAATTTCTGTATGTTTTAACTTTTATCTTCTATTTTTATCATTGTGTATATTTCCAGTTTTTATCTGTTGTACAGTGTCCTTGGGTGCTTTGAAAGGCGCTATTTAAATAAAATGTATTATTATTATTATTATTATTAATATTACTTAGGTTTTAACTAATTACTGATGGTCTATAATATACATCCGTGCCACTGACCTTGAAGTGTCTCAGTCTGACTCCATTCACTTGTAGTGTGCCCATCTCTTGAGCAGATTTTGACTGACAGGGAGGTACACTCCAGGGGGTTAACTGAAGTCCACGTCCACTGGTGCAGACCACTCACCTTATTCACTGTCGGAGAGACTGTCTCCTACAGAACATACACAGAATGCACAGTTCAAACAAGTAACTGGTGAAATATTGCGACCGTCATAGAGAAGAAATCACCTACTTAGTGCACACAAAACCTAAAGTTCACGTAAAATCAAAGCAATCACTACAGGAAAATATGCAGCACAAGATGACGATTCCCTTTTGAAAAAAAAAAAAATACTATACAAATACCAAAGATGATTTTCAAAACAATGTTACCAGTACAGCAAATCTTCCTACACTCATAATTACTACAATTGCTTTAAAATTCCATGACAAAACAAGTTCGTAGAAAATGAAGTGCTCTTACATAGAAGACAGTTTCATTGAATTCAGTTCTTAGAATGATGAGGTCAAAGGTCGTCGCGCCTCCTCCCAACCAGGATATGGAGAGTTCCTGTGTGTACCAGTTAGGAGACAGCGTCACCCGCTGAGGTACTGTAAGGCCTGGGGGGAAAAAAAATCCCATCAGGGTTTAGTGATTATAGGACACACAGTTTAACTCTAAATGGCTTCTTAGAATTAAAGAAACCTTCAACATTAGATGAGTTCAGCAGAGCAGAATATCCGATTTATTAAAGTTAAGGTTTCCTTCACGTGTTTCAGTTCTTACCAGTATCTGCATGAGTGTGTGAAGTCGAAAACCCCAGGACAATCCACAGGAGCCAGACAAAGCCACTGCTAATAAGCTTTGAGGTGGGAGTAAGACTTAAGTGAGCCATTTTTATCTACTGGCCAAGCGTCCGCTTACAGATCCTGATGAAGTGATGGTCCTCTTCACTACACTACCGTGTTAAAACATCCTGAGAGGCAAAACCTATACAGAGGAAGGCCTGTGGAAAAACCCAGAAGGACAGAGTTCAAAACAACGATAAATGTATCATGTATCATGTTAAAACATAGATATTATTAAAAAAAGAAAATAACAGCCTGGCTGTGAAAAAAAATAATGCTAATGACCGAGAGTTACTTGGGGACACTGTGAAGCTGTCCTAATGTTTTTTCCATGAAAATATTCTGGCACGCAGTGTTTTTAAGAAATGTTCTTTAGGTTTGTTTCTGACACTGCTGGGTTCACTGGGGACCAATGTGTTGAACTGACTTCAATTTTTGCAATACCTCACTGCAAGCTGCCATTCTTATGTTACTTCTTGCCAAAGCCAGATGTACAACTGCCAAGAAAAGTCAACCGTAAGGAGAAAAAAAAAAAAAAAAAAAAAAAAAAAACCAAAAACTTCGCCGTGGCAGCTGTTTAAGCACACACATCACACACACTGGTTATGAAAACCCTCCTGTTCCTGGTATTTGGATTATCCTGTACTTGTCCTCCTCTTAAAGGTCCTAGTTTTTTATTTTTTCTAAGCCGTTTTGGAGGGTTTTGATTTAACACTGCTCCTATCAACCGGACTTATGAACAATCAGAAAGATACAGACAAACTGGATACAAAGACAACTGTGGCACCAGCATTGCAGTTTCTTTTGGCTGCCGGACGTATCTGCATGTTTGATTTGGCACAGACTTTATGCCTGACGCCCTTCCTGACACAAACCTCCCACTTACCCAGGCTTGGAACCGGCACTACCAGTACACTAGCTTTGAACGCCCCAAGGCTGACTCTGTGTCTCCTCCCGGTTTCGAAATGAGGATCTTTTGCACACGTTATCCACAGCACCATACAGCCCCACAGCTGTGGGTCAGACAAGACAAGAACATGTATGCCATGCAGCTGGAACTTTTTGTGCATTTAACAGGTGCTCTACATATAATCTTGCATTGCTTGACCCTACAGATTAAAGCCACTGACTAAAATCATTGTGCAATATAAAAGATTGATGTAGCTATGGCAACATTACCAGTTAGTCCTGTCTTGAGGCTTTGAGCTGAGCTTTGTGGGCATTACGACTTAGCCACTGTGGGCCAATGTGTGCTCACACAAAGTGAGTTATGAATCAGAAAGCAGGTCCACCCTAAAGTACGCCCTACTTTATCCCCTTTTTTATTCTAACAATTTAATAAATGATCTTTAGGTTGTATTAAATAAAACTTTAAACTACGGGCTGAGACTATAAAACCACTGGGGAGGTATTTACTGAGATCATGGATAAAATGAGCCAACGGGTCATTTTTCCATTCATCTCTATACAAACAGACAGACCTCCAACCTATGTCCAACTTTTATATATAGTCTATGATAGATGAGCACATTTAACTATTCCTACCAGGACTTTGGGTTAATTGAAAGTAATGTAAGCTGAGTAGACACACTTGCATGTAAAGGCAGCTGGCAGCAGTGTAGATCGAGCTGAAGATAACTTGTACAACAACGCAGAGCTATCTTTTCCAGGGAAATATCAAGCCAACCATTTATTTTCACTAAATGGAATGTCAGAGTGTATTCAATTCTAATGTCAACAAAACTCCTTCCACAGGTACTGCCAGTCAAAAATCTGTACCACCTCGGCCTGCTCACCGTCTGTTTGGCTGCCCTCTAAAACCACACAAATCGTTCACAGCTGTTATGGTAAACCACAGCTGCACTCAAATACTCTGCAACTTTTTGGGATTTTAAATTCTACTTTTTTATTTTTTTGTTAAATTGTGTAATACATTACATTTCAGTTTGACCCCTGACCTCCCTGTAACTTACAGGACTTCACTGTTGCCAACTTAGCAGCTTTGTTAATAGATCTGGCAAGCGTTCCTAGTCCCTATTGAAAAATTGACAGCGGTGCTGTCATCAAGAGTGATGTTCACATCCCCATTGCACTCTACCAGGCTCAGAGCAGACACAGGCCTGCGCTGCAGAGTACGACACATTCTGCTGCTTCTAAATTTGTCTTTGAGTGACGATTTTCTTTTTCTCAGCTAATCAGACATGAATCTTTCCACCCACTGACCAAAGCTTATTGTAGATTGCTATCAAATATGCAAGTACATAAATTGGTATTCTAGATAGCTCTACAGCAAACAGCTTATTCATTCTGCTAGATAAAACTGCCAGTTTGTCTGGCAGAAGCAGCTTAAGAAGAATGAGACAGGCATTTATCATTTCACAACATGTGAGAACAAAAATAATTTTTGCACCCTCTTTAAAATATGATTAAATACATAAAAATACTTGCAAACATAAACTTTAAGTCGTGACTCATGTATGGTGTACATTGGGTGCCTGATTTTCTTCTAAAGTTAGATAATTTAACACAAAATGTGTCGCAGTGCACAGGGACGGAATAATCGAGTCTTAACCCCGATGAACCTGCATGTGGTTGTGTACGCATATAAATCTCAGTTCTTGTGTTTTGAACCATCACTGACATTTGCAGTTCATCTGGTTTCCCTCGAGACAGGCTGGGGCAGGCCTCAAACGTCTCTTTAGCTTGACAAAAACACGCCTCTGAAAAACAACCAAGCCCTTTGGAGCAATAACGTGACATGTTTCAAATAGATGAGCAAACAATTCCTGCCAAAACCTTAAGCCTCGTTGCCAAATAAGTGATCCTATCAGTACTCCATAGTGACATTGAGTATGACCGTGCAGCATCATGCGGATATATTTTTAGATGGCTGTTTCATTAATTCATGACGTGGCCCACTGCAAACTTTGCAAATACCACAAGAGTACGAGAGCTACTGGATTTCATAACTCTTTTGTGTCAAGGACAGATTCAACATAAGATAAGAAAAAGATTCTATTTATCCTGGCAGAGGGAATAAATTAGAACAAATTTATAATCTGCTTCAAATCTTGAAAGCCTTGTGTTTGTTTCTTAACACTACAGTTCTTTGTTAAAGCTATAGGCTATGGCAGTCATTAACTGAAACATCAATCTACACAGTAGACCAGCAGTCAGTGGATTTAAAGATCAGTTTTTTTCTTTTGACTCCTAAAGTAGTTACAGATATCTTCATGTTTGTTTGTTGGCTGTGATTTAGACATGACACGTGAATAAATAAACCTCGCGGTCATCGATCTAGCTCTTTCTGCATGCATAGCAATTGCATTTTCCTTTCTAAGCAGCTGCTTCTTCTGCATTCAAAAAGCACACTAAACCCAGCAGTATTAATGTGATTTATTTAATGGGACTTTCTGCAGAGCTGGCTATAGCAGTTCAAAAATCTTCTGTTTTTTTCCTGCCATTAAAGTGCACTTCACATGAAATTCAGAGGAACTGTTCAATATAAATACAGCTGAGTGGAGTCAGTCTATTACACATTTTTGTGCTTGCACCAAAACAACAGTTTTATTCCATGTTTTGTGGTTTCCCACGTGAGAGGGCATTCTCCTTTCTTTGAGGATTATTTTTCCAAATTTTCACACCACGTTGAAATGTTTTACAAGCCCCAACACAATTCTTTGAGCCTCAGGGTACAAGACAAAAACAACAGCAATTTCTCTTTTTAAACAGGCTGCACTGATGGGAAGTGAGGGCATTGGGGGGGGGGGGTCTGTACATTCTGGGAAATCTCATCCAAGAAACTGATAGCTAAAAATGCACATCAGCACACAAATCAATACCTCTCTGCTGAGCTCTGGCTCTTGTCTTTGGAGCAGTGATGAATGTGACCACAAACAACAAAAACCACAAGGATGTTGTTACTTAAAAACTAAGCCTAAACCTCATCTGTATGCCTGCAGTAACCCTATTTTAGGAAAGCGCAGACTCACCTCAAAGACAACACCGTGACTTCAAGCTTGCCACCTCTTTCCACACCACAGTTTGCTCCCGGCTGTATATGCAGCTGTGTAAAGAGGCTCTGAAAAGCCATGAAGATTGTCCAGGTATACACCACAGGCAGGACTGACTGTCAAATGAAGCTACCATTTCTAAGAATCCAAAGTACAGGAGAGATGTACTCCAGTTACTGGTACTTTAGGGACTGCGCCATAAACACAGTTACTGGCATGTCCATGGCAAGAATCAGTACATCTATGTATACATGAGAGCCCATCTGGGAATTTACATGCGGCGTCTGACGAGCTGTAGATTGTAAGTGATCTGTGATTATAGTAAATGACAAATGTTTGTCCACAGAGACCTATTAGAACTTGGCGATTACTAACTGATACTACTAACTGTAGTGGCCTTGATAGGTCAAAAGCACTGCAACGTAGCAAAACACACAAAAAAAGAAAAGTGCTGCAAAAGCAAGCAAAACAGAACTGATTAAAACACAACAGAAAGAGAAAAAACATAGAAAAGCTCATAAAAAGCCTCACAAAACACAAAGGAAGTGTTTTTGGGGAGATAAGCTAACAGTCATAGCAAACCATGCAAATAAAACACAAATTAACTTGCATCATTTTCTCCCTCACAGCAGAATTAGTATGTTTTGGGCTAATTTCCATTCTTTTTTGTGTGTATTTTGCAGCAATTTTCTATTTGCTGGTGTTTTTCTAAGTTGCAGTGTGTTTGATCTTTCAGGGCCACCATAACTGACTCTTTTAACTCTAGTGTCAAACTAAAACACAAGAACTGAGAAAAGTATGAAGATAAACTGTTATTGCTATGTGATTCTTATTGATGCTACAATCAAGGCCAGGGCCCTGTTTCAGGAAGCCGGTTTGGAAAACTCAGAGTGAAAAACGACACTCACGGTTGAGTAACCCCGAACTGTCCAACTCGGAATATTCCGTTTCAGAAAGGCTGATAACAATTAGTTCAATCAAGGCGGAGTTGCTTTAACCCCAAGTGAAGCGCGCGGACGAGGATACATAAAGCCCTGATAAGCGGAGCACAGATTAAGCGAGTCACCATGGAGACGGAGGGAAAGAAGGCGCGGTCAATGTATTTCACAGCGCTTGAGGCCGAAATGCTGATGGCAGCATATGCCGATAACATGCAAATTCCGCGGAAAAAAGTAACACAGCGACAGCTGCAAAAGAAAGTGAGCATGCATGGCAAAACATAGCCGACAGAGTCAATGCGTGAGTGTTAATTTAAACATTGATCTAGGGATTTCCACCCATTTAACACGTTATTTTATCATATGTTATTTTATTTGTTATTTTATACATTTTATTTTGTGACGTGATGTGAGCGCAGGTGCAACCCAACAGGCCCCAAACGTGCCTGGCAGCAAGTAAAAATGAAATATAAAAATATAGTCCAAACAGGTAAGGTGTAATTGTATTATGAGCCATAGTGCTTGGTCTGTTTGTCCCATGTAAATCAATTGCAGTTAGAGGTTACATTAATTTTCTGTCTGTAAGCACTTATTGAAATTATCTGAGCACATTACAAGTACATATTTGCTTACTCTGTATGCTCAAATGTGACCCGTTATAGCCAACAGAAAAAAAGCGGAGGCCCGAAAAACAGGTGGGGGTCCTCCTCCACCACCACTCACAGAGGCTGAGCAGTTGGCCCTCAGCCAAAACAGTGGGCGCCCTGTGGCCGAAGGCATCTCTGCGGGGACATCCTCTGAGTCAATAACCCCGCAAGACACAAGTGCCTACATAGGGGGTAAATTCAAAATAATACATGATGTGCATACATCCTTTCTTCACAGTCACCTTCGCAGTGCTGCTCATTCATTTGATAAACTCTTTACCATAATGGATTATTTTGTAGTGAAGTTATTTTCCTACTGATTTTGCCTTCCCTCAGCCTTGGTTGTCTTTGAGAGCATAATGACAATGAAGTGTAAGGTGCTTGGTATGTTTGTTAATTGCCATTTGGTCCCTTGTAAGTTATAAGTGACCTGTATAAACCTCATATTCTATCAGTTGATGGTGATGGTGTACTGCATCTGGTGCAGCCTCCTGTTGAGCCAGACCAACATGCAGTTGTGAGTAATACTCCACAGATTATATGAGTTTACAGTAGAACAGCAATGTTGTCTATTTCTTTACTACAGGAAAATAATGAAGAAACATTGACAGCTGTTACAGAGGAGGAAGCAACAGAGACACTTTATGAGGTTTACATCTTTTAATACTTTGTGTACAGGAAACACAGGCGACCAATAAAGCCAGTTGAACAAAAAATCTGTTTATTCTTCTTTCAACATGTTGAGGTGATGGGTCAAAGGAAATGATTGTGACATATGGTGTCTCTGACTGCTCTTCCATCTTGTATGTCCGTGGGAGGGTCAGGATGTTCATGGTTTGGATCACTGCTGATGTTTGGTTCAGAAGGACAGTGTTCTCCTCTAATTGTGGCAATGTTGTGAAGAATCACACATGCCACAATAATGTCACATGCCCTTTCTGGGGTGACCCTGAGTCTTTGCAGGCACTGGAACCGGGCCTTAAGCATTCCGATAGTCATTTCAATTCTGGCTCTTGTCCTGCAATTAGCCAGATTATATCGCTGCTGTGGGCCCGGTTCAGGGTCAGGGTAAGGGGCAAGCAAATAGGGTAAACATGGATACCCCCTATCACCAAGCAAGTAGCCAGTGAACTCTCCTAAGACAGAAGGATACACTTCAGTTCAAATGTCCCTGAAGCAATTGGTCTTTATATATTTTAAAGTATTTTCAACTCACCATGTCCAAATTTTGTGCTCAGTGTACATTCACGGAATATTTGTGAGTCATGGACAGAGCCTGGCCACTTGGCTTCCACATTTGTGATAATGTTGGCAGCATCATATATGATCTTCACAGTGCAGAGAACACAAATTAGCATCCATTACTATGATGAAATAATTTGTTAGTTTGAAATGCTACAGGGAACTATGTACCTGTACATTAATGCTGTGGAAAGACTTCCTGTTCACATAGTCTCCTTCATTTACTGAAGGAGCAATAATTGGAATGTGAGTACCATCTATACAGCCAATCACGCCTGGGAACCGTGAAAATAAATGTAAAATTTAAGTAGTAGTTCAAGTATCACCACATCATAAATTAAGTTTTGTTCATCCTGATACCTGCAATTTTGTGGCATCCCTCTTTGATGAATCTTGTGGGTCTGTGACCGGGGAACACCACAGACGAGTACAGGAGACGTTTCAGTGCAACTGTAACATTCCTGACTGCCCGACAGACGGTAGCCTTGGAAACGTGCTCAGCGTCACCAATATTATACAGAAAGCTCCCGTTTGCAAAAAACCGAAGTGCAATACAAATAATATGTACAGAACTGAGAGCATGTCCGCGATGTGTCACATGCGTAATATATGGCCTGAGGATGTTATCCAAATAAATTATAGATTGTGCTGAGAAACGGTGACGTTCGCACAGGAAATCATCAGGTAATGATAAGATGTCCATACGCGCTCTGATCACTCTCTCCCGGCGGAGAGCTCTGCGGAGAATTTGGGCTTCGATATCTACCGGCTCTTCAAGGAAGGGACACGCCATGTCTGAGACTTCCTACTGTCAGGTTTCCGACAAAGGGGCGGAGACAGTCAGGGTTAGTTGTGGTAAACCTGCTAGGGGGCAGGTTAGCTTCACGGCGTGTGTCGTCATAGTGACTCACTCAGGCTGCAGCTGAACTCGCTTTGTGAAACCGAAAACCCAGAGTTTTCGTTAACTCAGGGTATACTTACTCAGTTTTTCCACTAAACCGGCTTCCTGAAACAGGGCCCAGGAGACAAAATAAAACTGAACAAAAACTGAAAACTAAACTGAAAAAGAAGACAGAGACAGAATTACCTGTGCTTGGACAGAAACACCTCAAAATATTACAAAATTCTTATTGTCTATATACATAAATATTATGATGAATTACACTTTAATCTGCCTCAGGCAATGGGAGATACTTTGTGGTTGTGTGATTTCTGCCCTTGTTCATTTGCACAAATGACCTTACAAATACAGACTGGAAAGAGCAATGAGGCCCTGTGACTGATAGTATTATCTTTAGCCAAATGTGGAGGCAATCTTTGCGTCTGTTCCAGCCTGCAGTCAGCAGAGCTGTCATTGCTTTTTAATACAGCGGGACCAAAGAAATGAACAATCAGTGAAACACAAGCCATTGTATTTGAGCCTGCGCCTCTATCCACACCACCACACTGTGCAGCTGTGTAAAGCCACGTTTAGGGGAAAGCCATGGAAAATATCCAAGTGTACTTCAAACACCCATTTCCCATGTCTAGTGCTTCAGGGAGTTCACAAGTCACAAATAATACAAACAGTTACTGACAGACGCAAAGTTAGGTGCTTGTTTTCTCCCAAGGGTTTGTTTGTATGCGTCTTGGCTAGTGCACTTGTCCTTTGCCCAGGGGAGTTAATAATTAAACCTTGTTTTTATTTCATATGACACAAAGTAATAATAAGACTATTATAGTTACAAGTTTCCAGATTCCAACAATATTTTTCCCCACACCAACAGAACATGAGAAATGCTTTTCACAGTAAGAGTAACAGTTATTAATCTGTCTCCTGTAAATGTACCAAAAGACATCCTGACGTTTAAAGATCATATAAAGGGATCGTTGTTCCCACTAGAACTGAGACCAGGACGAAAATAAAAATGAATGAGAGCCAAAGCCAAAATTACACCAAACCACCACTGCTTTAAGCTAAAAAGCAACTACTCAAGCAAAACATTACAAAAAGCTTAGAAAAATACCACACCTACCTAAATAGATGTAACTTTGTTTGATAAACCTTTTATATGCTGCAATGTTTTGTCAGTAAGCATTTTGCCCCAGGTAGCGGACTATATTGCATGAGCTTATCATTTTTATGTCTGCTCATATGTACATACAGATGCATACTATTTGAACAAAAGGCAATCAAAACCTTTGATAAGATTTTCCTTTGCCAAATCCAGGGAAACAGTTGTCTGCCTGTTCTCAGCCTACGCTCAGCAAAGCTGCCATTACTCTGTCATACAGTGACCACTGTGACCAAAGAAGTAAGCACTGAGTGGCTCTATGTAGCTGAGGTGACATTTTGAAACACGAGCTAAAGCTTCAGCTACTTATGTTCGACATTTAAATGGGAAGAGGGGAAGACCGGATGCTTGTTGGAGAATAAGTGAAAACAGGGAAAGTTACCAAATGAATGTCCGTGTGAACTGTCGGTGCTCTGACCTCAGTGGAAAGAAGACATTGAGTCCTCTGTGTGTGTATGTGTGTGTGTGTGTGTGTGTGTGTGTAGCTTTTGGATGTCAACCACAAGGCATTTCCTTCCTTCCTTCCCTATTCCCTGTAGTTCTTTATGGATGAAAATGCTAATCTAAAAAAACAACTGGAAGTGAGTACAGCTCACTTCATATAATTTGTTTTTACATTTTTGCTTCCTAGCTTCTGACTTAAGCCAAATAAACACACACTGTCTACAGCTTAAATCAAGCAAGCCAAAAAGAGAACTATGCAAACTAGCAGTAGGTTAGCTTCTAGCGGAAACAACCAAGTGACCATTTGCAAAGCAAACATACCAACAGGGGACCTATTGTCCTCCCAGTTAGGGGTAGGTGAAACATATTTTTCCAGATTGTTATGGTGTCTGCTGCTTGTATGTCCCATGTTGAGTCATAAAACTACTAGACTACATGATGCAATAATGTATCTATTTTTATTAAATCCATCAGAATTTAATAAAAGTAATGTACGAAGAGGATACAGAAGATAACTCTTATTACTACTACTGAAAAGATGAAGAAGTTAAAAATAACAGGGTGACAGCTTTCTGTTAGGTTTGAACAAATAGATATAAATAAATAAATAAGATGCAACAAGGGATCATTTGCCTCACTTGTCATGTGCAGATACTTTAACACTTAAGAAGGATCGCCTGCTGATTCACTGGCACCTTAACTGTGCGCTGCCTGTATCCCTGCTTTTAGGTGTTACAAATGGTAGGAACTGTTGCCTGTAATATTAAGCAGCTACTGGGTAGGGTATGATAGAGTATGATAAAATACCCACCCAGGGTTTTGTAAGAACATGCTGTATGTTCCCAGATAGGGGATCTCTTTACCTGTCTGTGCATGTTTTTTTATCTGTTCACAGTTTAGTTTCAAAATGAACATGGACCTGTTTTATACCAAGAGACACAAGATAGAGGCGGCAAATGCCCAATCCATACTGCAACACACTGACTACCTGATTAAGAAACTGACTTCTCAATCTGTAAACCATAATCCCATAATTACAAAATATACATTATCACCATACACAGTTCAAATTTGTGGGTCCCAAATACACAGCAAAACAATCAAAAGCTGTAACCGTCATCCATTTATTCGTTTTTAAACTATTATGTGAATTTGTGGCTGATTCAGTTTAACAGACCAGCCCAACTGCACCATCACAGGACGGACAGTTTGCATCATTAGCATTAGCAAGTGAGAAGCATGGGGAATACCGCAACAGCAAACGCATCTTTAAAAACGCACACACTGTAATTATATTAAACTACACGGTAACTAAATATGAACTGTTTTTCATTTCCCTTGACTTCTTAACAATAGTTTTAATGATAATAACAACAGGGGATAAAGTCAGCCGACAGTCATTGTAAAGTCACTTAGAAGCCACCCACCACACACACGCAGACAGGCCACCGATATTTGGAAAACACTGTTAGCTGGAGTAGCTGCCCTAAACGAACTATCGCTAGCAGGACGTCCGAACACAAATAACAGCGAAATTACCTCTGATGTGACGAGAACTGGTTTTCGTTGATGTTTCGGATATATATTCAATTAATCCTGCTCCTTAATGACGTGATAAATAATTAAAGAGCCACGATATCTTCTCGATCCAGCCCCTGTCCCTGCCGTGCTGTTGGACCGTGCCCAGTGACTCCCGAGTGGGTTGGGATTACTGGAATACAGCGAACCGCGAGTAGACGTCTGGACTAGCCAATAGGATTCTTGTAACCTGCAGTTCACACAGGGAGAGGGCGTTGTCGTGCCGCGTTCAGGACACGCAGGACAAACCTGAGAAAACAATTACTCTATGATAGTACAAAAAACACCAAAAAAAAAACAAACAAAAAAAAAAAACAAATCAGCTTCGATGTTTAGATGTGATGTTATGTGAAATCCCTGTTTTTTCAACTTACAGCAAATTGAATTGATTTATTGTTTATTTATTTTCAATTTGTGCGTGTGTCATGTGGTTCCAAAGACATCCATATAACACTTTTTAAACATTTTGTTTAAACTGATGAAAATGTTTTTGTTGTTGTTTTTTAATACAAAATCAAAAGCCCAACCCTTTTGGGTGTTTTATATTTTTTAAGTAAAAAAATGAAGAATAGAGAGAAAAAGCATATAAAACCAGACTAAACAAAAGAAATATAACCCCCCAAAAAACTGAGTTTTTCTTTTTAAAGTGTACATTTTTTAAGCATTTCTTTTATTTTTCCACAAATTTCAGTCATTTGAAATAATAAGCTAAATGTTGTACTAAAACAAAATTCTTCCACTTATTGTTTCATTCTCTTTGCTTTAGTTAGCTGTTAGATTGGACCAGAGCTTAGTCCAAATAGACTGATTGAACATAGTTTAGAAAAAGGAGACCTTTAGACCTGCAAGGTCAAACAATTCACACTGGATGTCAGGACAAGGTATGAAGCCCAGGAGCTCTCTGTAGACAACTGTGACAGAGCTCTCAGAAGCATAAGGGATGGATAAAGAATGAGAATCCTTTCAGGGATAGTGATGGTAGAATCATGGCATGGGCATGCTTCTCAGCACCAGAGACTGGTTAAAAATAGGAAGCCAGACGCAATCCTTAAAGAAAGTCTTTCCGCCAGAAAACAAATGACCTTTGATTTTTGTGATTGTTAAACTTGACAAAGGTAACCCGAAAGCATACAACCAACGCAACATGGAATTAGTGCTGGCAAAAGTCTCAGATTCGCCCTGCGTGACCCACCGACAAAAGAAAATCATAAATCCCATTCAAACGAGTCAAAAGCAAAAGCAAAACTGTAACGAAATCCAAATGCATTCTAGAAAGTTCTAAAGTGAGAGACTGAAGACTATTGTAAAGTAGTTTTAATTTTCAATACAAAAAAGGAAAAAAAGAAAATCTATTGTTCTGTGCAGACTGATGGACAGAAATGCTGATTTTATCCATTTATCATCACGCAAAGTGTAATAATAAATGTGTATTTTAAGGCAGTGGTATAGAATTATTATGAATTATTAAGAATGTAGAAAAACTCTCTTCAGTCTGTTCTCTACAAAAACCTGGAAAATAATGTCAAGATCTTGGCGCTGTGGGTGGCACGACACTTCTGGGGGGGTTTTCTTTTGCAGTCTTCTCACAGTCGATGAAGTTCAGGGAAACCTCTGCTGCCAAAGTCAGTATGACTACCAGATGTTTAATGATGTTGATATGTGTACATTACTGTATAAGGGAGTGTTACGTCCCCCCCGAAGGGGTCTAGGCATGCGAGTGAGGGAACCAGTAACAAATGAGTCCAGAACAGAATGAAAGGAAAACAGACAGGTGTTCTTAGTAAATAACAGTCTTTATTGTAGATAATCATAACATAAGGAGCCAGCAACGCCGTATTACAATAACATGCCAAAAAAAAGGGAAAAAAAGGTTGCAACAACAAAGAACACAACAACCAAACAAAAACTCCACGAGGAGGCACTTCCAGGGGCCCACAAGCTCACCCTGTCACTAACAGCAGCTTTACTGCTGCCAAGGCCCACACTACTCACGTAAAGCAGCTATTTCTGTAATATACTCACATATCTATATTATTGCTAATATATATTGTAATATATCTATATCACTAAAGCACTTCTGGATGGATGCAAACTGCATTTCGTTGCCCTGTACCTGTGCAATGACAATAAAGTTGAATTCTATGAGGCAGGCAGGCAGGCAGGCAGGCAGGCAGGCAGGCAGGCAGGCAGGCAGGCAGGCAGGCAGGCAGGCAGGCAGGCAGGCAGGCAGGCAGGCAGGCAGGCAGGCAGGCAGGCAGGCAGGCAGGCAGGCAGGCAGGCAGGCAGGCAGGCAGGCAGGCAGGCAGGCTACACACCAAGCAGAGACACCCCACCCCCTGCTCACAGCTCATCCCCAGCTTATATGACCTCAGAGAGGTGATTGCTGACTGGGCCCAGGTGGTAAATGAGTCCAATGAGCAGCAGCTGTGTCCTGGGGAGAGAGAAGAGCAAGAGAGAGACAGAGGGGTGGAGCAGAAGAGGAGGAGGCGGAGAAAAACACCACGCCCACACAAGGGCAGTATCAGGAGGCCCAGCTAGGGCCGTAACAGGGAGTTAAATTTGCCAAAAGGTTCTAAACAGAACAGGCTGGTTTATGGAAACAGCAGGAAAATGTTTATCTCCTGGTTATTGGTTTGGCAACCTTGGGTGTGGTTCTCGAAATTCCAAGTCTGGAGTTTGAAAATACATTTAGCAAGTGTTTATTCTGTTTACTGCTTTTAATGTGAATATAGAGTGTTTACTGTAAGTTCTTCCCCATCTCCTGTTTCTCCAGCTTCTGTGGATGATGAATCACTGGCACTTCTAATTCATTTACA
Organism: Aulonocara sp. 'chitande type north' Nkhata Bay; assembly: GCF_057382095.1. Classification (NCBI taxonomy): domain Eukaryota; kingdom Metazoa; phylum Chordata; class Actinopteri; order Cichliformes; family Cichlidae; genus Aulonocara; species Aulonocara sp. 'chitande type north' Nkhata Bay. The sequence goes on along the minus strand of NC_141355.1, from coordinate 28,421,656 downwards.
ACTTAGCTTTATCTGCTTTCACCAGTTAGGAAACCACAAATGGATGTTGTTTGGAAAAATGCCACACCATTTTAAATGCTTAAGTATTCAGCCTCTCCCCTCTAAGTAGGCGTTCTTTCCGTCCCTCACTCGCTCTTTCCCTTTGTCTGATTTCAGTGGTAGTTTCAGGTGTGTCAGTGGGTTGCCATGGTATTGCCTTCCATTGCTGCAAGTTCATATACTTGTTTTCAATGCCACCATGACAGCAGATTAAAGGATCTACTACGTTAATCAATAAGACTAGTTCATCTGACCGTCCTGTTAAATTTTTTGACCTGGCTGACCTCTGCCTCTGAGCCACTCCACCTCTTGGTGACTGCATTTTCTGGAGGCCACTTTGAGCCACTGTGGCTCTGCCTTTCTTGCCTTTCACTCCTTACTTCCCCTGATGGTTCAACCTGGTAATACCAAGGCACACAGCTATTTTTCTCTGTTGTGTGTCCACATTTAGCTTCATCTTATGCTTAAAAATTCTCTGTGTTGTGTGTTTGTTAAAATTGTTTAAACTATAAGTAACAAGTATACAAAATTGCATCTATTTTTAAAACAGAATATATATGGGAAACTATATTTCAACAAGTCTCTTTCATCATTAGAGGACCTTTCATGCTTACAGAAGGTTGCCTATAGACTTCCAAACAATACACTTAACTCAGTTGCAAGCATTCAACCTAAAGTTTAGAAAGATAAAATCATTACTTTCACTAAATACATTTTAAATCAACCTTCTTTTGTCAATGTGAGTTGTTTTTCAGTGTTTTTTATAAATACATTTATGTTGCGTTAAGTTAAATGTGCACAAATTACTGATATATATTTTTTTAATGGTTGGTAAGGTCTACTTGGCAAGCAAGAAGGAATAGCTCTCATACTTACTCTGTGATACCACAGTGGCATTCCAGGCATTAGCAACAGTGTTCAACTTAACTGGCACCACTGGACACGCTAAGGGGAAAGGGTGTTTTGACAACATCATAAAACAAAAGTATTTTTTTATATATTTAAGTTCTATATTTATTTTTTACCATCACAATATGTGCAGTGTTGGTGAGACGTTTGTGACTGAATTCAGCAGAGTCACTGAGGCTGCCAAGACCAAGAGGATTCACAGCTACCGGTGTACACTGGTCTAAAATACAGGTTCCTCTTTGTGTCCCTTCTGTGGGTTGACCACAGAACAGTTTCTACAAACAAAACAAAAAACACAAAAAACAACAACTCAAAGTGCAGACTGTAACTGTCAAAGCAGCCAAACTTAAGTCTCATGTTTAATGTTATTTTCACTTTATTCATAAATAATGTACATTATGCTGTGGCGATTATATATATTTGATCTCTTGCCCACCAATGCCCCCAGTAGCCCAATTCTGATCCGGTTGCCCTGGTTCCTCGACATCTGACACAGACCTTGTTGATCCGGGCAACATCCGAGCTGATATGACTTCATATTTCTGTCTCTCGCTCATGTCTGCGGTAGGTAGGTAGGCCTAGTTAGCATGGGCGGGTCTAGTCTAGGACCCTTACTGGATACAGACACCCCCAGATGGGAATCGAACTTGCGACGCCCTCTCCAGAGGCGTGTAGTCGTACATACATGGTATACGGACTGGTTCTTATATAGCGCTTTTCTGCTCTGTCTGAGCACTCAAAGCGCTTTATACAGCTAATTCATTCACCCAATCACACCCATTCACACAAGCACTTCTTCTAAACTCTTAAGTGCTCTATCTAACAATCATACACATTCACACTCTGATGGATGCATTGCAGAGCAACATGGGGTTAGTATCTTGCCCAAGGATATTTGGCATGCAGACTGGAATCAAACCACCGACCTTCTGGTTAATGGCTGAGCTGCTCTACCACCTGAGCTACAGCCACCCCTACATGCTAAGTGGAAAGAAGGAGGCTGGGGACAAGTGAGTGTCAGTACCACAGTCCATGATGATGCAGCGAACATCCACGAATACATCAGGAAGATTACCCCAACTAACCACGTGCTCAGTGAATACCTCAGGCAGCAGAAACCCAAGAAAGAGGAGGAAGAGGAGAAACCATCATGGAAGGACAACCTCCTGCACGGTATGTACCACCGGCAGATAGAGGAGGTGGCTGACATCCAGAAATCCTGCCAATGGCTGGACGAAGCTGGAATAAAGGACATCACACCAGGCAAGAGCCCATATGAAGGCTGTGTAAAAATGCCCCTGAGACAATTCAGCACATAACAGCAGGGCGCAAGATGCTAGCAGGCAGGGCATACACAGAACGGCATAACTAAGTGGCCGGCAAAATGGTGATGGCAAAGCAACCAGATATACTGGTGGTAGACAAGTGGAAGAAGAGAGCCGTAGTGATAGATGTAGGGGTTCTAAATGACAGCAACATCAGAAAGAAGGAACACTAGAAACTCGAGAAGTACCAAGGGCTCAGAGAAGAGCTGGAGAAGATGTGGAGGGTGAAGGTAACAGTGGTCCCAACGGTAATCGGAGCACTAGGTGTGGTGATTCCTAAGCTAGGGGATTGGCTCCAACATATTCCAGGAACAACATCTGGACAAAGATGTCGGGACCCTGGCTTGAATAAAAGACTGCCCGCAGGGCCGAGAAGGGAATTCATGTATGTATGTATGTATATATGTGTGTGTGTATGTATATATATATATATATATATGTATATATATATATATATATAAATATATGGTGAATGTGGGATGAAAAAGAAAGATGGAAAGATAGTGCTGGAAACCTTTAGCACCCTCACACTCAGAGCAGAAAGAAAACAGAATTAGTGGTACTATGTGAAAAATGCAGATATGCATGTCCTATTCTGTGTTTTTTTTTGGAAGGGTAGCATTGTTTTGTGAATGAGTTCTACGGCCCACTGGTTATGCAGTCGGTGATGTTTGTGAGTGAGAGTTTGTAACTCTTGTTCACATAGTTGTGAGTTCCTCATGTCATACCATACAAGTGTGTCAGTCCACTGGCACTCAGCTGAGGTAAAGTCATGAGGATCACACTTAAAATAAGTGGGTAAGGGTTTGATCTGGGGATGAGGACCAGTAAAATCTTAATCATATTCAAGACATGAGTAGCCTAAATATTAAAAGATATTATTAATTGAAATATTTGAAAGAAAAAGCTCTGAAATAATCTAGAGTGAGCATCAACAGGAACTCGGCACACCCCACAATATTTGATTACCACCAACAGACCAGCTACTTCACAAATCCTCCTGAGTAAAGAAACTCTGCCATGCCAACCCATTAGTATTTAGTATTTAGTATTTATTTATTTATTGTCATTGTCAAGAACAATGAAATTGCGTTTGGGGCTTCCATACAACCCCAAAAAAAGAAGAAAATAATAAATACCCCTTAAAACCCAAGTGTACATATTTAACCCAGTGTGACTCCAATGCAATAAGACAATCCTTAGCAATAATGTTCGTAGAAATTCAGACAAAGACCTGAGAAACATGACAAAATACAACAATGCAACCCATTCAATATTATTGTACTGTGAGATATGATATCAGATATGATAGTTATCTATTTAAGAAAGAGGGGGGGGGGGGCAGGAGGGGGAAGAGAATAAAGATATGATGCACCAATGCAGACCAGTTCATTGCTATTGAGAAGTTGGATATGGTTATTGTCCGTGAGAGGGGGGCAGAGAGTTCAGGAGCCTCACAGCCTGTGGATACAGGCTGTTGGCCAGTCTGGATGTTCTGGCCTGTATAGACCTGTACCTTCTCCCTGAGGGCAGCAGATGGAAAAGGTGGCGCGCAGGGTGATGTTGGTCCCGCAGGATACTGTGCACCCTCCTCAGACAGCGAGTGGGGAAGATATTACTGATCTCTGGCAGACTTGTTCCAATAATTCTGCCAGCTTCTTTCACCACCCGCTGGAGTGCTTGCTGATCGGCCTTGGTGCAGCTGGGGAACCACACTAGAAATCCATACGTCAGAACGCTGCTGATGGCACAGTTGTAGAAGTTCAACATCAGAGATCTGGGAATGTGTGCGCTCCGCAGTCTCCTCAGGTAGTAGAGGCGCTGTTGGGCCTTCCGTACAACTGAGGTGATATGGTTGCCCCAGGACAGGTCCTCGGTCACAGTTACCCCCAAGAATTTAAAACTGCTCACCCTCTCCACCGCCTCACTGCCAATGAAGAGAGGCAGATGGTTGTTATGACCCCTCTTCCGGAAATCTACAATGATCTCCTTGGTCTTTTTGGTGTTTAAGACCAAGTTATTGTCGTGGCACCATGACTCTAGTTGTTGCACCTCTGTCCTATAGTTTGTCTCATCATTGTTGGATATAAGTCCGAGCACTGTAGTGTCATCTGCAAACTTAACAATGAGATTGGACGCGCAGGAGGAAATACAGTCATGGGTGAAGAGAGTGTATAGCAGAGGGCTCAGAACACACCCCTGAGGGGCACCGGTGTTGACCACAAGGGTGGAAGAGGTGTTCTTACCCACTCTGACACTCTGTCTACGGTTAGCGCCACTTTTGAGCGGTCGTTTAGACATTAACCAAGATTAGATATGAAAATATTTCACAAATCTGTTTATCTTACATTCAACAAACACAACTGCTCAATGCAGCCTTTCCCTGCAGTCTGCCAAACAAAGACAATGCTTTCTTACATGTGAGACGTGCCACCTGACTGATGGCCCCAAGAAAGAAAGTTCATTGTCTCATCCTGGACAACTTTCAAGAAAGTTGACTGTGTAATGTGAATATGAGAGAGTCTTTAAAAAATAGTTTAGTGCATTTTAGAGCTGTCAAATGCCCTAATTTTTACTGTATTGGAATTGTTTAAATACATTATACAAAACGTAAAAATACAACATTAATTTCTAGTATTATTATCTTTTTCAAGTCATAAATGATGTGAATATTGTATCTGCTTCAAAATCGCATAAAGGTAGTGCTAAAGCAGTCAACAAAATGACCAAAAAGGAAATGATTACATAGAAGACTGTTTCACTGAATTCACTTCTTAGAATGACGTAATTGAAGGTTGTGGCTGTTCCTCCCAAACAGGATATGGAGAGTGGCTGTGTGTTCCTTTAAGTAGAATTGGAGCATCCACAGTTTAACTATAACGCACTAAGTACCGCAGTGCTGCACTAAGTACCGCAGCAATTTCCTAATGTTGTAAACCTGCTCAACATTTGGCAATAAAACCCTTTCTGATTTCTGATTTCTAAATGGCAGAAAGAAACTTTTAACATCACATTCATTCAACTAGGAGTGGTTGATTCACCAGAATAGGGATATCTATATCAGTGCATTTAAATCCAAATCCATTTTTGCACAAATTTGCTTAGCCAAAACGGTTATTGTACACATTTATTTCCTAAAATTTAGGCCCAGTGGGGAATGCAGATTAACTTCTGTTTTAACTTCTGTGTCATCTGTTTTACAACTGGATAGTTTATTATGTACTCAAGCTTCTCTAAATAGGTTATGACCGTACAGTCATTGGCTGTGACTCCCTGTGATATGTTTTACCGCTCCGCTTTGATAGATGGCAGCAGATCTCTGGCTAGAGCTGCAAATGGTACACTGAAGAAGAAGTGGGCGTGGGTTTGCTGGCACTACAGCGCCACTTTTGAGCGGTCGTTTATGTTGTCAACAATAACAGACCGCTGAAGTTGTCAAGCAACGTCGAGGAAAAGTCATACATCAGTCCCGCGACGGTATAGTCTTTAGTTGGGTATGAAAGTACATTATATTATTTTATTTTGATTAAATCCAGTTGTGTAATGCATGAAGTCACAATTAAAAACAGCAGCTCTAGACCCTGATGCTGACATTGACTGTTAGCATAGACAGTCTTTGGTTGCTAGGAGCCGAGCTGAGCTAACGCCACTGGTTTAACCATAGCGCTCTGCACTTAATGAGAGAAAGCGGTTACACTGTGCATAGATAATTGGTGAAGATTCAAAATCAGTGAAAGTCAACGATTAGCTTTATTGTAAGGTTAACATTGAAATGTTAACGAAAACTTGTGATCTGTGTATGGTCTTCAGATGAAGGGCTGGTTATGGCTTGGCTTAATAGTGATAACTGGCCAGTTACATAACAAAGCTATCGAAATATTTTGATAGCTTATTTGTTCTGCGGGCCCAGAGGAGGCACTGGCTAAGCCCCAAAATTTGCTGGCACCCCCAGTGGCTCCCCCTGACTGCCCTATGTTGGGAATAATGTAATAAGGGTGCAGAAAAGCTGGTGCCAGTCCCTGGACAGATCACTGTGCATCTCAGGGCCAACATGGAAATCTAATGATCTAATATTTATTTGTATTTCATGAACAAGTTTGCTGTTAAAGTGAACTCCAGTCTGGGAGAGTGAATCTTAAGCTGCTTCTAGTCAGCTCTGCTGAGAGTCAGTGAAGCCATCCTGGGACTTCCACTCAATTAATTGATCAGTCGATCAGTTAAAACTGATTAATATAGATTTCAAAATCTCATTTGGTTTTCATATTTACCTATTTTCAGTGATATAAACTTTAATACCTTCATAGACATGATATAAACTTTATTAGCAGGAAATTAAGTAGGAATATCATTCTTTTAGATTAATTATTTTGTCATATTTTCAAGTAACCTAGAGCTAAGGTTAAACCAGTGGCGTTAGCTCAGCTCGGCTCCTAGCAACCAAAGACTGTCTATGCTAGCAGTGAATGTCAGCATCAGGGTCTAGAGCTGCTGTTTTTAATTGTGACTTCATGCATTACACAACTGGATTTAATCAAAATAAAATAATATAATGTACTTTCATACCCAACTGTAAATTCTGTTTCTGGTGTGCCACCTCAATATTTTTAGTGGCTCGCATATGGCCACCCCACATACTTGTTGCTGTGTCTGTAAATGTTATGATATAGCAATACGTGAATAAAGTTGAACAAGTTTTGTAAATTAATTCAGTTCAATTTCAATTCAGTGTCATTTTTATAGCTATAATATAAAGAAAATTGAAAGAATCAGAGAACCCCTTTGAACAAGCACTTGTTTAAGAATGAGAACTTTTTCAGCAGATGTCTAATTATATATATATTTAAATACCTGCAGTCAACAATCGAGGGCAAAGGACAGTGCACGAGAGAGGTGAAGAAGCGAGTGCAGGTAGGGTGGAGTGGTTGGAGACGAGTGTCAGGTGTTGATTTGTGACAGAAGGATAACAGCAGTGAAAGCAAAGGTTTCTAAGGTGGTGGACAGGATAGACAAGATCAGAAAAGTATATCAGAAAGACGGCTCAGGTTAAGTGTTTTGGAGGTGAAATTAAAGAGTAGTTTGGACAATATTGGATAAAAGATGTTGAATATGAAGCTGCCAGGCAGGAGGGAAAGAGGAAGACTTCAGAGGAGGTTCTTGGTGTAGTAAAGGAGGACATGCAGAGGGTTGGTGTGACAGAACGGGATGCTAGAGATGGGGTGAGATGGAGGCACGTGATCCTCTGTGTCGACCCTTGAAAGGACCAGCTTCAGGAAGAAGACAAAGATGTAATCATATACACAGAAATAGGAGAATTTTCTACTTAAATTGAAGCAATCGTATGAAAAATACGATATGGTGTGAAAGTAAAGTTGCCGTGATGTGTGCTGTTTTTCCATTACTGTGATCTTGAAGTACTCCTACCAATTTAAATAGTTCTCTTTGTCTTACTTTGAATATTTTTATTCCTAGATCAAAGATGGCCCCGGACAGTGCTCAGATTCGGCGGCAGGGTGCTCAGGACTTTATGGCTTACTATGAGTTTGCCTGTGCCAGGCAGGAATCTGTCCCCCTTCCTGCAGTTAAAATGAACCTCAACAAAGGGATGCTGGACTTTAATGGAGACAAGCTGAAGCTAACAGACTGGCCACCCGTTCTCAGCTCTATATCCATTAATAAACACCTGCACCACATAGCAATAAGTAGCACATACCAAGCTAGTTTGGCTTCTGGAGAGGCAGGTACGTTATTGAAACAGTTTATACGATTTTAATTGTCTATGTTAGAAACTTGTTGATTTTCAGATTTTACTTAAAACAACAATGTCACCATTGGTTTCAGATAGAAGATATCTTAAATCTAGCTTCAGGAGGAAGATTCCAGCTATTCGCTCCAAGGATATGACATTAAAGCTGTGCAAGGCCCTCAGAGAGTGCCTCACTGTCTCTCCCAACCTCAAGACGCTGCAGCTCAATGGACTTCCACTGAGAGAAAGGGACCTCATCACCCTAACAAAGGTGAAAGCAGAGCATTTTAAAAGCAAAGCATTGTAACTGTTTAATTTTTAAAAATGTTATTCAGAACTTTTTCTGTGGTTTTTGCTTTTTTGTTCACTCTTAGAATGGACATTTATTAAAACAAGTTCTTTGTTGAAATGATCCTAATCTAGGGTTTGGCAAAAAGCACTTCCTTGGAAAACCTATCTCTGATTAACTGTCCAATCAGTGATGAGGGCTTAGAGGGTATGTGCAATTATATTACTGTCTCCTAATTTTGTTCAGGAAAGGAGTTTGTATTGTATGTTACCTGTGTAACTGTGTGTTCTCTATGTTTCTATATATTTTAGTCATTTGCCAAAGCGTTAAGTATTCTGCTAACATCAGGGCAGTGGATTTTAGTGGATGCAGTCTTACCTGGAGGGGGGCAGAGCACATGGCCAATATTATCAAGGTATAGTATTTGATTTTCAGTGTCATCTGGCAGTCTATTTTATTTTTTATTGAGAGATGATTATTTAATAATTGTAAACTATCCAGATAATAATTGTTAAAAAAGTTTGTTAGGGAAAAAAATTGAGGTGCACAGTGCAGATTACAGCAGCATGTTTTTTGACAGAGGGATTGTAAAGCTGTATACACACTGGAAGCGATTTTACTTGTTCACTTTCTATGGTCTCTAGTCAAAACGTGGCCTTGAATCGCTTCCAGTGTATATGCAGCTTAAACCTAGAAGATTTAGAGAGAGAAGTTATCAGTTAGTCAGAACATTATGTAATAAAAGATAGAATAAGACAATGTGGGCCTTTTCGTTCAGTAATAGAAGTGGAAGAGTCTTAAAATTTTTCATCACAACTTTTGTAAGAATCCTTTTATTTATCTTAAAGCATCAGGGTATGCAAAGACATGGTACGGCGTGGGCGGAGTCTCTGAGGTATCGACAGCCGCAGTTTGAGGGTATGGGAGGTCTTCGCCGTGTCACACTTAACTGTAACACTTTAATTGGGGACCGGGGTGCTGCGGCTCTTGCGAGTGAACTTGCTGAAGACCTCTGGGTTAAAGGTTAGTAGATTTGTGAGTTTGTGGTGTTTGTTGTTTTCCTTATTGTACAAATTTTTGATAGGATTTCTGTTTCTGATTTTTGGCTTGTAAAACAGCTGTGGACCTGCAAAGATGTGGTCTTTCCAACGAAGGCGCTCGTCGTTTGCTAGAAGCCTTGAAAACGAATTCTTCTTTGTGTGTGCTGGATATCCGTGGTAACCCGTTAGTTGGTAAGTTGCTACCTAAGTCAAGGCAATAGCATTTTCTTGTTTTTTTCCAGACTTAATAGCACTTTTCCCAATCTGATAAAATATTGTTCGTTCCACTGCTTGAGCTGGTTTGTTTTTACGTTTCCATTTGACATATTAATGCAAACCAAATTCTGTGTGTGCGTGGCACTTTCCAATTGTAGAAAGATCATTTGAGTAATACTGTAATTACATCAGTCATGTAGTAGTTCATCTCTAAACCAACGAAACATAAATTTCTAGAAATGTTTCTGGTACTTAATCTTCACTGATTTTGAGTTTTCCTTTCAGATAAACTCCTAATTAAAACTATAATAGAGAAAGTACTAATGAATGGTCATGGACAGTCACCAGAGGTAAGTTTTTGGGAGAAATATTCCGGGGGGGGGGAACCATTGCTCTAGGTGGTGTATTTGTATGCATGTGTCTTCCTTATGTTGTCCTGCAGTATTGCTGGATCAAGCCTGCAGCGTCAGAACCACAGAGAGCTTCTGGTCCAAGGAGGAGAGCATTACCCAGTACAGTCAGAGGGAAAGCTGCATTTAGAATAGGTATTTATGTATACATACATTTTTCTTGTTCCATGTTCCAGATAAACACAGACAGACTGCATGTAACTCCATGTTATTGTCTCCCTAGTCAGACAAAACACAGTAAATTCAGTATTTCTGGTTGTACACCTAAAATCAGCCTATTAAAAACAGATATTTATTCATTTATTTTTATGAGCATAGGCACATTTCTCTGTTTTATGTTGGGGGTTTTTGTGCATGCATGTGTGCAGTGTAAATTCACTGGAGGATTTCTTTCAGTCTGTTTGAGATAGTATTGCTTATTCTCTGTGTCTTTTCAACTTCTCAAATTAAATTTTTAAGTCATCTGGAGACATGGTAAGAACTGAATTCATTGTGATTTTATTTTGTTTCTCCTGCTGATAGGTGCAAAAATAATCTTGAATTTGTGATGTGTTTGATTATGGTTTAGTTGACTTTGCCCTTATTTATAGGATGATTTCAGTAGATACTCACCTAGATTAATTAGTCTTTCATCTATTTGCGTGTGATGTTTATACCCTGCTTGTTAGAAGCAAGTAATATCTGCTAGTTTCACAAAGCATGTAGTTCTTATCATTTTTGCATTGATTAATTCATGGAAAGCCCACACACATGTTCTGCTGGCCATTATAATCACTTCCACTATTTTGCGCATATCTTGTGTTATTATTGGGAGGGACCTAACAATTTTCTGTGAGCAAAGATTTATCAGTTTGTCATTTATCATTGTTCAGTTTAATTAAATATTATTAATGCACATTAATGCCTAGTGATGCAGTGATTAGCACTGTTGCCTCACAGCAAGGCCCTGAGTTCAAGTCCTCTCTCAGGCCAGGGTCTTTCTGTGTGGTGTTTGCATGTTCTCCCCATGTTTGTGTGGGTTCCTACGGCTTCCTCCTGCAGTCCAAAGACATGCAGTTAGCGAGGTTAGGTTAATTGATGATGGTTAATTGCCCATATGTGTGGATGCGAGTGTGAATGGTTGTCTCTCTCTGTGTGTTAGCCCTGTGGCAGACTGGCGGCCTGTCCAGGGTGTACCTTGCCTCTCGCCCTGAGACTCCTAGGATAGACTCCAGACCCCCCACGTCCCTGAATTGGATGGCAAAAGACGATGGATGGATTGATTATTATTCATTTATATAGTGCCGAATCACAACAGACACCTCAAGGCACTTTTAATAAATGGTGATAAAGTACAGTTCATAATACTATGAGGACTTTGCATCATCAACGCTGCGCCCTTCTTAGAGGTGAAGATTTCTCAGAATTCATGGACATGTCTTCTCTTTGCAGCCACTCATAAAGGACCATCTCCTGGTGGACGGAGTTCAGCTGCTGCTCTGAAACCTAAGCCATCACGCACCCCCCATGTGCCTTGGCGTGCTGCTGCACGAGCTGGACGCCAAAGGTGAAGATATGTTCAGAAGAAACAACAAGCAAACAACAAAAACTATGTTCCATTAATAAGTTTGGAAGATAGTTTGGATTGTGTGTGTGTTTTGGGGGTCTGGAAGTTTATTTTTTCTGCATATGGAAACCTGTAGGGAATGTAATTATATGTTTAAAAAGCATTCACTGTTTATTATAGTCATGTAGAGACTAATACTATGTTTTTGCTTCTGCAGAGGTTTGCCTCCTGGAATTACTGTAACAGACCATAGCTTTCAGGTAAGCTGTCTTGTGTCTGTGTGTAATGCAGCGTAATGAATAAAGAGCCCTAAACAGCAGCATTAATGTTAATATCTTATTAGGGTGCAGCCACAGTGAAAGTTACCATGGAGTCTGATTCAGAGGCAGAGGAGGATGATGAAGAGGAAGTGGTGGAAGTGGAACCGAGACCATCTTCTCTTAATCGTCAGGACAGATTCATTTCGCGGAGGTTTGAACAAATACAGGTTAGTCATTTTTGTAATGTGTTTTTGCTGCTTCTAAAGTCAAAGATGTGGTATGTGAAGAGTTCATTAAACAAAACCACCTCACACACTGCTCTTCTGATCCATGCCCTGTAGATGGAGCTAAACGAGTGCCGTATGAGGCTCGGAGAAGAGCGGAGGGCCAGACTGAAGGCTGAGTCCAGGCTCATGGAGGTAAATAAAATCTGTAATACATACAGATAAATTTATGCCTGTTATTTATTTTTAATGTTTTCCTTTTATTGCAAGTTTTAATCATAGAAAATCCATAGAAAATCAACCCTCTCACAATCAGCTGATTTCTTAAAATCTTTGAAAATTAATTTGACCAACATGTTCCAAATCACAGACCCTTGAAATACACAAAAATGGGTCAACATTTTTACATTTTTTTTTTTATCTGTTATTCTTGACCAGCAATTTTGAGCCCTCATAAGTGCAAGAGAGATGCATTCTAGTGGCTGCAAATCTAAAGTTGTTTTAAATTTACTCCAGGGAATTAACAGAAAACAGCATGTTGGTTTAATTGGTGTACTTTTGCTATTGAAACTGTGTTATTTCCCATGTTATTTGATTCTCAAAGTTGTTTATAGAAAATAGTGTGATTCTTTGTGAGTCAGGTGGGAGGTACTTATTGATTTTTCATGAAGTAATGCAACAGCTCGTCCTTTATTGAAGAGTCAGTTTTATTGAACAGTCGTGTTTTTTGGTTGTTTTTTTTAATGAATAAATAAGACTGTGCCTTTATTCTTTATGTAATTTCTGTTCAGTATGAGCTGGAGAATGCTCGTCTTCGAGATGCCAATCACTCCCTGTCAGAGGCACTTGCTGCCAGTGGCTCTGCATTAGCACCACCGGCTTCCAGTGCTCTTGAAGATGAGGCAATTCTGGAGAGCATTGAGACATCATTCACTAAGTTTCACGCTTTCCTGGATTTGCTCAAAGATGCTGGGTGGGTATTTTTAATGGCAGCAATTACAAAATGCCACTGTTGTCACAGGACCTACGTGGTTTACTGAAAATCCGTTCTTTAAAAGTCTTTCAGTTTCATTATGTGTGGGTGTGCTTTTTTCCACTTCTTGAGCCAGAAGTTGGCCTTTAGTTTTGTTTTGAATGGATCCCCATTTTAAGTGGCTTATATTTAACTGTCTTTCTTCCCCTTGTTACATTTAATGTGTGTTTTAGGACGATACCTACAGTTATTTATTATATTTTATTTTTTATAAAGTTATCTTTGTGCATCGTACAAAACATTGCAGAAAAGTGTTTGCTTGATTTTTGTAGAGTATTACAGTCTGGCACCCTGTGAGTAAACTTTTGTGTAGCTTTAATATTTCAGCTGCACGATGAAGCAGCTTATTATTGTAGCTCTTATCATTTATAGTGTAACAATGTGGTCTGCAAGAGTAAGTACATTCAAGTGGTATAGAAAGAGCATATACTCAGATTACACACTTCTGTTAGTGATGTATCATTAAATTGTTATGTTTGGCAAAACCACAGGTTGTGTAGTTAATGGCTCGTATTTGACTTGGGATAAGATGTCAAACAGGTGTATTTTCTAAAATATTAGACTAGTGATATTTAAAAAAGGTGTGCATCTTAGATTTCAGTTTCTTTCGGAAATATCTGAAGTTAATTTTAATATTGGCCAATTTGATATTGATTCTGCAGTTTAATTCTGACAGGATGGGTTTCATTCAAAACGAAACTCTAGGTTTGTCATTGTCATTTCTTGGATTAATACGTGGAAACCAAAGCCCATGGGTTAGGTATAATTTCGCAGTCATCTTTGAGTCAGTTACTCACTCAGTCAGGGTATCATTCTGGAATCTTTTTAAATCTAAAATGCGCCCACTAGCCACTTAGTTAGGTGCATCTTCTTGCACAAGGTTGAACCCATTTTTGCTTTCAGAACTACCTTAATTATTAATAGAATAGATTAAGCAAACATATGCTCTGCTGGATTAAGATCTGGTGACTGTGGAGGCTCTTTGAGTACAGTGAACTCATTGTCATGTTCAAAGACTAATATGACGTTATCATGCTGAAAGCAGCCATCAGAAGGTGAGTACACTGGGATCATAAAGGGATCAGTGAGAGTAGTCAGATTAGCTGTGGTGCAGTTATAAAGGGCTTCAAAGAAAATATCCCCTCACACCGTTACACCACCAGTGTACCCAATATCTTATTATCTTAGTCACATCTTACCATAATCATTTTTTTATTTGCATTTGTTGTAGGAAAAAGGTAGGCTGGTATTAGCTGGTTATCTACTCTGGAAGTTCATTTTTAATTGATTGCATGTCTTTTTTTTAATTTCTTGTAGCTTAGGTCAGCTAGCTTCAATGGCTGGAATTGACAAGTCAGATTTCCACCCTCTGGGAAAACCTCAGCTTTCCTCCACAATAGAACCACTTTTGCATGGTGCGACATCACCGCCTGGAGGGCGTTACAGGATCGATGCTCTGTCTTTGGTAAGAATATGCAGAGCAAACTTTGGAAGCATGTTCTGTTGGCAGGTGGGGTGAATATTTTAAAGTTTGCATAAGCCAATTTGCGCACAAATCTGTACGCAAATTGTGGATAAATAAATCATTGCTTCACAGCACTGTAGACTTGCCCTCTGTGATAATGGTGGACATTAGATTTGTAAGCACATCAAGCAGAAATGTAGATTAACTTTGACTACAGATTGTTAGGTTCAAGAATTATAGTTTAATGCATTCACATTCTCTTTTGCAGCTCAGGATGAGAGGAGTATCTGTTAATGAGACATTATTAATGTTACTTCAGTTTTAGTTTTGATTAGAATAGTTAGAATAGAATCGTTTTTCACATTGTCTCATCAAATGTAATTTCTGGTTTTTAGGTAGGAGGTGCCCCATCTGCCTACCCCGTTGGATTGTCTGACACCAGATTGCACAAGTCTCCATCCCCTACTAGAGCAGCCCTTCATAAAGAAAGGTCACTTGATGTAACTTTCACTCAGGCTTCTGCACCAGCAGCAAGTGGTGTAGTGGATGTAGAAGAGGAAGCAAATCATTTTTCAAAGCCTGACACCCAGCACGACTCAGGCTCTGAACACAGTTTTTATAGCCAAAAGTCCTTTGATAATATTTCCTTTGGTAAAACTTCCCAGACTCGGCCAAGCCACCCCACGAGCAACAGCAACTCTCACAGAAACAACAGTTCCCATGGATACAGCTTCAGCAACAGCTACACTTACAACCGTGCTTCTCATAGCAATGGATCTCGAGGTGGTTCGTCTGCAAGTGTTAGTGACATTTTAAGCGACAAAGAGTCTGTAGGATCAGTAGGGTCAAGGAACAGGGGAAATGGAAGGCTGGTGACAGTAGGTCAGTCAGGATCAGAAGGGTCAGAGAGGAAAGCCCCTTCTACGAGAGGCGCTCTAGAGCAGGTCAGATCTCTGGAGAATCTGGGGGTTCAGTCAGATAATGAATCCTAACTAGGCGACCATAAACTTTCTCCCTGTGTGTCAGTGCCTTTTCTTCTATGTTTAGATATTCGCTGCGTTTAAATTGTAGATTTTTTTTTTTTGTCACCTTTATAAATGTTTTGTTCTTTTTTTCTTTTTCTTTTTTTTGCATTTTCAGTCCAAATCATTTCAGTTTAGGGAAACAAAATGTTTTTTGCATTTAAACCCAAATAAATAAGTGATTTAAAAAATTAGCCTTATATTATTGTTTTTACATTTTAGATTTACATTTACAGTCTTATTGAAGTTTTTCATAAAGTGCAGGGAATCTGCAGTTTAATTCAGTGCGACATTCTCAAATCTGTAACTCTGTTTCTTCGAGTATAATCCTGATTCTTGTAGCAATCAATCAAATACTAGAAAGTTTACAATTTCAAGACATTGCATGGGAGCTTAAAGCAAAGTGTCATTCCTTGTTTCACATGTGCTCTTACTTATTTGTAGCTTTGGACATTAAAGTAATTTTTTTAAATGACAGATTTTTTATATTTAGAGGGGGTTTTTTTTAAGGCTCTATGATATATAATGGCACAATTTAATGTTCCTGTTATTTTGCTTTAAATTTAGTTTATAATAAACTATTTTGCAATTTTACACCTAATAAAGTGTTCTTATCTTTATTCTAAACTTGACATTTAACATTGTCAACATGTGCTCATACATAAACTGTTTGTTCATCATGTGCAATACAGAAAACTATTATTAATATTTAATGACTTAGAGTTAGTGTGATCTTCTATCTGATATGAACCACAAGAACAGCTGCCTACTGAGTAATGCAACCTTAACATAACTTTTATTCTCATTGTCAGGAACCATCTTTTTGATAGGTTATTTTTCAAAATCCAACTTAAAGTGTCACAAGGGTAAGAAAATTAAACAAATCCCTGCTGGGAAAACAACTAAAGTACTTTTGAAATATTTTTTGTGTGAATATTTAAACTCCAGTTTTTGTTTTTGTTTTTTTTGGAGTCCTGACTCACTGTGAGCAAAGCGCGACTTTTGTGGGTCTGTATTTCTTAGCTTGTGTATTCGTTTGCCCCTGATGTCACCCTGGCCTCTGTACTGTGTTCCTTCTGTTCCCTGTCTGTATTCTGTCTGTGGATTTCCTGTTTTATTTTGAAGGTTCAGATCTTATATCAGTGTTTCTAGTTTCGCATCCTCTGTCTCGTTAAGTCTAATTTCTCCGGGATGTTCCCACCTGTTCCTCGCTCCCTCGTGTTCCTGCCTGTGTACTTGTCCTGCAGTGTTCAGCGTCCCGTCATACTCTCAGATTGTGCCTGTGTGTTTCCGTTCTCAGCATTCATTGTTCAGTTCATGTTTTGTTCATCGCCAGCAATAAAGCTGTAGTTCAGTTGCAATTCAGTCTTCTTGAGTCCTGCATTTGGATCCTCACCTCCGCACGCCCGCACACAGAGTTCTGACACATTATCCTAACACGTAAGCACCAAACGTCAACCGAAAACAGAACGGATCTCTGGAGAGGTGACAGATTGTGCGTAATGCTTCCAATTTCAGTTTCAATTTTTATATGTTTCCAGATATTTTGACACAGAATTAATTGGAATACAGAAATATATGTAAAATAGGTTGATTAATTACATTAATTTTGTAACTTTTTATGTTTTTTTTGGGGGGGGGGGGGGGGGGGGGAGGTAGCTATATCTGCTAGTAGTTGTGATCAGTAAGTGTACATGTTGACTTTGTTTTTCTGTTTATGACGTCTGAGACATGAAATTGAGTGATATCTCTCTTTTTGCAACTTTCCAGCAAATCCCAGACCTTGCTCATATTTCTGAAATCCCTGTTATTCTTGTTGCTCCAGATATCTTTCTGTGACTGTATGTTTCGGCTGATTGGCTACAAATTCAGCCTACCTTGTGTCATGCTGCTAGTATAACTGCTCACGGGGATGCGCCATTTCTGCAAAACACTGCAGCTCCTCTGATCTCTTTATAAATATCTAATAAATATCTTGAAGAAGATACACGGATATCTTGTGTATCTTCTATACTTTTTGAGATATTGAATGTTTCATGCAATATTTTTTTGCCCATTTCTTCCACATTATCAGTGTGGTCACTGATTTTCCTTGCCGGGCTGAGCTGTGTTTTAGCTCAGTGAGATGAGCAGCCATTCTCAGACTGGGAGGCCTGGGTTCAAATCCCGCTTATGGCAACATTTCTTTCAGTTAACAGTTAAACTTTTCAACACAGATTTCAACTTTTTCACCCCTTAAATTTTTAGTTTTTTCTGCTGTTTTCAGAAAAAAAACTATTTTCAGCAGAAATTCTGCTCATTCACCTTTTTTCAGCAAAATTTTCAGAATTTTCACCTCTTTTCAGCCCAAATTCTGCTTATTCACCTCTTCTGCAAAATTTTCAGCCTTTTCACCTCTTATCAGCACAAATCTCATCTGTTTTCAGAAAAAACTTTTGAGCAGAAATTCTGCTGATTCATCTCTTTTCAGCAGAAATTCTGATGATTCACCTCTTTTTTGCAGAATTTTCAGCCTGTTGACCTCTTATCAGCACAATTCCCTGCAGCTTCTGCTCATTTCAGCAGAATTGTCAGTCTATCCACTTCTTTGTGAGAATGAGTTTGACTCAGTGAGATGAGTAAATTTTAGTTTAAAAGTTGAATTTATCTACAAACACTAAAGAGATTTGCTGCTTCGGCTATGGTGGTTACTAGATTTCCAATATTTTAGATATCACTTTATAACAAGTATTGTTAACTCATCTTTTTGTTTATTTACAGTACTGTGCAAAATTGTGACCCATTCTTCATTTCTTGATATTTAGTGTTCAAGGAGCTAGACTTTACAATATGTCAGATATGAATCTCCTGCCACTATGTCCTATCATGTTACCTACAACCAATGCAAGCTCATTTGGGGATGCTCTTGTGCTTCTAAAGTTTAATGTTTGTTTCCATTGTCTTTTCTCTAATGTGGATCTCTAGTTACAGTCAGAGCTGTATCCTGATGAGCATTGCAGTGTTCAAGTCCACTGCAGGGTCCAGCAGAATTTCTGGAAGTGGAGAAACTGGAGCAAACTATTTTCTATGGTAAATTTTGGTTGTGGTATCTCTTATTTTGGCTGAGATTTCAGTGAATTAAGGTCTTTATTTTATCTAAACTTGTGCGGCACGACTCATGTCTAATTCTTCGGGCTTTCTGGGGTTCTTCAAAATAGCTCTTTGGACGTTAGCTTTTTTTCATTTGTTTCCAGTCCAGTCTTGACCATTTTCAGGAAATTGTTTTTATTTTTAACCTATAACAAATGCAAAACCTAACAATGTTTGACACATAAAATACATGTTTTTGCACCATCGAGGTGTTTCCCACAGAGCTATTAGCTGATCTCTTGGAATATGTCTTGGCATGGTCATCAAAGTATCATTTAAAAAATTAAGGAAACTGAGTACATGAAGGAAATTTCCCCTTGTGGGACTAGGTAGCTTATGATAGGACAAAAGTGGAATGGCCTAACACAAAAACTGTCTCTAACAGATGAACAGTATCTGAAAATCATATTGATAAAAAATATAAAAAATACAGCAAAGACCTGAAACAGACACTGGGAGTTGTGGCTGACCTTTCAGTTGATTCATCAGTTGATTCAGGGAAGGGAAACAAAGGGGGGAAAAACCAAGGTTAGTATACAGGAGAAAGTCGGGAGAAAGGTACAACAGTGAGTGTTTACAGTGGTCTATCTGATACTCCTGTGTTGGTGTTGTTCCTAGATCAACATAATGGCTGTATCCGGTTCGATCCCCGGGCTCTCTGTCCTGGTCGTTGTGTCCTTGGGAAAGACACTACCCTACTGCCTACTGGTGTTGGCCGGAGGGGCCGATGGCGTGATATGGCAGCCTCGCTTCTGTCAGTCTGCCCCAGGGCAGCTGTGGCTACAACCATAGCTTGCCTCCATCAGTGTGTGAATGCGAGAGTGAATGAATAGTGGCATTGTAAAGCGCTTTGGGTGCCTTGAAAAGCGCTATATAAATCCAATCCATTATTATTATTATTATTATTATTATGATACTAACAGCTGGAAACGTGTCATACAGCTTTGTTTGACAGAAATGAAGGAGAACACATTTAGTTCAATTGTTTCTACATGAGCTCTGTGTGATTTGATAAGTATCTGAGGCTGAGACCATGGGACTGTAAAAACATGATTGTTGGGCTTCATTTCTGTACTGAACAGTCATTTTAAGATTAGCTAGTAAATAACAATTAGCTAATGTTGTTCATGAGATTAAAGTCATCTCACTTTGGTAATGTAAATATAATATGGGCAATATTATAGTTATTATATTAATCATTATTAGTCATTACAGCAGGGAGTTTGAACTCCGTGTCAAATACTGAGCTTCAGTAAAGATTCAAGTTGCATTTATTTATCGTTCCTATCACCTTAAATCTTCACTCAAAGACGAGTATCTTTGACAGTGTATATATAGATGTATTATATATAAGAGACAAATGTTGTTCCTTCAGTATGTTAGCATTACTACATTTGGCTCAATGCTTACATTTATGTGTAAAAAGCAAATGTACGAGCTGTGATAACTGTTTCTGATAGAATGAAGAGTAGACCGATATATAAAATATTCCTTCATTGGGTGAGAAAATCAGACCACGTCATAACTGCTTTAAGTCATACAGAATAGATATCAGAGCCTTAAACAGGCTGACCTCTGCTAAATGGGTCAAACTGGGCAGAAAGTATACAAACACATAACATCCTTATAAAATATGATGTAACACTATAGATCAACTTACCCCAGAATATATAAAGCATATAAACAATTACAGCAATATGATGCAACAAACACAGCAGTACTACTGATCCAAAATACTCAAAGCTTCATAGAACTGAAACAAACATTTATTTTTAGGTCCATTCTGCTGCTGATACATACTTTAGGTTTCTGAATATTAAACTTGGGTTCAATAAATTCTTCATAAATGTTGGCCCTGAACTAGCAGCGGACATCCCGTGTCATAAAAATGAAAATATCAGTAATATAAAATCAAATCCCTTTTCATTGTTCCTCTCAGCTACAAATGAGCAAGAAGTAATAAATATCACATTCAAATGTAAAAGTAAGTCTTCAATGGATTATCATCAAATAAATATGTCTGTAGTTAAACAGGTTATTCTGAATATTGCTAGTCCCTTAACATATATCTGTAATTTATCATTTCAGTCTGGTTGTTTTCCAAAAAAAAAATGAAAATTGCGAAAGTAATACCACTATATAAAAGTAATGACAAACACAGTTTCACCAATTATAGGCCTATTTCTCTACTGCCTCAATTCTCAAAAATTCTAGAAAAACTTTTTAATTCAAGATTAGAAAAATTCCTTGGAAAAACATCAAATAATAAATGTTGGTCAGTATGGTTTCAGAACGCAAAGAACCACTTCAATGGCGATAATTGAGGCAGTAGAAGAAATTACTGATACACTGGATAAAAATAAATATGCAGTTGGTATTTTTGTTGATCTCAAAAAGGCCTTCGACACAATCAATCACTCAATTTTATTGGATAAATTGGAAAGATATGGTATTCGAGGGAAAGCTGGTAACTGGTTAAAAAGTTACCTAACGAGTCGGGAACAATATGTTAGCATAGGGCATTACCACTCAGAGAAACTTGGTATTACATGTGGTGTTCCCCAAGGGTCAGTGTTGGGACCAAAACTTTTCAATGTATACATAAATGATATTTTTGATGTTTCTCAAGTACTTAAACTCATACTGTTCGCAGATGACACCAACATATTTTTCAGTAGCGATGATTATACTGATCTTGTAATGACCGTAAACAGGGAGCTAAAATTAATTTAAAAAAATGGATGGACATAAATAAATTATCATTAAATATAAATAAAACTAAAGCAATGTTTTTTGGTAATTTAAAATATAATATAGAATTACCAATTATCATTGAAGGTGTACCAATTGATAATGTGAGTGAAAACAAATTTTTGGGAGTTATAATTGATAACAAAATTTCATGGAAACCCCACGTCAGACACATAAAAACCAAAATTTCCAGAAGCCTCGCAGTTTTGAACAAAGTGAAACAATTCCTTGATAAAGATGCACTTCGTACTCTGTACTGTACCCTGGTTCTTCCATAGCTTACATATTGTGTGGAAGTGTGGGGAAATACATATAAAAATACAACTAATCCATTAGTCACAGTACAGAAACGAGCACTGCGTATTATTCACAAGGCTGGTTATCTAGATCATACTCACAAACTCTTTCTTCAGGCAAAGTTACTTAAATTCCAGGATCTGGTTAATTACAATACATCCATAATTTTTTATAAAGCTTTTACTAAACTTTTACCGGCAAATTTACAAACTAGATTTGAAATTCGAGAAAAGGTTTATAATGTGAGAGGCTTTGGAGAATTCAAATTACCCAGAACTCGAACAACCCGTAAAGGTTTTTGTGTGTCTGTATGTGGTGTGAAAATCTGGAACAGTCTGAGTTTACAATTGAAACAATGCAAAAATATTCATAGATTTAAATTTCTCTACAAACAGTTGGTCTGGTCACAGTATACTCAATGATGGTTTTTAGTGTGCTCTGTAATGTCTGTTCTCTTACCATTGCTGGTATGGATTCCAAAAAAAAAAAAAAGAAAAAAAAAGTGTGCGTATGTATGTACATATATGTACGTGTGTGTACATATATGTATGTATATGTATGTGTGTTTGTTACTTGTAGTTATTACTGCCTGTTACCTGTGGTAATGCAATTTATAATTTATATATTCTGTATTCAGTTATGAAGGCTCTAATTGTTGTTTGCGAGCTGCCGTTTAGATGCTTGTATGTGCCCGGGGCTGTTGATGGGTCTGTATGCAATGATGGGCGTAGCTGCGGGAAGTTTATTGTTTTTTTTTGTTGATGAGTGAGTATAGGGGTGGGATTTAATAAGTTTTCTTCGTCCCACTCCTTTTTCAGGCAATTTCTGTTTTTTGTTTTGTGCATTTTATGTTCAATATAGGTATTTGTTGTGCCTGAAAATGAACAAATAAATGAAATGAAAAATGAAATGAAACTTGTTTCTGCCTTTCATAGTGTGTAACTTGAAGGCCCTGAGTACTTTCTCCCACACTGAAAACACTGGAATGATAAAATTATTTGAACATTACCTAATAAGACTGATTCAGGACAGACAATTAGTTATTTTTAAACTTTTCTAGCAGTCCTTCACAAACAGGGAACAGTCTGTCTATTCTCTCCATCTGTCAGCTGCTGCTGGCTCTTCCTCCTCCTCTTCCTCACACACTGCTGAGTTTGTCCTGGTGGATCATCAGGGGTGCAAAGCCTCACAGATGATGTGCAGCAGTGGGTCCCTCAGTCTGTCCTCACTCTGGACACTTGCAGTTGTCACACATGGAAATCAAATGTGTGATAAGCTGCAGGATTCAAACACAAGTGTAACTTATAACTACATGTTCATACTTTTATTACACAATCGGAGAGAAAGAAACAGAGAGCGAGTGCAGGACAGACAGACAGGTGACAGTCTCAGGTGTATACACTGCTACAAAACAGCACAAGAGAAGGAGGATTTAGTGTTTGTGCTAAACAAGAAAAGTTCCCAGATGGTACAGTGGACACATGTGTGACTCCTGTGATTAAAGCATCTTTCTTTCAGCTTAACGAGTTCAAACACACGTTAAAGTCCGTTTGGCTGGACACCACCGAACAGAGGCAGCAATATAACAAAATAACTAACATTAACAGTGCAGTGGATCCTGCTTGTGCCGTGATATTCAGGACTTCAAACCGAGCAGCATCACTGACTTTCAGCCTGTTGTGTTTGTGGATATATGACTGACTTTAATTATCCATAAAATCATCAGATTCTCTGTAAGATTAAGGTCAGCTATTGTATTATTATATTTTAAAGGCTTTAAAACCAAGTAAACGCTGAAAGTACAAACATCGCTAATGGCGACTTTGCCGACATGTGACCAAAGTAATGTTTTAATGTTCCTCATTATTAAACATTTTCACATAAATGAGTGACATAATATTCAGTACTTACTTTTAACAGTTTACTCTTCGGCCTCTCTGCTTCTGCCATCTGCGGCAAAATTATCCACACCGACTGCAGCGCTATGAATTGTGGGATATGTTGGGCCACGAAGTCTACACTAGTGATGGTAAATTCGATTCTTTTTACTGAATCGAGTTTTAATGAGTCACTCACCAAAGTGAATTGGGTTTCTTGAGTCATTTGAGTCACTGAGTCAATTGACCAGAGAGGGCAAAAATGTATATTTTCACTCAAACTTAATTTGTTTCTCTTTTAATGTAAATCCTACTGCTAAGATGAATGATCGTAAACGAAAACAACTATTTTCTTTAGAGCAAAAAAGGGCAAAAAAACTCTAAAGGGAATATTTATTTATTTTTATTTTAGTTTATTGGTATTTTCCTTAAAAGTGTCAAATATATATTTTCTCATCTAAATGTCCACTGAGCTGTGAGCCAGGGGGCGGTAAAGTGCCTTAACATTGGTTGCCAACCAAGAAGAAGAAAAGAAGCTGTGAGCCAGGAGGGAGGGGGTGAGTGAGTGAGTCAGTGATTCGTTCAACTCGTTTGAGCTATGAGCCAGGAGGAAGGGGGTTAGTGAGTCCTGAGTTATTCGCTTATGCCAGGGGTCAGCAACCTTTAACAGCAAAAGAGCCATTTGGACCCAGTTTCCACGCAAAAGAAAACACTGGGTGCCGCAAATACCTTTTGACATCTAAAATGAAGATAACACTGTATATATTGTTTTTTAACTTTATGCTTTGTGTGAACAACTAAGGTGTGTTGCTTATGAAATCCATGAAGTGCTGCAAAGAAAATTACATTTTATTTATGTAATTAACACATTTTGAACTCCATCCATCCATCCATCTTCATCCGCTTTGTCCGGTCAGGTCGCGGGGGCAGCAGCCTAAGCAAAGAGGCCCAGACCTCCCTCTCCCCAGCCACCTCCTCCAGCTTGTCCGGGGGAATACCAAGGCGTTCCCAGGCCAGCTGAGAGATATAATCTCTCCAGCGTGTCCTGGGTCTGCCCCGGGGCCTCCTCCCGGTGGGACATGCCTGGAACACCTCACCCAGGAGGCGCCCAGGGGGCATCCTTGTCAGATGCCCGAACCACCTCAGCTGGCTCCTTTCGATGTGGAGCAGCAGCTGCTCTACTCTGAGCCCCTCCCGGATGGCCGAACTTCTCACCCTATCTCTAAGGGAGAGGCCAGCCACCCTTCGGAGGAAGCTCATTTCTGCCGCTTGTATCCGCGATCTCGTTCTTTCGGTCACTACCCACAGCTCGTGGCCATAGGTGAGGGTAGGGACGTAGATCGACCGGTAAATTGAGAGCTTCGCTTTTACACTCAGCTCCCTCTTCACCACGACGGACTGGTGCAACGTCCGCATTACTGCAGCTGCAGCCCCAATCCGTCTGTCGATCTCCGGCTCCCTTCTCCCATCACTCGAGAACAAGACCCCGAGATACTTGAACTCCTCCACTTGGGGCAGGAACTCATCCCCGACCCGGAGTGGGCACTCCACCCTTTTCCGGCTGAGAACCATGGCCTCAGATTTGGAGGTGCTGATCCTCATTCCCGCTGCTTCACACTCGGCTGCGAACCGCTGCTAAAAAACTAACTAACTAACTAACTAACTAACTAACTAACTAACTAAATAAATAAATAAATAAATATTTACAAAATTCTGCCTAAATATGTATTTCACCTGGTTAATGTGTGTGGCAAGGCGTGGTCTGCTGCGCCACTGCAGGGGAGGCGGACGCACCTGAGCGGCACCAGCAATCACACCTTGCCGATTTAACATCTGTGCTATCTATGTTGTGTTGGTGTGTGTCAGGCTGTGAGCTGAAAAGCTACTGCCGGCTGTATGCGTACAGCAACCATGTGTGAAAAGTGGTCAATAAAGAGAAGCTGTACAGCGTGTTCATGGAAACATCGTCGGGTCGGCCGTGGTATGTTTACAATGGGAGTTCTGCTCCTGAACCTCTGCGCACAGCGTCTGCAAATCGGGGCTGTACGAAGTCACTTTCATCTTTATGCAGGACTGTAAGCTGTCATCTGTGAGGTGTGAGCGGTGTTTGTTTTAACGTAGTTCACGGTGGAGAATAGCTGTTGACATAATGTGGATCCAAAGATTCATAATTGACCCACCTGGGGTTGAAAGTCTCGGTAAATGCACGGTGTTTCGGCGGGTATAGGCTTCCGCGAGTGTGACGCTTATTTTGAGTGATGAAGAAATAATAGAATATAATTATAGTTTTGTATTTCAATATCACAATAATCTTCCAATTTAGAACTACGAGTTAAAAAAGAACTAACATAAATAAAATACAATTCAGCTAAATACTTTCCCAAACCACTCGGAGCCGCACTATAAGGACTAAAGAGCCGCATGCGGTTCCGGAGACGCAGGTTGCCGAGCCCTGGCTTATGCTATGATTCAAATCAAATCAAATCAAATCAAATCAAATCAAATCACTTTTTATTGTCACATCACATGTGCAGGCACACTGGCACAGCACATGCGAGTGAAATTCTTGTGTGCGAGCCCCACAAGCAACAGAGATGTGCAAACACAACAACACAAACGAGCAAAATACAAAAATGGCCAACCTGAAACTAATAAATATATGTACAATATATAATAGTGTATGCATTTCTGGATGTGTATACTAAATATTTTCCTACGTGTGTGTGTGTGTGTATGTATACACATTTTTACAAATTAAATAGTAAAAAAATAAAATAAAATAATAATAATAATAATAAAATATATAAAATATACAGAGTTGAATATGTGCAAAACAAGTGGCATTTATATACAGTGTGGAGTGCATAATGTTGAATTTCAGCACAGGAGGGAGGGGGTGAGTACCTCAAATGTGCTGTTAGCATGTTAGCAGAGCGATGCTACTGTGAACTGAGGAGCTATTGTCTTGATGTGAACTTCTACTCAGGGTTTTTTCTTCCAGTTCAGAGCAGGAATGGTTTTGGTAATAAACTGGCTGTTGGGTTTTTTTTCCCTACAATTTTAATTATAAGCTACATATATTTCTACTAATGGAATTAGTTTGCTAACAGCAACAGGGATGAGTCAGTGAGTCAGTTGCGCTTGTGAATCATGATTCACGAGTATTGAACGATTCGTTCACCGTCACAGCCTTAAAATTCAGGGAAATGAAGGACACATTTGAGGGCTGCATTTCGAGCAGCCTTTGAATTGGGACAGCCTTCGTCGCGTCACTGTGATGTAAAAAATGCAGCCTTTAAGGCTGCAGACCCTGAATTGGGATATAGCCAATGTTTGTCCAAGGTCAACATTGCAACTGACCAATCACACTGTTATGTCATACTTTCCGGAAAGAAAAAAAAAAACTTGCTAATGTCGAGTCCGGGAAAAACGTGCTAGGTTGGGGATTAAGATGTGATTGTGGTTAGGGTTACGGTTTGGTGTATGGTGTGACTCAAATATTGCAAAACTATGACAACACTACAATGCGATTGGTCAATTCACAATGTAAAACATGAACCAACATTAGTTTTTTTGCTCCAGGAGCAACACCAACACAATGCTATCAGATTCAGCGACTACAGCCATGTGTAAAATATGGTGGTGGGTTTGTCATAGTTTGAGGCTATATTTCAGCCAGTGATGTTAGGGATCTTGTCAAACTTTGTGGAATCGTTAACTCAGAAAAGTATGGTTAGATTTTGTTCCACCATTCAATCTGAAAAGCATCCGAATGACATTGTTTTGTTTTGTTTTGTTTTTCTTTTCAGTATGGCAGTGGTCCACAACATACTCTCAATGCAGTCAAACCATACCTAGAAAAACACATGGATTGGCCGTGCCAACACATTCTCATCCCAAAGCCTAACATTCTATGCTAGGTGACAAATTGTCAACATATTACATTTTCGGCCACCCAACACATTACTAAATGACGACATCGGAAAAATTAGGAAATATGACAACCCTTTGGACTCAATCTACACATGCTCGTTCATTTTTTATTTTTATTTTTTAAACTCTTCCGAAAACACTATTTCACATCATTAAACTGCTGGTTAAGGTTAGGAATAAGGTTAGGGTTAGGGAGAAGGTTAGGTTTAGGGCTGGAATACATGGCTGCAATGTTTACTACTGCAGGAGCGTTATTCCACTGGATTTCATCCATAACCCGGCGCATACCATTAGAACGAGGAAGGTCACCTTTCGTGTTCCTCAGGAATGCCGCGGGACGTGACAAAACGTCGGGATGAAGCCGGACCTCAACATCAATGAAGCAGTGTGGAACCATGTTGATGGACAATGGAACAAAAAGCAGCCAACATCCAAAGAAGAACTTTGAATGTCCTTCAAGAAGTCTGGAGAACTTTTCCGGAAGACTACTTAAAGAAATGACAAGAAAGCTGGCCTAAGAGAGCTCAGGCTGTGTTGCCGAAGAAAGGTGGACTTTCAAGTTTATTAGTATTGTTAACTGTTTTTGCCTTATGTGCTTTATTCTATATTTGCATATGTTTAAAAATAATTGCTGCACCTTTTTTCCCATTTTCCTACAAAAATACAAAGAAATAAGGAGTGAGTCAAGACACAGTACTGTGTATAGACAGATAAAGTAGCTAGTGGATACAAGATACAAGTTTCTTCAATTGAAGGCCAGTCTTGGTTTAATTACAATGCAGGCAACATGTTTACACATAGGCACACAAAATATTGAGCAGTCAGTTTTTAGCAAGAAATTTCACTTTCACCAAATAAATATGAAACATCTTTCTGGCATCAAGATACATGACTTTATACAGTAAAGCCTAGAACATGAAAGAAAAATATAAACGACCAAATGTGGACTTTAATATTTACATAAAGTGATGACCTAAAAGGCCTGACAATGCAGAGAAAACATATTTTATGACTCTGTAATAAAAACTGGGCTGCCAAGTGTACAGTGCAACATATTTGTGAATGAGTGTTTCACTATCAATGTACAGAGGCCGCTTCGATAAGTAAATTAGCTTTTCAGTTTCTTCTGGTGTGCTAGAAAGTTTTAGAAGCCTGGCTTATTGTTATCGCTGTTATTATCATAGGACACACTCCTATTCTCTGCATTTTCAATCTCAGCGCTAGTAGTTGGTTAAAAAAAACAAAAAACAATGTGAAACCTGTCTTTAAGGTTTATGGCTTCCCCACAACTACAGCTGCTCCAACACTGCAATATTTAAGTGGTGAGAATGTGGGAACACAGAGAACAATCCAAGGTGGAGACTCTGTATCAAAACTTACCTAACAAAAAAAAAACACCACAACAAGAACTGACACACTTCCAAATATTTCTGCAGAACATTTTTACTACAAGGTGCCAAACTGTCTTCTGTCTGGGCCAAAAATATCATCCAAGATCAACATGTACACTGAGGAAATTACATGATATTATCTTTCAGCACTTTTTCCAGAAATGTTTAAATCCACAAAATGGAAAGGAAAGGGACTCACCACATCATCAGTTGAAATATGGTACATAACAAATATGTAGAACAATGTATCTAAATAAATAAATGAATATAAATAAATGCTGTGCGAGTATCAAATGCACCAGTTGTCTTAATTGCTGACACATCAAGTCTTCTCATGAACATGTGAATGATAAAGAGTTTTTTTAAGTCCATGAAGCATTTGTGTCATAGTCTAATATTAACAGATAAGTTGTGTTCACAATGTTCTTGTTTGATAGGAGCAATTTCTTTACTCTCACTCATGCTAATCGTGCCCTCATATAAAACTGGAGTCTTTCCGGGATAATCAAAGCGATTGCTTCATTGTTATGCAACACTGGCTGTAGGCCATTGTTGACTTGTTATAGGAAAATCTGGGAACATTTATTTGGAACAAACTCACATTCCTGTGAGAACACTGTGATTTACCTCTCCAAAGGTAAATAGTGAAGAAATGCAACTAATGACGTTTGTTTGGAGAGAGGAGAGCAAAGTCAACGAAATACGTTTCAAAAGCGTATACAGCAATGGTCAAAAGTCTGTTCTTTTTCCAGTGTGGAATGACTGTACAGCATACATCCTTAATGACTTAAAAACAGAAGAATTGGATGCACAACTTTGAATTTATCTTGGATTTTCTCTGCTCGAATCACCTTGTTGTTGAATTGTGCTATACAAATAAATTTGCCTTGCCTTGCCTTGCCTTGCTCTACACACGATCAAAAGTATCCATACAGGCTCAAATATACAGATAAACCCCCATGTGCATTTGGTTAAATGTCCCTTAGAAAGCTTCACCTCAACCACATGCTTTTGACAGCCATCAGCAAGCTTCTGGCATGATTCTAGTTTCATATTTGACCACACTTCTTGGCACAGTTATTAGAATTCTGAATTGGTTGGTTTCCTGGCACAGACCCAGTTTTTAAGTATAGACCACACATTTTCAATGACATTGAAGTCTGGGCTTTGGGAAGGCTATACCAGAATTTTAATGTTAGCCAGTTTTTATGTCTGTTTGGGTCCTGTTGGGACACCCAGTTGCCTCCATGTTTCAACTGTCTAGCTGTTGGTTTGAGATTAAGAATCTGGAGGTAGACATCCTTCCTCGTTGTTCCATCCACCTTCAGCAATTAATCAGTACCACTGACAGCCAAACAACACCAGAGCATTATGCTACCACCACCATGCTTGACAGTTGGTAAACATACACCACCTCTGGTCACTGTCCCCTCTGCAAATCGCTACCACATCGTGGTGGAGAGGTTTGTGTGTTTCAGGGATCTCAGGAGCCATGTTGTCTGGGGGCTTTTGCCCCCTTGTAGGGTCTCCCATGCCAAATTGGTCCTGGGTGAGGGACCAGACAAAGAGCGATTCAGAAGACCCTTGTGAGAATATCACCGGAGGAACAGTTTACCCTGCCCGGGATAGGTTTACCGGGGCCCAGCCCTGGAGCCAGGCCCAGGGAGGGTGCCCGAGGGCGAGCATATGGTGGCCAGGCCTTAGTTCATAGGGCCCAACTGGGCCCAGCCCGAAAAAGGGACATGGGCCCATCTTCCTGCAGGCCCACCACCAGCAGGAGGCACCGTAGGGGTTGGGTGCATTGTGAGCCGGGCGGCAGCCAGGAGCGGATGCCCTGGTGGACTGATCCCCGGCTACCAAGACTGGCCCGGAGACTTATTTGGCTTGAAAACCTCAACTTTACTCATCCAAACCTATTGTCACTGTGGCCAAATAGCCCAATCTCTCTCATTTGTCAATTACACTTTTCTCCAGAAGATATTTAGCTTGTCCATGTGGTCAGCTGCAAATTTCCGTGGAGCTTGAAGGCTTTTATGCGAAAAGAGAGAAACTACCAGTTGTAGCCAGTCATGATCATTAATGAGAGGTCAATTCAAAGTGGAGTTAATATGTGTTGTACAACTTTTAGCACCAGTTATTAAAGGATTTAAGTAAGTGCATGTCTGCATATGTATACTTTAGACTCTTGTGGATTGTGAGTTCAAACTTTTGAACATAGTTCTTTTTTTTTTTTTTTAAGTCATTAACCCTCTGAGGTCGCCGGACACGCCGGCGCGTCAACATCACATGACAAATTTAAGACGACACAGCTACAAGGTGCAGCACGACAGTCTCCATTTCAACTTGGGTCGAAAGTGCGGACTTAAAAATATATACCAGTTTTTGAATTGTGTCGATGGGCCACGTAAAACCAGAGTTATGATAAAAAAATACACCCGATGTTTTTTTTCTGAACAAAACAGTGGTGTTTACAGCGGGAAGGACGGTAAAAACGGCGTTTTCTACAGACAGCGCTAGCAAACACTCTAAGCTTACGAGTGAAAAAAGAAAAAACACCCCTTCCCTATTGGTGTTAGAGTTTACCATGTCAGCCAAACGAAAAAAAGGATAAGGCAACATGTGACATTTTGTTGTTTAGGGAGAAGGGGGAAGTTTTTAGGAGTGACACCCGCGACGGAAAGCGGGCGAGCAGAAGACAGAGAGAGAGAGAGCAAGTTTTCATATGTGAGACATTAGTGACGTTTAGCGTGTTTGGAGGCTGTAGTTAGTTTGTTGTGTAGTTATTGTCTTGTATTGTGTGTCAGTTATACTGCTGAATTTCATATTTGCTCTAAAAAAGCCGTCAAAGGCAGATTCCAGTGTAAACGCTGTTCCCACACGGAAAACTGGACTCATGCAACTGCTGTCAGACCTGCAGGGTTTGGGCCTTTGGTGTTCTCCTCTGTCTTATACTGAACACAAACTACATTTTTTGGACTGGCACAAATAATTTGTGTGCCTTCTTATTTGATACAGCACACCTGATTGTTCTGTAAATAGATTTAAATAGTTATATAAAAAACGCCTGAGGCCTTGGCTGCATTTTTAGGTAAATAGTACCGTATAACTTTGTTGTTTGCAAAACTTGTGCATAATTTTTAGAAATGTACAATTTCTATTTGCATTTCAAGTCATGAAAATGATTCGTTAAACATGTTTGTAGGTTTTACAGTAAAAAAATATAACTTTTTTCTACTCGGATTTTGAATTTTTTGTCTGAATTTAGATCAACTGTGCTAATATAGTATACCAAAATGAAAAAACAACTCAAATTTCAGATATTTGAGGTTGTGCCGAAAATAATGATACCAAACAAGGCAAGAAAAACATATTTTAAAGGTGAAATATAGAGGTAAAATCAAAAGTAGTCAAAAACGGCCAATTATACCCTGGACCCCAGAGGGTTAAAGATGTGTGCTGTACCCTGGAAAAAGAACAGCTCAATGAAATAATTAAAAGCCCAAAATGACCATGATATTCATGCACATGATGAGGATATGTAACCTTCTGGCCAAAATTGTCACTTTTATATGAGTATGAAAACATTTCATTTGTTCCTCTTTGCGTAAACTGACTCATTTTCCTATCTTGTGGAAACTACACTGTTCATTGTCATCTTTTTATATACAAATAACATTATACAATGTACAAAAATGAATAAAAGGACAGAGACTAAGAAGCCATATGTTTGTGCAAAGAACACCCAAAATGCAACATAGAGGAACAGATTAAAGTGCACTTACCTCGTGCACTATTACCTACTGTGTTATCTGGTCATTGACTGCAATAGTCTGCAGTAGTCTAACTGGGCATGTGAAACTGACACAGGGAACATGATGAAGCCTGCTGTTTCTGTGCACGTACGCTTTACTTTTCAGTAGCATGTTATCTTTCTGATTCACAAGTGGTACACTTAATACACTTGTTGGCTTGCCAGTAAAATGCGGCAGACCTTGATCTCTGGTTCCTTAATATTGTTATCAGCGCACTTTTACCAAAATGTTTTTGCTAGTCAAGTTAATGGCCAATCAATATTTCCCTCTAACCAAAGTACACATAGAAACGTGTACATCAATGCAGCTGTTTGCTTTCTTTGCATGCTGGTACCATGCTATTGTCACCTGCAAATATAATGCTGGAGTACTTTTATGTGACTATGAAGATATAATCAGTGAGTTGGCACGGGTGTTGCATCGCTCTGTATATAGAGCCACCAAATTATCTATATCCATCCAACTGCTTGTTTCAGATGTCTACTCAGCCAATGGCATGCCAACAACTCAAGTCATGTAGACATGGGGAAAAAGGTGGTTTAAGTGACTTTGAACTTTATTTCAGAATCTGCCGGTCTGCTAAGTTCTACTCTGTTCCTGCACAACCATCTCAAGGATTTAGAGAGAATGGTCGGGAAAAAAGAAAATATTCTGTGAGCTGCAGCTGCTGGAGCCTATCCCAGCTGTCTTAGGGCAAGAGGTAGGGTACACTCTGGACAGGTCGCCAGTCTGTCACACGGCTAACACATAGAGACAGACAACCATTCACACTCATGGGCAATTAAGAGTTTCCAATTAACCTAACCCCACTAACTCCATGTCTTTGGAATGTGGGAGGAAGCCGGAGTACCTGGATAGAGCCCACACAAAAACACAGGGAGAACATCCAAACTCCACACAGAAAGATCCCAGCCTGATGGTATTATTGAACTCAGGACCTTCTTGCTGTGAGATAACAGTGCTAACCACCATGCCACCACGTTGCCTGTGGTGAGGGTTTAATGTTTAATCAAAGTATTGTTGCTGACTACGGCCATCACTTCATGACCACCCATTGTACCCATTGTCTGATGCCTGCTTCCGGTAGGATATGTCACAAAGTCAGATTATCTCAAGTGTCTTGAACATGACAGTGATTTCATTGTACTCAAATGACCTCCATATACAACCAATATTAATCCAACAGTGCACCTTTAGGATGTAGTGGAATGGGAGGTTTGCTATGTGCAGCTGATTATTTTGCAGAAATTGTGTGATGCGATCATTTGAATATGAAATACAATCTCCAAGGAACCTTTTCAACTTAATACCATGAAGAATAGGGACTCTGACATGGTATTGACAAAATGTGTCAAATAAAGTGCCTGTGAGTGTATAATACATCAGCAGGAGATATTAAAGGTTAGAAATTCAAACTTCACTGTGTTGCTTTGGTGTTGTAACGCTGAAACTTTTGATAATGTCTCTCAAATACACTATGTGGAATTCTAGGCAGAATTTGTATGTGAGTATAGTGACTGAGTTTGTCTTAGTTTTGTTCATTTTTACATAAGGACAAGTATGTAACATGAATCAGGGAACACACCACAGCATTTATTGCCTAATCTAGTCTGCAATGCCCGTCCCCAAATGGATCTTTAAAACAGAAGAAAATCAAAAGGCATCCTAAAACACAAAAATCAAACACAACAAATGATAGGACGGACTGAAATACCCTAACAAGACAGCAAGTTATTCATGGTTACATGATTGGTTAATATTTAAAAATGGTTTCTGTTTGATTTTTAAAAGATCCCAGTTAGACCCACCTTTAATTTTGTAAGGCAACAAATACCCCAAATGTACTTTGGCCAAATGTAGATTTCCATACAGGCAGCTTATAATTACCAGCCAACGCGCCAAATGTTATCGACCCACAGGTTTCATTACTAATACTGTACCTGGTTAGAGAGATGCGATTTAAGTGATTGTAAAGGTTTATCCAACGAAATTTAAGCTTAAAAAAAAAAAAAAAAAAAAAAAAAATTCTATGAATAACAATAAGCATTGAAGAAAATTCAGAACATGAAAAATAAAGACAAAACAGATTGAAACTTTCTGCAAACAATAATGGTGTTTAATGGACTTCAGTTATGGCCAGATGTATCAATTACTGCATCAGAAAACTAGCATGTTGACAGCACTATAATAAGTGGTTTGCTGTGAAGTTAAACACTAAACAAATGCAGTTACAATCACAATACGCTAAAATCCCGAGAGAAAGTAACCTAAATATATTTTCTGCCAATAAAAGTAGTCGCTTCACTTCGCCTGGTCAAACCTTTAATATGAACACATTTAAGAGCAGATTTAAACACTCTTTCAGTGTACGTAAGATCCTGCAAATAAATTACAAGCGTGACACTTTAAAAACAACGCAGCACTAAAGCTTTACAACTAATTTTCCAAATGCAAAAAAAAAAACAAAAAAAACCCAACTTGTTAGACTGTACAAACAATGTTACATTTCATTACAATTTTCAACAGGTGTTAAGACAATTGTCAGTGGCGTAAATCAACAGTAAATACAACTATAAAAGTACATCATTGAGATCAAACCAGATTTAAGATCCTCCTCCTCCCCCCAAAAAAAAATCTGGAAATACATAAAATTTAGGAAAATCTAAAGGTCTAGTCTTTGACTATTGGCCATAACGTCACAGTGTGGTTACACAGGTCATGGATAGACAGGAATGTTGTTATTGGAAAAGGGTCTCCTCAGGCCCAGCAAACAAAAGGCAGATTCAATCCATGTCCAAGCCTATTCATGCATTCGTCCTGTGCTCATCAGTATTTGCCAAGCTCACACTGGGCAGTGATAAAGCCATTCTAATTACTGGGTTGTCCTTTTGAACTAGCCAACTCCTGATTTTTAAATAGGTTGCTTAGTCATAGGTCCACATTTTCGCTTCACCAGCAGTTTCCCGTTGACTCAATATCATAACATTGTCACTTCAAATGTCTTCATCATCTGGAGTCTCTTTTGGTGCCCTTTAGTTGTTCTCTTGCGAAACTGTGGTTTCCTAAGAAAGGGTTGGGAAGAAAGACAATTTTAGACTAAGATAAGGTCACATTTTCCTTTATGTCAAGTCCTGAGCAAAGCTAAAACAGGAATGTTTACAGTCATGGTCTAAACGGAGACATGTAATGTCTGTAAAATAGCCTCGAACAGTTGTTGAGAACTATGGACGTATGCCGCGCTAGGTTCACTGTGTGCTCACACAGATATACTTATCTTATCTTGCATGTTTGGTGTTGCAATCAAATGAACTTAATTAACAGTGTTATGACCAAGGTATGCTTATGCAACTTGTAGATTTAAGATAAGGCTGATGCTCTTTGGCAGGGCGGCCAAAACAGGCGGAGGTCCGACAGTGTAATTGGTCTTGTTTTTCCCCCTTTGTGTAATTATTAATAACTAATTTATTGAAGACCTTGACGAGCTGATTCTAGTTTATAATAAATTGACCTTTATTGATTATTCTCTCCCTCTGTCTGTCTGAACTTTAACACTCTTATATGTTCAATACCCAACTCTTCTGTTCACTCAAGCAACTTTTTGTTAAAGCTGAAGCATTTGGAAGCACAATAAAGTAAAGGAAGGAAAGGAAATGGAAACTTTCTACTAATTCTTGAATCTTAAAGGAGTGCTGCCTTCATTCTTTATGGGCTCTGCTTAATGAAAAAAGCAAGAAAGTATTAGCTCTTCCCATTTCCTGCTTAGAAGGTATTTTTGCTGGGTGAGACATGGGGAAGCGGGGAATGGAGTAAGCAGTGTGCCCACTGTACAGTAACAGAGCTACATTGTAATTTGTAATGCACGCTGACTAGATTTGATTTTATGCACCTGACAAATGCATCTTTGTGAGTTTTAAGTTTCAGTACTCAAGCCTTTCTGGGGGGGTCAAAGCATGAATCGGAAGGTTTCACTCAATCTATGTGTATTAAAGTAATTTAAAAACAAAAAAAACAAACAAAAAAAAAAAAACTGCTTACAAATGGAGTCCTTTCTCCATATTTGCTCCAGAAGGTCATCTTGACAGAGTTCTTGTGTCCTGTCCGCTGGTCAAATGTCTGGCAGGTCTCGAAAGGGGGACTGTACAAGTGCAAGCTTACTGCACACTCAGTGTGGCTGACATTTTCCACACGATGCAGACCAATGGAGTCTAAAACACACACACGTACACATGTATGAACAAACAGCATACCTGTAACATTGGAATGCTGTAAAACATGGCTCAACAACAGTTAAAGGCAGAAACATGACACCAGAGCTCTATTTGCCTCACGGACATACACGCCAGGCAGGGATTTGAAGGGAAAAAAAAAAAAAGAAGAAGAAAAAGTTCATTGTAAATTTACAGCTGCCTGTGAGACCAATTAGACATTATGTAACTGCAGAGGTTGGAAACTTGGGTTTTACTGCACGCTGACAGAGAAGCCACACATTTAACAGCCTTGCCTAAGTTTCAAGGAAATTTCACATTAGCATATCTCGAATGATCACATACGTTCGTTTGGTCTATTGTATTGAACACTGCATAGGCATAATAAAGATGTGAGTAAAATGAAGCACCAGTTAAAATGACTCCATAGACAGATATCAAGATATCAGCACAGATCTAAATTCTGTTGGAGAACAAGCTCTGGTTTAAAAAAAAAAAAAAAGATAGTCAGACAGTTTGGTGTCTCACCATTTATGTAAGCAACCTTGTTTTCCTGAAGAATTCTTTGTGACTTTTGGACCATATCGCCGTGTGATTTGCTCTCTGGCCACTCGAACAGCGTCTCCTTCAGCTGACCCTGCAGGAGCTTCATGAAGCAGTGGGACTCTGTGTGGTCATGGATACTACTGCAAAGCGTTAAAGAACACTGTCAGAATATGACAACACTGCTCTCTTCATAAAAATTAGACAAGATGATGAGGATGTTAAAAAATAAAAATAAAAATTGGGAAGACGAGGCAAATCTTAAGTTTTCACGGCAAGAGCTAAACATACTTTGAACAGCTATGTTTAGAAGTCATGCCCCATATCATATCACCAATACTGTATGTTCAAGAGAACAAAAGAAATTCCCAGAACAGTCTTACTTAACAAGTCCCTGTTTTAAAACACTAGTACTGGTACAGCCATGTGATAAAACAGTCTTTTCTTGTGTGAAAAAAAGACAGCTGCTGATCTGCATCTTTTAATACGTAATCATATAAAAAGATTTGCAACACATCCAGGAATTATCAGGTGACATTTGCTGACAAAGTGGGACATAAGATATCAAACAATGTCTATTTACATAATCTGTCAGTGTGTAGAACATTGGACTTTGTTATCTTTATTAACTAATGCAATAATTGCCAGTGAGAAACATGGCCATGTGGCCTACAGTATCTAAGAGTATAGGCTTGTAACATGACTGAAACCCCGAAACAGAAATCTTATTATTAAAGGTTTAAACAAATTCAGTTTTCTGATCAGATTATTTTATATGAATTATAATGATGTTATTTATTTTTAAAGATACAAATATCTTACCTGCCGTGGCCTTCACCCCAGCAGAGAACCATGAGATTGAACTTCCCATTACCCTTATCAACCAAGTTCCTTGTGTATCTGCAGGAATGAGAAATATGTCAAATGTACATGGAAAAATATGATGCATTATGTCACAACTATACAGTTACAGAGGAGTGAAGGGCTGAATTTACAAGCAGTTTGGAGCTTTTTTGATTTAAATGTCTTGTCAAAATATATTTGATTTTCAAGTGATTAAATTCCTTTTCTTTTCTTAAATGCAGAAAACTGATGATTGACTTGAAATAACGTTTTCACAATAAGCTGTACATTACATTAATACAAATCAATTTTATTTTGGAAATCCAAGAAGCTTTCACGTCATCCAGCTGGAACCCACAAAGAAACAGAAGAGTTTTAATCATTGTCCAATAGTCCTCATACAGAAAACCTCATACCCTCCACTTTTGTGTCTGTGTTCTTACTAGGCCTGTATTTTCTGGACTGTGCAATTGCAACGTGTGCAAACATTAGCAAGCAGATGCAGTTGTGAGATTGGGAAACTAGTGGCTTTCAGGACTTTCTAACAAACAAACAAACAAACAAAAAACAAAACAAAAACGCTCTTTTAATGACTATTCAAAATTTTCAGTCACACTTTGGTTAGGGTTCAGGCAATAAAACTAATTTGTTTCCTGAACTAGATTTAATGAAATATTATACTTTTTGTTTGAAATTTATTGCTCAACAATTTTAACCAGGCTGGAAAAAGAAAGTCTGCCCGGCAGAGACCAAACTTGTCCCATTTGCCAAAAATCAGCGGGTGTGTATCAGTTCTCGGTGTTGATTGGATGGCACACACCCGCCTTCCATTGAACCCTCACTAATCAAAAGACTGGGACGGGGGGGCTCTTTAAAGTTTTGAATAGAACAGAGAACTGAGGAATGAACTGGTTTGCATATCTCCTCATTGTAACACGACCTTTCAAAATAAAGCACACTAATATAGGCCAAGCAATTTTCTTTTCAAAGTAAAACCTTAGAGCAGCAGTTTTGTCACCTAAATGAAAATAAATAAATAAATCAGCCGCTTTCATTCAAAAAAAATAATGCTTTTAGCTACTGAGCAAATGCATGCAGAAGTTTGCCACAGCATTTTTTTTCAAGAGTACCTTTTCAATTTAAAAAAGGAAAGAAAAGGGACTCATGACACATGTTTAGGGTAAACAAAAACATGATAGAGTAAATATAATTTTGAATATCGATAAAGCAACACGACACTAGGTCAAGGTGCAAAAGTCCAAAGGACAACAGCATAGATGAGGAATATCTGGGTGGGTAGGTGTTGAAAACCCCCAAAACAAACAGAAACACGAATATTTTACCTGTATTGGTCAAATTTTGCATACTTCATCCACTCCTGAGGATTGCTCTCATATGACTCCATTAAATTCTGAACCTCCTCAACATTGATGCAGTCACTCTCGAAAATGCTGTGCAGGATTTTTATCAAGTCGTCCAGGGTTTCTGGTTTGACCACCTCGGTTTGCTCCATCGCTGTGCTGAAGAGGAGAGTTTTTTTTTTCTCTCTCAGGTATGTCGCTTCAGTTAAAACTTCAGGTGGTGAAGACTTTCTAGTTTGCACAGTCCTTTAGTTTTTATAGGCCGGCGCCGCAATTTTTCTTTG
Source organism: Aulonocara sp. 'chitande type north' Nkhata Bay (assembly GCF_057382095.1). Classification (NCBI taxonomy): domain Eukaryota; kingdom Metazoa; phylum Chordata; class Actinopteri; order Cichliformes; family Cichlidae; genus Aulonocara; species Aulonocara sp. 'chitande type north' Nkhata Bay. The sequence continues at coordinate 28,381,709 of NC_141355.1, read as the reverse complement.
GGGGGGGGGAGCTGGAGACGGACTGTACCATTACGGAAAATGGTGAACGCCCACATCTAACAGTCCAATTGAAATTTTGAATATTCTCTCGCTGGAAAGTTACAGAAACACGGGGTTGTATTTTCACCACACTTACTTTATAGAGGTGAATTTTATGTTTTTGTATGTTCTGACTAAGATATCCGTTAATCTCACACTTTAACAACTTGGACTAATCCTCTCTGAGGCCGGCTCCACCACGTTGTCAAAACACAGACACCTCTTGTGTCTTTCTGTCTCCTTTTCTTCTCCCACCGAGACATTCCTCTAGTAATGGCCTTTCTCCCCTCTTTTTGTGGGCGCTCTCCTCTGAATTGATCCATTTGTTGCAGAACTGAATCAGGATGGAGGAGAAAACGTGGGAAAAACGTTTGATTGGCAGCAGTCATGTTATGGGAGACATAAAATGTGTGTCTGCATATATTACTGTATATTTTAATAGTGTTTGTCTTTAGCTTAGCTTTGATTTAGTTGCATGAAGTGATTTAGTTTCACGAAGTCATTAGATTAATACTGTAGAGATGTATTGAAAAAATGCTTGCTTTTTTAAAAATAAAAAAGCTACAACAAGTTTTTATATATGTAAATTATAAACTATGCAAAGAGAAGAAGAAAAAGAAAATCCTTTAATAAATGCAATCCAGTAATAAAAATAAAAATAAAATAAAATAATTAATTCAAGAAGGCAACTTAAGTAGCTGTTATCTATTTGAAAAAAAAATGGGTGAATACTTAATTACAGATTGTGCAATGAGCACGGACTGGGGTTTTTTCTTTCCTGGGTGTAGGTTATCACTGGTGGAAAAGTACCAGAGCAGGATATGTTATGATGGGAGACTCATAAACAAACATAACCAGCTGATTGTCAGCATAAGTGGAAATAAAGGTTGATTCAAATCTATGCACCTTTGTGATCATAAAATGTGACATAATCTGGAGATCAAAAAGATTAAATGCTTTCATTTTCTTGTCTGTGAAATTTTTCCTTTCAAATAGAGACAAAGAGAACCAGTCAGAGAAATATTTTGGATGAGATTGCCAACATCTTCACACTGTGTTCTAGCAGCTGTTTATCAGTGAGTCCCACCTTAATGCACATTTTTCTTAAGACACGTAACACATTCCACACAGGTGATTCTTTTCCAGTCCTCCACATGCTTGTCTCAAAAATAAAGTGTGACAAAAGTGTGTGTCAATACGGGAAATAAATAAATTAATAAATAGTTTGTACAGTGCAGTGACTGATTAAAATATAAAAGATAAAAAGATACTAGAGAGCTAAGTTTGGTCACCATGTCATGCTCAAATGGAGATGAAAAAGACAGTTTTTACATTTTTCCTACATAACTTACATAAATCTATGTAATTGTTGTTGTTGTTTTTTTAATTTTATCACAAAACTTAATTGTTATCATTTGTTTTATTTATTTACTTTGACTTCAGATTAGAGTCTAAATCCATGGCTGAGCTCAGGTTTTTCCAGCAGGAATACTCTGCATTTGTTTTCTGTCATTCAACACATATCTGTACTTTAGAGGAAAATCCAACCTGTCTGAGGAAGCATCATGTTCGTGTTTACTAGAACCAAGAGTGGAGAACTTTCTTTGCATCACAATGTGCCAAGTTTTCCTCTGAGCTGCCACATCAGCATTGTAAAATGAAGTTTTGCTCCACCTTGTGGCTGAAACTTTGAATCTTGATTACCAAGGTGGAGCTGCCCACATTGAGGAAAAAGCCCCCCCAAAACCCTGCAAAAAACCCCAAAAACACTCCAGAATTCAGTAGCTTCGAGAAGCTCCTTTGGCAGCAATAACTTGAAGGAATTGTTTTCTGTATGACTGTCAGTCTCCCACATTGTTGTAGAGGAATTTTGGCCAAGCTTCTTTACAATGTTGCTTCAGTTCATTGAGGTTTGCAGACACTTGCTTATGCACAGCTCTCCTGTCACAGCATTTCAGCCAAGTTGAGGTCTGTACCTTCAGTGGTCTGTACCTTCAGTGGTCTGTACCTTCAGTGGTCTGTACCTTCAGTGGTCTGTTGCAACACCTTGATTTTTCTTTTTCAGTCATTCTGGTTTAGATTTGCTGCTGCTATTATTGTCCTGTAGCACGACCCAGTTTCATCCATGCCTTAACTTTTGGACAGATGGCCTCATATGTATATTTATAGAGATATTTATAAAGAGGAGTTCATGGTCAAATCAATGACTGCAAGGTTCCCAGGTCTCATGACTGCAAAACATACCCAATCATCACCCCTCCACCACTGTACTCGACGTGGTATGAAGTGTTTGCATTGATAAGCTGTGCTTGTTTTTTGCCAAATGTGGTCCTGTGAAATATGACAGACATCAGCACTTCGGTCACGTCCTTCAGAAGTTCAGAGACAGCTTTGCAAACATAAGCTGTGCTGCCATGTTTTTTATAGAAAGAAGAAGCTTTCTGGTGTTGACCTCTTTCAATCAGGTTTCAGTCTCTTATTAATTCTTCTACTATGAACTTTAACATTCAGTGTTCACACAACCTGTATGTTCCAGAGGAGCAAAGTGCCAGAACTTCTGGTTTTATAGAGGTTGTCACACTTATTGGTTATCAGTCAGTGAATTGCATTTGATTAGCAGCACCTGGCTGCTATTTACTCATTTATAATATAAGGGTGAACGCAGTTTTTCATGGGACTGCACAGCATCTGGTGTAAACTTTTCATATGACTGCATTTGTTTGTCTTTTTTTACAATGCTGAGTTTTCTTTGTAAATTCATCTTTTTAAAAGACAGCCTTCTTTTTGTATGCTGTATGGTGACAACAAAAAACAGTTGCTGGCTGCCTAAATCATCGTTCAAGTTTGTGTTTTTAGTGCAAGAGGACTTTAGACTGCATAGCATTTTTCGTGCAGATGTTTACATTAAACCATATAAAAACCATTAGAGGACCAGATTTTCTAACGTTTACTATAATAAATATTACTGAAATCGGCCAGGATCAATGATGTGATCCTGTGAAAAATGTGGAATTTCTAACTTAAAAAACAAGTTGCCTTAGAGTTAAGTTACTTTTAAACCAGTTTTTTCTAACACAAAATCAAAAAGGTTTGTGTCATAAAATTAAGCACAAATGTGTTGACCATGCAATAGACTGGTGATCTTTACAGGGTCTACCTGGCCTCTCTTGCCCTATGACAGATGAGATAAGCTCCAGCCCCCTTTGCAAAATGTGGATAAATGGAAGAGAATGGATGGATGGACCAAAAAACGATTAAAAACATGTTTAAATTAAATGAAACATTAAAAGCTTGTATAAAGACACAAAGGCTAAATGTGTGCCAAGTTGTGAGGCAACATTTCCAAACACTGACAAATGTTAAAAATTCTTATGTTTATAATTTCAAATAATGTTCCTTCAAAGTTAAAAGTTTAACTAAGAACATAAACAAGACTACAGCACATTTTACTGTTGTCTTCTTGAGCATGGCTATATCTCATATTTTTATATCGTCATGAAATTTGATGATTGAATTCTTGGTCCTTTGTTAACCTGGTCAGTGTTTGTGACCTCATCACGTTTCCTCTAATGTCACCAGACCCAAATGCAATTTTTTGGAGAATGCACTAACAATATATAAAATATTCCCAGATAATCAACCTTGTGAACTTTGGATAAAATTTTCATTTGGCATTCAGTGCTTCAGGGTTAGTCCTGTGTTTTCATGGCAAGACGGTTAGTTTGAAACTGTGTAGAGTTTACATGCTCTCCCGGGTGCTTGGGTGGATTTCCTCTAGTTACTTCACCCAGGTGCACCTCCAGAATTTTTTCATTGGGGTGGCTAGTTGGGGGCCACTAAAAATATTGGTGTGGCACACTAAAAACAAAATTTCTAGTTTTATTATGCTGTTGTCAAATATAGCTTATTATATACCTACTTAATTTCCTGCTATTAAAGCTGATATCACTGAAAATAGTGACCAACATTTAACCAAATAAGATGAAAATAAGATAAAAGATTTGAAATCCATAATAATCTTTTTTAAGTGATCGATTGATTGTTGGGTGCCTTCTGCTCTCTTGTAATCACGTTTATTAACATTATTAGCAACATAGGATAATCTTGGTGGCTGGCCAGTGGCCACGCCCCCCTTGGTGACGCCGTTGACCACCTGCATCTCATTGTCCAGAGATATGTGCTTTAGGTTAACTGGCCAAAGATGTCACTGTCATGAATATTATCCTACCTTTAAAGTTACTCTAATAAGTTTTCAGGACTTTTTAGGGGTAATCTAAGTTCCACTAAGATGAAGAAGATGAAGAAACATCAACTTAATATTAAAAATGGTGATCACAGTAAAATAAGTTCAGTGATTAAGAAAATGCTTGGGCTGACCCCAGTGGATGTGGAGAGAATCACTCTTAGAATGAGGAACAAATCAATAAACGCTCTTTCTTCTTCTTCTTCTTTTTTTAACCCCGTGATTTGCATTTACCCACAGCAAAGTTTGAGCCATCTCGGCTGCTGTAGCAGGAGGAGGAGAGCATGACTGGTCCTTGACGTGGAATATTTCCGTAAAGAGACGATGAAGGAGTAGCAGAGTGTAGCTCGAAGCTATCCCGTTTACTAACCTTAAATCGAGACGGGCTTTAGCCGTGAATCCCGCTCAGATCTGGGTTCACCGGAGCTGACGGACACCAGTCTTTCGCAGACTGATCCCTTTCTCTTCCCCGCCTCATTCTGATCCGCTACAATCATGATAAAAGCCATTTTAATATTCAACAACCACGGCAAACCAAGGCTTTCTAAATTCTACGAACATTATGTGAGTGAAAATTTCTTCTTAATATTTTTCATTTATTTGCTGCACATATGTAAGATTCACGGGTCAACGTGGAAACGGTTAATTTAAAAAAAAAAAATATCACAAGCTGTACAGCTGTGCTGAGGACACTTTTAAAAAAATTCAATCACTGTCAGCATTAATGACACTGTGCTGCACACTGTTTGAATGGGAAGCTGTGGGTACTTCAATAATGTGCAGTTGTTTCAAACTGATGTAGGCTATAAGATGCCACTCTGATCCACGCTGGCCTTTAAAAATATGAATAATTAAACGTGTGCAAGCCGAAGCGAGGCTATCACATTCCCACTGAGGCTGCGTGAACAGGAGTGAGCTCCGTTTTATTCACTTAGCTTATTAAATCTAATCTCATGCAGCCTATATACAGTCTGTGTGATGCACAGCCCGAAGCAGGTTTACTGTTTGTGTCACATGACTGTAATAGCTGTGGCCCTTGTGAGTGACTCGTGCTCAGTCCATCCCATCACTGATGCCATGAGATTATTGCCTGTAAGTTGGCATCACTAAAGCAGGCTACCTGCTCTGTTTAAAAAGCTACAGGGAACAAATGCCAGGTTATGTAATGTCATTTGCTGTGTGAGCTGTGCTGGCTTGGTCTTATAATTGGATTTATACCTCAAGACGGCCGCCTTCTTTTTATGTAGGTATCACAATAACAAGGTTGCACATGCGTTGGTCCAGCTCCCTGAATGAACTCTTGGGGACAAATTGGGGACACACACAAACAAAAGTTGATTAACAGATGAATTGCCAGAAAAAAGTTGAACCTGCTTAAAAATTCTGCACACTTTCCAAGCACCTGCTTTTCACATGTGAGTTTCGTTGCGCTGTTCAATAGTGGATTTAGAAGCACTGGAGATGGATTCAGCTGGAACTCATAAATGCAGATTTCCGATTTGATCTCAGTCTAGATAACTGAATGTTTTTAGGGTAGAACAACATCCCGAAAAGATTCGATTTAAGAAAACAGATGATGGGCATCACCCAGCAGTCTGTATTTAAAAACATAAGTATATACCAAGTGGTAATTTGATTGATTAGTCAGTCTGGCAGTATGCATCATTTTTAGAATCAGAAATCAGAAAAAGCAGAATCTCTAAAAGGGGTTTCAAAATAGAAAGCAGCAAATGAATTTAACCTTATAAATATTTGTTCAGATTCATTTTCCATGTTGCATAATTATTTATTGAGATGGACATTAATGCGTTTGTATTTCAGGAGGGTAAACACAAATTGATTGGATTAGAAGTAGTCCATGTAGATGCCATCTGTTATGTTACCAGTTGAGGTGTCGGCTTACAGGCTGGCTGCATATACAATTTCACACATCCGACTGACTGTGAAAACTATCTTTAGGACTCGGTTAATTGATAAGAGTTTATTGTTAAGCCTCGGTATGTTGTTTGTCTTAGTGTGGCTGTGCCTTATATGTGTGTGTGTGTGTGTGTCTGCGTTGAGTGGCAGAGCTGAAGAGGCGTTGTTCTGGTTGTTAAAGCCAGCCTGCTGGCTCAGACATAAACCCAAAGCATGTGTCCAGTCTGAGAGGAGGGAGAAATATGTGCACATAAAAATTCTCCCTATATATAATTCATTCATCATCAGTAAGTAATGTAAGCCATAACTTTTACGTAGCAGTATAGACTTTTTTTTTGTGCTACTGCTTTTACAAAAAGTTGCTTTGCTTATTTTATGATTTATTTTTTTTGATGAGGACGTCGTGGTTCTCGTGTTAAAGTAACAATGTGCTAAAACATGCTTTAGGAGAGATGTGCAGACCCATGAGTGGAGGCTGGTGGATGAACATGCACTGTGAAAGCTGCACCATTAAAACCACCTGCCTAATATTTTGTAGCTCCCCTTCGTCCAGGCTGTCAAAACAGCTCTGACCTCCAAAACAGCTCTGAAGGTGTCCTGTGCTATCAAGCACAGTGACGCTGACCTCTGTCATATTCCCATTCCAGAGTTATTTTTTGCAGTGTTGCTGAGCACATTATTCTGCTGAATAACACATCTGCATCAGTGAAAACTGTTGCAGTGAAAGGATATACGCTATCTGTTAATGTAGCATAAACATAACTGCCAGCCACCGTTTCCCAGTTGGATGTTGCACAGAGTTTAACACAATGGCTATGCTGGCAAGCCAGTTCCTATAGTGCAACTGGCTGCCTTCTTTCCACAGGTAAATAATGCAACACAGACCTGATGGCACATGTGGTGTAAATGTTCAGACCAGTTCTCCTTTTTACACTGTTCTGTTCTGATCTCATTGCTGGTGGTTTCTGTGGTGGTCTGTGGCTACACAGGCCCCATACAAATAAAGGTTCAACTTTCTATGACAGGCAGCATTAGGGTTGTCAGCATCTTGTGCTGTAGTAGATCTTTTTTGCACTCTTAGGCAGCCATGTCCTGTGTCACAGGCTCATTGGCTGACCTTCTTTGGCCCCCCGTTGGCATACTAACTACTGCATAATGGAAAATGCTGTATAGGGACCATCATATGTAGTTTTGATCATTGTTTTGACTTGCATTTGTCACCATGGTGATATCAATTTCCAACAATTGTTACAGTGGGTGTGGTTTCACCATAACTGGTTAGTCCTCAGGTGGAGGGGGATTGAAAAAGGTGAGTAGGGCGCAGATATTTTCTGGTGGCCGTTATTGATAACGATTTTCTCAGTATCGTAACGGGAAAATCGCTTCACCTGGTAATATTTTTAACGGTTTAAAATTTGAATACTAGTAATTAAAAATCTCCTTCTATAATCTTAGGGTTTCTGGTATGTTTGGCTACCACATGAAATATGTTAACATATATTATCGTGTTATTTATTTAGCCTCCTGTTGGTCCTTAAATGTAACTTATACTGTGTTGCTGCTTGTGAACCTCCAGAATTTCAAATAGATTTGCAGGTTCATGTAACCAGATGGGGAAACTCTCAAACTCTGACATGTTTAAAAGCTGCTGCTGTTTCTGCAATAGGCTCACTGCTCTGCTCTGCTTTGTGACTGTATCATTAAGTCCCATGCTGCACATCACATGACTGATTTTTAGCCAGCTGCATACTGGTCACCCTCTGCTCTCCCTTTACTCACTGAACTGTTAAAGATCCAGAGAGGACGTTAGCACCTTTTGGTGAGACTGTGTCATTGTTAGAGTTGCAGTAAAGCAGATTTTTAGCAAGGTTGTTGAGCTTGTATTGACAGTGCAGAGACTGTCTTTTTAGATCCTTTCTGTGAGCCCTCAATATGATTTAAAAGACAGAACAATCTGATGAAGAAGATTTTGTTCCCTTATTCATTCAAACATGCCTAAGGATATTGGATGCTTTGAACATAATCTCATCTCTTTGCAGAGATAAGCCTCCCTGACATGGTTTAGTAAGAGCCTCTGTGACCTCTGGGTATTGTATATTTGATTTTGAAAAATGTGTTTGTTATATAAATCTTTTATTTTTAGCTACTTAGGAATACACGTATTTAATAAAAAAACAAAAAGGGAGAGGTGAGAGGAACCATTAATATCCTGTCAGACCAGTCTTCTGGCTAATAGTAATGAACTGGCTCACTGGAAGCAATTAAGTGGGCAAACATCACGTTGTTTACTGTCGCTGTGTTTAACAGCCTGTTGTTTCCTAATTCGTCCTCCAGAATGAAGACACAGAGCAACAGATCATCAGGGAAACCTTCCACTTGGTCTCAAAAAGAGATGAGAATGTCTGCAATTTCCTCGAAGGAGGAATGTAAGTTATGAGGTTGCTCGGTTGAGCCTGTTTGTGCATACGCGACTGTGTCTAAATGCTAAAGAAGCAGGCTTTAGTGGAAGTAATCTACTCCAGAAGATAATTGACTTTGACGCAACATTACAGGACTTAATTTCACTCTCCAAAGGAAAGCTCGGAGGGCTGTATGAATGGCAATCAATAGCAACGGTGTTCGTTTGATCTTCATTTAACATTCACGAATGAGGAACTAGGCGTGGAGCTGTGAAACACCACTGCTCGCAGTTGCTCTTGCATATTTTTTTTTTTTGTCTCATTACACTTTGCAAAATTGAAGGGTAATGAAAAAATATCCGTAGCAAAAAAACCTAATAAGAATCAAGTCACTGAATGGAGAGCACAACAAACGCATAAAAAAGCCCACAACCCAAAACTAATTTCATTTACTCATTTTATTTAATAATTGCATAATACCGAGGGAGAGTTCCTACATTTCCTGTTGTTAACAGAAACTGTGATTTCTTATCAAACCCAGCAAGAGGCTGAATAACCACTACCAGTTTCTATCTTTTCACGCTTGTATATGTTGTGTACTACCGTTACACTGACTCATAATAACTGAAAAGATCTTGTTATTTTTCTTCACGTCTTTATCTGTGTTTACTTCATACTAGTTAAATCAGGTCATTCTCAGGGTTCAGAGTTCTCTCTGAGTGTTAAACTCCCCGTGAACCTTGTGCGTACGTTCAAAAGATTAGCATACATTAAGATTCCCTTATCTAAGTGTATAGTAGAGCGTAGTTTCTATGGCATGCCTGACAGGCCTCATTATATATTTCATGAGGAGCAATTTCTCTAATGTTTTCTTGCCTCTTGTTTTTCAGGTTGATTGGAGGATCAGACTACAAGCTGATCTACAGACACTACGCCACATTGTACTTTGTCTTTTGTGTCGACTCCTCAGAGAGCGAACTAGGAATTTTAGACTTAATCCAGGTAAAAGCCTGGGAAAAACAATAATGCCACCGTCTCTTTCACCATAGTTGTCGGTGTGCTTTCAGGATCTTTCTTGCAGACTGTGTTCCTTTAGGTCTACAAGCCCTTTCTTCTATTTTGTTTGCAGGTATTTGTGGAAACGCTGGACAAGTGCTTTGAGAACGTCTGTGAGCTTGACTTAATTTTCCATGTCGACAAGGTAATAAATTCATTTGTCTCTTTGTGATGTAACATGTTTATAATACCATTTGTTTGAGCCTCGGAACGACCTCGACCTCCTATGAAATCAGAAATCAGTTGTAGCCATTAGTGACTCATGTTATGGTACAAAATTTGATAACCTGCCTTGTTCCATAACATGTTGTGTAGCGGCATTTTTGTTCTTATATAGTTAATTCAGTGTTTAGGGGACCGATTGAGATTGAACTGTAGTTTGGCTACAAATGTTGTCTATTCACCCTCATTGTTTTGTTTGATAATTCAGGCAATCCTGCTTTGGTTCTGGTTAAACTTGGTTAAGGGGGAGCCACAAAAACCAGAAGAATCCCTGCATTGTTATTTTAAGAATAAAACACTTAGAAAGGTCACATACTTTACTTTTATATTTAGCAAAGAAAATGGGAAATGGGTGCAAACTTGGAAATGAAGTATGTGAGGCAATAACAGCTTTGAAAATTGATATTTGGTACAACCTGAACTCTCTTAGACAAGCTTTCTTTGAATTTCTTTAAGGAATCTTCAGCAATAATTCTCCAGGCTTCTTGGAGGACAACCAAAGCTTTTATTTGAATGCTTTCCAGATGATTTTGCATGGTGGTTCAAAATTTGATGGTGATTTTTTACGTCCAAAATTCCATCAATTTTGTCAAGATCCAAAGCCGTCACAGAGCCTCCTCTGTGTTTTAAAGATGGCTTTTGACACTCACTGTTGCACCTCTGTGCATATTGATGAGAATTGAATCAGAAATGTCACATTTGGATTTATCACTCCATCAGAACTGTTGCCACTGATTTTTAGTCCAGTTCTTGTGCAGTTTGGCATACATCAGTCTTTTCTCCACATTTTCCTTCCTTATGAATGGCTTCATGGCAGCCACCCTTGCATTCAGACTGTTTCCGATGAGGCTTTGACAAACAGTAGATGGATCAGGCGAAGGGCCAGATGTATCAGTCAGGTCTTTGTTGGATTTTTCCCATTTCTTTATCCAGGCCCACACACCATGCCGAGACATGTCATGTTGATACAGAACAATACACAGAATAAGGGGTGTCTCAAGACTTTCTCACAGCACTGTAATGCTGCAGTATGAGGAAAAAGTTTTGCGTGACGATTAGATTCACGTCTACCGGTAATTCCTCTCAGGTCCACAACATTCTGGCCGAGATGGTAATGGGTGGGATGGTCCTGGAGACCAACATGAATGAAATCATCACGCAGGTGGATGCCCAGAACAAGATGGAGAAGTCTGAGGTAAGCGTGACCCTGACAGTTCAACTGTATGTCTTGATGCTACCGCCAAACTCTGAGGTGGTGTATACAGTATGCAGGCATGTGTGTATGCTGCACCCTGCATGCTATTCTCCAGTGACCTTGTGGATGCTCCCTACCCACTCTTGAGTGTTTGTGCTCTTTTTTTTTTTTTTGGTCTCTTTTCCTGCTGCTGCACTGCTCTCAACTCAGATCAAGACTCAACATATTCTCTCCTGTATCTCTCAGTATACTATACAGCCATAGTCATCACTTCTACCATTTCTATGAAGACTTAACTGTACCATTTTCCAAAGCACCTCCAGATTCAGTGACCATAAAATCAGCCATATCATCTATATTTGAAATACAGTAGTGAAAATATGCTGGTTCCAGGCTGTGTCTTTATATGCTCTTTATTTTAGAAGAGAATGTGAAGTTTCTGCGCTGTCCGTGTTGTAGTAAATGCTTTTCAGACTTGTTTTCTTGCATCTACAAGCCAGTGTCCTTGCTTAGATAACTGCTCTATGCAAGGACATTGCTTTGCTTTGCACACAGCTTTTGCTAGCAGAGAAACATTCATTTTACGAATTGAAAAGTTTAATTTGACAGACAGCCAGAGACAATTTTATGAAATCACTTATTTGCAAAATAATGTGGATTGTAGCATCTGATAGTCCTAAAATCGAACTGCACTAATGATTTGGCCCTTTGTTTCCAAAGTACTTGCAGCACGCTGCAGTAATGTATCAGCATTGAGTCAGAGTTTTGGTGAAATCCTGTTTTACTCTTACAGCGAAAGTCACAAAGTCATACAAATTTGTTTCTACTTTGTTTGCTTCCTTGACAAACTGAAGGGTTTCATGTTCAGGTTTTTAACTGGCTGATTAATTGTGTGCTCTAACAGTAGATTTCCTTTTTTTTCTTTTTTTTAAAAAAGTGTATATATTTTTTAATAATCTGAGCTGCATTGTGTGATTTTAAGCAGACAGACTCTTCCTTTTCGATTGACCTTCTGTAAGCAGATCTTTTACTGTTCTACGATCATCTGAGCTGCTCTGTCTCTTCCCTCTTGGACCTATCGTAGACCACAGAGTTCGTTTATCACACTGATGCTAATTGAAAGTGGCACCGTTCTATTATAGGTCAGTCTCTGGAGACCGAGGAACGAGCCGTTCTTCTCCACGACTGGCAAGGAACGATTATGATATTAATCGCATTTCAAAACGCACGTTCTTGTCACGTAATATCTCTATATTTCGCAGCTATACATAATTGTAGTATACAGTTTACAGTTGTGGTGTATGATAGGTCCTATCACTTTTTTTCTGTGGAGATAAACTGTAATTACTTTAATCTGCTTTAACATTCCTCATTCCTCTTTTTCCTGACCCTGTCCAGTTCTTTCCATTCTTCTCTTTCTCTCTCTCTCTTTACAGACGTTTATCTTTCAGTCTACCAGGCAGGACAGGTAGACACAGGTACTGCTAAATTTACAACCAAGTACTGTAACCTTAACTGCAGTTTACCACCCCCCCCCCCACCCCCCCCACCCTCTTGAGTCTCTTCATATGGCCCTCCATGTTGAAGTAAAGTGACGTCACTAACATACAGTAGGAATCTTTCGTGGCAGACCCAAAAATGTTTCCCTCCTTAATCAGGAACAAAAACGGTCGCGGTCGTTGAAATTGCAGTCTAGAGATGTAGTAGCATGCTGTCTTTCTAATAAAAAAAACTAAATAAAAAGATAAAAGTTTTATGTGTGAGTGGTTTTTATGTAGCAGGTGGATAACTTAGCTTTGCATAGATAGAAACAAAGAAATGTTTTACCTTGTCTATGTAAAACCAACTAGTATCTCTAAAGGTCACCAAAGTGCAGTTTGTCTGGGATTGTATACTGGGCTATTCGCTAAAAAGTCTTGAGTTCTATTTTTATTTGGAAAATGGGATCTAGGTGCAGCACGGAGAACTATTGTTAAACACCAATTTTTGCTTTGAAGCAAAATATAAAGAAATGAGGGGTGGCTCGAGACTTTACTGTAGGATTGTGTGTTGCGCAGCAGAAACAAGATAATAATAGAAGTCCAAGCCAAGAACATTTCTAGCAAAAATGTCCCTTTTTAAACAGTGAAACATTGTTTTTACACATGCACAGCGAGCTTTGGAGGAGCTTGAAGGTGAAGCACAGAATCAAACTGCAGTTATGTGACACGAAGCTGGCGTTGCTATTTCTGTGTGTGTTCGTCACGCAGTACTTTATTAAAAACCCACTATAATGGATTTGCACAGCAGGCCTTCAGGCGACCTGCTGCAAAGCAACAAAGTATCCTTCACTGTTAATGCCGAGCCAATTTGCTGGCTCAGCATTCCTTTCGATTAACAACACGGTTATCTTTCCGTCTAACACAAGTCTCCTTGACTCCTGGCAGAGGGAGGGACACCCCCTAAGACAAACAGCCTATTGAAATAACCTTATGAAACATGAAGTGGATTAATCTCCATTCCAAGCGTACCTTGCGTGTCAGGCTCTGAAATTATTTACAAGGGTGTTCATTTCTAGCGAGGCAGCGATCATGCAGTTTTCTATCCTTTTGGTCATTTTTGGGTCTGTCTTTCAAAGATTCAGCTGGGGGTTCTCTAACCGCACTGATTCTCAAATGTCTGCTCGTACTTGAGACAAAAACATCAAATCATTCAGTATTCAGATCTGTGTTATTGATCATAAAAACTATACTTGGCTGGTTTCTTCCCTTTAAAAACGCTCAATTTCTCTTATATAATTTCACATTGAGATTCATTGTGTTAGAGTGAAGTGCCTCCTCTGTAACTGAAAACAGATCTCCCATTGTAGTTTAGTGCTAGTAGGCTTACAGCCTTTTCCTATCATCAGTAGTTAACACAGCACACATGCAAATGACACACTATTTTTTTTTTTTTTTTTTTTTTTTTTGTTCATATGTATTTAGACAGAAAAATGTTAGCTACTGTCATGTGTAGGCTCCCAGAGGTAATTCAACTCACTAGAGGTATAGTATCACCTGTACTATTACTCCTAAAGCAAACATTGTACATTTTCTGAAATCTACCCACCTATCTATCCGAACATCATTACCGTCTTCATATCAAAATCCATTCTTCTGCTTTACCCAATTCTCTCCTTCCATTTTAACCTTATCGGTCCTCAAGAGTCCGGTGGGTTCACTTTCCAAGCAATGCTGCCTTTTGTCCATTTGATGAATGTGAAGTAGTGCTCAAAATCAGTGAATGGTGTAGTACAGTATGTCCTCACCGTTGACGCATAATTGGCTCTGGTTGTGATCCAATCATTCTCGAGAAAATAAGAAAAATAATGCATGTGCGTATGAAGCTATGAAGGCATCTGAATGTACATTTGCACATGTTGTCTGTCTCAGGAGCTGTCAGTGCTTTTGCATTTTGTCAGCAGTTGATTGTCTAGTACTTTGTTTAGCACTGTGTGTGTCGAGTGTTCACTTTTCAGTGTCTCGTCCTGTAACGGCATGTTTTCTGCTTCACTGGTTTGTCTTATCAACCCTCCTTGTGTGTGTTTTTTGTGTGTGTGTGTGTATAGGCCGGTATTGCAGGAGCGCCCGCTCGTGCCGTATCAGCTGTAAAGAACATGAACCTCCCGGAAATGCCCAGAAACATCAACATTGGTGACATCAGCATAAAAGTGCCAAATTTACCCTCCTTCAAATAGTGGCAGCGAGATCCCGAACCTGCAGATGTCAGCCAATGTTTACAGTGATGCAATCTGTTTACCACAACCTCAATTCACCAACTTTTATCAAAACTATAAATCTTCAAGGTACTGTGTGATCTGACACTCCTTGTACGTGTGCTTTCTCTTTCTTCTTGTGTTATTTTTCTCAGTTTGAAGTAAAAGTAAGTATTTATTTATGAATGGTACATTCCTTACGCCTCACTGAAGGTTGGCTCATGACTTTCAGCTCACTGGAATCGGCTAAAGTGTTTACTTGAAAGAGAATTGCGTGGCAGGAAGTGACCTTTTGGGGCAGTCTTACGAGTTTGTTTTTTTCCAGACTAAGAGAATCAGTCAAGTAGAAGTGAAAGCAAAAATATTTCGAATCCAAAATTGGAACCAGTTTAGTACAGTATTGAGAGATTTAGGGTACAGAAGATTATTATGTTGAAGATATGCTGTGTGACAGAAAAATATATATGAAATGATTTTTCTTTTATTTGTATGCAAAGTATTTTTCAAAGATTCACCATGTCTTACCAAATGATGCTCTTAATTTTTGTGTGTATATGACTTATTTTCTCTTCTTTTTTCAACATAATAAACGTCAAAACGAAACCTGTGTGCTTGGCTTACTTCATTTTTATAAAGATCTTATGTCAGCTGCTCCTGTTGGGAGTCACCATGGTGGATTATCTGCCTCCGTCTCACCCTATCCCGGTTTCTCCTGGCTCGGCCTCCTGTCTTTTTGCCAGTGCCACTGTCTCCAAACCATCTATCACAAGAAGTCTCACTATCATCTAGACCTTCCCTTTCACACTTGTTCCTCCTGCTACAAATCACCCCTGATACTTGGCTAAATATGTATGTGGTACATTACATTTAACTAAATGTTTAAAATAAATATGCTGCCTAACATTTATTACAAATTCTCAGATCCACTGTACTTTACTTTTGTCAAGTCAACTCATAAAACATTTTTGGGTTATCAAATCTTAACTTTAAACCACGGAGGTGGAGAAAAAGAACAGTGCAATGGACAATTTAAAATAAATTTGGGACAAAAACATACAAAACTCACCCAAAAACCTTCTTATCCAGTATGTCGCGCCTTTATTGCCTAAAAACAAGTTAAACAGAAAACTAAAACCAGTAAACTAAAATGACGTATTATCATGATTGTATTTGGGCTTTTATCAGAACAACAGTCCATTTGCAAGGGGGAGGTTTAAAAAAAAAAAACCCAGCAGAGCCCTAAATTTGTTCTGGTAAATGTCAGATAAAGCATAAAATACATTTTATGTGCTTTTGCCGGGTTTTTTTTTTTTTTTCTTAGCGCTTTTCTTGCAGGACAGGCACTGATTTGTCCAATGCTGATTCCGTAGTGACTAGAGATTCACTGTGCGCAGTTTTTACGCAAAACAAAATCTCACAGAAACTTTATTTTGCAGAAAGTGACATGATGACAAATGTCAGCAGTAAGTTTTCGTTTTTTTTTTTTAATGCAAGTAAATGATTTCCCTCCATCCAGCAGGCTAACAGCAGCCAGCGCGGATCCACTCTCTGCCGTGACTGCGCATCTCCGCGCAGCTTTGACGGTCACATGACTTGTCTTGTGACAACAGGAAGCCGGAATGTCAACAGTGTGAGGATGCTGCTGTGGCTTTGACGCTTTTCAATTCTTCAAACACTATTTTTAAGGACGCAGACTACAATGACTTCCATTATAAAAGAAACACAAAGGTGGGACCCCCCATGTAAAAAAAAATTACATGTAACGACATTTTATCTTGTAGCAAAGCCTGAGCTACCTATAGCATACGAAGGCATGCCGAAAGTCGATATTGTAATTTGTTGCATTAATACATGTTAGCAAAGGGTATCTATATTTATCTTTTTTACATTTTGGTGAGATTGAATTGCACAAATGCGCCTTCTTCCATTTTAGCCTTACACGTTTGCTCAGTCTGGTATGGTAACATTAGCAAGTATGTTGGTGGGCTGGAGTAAACGAGTCATACTTTGGTACAGTGGTCGAACTTATGCGCACAATGACTTAATGACACTTAAGCAGTGTCTTTGTAGAATAAAAATACTACTGGGGTGCCGGGTTAAGTAAAATCCCACAAGGATATATTTAGAGTTAAGTCTGTACAAGTTACTTAAAGTTACTTATGCTTAAAAAACAAAACTACTATAACTTGAAACTGGGCAGAAGTATTGGCCGCCTTTAAACCACTTAATAAGACAGTTGAAATCATATCATGTAATCGATTTGAATAAAAAAACTTTTACCCATTTAGACTTTCTGTTACTATATGTAGTATAGCTGCAAGAGATTTAAATATATTTTTTAAACTTTTTGATGAAAGAAAAGGCCAGTTTACGATCAAGATAGATTTAAAAAAACAAACCCTAAACAAAACAAAAAGGCCTGAACCCCTGAATCCTGCAATAAGGGGATGTGGTGTCACTACTATGCTGTTTGGGGTATTTTTCTTGCAGGTTTTGAATCTGGTTGTGAAGCAGGATCGCTGAGAAAATGGTTCTAACGGACATAGCCTGGCTGGTTTATCTGCAGCCTGTCTATTAGTATCGCAGTTTATAACGACTAATAAATTAACATTGAAAGAGTAAAGAAGAGACTGCTGAAACACCCTTCAACCATATTATGAGTGTTGATGTTGCATAACTGGTCCACCCGAGGGCACTCTGCAACTTCCCTTTTGGAAAGAAATACAAATACTACAAATGAGCCAAACTGAGTGTAAACGAGTACATAAATAACTACATACTATAAAAATTAGGGAAATATGTTTATGTTTAGTGGGTCTGAATGAAAAAAAATATCAGCCAGTATTTCAGCATGTTGGATTTTTAAATAATTGATTATCTGTATTTGTAACAGTCTTAATATTCCCGTTTCCATCAGGCTTTACTCTGTGATAACCTTTAGCCCATGTAGCCCAAGAGGATAGATCTCTTCCAGGAGCCAGTGCACTCAACCATAGATAGATGCACAGATGTCTGTCTATCTGGGATATTGTGCAGTATTAAATAAAACAATGGGAAATGATCTGGGAATAATATAACAGAAAAAAAAATCAAATTTGTAAACTAAGACTTTTCATTATTTCATGAAAGTTAATTTCATGGTATTGTCTCTTATAACAACAGTACATAAACATCTGGCAACTGAGGAGACAAGTTGTTTGACCTTTGGGATTTTAGCTGCTCAACAGTCCTGAGACTTTTTTGCCGTATTTTCTAAATCATGATGCTCCAGATGTTTTCAGTTGGTGAAAGTTCTCTTTTACTACAAAGCCGTGCTGTTGTATTAAGTGCAGTATTCAGTTTTCCATTGTCATGTTGAAATATGAGAAGGCCTTCCTTGAAAAAGTCATCATCTGGATGGAAGCATATACCCTTCAGCACTGAAAGGTATATATGGGTTTAGACATTCCAGATGTGCAAGTTGCCGGTGCACATATGCACACACATACCATCAGGGAAGCAGGCATTTGACCTTAGTGCTGATAACAAGCTCATTGATCCTTTTCTTCTTAGCCCAGATGATGTGGCGTCCATGTTTTTCCAAAAAGAATTTCAAACCTGGATTCATTAGAGCAGTTTTCCATTTTGTCTCAGTCGATTTGAATTAAGCTTTGGCGCAGAGAAGATAGCAGCATTTCGGGATCATCTTAACATGTGAATTCTTCTTATATGCTAGAGCTTTAATCTGCATTTGTGGATGGCATGGGAACTGCATTCACAGACGTATTCTTGAGCCCATGCAGTGATTTCTATGACAGAATCACGCCTGTTTTTAATTGTCCCTCGTGCACAGAGATTTCTCCAGATTCTCTTTGTGGAGATTGGTGAACTTCTGCCAATCTTTACCTCTGATAGTCTCTGTCTCTCTAAGATGCTGTTTTTGTACCCAGTGATTTTACTGATATGTTGCTAGTAAACCGAAGTAGGTGCGTAATTTTAATTTTGAGCTAGATGCTCAAATGTAGTGATGAAGAAATGAAAGACCTTTAAATTTCAGTTATTTTTTTACAAGAATCATTCATGCATCTGTCTGGCTTAAAAACATGAAATAAATTACAATAAAATCAAAACACATTATTATTAGTATTGTCCCAGAATTTTACATTCACTCTGTAGTACACAGCCTCATTTTACGCTGCTATGCACTCTTCACACTACAGCTGATGTTCTTTTTTACCTTGTGAGATCTGCTACTTTGGTACAAAACCATCAGGACTTTATGAGATCTGAGAATGTCCTACATCATTGTCATTAACACGTGTGACTCTTATTTTTTTCTTAAACAGCATAAAAGAAGCAGTGACTTTCATCAATGCAATTGATGTGAACAAGTTCTCCAGACTGATCTCCCGCATCATACAGAAGCTTCATCTGAAGGTATGGAGACTGCACAATGTTATCTGTGCCAAAGATGAGAGGCTTCGCAGCACAGCTGTCGTGCATGCATAAAGACTTACTGGAGCATCGCTCACACTTGACTCTAATTAATGCACATGCAGACCTGGATCTGCAAATCTTTCTGGTTTGTCACAAGATTGACTCGTCAAACTAAATGTTTTATTCAAGGGACTCTTTGGGTGGTTTCTTTATTTTTTTTGAAGTGCTAATAGGAGGCAGTGCAACTTTTTAAAATAATAATATTTAATGAAATAGATATTTTGACATGTATCAACAGGCGATCATATTATTTAATGTTCTTATGCTGCAATTCAGCCTAGCGGATGAATTGTTTTGTTGATATTTATGAAATTAGAATGAATATTTTAACTCCTTGTTAGTTTATGCTTTGTTTTTTATTCATACAGTAGCAGTTTTTCAACCTTTTGCATGTCTGATTTCAATTGCTACAAGCCTCAGTCTATCCATGACCTACCATCCACATTAAATAAAGATTAGGGGCTTTATTTACTTAACTGGTGGCACAGTGGTACAGTAGTTAGCACCATTGGCTCACAGGCCCAGAGAGAACTTGCAAACTCAGAAGCATTCAAACCTGTGACGTTCTTGCTTTGTGGGTTATGTCCAGGTACTCTGGATTCCTCCAAAGCCATGTTCATGTTAGGTTAGCTGGCAATTCTAAATTGGCCGTTGGTGTGAATGGTTTTCTCTCTGTCTCTCAATGTTAGCCCTGATAAACTGGCAACCTATCCAGGATGTACCTCCTTTCTTACCCTATGACTACTGAGATAGGACATTGGCTTTAGCTGCTATATGACCCTGAATTGGATAAGTTGAAGAAAGCAGAGTGACAAGGACTTAACTTTGGTAATTGTGATACTGCAATGTTCCACATTTTGCTTTAAAAATATCCAAAATAAAACTATAATAAAAATCTGTTTGTTGACTGAACTGACTGTCACTCACGAGTGGCAGCAGAGGAGCTGCGCGCAGCAAAACAGTGTGAGTAACATGAGATTAATACTGTATGTTGCTTATGAATATAAGCTCCTTTCAAGGAAAACCTTTGTTGTTGTCAGACTTGTCAGATTAACACTGACACCCACATACTGTGTTTTAAAGCTAATTCTGAAAATGTTTTGATTGTCAAGCAGACAGTGTCTTTTCATTCATATATTTAGTTATTATTTCAGGATGCTTTTACATTGCATTGGATTTTTTTCTACACAGGGAGAGCGGACGTTCAGTGAGGAAGAGGAGGAAAAACTCCAGGCTGCTCTCTCATTGGATAAAAATGCTCTCAACCTAGTCTTGGAAACTTCTGCCTTTATATTAGAGCAAGTGAGTGGTCACATTGTTTTTCCTGCAGTGCACATAAAAAGTGACTCAAATGATGCACATTTTGCATATTTTCTAAATATCTTAATATGAGGAGATTGGCATGGAGTGTGTACTGTAGCTTTTGAATCACACAGTGAGCCTATTTCTCCACCTGGGGTCACTGTTGTGTTGCGAGTAGTTGTATTTCCAATGTTGTGTTTGGTATTAGATTAAATGGATTGTTCTTTTATAACTGTAACTGCACAATAACCCGATATAAATGAATACATTTGATGCTGATTAACACATCCTGTCCTCTTCTCTCATCACCTTTACTAGGCAGTGTATCATAATGTAAAGCCAGCCTCTTTGCAACAACAGCTGGAGATGGTCCATCTAACCCCAGAGAAGGCTGAGGTGTTCTCTCAGACCTGGGCAACTACTGGACCCGAACTGGTGGAGAAACTGAAATGTAATTTGTTTGCCCCGAAGAAGGTACAGTCTAAGTTTGTTTTTTGTCCTCGTTAGCATCAGACTGCTTATTTTTATTTAGCAGAATATACACAGCAAACCCTTTACAGTTTGTTATTTATGTTTTACAAACAATATATCCAAACAAGAGTTTTACCACTGATGCAGAAACTACATTGCTTGTTTACGGTGCTTGTAAACCAGTTATTCTTGCCATTCATGCACCAGTTGTGCCTGTGCTGGTGTAAATGAGAAATTTCAGTTGCAGTAAGTCTGTGGAGGAACAGTAAAAGCAAGCAACACTGTACACAGTGTAATATTTTGGGAACATTATTAGTGTTGATATACCTGAACTTTGACTACACCTGCTATAACGTCTTTAAAACCCAAAGCCGCCCGTTCTATTTTATTTTCATCGCGAGCCGAGTTCTATTGAATTCATAATGTGATACTGAATTGAAAATAAGCATCAGACTGTCCACATTAAGACTGACCTGCTTTTGTGTGAATTCTTTCCAGCCATATGGATTACAAAGACTTCTTTCAAAGCTCACACAAGTTGTTTCATTAATTTCTAAACTTGTTTCGCTCTATAACTTGATTAAAGAGCGACACTTCAAACAGCATTCCTTTCAGAGACGAGGGAATTAAGATCAAACGCGGAATAAATACTCAGCATGCACATTATGCTGGGGCCGTTGCTGTTGTCAGACATTTATATGTCTCACCTGCTCATGTCTGGCAAATCTTCCCCTCGCTCCCTAATGAATTTATACATGGAAGGATGTGACAGCTATTGATCCTTGAGAATAGAGTCGTAATTATACTAATACTGTAATAATTAAATTAATATGTTTTGTCTCACATGCACATTTGAGATTAAATTGAGTCTCATATTCATACACACCATTTCTATTCAGCAGGCATCTTGTCATTTCTGCCACATGCTCATTGAACATAAAGCCATAAATTTCTTATTTCTTGCTCAATATCAAAACTGGGTGTGAAAAATAAAGCTGCAAGTATTAGTCAACCAACTGAACGTTAACTGGCATCGCTTTTGATTAAGCAATTAATTGCGCGTATCAAAGAATTTGTAGAGTTCAGCCTCTGGAATATCAGGACTTGGTTCTTTTTTTTCTTCACTGATAATATCACAATTGTAAATGCAATATCTTTGGTTGGTTGGACAAAAAGCTGACATTTGAAGATCCCACCTTGGGCAATTATAAATGACATTTTCCACTGTGTTCTGGCATTTTACAGAGCAAACGACAAAACAATCAGCAGATGAATCAATAAGGAAAATAACTGCGAGATGTAGCTGTAAGCTCAGTGCTCGTGTCAAATATACGTGTGTGTGTCATGATTGACAAATTAAGTAAATCGTTTTTTGAATGCACAGCAGAAACGAGCAACGGTCTTACAAATAATCACAGACCGCATCACCCCAGCGATCTAAATAGTTGTGAGAACTAAATACCAAAATAATATAAATGTCACACATGTGGGAACAGGACCTCAAGTTAATCTCTATGCTTGCTACTGGCTGTTGTGTGATTGAATGGGCTATTTGCTGTTTTAATTAAGAATTAAGAATTTTTCCTTCATGTGAGGTTGTCGGGACAGTTCCTTTCATTCCCTGTTTTTTTATCTAAAAATGAGCAAACTGACCGACGATCAAGCAGAAAAAGCAGAAATGTGTTAGAAAGCAATGCCTATGTAATGTACTATTAGAATGCTCATTTATTTTGACCGATCTTATGCAAGATAATAAAATATGCAGGTGTTTATTAAATGTATTCAGATTTATTCCTTTACATGTAAAGAAACTTAAAGACCAACGACCGCAGAGTTGTAATGTTTATTCCTGCTAATTTGAATGTTTCTGCAGTATAAATAAACGTATTTCAGTCCTTCCCCACCTCACACCTGTGCTGTGATGCATCCACAACCAATAAGTCACACATGGTTTATTATTATGGCCTCTCCCTGCATCATAAAACACTTAACTGCCCCGCCTTGACTCACCGCTGCTAATCTATCACACTGCTTCAGCTGACTGGTGAAGTGTCTGTCATTAAATCAGCCAAGCAGGTGGGGGAATTGGTGAGGTTGGTATAAGGAGACGCTGCAAGTTTTACAAGTTCACATCACATCACGCAGACCGTCTTTTTTTTCACTTTTGTTGGAGAAAAGTTTGGATGAAGGGATAAAGTAAAAGTCTACACAAATGTGTACAAATTTGTCCTTGTAACAAAGTGATATGGCAAAATGTTAACACGAACAGATGAAAATATTGAAAAAATATTGAAATATTGAATATGCAATGCTGATTAATTTGACTAATAAGTGCTTTGGAAATATAAAACAGTAAAAAAAAAAAGAGGGAAAAACAATGAGAAGGAAATGAAGGATAATAAAAAAATCAGGTCAAAAGTACCAAGATAATGAGGATGAGGCAGAAGTAATAATAAAATAGCAATTATTTTATGGGAAAAACACTTTTTTAAGTCTTTGAAAAGCTGCCTGAGGCAGTTATTAAACTGAAGTGTGAGGCTTTATTTTTACGGTTATGTTAATTCTAAAACTCTGTTTGTGTGTTTCAGCTGGAGTATGTTGGCTGGCAGTTGAACCTGCAGATGGCTCAGTCCAGCCATGCCAGACTGAAGTCTCCCAGTGCTGTCCTCCAGCTGGGGCTCCAGGGTGAAGACTCTGAGGTATGGACACATACAGACAGTCTGCTTTTCTTATAGCTTTACTTATCTATTGTAAACATCCTATTGGCTCCAAGACTTATTGTGCACTTTGATCACAGAGCTGTTCTTTGTAAATGTCAATTAAGAGGCACCATCAGTCTTTCTCTGTTCTTTTGCTAATCCCTCTGGTCTCTGTCTTGACCCAGAGGTAGACTTGCATCTAGCTCCAGGGTAACTGTAGTGTATGGATCAGAGATCAGGGAGCTTGTTATCAGAAACCTCGTGGGTCCTTTTGTTCTCTTGAGAGACTTATTGTGTGGTTGAAATTGGTCAGTGTGTTGGGGCATTGTTTTGTTACCAGCACTGAATTGTTTGAATGCCCAGCATCTAAGCTCTGGTGGAATATGATTTAGTCTCGGCGCCTGCCTTATTGAGGTCACTAGTGAGTTTCTTCATTAAGATTCTTAATAGGCAAGTTTTACCCACAAATAGTAGGACAAATAATTAAGCAGAAATCTAATTAACCTTAAATATTTTCTCTTCTAAAGGAAAACTCCAAGAAGCATGAGCTACATATTGTTTTGACCTTTTGTTTTCTATCAAAGCATTTTCCTGTTTCTATTTATTTTTATTCAGAGTTTGTTTGGATCCCAATTAGCTAAAACCATGTACTTACTCTGATAACTGAGACCTCATGAGCCTCCCTCACTCATTTATTCTTTTTCCACTGGGAGAGGTAGAGCTCTGTAGCTGTAGTGGAAGCAATCAGAACTCAAAAGACAGTGTCTTTTTAACATTAAATGATTTTCAACCTTTGAAGTTTGAGATTTAATTGAAACATTTTCTTGAGTCTTAATGATTTAATTCTCCTAACAAGCTCAGCCTCAAACATGAACACATACTTAGTGAAATGTTGTTGATTTTATTTTATTTATTTATTTTTGAGAAATACTTGAAATGTATTCTGCCGACTATGAGTGGTGCACACGACTTTTGTTTGTTGGCACAGATACTAAAAATTGATTTTTGGTCTTTGGGCACTTGAACGGTTTCTTGTAAAGCAGTTTTTGTCTCAGAATGGTGAGACTGATTATCCCCACAGCCTGGATAGTGGTGTTCCAGCTGACTAGTCAAGTGTCTTTCTCGCACACTGCTTTGTATTCAGACCCTAGAGAATGTCGGCTCAGTCTGAACGTAGAATTAGGCATGACATATTCAAATTGCTGTCATCTTAAATGCGGCCCTATAGGCGTTAGCCAGAAAAAAATATGTGTTTTGCTTTATCTTTGTGAATGCAACAGCGGTACGTTATTTTATTTTTTTGTGGTTTTCTTCTGTGTTCTCCCTAGGCTTTGCAGAAGAGGTATTAATTTATTTAAATCCACTTGCACAATTTCCCTTGTGGGAGGAGATAGCTGGGGGGCTAAAACAAGGCTGGTTAAAAGTGTAACTTCACTGAACATCATTGAGGTGCACGTTCACCGTTGACCTACAGGGGGCACTGTTGCCTCACAGTTTGGTAAGCAGCCCTCAGGGGCAGTGAAGTGTCTGAGATGGATAAGATTCCTCGTTTAAGTTTGTATTAAGGTACTTTGAGCGTGCACTTTTCTTTTAAATTTCCATTGGTGCTTTCTGATTAGAGTTTCTTGACAGTAAGTTTGTTTGCTTCCAAACTCTGAGAATCCCTCAGTAAAACTTTTGAGATGTCAAAACACTGCAATGACAGAGAAGTAAATTAGTTGTGAATAGAAATGAAATTCTGCTGCAAGTGTCATACTAATTACAGCACAGATTTATAGCACCGTCACTGCTGGCTGTCTAATGGCGAGGGGAAGGGAAAACAGCAAATGGAAGAAAGCAGAGAATTAAGAGGTGACAAGGACAGAAATATTGAAATATAAAGGTGAGAGAGGGAGTGAAAACAAGTAAAACAATTAAAGAGGATAGAAATACTGAAGAAAATTGGGATCAAGAACAGAAAGCAAAAGATGTGTAAGGGGATGGCAACAGTGGCACTTTGTGTTTTATTGATTGCTTGGAACCTAAGTGGAGAGTAAGACTCTCTCATCCGACTGGCCTCCTACTTCATTAGCACTCTTCCTGAGGAGGAGGACTGCCAGGGGGCTTCACATCTCATTCTCCAAACTATATGTGACGTACAGTGTATCTGCAGTAGAGTGGATAAGATGTTAGATGGCATACTTGAAATTAAAAGTGAGTGGAGTGGATTTTTATATTTGTTTCTGTGTTTTATTGAAGTATATAATATCAGGGGAAGATCTTCATAACACCCTCTGTCTCTAAAGTGTGTGGACCAACACGGAATTTATGGATTATAGTTTCTGTTTCAATAATTGTGTGACCTCACCCATGTGAGATGATATTTTCCTCATAACTGAATTTGTATCGGGTTTGGTGAAAAGTTGCTGTTTCAGATATGAAAACCGAGGAAGCACTGCAGTACATCGGCACAAGGCATAAATGTCTTCTCATGCACTCCTTAATATTTCAGGAGTGAGAGCTCTAGTTTACCCTCATAAGGACCGGTGAGATTGGCCTCGTTCAGTGAAGGTATGACGCAAGACCTGTTGCATTGTTATCCCAGTGGGGAGGGGGCTGAGACAGAAAAATGACTTGATTGATCTGCTGTCAAAAGGAAAGAAAAGTTTGGGGGAAAACTTGATGCGAGCAGATGATGGAAGGGAGAAGATCAGGATGCAGCAGAAGGTGATAGCAAGGACAAACAATAGAGAAAAGACTACAAAGAAAACTCGAGAACGGCAACTGAAAGATGAGAGTGAGAATTTGCTGAAATTTTTTATGCAGTTTGCATTAGGCTATGTGAAGTCCTCTTAATAGTCGTGTGTATGGCATGCGACTTTACAACAGGAAGTGTTTCTGAGCTTCTGAGAAACAGGAATGTCTGCTTTTATCTGTATTTCGAGAAGGTTTTTGTTGGCATGCTAGCTAGACTGCAGATAACCCGATTAAACATTTCCAGCTGCATAGACCTTGAGATATAAATGCATAGTTTTTTCCATTTTATGTCAGAGGTGTGTTGTTTGTGAGACTTTTGCCTTTAGAGAAATAATGATGTGTAAAACAGATACTGGCTTTCTACCCAGCATCTGCTGTATGCATACTGGACTGCTTGAGTTTGTAGAACCAAATGGACATCTCCCTTTCATTCTCCAAGTTACTGACTTTATCCTTCAGTGCAAAACTTTTTGAAAATCTTCAAATATGCCGGTAGGTTATGAATGAAAGAAATTGACAAAAAAAACAAGATTCTTAGTTTCATAAATTTATGTATTTGCATCTCTAGTACAACAAACCAACATGCTAACAAACCAGATGGCACAATTTTGTACAGCAGCAGAGACAAAAACGTAAGTGTTGAAAACTTGAGGAAGTGAGATCTTTTTTTAGCCATATGTTTTCATGATCACACCATGACTGGGCCACAAAGTATTTAACAAGATATCATTATTTTTCTGTGATTATTGAATTTGTAAAAAGACACAGCTCACAGAAAGCAAACATGCAAGAGGAGAATATTTCAATAATAGATAAAAGAAAGGCAAAGATAAAAAGGGCGCTGAAAGTAAAACATTAAAGTGAATTATTCTTGAACTAAACTGCAGGAACTCTGCATTATTCACATCTTTATTTATCTTATTTATCTCTGAGGTGCGGAAACACTGGCTGCCTCTCAAAAGCAAAGGATTTGAACGCAAACCAGACAGTGTGAAAAACTAAGTAAAGTTAATGCTTTCACAGGAGTTATGAGGGTAAGTAGCAGCCATGTACTGTTTATTAAATCAAGTAGTTGTCAAGCATGGTGTTGGAGGTGTGACGATTTTGGTTTGTTCTGCAGCCACAGCAACCTCATAGTCACTGAGTCGACCATGAACTCCTCTGTCTAATGTGAGGCCATCTGTCCGACAGCTGAAGCTAGGCAATATTTTGTTTTGGTACAGGACAATCATGCCAAGCATACCGGCAACAGAATGGCTGAAAAACGAAATAGTCAAGGTGTTGCAGTTGTCCGGTCAAAGTCAAGACCTCATCCTGACTTAAGTGCTGTGCCAGGACCTTAAGAGAGCTGTGGGGAAACAAATGACCTCAATAAACTGAAGCTGTAAAAAAGAGCGCGCCAAAATTCCTTCACAATGATTGAACGACTAATAAAGTTACACAGCAAACAATTCAGGTTATTTCTGCTGAAGCTGGTTTTGTTTAATCTCGGGGTTTGTTTAATCACACTAAATAAATAATGGCTTTATGTGATGTTATGTGCCATATGTTGTTGATCTGACCTGGCACTGAATTCATTTTTAGACCAATACGAGTAGATTTTTTTAAAACTTATGCCCTGTATAAAACATTTAAATTGACAGATAGTGTACCTTCATTGTGCCATGACTGTGATCATATTTAGGAACTGTGTTTGACATCGTATAGAAGAAAGATTGTCTGAATCTCAGTGTTTAGACCAGAGTGAAGCCTGAGTTTTTAGAGCACAAGAATTATTTGTACATATTCCAACTTCATTATTTGAAATTTTGGGCATGTTTTGTATTGGCAGCCATAATTTCTAAAGTATATGTATGAGACAAAAAAAAAATAAAGACACAGTATCAAACGATCCTTTTAAGCATATGATGTAAGGTAAGCATTTGCAGGGCCATTAGTCATACTCAAAATATTTGGCCACAGAATAAGCAGCTTAGTGTAAACACGTCAATCAGTTGCACTATTAATTTGTGCGGCACAACGCTTTGGGAATAGGACAGAGAGAAAACCCACTTCTGATGGAGGCTTTTTGAGGAGGCTTTAAGCACTGCTAAGGATGTAATATCCACTCACTCATTTAAAGGAGCACACTGGATCTTTTTCTGTTTTGAAAGGCTCGGATAAATAATTCGATGAAAAGACAGATATTCCATGGAGGAAAGTACAAGTGGCTATACTCAAGTGGGCACAGCCTGCATTTGTTTAAAATTTTTGTTAGCTTGTAAAACAATATTACAAATCAGCCTTTTGACCCCTTTTAGCGGTGCTACTTGCGACCACCTTAAGATAGACTGATTCATTTAAAAAACCTTTGGATGCTTAACTTTGTTTTCTAAACATAGATTCATAAAACGGAAATTCTGATGTCTTAAAATTAAAATCTTTTACCGCTCTTGGTGTCTGTCTCTATCTTTTGGCGTTAGGATGAGCCACTGCCCTGCTGACCAAAGGCTAGGGTGAAAATTATAATACGGAACATCCACTTGCAAGGCAGACTAATAAATTAAAGACAAAGGGAGAGAGGGCGTTTGCTGTGGCTGCACCCAGACTGTGGAACAGTTTACCTCCTCACGTCAGACTCTCCAAAAGCCTAGAAACTTTTAAAACCGCTCTTAAAACTCACCTCTTTTCATTGGCTTTTAGAAAGGTTTAATTTATTTGTTTTATATATTTTTTTTTTATTTTTATCAGCGAGGTGTTATTACGAAATTGTGTTCTATTGTATTTTTATCTGTATTTACTGTACAGCACTTTGGTCAGCCTTGGTTGTTTTTAAATGTGCTCTATAAATAAACTTGACTTGACTTGACTTGACAGACTCTGTCGATTTTAATATTTATTGTGCACATGCTAGGCTGCAAAAGCACGGGGTAAGAGCTAGTGAGCTAATGTACCCTCTACATGCTGGCTCTGACTTCAAAGGATATCTTTGCTTGATAGCTTCAGACAGACTTGATGAGAATTGATAAAGCAAAGCTCTTCTGAGTTTTTAAGCCTCAAAGGGGAAAAAATGTACTAAATGCAGCTTTGAGACAAATCCCAGACTTTTCCCAACAGATTTTTCTTATGTTCTTCCTATGGCCTATTCAATCAAAAACTTGTAAGCGGGAATAGCTTTTCCCCTAGAGCTGGAGTTTCCACTGGACGCCGCCCAAGTACTTGTTTCATTCAGTCTTGTTGTTTTTCATTTCACTATGGGGCTCAAGTGACTGGTTGATACAACACCCTGCTGGCCTTAGAGCCTCCTCACTCTAAAAAACTTTTAACGATAAAAATAAAATGTTTCTTTAAACTCAAACAGTTTTAACAAACCTAGCGATGTCCTCCCCATTATAAATAAGAGGGAATATATACACATGAAGGAGAGAAGAGGAGAAGCTCAAACTAGAGGAGGATCTTCTCTAAGTGTCTGTCACCTGAGATAATAGGAATTTGTTTTGGGGGGTTTTGTAATTTGTAATTATAAATTGAAAATGGCAAATATTTGCTATATCTGGCTTCTCAAATGTAAATGTTTGCTGTTTTTTATCGTTTAACTTTAACAGATGTTTAGTTTGATAAAAGGAGCAATTTGAGAATTTTACTGTGGGCTTCAGAAAACAAGGATTTATCACAGTTTCTGACAGTTTGTAGACTAATCAATTAATTGATTGAAAAATGTAGCTAGAGTAAGTGTAGAGAAAATACTTTCTTAATTAAAAGAAGTTCAGAGGTTAGAGATTAGGGTCAGCACCTCTGATCTCATAGAGATACAGTATTTCACTCCTGGTAATTTCAGTCCACTAACAGATTACATTTTTATTAACAAGTGTCTCCTCTGGTCCTGTTTTCAATGTCTGGGCTCGCTTTAGACCTCACAAT
The DNA here is from genome assembly GCF_057382095.1 of Aulonocara sp. 'chitande type north' Nkhata Bay. Lineage (NCBI taxonomy): Eukaryota > Metazoa > Chordata > Actinopteri > Cichliformes > Cichlidae > Aulonocara > Aulonocara sp. 'chitande type north' Nkhata Bay. Next base: position 28,351,321 of record NC_141355.1, on the reverse strand, counting down.
CTCAGCTTTTTGCTATATAAATCATGTTTAAATGCATCTGTCATTTTAACTGTACTCACCTGCTTCTTAAATGTCACAGAGTACAAACAGATCACTATAGTATAACACAAAACTGTAACCAAAGTAAAACAGTCAACAGTCCACTTGTTGTAGCGTCTGGAAAGGGAACAATTGAGCTTGTTTTGCGTCACTGTTCCTGAAGGATGGTGGATGATGCTGTGGTAGTTTAAACAGCTCTCAATAAAATTTGGACTCGGGAGAGCGGCTTCTTTCTCGTAGGCAGAGTGTTTCTAAGCATCAAATAAGCTTGCTGTTAATTGTGCTCATTCCTAGGCAAGTGCTTCTTTTCAGAAAGAGCATATTTCTGATTCCTGATTCACATTTCTGGGTCTTATTCTGTCTGATTCTTCCAAATTTGCATAGTTTTACTCCAGTCCACGCTTTCAGCACTTTTCCTTTTTATCGATCCCCAAATAAATTTCACGACCTACTTTTTTTTCTCTCCTATCTTTTATTCGTGATTTTTTTATGAGTGAATCTCATAAATTTGTATTATTATTTTTTTTTTGTGTGTCAAGTTGTCCCTAGCTAGCTCCAAACTATAAGACAACTAAATGTAGTTTGTGGAAACCTGCTTGTTTTTCTTATCAAGGCATCCAACATGAAAGAGTTTTTTTGTTGTGTGATTCTAATTTATTTTCTCTGTTTTGGCATATAGCACCGGTGCTGTAATGACGGAGGAATGAAAGCTCTGTGCTCGAAAGCACACAACAATACACACTCGGCACACGTTTTGAGCCCTCTCGGTGAAGGCTGTGACTTTATTTATTAACACTGTGTGATGAGGCGCGCAATTAAACATCCCTTTTTGACTTCTGCGAGGAGGTGCTGTGATCAGAGCCTCCCTGAACATCCCTGCTTGCCTCACGTGTCTCTGTCAAACCGGCATCACGAAGATGCCGGGCAAACTTTGAACGCAATTCAAAGTCCTCCTGACAAGTTACGTAAGGCCTCATTCTTGCCTCCCACATGCTGTCGTCATGTAGACCCAAAAAACAACTCATCCGGTGTAGATCCAACCTTTTCATTTTTCCATTTGAGGGATTACATGGCCCAATCAATATATTTGAGAGCTTTGATGTAAATGGTACCACGTTCAAATCCTTCACACCAAGCCACCCACCAGCCGGGAAGGACAAAAGCAGCTTTGTCTCAGTCTCTACTTGCCTTGCTCTACATGTCCCAAGATGCTTTGTTGCTTTGTGTGCACATCTTTTTAAGGGTCTCCCTTTCTCTCTCCATCTCTCTCTGTCTCGTTCTCCATCTCTCCCTCGCCCTTCCACTTTCCCACTGGTGATTTGTTTTTCTCCTCTGGGATTTGGGATCCCATTCATTCAGAGTGCATTGTTCAGCTCTTATCCATTCTAGTGGATGGGCCCCGAGATGCAGAATGGGTGACTGTGGGTCCTCTCGTCTCTGCCTTTGCTCTCTCGCTCTCTCTCTCTCTTTCTCCCCCCAACTTCTCGCCACCCCACTCCTTGCTGCTTGCCATACGATGATGTCATGGCTCCTATTTGCTCCGGGGGTACCCATTGATTCGATCTCCCCATTACACACTCTCTATATCTCTCCTGTCCACCCCGCTCTCTCCCCAACCTCCACTCCTGTTTTCCTCAGCCAATCCCCTTCCCAAATTCTTTCGCCTCTTAAAAGGCGCCTGGGGGATTTGGGTATGTTTGGATGTTGTTTAGCACACCCACGGTACATGCTTGACACCCAGATAGGCGAACCGTCAACCCTGCAAATCCAACTGCAACTTCCACTTAAATCTCATTGATTTAACGTCTCCCTTTTATTCTCACATCTCCCACTCCTGTGATCAGCTTTTATTTCTCTTTGGTTATTCAGCCTGTTTTGTTTTACACCCAATTTGTGAAGTAATCATTAATCCCCTGTTAATCTGTTGGCCATTTTGTAGAAGCTGGTGGAAATGCTTAAGAGTGCCATTTTCAGATGTGCGTGTGTGTTTTTTCTGTTCATCGTTTCATTTTTTTTTGGCATTTATTTTTGAGAAGATGCTCTGCTACTTGGCTGAACTATTTGAGTTTAAACAAGACGCACTGATTGCAGAAGCATAGAGCCAAATCACATCCATTCATTCCAGTGAAAGTTATCTGATAGGCATACAGAATGAAAAGGCTGTTTTTGTTTTATTCAAATGCCAGATATTGATAGTAATGTAGACATATCGTCGCATCAGGAACAGGTTTGGATGTTTATTCTTCTGGTTTCTATTGTATTTGTCGCTGTGTTCTTTTGTTTTCCGAGCTGTCTTTGTCGGCTTGCATCACACTGTGACGAGATGTAATCACAATGAAAGGATCTGAGCTATAGGCTTTTTGCCTGCCTTGAAATAATGATTATAATGAGTGGGTTGCAGCCTGACACTGATATATGATAGGGCAAAGACTGCTCCCTCTGCCTATATCAACAAATTGTCACCAGTTTCTTATTGAATGCCCACCCTCTTTGATGATACACTGGTATTTGACTGTTGGAAGATAAAGCAGTACTTTTGAAATTACTTTATATGTTCAGAGTGGAATTTATTTGCTTCACCTGCACCATGGGTATAGATGTATACACAGTACACATGTATAGACGTATATGGATTCAATTAGGCTCTTGACTGCAACTGTAAAGCACCAGTGGAACACCAAATGTTGCTCCTGCTGTGCAGACAGCTGTATTGACTGATCAGAAGCATATGCGATCCGTTGCATTTGTGAGATGGACAAATAAACACGATTTTCTATAAAACCTGTTTTCTGATTTAACAAAAATGAATCAAGCATCTCAAATGGTGTCTAAAAACAGGAAGCCGTACAAGAAATGGCCATTTTAAATACACACAAGTATTGTACTGTAATACACGACATCTCTGTCTGTGTGTTGCAAGTACATCTTAGGTGGCTGAAGGTACATATCAGAGATCATGATGTCATCATGTTTCCTAGCAACCACTTAGTAATAGGCTAAAATGACCTCTTTTGTGCCTATATGTACCTACAGCTCTCTAAAAAGCTTTGAATCATTTTCATTTCATAGTCATCTGCACCAAGAGGCCAAACGCTACTGTAGCATGGACGTGTAGTGATTAAAGAACAAAGAAATATAACCCCAATCAAGAAAACAAACAAAAAAACGCTGGGACGCTGTGTAAAAAGGTAAATAATCACAGAAAGTGCTTATTTTTAAACCTCATAAATTCATATTTTATTTACAATAGAACATTAAAAACATATTAAATGTCTAAACTAAGGAAATGAACATTTTAACAAACAAGGTCATTTCACTTTTGACGGCAGTAGCATGTCTCAAAACGTTGGGAAAGGGCCACATTTACCATTGTGTCACTTCCACTTTTCTTTTAACAGCCTGTAAACGTCTGAAGTCAGTTTCTGGACTTTTGGGAGAGGAAAGATGTCCAAGTCTTTTTTGTTGTATTTTTTATTTCATGATGCATGAAATTTTAGTTGGTGACAGGTCTGGACTGCAGGTCCACCTCTTCTACTGCAAAGCCATGGTGATGTAGTAGCGGCAGTATTTGGTTTATCATTGTCTTGCTGAAATATGTAAGGCTTTCCAAGAAAGAGATGTTGTCTGGATGGGAGCATATGTTTCTCTAAAACCTGTATATACCTTTCAGCACTGTTGGCACCTTTCCAAATGTGCAAGCTGCTAGGTCCATAGGCATTAATGCACCCCCATACGATCAGAGATGCAGCCTTTTGAACTGAGCACTGATAACAAGCCAGATGGTCTCTCTGTAATTTTTAGCACGGAGGACGAGATGTTTTCCAAAAATAATTTCAAATTTTGATTAATCTGACCACAGAACAGTTTTCCACTTTTCCTCAGTTCATTTAAAATGAGCTCTGGCCCAAAGAAGGCAGCAGCATGTTCTTATATAACTTTGCTTGATAGCACTTTAACCAGCATTTTTTGGATCGCACAGCAAACTGTATACACAGTTAGTGATTTCTGGAATCTTTTTAAGAAATCATCAAGTCCGTGCAGTGTTTTCCGTCATGCCTGATTTTTAATACAGTGCAAGCCAGAAGTGACGGGGATCCACTATTTTTGTTTAACTTTGTCTTTTGCGCGCAGAGATTTCTCCAGATTCTCTGAATACTTTGATGATATTATACTGTAGACGATAAGTTATTCAAAGAATTTTCAATTTTATGTTTAGGGGCTTTATTCTGAAATTGTTGCACAGTTTGTAGACAGACCATCAGTTTTAAAAATGACAGATTATTGTTATTGTTTTGTTCTATTGTAAATAAGACAAAAGTTTATGAGATTTGCAAATCATTGCATTCTGGGTTTTTTTTATTGTTCGTTTTTTTACATTTTGCAAAACATCTCCGTGTTTTCAAAATTGGGGTTTTAAGTGAAAACTACACTTGACCTGACATTGAATACCTGTTTTTCTCCTTCCTTTTGATTCTTACATTTTTAGGTTTCCAACCAGCCGTGTTCAATAAATAGATTTTGTATTTTGGCATTAACTATAGAACAGGAAAGAAGTGGGAACACTTCATTGTCTCTTCTCATAGCTACAGTATTTGTTGATGACACCATATTTATATCTAGCTTTGTGTTGTTCGGTCGAGATGGAATGTTTTGCTGTATTGGAAGGATCACGGCTATTGTCTCTTGCAAGCTGTACTGTAAACTGCCCCTCAACCCACCCCACCCCATATCTCTTTTTCTGTCTCTCTCTCACACGCACATTTCAGTACTCCCCCTTCTCTTTCCTTGTGTATGAGAGCGACAGTGTCTACATACCATAGGGGCACAGGGTGGCTGCCTTGGTAATCGTCTAGGGCTGCCACATAGCAGAGAGAAGCAGGCCTGCAGTGGTGAATAGCAGCCGTTACTCGTCCTCTGCGAGCCTCTCTCTCTCTCTCCTTAACGGACCCAGCTCATTTACCCATGACCTCCACTCTAACCTTGTGCCAACTTAATACATTAAAATGCCTACTGTTTCAAAATGGAGGCCCTGGCTGAAGGGGTTGAGTGCCTCTCATGCTCAAATCTGGCACACCAAGCCTTAGTTAAGGCCCGTGCTATAAGATGTTGGCTAGCTGCACTTCTTCCTCAACTCACCCCACACACATTTAGATGATTAAGGTTTGACACAGATTTTTTTTTAGCTGTGCTGTCTCGATATCATGTTGTAGTAAGCAGATTCAGAGGTGAGCATCGGGTCTGATGGAGGAAACTTTAAATTTGCTTGTACAACTTGGGGCTTGTCAAACATGGGGGTTTTATGCAAAAGGAGCCCAAAATTTAGAGCTCTTAAATTAGTTCACATCATGCAGTCAATATATAGTCTTTGCAGCTTTCCCGTGGTAGCTGCACATCAGTGGGAACGTTATTTCCCAGACCTGTTGGAAAGGAGACAGAGTGTATGAGCTTGGCAGCAGAGACTGGTACATGACATGGCATCTTCCCTGTTTCTGCATATCAGGCGAGGGTACCTAGCTGCCACCACCATAATGATCCTGTTATGGCTCACAAGCGGCTCGTGTTCCTTGGCTTGTTTGTCTTGGCGCTTGAGCTGATCGTGTCTCCATTTTCCCTGGCTCGCAGCGTCAAGCCTCCTGATTTAGATGCTCTTAAACATGAGTGTTGTGGGTTTAAAAAAAGAATTTGAGGAAATAACGGACTGTGTTAGATCAGCATGTGGGTGAAAACGCAAGGAACTGCAGCTGTTCGATACAAGCTGATGATGTGAGCTTCTAACAAAGTGTTAATGAGAAGTATATACAAGTAATTAGTGTGTTTCCTGCAGGTGCTCTGCATGTTAGAAAGGACAGCTGTGGAAAAATATCCTGACCTGATTCTCCCAAAATTGTCTTCCTTGGCAGTTTTACTGGTATTAACAATAAGCTCAATGAGTGCAGCTCAGTGAACAAACACTCATTAAGCTTCTACTTTGTCAGGAAGGCACCAGAAGAGCATTGTTTATGTCTGCAGTGCTGCCAGACACATTTAAATGGTTTAATAAAGTCATTCAGTAATTGTTCATGAGAAATTCAAAAGTGGCTTCAAGTTACACACGACTTGCTTCAGCTCCACATGATGCACAATGCAGTGCCAGCATTTAGTTGCCTTGAGTTTGTGGAAAATAACTTTAGGGTAGATGCCTCTTATAACTCTTTTTTTTTTTCCCAATATTCATTGCATTAGTAAACATTAATTTAAAGTTAACATTACATCATAAATAAAGTTGGTTTATTGAAGATTTTTGGATAAATACATAAATGTGATCAATACTAATGTTTATGAGAAATAAACGGCTTGTTCTTCGACTGCTGTTTCAGCTGTCGAATGCATTTGAGGTAAAGTAATTCACTAGAAGTACTTGAAATTTTATTTTGAAATGCTTCTGCTGAGAGTTTGAACTCAAAATATGTGCTGAAGATGAGCGCCTTCAGCACTGAGCAAGATTTGTGACTTCTTAACTCAAACCCAATCCAGTGAGTAACTTAGACAAGTGTGATGTTGAAAATTGGACAAACTTTGACTGATTTCAATCGAACTTCTAAAAAGTCTGATTTATTTATTTAGTTTTTAATTAGGGAAGATTTTACTGCTTAAAAATTAAGCTGCTTAAAAACAACATATCAGACTACCCTTGTGCCCTCAACTTAAAAAAAATAATTTAGGCAGTATTCCAAAAAATCTTCTTCACCTGTTTAAGGCATTTTAATTGTATCTCATTGGTGTGGGCATAGCCTAAATGAGCTGAAAGCATTGCGAGGGTTGATCTGAAAATCAGATGCTGAATAGCACTGGATAAATGGTCCACACAGGCAGCATTTCCTCTGCCCACGGATAAGCTGCCAGCTCCAGTCATTCCAGTTCAGGACTCAGTAATTTTTAGGTGCCTAATATGATTTGCGTCCTTTCAGTGTCACCCTCCAACTAAGCAACGTGGGCGGTGTCAACAAACAATGTGAAAGCACCAGGCTACTTCCAGACAGGTGCCATTCTAATAGGATATACTGTACTTGTTGCTTTTTTGCTGTTAAATCTGTTTCCACTTGCACATTAGTTACATTTCTCCAACTACTCTTGCCTTTGTTTACAGTTTGGCCTTTGTCAGTGTTTATAAGTCCTGATGGCCCAGTCGTTTTAAAAAGAGTGTTATATAACTGCCCCAAACCCTGGTTTTGGTGCCAATATCAAGCATCATCAGGAGTACTGACAAACTTGCAAAACGTTAAAGTTGTGCTTTATATACACTCACTGGCTACGAAGGTGTTAGGTACACCTGTTCAACTGGTCTTTAATGGATGTATCTAATCAGCCAGTCACATAGAAAGGTGATTTAAATTACTTGACATTGTTGGTGGCGAACCAACTGGTCTGACTGTTTAAAAAGCTATTGATCTACAGAGATTTTCCTGTACAACCACTTCAGTGGTTTACAGACGCATTTCTGAAACAGAGAAAATATCCAGTGAATAGTAGTTCTATGGGCGAAAATACCTTGTTGATGTCAGAGGTCGGAGGAGAATGTCCAGACTTCTTCAAGCTAGTGGGAAGGAAACGGTAACCAAAATAGCCTCTTGTTACAACCAAAGTATGCAGGAGTAACTCTGAATGCACAATACATCAAGTCTTGTGTTCACTCAGTGAATACCTGTATACTTGGCCCTTTTTCAGACCCTTTCAATTTTGTAATATTTAATATGCACCTTAATTAATTTAATATATTTCACATTAATTTAAACACACCACTCTATATTGTATTAATTTTCTCACAGTAAAACTTACAGAACAGTATATTTGGGTATATAAAATATGAAGTATTCAGACCCTTTACTTAGTACTTGGTTGTACCGCCTTTGGCAGCACTGACAGACTCAGGTCTTTGTGGAAATTTTGCTACAAGCTTGGCACAGCTTTCTTTTGGGTTTTTTCCTTTTCTTCTTGGCAAAATCAGCCAGACTCTTGGCTGGGATGGGGAGTGTTGATGTACAGACCTTTCTGGGAGTTTATTAATAATACTTTTTTTTTTAAATTCGAAACCTTGTTTTGCTTTATTTATTTTTAATAAATCATTATCAGTTATCATGATAATTTAACTAATAAAAACAGATTTTTTTAAAGAAATAAATGAATCATTTCATGCAAATGTGACAGTTTTCTACAACCAGAAGTAATCACAGCAAATTTTATAAAAAATCTTACACTTGTGGAACATTATTGCACCGTAGTGAACATATCACAGTCCTGTACTAGTCTTATGCTGTTGCACATGTTTACATATTTATATGAATTATAATCCCAACATCCTTTACTTTCCTTCATCCTCTGATTGTGTTGAACAGAATGAATGAGATGGGGAATGTACCATGTGCAATTGGCGAGGAAGCTATTTTTGGCTGTACTGAAGGATGAGCCAGTTACATCTGAATAGACGAGGAATGATTCTTCCATCAGTGGTGAAAAAGCCACTTTTTTCCCACTCCATCATTGCCGATGTCTCGTCTACACCAATCTAAATGTATCTTACCAACTTTGCAATCACCTATCCTTCTTTTTCCACCTCTTTTTGTCTTCTTCTAACAAGTTATTTTTCCTTGTACCGTCTTAATGAACATATTCCCTTCTGCCTGGCTCCTTCATCTGTGCGATAATTGCAGCAAGCATCTCATTGTTATCAGAAGCCCATGACAATTTGTGTTTGAGAGAATCACATTTGTCACCTGCTATTAACAATATGGAGCTATTTAATTAAGAGGACACAGACTCACAGGAACAGATGTGAGGTTGGTGCTATATGCTGCCATCATTGCATCTTAGTGTTCAGAGAGTGTGTGACTAGAGTGTTCATTATTTGCACCAATAAATTTTGTTTTCTAGGAAAGGCAAATGTCGGAACTTGAAATAGGTTTATAGATTTAAACACAGAATATTAATTTGTTGATTGTCTTTGTTTAAGATTAACTTCGGTCTGTCTGAACTTCTGCAAATAATAAATTTAAGGGTTCATGTTTTTTGTTGAAGACATGTCCAAACTCACAAACATGCACAGCTACAAACAGCAGGCAGAAGATAAATTCTTAAACTCTCTGTTCATTTTCCACGCAACTGCGAGTACCAACAAGCAGAACACCATGAACACATTTTGAGACTAGAAGTGTTTGCATATACCTCTGTCAGTGTGGTCAGAGGGAACATCTATATTAACTCTGTAAAATCCACATGTATTCACTGGCTAATTATATAAAACAGATGAAAGATTACTTAAACATTTCAGTTGATTTAAAAAGAATTGCAGATTATTAATTTTTCTCACACAAATAAGCTTTTCATCTTCTCAGCTCTACAGTTATTCACCTTTGTGCTATGTTCAATATTTGCACTCTGGCTGTTCTCTTATTTGAAATGATCTGTGCCCGCCCCACCCCGTGTTTTAAAGAAAAAGGTGCACAATGTTTCCTTCGGCAGGGTTGAGTGGTTTGCTTGACTAATGCGACAAACCTCTACCTGTGTAGCATGAAGACAAACCTCAGCACACAACAGGTATAAATGTTGCATCTTCCCTCGGAGAATGATTGGAGTTTGAGTTTCTAAATATTGCATGATTGTCCTCATTGTGAGCACGGGGTGATTACAGGTGTTTATCACAACAAAGGAAATATTGCAGTGCGTTGAAAGAGCCTTTGTTTCAGTGTAGACAGCACACTGAGTCATATTTGAACTTGTTTACACGTCTGCCTGTCTGTTTCCTGATAATGTGGGTCAGAGAAAATCCATCAAGGCAGCGAGAAAAAGAGACAGAAAGAAAATAGTATTCCTTATTCCACATGTGGCTGTCAGCCTGCTTGTCAGTCTGTGTACTCTTTTCTGTTATCACAGTCTGTAATACCTCTTATTAGCTCCAGGTCCTAGCTATCCAGCTATATTTTGTTTGCAGCTTTTGCAACCGTGTCAGTTCCCCTGTAGCATATCTGATGGGAGTCGAGCACTCAGTTCTTTGTTTAGAGGCTGCACTATGAATTATAGATACAGGAAGCTCTGCCGATATGTCACCTTCTTAGACTTGGTGGAACACACACTTGAGAGCGCTAGACTCGATGCAGACACACAAACACACAGAGAAGCACACAATTTGAGGTGAATGTGTTCAAACCGAGCCTAAATTGTGTGTATGTAAGTAACAGATGCATAGCAGAAAACTCAGTGTAGAGACACACAGCAGGTGGTCTCTTGGAGAACTATTCCTTTTTTATTCTGAACGCTTTCCATAGTCACCCACAGCGCTCAAATAAATACCCCCTAGAAATCTATGCAGGTCTTGGTTGTCTTCAGTGATGCTGTCAGAGCCAAACTCATACAAAAAGCACCTCTTATTGACCTTTCTCTCAGAACAGGCTCAGGAATACTTGCAGTGTAATAATCATTAGCCTGTGGAAATAAGCTCGTGGTTTATAGTTCTTTTTCTGAGCTTAACAGATAGAGAAACTTCACACACGTTCTTAACAGGACTTTTTCACACATATTTTGAAACTGGGATGTGGTCCATTTTACGTCGTGTCTGCTGAAATCTTAATTCATGTCTGTTCATTCGTTTTCTTCACTGCCACACTACTACATTATGTTGTGTTGTCTTCTGTTGTTGTTGGACGCCATACAAAAAATTCATGCTGGTAATAACAGCATTGTACGGACTAAGTGAACATCAATCAGGCTTTGTGCTGTATAAGATCTTTTATGAAGGATAGTGTATTTCAGAGTACTTCACAGACGATTGAACAAACTGGTAATTACACACAGTGTTAAAAAAATGAGCAGTTAAGAAAAAGCTTCAAAGAAACCCTTTGTTAAATTAATGAAAAAAGACAAAAAATTGATTAAAATATACAAATTAATTACACTAAAGGTTAGTGAATAAAATAAGAGCAATAAAATTGAAAATACTTGACAGCAAAAGGCGTGACATGTTACAAGTTGTAAAGAAACCCTCAGATACACTAAGATGAACTCATTTATAACAGTTTTACCCAGTCTGTTTGTTAAAAGTGACCATAACTTTGACTGGTGATGGTTACTTTTGCTGTTCTAACAATGACTGCTTTTGTTTCCTTCCCTCTTTTACTGTGATGCGGTGTTGGCTTTGTTTTCTCAGATTTCAGTATTTTACTTGTCTACATTTGCATATTGTTATTGAAATTAGACCCAACTACAAATAAAGTGGTTTCCTTCTTCAACTAGGGTCTTTACTTTATTCCATGGATGTTACATTGCTGGGCAGACAAAATGTGATCTGTATTTCGGGACTGAATGAGCACACTCCCCTAAAGCCTAATGTTGTAGACCTAATTTTAACTCCTTGATGTCGCCAGGTATCAGATCTGGAGCTTCTCCAAAGAAAATAATTTGTAACAGAAGATAAGTATGTCTGGAAATGCACCCACTGGCAATTTCAAAAGAAAAAGATGCATGTTTTGGTTGAGAGCTGCCAAAACCAGGAGGTATGCACATTCAGACAAAGCAGCTGCGAGTTCGTAATAGGAAGCTCAATCCTGAAAGCAGCCCTAGGCCTGCACAGCTCAAGTCTCACTCTTTCTTAATTACACCTCTTAATTTGGCTTCTGGTCCTTGTGCCTGGTCACAAATATTTATTGGAGCATGTTTGAGTAGTGAAATAACAGATACATTCTTACATTTAATGATGTTCTTTTTAATGTCTGTACAAATTGAGTAATGGTAAGTGTGTCTTACTGTGGCAGCAGTTATGTTCTAAGGCCATTAGCCAGCCATGATCTGCTGCGGCACTGCAACTATTTTCTAAATGATATAGGAGGAGAACGGGGAGAACAGAGGAGTAAGCACTTCTGTTATCATCTCCTTGTCAGATCCTCACAACCACAGCCCTCTATTACTCTGCTAATAATAGAGGCAAGCTTTATCGCTAGGATCACTATCACAGTAGGAAAAAAGAGGGAGAATGAAAGAGAGGCTGCTATGCAATATTGACAAAACTCATATTGTCAGAACTGTGTAAAGAAGAAAGGACAATAGACAGGCAGGTAGAGAAGGATGCTGTCACTGTAAGTCTAAAAGCAAGTGCTTATCAATGTTTGATTGGCATCTTAAAGAGGGAACAGAGCTTGGGATAAAAGAGGTGTGTGTATGTGTTTGTGTAGTGAATACCTTGAACATGTGTAGGTGGAAGTAGGTGGAGTCGGACCTTCTCCTGGTTTGAGATGTATCTGATGTTATCAGACTGCATACTGGGGTTCCACCAACCTAGAAAGATAGCTTCACAGCATCTAGCCTCCTGTCAAAGTACGACTCAATCTGTGCTAAATTTGTATCCCTGATGTGGAGATAGGTGCAGATTAGATGCATAGCAGGAAGGAAAATGTTGTTTGTAGTGGTTTTGACTATTTTTTCAGCCGTTAGCTAACGTGCTGATGTGGAACAGGCTGAACGGGAGGATGTTTGTGTAGCTGTCAGAGGAGTTGTTGAAGTTTAGCCTATTTGTGGCGATGGGAAAGTCATTTTGAGGGAAGAGACATTTATTTTATGTCAAATATTTCTCTGATTGGAATTTAACATTTAAGCCTCCGAGTCCATTGTGCGTGGTGTTTATTTTTGTGCTCAGCAAAGTTAAACAAGAATTTATGAGGTTATTTTTAATGTCCAGGATTATGTAGTGACATTTCCTTGGGTTATTCTAGTGCTTTGATCATTAGAATGAGCCTTTTCTGTATTGTCTGGAGCAAAAACTCTCACAGAACTTGTATAAGTGTCGGTAGTTCTGCACTGTCAAGCAGTTCTGCAGAGTCTGTACAGAGGCAAAATATGAAGGCTTTGAACACACACAGACACACATACACACACTCACAAAATCAGTCTGTCTCCTTCTGAAATACATACATATGCAAACACACACTGTCCATCTTCATTTTCCTCTCTCAAACATACCACATCCACAAACAATCACACACAGACACACTGAAAAAGTCCCTTTGGTCATATATTCTCTTTGCTGTGTCAGGGTGTGCTGGCTGTCTCTGAACGTACTTACACTCTGTGTGCGCGCACGCTCGCAGAGAAAGCATAAGTGCGCATATGTGATCACCAAAATGTGGTCTGTATGTAGACAAGTTGGGATTGTTGTCTGTATATTTGAGAGAGTATATCAGAAAGTTTCTTGTCAGTTATAAATAATAGAGAGAGCCTAATCTGAAAGTGAAAGCCGTCAGATTGACAGTGGTGCCTTTCATGGTTTGGTCTTTTAAACAATGAAAACCAATTAGGTGGGTCAGGAGCCTTGGGAGCAAGACGGAAAAGAATCCGATGCCACCGTTCTGTCATCAGCGGCGTCAATCATCACTTGGGAACGGCTAACACACTCTTTATTTCTCTCACGCTCACACATGAAAGAGGTTTATACACATATTCAGGATCTACAACTGCACTGAATCTTTTAGTTATTTGGGTTGCTCTGTAGCAAAATTTGGATTCAGCCATCAAAGCGATCGGTAAGAAAGCTTTTGGAATGTAGCAAAGCAACAAATTAGATTTCAATCTTCAGTCATCTCAGTTTAGTCATTTAAGTAAATGTCCCCACGGTAGCTGAAGGCATATCAATGAATTTGTTTTGTTTCCCTGCGTCTGCTACTGAAAACAAAGAAGTACATTTATTCGATTATGTCTGAATGTACAATTGATTATCAACACCTCACCGGACACTTTGAGGTAGTCTGATCTTTTTTCTGCAGCCTTTAAGAATTCAAGTGACATCCAGCAAAAACACACCATATCGCTTATTGCAGTTCACTTACATATTATGGTTTTATAAAAACAGGCTGGTACTTGCACATGTATTGGTTCTTTTTACAGTGTCCTCAAAAAAACATTTACACTGACTAATAAACTGCTCTACCGGGTTCTGGGCGGTTCTTGGGCACCTGGAGCCCTGGGAGCCTGATCTCTGCTCGCACCAGTCGACTCTGGTCCTCTGGGACTTCCACCCCTTGGCCGTGGCTCCTTCTCTTACTAGGATGGGAGCACAGATATCACCGAGATGTGTGGCCTTAGGTCTTCGGTACTCTTGGGGTTTGTGGATGGCCCAGTTCTCCTGCATCCATCTCTGTCTGCCTCTGGCTCCTGGGGGGGGGGTGCATTTTTGTGGAGTGCCACCCTCAATTTTAAGTACATTTTGTGACAAAGTCACATACACACGCAACACTCAACACTCTTTCTCTCTCACACACACACACACTCAAGCTTTCTTTCCTGCGAGGTGTAGATTTTTGTCTCACAACATTGCCTTTGCTTCACCAGGAAGCAAACAAGTTTAGAGGAATTAGGTCGTGGCAATATCTAGATGGTACACAGATTGTATGGAAAATAGACAAAGCTATTGGTTCTGATTTATTAATGTGCAAATAGTGGTAAGAACCAAATACACAAGTGTGCACCTTTCATAAATTCGGCGGTAATTTTGTGTACACACTTGTTATTTGCACAGGATAAGAAGATTTCTACACACATATTAGTAAATGAGGGCCATTAAGCTCTTGCTGCTAGGTGCACTGAAGCTACACCCTTTGCATTCAAAACATTTTAATACCTAATGCTACAGTCACAGTTAGGACTGGGCCATATCATACCGTTCACGGTAATACCAGTATAATGTTGGGCAATGATAAGAAAGTGAAATATCGCGATAGAATATGGGTAAAACGCGCATGCGCAGTGCCTTTGTTTTCATTCGCACATGGCGGAAAAAGCATGGCGGCAACGGAGAATGAGAAGGGCGAAAGCGGATCGTTGAATGAAATAGATGAACCAGAACTGGTTTGAAAAAATGAACTTCAGTGGTGTGGAACTGGTTTGGCTTTCATCCGTCAGATACACACCAAAGCACTATTTTTGGTAGAGCATGCAAGCGGGCCGTCGTTATTACCATGTTTTTCAGAAAATAAGGCACACTTAAAATCAATCCTTTGATTTTCTGAAAAATCGTATAATCCCGTGTGTCTTATGTATGAATTCTGGTCGTGCTTACTGACCTCGAACCCATTTTATGTCGTACACGGCGCTTGAAAATCTGTCAAAAAATGTTTTAGTACGACTTTGCTAAGCTACGAAGCCCCTCCGCTTGATGGATTGTCGCAGCATTACGGCTACTGTAGTCAGGAGCCTCGCGGAGTGATATGTACTGTTCTTCAACATAATATTACGGTATTGTGTGTGTGTGTATAACCTCTTTTTAAGTTTTGTGGATATTATACATGGTTATGATGAGGACCTGTCGGCCAATTTCCACTGGAAATGCCTTTTGGTTAAACTGTCAGCAAGGAATTTGCATTTGCACTGTTAAATTTTTATATAGCTTTAATGCACATAAAAAACAGCTGCTTGTTTAAGTGAAAATATATTGATGGGTTTTTTTGCACTAATAAAGTTGTGGAGTTGTAAAGTATTTGCAAATTTTCAAATATATATCGTGATAAATATTTTTGGCCAAATTGCTCTGCCCTAGTCACAGTAGGGAAAACAGAGGTTGGAAACTGTGGCATGACCAAAGTTACTGTGACCAATTATCAAGACTACGATAAAACAATAATATGACTAGTAATATGTCCGCTATCCAGTCAAGTTGGCAGTTATATGAGAACTGTTTCTGATCATACAGCGATTACGGTAACTTTGTGGAAATTGCAAATGTATTGCATCTGTATGCATAGAAATTCTCATTAAACGGGACTTCGCAGTAACTTCAGCCAGAAACTCATACAACCAGTTGACAACCAGTTCAGCAAAGTCCGTTATTGAAAAGAGATGCGTCATAAATGAATTGTGGTGCACACACTGACTGAATGTTTAGGACAGTGTCTGCATTTATAAACTAGACTGTGATTATTTGCAAATCTTCGTCAGTCTGTCTGAAGGTGATTACAGTCAGTTCTCAAACTGCGACTGTTTGAAGACAGATTTAGTCCGACCAGGTGAGCCATGCAGTTGTCTTGTGAGTCAACCTCTGGACAACCACTTGTTCACCCCAAATGCCAGCAGTCTGTTGCTGAATGTGGACATAAATTAATTGTAATTACTGTGCAAACACCAGTTATTCCTAATCACGAGGGAGTTGCCATCCTGTTTTTACTCTAGTGTGGCTGAGCCATAATGCTGGTTTCTGATAAATACGACCACGAAGGCAGCTGTTCAAAATTTGATGTTAATTTGAACTTTGGTAACTTCTGGCTTTTAGGTCATCTTTGGGATGGATTGCCAGTAGTTTCTATGATAAGGTCCAGGTTCCACACAAAGCTGCACTCTGAACTAGTGTGATAGTGATGGCCTTTATTCTCTTTCTCTGAGCTGTGTCAGTTTGACCGTTCAGCCAGCCAAATGTGCCATCCTCATCAAGGTGCTCAGCTTTGCCCTTTTCAATAATTCATCCCCAAATTTGCAGGGAGGAGTCGATGTTAGTCTAACAGTTAGCCATACAGGGGAACGCTTCTAATTAGAGTGACATGCAGTCCCTATCGGTCAGCGTTAAATGTCATTAGAATAGCAGCCAAATACCATGTGTGTGCTGTTTAAAGCGAAGTCACAGCCGCTAGATTGAAAGTGGCAGTGTAAACTGTGGCTGACCTGACAGGGATGAATATGATTACAAGTGCAACACTCACATACACTCACTGCCAGGCTCACTTTATAAACATGAGCCATTCACTCATGCTCATTCATACAAATAGAGTATAAGCCTGTGAGCTTGCATATTTCTAAATGTTGTCTTTCTTTTCTCCCCATTTTCTTTCTCTCACGTATTCCTTTTGTGAATTTCTTTAAAACAGCCACATAAACTACACGAGACAAATGATAATGAACCGAGGCATTTTTAGCCCTCCACCACTTCCCTCATCCCCAGCAATAAGTAATGCAACACTTTAGTAGGCAGTGTATTCTCTTGGAGCTAATTAGAGATTAGACAAACACACACAAAGACACAGATGCTCATAATGCACACATGTATACATGCAAAGAGCAGCCATAGTGCTGTGAAGAGTTATAATTACAAAGTCTAATTCCTGTGCTGTTTTACATTATTTATAAAGCATACAGGGTGTCACACTGACCTTCCTCTAATGATGGTGCACACACATGCATAGACTCACACGCTCTCTCATGTTCAAACATTATGTGCAAACAGATGTGCAGTGCACACACTCCGCACTTGTTGGTTTCTTTGTGTTTGCGAGGACACATTCATCGGGATGCGTACCCTAAACTTTATGCTTTAGGTACAGATAAGCAACGTAGAAGAAAATACACACACATCCATACCAAGAAAACACAGGGAAGGTATTGGGCTCAAAGCAAGTCAACATTTTGAATGCAAAAAAAGCCACAGGTCACACATCAGAAGGCTCCAGTTTCACCTCTTTATTGCAGCTGTAACATTTCTAGCACACATGCTTTTCATCACACAAACAAGGTACAGGTGCAGTGAGGTCCTAAAGTATTTGGACAGCACAAAGTTCTGGTAATATTTGGTGATTTTGTCTCTAGACCATCAAGATGTGATTGGAGTGCATTTAACTTGAAGGGTTTAATGTAAGTATTGAATTAACTGTTGAGGAATGAGTGATTTTTATACACAGTCCCACAGTTTCAAGGGCTGAAAAGTTAATTGGACAATTAAGCAGTCATGAGGTCCAGGTGAAGCATGTTCCCTCATTATTTCATGACAAGTTAAGCAGATAGAAGATCTGAAGTTGGATCCAAGCGTTGAACTGAATTCTCCAAAGAAATGTCAATGAAAGTGAAGGAGGCCATCATTAGACTGGACAAAATAAAATTTTATTTAATTAATTTAATTGTCATATTTCTTGTTTATTTAAAAAGAAAAAAGGAAAGCCCTTCAACTGTGACTATATAAACGGATTTATGTCCCCACTAAATGAGTAATGCATACACACACACACACACACACACACACACACACACACACACACACACACACACACTCAGCTGTAATTCCCCCTAGTGCTCTGAATATATCCCCCATTTTAAAGCAACTATAAAAGCCTTCCAAGTGGCTCCCAGCTGTGACTTGGTGATGGTTCAACAGCTTGAAGGTTGCATTAATTTTCAGTTTGTATAATGTGTTGTTGAGAGCCAAATAAAACTGACACTGTCGCATGAAAGACAGCCAACTTATTGTTTAAAGAAGGGCAGTAGCTGTTGGCACTGTTTTTCAGTATTAGCATTAGCATTGTACAGTTGATATGAATGGCGAAGGATTACCATTGAAGATATCTGACAGTGCAGATGTGGCGTTCAGCTCGATATTTGATGTGTAGGTAGATTCAGTGCACATGGCTCTAGCTTAGCTGTTTAAATGATTGCCAGTAGCAGAGATTATGTACTGTAGTTTGACATTTTTTCTCTTAAATCTGTGCTATTCTCCTACACAGTTTTGTTCATACCATTTGTCACTGTGCAATTGCACAGAGTGAACAATGTAGAAGATGACAGCTTGTCAGATAGGCCAGAACATGCCAGTGTTGGTGGGTGTTGAGAAGTAATCCTCATTGTTCTAAGTCTAGTACAAGTGTCAGAACCCACTTGTTTATGTAGGCGTCTTCTTCCTCTACGTTTCACAGACTTTGGCCCCTTCATATATATATTTAAGTTTCTGTACAACAGCAAAACGGGCAACCTTTCTTGGACATGTAACATACACATGTTGGTGTTGCACATCTTTTTACACAAACAACTTGCAGCGGTTGTTATTGATTAAATGCATCCTGCAAGTGATTCTCCCCCCCCCCCCCCCCCCCCCACACACACACACATCCTGTTGTGCATGTCAGGAAAACTGGACGCCGTGTAAACAAAACTGCTGGGATTTAACTTTGCCTGCAGCTTTGAGAGTAAAGCCACAGAAAGCAAAGGTTACCAGAGCTAAATGTCACATGCCCCAACTCTCCAAGGCAATATTAAACTCGCTTTGCATGAAGTTGATATTGTTTTCAATTTTCTCCTAGATATAGAGAAGTAGGTTAAATAAAGACAGAACAGAAGAGAGAGGAAAAACTTTACTTGTCCTCTCTGCATTCGCTTTCACTGTGTGTGCCATTTTTCTCTCACACCGTGTTAGATATTGGGAATACTCCTGCTGTTGCCCTTGACCAAGGAGCTGGAGCTGGCCACTGGGTGCTGCACTGTGAGTGCCTGCTGCCTCTAATTAGATTGGATGGGTCAAATGAAGAAGACAAATTTCCCCAAGGAGCATGTAACATATCTAACATTACTTAAAGACTTAAAGTGTGGAGGCTTGTGGTGTCTCTTATGATATTACTCATTTTATATATAAATATCTACATATATTAAAAGTCTCTTTATGTTAAGCAATATTAATGACAAACTCTCTCAGTTAGGAACCTCTGATGATGTAGATAGATGATCCTGGCTGAATTTTCTGACATGCTTGTTAATTTCTTTGGCTGCCTTCTGCTAAGCGAAGCCCATTTTAGTGTAGTAATTTTAATTTGTGAGAATGTTTTTCTCTGTCATGCTACAGCACACCCACCTTTTCTCCTTCCAACTCAGCCTCCCTTTAACACACACACACGCGCGCACACACACACATTAATAACATGGCACAGGGCGTAATAAGTTATTTCAGAGTGTTTGTTTACTGTATGAGATACATGGGTCACCAATTAAGCCAGTGGGAGTGGTTCACATTGCTCATCTGATAAACACGCTGGCAAAGGGTGAGAGAACAATGGACCAAGAACTAAAGTGTCTGCATGTCTTTTCATGTTGCCTCATTCTTGGAATGGCTCTCCATTCTCTGTTTTTTTTTTTGTTATCAGAGATCTTATGTAAATTTGAGGAACAGGAAGATTTCACAGCGTACTTTTTTGTCTATGACATGACTCATCACAAATTTGTAGTTAACCACGTTATAATAATAAACACAGTCTAGATTCTTCATTGACTGTTCTTTGTTTTTAAGAGAGACAAACATGACAGTTAGCCGTGAAATGACAGCAACGAAGTAAACAAACAGCTGATATATGGAGTTAAAACAGTTGGTAAAGGATCTTTTTGTTTTGTCTTATTAACACTGAGAAACATAGTCAATTACATCATTTTGAGGCAACTGAGGAGAAAAAAATAAATGGTCCTGTTCTTTGTTTCTTGAAATCATTTTGGCAAGAATGTGCTTTTTATGCATTGCTTTTCACCGACTGGATAGGATTTAGATGTGTTCAGCATCTTATTTGAATAAGGTGTCGGCTTCTTGTAAGCTTCACCCTGCTCTATTTACTGGTCTGGTAGCCTTTTGACAGATTTCATAAAGCACTTTTACAATAATGTCCATTAAGCACAATTTTTCTTTCTGCTGCAGCCCTCTGGGAAAATGACTCCAGTCTAAAGCAGACTTTTGTTTGGGATTGATAAATTCCCTTGTGTGTGTGTGTGCGTGCGTGCATTTGTGTGCGTGTGGTAATGTGCTTGCTTGAGTATGCATGTCAGTGTCATTGTGACTGCCACGGGGCTGATAGCAGAGAGAGGAGTTGACAGTAGCTTCTCCTCAGCTTTGCCCGTAGACCTGGGAAACCTCGATAAGACACCCAGCCTCTGAAGGCTCTAAAAAAGACACATTGGTGTGAAGAGCAGTATGAAGAGATAGGTTAGTGAGGAGGAGGAGGAGGAGAAAGGAGATGAGGAGGAGGAGGAAGGTGGCAAAGGGGGTGGCAAGGATGGAAAAATCATTTTGGCAGTTGCTTCCAAGAAGGCTGTTTCCTCTCTCTGCTATTACGTCAAAAAAAAAAAAGTCTCTGCAATCCTTTTAGTCACAGCAGAGATGGGAGAAACCCTCAGAGGGAGACAGTTACCCCAACATACACCCCACATTTTAACACTTCATCTTTGTCACCATTGGTTTAATATTTAGTTAATTCTATCTGAAGGCATGTTTCACTCTTGCTTTTACAGTTTTTAAACCTACAAAGTTATCTGGACTATCTCAAATTGGATGGCTGTCACATTAGTCTAAGGGTTGAGTTCATATTTTGTACTTGCAGCATGGAATAAAGTTTCTTATTAACACTGACACCACAAAGACTTTTAAAGTTGGATAGCACCTGAACACACCCACGCAGGTAAATGGTTCAGCTTGGAATTGCATTTCCAGCAAGGCACTTAAGTTGACAGAAGTCATCCATTTTTGAAAGAGACAGCACGCAACCTGGACTCGAAACATCGGAAAACCTTTCATAGACCTTTCTAAAATTTGCGAGATGATGAAATGCCTTCAGCAGCAAGCATATTTGACCTGAGATCGTGAAAGCCTGGCTGAAAAACAACTCTTGCATTTCAGGAGGCTCAGCAGAGGCTACGCGTCTACTGTCTCCCACATCTTGGAAGCAGCCATCACGACTTGAGTGTGGAGACAGGAATGGTTAAAGGTGGTTGAGGTGTGTGTCTCTCTGAATGGGTGGCATATGCAGGCGTGCATGTGTAAGCGCACGGGCATGTGTTGTTTCTGCGTAATAAGTGTGTGGTTATGGCTGTTAGTGTGAGATGGATGGGATACTATTTAGTGTTTATTTGTCTGTGCATGAGCCTTTGTGTGCTTTAAGGTTAGAAAAACATGGGTTGATGGATGGATGGAGGAGCTGAAGCAGGGGAAAAGACATTAAAGGGATTGACAATAAAGACGAGACACTAGATATGTTTTGATTTGGTCATGAAAGACTAAAAGATAGCGGTGGAATCTGGATGGCACCTGAAGCTCCTTTCCCACCTTTTTTTCCCCCGTTCTCTCTCTCTGTGCGTTTACTTTTTCATACTTCAAGGATAAAGTACAATCAAAGCTTTCATATCTTTCTTCCCCCCTCTGTGAGATGTTGAAAGAGAGAAACAGAAACTAGGCTACTGCATTGGGATGAGCTGAGTCTGTGATGTTATTTTATGGGGTTGAATTTTATTTCAGGAATGCATCATTTTAAAGCATGCTGAAATTGTGACATATGTTCCCTTTGCATGTGAAATTATTCAGTTAATCTGAATAATGAATGAATGAATGTTTACTCTTCTATTTAGACTAGGTGAGGAGGTTGGGATCTTTTTCACAACAATATTTAAATAACTAGTAAAATACTGATTAGGTAAACTGGGGGGAATATAATTGTTTGATTCCATGCTGAATTTGCAAGTTTGCTCACATTCAAAGAAATAAACAGTGTCTAAGTTTTATGGTAGTTTCATTTTAATGGAGAAAGACTTGATTGCAAAATTGATTTGCATGCTACTATTTGACCTCTAAGCAAAAGATGACTCTTGACTGAAACTTTTTAAATCTTTTTGATTTCTTGGCAGCTGCTTTCAGCTCCCTCCACAGATTTTCTATAGGATTCAAGTCTGGAGACTGGCTGGGCCACTCTGTGATCTCAATAAGCTTCTTCTTTTAGCTCTGCCTTTGTTGTCTTGGCGGTATGTTTTGGGTCATTGTTATGTTCTGGGTGAAAGAAGGAGGTTCTTGTTCAGAGCTCCAGACCGAGTGAGACTGACGGTCATTTTATATTTATTTAAGTTCCCAAATAATCGCACCAGGCGTTGTCACCTTCTCACCAAGCTTATTGCTGATGGATATTCCAGCCTTGTGCATTAGTTGATTGTAATCTTTGTGCCACATGGGCACATGGCCAGTCCACAGGAGCTGGATATTCTGTCTTTCTCCATTAAAATGAAATCATAAAAATTATTTTCTTGCACGTGACCAAACTTATAATTCAGTATGATGCAGTGGATACAAATAGTTTTTTTTTAATAGAATAATTAATAATTATTATAATTTAACTGTTTTGCCACTGTATATCACTATATGACATCCAGTATGAAATATTGAAGTTAAAATGAGTTCACCTACAGCACTGGAAACATTAACTGTTGGTAAATGCTCAGCAGATGCCTTTTTTAAGATTGGAGGTGAGATTGAACTTGTTTCCTTGCATCATAACCGTGTAACCTCCATCTGCTAAGGAAGATCATGTGATACGATTGAAAATGTGGACACCTCTGCTATCTTACTGGCTCCTGTGTTGAGAATGTTTTGTCTATCGAGTTGATGTTTAATGTGATTTCTACTCAAGTTCATGAGAATTCTGATAAAATCAGGATAATATGGGAGTAAAAGCTGGTTTGAGTTGACGATTAAATCCAAACTTTGAAATAGCGTCTTGCTGTATGTGTTAAATGTGAAGCAAGAGCTCAAAGCAACTCAGCTTATCTTATCTTGGTTTATTTTAGCTCAGCTTAGCTTGGTGTAGGAAGCAGTTTAAAACAGCTATCCTGGCTCAGTGAAAAACTAAAACAAAACTGCCAGCAGACACCTTTAAGGCTGTCTAATTATTACATTTTATCTCATTTGTATAACAAATAGAAAAGTAGGGATGGGTACCAGTATCCGGATGGCACCGGTTCTGACTTAAACGGTAGTAACCAGACCAAAAAGCAGCGCACATTTCGGTGCTTTATTTCGGTGCATTTCGGTTTATTTCAGCAAAAGATGCAAACTCAGCAGCCTGCAACAAGTGCTTTAAGCTGATACTGTGCAAAGGAGGTAACTCCTCAAATCTGATGAAACACCTGGCGACGCATAGCGTTTTTTTAAAAGCCGAGAAAAGCACCGTATTTAATAGCTTGCTGCAAGAGCTCACACTGAGCACATCTACTGCGGGTGTGGTGCCTGTTATCGGACCCGGAGTTAGCAACATCCCCCAAGAACCCGAAGAGGAGAGTCCTGGCCCCTAGCCCTGCCAGTGTAGCAGAAATAATGACGGGTGATGATGGCAGCAGCAGCCGTTCTTCTCTGGAACAGTAGCTTAATGTTGTTCGTGTGTAATTTACGTTGAGTAGGCTAACCACGTTATTACATTAATGCATGTAAGGTGAACTAGCAAACACCGTGGTAGTTACATGCGGCTGTCTTCTTGTTTGATGGCAGGTACTCCCTCCACCCTGGCCAAAAAAGCTAAAATGACCAAAGAAAAAGTGGAAAACAGCTAAACATGAGAGGTTTTTGGACAAAGTTGGTGGGTTTTTTTGGGGTTTTTTTTCCATTGATTAAGCACTGCTTCCAGCCAAGAGTGATACCATAAATCCCCTATAGCTGCAGAAAAGGCTAACATTGTTATCCTTTTACAAAAAAACAGCTAAACATGAGAGGTTTTTGGACAAAGTTTGTGTTCTTCATTCTTTAAGCACTGGTTTGAGCACCGTTTAAGCACCGGCACCGTTTCAAAAGTAGCGGTTTGGTACTGGTATCGGATAAAACCTAAACGATACGCATCCATATAGAAAAGTAGTTATGACTATTTATACTTTGAGAGGTATTGAAAAAAACTTCTGAAAAGAACTTACCTCCCAAAATGCCCATATTTATTTAATATTACACAGCAAGGGTTATAAGTCAACTCGATTTCTTGCTTTTACCATAAACTATTGTGGCTGCTCTCTGAGAAACATAAAATATACTGCAAGACGCAATTGTCTCACTTTGAATGAACCGTATTGCACAGGTTGAGCTCATTATGTTGTAAATCAGTGTTCTCACTGTCAGCAGTGGTGCTGCCTGTATGGTTCATTTATCATTTAATTTCAACTGTAGTCTTACTGACATACTCCTCGGGGAGAGGAGAACACTACTGCATGAGAGCTGAAGTTAATTCATTTAATTTTGTGAGAGTTGAGAAGGTTAAAATGTGAATTTTAATTATTGAACTGCAAGTTATCACAATCTGTAGGCTGTAGTTAAAGTCCAGTGTATCTTACACCACTAACTCCATGTTAATTATATTGTTTTGGTGTCCGACAGGTCTCTGTTTTTATGTGAGCTACAGAGCAGCACAGAAATCTTACTACTCAGACAACCTTTGCAAATATTCCTACGTGTTCGAGAAATCATTTCAAGTACCAAACTGCAAGACTGTGGACAGCTTTTAAAGCCGAAATCAAAATCGATATCCAGTATTGTTAAAAACATATTACTGCCAACCCACCTATTTTCTTATTCACTTATCCGATTCATGGTCATGTTGTGCTGGGGTTAATTTGAATGGTAGCTCTTACATTTTATTTTTTAACTTAAAGTAGAGCTGGGCGATATGAGATTTTTTCATATCACGATATGTTTTTTTCATTTCAGGCGATAACGATATCTATCACGATATAAGCCAAATAACTATATTTGTAAGATTTAAATGTGCCGTTGCTCACAAGTAAAATGTGAAATAATCAGCAGCTTGTTTTTATTTAAATATTTATTTCCCATAATAAGTTCGACAGGGTAGATGTACTTAAGGAACATGAGACTTTTTCAGATAGATAAAGGCAAATATTGCAAACTACACAAAAGGCAGCCGCTAAAGCGTTTAAGTTTCAAAATAGAACAAATGAAACAGACTACTAAATTGTCAATTCCACTTAGAAACAAAATATTAATTCTAAAAATAAATCTTAGTTTGTTTTACAGAAGAACAGACAAAACTGACTAACTTTTGTCAATATCAAATAAACTGAGAACTAAAAGGAAATTCTCAATCTCTCCTTGTTGTATAGCTTAGCTTTTCAAACAGTTTTAACAGTTACTTTAGTCTGACAAAAGCCGAATGACGAATTAGCGCTTCCAGTCAGAGACTGAGGCTACGTCCACACGTACACGGGTATTTTTGAAAACTGAGATTTTCCGTTTTCGTTTTAAAAATAATCCCGTCCACACATAAAGGCAGAAATGAAGGAAAACGCTGCTATGAACATGCCAAAGCAGCAGGTGGCGCTAGATTCCTAACCGTGCAGAAATGTTGGCCAATCAGAAGTCTAGAAGCCTCGGTGGGAAAAAGTAAACAAAGCTGGGGCATAGAAGCAGAACAGAGTCGTATGTTGAGGGACAGTAACTGTGTGTATATGTAAGCATTTAAACACTGCAGAGAGTAGAATTAACAGTAACAGTATTGTAGAAATTCATTTCACCGAAACAATAACGTGGCGCACAGTGTGACGCATGCACCAGTTTATTGTATTTCCAGACTTGCTTTCGGCACAATTTACAGTGCACGCTACTGTTTTTTGTCAGACTTGAAATAGCCGAAATACCTTCACACTACGGAACTTCTATGGCTCTTCCGTTCGACAATCTCTCCGGCATTGGAACCATCATCTGTTTTCTCTTCTGTAACCTTCGGTCACGCTCGGTTGATTTTTCTAGTCGGCACACTCATTTCCTCCATTACGCGCTGGCTCCATTACCCGCTGGCTGCTTCCCAAACAAACACATGTGCGGCTTGGTACTTGTGCTGTACGTAACAAGTCACGCGACGTGACGCTGCGGCTGTGATTGGTTCGGCTCTGCGCTACTTAATTTGGATTGGCTGACCTTTTTTTTTTTTTTTTTTTAAGAGGACAAGAGCGGCGAGGTCTATCGCGATAGCTTAATTTCTCTATCGAGTAAAAGTTATATCGCGATACATATCGTTATCGTTCTATCGCCCAGCTCTAACTTAAAGTGATGTTGTAGTAGTAGATTAGCTTTTTACTGGTCATTTAATTCACCATAAGCTGCAAAAACAAAAGGAAACCTGAAGGCAAAAATCATCTGTGTTGTTGATTATTTTGAAATTTGATGGGTTAAGGCTTTGAATTTTGGAGAATACGACATAGTGTGGTGTCACACCAGACTACTTTTTTTTTTTTTTTTGCTTTTATCTCATGCTTCACCTTCTGGCTTAGGTTAAATAAAAATGTGTATGGAAAAAATAATTTTTGACACCAGAGATTTTAAAACAACTCCTGAAAGTTTAATATATGGCTTCAGTGAGGTGTAGTTCACAGAGCTTTGATATATATTCTTTTCTATATAGAATGAAGCACAGATTATTAACTTGGAGCACATTGTTCAGTCAGAGTCCGTCTGGCCAAAGTCAGCTCAGACTGTGTAGATAATAATAACCCTGCCAACCTTTATTTAATACCAGCGGGGGGGGACAAGGAATAAAATAGGTAAGTTAACTTCAGCACTAAGTTGTCTTTGTTAGATTCCAGAGGCTAATTAGAGCCAAGCAGGGCTCAAAATATTTTTGTTACAGTTTGCATTTGGATCAGTTAGCATAGCTGTATACTTATCCTATATACAGAGAGGATCCAGGATATGCTCACATCTTCCTTATGTTAATTGGCCAGAGCGCCAAGACAGACCTCTCCCTAATTAAACATCCTAGAAAGGTTAAAATATGGAATTTTGTGAGGGTCACTAACATGAGGGCAGAAACGTGTAAAAGTCGCTTCATGAAGTTAGAGGTGAGAAAAGTTCATTCTCCCTTTTTGTGAAAATGTCCTGTTGCAGGTAGCTTCCCTAATTAGACACTTCTTTAAGGTAAGTTTTAGTTTTTAACAAAAGGGTCATTTCTATTTCTGCCGTCTTCTGACAGGTAGTTTCACTAATTAGGCGCATTAAATGTAACCAGTAAATACATTTTAGCGGAATTTATCATTGTAAAGATCGGACATGAGACTGTGAAGGTGAAGGGCAGGTTAATAGGAAATTGTTGTGAACATTGTCCATATGCATTTGGAGAATTGGCTGGAGAAAGCCTAATCATATTTTTTCTAAAAGGCTTTTTTTTACCACTCTGGTTTCTTTTAAAATTCTTCACAAAGGGCTAATTAATCTTTTTCTGCCAAACGTGCTCCCTGAGCTTCGACTTTTGACAGAAGGGACCCACCACGATACAACGGTATTCTTTTTCCAACTTAAATGAACATCAAACGACCTTCATATGTACATTGTTGATTTGAGATAGTTAAAGGAGCTCATTACAAGTAAAATTTAAGATTCATAATGTTCAGTGTGACTTGCTATAACGGCAGGTTGGCTTCTCAGATGCTGGTTCATTATTCAACACACTGTCCTACCTCGTCTTCCTCCCGTTTAGCATCAGGCTAATTAGGAAGAGGGAAGTCTGGCTTTGTTGATGCATCTGATTGTGCAGAAACTTAGGGTATTAGGATATAGCAATACAGCCTAGGGAAACTACTCGCATTCTCTTCAAACTAATGTATAATGATGGCCATGAAGGTATCTTTTTAAAAGCAATGGGGCAGTAAGAGTGCCAAAGTTGTTAAAAAGAGAGAGTAAAAGAGAGATTGACAAGGAGCGAAAGAAATATGGGGACAGAAACAGGAAACTCTGTCATGCACATTTATGGTCAGAGACATTCAGGATGCTTTAATAGGAAATTTTATACCGTACACCGATTTTTATCATCCCCTGAATTGAGTCCATCTTTTCCCTACCACTTATCTCTAACTGGTCTTTGCCTGCCTTTCAGACTGTGAAATGGAGAGTGGTAATTTCCCCCGCTTCTCTCTGTATGTTAATGAAGCGCTAATCTGTTCCTGAGCGAGTGCCTTAATGAGGGCGACGTGCCCCTCGCTCAGCCGGCTAGCTCCCGTTAAGCTACCATTATGGAAATAGCTCGGCGCTGCGCATCGTCCTGGGATCGGACTCAAATGTATGCCTTATTTCCACTTTTAAAGCTTTCTTCTCCCTCCTTAACAAGGCTGGGTGTTCCTTTGAGGGAGTGAGCAGTAGATAAACAAACATGGTAATGACGAGCACGGGGAGAGGCTTCACACACTTTGAGGTCTGGTCCTTTTCAGATGCTGGATGTTAGTTGGGCTAAATAGCTAAATAGGCCACATAGGGGAGATTGTTGGAGATATAGAGCACAGTATGAGCCAAATAGCAAACCTATTTTCTCTCAGATTTACACCCAAATTAGCTGTTTTATTATTCATCAACATTATTGTGTTTATATGGGTTTTGTTTTTCCTCCGGTGCTCCTATACGGATCTCACAGTCGCTGACAGAGTTAAAAATGTACACTGAGAAATTGAATTAACAAGGATTATTGACATTATTTTCCACTAAATTAGTGCACTCCATTGATCATGTCACATCCCCCTATCCGTAACGCCTGCTGATGACGATAATACTTGGCTGTATTTAGAGAAATACCCTAACCAGATTAAAAGTGGGAACAGATGCTGCTCGAAGCTGAACGTGTTTCAAAGACTTGTATCAAAGGATAATATAGCTTTATTCATTTTGCATGTATCTAGGCCAGCCCAGCCCTTGCCACTCCCACAGACCACATATGATGGGTGGTGTGGTGGGTGACTATGAAATGGATTAACTTTTTTTTCTCTTACAATCAAAATGAAATTGCTCATCTTTGGGCTTCTCTCTTTGTCCTCTTCCATCAGTTTGCTGTCCCAGCTCTTGGATTATTTCCACGTCCTCTTCCATGCTCTCTTTGTCTCTTTTTCCCTAGTATCTTCTATCTTTTAATGCTCCAGTTTGTCATTTCATGATTTACTTTGTTGAGAAAATATTTAAAATGAGGTCAGGTACAGAGAAGATTTTTGCAGACACAACATAGTGCCTAAACACAAGCTTCCACTTATGTTAAGCTGGCATTAAGCTGACTTTCTCATCTTGACCAAATTCCTCTCAAAGTGCAGCTTTCTTTCTGTGAATCCCATACTCATAAGCTCCACAGCAGAACAACAGAGTGAATGAGTAAAATACGTTGGTAGTAGCTTAAACAGTGCTTGTTTTTTGGAAGATACAACAAGGGGCGAATTTAAAGAGCGTGAAATACAAGTTGGAGGTTTGTAGGTGGGAGCTAAATGTATTTTTTTCTTGCTTTGTGCATCTCACAGTACAGAAATTTACTACAGGGTTGAAACCTCAGGATTCCTCTTGCGATGATGAAAAGGTGCCTGAGCCTTGTCTCAGATGAGTTTTTAAGGGTGCACTTGGATTTAAAGACTCTCTGGAGGCTTTTGTTACAAATTTTCAAGTTCATACATCAATGAAATAGTCACGAACTGCTCTGGTTTGTCACATTAAGATTGTCAAGCTTAGGTGGTTGGGGGACTGGTTTGATGTAGAAAAAACTTAATGGCTTTCACTGCTTCTTCCCGCACCACATATGGAGAGGTTTAATTAGAGTCTAATAAAGCCTTCTGCATGTATTTTCTTTTATTGTGAGCAGTTATCAGTCATGCATCAGACGCTGGGCTTCAAAGGGGGAATTACTGATATATCAAAGTATAGTGTGTCAGGCACAGAATTAAAATGTACTCAGTACAACAGAAAGCATAGAAATAAATGTACTATATATAAAATGGATGGGATGTTTTTGATATGAAACCTCAATAAGTATTTCAGTGTCTTCTAAAAAATGAAGAAAGTGCCCCAGATTCAGTTATTAAAAATTTAAAAGCTGTTTTGTAGATGCTATGGTGTGTATTGTTTCCTTTTTGCTGCCGTTGGCTCAGCTTTGGGCGATGCTGCCTGGAAGCATAATCGAACCTGGCTGACACATGAGGCTTGGTATAAGGACAGTTATTAGGCAGAGAAAATGACCAAGCAAAAAAAGTAAATTAATAAATGAATGAATGAAAAAACCCACCACAGCCAGTCTAAAATAACATCGTGGTGTTTTTTAAGGAAAAACTCTCATCACTGAAAGCTTGAATTATTGATTTCTGGTTTAATCTTTAGGCAGTGGGGATGCATATTAACATTAGGCAGTGAAAATGCAGCCAATCAATAACACAAGCACTTATTCCTTGTATATTGGTTTAGGCTTAGAGCCTGTGAAGCCATGGAGAACCCAGCAACCGCAGCATATGGCAGATGACGCATTGCAGACGTGCTAGAAGAATGATCAGAACCAGGCTCTGTTTCTATACAACAGTGACCACAGTCGGGAGGGAGGAGTAGGAGTAGGATAGAGGGATTGAGGAACTGTCATATTTCCCTTGAGCAAGAAGAGAGAGATTCCCATGTGGATGAATAATAATTTGGCTGCACCTCACTTGAGTGAAGTTGGAGAAACAGAGTTCACGGAAGGAGGAGAGAAATCGGAACATTTGTCATGGAAGTTCACAAGAGTCACTGGCACCACAAAAATTACTGCATTGCTTTTAACCCCACAGAAGTTTTTTGTGGCCGAGCATGTTTTTGTGTTTTTGATTAAAGTTGAGGCTGCTAAGCAGTGACAGACATGCATAAAGGATGTGGAAGTGATGCGGTAGTCCCAGTCATTGTCATTTAGCCTCAAAGAGGCCACTGATCAGCACAGATGCTGCCTCTGAAGCACCACGAGTGCACGCCCCTGCAAGATGTGAACCAGATTTATTCCAAAACATCATGGCTTGACATTCACCCATTTATGAAAGTCACTAGAAACCCTTCGTCTCATCACAAGCAGACAAACGTATCTGTCAGCTTGTATTTATCTTGCTTTAAAATCCACATTGCATTTTTGTACCTGCAGGCTATGGCTTTGGCTCATTTAATGAAACGTTAAGTGAATTCGGGGATATTTTGCCTTCCAGTGAAGTCATGACACAGTTATCTGGAAGACATAGGGATTATCTTCCATGATAAGATTTCTCATCAGATCCAGTGTTAGATGGAAGCTTTGGTGTTTAAAATGATTAATTTCGTTTTATCTGTTAGAGTTTTATCAACACAACTATTTGAACTCTTAACATTCTGGCCCAAACTGACATTTTGCTTCTTTAATTAAGTGAATGTTATGTCATCAGTGCAGAGCAGAGAAATCAGTATTAGTGTTGGGCTAGCTACAGTGAAGAAGGTAGAGCTACAGCCTGTATTTCAAAATATAAGCAACCCTCGGTAAAACAAGGTAGAAGGATTAGTACTACAGGCCAGAGGAAAAGTCTGAAATTTTTGATTTTGGGTCACCTGTGCCTTTCATTTAACTTAAAGTCACATACTAATATCATGTTTTGTGCACATGTCCAATGCACACATATGATGCAAATGCAGTGTCAGATCCTGGTTCTAGCTGCTACTCAGCCCACAAATTTGCCTATTTGCACTACTCTGCCTGGTTTACACCCAATGTCATTTACCCATTATATTGTATATTGTATAGCTTTCTTGTTATATGTAAAATTGTATTGTATTTATTTAAATTTTTACTTTTTAATTATTTTACCTGCATTTTTTAATCACTCTTATATTTAAATGTTCATTTGCTATTTTATCTAGGGATTGAGAGTAACGTAGTTTCTATTCTCTGTATGTCCTGTACATGTGGCAGAATTGACAATAAAGTTGACTTTGACTTGACTTTGAAAACTCAGGGATCATCTGCATCTTTGCTCTGTTGGTCATCTGCTCTAAAATATGCAGAGCTGCATAGGTGCAGGTCTTACGACTCAGCTGAGTGAGAGATACAATAGGGAGTTCATTTCTCACTTCATAAATATAAATGTAACGCAGCCTATATTGATGAACCACTTTAGCAACACAGTTATTAGACATAACATCTGTTTGGTTCCTTTTTAAACTGCTTTTTCTTTTCTTTAGAGTTTTAATAATCCTTTCAGGTTAGACTAGCTAATAAGATACATTAGCTGACTTAGCAGTTGCAGTTTATATCCGTAAATATCTTAAAGTACTAAATCTCCTGGGTCTTAAGCCAACGGGTCAGTCTGGTGCTTCTTGGGATTTGTAACACACTGGCAGAATCCCTCCTCACTGTAATTAGTACCGTATGCACAGCATTTTTATTTATTTTTTATCAAACCTCACCAAAGTATTTGACAGTCCATTCAAAACAAGCAGAAAGATGTGTTTTTTTCACTCATTTGACATTTGTTAGCATTTTTAACTGTAAATAGTTTTGGACATCTGATACTGTTGCCTCAACTTGTAGGTAGTGAGAAAAATAACGTCTCCCAGAGATACGAGTGAGTAATTTTCTCGGAGGATTCAAAGGTCCAGGGTTTGATTCCCCAAGTGACTTGTTAACATTACAGTAATTAATAATTACAGTGTCTTTTTAAGTATTCATCGAGGTCGACAAAGGCTAAAAGTTCAGATGCTCATAATCTGCTTGGATGCTGATTATTACCTCTTAATTGTGTTCCTGTGGAGTCATTGCATGTGAAGTAGATCAATTACTGTAGGCACTTCAATTTGATCTTTCAAGGGTGACTTATTTTCCTTCTTGCAGTGGTCCATAGTCCATAGTTAGCGGTTTACACATTTGGCTGTGAAGTGGAAGGTCTCCAGTTCGAGACAGGGAGGAGACACAAATCCTTTGGGGGGTTATGTCAGGAAGGGCATTCAGCATAAAATCTGCCAGATCAAGTATGCGAACGCCTTGTGAGGAGGGGAGCAGCGGAAAGAATCTTTCTATTTATTTTCTTGGAGAAGTGATAATGTCAGTTATTAGACAGCTAATCTATACTTTTGTTATTTCAGTTTTGTTGTTTTTAGCATATTTTGGCATGCTGTTTTAAGTGTGTCACTTTGCTTCTAGAAAAAGCATCAAAAGTTAAATAATGCCTTTAATGGGAAGACACTAAACTACTGAGGGATGAAGTAAAGAAGTAAGAAAAGAATAAGAATGTACTTAAAATGTAAAAAAAACAAAACTGAAGTGTTGTCTGTAACAAACTGCACAAACCACACTTTGAAAGGAAATTTAACAATTAGCACTCTTAGTGCATATGCCACTCTCTACTGTTTATCCATTCTCTATTAATCTTTCAGCACAGCATGTCAACAGCCAGTCCTGAAAGAAACCATCCATGTTTGACAGAGATACAGGGAGCTTTTCATATTGCTATGCTTGATAAAATAAGGAGAGCAGAATATTTTATTCAGCGAACAGTAAGTGAGATTTGGATGTTTATTTCAGTTAGGTTCCAGAGTCCTTTGTGGCCTTGGTCATTATTTATGAATTAACTGCTAAAAATGCCTAAAAAATGTATGACTCTGCAGGAGGGCCATCAAAGTGGAACAGCTGAACTTTTGTCAAAATGCATTAAAGTTAGCAAAGGCTTGACTGCAGGTTGATAAGGGTATTATTTGCATATAGAGTATTGGTTCTATTTGAAATTGTGTTTGTTGAGCTTGTAAACAACATGCCTGAGTCCAAAGCTCGCCAAAGAGTGAGTGTGTGAGTTTAATGTTGTTGAGTGATTGCATCGCTGCATAATTAGCTTTTTTTTTTTTTGGATGAAATAATGAATCTGTATGGCGATGTCTTCATTCTTGTCGTGGGGCCCCAAAAGGCAAAGCTTTTGCTCTGCTGACTTCTGAAAAATGTGAATCTGTGTGTGTGTGTGTGTGTGTGTGTGTGTGTGTGTTCAGGCATGCCCCCAAGGAGCCTGTGTATGTGTGTGCATCCTTGCTTCAGTGTGTTTCTGTCATTCTAGTTCAGTGAGTGGCTTATGGGGTGCCGACAATCCCAGCCTTTGTGTGTATGTCCTGCTGCCACGCTCTGTACTGTACTGAATGTGCTCTGGGGAGTGAGGCGTGTGAAAATCCCACCCTTGCCCACCTAGAGACTGTCAGCTCTGTGTGTATGTGTGCAAGAAAGAAAGAAACCCAGAAAGAAAAGACAGTGCTTGTGTGTGTGTGTGTGTGTGTGTACATGTATTCATATGTGTGTAGGATGTGAAGTGGTGGGTGAAAAAGGACTCCACACTAACAGCCAGTCTCTGTGTTGGACATTACAGGGGAATTTGTTATTATTCCTTTATTGCATTAACTGGTGAACCTAATGGCCTGACAAATGACCTCTGGCAGGCGCTGCACTGTTCTCTCTCAGACCCAGCTCCACTGTTGCTGCCTGTCTGTCTCTTTCTGTTTGTCTTTGTGTCCCTCTGTACACTCTTTCCTCAGGCATTACACTGACTGTGTGGTTAGACTATTATCTCAGCATCCATGTAAATTCTGCCTGTTTTCCTCTGGTCAGTGCAATGAGCCAAAACAAGTCATAAAAACTTACGCCATAACCAGAAGCCCATTTTAACCCTACACAACAACCTTCTACGTAACCTGATGTGCACCTCCAGAGAAATGTAACTACACATTGGGTCGACACATACCATTACAACTTGCATGGTGTAGTAGGTTGCAGTGTAGGCATATAAGAAGTGTCCGGTTACTACGTGAGTGAAGATGTAGATTTCCCACAGAAGTCTAAATCAATTTTTGTGTGTGTTGGCATCACTTTCGTTAAACTTTTGAGATACAGCGTTAGGATTGGCACTGCCTTTAGCAGAGAATTCACTGATCAAGTGGCTTCCACTGTTTATTTATTGTTTACCTACATACCTACTACTGTTTACGCAGTAATTCACGCTCTTTAGTTTTTAGACATTTAGGTTTACTATTAAGAATCTAAATAAAACCTTTACCGGTGTGCTTGCACTTATTAGTACATAAACCATTTATTTTCCACATGTTTATACCCACTCTGCCTGTTAATAAAGTTTACTACGTGCGGAGTGAAAAGCATTGCATTGTCCTGCACACACTCCACGTTTTCAATCATCATGCTAATTAATCCTCCAGTCAGAATGAAATTGTGCGGTACTATGCTGTGAACATAAACTAATAACAGCCTGCATGATGTGAGAAAAATCTGTGATTAGGGATCATATTTTTCAACGTGGTGATAATAGTTGGTAATAAAATAGAAGTATCCATATTAGGTATATTGTTCCTGTGTGTGTCTCTGCTTTAATAGTGCTTACAGAAACCTCAGACATTAAACAGTCTATCCCAACGCAAAGAAATTAAATGATCCTGGACGCTGTATGAGACAGGTAACTAAAATATCTTTTCCAGTTCACTGCATTTCAGGCAGTCTTTTGTGATGTGTTTTCGTAGCTCGATTATGATGAAAACACAACGTATCAGTCAGCACTTTTGCTTATACCGTCCCGAGAAGAGGAGTATTAAGGAAAAACGCTGGCGAGTAAACGGCGTATGTAGGGATTTTAATTTAAAGTTCAATGACCATATATTTTCAAAGGCTGTCACTGGAAACCTAGATTAAAATTTTACATTCTTAAACCTCATAATTTAGGTAAAAAAGCTGATCACAGATTCCTTTTCAAAGTGGGAGATTTACTCTGAAGGCATTAGACTTCTGCAAGGTACGTGATCAAAGTTGCACATGTGGAAGAAAATGTATGTGTAATAGAAAAGTCTTTGCTTGTTCAGGGGGAGATAATGTGATGGCTGTAAGGAATGCAAACAGTCTCTCAACTTGTGCCTGCAATAAACTTTCTGTGTTGCATTTCTGATCTTTTAGGCTCAGAAGGAACTTTTTCAAAGTGAAGACCTGTTCGTGTAAGGTTAAGGCAGACAGAACAATGTTTGTTCCAGATGTCATACCTAACTGGAGTTTATTTCATTCTGTGTCTCCCTGCCTCGTCCGAGTGTGATTCATGCCTAAATTAATCCGTCACATGGAGCTCATCATCAATAAGTCACTTGTGTTTGTGTTTGTGTTGCGCTGTGTTTTGCTGCATAGCATGCGAAGGTTCAAGAGGCGGATGTGGAAACCTAGTCATGTCCCATTGTCTCTAGCCACAACACAGGATGTGGTGGACTGTACACACACACACACAAACAAATAAGGAACAAGCACAAACACCGAAACTGGACAGGCAGGACATAGGTGACCTCATCCATGTGGGACTAAACCAATAGGCAAAATATCCCTCGTTCTATTCAGTCCACCACTGAGGACATTATTTGTATAGCCCCAGGAGCTGCTTCCTGCTGCTCATGGTAAATGTCAAAACTCATCATTGCTGAATGAGTTTGCTGCACAATTTACTTGTCTGCAGTCTCCCAGTGTTTTTAATCTCTTGAATAAAGGTGCTGTGTGTTTATTTAGCTAGTGTGTTTCCGTTCTCTGCCTTTGTTGCAGCAGCCATTTAGCACCGTAGGTAGTATTTCTATTTCTCTATTTATTGAGGTTCATTCAAATCCTCCCCTGCACCCTTTTCTTTCTCATCTACTCCCATCTTCTTTCATCTGCTCTCTGTCCCCTTCTCCTCTTCTTCTCTGTCCATTCCTCCATCTGTCTGCTGTCTCTGTTTAGATATCTGTTTGTGTATGTGGCTTAACCTCTCTGAGCATGTAGACGTTACATATGCCCTGTTCTTTCTCTAATTGGTTCTCTGTATTCATGTGGGGATGCAGAACGAGGCAGGGAGACTGCAGGCAAAGCTGACTCCTAATAAATGTCAGTCCACGGGCAGGTTACGGATGGACAGCTCACTGATGGGCTGTTTATAACAAGACGTCACTTAATGCAAGGCAAGACAGGAGATGAGGCGAAGTTACAGAGATAAAGAAAAAAGCATACATCAAGAAAGGGTAGTGTTTCTTGCCAGTGAGAGATGGGGGAAAGATGAAAGCGGGACAGGGAGGCAGAAATTACCTCAACAGGAAGAAGGAGACGGAGCAAAACCTCACCTCATGCTACTGCAATCTGAGGGCAGTGATTGTGAAACCACATGGCATGTGTGACAGGAAGGAGGTCACGTACTAGCAGTGATGTATCTCTGTGAGTCTGCAAACTTGTGATTTGTGTGTGCGACGCTTTCTAACTGGGTTTACCAAAGGAGATGTTCAAAGCTCAGCTGATACCAACTTGGCTGCCAGTTATTTGGAACAATAATAACCTGCGTCAGAACTACTTAGCTGACAATAACAGCTAAAAGTACATTTTAGGTAGTTAAATTAAATATATTCCTAGTTAAAATACATTAAGTAAATATTTAGAACATGCAAATGTGTTGGCAGGTCCTGGCAATTGTGACATCACCCATTTGTTATTCAGATAACTTTTTAAAGCATTTAGCTGAGCGCTTTTGA
Organism: Aulonocara sp. 'chitande type north' Nkhata Bay; assembly: GCF_057382095.1. NCBI lineage: Eukaryota > Metazoa > Chordata > Actinopteri > Cichliformes > Cichlidae > Aulonocara > Aulonocara sp. 'chitande type north' Nkhata Bay. The sequence goes on along the minus strand of NC_141355.1, from coordinate 28,313,454 downwards.
AACTAGTCATGACGAGTAAGTGGTAGAGGTGACTAAGAAACTGAGGGACACTGCATGCCCGCGTGGTAGCAACTTGTCAATCTGCAGGTCGACCAACCCTAAAGTTGCTTCATCCTCCTTTCTGACAATAACAGGAACCATAATTTACAAAATTAACATAATCTTGCATTGAGTAAGACTAAAAACTAGAAAACTGAGTGACCTATGAAGCAGGTTGTTAGTCAGCTGTCAGCTGGCCATGGTGGGTACTGCTTGTTGGCACATTGGAATATGACAAGCCACGACTCTGTGCTCATCTCTCCCACAGTGATGGGGGCCAGTGAGCCTGCAGGCTGCCCTCACATTAATGTCTTGACATTATCTGATAGCTCTCTGGGCCTGTGTCAGGGGGCTGACCCGAAGCATTGCTTTGAATGTTGGGGTTTGGGTAAATGCCTAAGGTGTTAAATAATAAGGATATTTCATAGGTTTAGGGGTGGAGGAGACAATATTTAGTCTAAGCCTGTCATGTTTTTTATATCAAGAGACATTATGTGTACGTGACGTGATATTTCTTAAAGATTGTATCAGATTTGAGCAGATCATTAGACTTTTCAAACAGAAAAGCCTCTTGGGTTTTCCTTGTGGGCGTTAGTCTAGTTTTTATGATTCTTAGTTTGTTGACTGTGCACCAGGCTGACTCCATCTCTGTGGAGGATGAAAGATGGTTTGCTCACTTGCCCATCCTGTCAGGCAGAGCCAAAAAAAACAGTTGGATGTCAAACAACATTTTTGTAACCAGGCAGAGGGATGCACTGATAGAAAGAGATGCAGGGAGGTTTGAGGGGTGGAGGTTGGTCTCTTCACCACTTATAATGTAACACACTTGTCTGGCTTTAAACACCTTGTTTCTAGTCTTGACATTAAATCTAGTTAAACTATGGTTACTAGAAGAGTAGGTTGGTAACACTGTACTTTTTATCTGACTTGTTGGAGTGCACAGCAGTTTTAAACTCCTGTAGTTTCACATTCAGAGCGTCGGCAGTGCAGTTTTTCATAGGGGAGATGCTTCATTTCTATGTGCTAGAAGGACTCTCGGTGTATTAACTGCACATTTCACAGTTTTATTGTTTTATTAGTTGCATCCCAATTCTTGTATACTTGAAGTAGTTTAAAAGAAACAATCACAATAATAACCAACATAGCAGACTGAGTATAAAGATATGCGCATTAGTGGAACAGTGGTGTGGCAGTTAGGATTGTCATGGCCCAGTAAGAGGGGTCCTGGGTTCAAATCTACCAGCTCCAACTCTGTGTGCAGTTTACATGCTCTCCTAATAATCTCTGGTGATTCTAAATGGACCGTAAATGTGAATGCGAGCATGAATGGTTGTCTGTCTCTTTGGTGACCAGTCCAGGCTGCACCCCACCCCATGACAGCTGGGATAGATCCAGCCTCTCAGAAACCTTGATAAGCGAAAGAAAATGGATAGATGGAGAACAGAGTGTGCATTTGTAAGGGGGTAGACAGAAGAGATGAAAATGAGGCATCACATGAAAGCAGATGATTTTTTTCCCATGTTACTAAAACACCACAGTCTTTGTGCTTAAACAAGCAGTTTTGATAAAAAAGAAAGACTTGAAGTAGATGCTTACTTGAAAGAGGTTGCCTACAGAGGTGATTGTCATTTGCTTTCAAGTTTTGGCCCCAGAGTGACTGCTTTTCATGTCCAGTTTAATTTATAATTTCTAAACTATGAGTTTAGGCTTTACTGCCCCACTCAAAACTAGAATTAGTTTTAGTGCCACCTGAGCCAACGTTTTGAAGTTGGGTAAGAATTTCCTGGTGGAAGTGGGCAGAAATTCGCTCGACTTTCTGAACACAGGACTTCCCAATCTTTCAAGCAGATGTTTCATCAGGAGGAAATTCAGGGAGCAGCTGCTCCAAGACCTTGACGTAGGATTCTACAGTGTGATGCGTGGTGTTACGATAAGAACAAAAAACCAGATCACTGACAGTTGTGAGCGTTGTTCTAGACCGTGCTTCGTGTGAATTATTTAATTTGGTATCGTCTGGTTAACTCGCTAACTGTTGTAACACGGTGGCAAACTTAGATAGATAGAGATAGAGGCTACCCATTAATCAAGAACAATGAACAGACAGCTTAACTGGAACCACTTAGCAGGTGTCCTTCATCAGAAATTAATGGCCACTGACATATTCACCCAGACCAACACGGAAAATATTAATTATTTATTTGTATCATTGCAGCAACCGCTTTTAAATAATAAATGGCCTAATATAACATCCAGAGGGTAATTGATGTGTTAGTGTACATGCAAACAAACGGTGCTTTTTATAGCATTTTAACATAAAAGCAACTCTTCTAAGTTACTTCCTCCTAAATATGTATATGGTTATTGTTTGTGTTATTGGGTGGGTGAGCTTTTGTACCCATGCATGCTTGTGTATATATGTCCCCACGAGCCTATAATATATGTGTTATGTTTTGTTTGTTGTCGTGGGGGCTAGTTAGAGATGTGTGTGTCCTGGTGTGCTTTCAGGAATCCTACCCGCTGGGCTTAGAACCTGCTGCTTCCTCTTGTCTTCATACCAAAACAAGAGCTACAGTTTGTTTATTGTGTTGCCTTCTTTATTTATCTTTTTATTGACGTCAAAGTTCCCACTGTCTCCCCTGACGTGCACTCCACTCTTCTATGCTTTTAGTTACTCCCTGTGGTTTTCAGAGTTTAGAGAAAATGAGGGTTTTATCAAAAGGACAGTTGGAAAAGGAAGAAAATATTAAGAGGGATAAAGTCAGTGGGCCAGTTTATTGCTCGATGCTTTTTTTTTTCTTCTTTTTTTTTCCAAATCAAAGAAATTAGAAAGTCTGAGTGACGTGTTGGCCCCATTACATGTTTTCAGAAGGCCCCTGACTTACCGTTTGCAGGATGGGTTTTCCATCATGTCATCTATTGTATGTCATAAGTCTCACAGAGCTTTGGAAAATAACTTTTCTTCTCTGTGTATTTGTGTGGGGAGTGCACGTGTACGCGCATATCTGCTCGTGCCCGTTTCTGTTATAAATACCAGAGGTGATTGACAGTTTCTAGTGTTTGGCTTTGACAGCTCTTATTTGTTGCACTCAACGGGCTTTTGGTGAATGGCTGACGTTTTGAGGTTCCATGTCTGTCACTGTGTGATGGCTACAGGGCAGTGTTGTAGAGTGGATACCAGTTAATGGTTGCCCCTCTTTCAGCATTTATGCACAGAGCATATGTGGCTCCTATAGACTGCTTTTTCTCAATGGCTATGGTCTCAATGGGTCATGGGAAGATTAAACATGGTTAATTATTGAGCTGGTGATTTCTTTTTTTTTACATTTCTGAACATAAGAGCTATTGTGTACTGTTACACTGTATGTTTTTAAAAGAAAGATTTAATGTTACTGAAAATGTGCTTTTCACATTTCTATTATTATTTGTGCATTTTACTACTACAATATAAAATAAAAAAGTTAAAATAATACCAGTATTTCAGTGTTTTCGACTCACTTTTCTGGCAATCAGATATCTAAAACGAAAGTTAGATCACAGCACTGAAGAGCACTGAACTACTCTGATCTTTGCCTAATGGTGGTGTATGTGAGGACAAAAATGTCAGACACTGACGGCTCAGGGAGATGAAACAATCTTTAACCTTGTCGCCCTTTTTGCAAGTAATAGCAAAACAAAAAAGCAGGTAATTGTCTTGTGGTTTTGCAGAGATAGGATGTCATACTTTATTGAAGTTCTATGTAGGTAGCACTTTTGTTAACGCAAAAATAGTGCAAATGTTGGATGCTAGGATAGGATAATTCTATAATCTGTAACCTGTGGGCAGTTTTCAGTTCACTGGGTGGAGTTCTTGAGTAGAAACATCTTTGTATTAATTACGTCTTGTAATCAGTAGTGACAATTTACTTGCAAATCATGCTTTACCCCATAAAACCTTCTGAATACTAATACCATGTATTGTGCCTGTCCACTAACTGGCTGAGGGAATACCCAGCAACATGCCTTAATTTGAGAAATGCTGGCTCTAATAGATCATGACATTTTGGAAGTTTTAAGGGTCAGTAGTCACCATTTTGTAATTGTCTTATTATGGCACCCTGTGCTTGTTCCGAAAATGTAGTTACAGCACATGTTAGATTTATGATACATTACATTTTGTTTGATTGGTGTGCCATAATGAGTTTAAAGCTCCCCAGCACAGTATAATGCTTAAACAAATTAGTTTTTCTCCTCAGCTGCAACTTTGACCTGTCTCTGATTTTCCCACCTGAGTTCTTCATCCAACAAGGTGAATCAGGTGGCTGCAATCTAGGCAAATTTCAGAAGTGTTGATGAGATAGACACATTGACAGAAGCACTCGTGGCATGAAACAGGATGTAGCACACCTGTGGCTGTGCTGCAAACAACAAAAATGTTTGAGAGGTTTAAAGACTGTTTTGTCAGCACACCTGCCAGTATTTGAGTTGTTAGTGACAGACAGCTTTGCGCCTTTACAACCATTTACATGGAAACACATGCGCCACCAAACAAACCAAAAGCACTCTTATATATAAATAAACTAGGCTCACACTTGATTTTGACTTTGTTTTTTTGCTGTGATGCAACAGATGTGTTTTGATTGTTAATTTGGATATTAAAGGAAGTTTTAGTATGCAACTTTATTAAGTACATCAACAATGATGAGATTCCAGCGTATTTGATGTAATTGCTGTTTTCTCCTAAACGCCACTCAGTCTTTATGCCACAGTTTTATCACCTGTCTGCATGCACAGTGAAAGACGAGCGTATCCTCTTTCAGTAACTCCTGCTGATCACCCTTCAGCAAGATGACAGAAAGAAACAGAGACACCAGGTAGAGCTTGTGAAATTTGGCTTGCACGAACACAGAGAAGCAGACAGGTTTGCAGTGATGCGTGCACTTTAGGCTAACTGACAAACAGGGGTGTACAGAGGACTTACTGTAAACTGGCTACAGAGAGTTGTCAAGCATAAAGACAACTTGGAGCCACAAGAATAAGATAAACCAACGCTCATTCCATTGTTGCTCCTTTTTGTTTTTTTTGTTAATGCTCTGTATGTTCAGTGAAGCCAAGCTGAAACAAAGAACATATGTGTATTTTAAAATACCGTATAGCAACCAGGAAAGGGAAGGGTGTATTTGTAACCACCCGCCAAAGCACAGCTTGTATTGTTTTCACCTTGTGTGTCTGTGTGTCATCTCGACAAAGTCTGGCCCTGGAGGGGCAAAGAAGGACAAAGAGGGTTTTGAGCACTTTGGCAGATGTTTTTATGTCGGTCTGTCCAGATAGTTTGTCAACACAATAACAGCGCTAGTTATGCAAAGCCCAAATTTTACAGCTGTGGTTTCAAATGAAGTTAAAGTCTGAAGATGGATCTGGTCTGAGATATGAGTACTGAGTAAAGCCCCGAGCACTCAGGCCTAGTGACGGGTTGGCAACCAATGGTCGCTAGGGAAAAATGTGTATTCCAACACACCAACCGCAAATGGAAAATAAGCTAGCAAATGAAAATTTTTATTTTGGTCATTTAGCAATTACCGGACATCGCAAGGATTTCGGGTTGCTACTAGGTCACTATCTAAACCTGGGTGACTGGGGCTTAACTTGGTATGAACTACTTCCACTGCGAGTGCCTGCCAGTCTGCAAACATGCTGGTTATAAGTCGTTTAACTGGAGGAGGTGAAGACGGGACTATTGCTGTTACCAATGCATACCTAATCCAATAGTAATTTTTAATATCAATTCGTTTTATTGAGTACCTACATTTTTTTTCACAGCCTTGTGGGACAGGCAACGATCCCATGGTCATCTTACCTTAGGTCAAACACACTGAAACTGAAGAAAAGACCAGCAAATTAACAGAAAAAAAGAAGTGATTTAGAGGAGTCAACACTGAGCTGGAGCAGCTGCCTGTAACTACAGTATTATCTGAATAAAGCAATAAGAACACACATTAACGTGCATATTTTCCCCCTCACAGTACCGATGAATCCTCCACTTCTTTTAAGTGTGTCTCAGTGTAATCTTTCACATATTTCAGTTTCTGCCATTTACAGAGTGTCTGTAGCATCATTACCTTCCCTAATTTCCGCTGTGTATTGCAAGGTTTTTCCAACATTGTTCTATTTGCGGGTGTTTTCTTACGCTGCAATGTGTTTGACCTCTCAAGGCCGCTGTAGTTTTTTTAAAATTTTTTAAAATCATTTTATGTATATTAAAATATAATATTTTCCACAGCAGTTGAGGTCCAAGAGCTGGTGTCACAGCTGGTGTATTCCCATCAAAAGATGGTCACTAATTACAAGTGTGTGTGTGTGTGTGTGTGTGTGTGTGTGTGTGTGTGTGTGTGTGTGTGTGTGTGTGTGTGTGTGTGTGTGTGGTGAGAATAGGGCCTGGAAAATCCAACAGCTTAACCTCCTGCATAATCCATCTCCCTTTCTATCTATCTATTTGTCTTTCAGAATAGAGATTTCTTTGTCTGGAAAAGTCAACAGAGTCTGCCGATTGAACAAACTTTGAAAGAGCTCATAGTCACAGAAAACTTGTAATGCAGCAAAGTCATAGAGATTGTACCGTATCCTCTTACTGCAGAGCTCTTCAGCTGGTGAAATTAGAGCAACTCTTTCTTTCTTGTGTCGTATTAAAGGAACCAGAAAGGCAGGTTAATAACACTTTTATTCAAAGTTTTTCATTAAAACTTTTGCATCACATTTGTTTTGGTTGAGATGAACTGCAAAACATTTTTTCGTGCTAAATATTTCAACTTTAATGCTCTCAAAATCTGTCAGAATCAGTGGCTTCAAAACTTCTTAAATCATTTATGTCAGTTGCCATAAACATGTGGGACATATCAAGGCCTAAAAATATTTTATTACTCTTTACAGTTTGTGTAAATACCAAGAGGATGAGTCTTTTCTTTTTAACTTTTCACAACCTTCATGTTTTTCTTTCTGCTAATTAAGACCTCTCATGAATGTGACATCATTTCTGGAAGATATGCCAAGTTTCATGTTAAAAACCTTCCACATGGGTATCTGGGTGCCCCAGAGGGAAAACGCTTATCTGGGGAAATGCTTTTTCCCAGATAGTGTCATGTCTATGGCACAGCTGGTTGCTTCTACACACACAGAGACAGAGGCAGGCTGAGAAGTTACAGAAAGTAATCACGTGATGATCGCTGCACCAGAATTAAAAAAATAACTCGTGAATTCATCTTGCAGAAAAATTTAAGGGTCTGTGTTCACAGGCACTGGATCAAAATAATTAGGTTAGTCACAGTTAGGATTAGTTTCACCTCAGACATGACAGGACAGTGTTTGTATTGTAAATGCCGCCACTTCTTGAGAAGTGATACAGACGAGCGCAGTCGTATTTCACAACTATTTTCAGCTGAAACTGTCGTGAGCGCAGCAGCAAAACAAAGCTGTACAGTGAGCATGTTTTTGCACAGAGGACTGTGAGTGCTGTCAACCCTGAACTTCACAGAATGTGCCTTGAAAATAGACACACAAACACAAAAAAACTGCTGTTCTGAGAACCTAACTTTAAATTTGCAAACAATCTTCCAAAAATGCGAGAGTACAAACCCTTCTCACTCACACTCGAGGTTATGGTCAATTAACCTGTACGGGCACAGGGATGGCACGCAGACTCCACGCAGAAAGGCTCTCAATCAAACACGAAAATTGTTTTGCTGTGAGGTGACAGTGTTCACCGCGGCACCACTGTGATGCCCCTTCACACGGCCACACATATCATTTAACTATTCTGCAGAAGATTGATTGTCACTTGTATTCAACACTTGAGTCTGATTTGCTTCACATTGTGTCTGTCTGGTATCGACCCTGCCATGCATATTTTAAGATTGCTTCACCCAGCAGACAGCTGACAAAGTGCCCGCTTTGAGTCTCTATCGCTCTCCGTGAAATTATCCACAGCTGTGTTTTTATATCTGGTTTGCAAATTTCTGTATTTAAGTAATAGAAGAGGTTTTTTTTGTTTGTCACAAAGAACCTTCTCTTAGATAATCACAATTCTTTTACCCTTTAAGATACTATTCTGTCTTTGAGACTCTTCACTTTGTCCTCTACTCTTTCAGTATGCTGCTCATTTCTCCCATCCTCTCTTTTTTTGTCATTCTATTTTTCTTTTCATGTTGTACTCACTCTCCCATTCCTTATTCCCATCATGCCCTTCTTTGTTTTATATTTGTCAGAAGTAAGAAATCCAGTTTTTGTGTAGCACTCAGGAAAGAAAAAAATCACTCCTTTGACAAGTGTTTCAAATCCAAGCTTTACTTTATTGTACTGGAGCAAATAATTTATGAAGAGTGCGTTTTTGCGTCCTCCTAGCCCCATTCCAATGAACTCGTGTGAATTAAAAGCCGCTACTGCTCCATGTTGTCCACCACAGTCTCTTTAAAATTGTTAGAACTGGCCACAGTAACAACTTGATGAGATAAAAGCACCATTTGTTGAAAGTGTCGTTTTCTTTATCAATTGGAACACACTCAAGAATACAACAAACCTCTTTAAGCTGAATAACACGAAATTGCTCTGTTCTCAACGTCAGTGCTGCAGTTACCCGTTGTTCGTCTAGATGACAGTAGATGATTGCCCCTCTGAGCTTCAGGAGGAGTAGTGTTTTTCCATTTCATATTTATTTAAAGGGGAAATTCTTGTTTAAAATGCTTCAGTTTGGGTTTAGGTTTTAGGTCATGGTCAAATTTTGTTGTGTTCCTCGGAGTAATGTCTCAGATCAGAAATACTAAGATCTGTAAAATAAAATATGACAAGCCAAAAAAAAACCCAAAAAACTCAGAAGGCCAAGAGTAAACAGGTTGTACGAAAGAAAACACACCTGTCATACAAATATGCCGATATTTATTTGACCTGATTGTGACACTCGATGGAAAGTCAATGGACCAGTAAAGTCGGGTCACCCTAAGAAGTTTATCTAAGGTTCATCCAGACCTGCACTATGAATCACAAATGTCATGCTGGTGGAAAAAGAGATGAATTCCAACATCTAATTTTGAAATATTTCAGTGTATTTGTGAAAGATTTAAAGATTTGGTGTTTGCAGCTCTGGATACAAAGTCAGGGGATGACTGGAGCTACTAGGTTTCCTCACCTGGGTGCAACAAATGTATGTGGCAAGTTCATAGAAATCCATCTCTGAAAACTATATACACTCACCAGCCACTTCATTGGGTACACTTGTGCAACTGGTTCTTATATATTTCTACTCGAGGACTCAAAGCTCTTTATACAACATACCCCATTCATGCATTCATATAAGCCCTTTTTGTGCTTAAGTGCTTTCTGTCTAACATTTGCACACATTCACAGTATCATGCCCAAGGATATTTAGCATGCAGACTGGAGCAGCCAGGGAACGAAACACCGACCTTCCGATTAGTAGATGACCTGCTCTGCCTCCTGAGCAACAGCCACAGTTTATCCTTAATACAAATAGCTTATATCTAATCCAGCATCAGAAGGGGAAAACGGTAAAAGAAAAATTTTCAGTGAGTGGCAGATCTCTCAGAGAAAGGGTTGTATTGCCGAAGAGGAACAGAGAAAAATGGCTATACTTCTTCGAGCTGATATAACTCAGATAACCACTTGTTGCAAAACAAAGTAGGGGAAAGAGCATCTCTGAATACAACAGTTGAACCTTGAAGCAAATGGGCTATAGCAGCAACTAGAGCTCGTTTGCTTCAAGGGTGCCATTGTTGTCAGCTAAGAAATGGAAATTGTTATACAGTTCACCTAGGCTTGCCAAAACTGACCAGTAGAAGGTTGGAAAAACAGTGTGTGGTCTTATGAGCCTTTATTTCTGCTGGGGTAGGGTCAGAATCTGCCAAAAACAGCAACAACCAAAGCATGCATCCATCCTGCTCTGTACCTGCAGTTTGGCCAGGTGTTAGTGTAATGATGTAGGGGATATTTCCTCGGCACACTTTGGGCCCTTTAGTACCAACCGAGCATCGTTTAAACACCACAGCCTACCTGACTGCTGTTTCTGATCATGTCCCTTCATGACCACAGTGTACCCATTTTCTGATGGCTGCTGCCAGCAGGATAACGTGTCATGTCACAAAGCTTCAAAATCATTTTAAACTGGTTTCGTGTACATGACAGTGAGTTTGCTGTATTCAAATAGCCCCCATAGTCATCAGATGTCAGAAGAGCGCCTGTGAGATGTGATGGAATGAGAGATTTGCATCATAGATGTGAAGCTGACAAATCTGCAGCAACTGTGTGATGCTATCATGTCCATATGGACTAAAATCTCTGAGGAATGTTTCCAGTACCTGTAAGAATTAAGGCAGTCCTGGGGATGAAAGGCATATATAAAAAATGGAATAACGAAAATAATAATAATCACAACAGAATTTTAACCCAATTTTTGTGCAATAAAAAATTTGGTGAATCTGGTGGATGTTTGGGGTCCAGTTTTTAAAGCTGCCAATTAGACAGGTTGTCTACCACGATTTAAAAGTAAAAGTTCAAGTGAACACAGCCAGAATATCAGTAACCATTTATTACATAATGATGTTACATTGACATTACAGCCAGTTTCCTCGTTAATGGTACCTTTTTTTCCCTTCTAAATAACATTTCCTATAATGTGCATCCATTTAATATCTCACTGTCTTTGTTTCTCTGCTATCGAACAACACATCCAGATTGGAGAAACTGACATAACATTGTTATTACTGATAGCACTGAAGGCCAGAGCTGTGGAAATCATGTGCATGTTGTAATTTTGCTTCAAGTGTCCAGAGACTAAAGAATTAACAGGGTGTCCTCATGGTGAGTTATGCTGTAATCCCCAAAGAGTCTTTATCCTCTGTGACTTTGTTGACTCATCTTGAGAATTGTACAAGTGACATTGTTGAGAGCTTTTAGCACTGAGAGAAGAAAAGTTTGTCCTACATTTCAAGGATATATTTCAAGGAGTTTTGTTGATTTATTTTATGACTTTATAGGTCATTTATTTGCTAATTTACGCCTTTGCTTGTTCATTCTCCCTCGTGCTTTGGGTTTCCCTCAGTGTCTAGCCTATATACGGTTTAACATGTAGTGCATATGGAACACCAGATGCAAGTGATTCTGTGATTATGTTAATGGGTTTATCCTGTTTTCTGTTTTTTAGCACTACGACAGATGAAACGTTTATGTATATCTGTGTGCGTGCGTGCGCCTACTTTAGGGCTGTACAGGGCTGTGATGACAAGGATGATGCATCCTATCCCCATTAGTGTTAGCCCAGATCTGTCAGAGCCTTGTTGGGTTACTGCCTGGCAAAATCTCAACCCTGAGGAACAATTTGATGGGCCAAACACACACTCACATACACATACACATTTAGGAATGCGTTTTCCAAGATAAAACACACACACACACACACACACACACACACACACACACACACACACACACACACACACACACACACACACACAGCAGTCTTTTGAAAATCTTATCAGAACACAGTGTCAGTCTCACATGAAGACACCGAGCGTTACTGCGGTTTGTTGTACGCTTTTTCTTCTCATAGGTTAGTTTTGATCACAGTCACACACATACAACCGTCATTTTGGCTGTCCCTTGTCTTACCTCTGTCAGAAAACAATAGGCAGCTCAGCCAGCTGACAAGTGTTTATTTCTGCTTTTCCACCAAGTCTCCTGGTGCTGCTGTGACCCGAGCACACTTAAAGACTGTTAACCGAGATAAGTTATTATGCAGCACAGGAGTCTGCTCATTATAATAGTGTTTGCCACAGTGGAGATCAATGGGAGGGAGTTGCGTGAATTGAGGCTGATTAATGCTACTGGAAGCAAAACGTGTTCATCATTCAACTAATTTCACTGCATGCACAATTTTTTCCTTCAAATCAAATCATTTCCTAACGGCAACTGTCTTTCCTCTGAGAAATGATTTATCACCTCGTAGATCTTCTTTGATGTGCATCTTCTTTTCATTTTATCTCGCTCAGTAACAACACTTTATTTAGTTGTTTCAGTACCTGCTGGGCTGTCCTTGCAGCGCTCCCTCAGCTGTAGCTAAATTCAAGGCTGTCCTACATTTTCCTTGTGTTGTGAAGCTGCTGTCGAGTGGGAGCTTTGACAAGAGATAACAGCCCTCTGTTCTCTCTTTTATGGACTTTTAATGTAGCTTCTAATTAATATCTCTGTCATTAATTTACCATGACACATGGCCTCCCTCCACCCACCCAACCAGCCAGCCAGTTAGCTTCAAGCCCCCAAGCTCCGTTTAGTCTCCAAGCACCGAACTGCTGGGAGTGGAGCTTTAGATGGGAGTGTACAATCAGAAAACCCACATTTAGTTTTACTGCCTTTCAGCATGAACTTATTTAATTCCTTTTTTTCCCCTTCATGTCTATCTCATTCATTCTGTCTTTTCCCTCCTGTCTGCTATCCTTCTTGGATCAGAGTTTGGTACATTTAGGGTAACATCAATAAATGCACTTTAGTTGGCTACAAAACTGCTGTTCTCATTTTCTCTGTGATGGGTGTTGATAAAGTGTCTCCCCATTACGCCCGCTCACATAGGTGGATTATCGTTGAGTCTGAGTTTCTGATGGGATAATGATGACGATGATGATGATGGTAGTTCAGTGATGGTTGCCCTTGGTTCTGTAGTTTTCTACAGAGTCTGCAGAGAAAAAAGGCTCCAGTGTTAACCTAAGAATTAGCACATAAAGTAGTAAACTTTATGAAACTAAAGGCAAACTTGGACTGTTCATGTATCTTAGTTTCATATTCCAGCTTCACAGATGAAAAATGCATCATTTAATGTATAAAAAAACAAAAGCTCCTCTAACTTTCGTGATCCATCATTAACATGACTTCACTCCTGAGTCTATAACAGGAGCCAGAGGCATTGTTAGACATAAAGATCTACTGTGGCACAGGCTCCCCATTACTCAAATCACACATTTCTTTCTTGAATGTCTGCAGTGTGCTAACCTCACGTCAGTGTGCTGTATGAGCTTCCCCTGGGTGACCCGCTGTTTGTGACATTACACTACACCTGTCTGCTGGTAAAAGCAAAAATGTAGACAAATGAATCGAAATGTTTTTAGCTCTAAAAGTCACACCATGCATATGCAAATGTTTCTTGAACAGGACTAATTTCATTAAACTATCACATGATTGCATTCATGGTGTTTCAAATCTATATTACTTGATATTTTTTGTTTTATGAAATGGGAAAAAAAAACATTGTTAAAGAATAAACTGAAAAAAGAGTATTTGATTTATTTAATTCTAATATAGAAAGCGGATGATGGTTTATATGCTTGACAGTGTAGAAGAAGCAGTGTCCTGTATTATTGAGTCGTGTGTAGTTTTGTACTACGGTTGGTGACACGGTTTTAAAGTAAGCCAACAGAATGGAGACAGTGATGGGTTTTCCCTGTGCAAGATGGTGGACAGCTTTTTTTCTTCTGTGTATTTTTAAACAACTGATGGATAAGACTTAAAAGATGGTGCATACTGGTCAGAGACCAGTAATAATTGATGAAGGCTTTTATAGAAAGCGCAAGAAGCCAGCTCGAGAAATCTGCGTCATGCCTCTTACCTATGTGCTTTCATCGCCGCTGCTTCTCCTCATCGCTGCTGCTTTTGTATATTTCTGAAGTTTTCTTACTTTTTCGATTGTTTCCTCCCATAAATGTCATGCCTCTCTGCTTGTCTCTAACCTCGTTTCTCTCTCTGTCTCTCCAGGTTCAGGAAAATGTCTTCGTGGAGTTTAACCACCAGCAACTGCTTGATTTGTACAACAAGGTTTGTTTCATTATGTTTCGTGTGTGTGTCCGTGCCACTTTCATGCCACATCATCTTCGTGTTTTTGTGCCAAGTATCCATGTTGCATTTTGCACTCCTTCATACTTCGATCTTTTTAAATATCTCTTTCAGACTTCCTCTCCTTCTTTGTGTCATTCTTTTGTGCACACATTCGCTCCAAAAACTCATCATTTCCCCTCTTTCTTTCAGCTCGAAATCGTCCAAGGACAGCTGGATTCCCTGACATGATGCCTTTTGGACTTTGTACAGCCACACACACACAGACACACTCAAGCACACGAACTATATGTTAATGGTGTTTTTGCTGACAGCCATGCAGCTGTTAGAGGCCTAGCAATTAAATTTTGTGCTCTGATTTATTTGAGAAATATGTCAAGTTTGAAGAAATGAGTTCCCTTTTGAACTCCTTTTTGCACTCATTACTCAGAGCCTGGATTTTATAGCGGGAAATTACCCCAAATTCATCAGTATGAGTTGTACTTGAACAAGTTTGTTTAATAATGTTTTCTCCACCCTCTAGTAAATTAATGCTTGCTTTCCTTATACATTCCTTATAACAAGATGTAGATGATGAAAATGTGCCAACAGTCATTTAGCTTCAAGTTTCCTTTGTACTCTCAGAAAGAAAAAAAAAAAAGGAAATTAAATGTCAAAATGTCTTTTGAACTACAACAAATACATTGTGTAGCTTGAAGAATGAACTACTCTCCATGGCATTCTAATAAAATCTGAAGTGGAGGTGAAATCCATCCAAGCTGTTGTTATTTAGTGAAGGCTCATTATTTCTCATTAAGACCAACCTGGACTGCTGGTTCAACAGATGGGAGTTCTGGGAGGCACAGCAGACCTCCAGCGTGATTGTGTGTATGAGACTGTGTGCACAATTGTGTGTCTGTGAGAACATGGGTGTATGACTGTGTCCTTGTTTGTGCGTCTGCCCTTTTGTGTATGCTTGTATGTGCATAATTTCCTCGCGTCCACACTGAACTAAAGCTTGAGAAGTTCCCTAATTCCCAGGTGTTGTTTTCCCCTGGAGCTTTAGTGAACCCATTTACTTTATTAGATCTATCCAATAGCTCTTCTCTGCATTCTCTGGTGATTCGATCTGTTAGACTGGGGGGGGTTTTTTGTCTGGCAAAATGAAGAATTTCATTTGTAAAGTGTAGAGTCAGTGGCGTGTATATGGTGTTAGTTCCTATTTGTGTATATGTTCAAACTTGTTTACCTATGGTAGTGTTTGTCACATGGCTTTTGAAATTTTAAGTCCGTTAGGCACCAGAGAGGGAACAGTAGGTCAACATCTAGCAACCACCGGTAGGGAAAAATGTGTACTCCCTGACAGACTGGCAAGTGGTTGCTAGAGATTGAAGTTAGGGTGAGATTGATTGTAAAAGCCCCAGTGATGCAGGCCTGGAGACTATTCAGAGACCCCAATCACTGGCTGGGAGGGTGGCCTGTATATTCTTCAAATAATTGGAAAATGATTCCGGGCAGTCACAAGGTGGATTTGGTGGCAAAGGAGACCTCCTTGTAATAACTTTAATCACCAGCAGATTGCCATAGTCGCCCAAACTTCCATGGAAGGCACCAACTCGCCCACAAACACTTACTACTAACCGAGCAGTCACAAAACTGTGAAAACTGCAACACACTGTTTAGCATTGCCTTCTGCCCAGCTAGTAGTTGGCAAGTATTTGCAAACATCGTGACATCTTCTATACAAGCTATGGGCAGCTGCACCAGTCTGTTAATGACCAAAGCCATGACAAGGAAGCTTTGGGTGCTGTGGCCTCTTTGTGACCAATTTAATTCGGGGGCTGACAGCGACCACTCACCAACCAGTTGGGGAATATACATTTTTCCCTAGCAACCAGAGGTTGCCAGGACAACCAGCCCCTTGCCTTGTGTGACTGAGGCCTTAATTACAAGTTCAATTTATGAGCATACAAGAAACAGATTGTACCTTGTCATGATTCTTCTTTTGTTTACTAAGAGATGGCGTTTTAACTTCAAGAAAGCATTCATGCTTCTTGCTGGTGATATTGATGTGTTGCCCTCAGACATTGATCTCCAACATTTATTTAGTAAGGCTGCTTTCCAGCCATCTGTGACTTAGTTTCTCTGTCTGTGGCTCTCTGAAGACAAATTATTTGGGATTGTTTTTGGATCAGGTTGTTATTGCAAATACATCAGAAGTCTTGTTAATGAGTCAGGATAACATCAGCCGGCGATTCGTGGTGTATTGCTGTGTTGGTGTTAGTAAGCTGTGGCTTTAGATCAGTAGAAACACTCAAAAATGAAAAACATCAGCTTTCTTTGCTGGATGCCTGGAATTTTCCTTTGCCAGAGGGTGAGGAGCTCAAAGGATCCAGTTAAGATGGCTTGGGGTTCGGATCAGGATGCTTCTTGGATATGTCATTTGAGACATCTCATGAGTCGTGTGCAAAACACACTAGAGTGATAATAAATGCCACCTGGCTGAGGAACCCCTCTGGTTCCTCCTGGCAGAAAGATGTTGGGGAGAAAGCTGCTTTTCTTAACCCCAAGCTGCTGCTCTAAAGCCAGATTAGTGGTGGAGAAATTGAGTCGTAAATATGACGTTAGGAGAAACTTCTCATGCCTGTCTTTGCTTTGGAAATGTTTAAAAAAAAAAATCTCAAACTATATTTGCATTTCAAAAAGTTCTCCTTCAGTCAGAAGGCAACTTTTCATGTGGTTCTACTGCTGATTATGTCCAACTTTAGCAGGTGGCAAGCTCTGTTAATAGGATAATCAGCAGGTAGACAGATGATAAAAACAAAAATACGCACTCAACCAAACAAAATTACTGCCACTTCCAGCTTTTAAAATGGAAAAACTTTACTATGGGAACCCTGCTTGCAGTAGGTCCAGTAATTGCCAATTAGTGTAGCAACTGTTAAACTATTTAAATATAGTGCAAAAAAAAGGAAAGATAAAACTGCTATTTCTTCCAAAGTAATATGCAAAGACGTATATATAAATAATCCACACCTTTCAAACAAGATCAAAACTAGACATGTTTACACACACTCCTTACACACGTCTGAATTGCGGCATTTTAGACCACATCCTAAACAATTTCTGTCCTCAGCTTTTTTTCCCTTTTTTTAAAAACTCCACAATTGACAATTTTTGCCACCATGTGAAAACGCCTGCAGCCAGAGGGAGCGCCATGTTCCACAGCATGGAGAACAGATGGCAAGGCCGAGATGCAGAGATGGATGCCTGGAAAGAAAAAAAAAAAAAAGATGAGGAAAAAAGACACTCACACACTGAGACTCACACTGAGATCCAGCAAGATACAGCACACACAGTCCCAATGAGAGGAATAGGAGGAGTATGTGTCTATGCCTGTGTATTAATGTCTGGTGAGTTGGGTCTCTGCGTGTACTTGTCAAAGCAGTTTACTTGCTCTGGTGTGTGTTATGAGGCAAACTAAGTCAGGCTGGACACCACGCAGAGAGGAACACACTTTTTTTACGAAGCAGCTAGTCGGGGGATGCTGTACTTGTCTAGCTTTAATAAGTCTCAAATGGGCTTACCTCCATATGTGGCTGTGGTCCTGTAGGGCTGACAGCGCTGAGCCACAGATGACAGACACTGATAGTTCCCTTCTAGGATACAGAAAAGCCAACAAACAATTGAACTCAGTAGTGCGCCACTACCCACAACACTGACTCAATTTTCCTCTTCGTTTTTACTCAGTCATGCCTTCTACGTAAAGTAGAAAAAAACAGGTTTATGTGTTGCAGATAGGGAAGCTTTTTAAAAGTAAGTTGCAACAATGTTTACGCAAGCTGTTACACCAAGAAAAACCCAGACTGAGCAAATACAAAAAGAAGCAGTAACACAACCTACCCATACTCTTTAAAGTGCCTGGTCATTGCAAAAAAAAAATCTCCCTGTGAAATTCATTCCAAGCTCATTGAAATGGTGGCTTGCAGGTTGTGCAGGGTTCGTCATTGGATGTCGCCAGTTTAGTTTGAGGCAAATTGTTACAAATGAGAAAACTCTACTCATGGTGCTTCCTAGTCAGTAGAACACGTCTGTATAAAATTGGATGCTTTCTCAATTTCAGACTCAGCAGTTGGCGAGCAGTCCTCACTGCACATTTACATGTGAAAAGTTGAAACTTTTGACATTGGAATGTGAAAGTGCCACATGAATGTACTTGATCTGGGCAAACTGAGGCAATTTCATTGAAGGGTACTGATTTAAAGCTGCTGTGACCAAAAGCTAATATCTAAAGATGTAAATGGAGTAAGGTCTTGCAAACCAAAAAGTAGAAATAAAGAAATGCAGAGCCAGAAATAACAAAGACTTGTAGGTACAGAATAACTGTTACATTAGAAACTAGCTTATACATGCACTGCATTCAAGATTAGGTGCTCTGCACTGACTTTTAACTAGGAAATCTACAGGCAGAAATTCAGAATAGGCTGTCATCATGTGTCTCTCCCCTCTGTTTTTGTAGCCCTTCCCATCAGATTAGCATATGCACACACTTTATAAGCTCTAAAAGGAAATCAGTGCAAACTTTTTGGTTCACCTTGTATTTGAAGCTCTAGTAACCAGATACAATTTATTTGCTTAACTGCATCTTTTTTCATATGCAGACTTTTTCACTGTTCACTTGATCTAGCCTTGTGATTGGTCAGAGTCTTCTATCACAGGCAAGATCTTCTCAAATCTAAAAAGAGGACCAAGAGGAAGTACAAGAGTCCAGTTAACAGAAAAAATTAATTCATAGGAAAGGTTCTTATGGATTATTTGTCCAATTATGCCAAAAACATGTTGTCTAGCTCAATTTGTACATGAAGTAAAATAGATGTAACTTTTTTGGTTCAGCATAGATGTTTGCATTTGTCTGTATAATTATTATATTTTATAAAGGCGTTATGTCTAAACAGTGGACAATGAGCTTGTGTGTGTGTACAGTAAGTTCACATGTCTAATCCCCGTCTCTACAGCTACGCTTGTCTCGGGCCTGCTTGACAACTGCTACTTTCCAACAACAAAGGAGACAAGATCATGAGTGTCTTTTGTAAGAGATGAACAACGGCTGAGAGTCACAACAGTAGTATTAAGTTGCACAGATAGCACCAGTCTTTTATGACGAGCAACCCTTCACAATGGACACGCACGCCATGAGCAGCTAATAGAAAGTGAACAATGGCGGGGAGAGAGGTAGTCATAATAAATCTGTGTCGTGTCAAGAGCAGTTTGTTTTTGCATGTCATTGTCTCTTATGTGTGCTTGGTTGTTAAAACGTTTAAAATGTTCTTTCCAGTAGAAAGTGGAGTTATAAAAGGACCAGCTTGACCTACCTCTATACCTCCCACATTTCCAGAACTGTTTTTGCCATTCTGTGTCCTTGGCAGGTAGTCAAATATATTTTCAGTGGGTGTTGGACTCTGAGAGGGTTGCCCCCTGTCTGCCATCATTCTTGTGATTACCATAGACAGAATCTCAAGGAATATATATTTATTTTAGAGAGTGCAAACTCAGGTTCTTGTTTTTTGGTTGGTTTTATCAAAATGTGACCTTTAAGATGGACTGGAGCACTTTTCAGCTGAGTATGAAGTGACTGGAATTAGTGCCTGTAACTCTGAATCTGAGGCCACAGTTCTCTGATGAAAATGGCTGATTTGTCCCTGTTGATTTGGAAAGAGCTGTTGCCTCGAGAGAAGGAGTTTAAGTAGCTCCAGATCCTGATCGTCTTCTATAATGGGAAGGTAGCGTGTGAGATATGGATGTGTGGATTGATGGAGCGTGTGTAAAGCAGACCGTTGTGGTGAAGAGACCGCTGAGTGGGACGCTGAAGTATTTCCAACCCAACTTCCAATCCTCAACTTAATAGGAGAGAGTGAGATTGTGGCTGGGTTCAGACTTGAAGCTAAGGTGAGGAGCACAGACGTCAGCAGAGAAGTCAGAATAGAGCTAATGTTCCTTCACGCTGATAGGAGACAGCTATGGTGGCATCCAGCTCCCCTTGAAGGGTTTCCTGCATATGCAGCTGGCAGGAGGCCCCGGGGCAAGCCTAGAAACTGAGTGATTATATATTCAAGGTAAAAGGAAAGTACACCCACTTATCAAAACATAATAAAAATAATCTGGTCCTTGTCAGGTTTTAAAATTAGTTAAATATAACCTCTGATGAACAGCACCACATGGCATATTACACCGTGTCATTATTTATTTAACAAAACTAAGCCAAAAATGCAGAAGCAGTGTGTGGAAAACTAAGCAAGGGAATTAAGAGGGTAAGTAGCAGCCAGGTGCTCATTATTAAATGATCATCACCAAGTGTGGCCACCTTTATCAAAGCAGACATTTGGGCAGTTTGCTGGTCTGAAGCATTTAGGTGTGTGTTAACACAATGCCAAGGAGGAATTGTTGCTGCCCATCAATCTGGGAAAGGTTATAAGTCCATTTCCAAACAATTTGAAATCTATCATTCTACAGCGAGAAAGATTGTTCGTAAGTGGAAAACGTTCAAGACAGTTGCCAACCTTCTCAGGAATGGATGTCCCAGCAAATTAACCTCAAGGTCAGACAGTGAAATGCTCAGAGAAACTGCAAAAAACTTAAGAGGGAGTCTACAAGCCTCTGTTCACGTGACAGGACAGTGCAATGAAAAAAGAGAGCAAACAAGCAAATCTACAATAGAATCAAAGTATTCCAGTTTTTGAGTCAAAGTCCAAACCTCAGCCTGATTGAAATGCTGTGGTGGGAGCTGTGCTTAAATAAATGCCCACAAACCAAAATGAACTGAAGCAAAGTTGTAAAGAAGTGTGAGCCAGTATTTTAAGACCTGATAAAGACTAGTTATTTGTTTTTATTATAGTACTGAGAGAGTGTACTTTGTCTTTACTGTGGCTGCATCTCTCAGCCGGCTCAGGAAAGCCAGTGTAAGATTGATGAATTAATGATTGATTGATGTATTTATTCACCTTTTAAAATGAGTTCTCATTTTACTGCAAATATTCAGACTGTGGTTTTAGTTTTAAAGTATTTTCTCAACTTATTCTCAGACACCCAAAAGCACAAAATCATCACAATTATGACTGTTTAACAGCTGATGTTCCACATTTATGGTAAAATACTGAACACATCAGAATGAAGTGCACTGTATGCATGACACTACAACCAAATATAACTCAATAAAACTCTTTATTTGGGGCATATTTGGTTAGTTAAAAGGTCATAAACAGTAATATGACAGGGTTAAAGAAGTTTCAGGTTTTATTAGCGCAAGATAAAGAAGTTCTATTCTCCTCCAACCATGAACAAGTGATGTCTTTCTCAAGCAATTTGATTGGCTGCCGTCAGGTTTACTGAACAGATGCACTGTGCAAGTGATTTTGTTACCGCTGAGGCACGAAAATATCCGAACACGTTTCTGAATTGATGTGTTTCTTGAGGCGTGTTAAGGCATGATGCTGCAAAATGTGAAACACCTGCAAAAACTGACAAGTAATATAATTTCTCCTAAGGCTATAACACACTGAGAGCATTTACAGGCAATGTACACAACTGTAGTATATAGGCAATTCCACCTACGAATGACAGGGAACAGCATTTCTCCTGATGCATCTTTAGAGTCTGAGTGATTCCTAAAACCCTTGCAGCTACTTATTTCCAGTGCACATTATCTATCACTTTGTCTATTAAGACATCATGAATGTCTAAAGCTGCAACCACTGTGCAAATACAATAACTCAGAGCCAGTAAAGAACATGAAGCAAAAACAACAGCTTATCAAATAAGGACAGCTCTTTAATAAGGTACGTTTATTTTGACTGTTTTGTTTATTTAAGAGATGACGAGCATTCGAGTGAAGAGGTTCTTTCCTGTCACAGGATCTGTGAGAACTGAATTATTAAAACTTTGAGTTACTTTTGGATTCACAGCTCAACTCCTTCTGGCTTCCAACAAGCCCTGAAATGGGCTGAGGGATATCTAATGTGAAATAAATTAGTAATAATGTAGATCGGGCTGCTTTCTTCGTGTAATCCGCAACCTTGAGACATGTCACCCTGCCCCCGTAGCCTTTTTGTAACATATCTGAGGCATTCTGGGGTTGATGCGATTTAAGGGCACGTTGTCAGCTCGAGCCATTAGAAAAGCTGTATCATGATCCCAGCTCAAATTGCGTGGATCAAGAAGTGCAGATATTTTTTTTAATCTACAGCAGAGTTGGAAACCAGTGGACACATTCAACTCTGAGACAAATATGAAAACAGTTAAACACCTGAACTTTACACTCACCTCTGAGGTTGGACTTCAATGATACATCCATGCGATAGTTTGAAAAGCAGGTCTGATAGTTCTTCATTAAACTCATTATTTCCTTTTAAACTTTGCACTTTCAGTTGCTTTTATTTGTTTTTTCACTCTTCACTTGTTAACAGTTGTTTTTATGCCACTTCCTCTCCCCTTTACTGCCTGTCACACACACTTTTTTTTTAAACTTACACACTGCTTCCACGGCTTAAGGTATACAGTTATACGCCGCGCAAAAGTGTCTTCACGCATTTAGGTTGTGCAACTTTTACCACCTTTTAACTTGGAAATTGCTGTACTGGGACCAGTCTGTGTCAGCTATGCAACCTTTTTTAGAAGGTTGCTGTCAAGCACTGTTTTGCTTGATTTCCACTTCAGAGTCAGTAACAGTTACAGCTGAGAAATTTACAACAAGGCCAAAAAAACTGTTTTCCATTTAAGTGTTTGTCACACTTAAATGTTTCAGATGATCAAATGCACTTAAACATTAGACACAGATGACACAAGTAAGCACAAAATATAGTTTCTAAATAAAAGTGAAAAAGTAAAGTCACTTTACCTCCACACCTGAACAGAAAACTGAATACAGTCAGGGTTTAATGTGGCAGATGGGTCTTGTAGTGCAATATGGGAGGAAACAAATAAAATAGAAAAATGTCACATTAATTCATATTTTTGAGTGAAGTAGATATTCTTTGTGTACAGGCTGTGATCAGCTGACATGTGTTGGTGCTGCTGCTCTGAGGGTTATTGCTCATTGTGGATTTACATGTTCAATTCATCAAAATATGGACAGATTACAGGTTACACGAGCTCTATCGTGGCTGATTTCCAACATCTAGACAGTGCAAAGGTGCAAAGTGCGTGAATCTAACCACCAACATCAGCTTAAATTCAAACTGATGTTTACTACGCTTGATGTAACACTGACGCTGAACACCACAGCCTCTCTGCGCCAGTCCAACATAGTCTATTATTATGAATTCCCCACAGCACTGCAAACTAAACACTGTAGCCTGCACTAAACTGCAAACTATTTTTATGCACCTTTGAATAAACCAAAGTTATTGTGTTACCTCAATTTGTTTCGCAGGATGTTTCCCATCATGTGCACATCCAATATCAGATTTCTTTTCAAAAAATAGAATGAATGAGGACATTACGTGTAAGCTTTAAATTTCCAGTTTATCAAATGTCACTGGGCAGCGCTTGCCTTTAAAAAAAAGAATAATCTTTCTTTCTCACATCTTTTTCCATCTCTGAGTGAAGTTATCACACTGTCTTTTTTCTCCCTGGGAAATAAAGCAGCCGTACCTTTAGCTAGCAGGCACATTGTGTGTCACGCTGAACAGACGCAGTTTGTGTGTTTGCTGATATTTGTTGAGCTGTTAGAAGATTGCATTTGAAATAAACTGCCACAAAACATTACTACTCTCTTTATGCCGGCTCCTCTTCTGTAGAAGGACAGCAGCCCTTGTTCCAATCCACTTTAACCTCTGAGTATAGTGCTAGAAATGATGCATAAATAGCTTTTTATTTTCCTTTTTATCTCTTTTGCTGTGATAAGCCCCAGTGATAGATCACTATGACAGCTACAGTAATGTGAAAAAGAAAGTGTACCTTTGCTGCTTCCATAGGAATTAAGACGGTAAGTAGCAGCCAGGTGCTGATAATCAAATTGATTGATTATCAGTAAGAGCGACCACCTGCATAAAAGCAGAAGTTTGGGCCAGTAGCAAGTCTGTCATTCGTTTCGTGTGTGCGTGCCCCAGGAGTGTAGTTCCTATTGCAAATTCACCCATGCACTGATCACAAAAACTGCAAAAACTACATCTCAGACTCTTCAGGGCTCAGGTAGCATGTTTAAAACATGACCAAAGTGGAGATGTTTGGTCACAGTGACACTTTTGGCTCATTCTCACCATGAAACACAGTGAGGCGGGATCATGATTTAGGAATGATTTGTAGCAATAGGACCTGGGCACCATGACTGTAGTCAAACGTGAGGCTGACAGCTAAAGTTTGGGCTGAACTGGGATATGCATCTGCAACAAGAGAAAAGAATCAAGGTGTTGCAATGGCTCCATAAGAAAATGTTCTCAAACATTAATGAACTGAAGCAACGTTATAAAGTAGAGCGAGCCAAAATTCCTCCACAATAATGTGACAGGCAGATAAAGTCAAAAAGAAGAGTAAATTTGCTATTGCTGTTACAAACTGCTGAATCATGGCAGGTACTTGATTTGCTTTTTGGTCTAACTGGTCATATTTTCCAAGGCTGCAGTCATAATCTAACCTATAGTCTGAGAGCTGGTCAGTGACTTTCTTTGGTTTTGTTTCTAAATGCAATGGTGCAAACTTGTGCCGGTGCTGCTAGAGCTGAGAGTGCAGTTACTCCAGCTGTACTGTACAACAAGAGGCAATCTACTGTACATAATAGCCTACTGTATCATACAGCTGAGCTTTCTTGTAAGGGCTAGAAGAAATGCAAACGTTTTTGCAAGCTAAGGTATCAATGTTTTACCTTTGTGACCCTTCAGGGGTTCTGTCCTGTTACATGGTTTATAGTTCTGGACTTGTAGCTGGTTTAATTTGGGAATTTGGGAATGTTTTAGGAGAATGCACTACTTTTCTCATGGTCTCACGGTGATAAATGGTCATATATCATTCCTCTGGCTGTTTCGAGCAGAATCGCCACATCAGATATTCAGTGATGCTCTACGTTTGTTTTCTTTCCAAATTGGCCGTTCAACCTTAAGCCCCAATAATCCACCTGTGGTCAGTCCTCACACAAACAAATGTTTTGCAAATTATGATTTTCCCTTCTATTCTAAAACTCTCTTCTTTCCAATTATGTATGTATTATGTATTTCTTCTTTTTTCCACTCTGTTATTATCCTTGTAGAATTAACATCTTGCTGCAGGGCACAGACAGGAAAAGTTATAGCAGCGGTATCTTCCTTGCATGTTTATATGAAAGTTGCTGACTTGAATGGAGTTTCATCTCGTTTTTTAAAAATGAACTGGGGCACTCAGCTTCTCACAGGTTCTGTCTTCTCGTATCCCATCGTCTTGATTTTTACAACATTCTCTCGTGACTTTCCAAACTCTGTCTGCTCTACACATATAAGCTCCTCTCTAGCTTCAGAACCAAGTATTCCTCCTCTAGACAGGGGATGTTAAAACTCCTTCTCCAGCTTTCCCTTTTCAAACTCAACTTTCTTAACTTATGTCTGCAAAAATGTGGACATTGAACTGCTCCAATATATAAATTTTTAATTTCTTTTTTTTTTAAGTTAGACATGGCAAAGCATGATAAATAACTGTCAATAAAATTAAAGATAATAAACTGATGCTCCTTTAACCTTTGCAACATGCTGAAACAGTTCAATATGCTAACTGTGTTGTTGTTTTTCCACAGTGGGATGCATGAAAGGTCTGTTTTAGCCCATTAACTACAAATCATGTACTTTATCTTGCTGCCAGGCATCTTCGAACACAAGTTCACTGATTTGTTTTCTACCTTGCAGGGAGTCATTTGTTTCATTCATGATAGTAAAATGTGAAAACTATCTCGTAGATGCTGGAAGTTGGCATGACATCTATCACAGTTGGCAATGAGTCACCTTTATTTTCTTGCCAAAGCTGCATTTACGCTTGTGGTAATGCAAATGTAAGCAGGGACTTCTCTGACAACTGTTTCATGGGATTGTTTCTGAGGAAGATCACAGTTTGAGAAGCAGCAATCAGGAGGTCGTGCTTTAATTAGTACAAGTTTCAAGAATTCAGGAGACTAAAACGAGCAAGGAAGGACCTCAAAAATTAAGTGGATTTGAGACAAACTCAAAACTCAGAGCTTCCATGAATTTAACAGAAAGTGGGGATTTTTTTAAACAGTGGTGCTTTAATTACCATGTAATAATAATATGACAGATTTTTTTTAAAAAAAAATCTGCAATGAACACAGTTTTCAGTGTAGCTGTCTGTAAAAAGTGGGTGCATATACCAAGAGGTCACCAACTGGTTCATGAAATCCAGCTCAGTGACTTGAGTTAGCTAAGGGAACATCTAGCAGACAGCTAGCTATTAAAGCTAATTTCAGGACTTTCTATGTAGTCCTGTGAAAAACTTTACCTTAATCATTCAGTAACTCCAAGAACCACCTTTCGCAGCAATAACTGAAACTTTAGTACTCAGATAGGTGGCCTTACATTAGACACTGGAATACTACCAATGCTACCATGTTCTTTTGAGAGAAAGAAAAGGCTTTTTTCTGCTAACCCAGATTGCTATTGGCACCTATCTGTCGTTAAAAGTGTAAATGCTCTCAGCTATTTACCTAAATACAGTTGAAGCAAGAATGTGATTCCAAACTGTGTCCCGTAAGAATAGCCGAGCAAAATTAGATATCAATCATTTTTGGTGCTAGGCTGGCAATGGTTTTTTTCCTTATAGGTATTTTGACAGTATGGGGAATAACTCTCTTTTTGAACTGCAGTTTTCTTCTTTTGGTACGCCCTGCTTCCACTTGCCTCCTATCTACTAGAGTTTCATAGCACCAGATATTGTTACATGCATCTCTTTTGTCATATCTGAAAGGAAGCAATACAGCAGTCAAACCCAGGGGAGGGGGCATCATGCTCTGGGGATGTTTTTTTGGTGACAAGGACTGGGAGAGTGGTTAGGACAGAGGGGAAAGATGGATGCAGAAAAAAAATGTTAAGCCAGATTGTCCAGGAGCTGAAACTAGAGAAAAGGTTTTCATTTTTCCAACTAAAGAACAACCAGAAACATACAGCCAAGAAAGCTCAGGATGGGCTTCAGGAAAACTTAGTGAATGTCCAAGTGTGCCACAGCCAGAATTCAAGCCTGACCCCAATACAGCATCTTGGAAAGAAAAAAAAAATGACGGTGCATAGATACCCCACCCCCCACTCCATGATTAGTGTAAGATTAGTGTAAAACCAAAATGCAGAAAACTTGCAGAAAGGGTCTGAAATCTTTACACATGCAGTGTTGCTACGACACTAAAGCCTGCTGAGCTTCCTGCATAGTACTTAAACTTGTCAAAGTTTCATCACTAAAAAGCATAGCACAGGAAACACCACAAAGGCCGCTCCATTGAAAGGTCATAGCTCTGCTTCTGTCCTGCTGTCCACATTGTTCAAAGCAGATACATCATTATTTCTTTTAAAACTAACTTCCTGTCCTCCTTTCCATCCTCACTTTTTTTTTCCAGTCTTTGCTCTTCCAAACCCTTCTAGCTATGACCATGATGTCTTTCTCAAACTCTCATCTTTCTCTGTCTCTCTCTGTTTCTGCCTCCATGCTCTGCCTAGCTGGCTGCACAGTTGGCAAATTGAATAGGCATGTTCATTCAGCTAGTGCCTCTCTGCTGGTCCACTGCCCTAGGTGGCAATGCTGGGCACCCAGCCTCGTCTGGCTGAGTATAGTCTGGTTTCCATTATAGAGCCAATCGGGTGCTGCCAGGCTATACTCATGATTCACATCGTTTGCTTTTCCCTCATTCCCCAACATTATTTCAGTGAGTCATCTTTTCATCTTGCTGCCAGCCATGATGCTTAGCCAGATGGGCAGATTTTCCAATAAACAAGTTGCGGTTTTGATCTTGCGATATGATATTATGGAGACGACCTTGGCGCAGGCAAAGTTCACCTGGCATAAATGAAAGAAATTTGCTACTGTGGCATAAGAATATTTTTATGCAGTTTTCTGTGTGTTTTGATGAATTATATATGCCATTGAAGCAGGTTTGTCTCACATATGGTGCTCTGCATCTCTCAGTGAAACAGAAACCTTGATACTGCATGTCCCTTTGACTTTATAGGACATTCATATTCAGTTTCAGCTTCTGTCAATGCACTCGGGTGCTGTATTTACCTAGGTTTTATGATATTACTATTTTAAATCAGATTTTTATTCAAATAACCTTTTGTATCCTATCAACATGTGCAGAGAAGCAGCTTTTCATGTTTCACTCATGAAAGCTTATTTTAGCTACTTAACTCTGGTAGTTGTCTAACAACCAGACGACTGCAAAACAGGACAAGGCAGGGCAAGTCTTTAGTGGGCAAGTAGGGATTAGTATACAGGTGGGGAATCAATATCAGGGAAACAAATACGACAAGGGAAAAACACTGGAGACACACAATAAGGAAGGGAATGTAAATCACAATGGTGGGAAAAGCAGGAAGTCGGGTTCACGGACCAGAAAAAGGAGCTGATTGACAAAACAAAACAGAAATAAGCGTTAGGGCAAAACAAGAAACAGAAGGCTGCTCTGAGCAAGTGCTCGCAGAGTGATTAAAAACGCAGTCCTACTAAAGGGTTTTATCTATTACAGGTGATGATCCGTGTAGAGAAGATGAAAGAAAAGCCAAGGTTTTTTAGCTGTTTTGCCCCTAACAACAGTAATGAGTAAGAAAAATGTAACAGAATCAGGGAAGGATTTTAGGATAAAGATATCAGACTCTAGAACACAGTTGCTTCTCTTTAGTCCTGCACATCAAATGGGCAGCCGAACTTGGTATATTGTAGACCTTGAAGAGTCTTTTCTACATCACATTTTATGTCTTTATGATATCAAAATCAGAATCAGAATATGTACAACCACTTACCAAATTGGGCTAAAATGACCAATTACTTATAACACCCATCATTTTAATTTCATGACAATAAACACTGTTTCATTTATGTCCACAAATAAAAACTGTGCACAATGAATCCAGGACTGATTAACTAACTTAGACTTAGATGCTCTTGTCTCTGTCTTTTTTTCTTCTAACAAAACCTCAAGCTCCACAAAATAATGCCATTAGCTATTGTTGTGTTAATGCAGATATTGCTAAAATCTTGTTTGTTTGTTTTTTTGTCAGTCTGGACCACTTTAGTCAAAAGTAGGTATTTATTCTCATCTACAGTAATTTGTTTAGTAAATACTCCATTCTGGGAACTCCCAGCCCTCCCTTACTGGTATGTGAAGGGAGGAGATCAGCTACCACAGCAGAACAGACATGACATTGATTAAATCAGACACAATGTGAAGAGGAAGAGCTGGAATTGGAGGTGGCTTGCAAAGCTGCTTGCAGAATCAGCACCAACTGCAGTCAGGCTAAGGGAACTTAAATAAGAGATGCCAGATTAGATTTGTTAAAATAATTGTTATGTATTTAGTAAAATCAGTTTATAGTTTGTGGCACTACTTTCTGTTATTGAGTGTAGAACACAAAGTGTGGTGTATGTGCGCATTGATATGCCTGCGCCTTGTTGTTTTCCTTTGACTGGTTATTAAAGTAAATTCCTACGACTAAAGAAGGCGTCGTTACTTACCAGTTAAGTTATAAGAGAACATAATAGACTGGCGACGAGGATTAAAACGGATCCCCGATGTGCATTGGACGACAGAGAGGGGGAAATCCTTGTGAAAGTGGCCAAAAAGACACGAAAAACGGTTAGGGCCAAAACAACTAACCCTCCGTGTGGATGCTAGCTCACCTGCCTGGCTAAAGAGAGGACGTGAGTAACATCAATTATTTTAAGTGAAGGACCCTTATAAAAATACCGAAAAATGTCAGGAGGCGTTGGACAAATGGACGTTTTCGATAATGGCACAGAGGATTGGACAACATACGTAGAGAGAGTTGAACAGTATTGTCGAGCTAATAAAGTAGAGGACGAGAGGAAAGTTGCTGTGTTACTGAGTGTGATGGGAGCGAAAACATACAACTTGTTGCGCAGCCTCATCACACCGATCAAACCAGCTGACAAAAGTTTCAAGGAGATCACAGAAGTGCTCCAAAAACATTTCCAACCGAAGCCACTGGTT
This sequence comes from Aulonocara sp. 'chitande type north' Nkhata Bay, assembly GCF_057382095.1. Lineage (NCBI taxonomy): Eukaryota > Metazoa > Chordata > Actinopteri > Cichliformes > Cichlidae > Aulonocara > Aulonocara sp. 'chitande type north' Nkhata Bay. Next base: position 28,283,402 of record NC_141355.1, on the reverse strand, counting down.
ATAGCCGAACGTTTCCGATTTCATAAACGAAATCAACTAAAGAATGAGTCCACATCGGAGTACATCGCGGACACATTAATTATTACCACAAGTTTCTACCAAACCTTTCAACAGTTCTGCACCCGCTGAACTCTCTGCCACAACAGCTCGTAAGTGACAATGGTCGTCAGTTTACTGGAGAGGAGTTCCAGTGTTTCCTTCGGAGTAACGGCATACGACATATCACTTCAGCTCCCCATCATCCTGCAACAAATGGACAAGCCGAACGGTTCATTCAGTCCTTCAAGCGGTCAATGAAAGCCAGTCGCACAGAGGGGAAGCCGCTACAACAGAAAATAGACAATTTCTTACTGGCTTACAGGAACGCCACCCATGCAACAACTGGACACACACCTGCAATGCTCTTCATGGGACGAAATCTGAGATCACGTCTAGATTTGCTGAAACCAGACATTCGCAAGAATGTCCAAGACAAACAGTCTTCCATGGTGGACGCAACAAGAAACAAAACTAGATTCTTCAATGCCGGACAAAAAGTTCTCGCCAGGGACTACAGAGACCCAAGTCAGAAATGGCAGCCTGGCACGATCCTGTCACGGACCGGACCACTGACATATACTGTAGATGTTGGAGCCAACTTAGTCTGGCGTAGACATGTTGATCAGATTGTAGATGCGGAAAGCCACATGGTTCCACAGCCACCTGAGAGCACATCTACACACCAAGATTCAGAAGAGTTTGCCCTCGCTCCACCATCTGAGGTTCAGGATTTACGTGAAGCTACCGATGCTCACACACCTGAACTTACCACACAGAGCACTATGGAGTCTGACCAAATAGGCAGACGGTACCCTGAGAGAAATCGCAGAGCACCTCAGAGACTGAACTTATAGGTTTCACGTTAATTCTGTAGGAAAGCAGTTCAAATGTTTAAGAGGAAACAACCTACCTACATGTTGTAAATCACTGAGTAGGTGTCATATTTCAGTTCAAGTTAAATTATTGGTTTACAACATTATCTGAAATATTTTGATTGTTTGGTACCTATTGTGTTCATCAAGGTTGGATGGGAGGAACTGTTATGTATTTAGTAAAATCAGTTTATAGTTTGTGGCACTACTTTCTGTTATTGAGTGTAGAACACAAAGTGTGGTGTATGTGCGCATTGATATGCCTGCGCCTTGTTGTTTTCCTTTGACTGGTTATTAAAGTAAATTCCTACGACTAAAGAAGGCGTCGTTACTTACCAGTTAAGTTATAAGAGAACATAACAAATGAACAGAAGGGCATGAACTAAAACGTACTGTCCCCTGCTCATGTACCAAATTTGAAGGATTAGTTCGGTGGCCTATCTAATCCAACACTATGCTCAATTACCACAAATGCTAGCAGGCTAGGTTAAATTGAATCATCCAAACAGTTTCACTGTGTATATGTCTGTGTAGGTTTTCAGTCATCCAGTTGATGGTAGTCTAAAGAGCTTAGAAAGAATGCGACTGGACTGGACTTCTTGAAGTTTTTCAAAGACACCTCTCATCCAAGAAGCTTCTTCAGTTCAAAACTGCGCTGTGTATGGTAGACAGTTGGTGTCATAAACCACAGCCACTGTTCAAAAATGGTTGTCCACAGTGGATTTGCATGGCCTCTTTTGTGCCTCTTTTAAACAATCTGTGACCTTTGTCCTTTAGATGCAGATGTACGGCAGAGTCTTGTTCTGTCGAGGAGGCTCGTCTATGTTGTGCCATGCATTTATGGGGTGGCTATTTGGTTTCTCCTATGCGGAGGTCTGAGCACTCCTCGCTGCAATGCACAACATTACTTAGCTAAGGAATCTGTAGTTCTGACCAGGATATGTCCTTCAACGGATTCATTAAACAAATATGTAGGATTGCCTTCTTGTGCCTCCTACTGCAGTCTAAAATTAGAAACATCCTGTCTCGAAGTGATGCTGAAAAACTCAGAACAGCATGAGCCTTCAGCTATTAGGCCCTTCTGCTGTGGAACCTGCCTCCAGTTTGGTTTTGGAAGACACACACTCTCTACTCACAAGATCAGACTTCAAACTTTCCTTTTTGATAAAGCTAAGAGATGGTTCACGATCAGGTACGCTTCTGGTGGGAGGGGCATTCCCACTGAACTGAGCATTTCTCCTTCACTCACCTCCTTTCATTCTTAATGTGTTTATACACCACTATTGCGTTTAGAGGTTTAAACCAGCATTAGTAATTATTTAACTCTATAATGTCTCTTTTGCCCTGTCTGCCTATACTTTCTTCACTTTCCCCTCACCTCCAACCAGTCATGACAGATGGCTGGCCCTTCTTGACCCTTGTCCTTGTTGGTTCTTCCTGTCAAAATAGAGTTTTTCCTTCCCACTGTCACTAAGTACTAAGTGACTAAGTAAGGGCTCTAGCCTACTAAATAAATAAAACATGTCAAGCCAACTATTGTCTTGAATTGTTGTTATATAAATAAACGGAATGAAAATGAAGTGAAAATTTTAATATTTTGCTTGACGGCGAAATAAGTCTAAGAGGCCACCATAATTACCACCACCTCCCTGTGGACATTGGTTTGGTTCTGGACAAAAAGCGGCGATGTCTGCTGAAGACGTCTCCAGAGTCTAACTGGCACTGCCAAGACACGACAGCACTGTCAACACGCACTAGACTCTCCCTGCCTCCCTGGCGATTTTTTCATGGTCTACTTTTACCCCACTTGCCCTTCCTCCTCTCACACTTGTTAGGCTCCCTTCTCACAAAACTCACGTCTTGCCTTGTCTTGCCCTCTCTGTCAATATGTGTGACATCACTTCTGTTGTTTGTTCTTTCTGTCTTGTTCTTTCTTTCACTGTCTTGATTCTCTTTGTTCTCAGTGCGTAGCTTCAGCAGATAATGTGGTGGTTGTATCTTGGGTCATTGTTTACAGCTGTGATTCTGGGTCTAATGACAGACAACAGTCAATGGCTGTCACTGCTGTTTAGGGTCATGTTTTGTTACAGGGTGACGAGTGTTGGCAGTATCGGGCTGTCGAGTTCTTTCATTTTTATTGCACGATTTCTTTCCCTCTTGACTGCTGTTGGCTCTGACTTTATTGCCAGTGCTTTCTTGAAATCTAAAAACACATGTTTTAATGTAAAACTTTATATCCTCTTTTCTCATGTGTTTGTAGTCTAGTGTATATCCTGACTTTTATTTTTGTTTTCATTGGATTTTGCTGTGGATGTTTTTTGTTGTTGTTTTCATTGCTCTGGGAAGTGAAGCATGGCACCGCCCTGCCCTGTGATGTCCTAGGCAAGGTGGTACGGGGTGTGCATCTGCAGGGTTTCTGCGGCAGCGGTGTGTTACGTAAACAGTCTCAACACAGCTGGTGCAGCATGCCTCTACACATGGCAGGTTCACAGCCAGGGGAGCTCACCATCCTCCTCTCTTCCTGCCTTTCGTCTTTCTCTGTCTTATATGTCTGTCAATGTCCTTTCCTCTCTGTGTTTCTTCCTGTCTTCTGCACCTGCTGACCTTGCCTCTATTGGTCTGACACGCTGTCTTTCTCTGTGTCTGTCTGTCTGCATCTCTGTAGTTTTCGTATGTCCAGCACAGTTAAAGCATAATTGGCAAATTACTTTATTCACCAATAAAATCTTGAATCCTGTGTCCCACATTCATAAACCAGACATGATTTTTGCTGGTTATGCTCTTCTGGAATGGAAGGGTTACATTTTGTTCCATATACAAGTTGTGGGAAGATAGTTGTACACACATTGTAGGCGTGTAGATATGGCCAAGATGGCCCGCTGAAGTTCAAACCGATCATCAGAATGGGGAAGAAAGGTGATTTATGTGACTTTGAACATGATATGTTTGTTGGTGTCAGGGTGGCTGGTCTGAGCATTTCGGAAACTGCTGATCTACTGGGATTTTTCCCACACAACCATCTCTGGGGTCTACAGAGAATGGTTTAAAAAAGAGAAAATATCCACTAAGGGGCAGTTCACTGGGAAAAAACGCTTTATTGGTGCCAAAGGTCAGAAGAGAATGGCCAGGCTCCAAGCTGAGAGGAAAGCAACAGTAAGAGTATCAAATAAACCCTCGTTACAACAAACAGCATGTCGAACCTTGAAGCAGATGGGCTTAGGCAGCAGAAGACCTCATGCGGTGCCACTCCTGTCAGCTAAGAACTGGAAACTGAGGCCACAGCTCTCACTGGCTCCCCAAAATTGGGCAACAAAAAATGTAAAAAACATTGCCTGGTCTGTTGAGTATTGATTTCTGCTGCAATGATCAAAATTTGGCAAGAAACAGCATGAAAGCATGGATCCATCCAGCCTTGCATTAATGGTTCAGGCTGCCGGTGGTGTAATTGTGTGGGGGATATTTTCTTGGCACACTTTGAGCCCCTCAGTATCAATTTAGAATCTGCGGCTACTTTGATGCTATCATGTCAATATGGACCAAAATCTAAGAGGAATGTTTCCAACACCTTGTTGAATCTTTGCCATGAAGCAGTTTGAAGACAAAAGTGGGGCCAACACCATACCAGCAAGCTGCACCTAACAAAGTGATTGGTAGAAGTTTTATTTTAACTCAGAACATGATCTAGTTCTTGGTGCCAAAAGCTAATCAACCTAACCAAACATCAAGTGAAAAAGAGGGTAAACAGAGGATGACAGCCAAAACTTGCTATTATTGGTATTATAAGATTGCTGCTGGGATTTAAAGTCAAGTCTATTAAATGAATGACTTCTGGCTCTGACTCAAAATCTTGCCTCAATATGCAGACTTTATTGTTCTTTGGATTCGGAAGTATTACAATTTCTTTGAAAAAACACGAATAAATAAATACAATTTCCTGACTATTCTGCAGACTGAAATAGGCTTTGTTGTGTTGCCCATGTGTCTTTAAAAACCCCCATCAAAGCAGAGAATTACAGTGATGTGTGCACATCTTAAAAAAAAGCTTTAACATTTGTAAAAAAAAAAAAAAAAATGTGTATGAATGAATTGCACAAGTTGCTGTTTTAAATACTACATGTGTAGTTAGCAGTTTAATACACTGCAGGCCTCTATACTGACTTCCTTTCTTGGTTTTTCGGCGCTTTTTCTTTGGACACCGAAAAGAAAGAAATGAGAAATAAACTTACGTGTTTCTGCAGCTTGTTCATTTTGAGATTTATCAATATTGGAATGACTCTCACGCATCTACTCTTTAGTTACCCTTTGTGCGTATTTATAATTTATTTCATTTCTAATATTTAGCTACTGCACATATGAAGCGAGAACTAGAGAATTGCTACCCAAATTGTCTCCCATGAAGGGCATCTGTAATTTAATATCCAATGATCCAAGCCAGCCAGAACAACCTTCAGCGTTCTGGCGAATTTTCCCAGATACATCCACAAAGTGGCGTTTTTATTTTTATTGATGCCACTTTAGAGCAATCAGACCAGTGATGCTATTTTCTTGCATTGAATGAGTAAAATGGAGGGATGGAGTTAGAGAGTGGGAAGATGTGAGAGGAGGAGGAGAAGGAGGAGGAATATGAAAACAGGGAAAGTAGGACAGAGGGATGACTGACTGTTACATCCTTCTGGGTATTTTGCAGCTGTAGCTGGTCTTGCATTTGGACCTGATGGGGAAGTTCTGCTCCCTAGTTCAGTGAACATGGTGTGTTACAAACCAATCCAGCCAATTCAACACAGAGTTTCCTGAAGTTATGGATAGGAAATTAAATTTTCAGTCAAGTGATTGCTTCTCTTCCAGTAGAACCTGCTAAGTTTGATTAGATGTTGTCACGATGAATCTTTTACTTTACTGTTAACTCATAAATTATGAGGAATGAAATATTTCAGGACTTGAATAAACCAACAAAATCACAATGAATAAAAGGAATCAAGACAGAATATCTGGTGGTTACACTTTAAAACCTGGCAACACAAGGAAAAAAGTACAAATCATACATACATATGTTGCCTTTTCTAAGATATACCGTTCTAAGAGTTGATAAGGAACAAACTAAATAAAAACATACATAAACAACTAAAGATAAATAGCTCTGTTTACAGCTTGTATTGAACATTCTACACATAGAAAGAAGGGTATATTTTTCACTTAATTGATTGGAAGCAGAATAGCAATGATTTTGATTATCGATTGCCTCTGTAAGTTCCTGCATTGAGGAAACAAAGCAAAATATGTTTGGATTCAAGGCTCTCTGGTATTTTACATTCCCCTGCTGTTTATGAATATAATTGAATACCTTTGGGTTTGGAGCTGGAGGGATTGTACTGAGAGAAATGAGGGTGTATTTTGGATTCCAACATGGGGGCATTAGTGAAAGAAAAAGAAAAGCCTAGAAATAATCTTTAATAAATATCTCTCATTTGGACAACTTCTGAATCACAAGCAATCACAACTGGACAGTAAATTAGGTGGTCTAATGGACTCATTTTTCCACAATACTGTGCCAAAAAACTCAAGCACTCCTAATTTTTGTATATTTTGCAAGAAAAATCAGAAGCAGGTTCAGCACTTTATTGAAACGTGCGAACATACAAGAAATATTTCATATAAGGCAAAAACAAGGTTTGTACGTTTCTAATGAGCTTGAAAGTTGATATTTAGCATGACCACCTTTGTTCTTTAACGCAACCTGAACCCTCTTATGCAAGCTTTCTCGATATTTCTTTAAGTAGTCTTCAGGGATAGTTCTCCGGGCTTCACGATTGATCCTTTTTTGATTGAGCTTTAGCGAACAGCACATGGAATGAAGGGCCAGATGCAACTCTCAGGTCCTGTGTCAGGTCTTTGCTGAATTTTTCCTATTTCTTAAGAACAATATTTTTAGATACTGTTGATCTTTTGTCCTCCACTTATCCAGTCCCCTACTATTTTTTAAGGACCGGACTGAAAATGAATGTGAATGATGAATGAATGAAGAAGTGGTTTGGAGAACTATTGCTTAAGACCACTTTAAAAAATTACAATTAAGTCTGGTCTGGCTCCTTGGAAACAAAATAAATATAATTGAGGGTTGGGTCAAGACTTTTGCAGTGTACTGCCCCCCAAAAAACAAAAATAGAGGTTTTGAGACGCAATTTTAAAAATGCACTTACATTGATGATAGGATACAAATATTTGAGAGAGAGAGTTGAGCTTGTTAACTGAGAGAGCAGAAAGCTATGTACAGGTATTGAAGTCAACCTATTTCAGATATGAGATGACATATTTGTGTTTATTGTGGGTTTTTTTTTTTTCTAGCAGTGATATTAAATGAAGCACAGGCAAGGACAAAGGCAGAGTGGATCCAGGGACAACCATGTTAGTATTGTGTAAACCACAGTAATGCAAACTGACTTTCTTTTATTTCTTCCATTCATCTAGATTCATTTTCCCTGTGCCTGTATTTCTTTATCTGCAGGTATTTTGAGGTGAAAATACAGCAATATCACTTCCATCTACTTATTTTAATATATGTGCTTCAAAGCACAGCAATAGTAAACAGAGATATGAAAAGATAGGCAGAAAGTCAGATGATATTTTAGGATATGATTCCTCTGAAGTTCTTTCTATTAGTTGGTTTTCAGTGGAGAAAAAGATATGGGATTGCAGAGAGGAATGTAATAACATGCAAAGGTCAAGAGGTACATGTCACAACCACTTGATTAGTCTCAGCAAATTTCAGTCTGACCTTGACTGGGTTTTCTGATGGTGATAATTGTCTGATCTGGACAGAAACTGTAGACAATACACGCTTCACAGCAGATAATGCTATCAGCATCTGTTACACTGACAAAATAAGGAAGCTCCTGCATTTTTACTTGGTAAATGTTTCTGCTTTTTCTCTTGATGATTTGTGCAAGAGGCATGACAGTCTAAAAATGACACAATGTATTTAGTTATATAATCAATACATTTAAATTGTCTTTTTTTTGAGTGTCTCTGCTTTAAAAGGCACAGTTAGCATAAAAAAGATCATTCTTTAATTGCATTTAAGTGCACTTCTAGCTGACAAGGAAAAGTGTGTCGGTGGTGCATTTCTTCCACAGTTTTTAGGTTATTTTTCTGTTTAATTGGGATTTAGACATTGGTCCGGACATTCTTCCTGCTGTGGTGGAAAACAGGATGTCTTTACGAATACACTGACTGGGTTTCCAGATCAGCATGATTTAAACATGTTTTTTATGTATTCTTAGTTAAAATGTCTCCCCGCAATCCAGTACTTCACATATTTAGCTTTACTATGTGTCAGCAGATAATATAGCCCTGGTGAGTGGTTTACAGAATGTCAATAATCTCATGTCTTTCTATTTTATTTGTTTTCTAACAAAGCAGTCCTCAGGCTGGCTAAACATTTATCAGGTGTGAACAGTTTTTGAGTAGGAACACTGAAAAACAAAACAGCAGGAACAATAACAGCTATGGTGATAATGGATTCAGATAGGATTGACTGAGCAAGTTTAAAAAAGAATAATATTAGGTTCCTCTGAGAAAAGTCCAAACATTTTTTCTTTTTTTTTTGCCGCTCTTTCAACCTCACAGAGAAGGACTTTGCAAGGGAAAAATCTATATTCCCCAACTGGTTGGCAAGTGTTTGGCAAGTGGTTGCTGGCAGTCACTAGTGTGAAATTCCTGGTAGTGCAGTGAAAACCTAGTTGCAATTTTCTTGGTCTCAAGCAGGTTGCCACAGTCGGCAGTAATTTTCACGGACAATGGCAACTACCAAACGTCTGCAAACAGAAAGGTGGCGAAGCTATAAAAGATCAATGCAAACCAGGAACGGCGACCATTGCCTTCAAAGTCAAAAGATGCAACTTTAATTACAGCTCAGAGTATTTTGCAAGTGTTGGCACAGAAGTTGACATCTGTCATGCAAATACCTGACAACCCCCTCCCCCCTTTTTGTCTGTATCTGTGTCCTTGAGGCTTCATTGTGTGTTGTTGTTTTGATTGTTTTCATCTGTGGCTTGTTATCCAAGTGTTTCCTATTCCCTTTAGTGTGTCTGTGTGTATAAATACTGCCATATTCCCTTTGTCCTTTGTTACAGTGTCTGTATAACCTCTTGGTGTGTTTCCCAGAATTTCTCCTCAATGTAGGTTACTTTGTTCACGGACTTTGTTTCTTTTGATTGCACACCAATAAAGGTGTGCTCTTTGTTTACTCTGTCTGCCTCCCGAGTGTGAATTTCCACGGTGGTTACTCCCAGTAGCAGAATTCATAAATGTGATGATGTTTTCTTCAGTTGTTCAAAAAATGCCCAAATTAGAAAAATCTGCTCTCAAGGATCAGAGCAGGAATTGTTTGGAAATGTTTTTCTTGACTGCATCTGAAAAGTATTTTATCATTTCCTATTTTTAATTTGTTGATAACTGTTTCTTGTGTTCACCTCAGAGTTTTTACCTGTTGTGATGTGGGGAATCAAAAAACACTGGGGATTATTTTTATGTTCACTCTAAAATTAATACTTGTTGTACTGGGAGGCTTAGTCCTGTGTTTGGGCTGGTCTTGTTTGTGTCAGTGTGCATGTGTAGGCTGCATGAGAGAGAGAGGGGGAAGAGAGAGAGGGGGGGGGGGGGGAGGGAGAGAGAGAGAGAGAGAGAGAGAGATGAGAACGGCCCCAAACCAGCAAACCAAGCCGGCCTCATTCTTGTTACATTACGCCCTAAAATTGGGATGGATACATCAAATCTGTCAACTGGGAAAGGAAGACGGAGAAGAACATTTCATTCTCAGGACCATCCTAATCCCTTTGACTGCTCTCTTCAACCCCCCGCTCCACACACACACACACCACATGGGCTGAACCTTCTGAGCATGCTGCCCCCATCACATCCACATTATTACACAGCAGCTAATCCTGTTGCCCAAATCCCACTACCTTGGACTCCTCTGAGAAAATCCTATTGGTGCTGCACATTTCTCCATATGATTTAGCATACAGGCATCCACTGTCCTCCAGACTGCCTTTGTCTCCTTCCAGCTTGCCTTCCCGGATGTTTTCTCCTGTAAATCACTCTCTAAATCCCTGCACCCCATCTATAATCAACAATGTCTCAAGTTTATTACTGCGTGCATTGTTGTGCAGAATATCTCAAGCAGACACAAAAAGCTAACAGACAAATGGGACACTCCGTGCCTTTCTTTGCCTGCCTTCCTGCCAGTCTGTTGTCTTGCTGCAACTAAACTTAGTGGTTTATTTATTGTTCTGTTTGTTTATTGATAGAGTTTTAGTGAAGAATTCATGAGGTCATATTCATTGCTGTGCAGCTCAAGTGTTCCTTTCTAAGAGAGAAGAGAAGATCACCTACATTCAATCTGCACAGCTTACTTCATAATTTATTGCGTGATGTGGGTGCTTGTGACATTTCGAGAGTGTGTGACTGTACTTGTATGTGGATGTGCAAGTTCAGGATTGTACACGTCTGTCCAAATGTGTGATAGCTGACAGGCTTCTCTCAGTAGCCAGATGATGTTTCAGTGTGTGCAGCACGGCAACTGCTCCAAGACTCCAGTGCCAACAGCATGGATTATGTTGTGTGTATGTAAATGAGAGTATGTGGAAGATATTCTGTGCTCTCGGCTCAACTAAATACCTGTAAGTGCTTTATTAACATCATGGGATTTCAGAAAGATTGCATGGATCGTTGCGCTTATGCCTTCTGTCTCTTACTCTGTCTGCATATATTTTCCAAAGCACTCCTATTTGTGTGTAAAGTCCCCATCCATAGCAAAGATATGTGTTTTCCAAGCACTTGGAAAGCATGTGTGTTCTAATGAGACTGACAACACCACTAAGCAGGAGCCATGCTGCATGCAGCTCACTGAGTAAGATAAAGAATGCTATCTTTGTGCCATTATCTTTCACTTATGAATCTCTGATGATCTATTTCTGCAAAAACAATGCCGAACAGTTGGATGACTTTTATCGCTTTAAGTAGTGACCTGCAGTCTTCCTTGTAGGGTAGCTTGTGCTGAATGTTGCCACGGGGCACAAAGATCCACAAAATGATTTGCTAGTGCTTGTAAAGCTTAAATCTGTGAGCACAGAGTAATAACTCAAGGTGACTCAGATGAGAGTTTTTGCATTTTGATCAACTCAGCCCTTCTCCAATCTGGATTTTGGCATTTGGATAGTCCTAAAACTGTAAAAATGATGGGAACAAAAATAGGTCTTTGACAAGTGAGAGCAATCCTCCACATTCACTCTTCCCCCTCAAAGTGTGTGTTAGCCCGTGCACCTATCTTTTTGAGGACCGGTTGGATTTTTGGATAGGTGTTAGAGTATCGCTGCCTGTGAGTGCACAAGGGTCTACTTGTTTCCATGTTTAAAAAAATCACATGGTGGGCACGATGCTCTTTGCACATGTCCTGAATAAAACAAGGCAGGAATGATTACTGCAGCTGTCTGTGTCTGCGTCAGAGTATTTACCCCTATAGACCTCCTGAGTGAGGACGCAGAGCAGCTGTAACTTAGCAGGTAAACAGGGCATGAATGTTGGGTGTAGTGTCAAGCACTTTCAGTTCTCAGGTAAAATGAGAAAAGTGATACATTTTAGCAGGTTCTTACTTTGTGTCACTCCTTCAAAGAGTGTTTAAGGATTAAACTTCACTTGATTAAAATTAGGTTAAGAAATTATCATTTTGCTGTGACATAAAGGACTATGATGCGGCATTTAAACAATACTCAGTTGATACTTAATAGTAAATGGATTGGTACACTCACTCACTCTCTCTCTCACACACACACACACTGCTAACATTCACATACATCTTGTCTAAGGATACTTCAGCATGTAGGCTGGAGACCAAGTCTCTTCTTTCCAAGTAGACTAACTGGTTTCTAGTAGTTGCTGTCTGTCACAAGGGTACGGCATTAAAAAACCCTCCTTGTGATTGCTTTGGTTCTTAGCAGATTGCCACAGTCACCCATAGTCTGCACTAATGACTCCTACATCTAAGTAAAATAACTAATATTAGACAACCCACTCTACCTCCTGAGCCACAGTCACCCAATAAAAAAGGGCCACTAATGAGAAAATCAAAGGAGGTGAAGAAGATATTCTTCTACACCAGTATCACCAGCCTGAACTGTTCATATAAGGCAGGATGGATCCATGCTTTCATGTTGTTAATGTTAATTAAGTTTTGACCCTACCACGCAAATATCACAGCAGAAAGGCTAGTCTTTTCCTGTGTACGCACCCTTTATGGAGTCAAGAAACACAATGTGTCAAAGACTGTCCTCACAAAGAAAGAAGTCCGTGTGTGTGTGCGTGCGCACGCATTTCTAACACATTCATTCTTCCCTCTTCCTTATTAACCTTCAGCCTGAACCCCCTTAGCCATCTTTCACTGAGTGGTCTCGGGTTATAACAAGTGCAACAGTTTTCATCTCAGTATAAGCCTGCAGGTAGGGTTGATTCTCAAAATGGGGAAACACAAACACTTGCTGAAGGTTTCATCAACCTCTGAAATATAAATTAATTGGGTGCATGGCAGCTGCAATGGAGGGACAGAGACCTTTTTAGTAACTTGCGGTTAACTGAGGAAGACAAATAGCCAGTTAAACTAAATGATATCAAGCAAATTTGGCCTCTGTTATTGTATCAAATCAACACTTACTGGTGTCAGCTATAATCAAATCACCTCTTTCTTTGCATATTTGTTGTTTCTGATTTATCACATGTGAAAGGACCATTTCAGTGATTTGGGAAGCTCTATTTTTGAGTGTGTTTGTGTTAATCCAATATGAGCAGGAAGGACTCTGGGAGCTTCACCCCATCCATCAGCGCTACCGTGCCATGAACCTCTCCACACACTTCACAATATTTAGATGATCATGAACTATGTGAGAGATGGTAAAAGCTGCTACACATTTGTTGTAAATGAGCTTGTCTCTGCGGAGTAAACATAACTCAGTGTGTGTGTGTGTGTGTGTGTTTGTAAGCATGCGTGTCTGATCGAATATTTCAGATGGAGCCATTTGTTCTCTCAGGCTTAGCAGATGTGGGCCCTGCAACTAATACAGTGGTGAAAAACACTTTGCAACATGCATGATTACCACCCATTCAACCGGCGTGAACTCCTGTAATCGTGTGATCCATCAGCTAATATACAGCATGTGCGGGACCCATGTGTGAAACCCATTGGGAATGCAGGCTGATGCACTGACGTACATTTGCAAATTTAACCCTCTTTTCTCAGCTGTTTTTGACGAAGTACTGTGAGTGTCACCCTGGAAAGTTAAACTGTTTAAATAAGTATATGCTCGATTATGTTATGAACATCAGTTATTGAAGCAATTAAGCACCATGTTATTATTTTCATCTTTACTTCAGCTACAAATGCTGCAAACTCGTACTGAAACAAAGACTACATTGATATTTAGAATTCCATTCAGTAAATGTGTTAGTAATTTTCCAGCAGCACACCTAATCTCTTGAACACACTTGAACACTACAAGCATGACTTATCCCGTTAACTGTTTCTCAAACTCTGATGTTAATTTACTCCAGAGGACTACAAGGACAAAGTTTGCATTCTTCAAAGTTAATAGAAACTAAGTTGTTGTTGCTGCAATAGATCATCACCAAAAACTTTGGCCTATTAGGAGATAGAAGAGAGATGAAATTTAAACTTGCCTCTGCCATGACAGCGTAGAGCTTTATTATAATATTATTAAATTAAAAAAATTCCAGTTCAAGTGAAAAAGATTGTTTTCCTGTGTTTTGACAGAGCAAACCTCGTGTTTTCTGTGTACATGAGTTTTTGGGGTTTTGCAGGTTTGATACTAACTCAAAGACATTGTTTCACATCTCCCGGTGCCCATCGTCCCTGTTACTCCCTCTCCTGCTGTCTAGTATTAAAGCAGAGGTGTCTCATAATCGTCAGTTTCTCCTGTCACATAAAATCATTTCAGTATATCTACTGCATGTAAATTTACCCAATCTCCCCTGACTCTTGTACTGAAGAGCTTGTCATTCTTTCCTTTTTCTTTTTTTTTTTTTTTAACAGAAAAAATGTCAACAGAAAGGAGTCAAATAGGAGTCACAGCCCTATGTTTTATTCATTGTTGCTCCTCGGTTTGGCTGTGTTTTCACTTATATCACTTGTTTTTATAGACCATTTCAGCAGAGAGTTCATATCAATCAGTGCTCCACCATCTGCTGATTTAGTGATTGGAGGTTGGTCATATGGTCCCCAGGGAGCAGGGACCCTCCTTGGGCTCTGGGGCTGCCTGCGAGGCACCCTAACCAGACAGAGTCTCCAGACAGTCTCCTCAGGCTATGGTGTGACCCATAACCCACCCAAGCATTGTCATTTAAAAGAGAAATGGGTGCTTATTGTGGTTTGCTTTATTTTTGAAACATTTAAATCAATTAGGTGCAAAATAAATTATTCAAAATGGCTGTGCATGCAAAATAATTGACATCTGACATCCCTACAAGCATCTCAAAATAAAACCTGTTCCCAGCCTTGAACAGTGTTCGCAGGTCTTCCTTTCAGGTTGTACACACAGGCTCAGCAACCTTGAGCAAAAAGATCAACTGTGCCCTGTGTTTTTCTTTGTTTTTTCTTTTTTTCAAACATGCTGTAATAATAGAAGGCAACTCGGTTGCTATCAACCTTTTTCCAGCTGAAATCAGCAGCAGAACAACAGCGAGTTCATTCATTTAGACTGACAAAATCAAACTGCCAACATTAAAGTGAAGAGGACAAAAGGAAATAGACTTTGGAAAATTAAGGGAGGCATCTAATTGCATTTTAATTCAGTTAAGTTCACTTTCAATTATTGAACAAGTTGAGCCTCCTACACTTCCCCAAACTCTTTCACACTTCCATGTTCCATTTATCACAGTATTTTTGATGAGCTTCTGCACAAGGAATAGAATAAGATTTTTGTGTGTTAGAATGTAACAGATCTTCTCACTCAGTCGGAGTGATTTTATGAGGTGTGTATTTTTTTTTCACTTCCACAATAAAACATGTTCCATTTCAGCAACCACGATAATAAATCCAATAAAAAGAAATTTAATGCAACATCAACTCGTAGTGCCACAATTACTGCTGAAGAAAGTATGACTGTCACGTCTGATAAACTGAGACGCACCATTTGTAATTTTATATACAAATAATTTTATATATAAGACATATATATACATATATGTATATATATGTATATATATATATATATGTATATGTATATGTATATATATATATATATATATATATATATATATATATATATATATATATATACATATATATATATATATATATATATATATATATATATATGTATATATATATATATATATATATATATATATATATATATATATGTATATTATATATAAGATTTCAGCAAGATCTAAACTAATGTCTTAGTCTGTCTCCGTAAACGTATGTGTGTGAGGTGCTGGTGGTCCCTACCATACCATGGATATCTATATTCAGTGTGTGTTTTTGTGTGTTTCCTCTTGCCTCACTTCTCCTTACTCCTATCTCCACCAGCCAGCAAGACACTTAACATCTGGATAGGGACCCAGGTATGGTGGATAAAAGCCCCAGAGGAGAGAGTGAGAGAGAGAGAGATAGTCAGAGAATACAAGGTGCTTATATGTCTGAGCGTCTATCCATGAGTAAATTGCAAACTGAGGGTTTTGTGTGAATTCATGCCTGTGGGGGAGGGTGAATTTATTTGGAGATACATATATGCACTAGGTGCAGAGACGCCAAGGGAGAAGCGCAAGCAATGCGGAGGTGAAAAAGAAAAGCATGTTGCTATGAGTGGTTTTCTGGATTCAAACGAGTAACCTCTAGCTCTGTCAGTGCATTAAATGACTGAGAGCCAGTAGGCATGTAAATGGATGATGAAAGGCAGGGGATGAAGGGTTGAAAATGTAAAGACGAGGAAGAAGGAGAGGCGAAAGTGAGTGGGAGACAGCCAAGAACAGCTGGGGAAATTGGGAGGGATGAAGAGAGAGGAGATGACCCTTAGGGAGTCCCTTCTCCCACATCAATTATGAAAGTGTGTGTTTGTGTGTGTCTGCGTCTGTGAGGAAAGCTCCTGCACAAATGTGCTGGTCGTGTCCATCTAACCCTCCCTGCAAAGACACAAATGCTCCAATCAACCTTATTCCAGCACTAAACTTTTCTTTCTTTGAGGGGGAAATCATTACCGCTGCAGCACAAAGACACAATAGTTCAAATTTGCAGTTAAATGAAGTGGTGGGAAAAGTAATCAGATACTGTGGTTACAATTAAAATAAGAAAAAATACATTATAAGTAGAAAGGTTCAAGCTATCACTCATTTGAAATTGGTATGCTCAATAATATGTATTTAACTCTTTATTTGAACTCTTGTGCTGTACCATTATTATAGCTCAGTATAATTGCCAACTGTTATAACTTTGTATTGCAAGAGGGTTTTTAAATTATAATTTTACGCACCAACATCTACTTAGGTGTTTCAGAAGAGGTGTTTCTGATTGAATACCTTCTCTCATCTCTGATTGCTGATGCAATAACATATGAGCAGCATTTTAATGAGGTGCCTGATTTTAATGTTACATTTACCCAGCAATATATAAAAATTTCAACATTTGAAGAAATGTTAATTTCCACTAATGCATTTATGCATCTCATTACTTGTATGCTCACTGCATGTTTATAACATTTTAGTATATTATTTTGCTCATTCCTTAAAGTGTTAGAAAGCAGTTTGCAAACCACAATCTTAGACCTGTGTACATCACAGATGTGTCCTGCAGCCACCATAAGAGTCCAGCTCACAGGTGACCTCACCCAGTCACACCAGTAAAAAGTACCCCGCAGCTTCACGTTAAATACAGCATCCACCACCGATTTTATGTTCTAAAGAAAATGGTTTTCGAATCCAACTTGCTGAGATTTAGAGTCTAAAATAATCGAAAAAATGAAGAAAGAGTAAAATTATAGACTGCGGGTCAAATATGGCGGGTTGAAATTCATTACATGGCAGGATGCCAAATGATGATTTTCATTTGCAGCAAAGCTTTTTGCATAGAAATTAGGCATTGATTTCATCCTGCGCCACTTCATCACTTATGTGGCTCCACTTACTCAGCCCTGACATGTCACCGGGAGCAGGGCTGTTAGCACAGCAATGAACAACGCGTAATGGTGGTCCCCATTCACAAATTGTGTTTAAAGCCCACAATCACTGTTTGAAATGAAAAGCTTTTAAAACACGTGTGGGATGGAAGACGTGCCGTTTGAAAACTGGAAAGCGTGTGTGCGTGTATGCATGTGTGTCTTCTTGTGTTTATGTGCGCTTCCATTCGTTGCACCTTTGCTGATGAACTGTCAGCAGCTTCCCCGCCCTCACAGCTTCCTCAGTGCGCTCTCTACAGAGGTCAGTACAAAATGTCAAGTGTGACGGATGCTCCCTTCACAAAAAGTACGACCCTTGACCTCTCATATAAGGTCAGTATGGAAACCAAATAACATTAAAAGTCCATTCGGAGCAAGCGTAAATGGTTCTCATTATAGAACAATTGGTTTCTTGGTCCAATAATCGCAAATAGAGATCAGTACACAGATTTTAGCAATTCATCAAGTCTTCTGCTCTCATGCATATTAAGGAAGAATCAGATGGAGGCTATTGCTCCATTCATATTCATGTGGTAAGATTGAGAAATACTGGGGAGGTGGTCATTTGAATTTCAATAACATGTCAGAAAATTTCAGAATTAAAATTCCAGATGAAACCGTTTCCTATAACCTCATTTGACAGTTCATCCAGATCCAAGAGAATACATTTCCACCCATCCACAAAAACCATCAGCAAACTGTCACAAACACAGACCGATCCTTCACCTTTTAACCGCCAACTTTGAAATGATTCATCAGTTTGAGGATGATTAGTCTGCATGTGTGTTTATGTGCGCGTCTGTGTGTGAGAGAGAGCAAGAAAGAGAGGTTGAGGTGGGGCTGTGGAGTCCAATCTGGCATACAGTACGAATTTCCATCTGGAGTGACAGGAAATCAATGTGGAAGTTCAGACATTTGTGCTCCAGACCTGGATGTAGCTGAAGCATAATCACCTCACCGCTGACCTTCAGGGATCAGGAGAACTTACACAGGCACTGACATGTGTGCATTCATGCACGTATAATATGGATAGGCAGACAAACACACAGTAGCTTGCACATATACACACACACACACACGATTAATGAATTTCTTCAAAAGCTGCCTCTCAGATATGCATCCTGTTTTAAATCTCCTTCTATGAGAACTACACTGACACGTTGACCTAACTACTCCATAAAATGCATAATAATAATGCAGGAATGGAATAAAAAAGGTCACTTTCTTCCCCAGAATATGAAACATTCATTGGATGAGTGGCCTTTTTGAAAAAAATCATTATTATTAGTTGTTAATAATCATGGTTGACAAAACTTTGCAGTTCAGTATTTCAGCATCTTTCAACTTATTGTTTTGTTTTGTTTTTCACTGTAAGCATTTACTGCTTGTGTTTAAATTGTGATTCATATTTTACTCGTTTGTTTTTAACTTTGAATTACAGGATTTCTGATCACATGTGAATGGAAATCTTCATATATAACCAGCTCAGTGAACAGCAGAAAACCTCCCCCACAAAATAATCATCAATCAGGCTGAGTTTGGCTGATGGAGTTATGAGATATGGTGAATTTATTAAGTGCCACAGAGTTTCATGAGTCAGCAGGTCAGTCTGATGTGGAGCCAAACAAACATCACTGCACATTGTTTTAAAAGGTTTTCAGAATGAAATGCTCAGATAATCCAAATTGTTTTAGTTAATATTGAATGCAGCTGCAGTAAAAAGTATTTGGGGACACCAGTTTTTCGCTAATTAGACAGGGCAATTAATTTAAACCCTAAATTTGTCCTCAAGTGTTTGAAAATTGTAGTACATACACAAACACACACATACTGTCATTCCCCAGGAGGGGAAACTGATCTCTGCAGTCCTCAGAGAAGAGATGGTCATACCTGCAGCTGAGACACCACTGATTACAGCCCAGAGTGGCAGAAGGGGACAATCACATGCGTGTGCATGTGTATTGAGGTTACAAATACCCAGCAGCTGTGTCCTATTGCTCTGAGGAATAAGTGGCAGGTTGGTGACTGAGCTGATAAGAGGGAGGAGGAACAGGAGTGAGTTGTAGGGATGTGATAATAGGGTGGAGCAAGAAAGATGATGCAATAGTGGTGAGGGGAGGTGAGGAGATAGGTAGAAACAATAGATAGAAATACAGCTGAGTGTGGAGGGCTTAAAAAGTGATGCAAGGACAGATACAGTCTGCGGATGCATATGAATAATACAAATATGTTACTGCATGCCTGTGATTTTCTAATATAATTGCTTGTTTTGGTATATTTGAGAGTTTTGACTTCTGATAGTTGTAGGCTAAAGTCTCTGATAATCAACATACAGTATGCAACATACATAAAGGTACATTTTGTCACATATCAAGCTCTCTTAATGGAAAATAAAATCTCTTTAAGAGTTGCTTCCTTGCTGTGGTACAATAATTGAAGAGACAAGTACAAAAATGGAGAAAAAAAATTAAAACAATCAATTTAAATGTATGCTGATGAAACATGCTTTGTTGAGATAGCGTAAAATTGACCTACTTTTTATATGCTATAGTAAAGTCGATTCTTGGATACATTTTGTTGAAAAAATGAAGAAGGAAAGAAGAATACATACTTTCTTCATATGTTTGGACATATATTGAGTTCAAACCTTGGTATAATTCATTACTGGAATAACTGGAGATTTTCCTACATGCATTGCCTCCACATACACACAGTATGTGTGTGTGTGTGTGTGTGTGTGTGTGTGTGTGTGTGTGTGTGTGTGTGTGTGTGTGTGTGTGTGTGTGTGTGTGTGTGCTTTATCTCAGCCACACCCAGGCAGACCAGATGGCCTGAATTTTACCTTCCCATCGGTGATTATGTGATTATGGCTTCAGGTAATCCATGCAATTATCACCAACATTGAATTGAATTAAACATAGACATGCACCCCCTTCGCCCCACCCCCATCGTCAAGGACCATACAGCATCAACATAGGTGGTGACAAAGGTAAACCCGGACACGGTGGAACATCTCATATTACTCGTGTCTGGGCTTTGCTGGAAACAAAATGAGCTAATATTGTTATTACCAGCTTCTGTAAAACTGAAAATTATAACAATTTGGAATTATCAAACTCAATTAAATCACTTGTACCTTGTAAAGATGATGACAATTAACTCTGCACTTCTAACATTTAAATGTTTTAAATTGAAATGTCCAGACCTCACTTTCACACAGGCTAAATTGGTGCTTGTAGCTTCAATAAAGAGATGGTGGTTCGTCTATACCGTGGACCTGTTGGGTTTTATTTTGTGTTTCACTAACTGCGTCACTGCTTGAACAGACTGTGCAGATGGCCCGTTCTTCTCTGGTTCTGTGTTTGTGATGACTTTGACTGAGGCGGCAGCAATTAGCCAAGATCTGCACAAAGCCTCAGCTGCAAAAGGTAAATTAATTGGACAGACATTATGACAAGGACAAATTTGTTCAGACTGTGGTAATCTTCAGACTGAGCTCAGCCATTTTAAGAGGCGGGGCTGTGGGCTCTGATTGGCTGATGGACAGTCACAGTTTAATTACATACTGAGGAAACATTCAGAAAAAGACATTAAATTAAACATGCTCCAAACCTCAAAAAGAAAATGCTTTATAAACATAAGGTAGAGAAAAAAAACACATAGAATTTTAAAAGCTCAAAGTATGTTTCCCAAAGTTTGGACTCACTGAGGTGCAGTTATAACACAGATATGATCTATATATATATATATATATCATGAACATCTGTTGTACGTACGGAGCGTTGACAGTGGCAGACATGACACACACTCACCGCACACAGCCACTCAGCAGCTAGCCAAAAATACAAGACACCATGATGCTACCTTATTCCTTCAGTGGCACATAAGTACCATCTTTCAAAAGTGTTTTATCAGCAGGGGACATTTGGTGTTTTTATCATTAATTTAAATACCACAGAAATGGCTATGTTGTGTCAACTGTCCCCACTTTCAAGTGTGCAAAAGTTAATTAAGTACTGACTTATTTGCTATTAACCACATCTCTTTTCCTTCACACATAAAAGGCCAGTTGGTGTCCAGACTTTACTTTAGTCATCTCTTCATTTGTTGTGATTGAAGGCAAAAAAACCAAAAAAACAACACACACATTAAAATGGAGACTGTAGATCTGAAAGAAAAACAGTTCATTGAGAAAAAGAGGAAGCAGAAAAGAACCTTAGTGCAGAAAATCTATATCAAGGAGCGCGACGTGGAAGGTTTGAAGGAAAAAAGACACAGCTGGCTGAGTTCAGAATAAACACAGGGCAGATCGCCCACATAAAGCAACTGCAGCTGATGACAGAAAAAATTTCTTTGAGCTGTGAAGAAGAAACCCCAAACCAACAAACAATACTCAGTGACATCACCACCAGAGAGTGCAGATGTGAAAGCATCACAATCAAATAACAGCTATCAAATACTGGGTGTGCCAGCTGGTTCCTTAGCATCATGCTTACCATTAAAGGATTAATCCCTGAAGTGCTTTCGAAATAAGATTTAAAGGACACACATACAAACCACCATAAGTCAGATGTTCATATGAGGTTTTATCTGTAAAACAAAATGTATTTCATCTGCAGTTCCACTCTTTTTGAAGACATTTCTCACTGTTCGTCATGCCGGGTCGTGTAGTTGAGGAAAGGAAGCACTCAGCTGCTACCCTTAAAGGCTTCAGATCTTTCCATGTATGTTTACACACAAGGGCTGTGGGTCTCATCCTTCATGTGTTAGATTCAAACTGATTTGGGATCAGGTCTGAAAATCTGAATTAGAAACGGACCTTTGATGGCCAGCATGGCAAGAAGGAAAGAACTCAGCAAGCCAGACTTATTGCAGTATTCAAGAGCATTCGTGCAACTAGGGCATCAGCTGGGACTCTGATATCTGTGGTCTCTCTGTTCCGATGATGGTTTTCAAATGAACCAATAGCTGGAACATAAAATAGAAATCTGTTCTATATCACTTGAAATGTAAAATGTTGTTGCCCCTTTGCATGCGAGGCTATATCTGAAACACTTGGGACTGCATCTCTAGAAGAAGAGTAAGATTAAAAATGTTATTTATCGTGTGATGGAAAGTTTGTTTTGAAATGTTTTGCCCACACCTGCTTTAAATTGCTTCGCCTACTTCTTCTCACATTTCTTAGAGCTGCAGTACTTATGTTGGATTTTGCTTATTGAAAAAGCCTCCCTCTTGGGAGCAGAGCGACTGCTTTAAGTGGCCACATCTGTGGTTAGTAAAATATCCCTTTTCTGATATCAGAACTGCAGTTTGGGACGACTGCCACCACTACACACGGCTGCATCTGCATTCGCACATGCTGAGCTGATATCACGGCGAGGCTGTAATGTGTGAAGATATGGGAGGTGGATCATCTGGAAGAGGGGATCTGCTTACGCAGGTCTGTATTTTAAGAAAACTGTTTTTTTGTATATTTCTCCCGGGAACACATTTTGGAAAATGGGGAGCCTCCTTATGATGGAAAAAAACATCTGATTTGCACACATATGCTTAAAAAGATATGTAATGATATAATTATGTGTATAATCGTTTAAAACCAACCATAAATCTTTATGTGGAAACAATCATTTTGCTTTCAAACACGTGATTCTCTCCTTCATTTGCACGATAAATCTGAGCCATAAATGTTCCTTTTATTTGCACATCTACAGCTATCCCTGCAATATCTTTCTGCATTACCTGCTTCTGTACTTGAATTCATCTCCTTTTTACATCATATCTTGGAGAAAATAACTTCCGATGACCTTTCCACTCCTCTCTGTACACTAAAGTAATTGCAGTCTTGTGGGCGTGTTTCAGCATAACCCATTCCTCAGTCCGAGGCTGACTCCTCTCGACTGTGTCAGAGCCAAAGATGTTACACAAGCACACAAGCATCCTTCCCACGTACTGTAATATTTTTCTCACTCATGCTGCTGTTTCAATACTCAGAGCCGTTGAACTCCTCGTCTCTTCCTAACACAGTTTCAGTGCAGTTCACAAAATGGTCACGAAGGCTCCTCTGCCTCTAATTCCATCCAAATATGATCTACTGAGGACATATTTGCACTAATATCAACTTAAAAGAATTTAGCCTTCAACATAATAATGATCAATTCTTCATCCAAGCCAAAGATGGTATTGCTGGCATGTCACATATTTTATTTTGACTCTATTACAAACAAGCTCAATTATATCCAAAATAACCTTTCTGTGCCAAAGATATTTAGATAGTTTGTGCCTGTCCGTCTCAACATCAAGACTGTTCTTTTCAAGTTGTAACTCTCAGCGAGACAGAGACCGAGTGAAATGATTATCATGACAAGCCTTTCACTTTTTCAGTTTTATAAAGCTTAATGTGGATGTCTGAGTCAGACAAACCAGACAATCTCCTTAGACAACAGTTGCCAGGTGTCACGAGTTCAGACAGTTTTCTTTTCAAACATGTAAGGCGGCTGAAATGCTATTAAGGCACTCTTGATCTTTGCTGAAGCCATAGAATAACTTGAATCATGAAACTACTTTTTTCTTAACAAGATGTTCTGACCCAGTGGGGATGACTGGTGGCTCAAAGCCTGCTTACAAATCCCTTTGTGATCTCAGCAGGATGTTCTTGTTTTTTAGGGTATGGCTGCTAAAAGAGAAGAGTAATCACACTCGCGAAACAACATGTTTCTTTTTACTCTTGTGACTGACAAGCCCAAGCAATCTCATCCAACAGCAGCTATCAACAGCCATATATTTCCTGGATGAATGACCACTGTGTAAGATGAATGAATGACTGCAGTCTTCGACAGGAGGTCTTTCCAAATGTGCATCATGGCTGTACAATGGCATGAGCTGATCTGTAAGTCCACCAGAGATTTGCAACAACAGCATCTCCAGAATATATATGTTTGTTTTTTCTGTCTAACAGCACCTGGAGCCAATTTCCCACCTATCCAGCATTACTAAGTTTGACTCATATGTTTATGGTGTCAGTATGATGAAATATTTTGACTTTGGTGACTTCCTTTCCATCTTTCATTGCCACTGATCTATAAAAATCACTTGCCAATGTTTCCCACAGGAGTTATTATCACTTCAGTCCTCATGTGTAGAGCAATAGTCCTTTTTAACGTATCCAACAGTTTGATGTTTGATTGAGTACTTGAACTAATGGCATACACATCAGTCTCAGTTAGGGCTATTTGTCATCACTGGCAGACTGCTGATATTGTGACGACACGGCATACTGACGCTGCAGTGACCTCGCCCGTGCACGAAGCCCAGGTACAGCGGTGGAAATAATTATTTGATCCCCTGCTGAATGTTGACGTTTTCTCACTTACAAAGAAATGAGCACAAATTCATGGTAGTGAACTAACGATTTGATTCCCAAGCAAAACATGACATAGTGCTTGGTGGATATGGAGGACAAGCTCACCCATGTGGTGTGTACTCTGTCTCCAAAGTCGCTGAAATGGTCTATTGGAAAGATGAAATCCAATACACTTTCCAGCAACATTGCAGGAGTTGCCAGATCATTGAAGTGTGGGGCCTGAAGCAGCGTTTGGGACTCCTACTCTAGATTTTTTTCTGTTGTGATGGACTCTTGAGGCCTTTCCCACATATGATTATTGCCACAATGTATCAGAGGTTTGAAAGTAGCATTTTCCTTCATTTTTAGATGAGCTAACCACCAAGGTTAACAAGCCTTGTCTACCCAATCCCAGTTGGCTGGGCTGCCGCCAGATGGGATGCTGACAGGCTGACTATTTCAACCATAGGTGAAGCCCTCATTCTGGGCCAGAGCAAAACTGGGAACAGTGGCAATTAAGGGACTACTCGATTTTCTCCAGAGCTCTGAACTTACCAAACCAGAGCCGAAGCCTCTGGCTACAGTTTAATATTGTGCCCAGGACAATTTGTCCTGGTAGGTTGAGTTCGGAGTCCTTTATTCTTTGTTATTCTAATAGTGAATCTGATTCCTAGAGATATTTTTATTTCTTTGATTTCAGTCTTTACTACATAATTGTTAGCATGCTGTCTAGCCTTATTGCACTGTTGATTTGCAGCTGCTGTGGAGTTATGTATTTTTGGAGATCTGTTTATGATTTGCTGTGCTGGTATTTTTGAATACCTGCGTTCATCTGTCTCTGTGTTCATATTAATGTGAGTCTCTTGTCTGATAATTTGTCTTTTTACTTATTTCTTCCACTTCCTGTCTGTTGTCTCATGATTTTCCTGATTATCATCACTTGTGTATGATTGCTTGCACCCATGTCTCACCACAATCTTGTTTGCCCTTCTGTGTATAAAAAGCCCCAGCTTCCCCTTAGTCTTTGTCATGGCATCTGTTATATTTCTCCATGTCTCTTTTCTGTAAATAGTCTTGTGTTTTCCTTATATAATACTGGGTTGAAGTTTTTTTGTTTTTTCCTTGGACTTTATTCATTCATACTCCTGTTTCCAGCCTTATTACAGTAAAAAAGGCCAATCTTTGGTTATTTAGACAAATATTTCACTCCTATACTTAACAGGTCACATTATCACTGGAATGTGGTGCTATCATCCTGATATTAGCCTAGATCAGAACTGCACTGTGGAACCTCACAGACCCATATATACTGAAATTCATGAATCAAATTTCAAGCTGGGTGCAGATTTGCTATATATTTTATCTGCACATAACTATTTGTATCGTTATCTGAAGAAAGCTTTTCTCCATTTAAAAAGGAATCTGTCTCTAAATGTTCACCAACCGCTTTTTTCATCTTTTTTTCACACTCCTTCTCTCCTCAGTTGAATGACTGGCGCTTGAAGAGGGGAGTAAAAAGTAAACAGCCATGAATCCCTTTGATACTTAATCATTGATGACAGCTTCATCAATTTTCTATGTTGATGTTATCCTGGAAATTTGGTCAAGCAACAGCGAGAGCAACGCCGGGGCAAGGCCTCTGCAAAATAAATACACAGTGAAAGATGATATAAAATAAACCCAGACAAAGGATTAAAAAAGATAGAACTTAACTAAAGAAAGATGTTATTGTACGTTTTCACAGGGACGGGAAAGACCGGATCACAACCCCTTCAGTGTAGATGGATGAAAAACCTGTCAGCAAATTAACAAATACGTGACAGCTTTCACACATGCGTGTTTTCACTTCTGTCCCCTGTGGCAGATGCCTGAGAGGGAGGAAGGAGAGACTTTCAGCAAAGTACTCTTATGACCTCTTCCTCTCACATTTTTGTTGACTGCAAAGACATAAAACAGGTTTTGGGGAGAGGACTACAATGACAGTTCAAACAAAAAGAAACCAAGTCCCTCTATTTAAGCTGCTCTTGTTTTATTGCTTCTCGGTCTGAAGGATCAAACAGCTTCTCTGCCTGCATTGACTTGTTTGGCATAGACTGTGTGATGGCAATTTTACACACGTTGACAAAATGATAGACATTTTTTAAAGTGTTCATGTTGATGTGAAACTGTGGCACTATAAGGCAACCACAGGTGTCACTAATCACAATAATTAAGGCTCACTTCCTAAACAGAACAGAAGCTCCATTGATGTCAGCAGTAAATAGTGGTTACAAGGTCTAATTTTCTATTTAAGCAGTGATTAGGGAGGAAATTGTTTTGTGACAATGAAATGAAAATATTTTAAAAATTCATTAGATGATATATAAGAATAAGTAGTGTATTACTCACATCTGATAACTGCATTCCAGGGGGTTATGAGGTTAGCAAAAGAAAAATAAACTCTACTGTAATAGGAAATAGCATTAATGATGATAATCAATCAAATAGTAAACACATCTGACCAATGTTTGATTGTAGGAATATACAGAGCTGCATGAGATAACTGTGAAAAAGTAGAGAAACCTTGGTTGTTTTCTAACCTCTGCACGCCCGGCTAATTACTTCATGAAGTGAACGTTGGATTGGTTTCAGAAACGAATGATTGCTGGATTCATTTCCCCCAGTTCTGATACCAAAAGGCACAGAGGAAGGAGGTTTCAGATGCCGTTCCAACATCTGATGAGCAGTCAGACGAGTCGAAGCATAATGATGTTATGAATATTTGCAATACTGAAGGTTTTGTCACCCCAGTTGCGGCTCTTGGTTCCTCCTGTGATGGCGCCATTAAGAGGAGCTCTTTTCCCATAAATTATGAATTTTACCCTTGAAATGATCACGATTTCTTTCTGCTGCTGATTGTACCAACAGTGCTGAAGTCAAGCCATATAACAGAAAGTCAGAGCTAAAGCTTTAAACTTTTCTAGACATTACCCAGTGGAGGTGAATATTAGATTAATCCAATACAGTCGACTTGGACATTTGCGGCCTTGCCTCTGCCAGCTCCCGAACAAAGTCTGTCTGATGTCTGATAGAGTGCTTGTGAGGACTGCAGCCAGCTAGTGTCTCGCCTCCTCCGTCCTGTGTCCATCCCAGCATTATCCTCGCTTAAAACAAATGAAATATTTCCACTGGCAAGAACTTGTGGTGGTGTTTGTGTGTAAAGAAGATCAGTTTCAGACAATGTCCTGATCTGGAGTTTATGTGTGAAATCAGCTTTACGTCTGAACACAAATACAAACCGTCTTCTGTGTTATCTCACTGAGACTTGCAAAACAGATCCTCAGACGTCAAGCTGATAGTTTTGTTAATTTTGTTAAAACTGTCATTCCCGCAAAGATCTGTTTCACATTCCCTCAACAGTCCCTCTACGCCAGTTTACAGCTTTGGGAGTGAGTTGTTTATGTGCAAACGCAGTGATGAGTCTGTCCTGTGCAAAATTAACAACATATGTGAATTCATAAATCAAATGGCATTTCCCATTTCTATCTTTGTCACCTCAGTTGTGGTTCTTGCAGGGTGACACAATTTATAGAGGTTGCACTCCCATAAATTCTGTCTTTTTGGTTCTCTGTACATTTTTGGCCACATTTCCCTGCTGCAGAGTGCATCTACTCTGGTGGCAGTCTTTATCGCACTAAGGGCTTGTGCAGTTACACTATTTGTTCCACGCTATATATACATATGGTGTTCAGATCAGGCCAATCGTAGCTCTGAGCTGTGACTATGAAAACACCAGACATGTTTGTAGAAAATGTTGAAATGCCATGGAACAAAAATAATTGGATGGAGCTGTTTTGCTGTTATTTTTCACCCCTCAAAGAGGCCGACAACACTGAGAAACCAGGTCACAGATTATGACTGTGGTATGAAGTTGATTGGCATCTTCACTCAACATTTGGAGGGTGTTTTCTCCTGGCCACTGAAAGCAAGTTTCTCCCCACAAACACAGTTTCACAGGATTATCCTTGGAACTCCTGGCAATATCAGCCAGTTAAAGCCTTGTGCTGGTGGTGCATGTGGGTTTCAGCTTTCTCTCCTGCTGGTGTGCCTTTTTGGGTTATCTCCCTTTTTCTTATGGTCATTATGCTCTTAGTGAATATATGTGTGAGTGTGTGCACATGCCACTGTGGATAAGACCAGAAGATGAGGAGCAGACTTCCATCCCAATTCTCAGAGCTCCCCTCCAACATCACCCATGGGCTTTGTTTTGATCTCCTCACCAGCCATTCTCCACAGCCACCTCTTAAGCCCCATGCATACTGTACTGAATGTGTGTGTGCAGGGCCACAGGGATGAATGCACAGTGTCCCCTTAAGCCTTTTGTGCTCCAAATTTACACTGTGTTGCCCTTATTCCCCCTCCCAATTTCTCCCCTGCTTGTACGTCAGCGTATGCAGTTCAGGGCTTATAACAGCAGAGCAAGGCTTGGCTCTTTCCCCTGTTCACTTTGCCATCAGAACTCTCAGAGGTATACTTCTCTTGCTGCTTCTTTACAGCCTAAGGCTTTTTTCAAAAGCGTGAGAGACAGTTGCTCTCGCCCTGGTTCCTGCAAATCCTTGCTGAGACTCTTCGGCTGGATACTTTTTGGGTTCAGAGAAGTTTGAGCTGAATGATGCATGATTCAGTGCACTGGAAATCATACAAGAATAGGCTGTTATCGCCATGACAGTGTTCGGCATGCTATGCTGCATCTTTCTGCTTTCTCACTGAACCATCATATCATAACACCCTTTAAAGGAAATTTTAATGGATTCCTGGTTAAAGTAAATGGACCGGGTGCAGGCCGGGAATTCTAGAACTTAACATTGTATAAATATGGACAAAAAATGAGAGTGGCTACTGGTCATACAATGATTCACTGTATTGTAGTTTAATACAGTGACTCTCATTTTCACAGTTTTGTGTCTGGATAAGGTCATAATCTATTTTCTTCCATCTATTTTTATGTTTTTGTATTTCCACATTCGACTCTGTTTTCTGTGGCTGCCAGACTTCATGATTCAATTGCACGAGCTGCTTGGAGGCCTATTTCATTGTTTAAACCTTTCCAGGTTTCTCCCACTTCACAACAAGGCCACCTAAATGCCTTAAAGGTACATTTAGTGATGTTTAAGTGCTTGAGATGTGTTAATGTGCTTCCTACAAGGGTAAAATGTCTCTAGTGTACTTTTATGTATTCTACAAGGCAATAATGTCTGCTCTGCACTGAATTTTGGCCAGCATCCAGATTATTGCAAGACTTATTTCAGCTTAATATGAATTACTGTAGACAGTGTTTAGTGCACAAGGCACCAGGTGCCATGTGAAATATTGCTGCTGCAAGAGATCCTCCACTTAGTATGGATTACTGCTGTGGTCCTTACTGCCACTCTTTTTTTATAATAATTATTCCATTTGCTTTCGAATTGATAACATATGTATTGTTTGGCATTATATGTCATCAAGAACTTAATGAAGGTACAGAAAAAGTAACACCATCAAAAATTAATCCAGTATTTGATTAATATTTTTGTTTAATTGTAGGGGTATCTTGTGGGGCTGTTTACAGCACAACAGCAAAAACAGGGCAAGGTCACAGGAAAATAATTTTTGTTTTCAAGGAGTCCCAGATTCTAGAATTCATAAAGACAGAATTACTGGGCACATGCAGCCATATGCACAGACAGCGTAATAAACAGAAAGGAAAAATGTTCTTTGAGATAAATATGGAGACGCAAGGTTAGGCTCTAATTTACTTCATACATCTACATTTATTTGACAGAGTGGTGAAATTATGTTAAGCAGGTAAACAAAAGCCCCCTTGCATTCTGACTTTTTTGTTCTGGCTAACTGGTTCTGGCAGGTTTTAACAGCTCTGGCTAGCTAGCTAATTAAGCTGACACTGCTGCTTTGAAGTGTTTGCCTCCAGACTACTTTTTGGTGTTTCAGGCTGGCTTTTTAACAGAAAGTGTTGATGCTGCAGTGTAGAGTGTCTCTGTTATTTAACTTTCACATAATCTTTTTTAGCTTCCGCCTCCCTTTTTTATCCAAATGTGTTTGATATATCTGGTCGTCACATTGAACAAGATAAGGCGTTATAATGAGGATTAAGAAATATGCATATAATATAATGCTATCTAAAGGGTAAAACTGGGTAAAGCAAACTTCCCCAAATGCAGAAAAAGAAAGAGAAGGATGACGTTGATATGACCTTGAATTAGATCCAGGAGCATATTTCCCAACCTAACCTGGGATTTACTTATTTTAAACATGAGCCTTCATGTTTTTTTGCATCATCCCAGAAATTTGAAGTAGCCTGTACATGCATCAACATGCATCTAAAGCACACCTAAGTCAGCTGGGAGCATGGTGATTTCATCCATCCTTTATGTACAGTCTATCCCTGCAGTATTTATTCCATAATATTATATCCATGTAACTTTATCACTCCTTGTATTTACTGCTTGGAAACATGGTAGCTTATGATCTGTTTCCTTGTCATTTATTTTTCACAATTTTTCAGCAATACAGGAAATATGTAAATAAAAATAACCCCAAAATTAAACAGATCTACTACTCCCGCTGCCACCTGTCATTAAATGACATCTTCTCTCTCATAGTGAGAGAGAAGGCTCTCCTTTTTCTTTTCATTTTCCTCTAATCGCCATACTGGTTGCAAGATTTTAAGATTTTTTTGTGTTAAAAGGGAGTTTTTACTTCCCACCATCACCGAATGCTTGCTCATGGTTAGTCTTATTGTTGGGGTTTTTCTCTATAAGACTAGAAGGTCTTTACCTTGGAGTATAAAGTGCCTTAAGGTGACTGTTGTGATCTGGCTATTCAAATATGCCTAATAAATAAGCTTGGATTGAAATGGGAATTATCTCTCGTTTTTTTAATACACTTTGATTACTATTAACAAACCAGTGAAATCAGTTAAAGTCATGTACTTTCATTTGAGATCATTTGACATAATGTGCATATAATGTGCAAATATTCTCTTTCCTATGCTCTCAAGAATAAACTGACACATTCGAATACTTCTTTATTGTTTTTCTCCCCTCTAGATTTAAACTGGGTTCTTTTCTTTTTGTTTATTTTAAATTAAGCAATTTTTTTTTTAACTTTGGAATGTAAACTGTGTTTCTCAAAGCCTCAAATTGCCAGAATAATTACAGATGACATGACCTGAGCGTCCTCATCAGTATGATCCCAGACTATAACACGAGCACACACACACGATTGTAAAGCAGACTCCATTATGACACTGACCGTGATACATTAATGACAAACCAGCCAACATGGGAATGGGCATTTAGGGACCTACTGACCCCCATTAATGACTCATAGAGAGCAATATAAATTCACAAGGGACACATAATTTATCGTGTTAATGCGTGTGTGAGAGCGGAAATCTGTTTGTCTGTCTGCTTTGCTGTCTATTTTGACTTTAAATCCATGGTCCTTTTGGCAGGTAATTATTCCCTCCGCTTGTTTATTTGTCTGTTTTCTTTTGTGTGTGTGTGTGTGTGTGTGTGTGCGCGCGTGCGTGCGTGCGTGCGTGCACGTGTGTCTTTGTGTCTACTCTTTTTTCTTTTTTTCTCTGAGTCATTGTAGGAGAAACCATATTTTGGCAGAAAGATGCATGAAAAAAACATTAGGATGTATGCCATTAAGAGCAGTAACAGGTGTAGACAGTATCAGTGAGAGGATAATGATTT
The DNA here is from genome assembly GCF_057382095.1 of Aulonocara sp. 'chitande type north' Nkhata Bay. Taxonomy (NCBI): domain Eukaryota; kingdom Metazoa; phylum Chordata; class Actinopteri; order Cichliformes; family Cichlidae; genus Aulonocara; species Aulonocara sp. 'chitande type north' Nkhata Bay. The sequence goes on along the minus strand of NC_141355.1, from coordinate 28,251,196 downwards.
GCTGGATGGAACAAGGCGGATTAGCACGCAGCTAAGCTTGTTGTGACCACAGATTGTGGGGCACTCGAAATGAGCACTTCTAGGCCACGGCTAAGCAAGGTGGATTAGAGCTGTGAGGGTCTGGAGGGGGTGGGGGGCCTGCTGGCTCCATGAATGACTAGGTTAACTTAAAAGCAACTTGTCTGAAGGGTTTTAACGGCTGGTTTGTTGGTTGGTTTACTGGTCTGCTGGTAGGAGGTTGGATTGTTGGCTCATTGAAAGCCCATCAGGCTGCCATCTGTTGGGGAAAATAGCCACCAAGCTCTGGATCAACAAGTCATAATGTCAGGTTATGAGGCAGCTTTGATTGATTCATTTAGATTTAAACCAGAAAGATTTACAGCATGTGGTATTTCCCAAGCAGCTAATCATTGAGCGATTTAAATAGAATCTCTCTGGCATCCACAGTCAAAGTTAAATTAATTACAAACATGCAGTTTAAACTAAATACAGTCAAATAATTAAGTAAATTGAGTTATGTAGCACATTTTAAACCAAAGTGTTTCCCAATAAGAAAAAGAGAAGGTTTTCCAGATGACTCTCTCAAGCCCCATTCATACTACTTGCACAAATAACACAACAACAAACCATCTCGATCAACCTCGATCAGCAGAGATCAGCAGCATGTCTCAGACCACTTCAGAGATCATTCCAGGGTCTTGGCGCAATGACAGCAAAAACTCGTCCCATTTTTTTGTGTTATATGCTTCAGTTGTGGGATGGTCAAAAGTCATTGGCATGCAAACCTTAATGGTCTAGAGGGTATATACGGATGCACCATGTCAACCACACTATTGGTCAAAAATTTTAGAACACCCCAATTTTTACAGTTTTTTATTGAAAGTTATGCAGTCTAATGCCTCTTTGCACCCTCAAATTAAAACATAGTACAAAAAAGCAATTTGAGAAATCATAAAATCACTTTATAGACCAGATTGTATTCTAAACTTTTGACTCATAAAAGTAGCCACCTTTGGCAGATATAACGGCTGAACACACCTGTAGCATTCTTTCTACAATATAAACCAAATATTTCTTAAAAAGTTCTCCCCATATCTGTCACACACGCTTCCATAAACGTGTGGCACTTGTAGGTTGCTTTGCTTTCACTCTTCTGCCCAGTTCATCCCAAACCAACTCGATGGGGTTTAAGTCTGGAGACTGTGGAAGACTCCATGTTTTCAAGCTTGACTTCTTGTTCTTTTTTCTTGAGGTAGTTCTGGCATAGTTTGGACTAATCTTGCTGTAGGATGAATCCCTGACCAACTAGCTGCATACCAGAGGGTGTATGGCACTGCAGAATGCTGCAGTAGCTGTTTTGGTTCATGGTGCCTCTCGCTCTGTACAAGTCACCGACCCTGGATCTAGCAAAACAGCCCCAGACCATCACACTTCCTCCTCTGTGTTTGACAGTTCATGCCACACACTGGGGAGGCATCCTTTCACCTACTGGATCCTGATCCTGAGTGATGAACCATAGTTTTCATTTTTTTCATCAGTCCATAATACCTTCTTCCAGTCTTCAGTAGTCCAGTGATGGTGTTTCATGGCCCAGGCAAGCCTCTCTGTCTTATTCTGACGTCTTAACGATGGCTTTCTTGCTCCAACTCAAAGTCTTCGCTTCACAGTTAAAACTAAGACTTGCGTGTTGTCCTGTGAGCCACCTATCACGCAAGCTGTTTACTCTCAGAAACTTGTCCTCTGATTCAGTTGTATCTTTGGGTCTGCCAGACCTCTTCCTCCCAGAGTTTGCCCCAGTTCCTGAGTGCCTTTTGATGGTGAAAGAAACTGTACTCACTGACACCTTGACTTTCTTTGCAATTTCTCTGCAGGAAAGACCTACATTTGTAAGTGTTATGATGGTCTGTCTCTCTACCATTGTTAACTCATTCACTGCCATTGACGTCTATAGCCGTCATTTGCAGTGAATGAGTCAATGGGTTTAACTCATTCACTGCCAATGGCTGGCAGTGAATGAGTTAATAGCTTTTTCTCACCATTTTTGTAGCAACACACTACGAGGGTATGGTATCACAGTGTGCTCCAACACTGTTTTTATGCAGACAGGCGGGTTGTAAGTAGTCCAAAGAAACTGGAACACCTGTAGAAATTAGTAGCACCAGCTTTCAAGGCTTGATCAACCTCCACTGCTGCAGAACAGCTTTAAATTGTTAACCCAGTTTCCGTTCCCTGAAAAGGCCTTTTTGTATAATTCTGAAATGTACATTATTTTTCAGTTTTGAGTAACCTTACAGTTTTTTTTAACTCCGGCAGTTCACCGCTTACCCTTTTACCATTTCAAGCTGTTCATTGGACTTCAAAGTGAATTGCAATAAATAACTGGAAAAAATACAGTTTTCTAAAACTTTTGACTGGTATATGGAGATGAAAGAGCATTTAAGTAAAAAATAAATTTTGTCACTTTTTTCTGGATTCTATAAGACACAGAGTACAGAGCAAAGCTGCTAACACAGGAGTATTCTGGTCTGCTTTTGTTTTCCCAGTCAGTAACGTGCCTGCAGCATTTGGACTAATTGTAAACAAAGCAAAAGACGATTCATCAGTTCCAGTTTACAGTCGTTTAAAGTAGCACAGTTTAGGTGTAACAAAGCCTTGAAGAACTTTTTCTAGATGTCATGGATTTAGAAAAAAAATTAGTCTGAAAATTGTTCTGAGGTGGAAGAAATAACTACACTCAACAAAAATATAAACGCAACACCTTTGTTACTGCTCCCATTCCCCATGGGATGGACGTAGAGACCTAAAATTCATTCCAGATACACAATATAACCATCCCTCCCAAACAGTGGTCACAAATCAGTCCAAATGTGTGGTAGTGGGCACATCTGCTATATTGAGATAATCCATCCCACCTCACAGGTGTGCCACATCAGGATGCTGATCTGACATCATGAGTAGTGCACAGGTGTACCTCAGACTGCCCACAACAAAAGGCCACCCTGGAATGTGCAGTTTTTTGCGCTATTGGGGGTCTGGGGACCCAGAACCGGTCAGTATCTGGTGTGACCACCATTTGCCTCATGCAGTGCAACACATCGTCGCATGGAGTCTATCAGATTGTCAATTGTGGCCTGTGGAATGTTGGTCCACTCCACTTCAATGGCTGTGCGAGGTTGTTGGATATTCGTGGGAACTGGTACACGCTGTCGTATACGCCGGTCAAGCACATCCCGAACATGCTCAATGGGTGACATGTCCGGTGAGTATGCTGGCCATGCAAGAACTGGGACATTCTCAGCTGCCATCTGCCCTGAACAATGTGAACCATGATTCATCCGTGAAGCGCACACCTCTCCAACGTGCCAGACGCCATCGAATGTGAGCATTTGCCCACACAAGTCTGTTACAGCGACGAGCTGGAGTCAGGTCAAGACCCCGATGAGGACGACGGGCATGCATTTGAGCGTCCCTGAGACGGTTTCTGACAGTTTGTGCAGAAATTGTTTGGTTGTGCAAACCAATTGTTCCAGCAGCTGTCTGGGTGGCTGGTCTCAGACGATCTTGGAGGTGAACCTGCTGGATGTGGAGGTCCTGGGCTGGTGTGGTTACACGAGGTCTGTGGTTGTGAGGCCGGTTGGATGTGCTGCCATATTCTCTGAAACGCCTGTGGAGACGGCTTATGGTTGAGAAATGAAGATTCAATGCACGGGCGACAGATCTGGTTGACATTCCTGCTGTCAGCATGCCAATTGCACGCGTCCTCATTGCTTGTGGCATCTGTGGCATTTTGCTGTGAGACAAAACTGCACATTCCAGGGTGGCCTTTTGTTGTGGGCAGTCTGAGGTACACCTGTGCACTACTCATGATGTCAGATCAGCATCCTGATGTGGCACACCTGTGAGGTGGGATGGATTATCTCAATATAGCAGATGTGCCCACTACCACACATTTGGACTGATTTGTGACCACTGTTTGGGAGGGATGGTTATATTGTGTATCTGGAATGAATTTTAGGTCTCTACGTCCATCCCATGGGGAATGGGAGCAGTAACAAAGGTGTTGCGTTTATATTTTTGTTGAGTGTAAATTACAAGAGACCTCCCGATAAGCTGCAGGCTTAAAAAGATGGATGAAGCTGCAGGGTCTTAAACGTAAAGCCAGTACAGAGGTGCCCTACACCATGACTCCTTTAGTAAAAAAATAATAAGAAGAAGAAGTATAGTAACATAAACGTATAACCAACACGCTCTTTGGTAATATTCATGCTAATTTTCTATTCATGACTTGAATTGCTATTTTCAAAACTTATTATAAAATAAGTTCTATTAAAGAATCTGTTGTCAATAATCACAGATAATAGGCACTTTATTGTCTATTCATCTTGCATCTACAACGGAGATCTACAGGAGTGACAGATAAAACTAGCTGTTGTCTCATCCATGTTGCAGGCTCCATAGAAAAAACTCTGAATGCATTAAAATGATTCTTAATTATTTGAAAGGAAACAACATTTTCTTTCTTTCCTCTGTCCATCCGTCCATTTTCTCCTGCTTATCCAATTAAGGGTTGGGAGGGAGCTGCTGTAGGGTGACAAGACGGGGTAGACCCTGGACAGGTAACCAATATATCGCAGAGCTCCATATTTTTCCATGATTCTATAATATATAAAATATACTGCTTGTATGTCCTGCTGATCACAGTGTTAGAATTCCATTATTATGTATTGCTTGCTGTCTTTATCTCTCACCATCAATCTGCCCCTCAACCATACCCCAGTTTTGACTCCTTGAAAGTTAACCTTTGAAGTACACTCTGACTAGCTCTGTGAAAATACCAGCTCACACTAGTCATCATTAGATACAATTGTGTGCTTGTCATGTTAGAGAAGACTTAGTGGTGAATATCTGAATCTTGATCTCTGAGTAGTGCAACAACACAGGGGTGCCTGAAAGGAAACTTCACAATGCAGCATTGTGAAGGCAGCGACAGGCCTCATTAGCTACACCGCATCCTGGTTATCTGATCTCCATGCAAAGGCTGACTTATACCAATGATTGAGACTCGTGACTCACCTCAAGATCAAAGGCAGAGTGTCAAACTACATGCCAAAGCCACATTTCATGACAAAGCAGTAAGAAAAAAGTGCTAGAGTGCGAAACTGGAGACCCTTATTTGAAATGGGAGCTTTTCTGGTCAGTGTTAGTCAGCAGTGATCATCTGCAGGTAATGAGATTTGTTTTCATGATCTGTGAGTGAGGAATCTAATGAAAGTTATACTGCAGGTATTATAAGGTCAGACTGACTGTCAGTAGGGGAATCTGAGGTGAAGTTTTGAACTGTGGTTTTCTCCTTTGTCTCCTTTTATGTGAAACCTAAGAAGGCTCATCTAATACCTTGATTCATTCTCATGCACCGAAAAACAATAATCTCTTACACAAATCACCCACCTGATACTACTGAGTGATGGCTTGAATTAAGCATGCCCTTAAACATTATTTAACTCAATAAAGAGAACCTTCAGGGAACCAGAGAGACAGTGTGAAAAATCATGACAGCATAAAACATAACACGTGTTAGAATCTTGGGAATCATGTTTGAGTCTTATTCAAAATTGCAAGACAATATAGTTCACAGTGTTCATGTACACTTGATAAATGCAAGTCCATTATTTGACCTCTTTTTATATTGGTTTGAAAAAAAAAAAACAGAGTTCTGGGCTAAGAAAATGGAGTTTTTAGTGCTGTTGATAAAACAAGATATGTGCCTGAAAAAAACATAAATTAAAGTCAGTGCATTCAAAAGTACAGCATTACTGAAATCACATTATATTTTTCAGTAACGTGGTAATGTAACTGTACTGAATACTGTAATTACACTGGAGATAGAATTATGTTCTTACTTCAATTATAAAGGTTCTTCAATTATTTGAATGATAGTATGATAGGGAAAAAACCCCAATAAAAACATCAAACATGACTGTTTTTTCCTGCACTACAAACAGCTGATGTTAGTTCATGGTGAAGAAAATGATGATGTCGTCCACAACCTCTGAGGTCTGGAGATGTGGAAATCAAATTTATCGTTATTGTACAAAAGGACAAGAGTGTGATGTAAAATGCAATTGGTGTCCAAAACGGAAACATTCTGCTGACTCGAACTCGACTCTTTGTAAAGATAAACTTTTCCTTGTGTTGTTGACTTTTGTGTTCAACCTTAAGCACTAGAAGCAAAAAATAAAACACTAGAACAAAAATCTTGAATGTTCTTTGTTATGATGAAGATTTGTGTCATTATTTATGTCGTAACTTACGAAGTAGCTAGAAACCCCTGTTAAGCCTGCAACCCTCTTCTACGCCAGTCAGAGTCGTTGCTGCGTTGACCTCACGTTCAGTTACATTTCTCGAGAAGTGCACGTCAGGTTGTGCTGAGGGTTACAGCGTAGGGTTAAGAAGGATTTCTGCATATGTTGTAAGTTACAGATAGACTTCCCACTGAAGCATTAGGCATTAGCTTGATATTATTAACTAATAATTATGTAACAATGCATTATAGGTCATGTTACAGAGCAATATATGAAATTAATGTAACAAGTAGTGTAACAAATTATTTTCTTCATTGAGTCATTAGGTTATATACCACATTGTTTTAAAGAGATGTAATAAGTAATGTGTAATATATTACTTTTATTTTAGTAGTAACTCCAAGACATTGTAGTACTCTGTGGGCTGATGGGATACTGTGAATGGATTTGGGGGATCACTCTCTGTGGGTTAATCTCTAGTGTCCACCTGCCTCCCATAGTCATTTGATAACAATATTGATTACTGTCATTTTGAGAAGTTAACAGGTAATGCTTTTATCTGCGTTTCCAAAGTCGAGCCATCTGACTCTGCCCTCGAGAAGGGATTGAATTGATTTCACTTAAAAGTCCATGTACACAAAACTTGCAAGGTTTTTGAATGGAAGTGAAAGAAATCTCTCTATTTCATTTGCCTTCAGAACATCTGTGAAGAATTCTGTTGATTGCCTGTATGGCATCAAATGGATTACACCAAAAGTATAATGGGCCGAGCTCCTTCTAGGTTAAAAGGTCATTTGGAGTGCTCAGAGTACCAACCTGCATACAGAAATCTGCTTTCAGTCCATCAAGCTGCCTGCTTCATTTAACCAACACGATCAACCATAGAAATGGAGTACAGGCTTCTTCCCTCTGCTCATAACCTTTCTCTTTTTTCACTTATCTATAATGAAGTTGAGAACTACTTAAATTTAAGTTTCCTTTTATCAGCTCACGCTTGCTTTGTAGGAAATGTTTGTCAGATCTCAAGGGGTTGGTGGTGGTATTACAAGCAAAAGTAGAATAGTGTACTTCAGGTCATAAAAGTACAATATTTTCTTAAAAGGGATCTTCTATCAAAAGAACGTTTAAATCCTGGGCAAAACCAAGGCTTGGTTTTCCCCAGACAGTGTTGCACAAAATCCAGCAACTAAAGATGTTCCCAGAATAAAGATAACCTCAGGCTAGGAAACAAGTGGAAAGAGTCAAGGACATATCACAGTCTTCATGACAAGAATTTTATTTTCTTTTTTTTTTTTTATTACATTTTGCATTAAATTAAAGAGTTCTTTTTTTTCTTTACAACATACATTAAGCTGTGAATCAGATGTTAAGGAAGTGGAGAGAGTAGGGCAAAAAACTTTGTGACGTCACGATATCTTACAAGCTTACAAAGTTCAAAAGTTTGAGAAGTTGAGAAGAGAGTAGATTTGCATCTAACAGCAGTGTATTATAACAAGGGTGAAAGACAAAAAGGCACACACCAAAGAACCTCACTGTCCACAGCAGCCTTCAGCCTTTAAAACGCTCAACTTTTCTCTAATATCAAAACACTTGATCTTGCTGAATCATAAATGCACCCACAGCCAAAAGCACTTGTCTACACAGGATGTGGACATTTAACCTTCAAACCTAGACAGGTTCTCTTGTTCACATTCAGTGTGGACATGACAATTCATCCAGGTGGGAGACAACGCAACTGAGCATTTCAAAACCAGAAATACTCAGCTGAGGATAAGCCTTACTCCAGGCGTGGGAATGTTGCTGGTTCATGCACTCAGTGCACCGGAGGGTGTAAGTAAGGTGTTCAGACACTAATTTAAAGCAAAGTAGTTTTATGAAAGTCTGGAGTGAACACACGTCTATGCTTATCTGAACTTTGAAGGTCCTCGCTTCAAGTTAATCGATGCTATAACTGTTGCAGCTTTATCCCGGACCATGTTTTAGATGGGACGCGTTCCTCTCGGTTCATATTTTGAACTAATCCATTGCCCATGACCTCGTCATGTGCAACCATTCCCTTCGAGCATCTATGTACACATTATTCGAGCTGTGGACTGAGACACTCTTGGCTTTCCTCCAGAAAGAATATTGATATCGAGAAAACTTTAACCTATCTACACATACAACACTAAGGGAGTGCTCCAATGACTTAAGTGTTTCAGTGTGGGGTGATCCATAAAAACCCTCAAGTAAAAAGGAAGTGAAATCATCTGATTAGTTAAACTCTCAGCCATTCATAAGGCTTTGATAATGAGAGTTAGTGAGGCAAAATAAAATAAAAAATCTCTAAACTTCCCAAACTGTGTTCGCTTACAAAAAGGGGGTTAAATAATGTACAGTTTTTAATAGTGTTGTTTCAAAATGTCATCTTTTTTTTTCTTTTCCACAGGAACCAGCCTGTTTATGCAACCGTCTAACAAGTGAACGTTTCAATGCGCGCAAGAAGCCTCGACTCGTGTTAGTACGCTGGGTGTTCACGTGTATCTCGTACTGTACGCTTGCTATGGTGCTATCGCAGTGCACCAAGGGAAGATACACCTACGTTGGCCTCCTTAAGCAACAAATGTTAATTGTTCCGTTAACCAATTAACCATCACTCCAAACGAACACCAAAAACAAGTAAAAACAAATACCAGGACTTTGTATAAAACAGGAAATGAAAAACACTCACAAAGTCTTTATCGACACTGCCAGCACAACATAAAGGGTCGTTTTAAGCGCATTAATGGCACAATCAGAAATGAATCACAAAGATGAGTGTGTGTATGTGTGCATGTGTTTATGTGTGTGTGCCAGAGAGAGAGAGAGAGCGAGAGTGTGTGAATGAAGAAAGGAATTGCTCCTTCCTCTCTTCCCTCTGGTCTGTAAGTGTGTTTTGTCTAGGGACCAGAATTACAACAATAACACCTACATTCTTTAATTGCATTTTTATCAAACAAGGGAAATATCATGACATAAGAAAAAAAAAGAAAATAAAAAAATACAACAAGGAGACAGAGTTAACAGCTATTAAAGAAAACATTGTCACTACTTCAGGGTGTAAGGCACAAATTTACATGTGGAAAAAGAAGCAGGCAAGACAGATGTTCCTATAATTTCCTTTTTTTCGCCCGCTCTTCCGCGTGACGCCGCTAGAAAAGACGATACGTTCCAAGATGGAGGCACCGCTCGTTTGCTTGCAGCCTCACTTACAGCTTCCTTTTGTATGCAGATCCCCCCGTGCGGTTGCTGCAGCTGCTTCTCTTATATTTGCAACATGCAACAGTGAGCTGTGATGGCACCAGTAAGCCAGCAACCAATCAGGACAAATGTTTGGGACTCACACAAAACCACAGTGCTGATTGCAGGAGTGAAAGGGTGAGGTTCAGGATTTCTTTTCTTTTTTTAAATGATTGGTCTAAAACAAAGGAGATTCTGGTCCGTAAAAGTAAAAGTCCTGGTCTGGCACAGTTTAAATAAATATCTCCTCGTCGTCACAGAGGTCACGTATATTCTCAAGCTGCAGGTCCCACTGAGCACACAGTAAGACCTAGTTGAACTTTAGTCATTAAGAAAGTTCTACTGGCTCCAGTTTAATGACTTTAAATATTTTCTTCCTCACTCTTGATTAATTAATATTAAAAGATCTCTTCTTTGTCCTCTTTCTCTCCAAGCCTAGAAAGTCAGTCTGTTTGTTTTTCAAAAGCACTTAATAAAAATAAATACAACAAGCTATTAGTATTAACAGTCATGTGTTATTCAGTCACCAGTACAGTAGAAGATTCTTCTGGCCCAGGCTTTCAGTCATGCCCAGGCAGGACTTGATTGCTGTAACACTGAGAGGCTTTTCACAGTTTCCGCCAGAACTCAGGCAGCTGTCTGTCCTTTCAGTCCGAACTCGTTCTCTCTGAGTGCTTGTTTGCTCAGATCCTCCTGTCCTCAAGGTATTGTACAACAATTATTCTCCAACCCCCTTGTGACGTCTTCGTATGTGCTTTTACCAGCATGACGAAGTATCGAATCAAGTCTCAGTAAACAAAGACACCACAAACAAGAGAGCCACTGTCTTGAATGCTACAGGGTGCCAATGGATGAAATATTCAGGACAAGCATCATCTTCTTTTTCAGTAGCACATGTTCCCATGTGTGTTTACAGAGGAGCTGTGTGCCAGCCAGAGCATGAGCTCGATGACTGCCACAACCGACAACAACCATGGTATAATATTTACATATTTATATAAAAAGAAAGTGTTTTCTTTAAGAAAAAAAACTGTGTTGCATTTCCACTGTACTGTACACCAAAAAACAAACAAAAACACAAAAAGGAGATGCAAGTTGTACAGTATTCCCTGTTTTTTCTCTCTGCCAGAAAACGCCTTTCACTACTGTCTGTTCACATTGGACCGACAGGCTAACAACCCAACTATGTGCCAGAGTCACTGGACTTGACTTTTGTGGAGAGCGAGACTACAGAGGGTTTGGGGGGGACATCAGGCTTGAGATATTTGACGCCCGTTCGAGGCAGTGATCCGTAGGAGCTCATTCCAGGCTGCCTTGACAGAGATATGCCCTGTGCTGTCATTTGTATGGAGTCCACCCTCTGAGGTGCAGGTGGTGGAGTCTCAACACGGTTGAAGCTGTGATGTCTCGCCAAATGGGAGGAGTTAGAGGAGTTGGTGTTGTGTTTCTTGAGGGCGGAGGATCCACAAGCACCAGATGCTGATCCTTTCCGAAGCCCGTAGACTGACGAGTGGACCTCCAGGCGTTTGCCCATCTGTGGGACAGCAGGTGGGATGGTGAGAGAGGCCTCCCGCTGGGGCACACGAGGTGGCAGCACCACATCTGGATCAGCCATGTTGAGGTTGTGGCACGGGCTCTTGCTTGTCTTGTACTCCAGGGTGGCCCCCTGGTCATCCAGTACACCGTGGCCCATGCTCATATCACTGTGATGGGGCTGCTCCACATACTCATGTTGGTAGGACTGCTGGTGCTGTTGCAGATGAGGCTGAAGCTGGTGCTGATGCTGCTGCAAAGGTAGGACTACAACGCTAGGGATGTGCCCCGGTGAGGCCCTCAGCGGCAGGTCGGTAGAGATAACAGGCGACCCCATTGGTGGCATGTCCTTGGTGCACGCGTTGATGAGGTTCTGGTTTCTCTCCCACTCACGGCTTCCCCGGCTGGGCTTACGACGCGGCTGCATGGGGGTGGATTCAGGCGTTGGCAGAGCCGCAAGGTCCAGGTGGTGTTGGTCTGCTTTTATGAGCATCTTCCCATTTGGCGTCAGTCTTCCATTGTGCATCAAAGGTGTGAGAATTGCCTCGGGGCGACCTTCTTTGGCCTGCGTCTCAAACAGACCCGTCAGCTTGGTTACGCTGTTCATGGATCCCCGGCGGGAGTGGAGGTGGTGGGTGTCCTTTTCTTTACGGCCCGTCAGGTCCATGTCTCGACGACGATGGTCACAGACGCAGTAGACAATGATGCCAGAAAAGATGGCGCCCATGGCAAATGCTAGGATAACGGCGATGGCCAAGAGGGTTACAGGAACCAGCTGGTCACGACCCTTCTGGTAGCTCTCACGGATCACGCCTGCAGAGAGACACAGAGATGACATTCAGACAGGCAGACTAAAAAGAGATGCTTTGAAGCCAATTGTTTCAAAGAAAATAAAAGAGATGCTGGAAAAGATTCTTCTTAAAAGATGAAGCAAAACATAAAAAACAGTTACAATAATTAAGATATCTTCTGGGCAAAAAGATTAACGGTTTAAATAATTTCACGAAAAACATGCAAATGCAGAAGGATTTATTCCATCATAGGAAACATCTATTCAAAATTGTAGCTTCAAGTATCAAGATTCAGTGTTTCCCCCAAAATCCAATCTCAGAGTGAAAATGTGTTTTGGAGGGGTGATTATGATTCACATTTTAAATCCCAGATAAAACCTTCTGCTGAAATGAAAAAAGATATGAGCTCCGATAAAGGAACCTGAAATACCCGAGCCCTTTCTTCTCATAGATGCAAATGGAAGACTTTTCATAAAGCTTGGATCCAATCTCATGAATCACAGCGAATACATTAAAAAGCCTCTGATTAGGCGCTAAATCCAATGAGCTGTGTCATCAGTGTCTTATGAAAGCGCCACTTTCAAAGACTGGCAAAGACACACTGTGATAACGCCAAATAAAAGATAATTCAATAAAGGATGCTATGGAGCATTTTAGCGGTGGGTGAGCGGGAGCGGCAGGTTGTATTTAATAAAACAGGGTCAACAACAGACTGCACGCACGCACACACGAGTGTGGACACATGCACCTCCCACACATGCATGCTCAAAGATGATAGCCTGCAGCCTGTGGATGAACGCAGACATCTAATGCAGCACACTATTCTTTGGGTTAAATACACCGGTCCACAGCCGAGAGATTTATAATGCCTTCACACATGACCTACAGGTCAGTTACCACAGATAGAGGATTAGGCAGGTGGGCTCTATCGTGTAAAGGGGCTACAGCAGGGGCATCGCTCGTCTCCGCAACGTGACTCAGTTTCACATGTGTAAGGCATGTATAGAATCCTCAACACTGAGGAATCTTTACCCCAAAATGCTGGAAAAAAAATCCAAAACAAGCTGGAATGTATGTGAAGTAATTTAAGATGATATCTGTGAGTCTTTCCTGTACAGAGGAGGTTTGTTTACAATGAATCGGTGTTCTAAAATAAACAGTAGGTGGGTGATATGATTTGTACAACAGCTTTTACAAATCAGACATTTTCATTTAGTACTAATCCAGCTACAGGTGGAAAAATTGGATGAAAATGTGTTTTTTGTTCCTTTTGTTTCACTTCTTTGAGATTGCTCTTACTGAAGTGCATTAATAAAATATTTCTGCTGCCAACTTCAGACTCTGTCTTGTTAATCTTTTTTTTCTGATATTTTGAAATTCAGTTTTTGCTGACTGCCTCAGGTATTATTGCAGATAATGAAATATACAGTGGCTGCATGAATATAAACATTTGCTCACAGGCAAGCTGAACAACAGTTGTCAACAAGCAACAAGTAATTTCGTCCTTTTACAGTTTGCAGTCTTCACGCGACACTTTCTTCGTCTTCCTTGCAAATTTTTCAATTTGCCCTGTAATTTTTCAAAAGCAGTTTCCACAGAACAAACATTAGTTCCAATAATTCTCCGAAATCCTGAAGGAGCTGGTTAATCATGTTTGGCTTTTCAGCTCAGCGGTGTCACTGAGGATGTACTTGGAGAGTATCTTCTTTCTGCATTTCCTCAGTGAGACATAACACAGACACAGAGAAAGCATGGTAATCTTTTCTCATGGATCTGAAATCCACACTGTCTTAAACTAACATCCATAATCTCACTCGCTGCAGTCATACTTCATTAGCCCAACAACATGAGTTAAAGCCCCTTTTTCCTAGCCGGAGTTAAGCACTCTTTAGTCTCTGTCTGGACTTTGAAGCTCAACCTGGATAAGAAAGGACACTTACATTTACCCAGATCATTCCTCATTTATTGTAAAAACAAAACTTCACTTTTCTCCTTAATAGAGTGCTGACAACATGCAGCACAGCCATAACTCACTAAAAGTTAAACAAAAGGTTTAAAAAAAAGCATCTTTCCCGGCCAAAACCTTTCCTTATCGAGGACACGCTCAGCCGTGTGGATAGTGTGAGAAGTGATGAGCGTTATCTGCAGCGCAGCATCCACGTTTGACGAGTGTTACGCTGCGAACTTGCATGATCAAATGGCCGGCCTGTCTGATGAAACATCTGCTTCCCATCTCATCCTGTAACATCTGAGAACGAGAGAGATACTTTTCTGCGCTGCTATCTTTAACTTTGACTTTCCACTGTCCTCACTTAGATCTTTCATTCACACTTTCTGCCACTTCTCTCCTTTGCAGAAACAATGAATCACTTTTTTGACTTTCTTTTTCTTTCACACCGTTCAGCCTCCATATGGTAAGTGTTCAATTCAGTGGAGACCGGGAAGGCTGTAATTACAACCTTGTGATCTTTCTAAGTTATCACCCTTTAGCAGAAACAACAGCGGCGGTGGGGGCTGGCTGCTCTTTGAGAGTTGCTGGGTTAAATATTTCAGCGCACACGGAAGGGATGTAAAAGGAATTCAGTTTCACTTGAGATCAGGAGACCTGGAAATCTCCAAAGAACAGTTATGTAGGAAAATAAAAGTGCAAGCATAAACAAATACATTGGCAAATCTCTCGTTTTTCCATAATCCTTGTTAAAAGTAAATACTTTCATATGTCTCTGTCTGTGGAGCTGACATTGAAGCTGAAAAGAGGAAATCAAAACTGTTATGAATTTTCATGACAGTGAATTTATTACTGCTAAAGGCTAACTTTCTGTGATTGAGCGTTTGGACTTCATATTGAATAACAAAGCCGGAGGGCGGCAGAGCCAAGTGGTTGTCCATTCTGGTGAAGAAGGTGAACTGTGGAGCTGGATCTTTGACTTCTCTTGTGGGTGTGTGAGCTAAAGTTAAAACCCTATTTAACCTGCCCTGTAAGGCTCCTTTTTTTTTTTCTTTTGAAGCTTTTATTCTTTTTCTCCTCTCCTTCCTCCATCACTCACTTCTCCTGCACACGCAGACATTTCCAGAAGGTACTTAGCCCAAGGCCTCGGGTAAAACACAAAGAAAAAAAAAAAAGCTAAACTTTGAAGACTTCCATCTTTCAAGTGAGGAATTGTTTCTCATCTTAACATCAAAGAGGATGAAAGTTGCCACAGAGGACACCAAGGCCGTCTCAGTTGAATCACGGGACCTCAGGGTTTTGAATCAAGATGGCTATGCCGCTCATTTCTGATCATTTGCGATCTTTGTAAACTTTCTAAAACTTCCACTACTTGACCTTGAAAAGTATCAAAGTGTTGCTAAAACTCACAGATTTTCCGCTTTAGTCTCATCTTGTTGAGGTTCTGACTATACAGTGACTTATAATCTTCTGGTTTCGCTCTTGCCTCGCCCCCAGAATGCATCATAAGGCATCCTGCAGTTCAACACTTCTCTCAGCGGATGAATTGATTTGAATTTCACACCGCCTCGAGCCTCAACATTCAGATATTAAACACATATCTCAGATACTCAGATATGTCTTGCTGTCAAAACAGGCCGGGTCGGCAACACTTACTTATAAATCAGAAACATTGTAATCTATTGTGACTGGAACTTGTGAATGCTCTATCTGTCTGACACACACAGATGCTCTTCCACTCTTTTAATCTTTTGAGACGCACCAACTGACTTAAGCCCACAGAGCTTGTCTTTGTGTTGTTGCAAAGAAAACTTCAAAGGTAGTTAAAAATCACAGAGGGGTTACAGAGAGGGCACTAACCTCTGACTGCGAGCGACTGCATAAAGACATTGTCTGCAAAATGATAAAAATCTTAATTGGACTTAACTGCTACTTACTATGCTTCACTCGCTGAAAGATGAAACAGTGGACCTTACCGACTACAGACAGAAGGAAGGATGAAAAAGCAGATAATGTTAAGTGGTGTGCATTTATTTACTCTGACGCGGGAGCTCGAAAAACGCCCTATTTTTTCATTAGGAACCAGTTTGTTGTCATCTTTTAAAAAGGACACTGGTATTTGGATGGTGACAACAATTCATTAACTTCTATTTAAATTCCCTGTTAGTAAATTATCCCATTAAGTCTTGTGTATGTTTGGGTTAAGAGCCACTTGCATTAATGGTGTTATTCAATATTAAAGCATTCATCAGACAATCCTGAGTCGGAGCAATGCATACTGATGAGCGAGTTAAGATATAATTAAACCCCTAATTATGTTATTCAGCACCTGAGGTATTAACATTGATGTACTAACCTATCCAACTCCCTGCATACAAACTGTAATATTTAATAGTCACAAGATATCAGCATAAATTAAACATCCCATTTTTCATCAGCTATTTGATGCCTCAACTTGACAGCGCTCCCGTTCGGATTACTGGGTGATAGATTTTTACATGCTGATATACTGAACGCAAAAAGGTCCCTCACATTAGAGTGCAACTGTTAAAACAGCTTGTCACTATTTAAACAGTGTAGACTTTTAAATTATGTGTGCATTCGTGTCTATAATCTTGAGTTCTTTCAATTAATATTCAATCTCGATGAGTCACCGTAATACAGCCGGTGACCCACCAAAGTGTATTTCACCATGTGGGCTGCAGAAAATGACTTCTGTGTATCACTGGAGTGCTATGTGTGTGCTAATACGCATTGCATTTCATTGAATCCATAAAGGCAGCCATTGGTAATTGTTTAGAAATGTTTTAGTGCTCAACAAGAGAACAAAGCCTCGGCTTGTATCTACTTGATGAGGGCTCACTCATGGACAACGTGAACATAACTGTTTAAATCCAGTTCAAAGTATAATAATGACAGCTGAATGTGGGTTAGACAAGCTTCAAGAGCACAAAGGGATGAGCCGCAGTGATATGAGATTCAGTCTCACATGGGCGAGAGACAAAGCAAAGCTCTTGTACGAACCGTCAACGGTTAGGGGGACTTATTAAAAAGCGTAACCAAAACATAAAAGTGGAAAAGTAAGCAGCGAATGTGTGTTTTAAACAAAAGCAGTTTGAGAGAACAATAAGCTAATCAGTGGAGGAAATTATGGCTTATGGCTTGACGTCAGTCCGGGAAGTGCGTAATGCTGGGAACGCATCCAGTTCGCTGTTTCTATTATGATTCACAATGAGCTGCGAATAATTCATCTGCTTCACAAAGATCCAGCCCAATCTTTGACCAGTAAGAAACACTGAACCGAAATCCACTACTTAATTGCGAAGGTGTTGGAATGACAGGAACATGGGTTGTGGGAACATTTAATTAAATTTTTTTTAGTCTTTGCCACACACAGAGACATTCAGCCTGCCCTAAAGGGCCACTCCATAAACTTTTAACTTAAATCCTATCATCCTACTTTACAGGATTAACCTTAATCCTATCATTCAACTGCAAGGACATATGAAACTACTAACATTAAATTTCCAAATCTGCTAAACCTCATAGGCTCCTTAAAAACTTCAGGAGCCAAGTGCATTATCTGACAGTGAGCAGAGTTTGTGGTAAACTAAGTCTAAGCCTCTGTTACCTCAAAACCTCTTGGCTCACCTACAAAAGAGGGCATTCTGAAACAAGAGCCATACCCATAATAATCACACAACCAAGGAAATAATCTTTTATCTTTTTTTGTTGCTCACAGGTTGCAAAAGAAACGCAGCTACATGGTAAAAGGCAATCATTACTGGTCACATTCGAGATTATGACTTGACTATGCCCTCTTCATCTATTTAGCACTAGTTGTTTTTGAATGAATTGTAAAGCTAATATAAAGACAAATCAATGGTTAAAGCCATCCTTATGCATCATTAAAATTAATAAAATGCAGTGAAATACAGTAATGTTTGGAACAATTGTTTGACTGTACACAAACGTGCTATTTTCTCTGCTGCATAATTGAACATTTTTCCTGGTGAAAGTAAAGTTAACATTTAAGATTGACAGGGCATCCCCAGTAACTACGGTGAGATGTTCAGTCAACTGCTTTCCAGCAACTGAGATGAAGTCAAATTCAAGACTTTCTGTCATAGAAAGAATTGTGCTGCAATCCTGTCTGAGCAGGGTCATACTCTCCTTCTATCATAGCAGCCTCACCTTGGCACACAGGTGTCAGAGAGCTGCCTGCAGCTGAAAATAACCCTTGCAGAGCAGATGTCAGATGACAACAGCTATTAATGTGAAAACCTGACACTGAGGGAAAAGCATACGCTAGAAAAGTACAGTTGTTGTTTTGTAACATTAAAAATAAAAAAAATTAAAAAAAATTTTAATGCTGTACAAGAAACACATTAAATGTTTTCTTCGTCCTGTTTCCTCTTCTGAATCAGTGTGGTAAACCAATACTTAATGGTACTACACGACAGAGCAAAACATTTCTTCAGATAATTATGGCCTCTAATACTTGCATTTAGTCTCTTAACACTTTTTAATACTTAGTTAGTCTATAGTAAGAATTGGACTTGTTGCCTGGATTATGTGTAATACTCAGGCATTAAAGCTTGTGTAGAAATGTCTATATGCTATACTTTACACTCAAGTCGTAGTTTCTTGAAGGGATAACACTTAACTTCAAGCTCCACACATTAGTTAATTGGTAATAAGGAAATAATAATTGCCTTATTAAAATATGAAGAACATCATTAGGAAGTTAGACTACATAACATATTCATAAGTAAGCTTCTTTTGGCTGCCCCCTTATTTGTCTTATGGTTTACACACCATATGCATATGCAGCCATCCTCGGGATTTAGTTTCTACTGGTCTAAAATCTGGGATCTTTTATGTGTTACGTCAATGTGTTAACCAGTACACTATGGAGTCACAGGATTAATAGTTAATAAAAAAACAAAACAAACAAAATAAAAAAGACTGTTAAGAAACATGGATAAGATTTGTTATAAAAAAACATTATTATTTTGAAAACCTTTTATTGTTATTAATTGTAATTAATAAATCTATTCTGTTGATAATCTGGGTGTTTGATTGTTTGTTTGTTTTACAAAAATAATTATGCTGTAAAAAGCATTTGTAGGTTAATTTAACTGAATTCAGTTTTCTGTCTTGAAGTATGACAAGATATCAGTTTGGCTGAAATTCCCATACCCATGTTTGCAGGAATGCTAATGTAATTATTATTTTAATAAAGACCTTCAACATGATTAATCACTACCAGACTCTTGTTGTGGCCCAGCTAGACTTTAACATGAAACCAGTGTTCAAGTCTAAATGCAACCTAACTGAATTAACCATAAAAATATGCAAACTAATGACTGAAAATTAAATATTCAGCAAAAGTGATATTAAACTGTAAAAAGTAATAAGTGCTTGCTGTTCATGTTTTGCTTCTCAAAAGCATCAGCACGTACTGTTCAGAACCTGAGTCACAGAAAATGCTACATTACTGCAGACAACATCCTGTATTTTTAGAGCAATTTGTTTCAGTTTCACCAGATGTTCAGTTTGATTCTTTTTTTCACATTCAGCTCTTTTAGCGTTAGCTAACTAAGCATAAAATATAGACTGAAAGGGATAGAGAGAAACAATATTGTTCACTTTGTTTAACTACAATATATTATTTCCTCTCTGATTCACCTGTCCTGCATCTTTTCTGTTCAGATCTTTCAGCTAGTTCATTCACCTGCTGTCTGTTTACCGCTTTGTTCAATGTTACATTATTGCCCTGTTCTGTCTAATAAATCTTTATCATGTGTACCTCAGTCCCTTCATTTCCCAAGTCTCCGTCCCCTCTTGTCTCGCTCCATCCCCCTTTCCTTCCACCTCTCCACTTTCCTTTTCCCTTGGATAGCTGCTGTAATGAACCCATAAATTGGAGCAACACAGCGGTGGCTACAGGTCGGGTTTAAAGGGGGAGGGGTGGATGTAAGTAGGGAATGAGGTGGGTAGATCTGAGCCTGCCAGAGAAAGGGAGACAGGTAGAAAAAAAAAGGAGAGAGAGCAAAGTGGGGAGCAGAGCAAGGATTCATTCCTGCAGACGGGGGAAGAGATATGACTACAGTTGGAGAAGAGGCAGACTGCAAGGGGAGAAACTGAAGAGGAAGAGATACAGAGATGGTGGAGGAAGAGAGGGTGGGGGGACATTTGAGGAAGGTTTCTCCATAAATTGGTTCAGGAATTAATTTGCGCTAAGGTAAGGTATAGCCTTGGAACATGCCATCCCAGTCAGATGAGAGGTCCTGTGGAAGGGAGACTGATCACAATGGCAGCAGATGGTGGAAAAGGCAGAGCTGGTGGTGGTTTTGGGGTTTGGATGAGCGACGGGAGGACAGACGACGAGTGTATGGTGGAATGACAGAAGTAGAAGAAAATATAACAGATGATGCCCAGACACACAAACAGACCCTGAGCTCAAATGTACTGTGAAACACAAGCAGCCACCTGACTACTGTGATGGCCCCACTGGAATGGCAGATAGTGATGCTGTTGGGTGCTGAATATCATTCGCGTGCAAATACTCATCACTTTGCAGCATTTCTAATTACTCTGGTGGTGCTGGACTAATACATATTGGCAGCACTGTAATATTCATTAGCAGATAAGATTCCACAATGTCTCAACTGCAAATGAAAAAGTTAGGGACGTAATTGTAATTTGTTTTAAATCACAAATAAGCTCGCAAAAGACTTTGGATATGAGCTAATACATTTTCACTCAAGCATAAACTTGAGATTGATCGGTTAAATGTTTATCCCCGATTTCTTCTGCAAAATAGGCTGCGTGGATGTGTTGCTTTGCAATTAAAATGCCGATAAAATGACTTCTTTGCTTTCTTTTTCTAATATAGCTTATTCATGTTTGGGTTTTCACTCTCATACATGCAGTTTGCTAAGTTTTCACAGTACAGTTGACACCTGAAGCCAATCATACTGAGGGAGACAGGAAGGAACAGGAGGAAGGATGGGTGGAGCGGGAAATGAGTACTCTTGATTGTGGTGCTCAATTTGCCATGCTGAAAGCATTAAGCTGTATGGAGGCAAAACTGTGCTTAATACCATCAAAGCAATCAACACAGGAAGAAAGGCAAATATATAAATAGCAAAAAAAGACGTAGTGTGAGATCAAGCCATGCAAAATATCAAGAACTGCTCGCAAGAAACCACGCAAATCAGTAAAATAAGAAAGAAAATATCATCAGAGCCGACTTTCATAACGAAGGGAAAAGAAAAGACTGTAGAGCTAAAATTGCACAGATAAATAGTGACACAAGCTGCAAAAGTGTCTCATAAAATGATAATAATAAGAATAATAATAAAAATGACCATACAGAAAGAAAAAAACAACAACAGCAGGAAGCATTGTATTGAAATATGAAGTCGTCTTGCAGTTACCTGAGCACGGAGTTACCCACAAATCTCCCGAAATCAGAATGTTATTCTTGGAAAAAGCTATTACCGTAAGACAGCTTTGGCTCTCGTTACGTTTGATTCTCAGCATTTCTTGCCATTCCTCGTCGGGTTACACCTGCTCAGGCAAAGGCAACAAGGGGAGCGACAGCATGTTGTGATGCTGGTTGTAGGCATGCTGTCTGAAGTCTCTGCCACCATTGTGCTTGGATCTACCAAGTGGTGCTTAACTGCTTCCAGCTGACGTGCTTCAATCACTGCTGTGCCTCCTCACTTTATCCCATAGACAAGAGACATTTAAAATGTGCACTAGTGACTTTAGCTAGCCCCAGTTTATGGTTCTCTTGTGAAGACACTGCATTTGAGTCATACCGTCATGTATTTTTAAACTCTTTTGAAATGTATTTATTCAGCGCAGGTAAAATCAACCCGTCAATCTCACTTGTCAACACTTCAGCATCTTCAAAGTCTCTTCCAAGCCTGTGAATGAGAAAGTATTCTGTATGTTCTTTCTTAGGTTGAAACTGCATTTATGCCCTGGGTAACTGAAAGAGGCATGCATGTTTTTTTTAAACACTGACTTCAGTAAGGAGACATTTTAGACTCAGCTCGTTAGCTGATCTTTCTGTCTTTCTTTACATTTAGTATGTTTGTAGAGAGTATGCTACTGCATCTTTCAGGCCACAGTCAGAATGAAAATATTAATGTCATTTCAATTAATGTTTCGGGGTAATGCCTGTGTTAGCATGGACCGCACAAACTAGCAGAAACATGTTGCATGTTGCTGTAATGGCTTCTAAGCTTTGTCTGTGACAGTAAAGAGCAGGCTGGATTGGCAGCACCGCAGTGACCTTTTTTTCTTTCCATCTACGATGTGGGTTGTCCCTCTCGTCTCCTCCCCTTCCTCCCTTTTCACTCTGACTCATTTATCCAGTGAGCCGTCCTTGAGGCGGTACAGCATTAGGCAGGTTGTTAACACAGGAGAAAAGGGCGTTCAATGTCATGTCACCGTGTCGCAAAGCATGACAGAGCTGGGGACTGGGCCATCTTCCCGAGGAAATAAATACATCGCCATCTTCCTTTTCAGAGTGTAATGGTCTGGATATTACATCTCCTGTGGGGCATTACAATCCACGGACAATAAATCCATCCTACAGAGTGGTGTGTGCATGAAGGTTGGTGTGTACATAGCCTATATGCTACCTTATGACCACCGAATGTCTATGTGCATGTACCTACAAATGTAAATGTGTGCGCATATGTTTCAGTGGGGGGTTTATGTGCACAATGTGAAGCGATTTGTCCCCTAGAGAGAAAGCGATCCGCCATCTCTACACTTCGTCAGCTGGAAGCAGCTAGGCGGCCGTAAATCTCAATTACGCAAACCCTTCCCTTCCCCTTTATCCCTCCCTTCCCTCTCCCTTGCCACAGGTGACAATGGACCAAACTGACTGCTATTGTGATGTTCCAAGGCTTACCATTGGCTTCTGGCTGAGTCTGAGAGGGTACGGCCATGTAGGGGTCCTCCCCTTTGTCTGAACTCATGGGGGGGTCCTTCCGCTCCACCATGCGGCCCCGGCCCAGGGGGCCATCCGCGGCCTCAGGCAGGGCCGAGGTGGGAAGGGAGAGGGTGTGGTGGTGACGGTGGTGATGGTGGCCTGCCGGACACAACACAGGTTAACTGACTCTCGTGGCAGTCAGGGAACAGATTCAGTGCATGAAAGCACAGCAGGGGTGCTTACACACACACACACACACACACACACACTAACACACACTTGCTGGGCTGTGTAAGGCAACAAAGTGTGACCCTAGGCAACTCATTAGTGAATGTGTGTGTGTTTCTAGTCGTCTGTCATTCTCAGAGTCTCTATATCTTTATCATTCTCCCACCTCCTGTTCTGACTGACACTGTTGGGCCCGTCACAGTTGAAAAGAGTACAATTGTATTTCTCTACAATCACCGTAGGGTGCCTGCCTTTGATATGAAGGACAAGAGACAAAATTTCTTTTCCATCGCTCCTGTCAAGAAGTCTGCCTGTAACTTTTCTCCAGCTAAAGTCGTTCTAACTCTGCTCATGTTCATCCTGCTCCTTTTCTCAAGCTAACTTTAAATCTGGCTTTCCAATCATCTCTGCAGCAATGTTTAATTCATTTCGATGTGCACCGATGTCTTCTCCAACTCAAAATTGCAGTCTGTATTAAACAGAAGCCGAAAGAAAATTAATATTCATTCTGCAACCATTTTTTAAATCATTTTCAAGCCAAAATCCTAAATATTTTGCAGCTCTAGTTCCAGACCGTTAAGATTCACTGCTTTTAGTTACTGAATGTAATAGTGTGCAAAAGAAAAACATGCAATTTAATAATTAGGGTTTTTTCAGACAATACGTTAAGTAACTGCACAGAATGCAAATTATTTTCATCTTGTCTTCACTGCTTAGATAGGATATAATATCGTTATGACATAGTGTTTACATACTTCAATACACTTAACTGAAAAAGTGTGGCATGCATAAAAATGTCAAACTCTTTGGCAGGTGTTTTATCAGTTTCTGAAACAAACACATGTCTATCCTCTGCGCGGTGGAGAAGCTGCTGTTTTTGCATTGCTCTTAATTCTTTAATTATCTTTGAGTTTGTATTAAAACCAAACCATCTGCAGACGAGAAGTTTGGCTTGGAAAGCTGCCATCTTTGGAAACCAATGTTGCGTATGTCCCCGTGCATCTGAGTCAACACAGAGGGCACGCTCAGAATAAAATGCAGCCTGAAAGTATCTGATAAACTGTTTACCTGGTACAGTTTTCCTACTGATCAGATGCTTCTTATACCCCTCGGAAACTCATTGAATCCCACCGTTTATTTTAACTGAGGTGATTTTTGTGGAGCACTTTTATTCTATTTGGGCTTTTAAACTGATTATAAGCAGAATATCAGGCTCCATGTAAATGTACCCATTAACACTGAACAAAATACACCAGCTGTATCTCAGAGGAAATAAATGCAGTGCTACTGCAACACAGTACTCTTTCGTTTGTGGAGGATGGATCATACCCCCCTCTTCTGTGTCCAGCTTTGCATATAACTCATACAGTCTGTGCTTGCCTGTCTCTGTCAGTCTTAAGTTTTCTCATTTTGTTTCATAGGCAAAATCTGTACATAAGCTTTGCTGAAGAGTTTATTTTTGAACCATGCTAATCACATTACCATCCCACATGCTTACAGTTAAGCCACCCTACACAATTCTGAAGAAGCTATACATTGTGTTTAATGTAATGAGCCGCGTGTTTTTTGTTTTTTGATCATCCCTAGATGCAGAGTGACAACACTTTTATCAACAGCCTCTTGTGGAGCTCAGCCCCCAGTTACCATTTTGACACGCTATCTGCGTGAAGGAGGTGACAGCAATGTGCGTGTGTGTGTGCATGCGCATGTGTGTTCCTTTTCAATATGTGTTTAGGCGTGTGTTTGAAGGTGGGGAGGCATTTCAAAAGGCTAAGGTTGATGCTGCTGGTAGAGTACGCACAACAGGCACCTACACAACACCACCTAGAGCCTCCTCCTCTTCTGTGTGGCGTGGCAATCATTAAAATGATTTATTTAACTATTGGCCCAAGGCTGAGAGATTAGTGTGACAGGCCTATTTTATAATTCATTCCCCCACCGCCAGGGGAAGTGCAATTTAGGCAGATGACACACATAGAGAGAGCTCGGAGCCTCAGAGCTCCTCCACGGATCAGGGGAGAAAAAAAGGGGCCTAAACTGCCGACGGATGCACATCTCTCTCTCTACAGATTAAAAGAGAGGCAAGGAAGTCTAGTCTGGAGTAGGAGAGAGGAGAATAGAGAAAGGGCATTTATTTATCTTCAAATCCATATCAACCACTGACAGATAGATGGAAGGGCTGAGACTTTGTTTGGGGGGAGGGTGTTGTAAACTAGGTGTGTTTAAGTGTGTGCCTGAAAACACACAGCCCAGCCTGTGGGAGCATATTCAGCGCTACAGGGGTGTACACCAACACAGATGCTTTTTCCATGACCCTGGATTTCCAAAAGGAGGGAGATTCACAGTGGGGGTACAGCCACAGGAGGGTTAGCGAGAGAAAGTGCTGGGCTTTCTGGTACGGCTTCAAAATATCTATTCTTGTCATTCTGTATGGATCTGGCTGTTTTGATCTGGCAGCTGCGAGGTATGTGTGTGAGAGAGAAAGAGATTCACTAAAAACAAAACTAATGCCTCCTCCGATTAGATAAAAATAAGGTGGATGTGCGCGAAGGTGTGGGTGATATGGATAAAAAGGACTTTACTGCAGGCTAATCACATCTGTTTATCATTCCTTAAAGAGACTTCAGTGAGGAAAATGGTATCAATCGGCGGCAGTGAAGTGTAATCGTAATATTGTGTTGTGGGATTAAGAGAGTAAACATATCTGCTAGGAAAGGAAGCCAGCCGTAGAACAGTGTGCATGTATGTCTGTGCATGTTTACATTAGCCCTTTTGAATTAAGCATCTCAAACTGTGCAAAGAGTCTGTGCAGTTAGCGGGAACATATTTCCAGACTCGAAACAGGCCGGTTTTATTTCTCGCTCTCTCTCTCTCTGTCAGCACATATCCTGTTTAATGTGCATGCTGAAGTATTTCTTTACCACCAAGGCCTTTAACCACTAACAACTAGATCTATCCAATTAGCAAAGCAAAGGTCAGGGATAATCGATGCTGTTGCACATGGGGATAAGGCGATTGGGCACTGGGAACAAGGAGGGGGAAAAGAGAACTAATAGAATCACAATCAGCATTAAAGACCTTTAATTCTGATTTCTATCACTGCGACCTTTATTCTAAACACTGCGAGGAGCACGGGGAGAAATAATATGAGCAATGAAAGTGACCGAGTGTACTTTAATGTTTCATTACCTTCGTAACTGGAAGGGACGTCTA
The DNA here is from genome assembly GCF_057382095.1 of Aulonocara sp. 'chitande type north' Nkhata Bay. Classification (NCBI taxonomy): domain Eukaryota; kingdom Metazoa; phylum Chordata; class Actinopteri; order Cichliformes; family Cichlidae; genus Aulonocara; species Aulonocara sp. 'chitande type north' Nkhata Bay. The sequence goes on along the minus strand of NC_141355.1, from coordinate 28,224,964 downwards.
TCAAAAAGAAGGAGTGAAATCAATTCAGTTAAAACCTTGAGTCATTAATAACCCTTCTTTATACATGTGGGAGGAGTTTTCATTTCCTTGAGAGGGGATGATTGACTGACTAGACGAAAAGGTGTGGCTGAAGTTAAAGACTAAAAGGAGATGAAATGCAGCTCCTGTCTTTTATTGGATTGCCTGTGCAGGACATGTTGGGTACTTACCATTCAGGGCCACAAATGTATCTGGAAGAAAAAGAAAAGAAACGAGGGAGAAACCTGTTATTGCTTGCAGTAAAGGGAGCTTATGCTTTAACATGATCAAAAGCCATGACTTTTAAAGTAATTTAAAATCGACTGGCTGCTCGATATTCTCCCAGCCTTAATCAGTGGTGATCTATATAGCTTCTAAAGCTAATGAAAGTCCAACACTATGGGTTCCCTTGACTAAACATACTAATGAAACCAGAGGGAAAATGCATAGCCTTTATTTACTCTCAGTAAACAGTTGAAATTGAGATGAGATGAACCAAAATGAATGATTTAATATCAAATTGTTTTGAAGTTTCTTTCACAAACTGAGCTGCTCACTAGAATATCAACAAGGTTTCCCGTTGGAGAAACCAAGCTGTTATTTTGGACATGAAAAGATAAGAAATACTGTCTCTGTATATGCGCCATTCACTGTTGTAGAGTAAAAGAGGCCTTTTCGAGACTTTTTGGCCTGACTCGGTTGAGAGCCCCTTCTTGTTTTGTGTTTCAAAATGAACCCTGTGACTGCTCACAAGCGAAATCCCTTCCCTGTGTTTCTCTGAATGTTTGTGTTGTGTTTTCGAAGTGATTTGCAAGAAGGAACCTCAGTCTTTCGGCAATAGGACACAGCGCTCTATTGACCGGGGGGACCAAAAAGCAGCGGGAAAACAACAGAGGAGGCTGAGGGCCGAAAGGACAGATGGATGGAAGTGGGTGAAAGAGAGGATTGTGAGGGTGGAACAGGCGGATGGGAAAAAGGTAACGGCAGCAAAGAAGCACACGGAGAGCCGAGAGAAGAGGGAGATGGAGTTAACAAAGAAGAGAGGAATGGTGGTGGGGGTGGTTGTGTTGGTGGTGCTGGTGGGGGTACAGAGTGAAGGAGGAAAGATAAGAGTGAAGAGGGCCTGCTTACTTTGGCAGTCACCCAGGCCATCTGTGTTGCCATGCTCCACGTCCTGCTCAAAGGCTGATCTGCAGGGAACAGAGACATCATGGTCAGCAGTGGAAAACAGGCCAGGCCATGCAGGCTCGCCACACCTAACAAAGTAACAAAGCTATAGGAAAGCAACTACAAAAAACACCACCAATCGCAGCATATTCTATGCTAACACACAGTGTGAGCTGCAGAAAGCCCTTTGCTGGATCAGAATCAAAGAACACCTAGCAGGTGCCCCGGAGACCTAAAATCAGTGGCTATGAAGAATGCAAGCAGGTTAGTAAATCCATAGCTGGCACAAGACGTATTGCCAGTAGTGTTGATAAAAACAGATTTTCTTTTATGCGATTGCAATGAAAACTATTATCTCATGCTCTAAAGCTTAAAAAAAACTGTTCAACAATTTGTATCCCTAATTGCTTCCTTGCTGGGAGCTAGATGTGACTGATTTCTTCATCTAGAAGGTGAATGTGAAGCTAGCTAACCCAACTTAGTGCAATAACATATGTGGAAAAACATGGAGAAATAGCCTATTGCTCAGTCATTACCAGCATATATGTTGTTTGATGAAAGACTTAATATCAATTGATATGGAATATATTTGAAATATAAAGTGAGCTTTATTATTAACGTGAAAGCATGCTATTTTGGAAACAGCACTTCCGGTTAAGATAAGCTTGCTCCAGCTTCATAATCATCATATAGCTGCGACAGAAGTTTTAATCTCACCGTACTCTTAGAAAGAAAGCATAAGGGTGTATTTCCCAATTTACTGCTTTCACCAGAACTTCACTTTGCACAGTCTTGTCTTCTATTACAGAATGCAGTGTGTGACTCAACTCGCTTTAGAGGAGATGAGTGTGTAGTTACAATCACATGGGCCAAGACCAGAGCAGTGAGGGGTAACCGTGCTTGAGGGCCATCATATGACACAGAGGGAGAGAGTTTAGAGATGTGATTTTCTGATGCAATCTGCACCAAGACCTGTTTTCTCCCCGAAAGACCACCGAGCAGACAGTAAGAAGATCTGTGAAACAGAGCGGACCAACCGTCAAGCAGGATCACGATCACGCATGACAGCTCTTCACAGTCCTCCTTAGCCTACCCCCACTCCCCACCCATCCTCTGCTGCTGCTCCACCTCCTCCTGCTTGTCCACCCGCCTCCCACCTTCTTCACCCTCCGCTGGTCGCAATTACAGAATAAAGAATTATTTTCTAAAACAGCATCAGCCAACCTTTGTGGCCTGATCCGAGTCGAAAATATGTGAAAAAAGCAGCACATTTAGGAAGAACGGACAGTTGGAGCCCTGTTATTTGATACTCAGATCATATGTTTTGAAATATAGTCACAAATTAATTTACTATTCTTTTTTTTTTCCCCCCAGTTTAACAGACCCTTAATTTGAAAGGAGAGGGTTAATTTTACAGATTTGATTGCTAATTTCCACCTTCAGTTTCAAGCAGAACAACAACAACAACCACTACACAATAGCAGTATCCTCTCTTCATATCTGGGGGTACAGTTAATCAGCTTATCAGATTTGCTTATCATCCACAGTCATAATCACAAAGCGGATGCAGAGTTGCACATTTGAACCTGTCTAAGCACAAATACAGTCCAGGCACTCTAGGAATCTGCTGGATTTTCCTCAACAACATCATTACCTCGTCCCACCCTATCACAAAATATTATTTGGCCTGCAAAACACAGGTGCGTCATGGTTTCCAATTCAGACTTATAATAGCACCAAGGAGGGCGAATTAGTAATGAGCAGACATGCAATACAGATGCAGTGTCTGGGCTTTTCTTGGCACATATAAAAGTGAATGAACCAAAGTGCGAACCTTTAGTTAACGGGTTCACGTCCCATGGCGGCTGCATTATAGCAACAGAAGTGCAGTCTGTTCAAGTGTGACATTACAGATGGTTCAGCTTGGGGTTAAGATCCCACCGAAACTACATAATGCATATTTAAATCAGATTCAAGCAACATTGTACATAACTGGAGGCAGCCAAGCCCTCCATTTTATATTACCTCGCATCGGGCGTGATTATTATGTGAGATATGTGGTTGCACAGAGAACTGCTTGCCGAAAATGCAGGTCAGGCATAATAGCATTAATTATTCATATCAGAAGTGAATGGGCGGCCAGGGATTTCATATACTGGGTGTACAGTGTAAAGAGAGTAAGCATAATGTTCCCTCAACGTCACCCATTCATTTTGATTCATGGCTTTGATTTACAAAGGATCAGGGGGCTCACAAGAGCACATTCACTCAGTTTAATCCAGAGAAAACTCACTGCAGTGTTTTAGACAATGGTCGATGCTCATAACAACATAACTGGGTTTTTTGTTTACAAAATTAGTACCATCCAGGATCATATGCAATTAAATGTATGAACACTGGGCAACTAGGGGCCATATTGCAGGAAACCAGAGTGCAAGCTGTTTATAGGCAGCGGGTATAAGAGGCATAACTTCACATGGGAAAGCTGGCACACTAGCATCAGGGCCAGATGGAAGAAGAAAGGAGGGGAGGGTTACAAGAGAGAAAGAATATGTCAGAGGAAAGATAGAAAAAGAAAGACGGGTAAAAATAGAAACACAGACATGGATGGATATACGCAAGTAACGCGTAGCTGATTAGGTAGGCAGTCAAGAAAGCAGGGTTTTGTTTTTTAATTTTAATGAGGAGAACGGAAAGTAAGAAAAGCAGAATGAAATTGTCTTCTCTGCAGGGATCCATTTGTGTAAGCAAACAACAAAATGTCACCGACTCTCCCCTCCCTTATTTTATCCATCCTTCTGTCCAGCCTGGCAAATGTTTTGAATGGCTCACCACAGACCTGCAGTTCCTATCAGATCTAATCCCGTCCCTCTCTCACTTAAAAATATTGTACAGTAAAGGAGCGAGGTCATCTGCCCTCCTAACTCAATCAGAACAGTCCACTGCTTTGGCTTTGCAGAGTAATAATAGGATGGGCAGTGTGCTTGCGTGTGTGAGTGTGTGGGGGTTTTTCCCCTAAGTTTTGTGTGTGCAAGCGGGAACGTGTGCCTTTGGTGTATTGGCATGCCAGACCAATCATTTTGCAGCAGGGGGATCAAATTCATTCATCGTCAAATAGCCAGTGGAGCACCGCGCCTTTTGTTATGACTTCATCTGCAAAATGTTTTTTCCCACCACAAAACTCCATATGCTGTTTGTTCAGAAAGCAATAAGTGGTTCTGTGTCATGACTACAGCCACAAATTATAGTTACTGCGACCATCCAGCTTTCCCGAGCGCTGCGTACCAAACCCCGAGCCCGCTGCAAACAACACTTTCCTTCCATTCATCCTTCCAATAGCCCCTTCAGCTGAAGGAAATTGCAGTTACAAACCATAAAATTAGAAAGATCACAGATATGACAAGCAGGGAGAGGGACTGGCACCAGGTATGACAAAAAGGCGAAATGCTGTTTTACTAGTTCGATTCAGCCAATTCCAAAGCAGTCCACAGTAACAGTTTAAATGAAAAAATACACTGTTAGAGATAAATGTATTATGAGATGATGTTGTGGGCATAGTACGTGCATCTAAATACTACAATACCCATGAGCCTCAACTCCAGTTGGAGGTAAAGGAAGAGCAGCAGAAAGCTAACAAAAAAGTGCTAAATTTCCACAGAGCATATTAACCAGCTTACTAACGTATACAACTAAGTTATTGAATGCAATTTAATACATTTTCATGGAGCCAAAATTAGAGCTGGGCGATATGAGATTTTTTCATATCACGATATGTTTTTTTTTCATTTCAGGCGATAACGATATCTATCACGATATAAGCCAAATAACTATATTTGTAAGATTTAAATGTGCCGTTGCTCACAAGTAAAATGTGAAATAATCAGCAGCTTGTTTTTATTTAAATATTTATTTCCCATAATAAGTTCAACAGGGTAGATGTACTTAAGGAACATGAGACTTTTTCAGATAAATAAAGGCAAATATTGCAAACTACACAAAAGGCAGCCGCTAAAGCGTTTAAGTTTCAAAAGAGAACAAATGAAACAGACTAAATTGTCAATTCCACTTAGAAACAAAGTATTAATTCTAAAAATAAATCTTAGTTTGTTTTACAGAAGAACAGACAAAACTGACTAACTTTTGTCAATATCAAATAAACTGAGAACTAAAAGGAAATTCTCAATCTCTCCTTGTTGTATAGCTTAGCTTTTCAAACAGTTTTAACAGTTACTTTAGTCTGACAAAAGCCGAATGACAAATTAGCGCTTCCAGTCAGAGACTGAGGCTACGTCCACACGGGTATTTTTGAAAACGGAGATTTTCCGTTTACGTTTTAAAAAATAATCCCGTCCACACATAAAAGCAGAAATGAAGGAAAACGCTGCTATGAACATGCCAAAGCAGCAGGTGGCGCTAGATTCCTAACCGTGCAGAAATGTTGGCCAATCAGAAGTCTAGAAGCCTCGGTGGGAAAAAGTAAACAAAGCTGGGGCACAGAAGCAGAACCGAGTCGTATGTGTGGAGGGACAGTAACTGTGTGTATATGTAAGCATTTAAACACTGCAGAGAGTAGAATTAACAGTAACAGTATTGTAGAAATTCATTTCACCGAAACAATAACGTGGCGCACAGTGTGACGCATGCACCAGTTTATTGTATTTCCAGACTTGCTTTCGGCACAATTTACAGTGCACGCTACTCTGTTTTTGTCAGACTTGAAATAGCCGAAATACCTTCACACTACGGAACTTCTATGGCTCTTCCGTTCGACAATCTCTCCGGCGTTGGAACCATCATCTGTTTTCTCTTCGGTCACGCTCGGTTGATTTTTCTAGTCGGCAGACTCATTTCCTCCATTACGCGCTGGCTCCATTACCCGCTGGCTGCTTCCCAAACAAACACACGTGCGGCTTGGCACTTGTGCTGTACGTAACAAGTCACGCGACGTGACGCTGCGGCTGTGATTGGTTCGGCTCTGCGCTACTGAATTTGGATCGGCTGACTTTTTTTTTTTTTTTTTTTTTTTTAAGAGGACAAGAGCTGCGAGGTCTATCGCGATAGCTTAATTTCTCTATCGAGTAAAAGTTATATCGCGATACATATCGTTATCGTTCTATCGCCCAGCTCTAAGCCAAATACCCAAAGCATGCAGCTCCTTTGACTTCGATTGTCTTTATTACTTACTTAGTGTTGCCAACCACCTGTCTGCAGGCTCCTTCTGGGACCCAACCACAATATGGGTCTCTGGAGGCTATACAGGACCTGGAGAAGAATTGCACACACCATTAGGCCCATTCTGCACATACTGTTTTCTTCTTTCAGAAGGAATGCACATAGCTCAACCACTTGAGTAGGAATGATGATTTAATAGAGTAGCAAACTTACTTCTTGCACCGCCCGTGCCTTTCACACCGAGAGAGCGGCACTTTAACCACACAGGAGGTGAAGGCGACCCACAGAGCGTGACTCTTGCTGTCTATCTGTATACCTACGATGCGCTTATCTTCTACTCCATCTATGCTGCACCTAGAGGAGGAAAAGAAGACAAAAACTGATTACTTTGTATTTTCTTTTTCAGCTGATTTATTGTGCTTTTCAGTAGATGCTGTTAAAATGGTGCTCAAATGCTCAAAAAATACAGGCACAATTTCAAATAAATTTCACAGTTTCATTGGGTCTTGGATCCACATGGTGCCAAAGAGAGTGGATATCTGTAATCAGGTCTTATCAAGCACAGTTCTGACTGTGATCGCAAGAAATTACCTGCTCTTTAACTCTCCTGTTTGCAAGGGGTAGGCAAGCAGAAAAAGTTGGTTTAAGGAGCAGACTCGGAGCAGCTAAAACTCTTTGTTTCATTTCATGGAATGAACTAAAGGGCCAGCATAAGATAAATGAGGAACATTAGCAAAGCTGATCTAGGGTATATCGCCCTTAACTATATGGTAGTTTAAAGACAGAGTAGAGAAAAGTTGGGCATCGTAAAATGAGATTTAGCTTATTTAATGAAAGAAAGGGGAAGATTAGGATGTGGCAGAGAGACAAACTGTGAGGTCAGGGAGGACAGAGATAATGCTGGACTTGGGAACATGAGGTCACAAACAGAGCGGGAGATAAAGAGAGATAAAGAAAAGGGTGATACAGATACAACAGATAAACAGACAGATGGGCACTGTGAGCAGTCAGCAATAACACTGCACTTAACTGGAGAATCCTCTAACACTAACTCAAAGCCCCCCAACTCCAACATTCCTCTATCTCAGCTAGTCTTCTTTGTCTCAACAGCCCCATAGGAGTGCACTGTAATCCCTCTGGGGCGTGTCAAGCATCACTCTATCCCTTCTCTCTCGCTCCCTCTGTTCCTCTGTCTATTCTACCATCCAACTCCTGGGATTTAATCTTTCCTTCGCAGAGCTTTGGTCCTGTATTAACGCTCTAAATTGGGGCTTACAGTTCATCTACACCGGGTAATGCACAGCAATCAGGCCTACACTGATCCGGCCGGCCAGGCAGGGAAGCAGGCAGGCAAAGTCACACGCCGTATGCGGCTAAAGCCAGATGGCCATCAGCCCACGAATGCTCGGTCCCAGCCAGAGAGACACAGAACAGGAGAGAAGGGAAACAAAGGGACGCGATACTGGGAGAAGGCAAAAGGAGACACAGCAAGTAGAAGTGAAGAAGTAGAAGCAAGGGCCTGCCCTGCATCCCGGACATATGGCCCATCACATGGTCGCAGCATGTTGGATAATCAACAGTAGGAGCCTTGAAAGCCCTCCCATCAAGCCTTCCGTCTCCTTCCCGTATTCTTCTCTGCTTCCTAACACAAGCCTCTAGTCTTCCCATCTCTTCCCTCTGGTCTTTACCACTCTTCTCTCTCCCTCCTGTGTTTATGCTTCCATCCATTACCTCTCAACCAAATATTTGTTTTGGCAGAGTGAAACTGTGGCTGATTTTTCCTTATTAACTTTTACTTCAGATGTACAACAATACCCAGCTCGACCCTCTGTACCAAGTTCATGAACACACACACTCAGACACACACACAAACAGACTTACATCCATACATGCACCAACAGATGTGTAATGTATTAGCGAGAGATCCCAGGCTGGCTCTGAGACACACACAGACCTCAGTGTGAGTTTCTATGCGTGTGCTTCCTTTAATCAGCCAAGGTTTTAGCTCTGCTGTGGTTGCGAATCACAGTGCTACGTTATCCAGAGCCTTAGGGTCTATGTCTTTAATTTAGTAGCTGTGGCTGGGCAGAGTGTAACCTGATAAAACTCTTTTAAATGATAGAGTAGCCATCTGGTTGGCTGGCTTCGCAACATAGCTTGGGTCAGGGGAACGGACTGGTAGTGATGGAGCTGGTGGGTTGGTGGGTTGGCTGAGCCGATAGATGGTGGAAACAAGCAAAATTAAACACATTCACTCTCTACAGAGCACACACGCATGCAATAACTGTACTTTCTGTGTTTATAGCAACTGTATCCATGTGTTTCTCTATTTCTGTCCATTGCATATACACGTATGCTCGGTTTTACATACTTGTCAGGGTTGTAGACACTGAGCTCCTCAAGAAACAGGCTCTCGTTGAGGAAGCCGTTGTTCATCTTGGCCAAGAATTTGAGGATGATGCCTTTCTCAGACCCCAGAAATACTACTGTGTGGTTTTTATACGGCCCTGCCTCATTGTCCACCACAATGCGCGTCAGACGATACCTGAAAAAGGAGCAGCAGGTAAAAATAACCAATCAGTCAATTAATTAGTCTGTTAGCCTGCAAGCAGAGGAAAATGTTTGCTCACTAGAAAAGCAACACCAACAGCAGGGACCTAATGCAACTGTTTTCAACTTTTTCTTCCACATCTGGGCCACTGGAAAAAGTTAGCCAAAGAACAAAATAGAATAAAAAAAACAGGAGGATGTCATTTTCCAGATAATAATTACCTAATCAGCCAATCAATTAACGTACCTTCCACCACGCATGTCAGAGGTCTAAAATAGACTAAAGAACAGCAGTGGGCGCGCATTAATCTCACTAACTGATTGTCATTTGATTACAAGCTCACAATCAGATTGCCATAGGGCCTGTCAGGTGGTTCCTCAAGTAAAAACACTGCAAAGAAGTTGCTCAAGCAAAAGATAACAAGCTCTACTTTCAATTTCTAATTGACAGCTGCTGATCGCACAGTTTGGCTTAGCACCAGTTGGATGTGCATAAAACTCAGAAGCATACCAAACACTTTAAGGTTGGAAAATTAGACACCTGCCAGTCAGTGAGATCTGGACCGGCGCCCTGTTATCCTTGTGGGTGAACGGGTTTTAGAAATACCTCCTGAGGCTGCTTACTCTTACCGACTGATGCAAATATCTAACTAAGATACTGTTTAAGTAATCACAAAGGCATGCTGCCTATGTGAACACCAATAATCACCAATTATTTTTAATTGAAGTATATGTGATCTAAAGATGAGAGTGTATTCAGAAATCTTGGAAGTTTGTTTTGTCCTCGTTAATGTTTACTAGATACTGTCTAGGTGAAAAAGTTTGTCATCAGATCATATTTATTTGGGGGTAATGAGACTAAACTTAACCCTACTCGAGTACAGTTTTACACCATGAGCCCATTAAAAAAATAATAAACAAAGCCACATCCTCTTATCCCATTCACTGTTTTTGTTTTCTTTATACAGTATATCCTTTGAAATGCTCTGTGCCTCCAGCTTTATCTAGTCAACATTACTACCGGTCTGAAGATTTAATTTGATTTTGATCTATTCATTCATAACAGATGCTCCAATAACCATTTCAATTAGGCTGATCCCAGTTAAATAATACAATCTCAAAGAATAAGACGTTCACTGTCTTTCCTACTCATGATAATAAAAATCACAAGAAGGGGATTCTTCACTGTCTCACCCGTCTTGGTGATTCATTGTGCCCAGACAGCTGAGGTCTGTGCCACTGCACAGCAAGTCTCAAGCGGTCTCAAGATGGAAAAGATTTTTCAAATTTGAACTTCTTTCTGTGTATTGAGGTGTCCCCTCTGGGGTGTAACAAGGATCAAATCCTATTACCGATTTCATTTCCAATTGACTTCAGCTGAAGAACAGTATTCCACATTGAAACCCTGACAGATATCATAAGAAGCCTCACTCCTCTTCCACCGCATATGCTTTCATGCTGCTTTTTGGGCCTACATAATACTTTCAAGAACCGCCTCTGACTTCCCTACAAGCTCGCTGTGCTCGCTGTGATGACATTTCAAATCAAATCAAATCGTCTGATTGCTGATTATGTAAAGATAAAGAAAAAAAAGCGTGTCACTCATAATGTATTCTTGTGATAAAGCACACTAATGAACACAGAGTTGTAGGGATAACCTTGATGAAAGCTGTTCATATTCTGACTAAGCCACTGCAGTATGTAGGTCAGACCTCGGCAAAGGAGCAGCAAGATGTGATATGATGCAAATAACTTGTAAAACGTATGAAGAATTCTTTATGTAGCTATCTTTAAAGTGATATTACCACCACTGAGGCCTGTCAAGGATCTGGCAAGCCCAACTTTAAATCTTGAGCAGCTGTAATCCATATCCAAGTCCAAATGAAAAACTAGATCTTTTACTTTTTACCAAATGCTCTGTCAGCTACTTTTGCCCTGCCGATGGGATGGCGGTGTGCTGTCGCATTCCCCCCAGAGGCTGAAATGTCTGTGTGTAGTGCAAGTAAAAGCCAGACAGACCTTTATGATCAAACGGCATCAGCCACAGTGCACTGGCTTTTGAGAAATTGGCTCAACTACAGAAACTCAAAGGAAAAGTCACCACTGAACAAAAAAAAAAAAATCTGGTTTCTTTTGTTTTTTCCCTGTGAAATCTCCCAAGAGGATTTTAAACAACTGACAAAGAGCTGAACTCATTGTTCTCGTGTAAATGACACGTTTCAGCATGAAGATAAGCATCACTAAGGATTCAAACTGTTTGCGTTGTCTTCATGACATCACCACGCTGTCACTCAGAGAGAAAGCTAGTATAGATAGGTGTTTCCTCTACTACAATGAAAATAGGTCAGTGGCTGGAGTACCTTCAGGCTTTCTTTTAATGAGCCTGATTCTCACAGCAGCACTTCATGTAATTATTGTCCTGGGCTGAAGAGGCTTGTAGCCTTGATGATGATGATGGCCTCTGGAGTGTGCGATACTTACCGAACCATGGTCTTGAGAAACCAGGGCCTGTTAGCAATGGAGGGTACGGCCTCGTCCATCAGAGGATGCATCTTGATGAAGTTGAGTGTGTCATCGGGGAACTCATTGGATACCTTATACCTCTCCATCGGTGGAGTACCAGCACAGTTGCCAGGCCTACAAATGGAGTGGCGGAAGAGCAAGGTAATGAAGAGGAGCGATAATGGCAGAGGGAAAAAAATAGTGAATAGAATATGGAAAAAAGCACAAATGAAAAACCACCACTTTGACCGCAGTAGGAATGAGCCATTTTTCATGGTAAGAGCTTCAACGGAGGAAAGAAAGTTCTACTTTCTTAAAATCAATGAAAGTGCTGCTTTAAATGACTAAACTCTCATTCCAAGAGGCTTTTGGTCACATAGGAGGGCGCAAGATGTCTCCTTTTCTGTGGCTTCAGGCTAAAGCACTGAAGCATTGTATCTATCTGATCCTTTTACGGGGAGTTGGTGAGCTTCTTGTAAAAGAGAAGCTTCTTTTGATAGCATATCCCCTTTGCAGCCATCTCACCTCTGAGAGCCTTTAAAACCCTTTACTGCTTGGTCTTTGATACCCTGCCATAGCATATAATCCACAACAGATCCCAGAAATATTAGCCATCTGGCCACTAAATGTGTGACATGAAAAGACCAAACCCTATAGTCTGTTATAAAAATATACAAACCTTACTATGTATATATGCACAAGTTATTTTTAATTTATTTAATTAGAATTTTATTGACAGAATGATGCAGTGAAACCTTTGCTGATTTGTATGAAATAGAAATTCATTCGTGCTAATGAAATCCCCACGTTTACATGCAAAAACTTCACTGTATGGCATTCTGGTGCAAAACAAAAATTTGATTAGACAAGTGATCTCCATTATATGGCAGCTGTGTGCATCTAAAGCCATTAGACACGCATGTGAATTTACAACAAATTACCTTGTGGGCTGAACATGATTAGCAGAATTTTCTGTATTATATGGCGGCTGTGTGCATCTGAAGTCGTTTATAGCAAATTATCTCGGGTGCGCAAGATAATAACTTGAACACACCAGATATAAACATCAACTTACAGGACTTTAGGGAATACCATAGAAAACATGTCAGCTGATTCTAATGTTAAGCTATTCTCACAAGTATTACTGCTTCACTGTAAAAGAAGAGAATAATAGTTTGTGCTAGAATTCTAACATTTCTGTTACTGCATTTACGTCCGGGCGCATATGGGCAGCAGAACGAAAGCAGACATCTCTTAAATACGAAAATCTGTAAATGATTCAGTATGAGTGTCTAACACATGGAGTAACAGTCTGCTGCGGAGCCAGACCTAGGTGGCTTTGTTACAACTCTCCGTCTGTTTGCTCAGTGATAAAAGGTCTGAAAGAACCAAGGGATGGAAATGAAATCAATCACATCAGTTACTACAAAAACAATGGTGGCTGTACCTGCTCTTTGAAGCGTCTGACCTTGTTGAACATAAACAAGTAATTACATGCTAATTGAGGTAAGTGCGTGAACTCACACAGATACGCACATTCACACAATGCATGGAGATTAATGCACAAAATACAGTACGGGCTCTCTGATGGTGAGGAACTGTGTCCTCAGCCATATGGGACACACACACACACACACACACACACACACACACACACACACATTTATCACGGCCCAGATCTTTGTTGCAAATCTCTCTCTCTCTCTTTTCTGGAGGAAAGGACAGCATCCTGTTAGTGCACTAATTAGTTTGCAATAGATGGGAGATTGATCAGGTTGGTACATTTGTGGAATTAGCCAGCCATCTGTAAAATGATGTCATGCTTCGTTTATTGAAGCTAAATTAGCTGCGTGTGAGGCGTGGGTGGCAGCGGTAAGGTGAGGTAATGGGATATGAGTGCAACTGTGAAAAAAGGTGGTCTCTACATGAGTAGGTGCGTGCTGCGTGTGACACAATTTGACACATGAGCGTTTTCTGACGAAATTAGCGATGCACTAAATATGAGGCAACATAAGTTAAGAATAAGTGATTATTATCACATTGTGGTATAACAAGTGTTAGGAATTGACTGCATAGTTACATATCTTGTCTGTGCGTGCACGTGTGAGACAGCCAGGAATGAGGAGAAACACAGGAAGAGAAACACTCTGTGACTGGTGTGTGTGCTGCCTTAAATCCTGTGCGTGCCTGCGTGTATGCAAGTGTGCTCGCTGGTTAATTAACTGCTGCTGTACCTTGGCTTGGGAACCTTCTCTTCAGGAAAAGGTGTCCAGGTGGAGTCTGGTGATTTCTGTTCTTTGAAACGCCCTGTGAACGTGTTGGCCACCTCCGCCATGTCATAGGCACACACTGCCGAACCTGGAATACTGCGACGGCACACACAAGCACACACAACTAAATAAACAATCCTCTTGACTGAGCATATCAAAGAAACACCTTGCTATCACCAGGAGACAGAAAAATGGATTTACAATCCCTTCTCAGAAGGGTTAAATCCCTTGAGGATGGCTTATTTTAGCTGTTTCCTGTTTACACTGGGTGATACAGTCAAGTTTTGAGTGTTGTGAAGGTTCTGCCAGATTAAAAAAAAAAAAAAAGAGGTGCGTTGTTTATCCTCACTTCCCTTAGGTATACAAGAAGACACTTTACACTTTCCTCTATTTTTTAACATAATTTGATCAATTTTTTTCATTAATAAAAGCATTTATTTCTTTTGTTCTCTACTGATCACCATGTCAGAGCTTTCGTGCATTCACTTATGTGTTATTGAATGTAGTGATTTACGGGTTCACACATTCCCGTACAGTAACCTCTAACACTGACTTTCCCCGAAAGCCTCCAGGCATCAAAGTTCATCACCAGTCCACGCTTGGGGCCAAATATGGGCAACAGATTATCTTATTATCACTTTTCATTTTAAGGGGAAAAATACCCATCTTATGATTGCAGTGGAGCCACTGATTTCTTTGTGTCTGTGTGAAATCAATGCATAGCAGATTACTGAGTCACTTTTCTATTTTTTATGCTTTTTTTGTGTCCAGAAATAAAAACTAAGGGCTGTTTACAGAAAGAAACCTCTCTTTCTCTCTCAGCTTGCTGGATTTCCATGCTGTTACATCATGGGTTAAACTCATCATGTAGACATTTGGAAGACAGCAGACACAAGGGTAGCATTATTGAGAGCAAGGTCAGAAAGCTGTTAATTCTTGGCTTAGCTACTAAATTACAGTAATTACCCTCTGCATTGAATATGTGCAAAAAGTTAGACAGTCGTATGTCTGTTTATATCGGGCTGCTAACGAGACAGAATTAGCTGGCCGGTTAGCAAAAGTCTGGGCCGTGAAGCAACTCAGCAAGACAATCGAATGACACAAAACCCTGAGTGCTGCCTACTGTCTGAATGTGCTCCCTTCACCCCCTATGAAATGGAAAATTAATGCTAGGATCAAAACTCCCGCTTATAGAAATTTTCAGAGGCACTGCTTCATTGGGTTTTAATGTCCATTAACCATGCTCAATTGCGTTGTCACAAGCAATTGTCTTATCTGCTAAAAAGCAGCCATAAAATGGAAAATTACAATATGTGAGCTATCAGCCAAGCTGTATGGCTTTGTGGTAATTTTCAATTTAGATAAAAACTCCCACTGACTGCGAACATGAAAGCCGTGCAGAATATGAATTATAAGAGGGAAAATAAGATTAAGCACCTGCATGTCAAAAGGGCAACAACACTGTTTTGACAGAAGATGTGAATGTTGACCCACTGGGTTTAGAAATTACACGCCGCCAAGAGGCACGGCAGGGACACACGCTACCAACGTTAACAAAGGTCAGACTGTCAAAGTGTTGATGAATTTCAAAATGTCTTTCAAACTGAGAAAGATAATCGGTTTAATAAAGGGAAAGTTCATGTGCTGGTGCATGTGAATTTATCTGAGATGCTGGGAAACGCTGGAAAAAATACCCTCAGCAAAACCAGTTTATTGCTCACTTTTCACTGCTTGTTTACTTTTACCTTCTGTCGTCATTACCTGTTGTAAGGCGTGGAGAAAGTTGCCATCACTACATCCCTCCCATTGATGTGAATGACATCGGTCACAGCCTGCAGGATGTTGAAGTAGAAATGGGAGTCGCCAGGGATGGAGCAGTTCAGGCGAGACTTTAAAAACGAGGTCCACTGCTTCTCCAGAACACGCGGCGATCCGCCTCGGTCGTTCTTACAAACCCTCGCCACCCGTGGAAACACCACCTGAAGAAGTCAAACGTGGGTTATATTTAAGAAGCTTAAGATTTCACCTTGAGATTTCTACAGTCACACATTTCACATCGATAATCTTATTGCTATAAGGCCTTTTTGAATGGGAGAAATTGTAGGTACACCACAATGTGTTAATCTAGGGTTTCGTCACGTTATAGCAAATTAAAGACAGAAGAAAAGTGGTGCATTTGATATGCTGTTAAACAGTCAGCACCTGGCAACAGAAAGTTTAAAGTATACGGCTTCAAATAGGCCCGAGCTCTGTAATTACAACTCTGTCGTAAGTTCACGTAGCCAGAATTGTAATTAGTTGTTGTGACACTATACTTAACAGCTATAAATCTTGCCCTGAACTGAAATTGATGGTGTGAATGGGAACAACCATGCATTTAAAACAGATCCCTACTCACACACCCACAGACAACCACACACACACCCTCACTCTTGCAAACACACCACGACCCTCCGCTTTCCCATTGAACCATGCACAAATATGAATTAAGCAATGCAGCAATTCCAGCTAAGACTCTAGAACTTGCACAGGCCCGTTCAGTGTGAAATTTTAGATTACTGAGATTACACAGTGTATCAGTGGGTCACATTTCTGCACTCGCTAATCTGTGAGCGACTTGGACGCAACTCAATACACGCATATACATAAATGGTCCAAATATACACATCGCTTCGCCAAACAAACGCCTTAGTGGAGGCTTTTTAATTCACTTGTGCACTGAAAGGTTTATCCTTTTGTATTTTCTAGATAACAATGTAACAACCCGACATTAAACCTAAAGCAAACAACTTGCCACAGCGGATTTATCAGTTTGCCATAAAGCACAGACGACTGTTTACATTGTCAGGGTAGGCCAGTCTTTTTCGTAATAATAAAGAGATATCAATTCACTAAATGTTAAATTGCTCTCTGCGCCATCAGTTCTACCACCACATACATAATTATACTGACACTGCTTTCAAAACACCCGGCAGATTGAGAGGCCTGATCTGTATTCATGCTCTGCAATAACACATGGCTGTCACTTCTGGCAGTGAATCCATTATTTCTATGTTACCTCCGCTCTGTTCTCATCTCGTCCCCTCGGTCTTTCTCACTCTCTCTTATGTGTTTTCTTTCATTTATTCTGCACAATATAAAAAGAATGATTCATTTGCATAACGTATTTTCTTCTACCTGGTGTCCAATTAAACTTTTGCAGGACAGGGCCCAAACCTGGAATGAAGAGATTAATAGAAACGTTTCTGTCCCTATGGTGTAATACCTGAGAAAAGCTTGGGTTTTTTTCCCGTCTTCTTCTGATACTTTGTCTCACTTCTAAGAGACACTTGGGCGGTTTTTCTCATGGGAAACACTGAGAGGGTAGGCCAAATGGGAGCAATGCAGGATGGATGCGGACGTGCAATTCAAGTAATATATTTAGACTTCAAAATGGGATCTCAAGACATCCATATATTTTCTTTTTGAACCTATTTTAGGTGCCGTTTCCTGCCTAGTGTTTATCTGTTGCTGGAAAAGGGTTTGTCCACTTTACTGCTCCTAAAAGCCTCCTTCCCGTTATGCGTTACCCATATCCTGTTAGTTTCCTCGGGCGCTTCCTGATTCTCCCTGTAAATAGGAAGTCACCTCTGATTAGAGTTTAAAACAATAGTGTATGTGCTTACCTTTCCCATTGTATTGTACTCCATAGCAATTTCCCTAAAGAAGAAATAAATGAAGTCTCCATAATTGACTGCCTGGACGAAGTAGGGCTCTGCGAAGGGAAAAAGAAAAACTATTATGAGTCAAAGAAGCATTTTTGCTGTGACAAAACAGTTCTGACACCATATTTCACAGTAAACCGCCAGAATATCTGTCATATTATGCAGAAAGGTAGCGACTGCGAGCCTTGAGAGCCTCAAACTATCATCCATCATATTAGCAAAACAATTCACATGCGAGAAAAGGCGGATTTCTCTATTGAGTTTTGACAGACTGGACTTGTGTTTGTTTCTCCCCAAGGCAGAGTAATTTCAACACTACTTGTGCAGGCTGGCAACATGACTGCATCAAACAGAGCATGTAGCATAAATGCTCCAGCTCTTCATACCGTCATTCATACACAGAGGGACAAACACATGTTTGCACATGAATCATAAAATACAAACACGTGGTCAAGCATGCATGTCCGAACCTTAGGTTTTTTTTCTAACTTGTCAATCAGCCTGGCACTTTCCGACCACAGGGACTGTGTTTGTGTCCCCCACTCACCTTTCAGCCATTTGGAGTCATGTTTGACAGTGCGCAGAGTCGGGCTGTCTCCAAGGCTACGATAGATGACCGCATCGATCGCTAGAAAGTCTGTAACGGTGGCCGAGTACAGCTTGCCATCTGGTGAGCGAACACAGAGGGAGAAAGAGCAATAAGGAGGAAAGATGTAGACGAAGAGGGAGGAGGATGGACAAAAAGCGAAAGACACAGAGAGACATAAAGGAAAAGAAAAAAAGGTGAAGAGAGTAAAGTTAATCAAGACAGAAACATTTGTAATTGGCCAATCTTGCAAACACTCTCCAAAAGCACAAACACTGTAGCCCTGCACTCGCATACAGTCTTCGAGCACCACAGAAAGCCAAAGTCGCACGCTTACATGCACATACATACACACACATTCTTCACAAACACAATCCACCGCTAGCATGACCTCAGCCTGCCTCAGCTATAACCACAGTGGAAACTCAAACTACATAATTGAAAGGATAGCAGTCAGAGGAACCCTGTTGATTACTCAGTGCTTCCAGCTTCTTCCAAGCAGCTCTGCTACACATTAACTGGTCAAGCTAGGCATTTACTCTTGTCCTCTACTTTAAACCGGCAGGGACAGATCATCAATACTGCCATAAATCGCTTCACAGCAAATGTGTATAGGGACTGGATGTCTTTAGCAGCCCGTGGGTTCATTGCACCAGAAGAATCTCACCACGCCGACGGAAAGATGACTCATTCTGGTCACATCCATGTGTGACTTATGTTAATCTTGAGCATTTTGAATGGAAGTGAATGAGAGACAAAGAGAATCACAGAAAATAGAAGGCGTAGACAGATGAATCTGTTACCACAGTACTATTAAAGTGTTTCCAAAAGGCTCCAATAAGAAGAGCAATGTAGCGCCAAATCGAATGACTTGCTCTAGTGCATGTAACATAGATTGGCTTTCTTTTTTGACATGTCAGAGTATTGCCATTAGAGTAAACCGCAGGGTATTAAGAAGAATATTAAATACAACCGCAACTAATCCCTCACTCAAATACACTCAACTTTCCCATCTAGCTCAAACTGTTCCCAGTGTTAAGTAACTGCAGATAGGAGAAAATTGGGATTAATGTTTTTGCCTCATGGCATTGAATGAAGAGTAGAAATATCACATAAACTATTTTAACCTTATGGAAATTTGGGTTTCTTTCATTTTAACCCAAAGGACAGTGACTGAAGTTTAAAAATCACAGTGATGTTAAATGCATTACAGATCGCTTTCAGTTTAGCATGCGCAGAAATGTTTAATCTTACCAGCAAAGAGGGCAACGTTGGCGTGCTTGGCATCATACGGACAGCGCGCCATTCCACTGATCTCCTCTCCCTGAGCCTCCAAGGTGTCAATCTAAGGTCAGGAATGAGATGAAAGGTCAAGAGGGGGTCAAAGCAAAGTGGTGTGCGGTGTCAAACAAAACAATGTACTTGAAAAAAAACTTAGGAAGTCTTGGTTCCCAGTTGGAGGTAAAACTCTAGCAGAGGAAATGTGTCAAAATGTCAAGACAATCAAAAACTATAGGGAGCACTTAAAAAGTGTTGAAGTGTGAGTCATAATAAAATAGCCCTCAAAAAGCAGCCCGAGAGTGTATCAATCTAACTAATATCACTTGTATGCCATTCTGGTGTCCTGCTGAGGGCTGCCAAAGCAACTGGGAAAATCTCAAAACTGTCATGGAGGGTGGAAAAAAAGACATTTCCGCAGCAACACGTTTCACAGTAGTGGTTTGCTTCCCCCGTCATCCTTTATCCTTCAGCTGTACTCATTTTAAAGAAGCGTTATAATGACCCTCAAGACCGATCTTCAGCCCATTTACAGCACCGCTTTCCCCTGTCCTGATTTCTAAAGCTTGCGCTTTTGTTCTGAAGAGAGGAAAAATAAATTAGCACACAGCCCTGAGCTGGGAATGTGAGAATTTTTCACAAAACCAGAGTACGGCTGCCGTTTTTTAAGTCGTATTTTGCAGCACAAACTTTTTCATGTGCTAAGAGCTCTTCCTTGGGCAATGCTTACCTCCTGATTTTGTATATTTCATAAGACATACTAATTTTAATTCTGCCCCTAGACAATCTGAAAGTTGTCTTTTCTCAGCATTGTGAGTTAAGTAATTCAATTTTGTTATTCAGTCACTCAGCAGTCTCGTTTCTTAGAACTATTTTGAGCCATTGTTCATTGTTTAAAAAGTGCTAGTTTGGGCCTCCTTAGCGCGTTGATCACTGTGAACTGGAGTCCAGTCCAGTTTGGTTACAGTGCAATTGGCAGAGCATGGCAGAAAATCAGATGTGGGTGAGAGGTCACTATCATCCCACCGTGGGTAGGCTTGTCTTCCCCAGCATGCCTCAGGACACTCTCTATGGCTTAAGCTCAGAGAAACACACACATGCACACAGAGGACAGGCTGCGCTGCGCTGACCAGAAGCTGAGGTCAAAGAAGATTACAATACACACACTTACCCAACAGTTCACAAATACATAGTCATTTTTCTTCTCTATCGCTGCTTCTATCTATCCCATACTCTTCTTCCTTGCTTCCCTTGCTCTCGACAAAGAGGTCCGTAGCTTGCCAAGGCTGCAAACTGCTTACGCCGCCCTTTCTGGTTTCTAAACAGGTCATTTTGTTTTCTATTCCTGTCTCGGCGGAAACGGTTATCATCTGCCCACTAAAAAGGTCACACACACACACACACACACACTCCGGCGCAACGCTAAAAAAGCTTGCCAGAGAAATTGTTGAGGCTGATTTGGCAGAGAATATTACAAGTGACCTTTTACAACAAACACAGAGCCACCAGCGGCAGTGTATTTCTCGATTTCTCATTCCTTCTGTTTCTCCAGAAATTGTGGAAAGACAATATATGGAAGCAAGCTGGACATATATTGTTATTAGATTGGGGGGAGGGGGCTGTAATTATAGATTAGACTGAGTTAACCATAAGAGACGTGAGTAGCTGAAGGTCATGTGTGTCTACTGAATCACAGCGTCTGTGTGTACAGAGTGACATGGGAACTTAGTTAAGCTTGAAACGTCAGCAGCTTCTGTGTCAGCTACCTAACACAAACGCTCCCTCCTTCTCTGACACATCACAAATGCACACTCACATACTCTCATACCAAAGGAGCAACCCCCAGCACTCCATCTCCTCCGCTGGATTTCACCAAGGTAGTGACCTTTGTCTACTGGGTTTGGCCGGCTGTCATTAATCTATTCCTGCCGTTTGAACAGGGGAAGACACTCCCAACCCAGCCGCAGATAGCGCATGGCTTCAGTCTCCTGTCAAGTTTGCATGTGAAGAGAAACAACAGCCGACTTCCATGCCGTTGTCTAAAGCAATAACCAGTGGGTTTTTTTGAAAGGGCAAAAGAAATCTATAAAGCAGCCACACTAAACCACAATGTTTTTTTAAACGCTACCATGAAGAAATTTGATGTCTAAGCGGCAAGATGGATTCTTATTCCTTTACCTTGTTTACCCGGAAAATGTTATTATACTGTCAACTCCACTTGCTGCAAAAAAGAAAGAAGTGCTTCAACTTAGTGGGAGCACAATTCAAAGTAATTTGAACAGTGGCGCTGTCACACTTTGTCAGGCCTGCCTTAAAAGCGCACTGATCTATAGGGATCTACTGTAGCTTAGCAGAAGAATGTACAGCAACCTTGGCTGGGAGCACAGTGCATCTAGATGAATTAATTACTACAACAGCGCATTGGTGTTTTCCATAGGCTATATGCTAATTAATTAGACAAATACAATGTAGATCCAAAACATGCCCATCAGGAGTGTTTTAATTGGTTCAGCATCAGCACCAGTATTCGGGGGGTGAGGGACATGTTCTGATTCCATGTCTCTGTTGTTTTTATGAGGACGCTTTTATGGGCTTTATTTATCATTGCTGAGGGATTTGTGAAATCTTACTGAGGACAAACATGGGGTAAACTGAACCGGCGTCCCACTTATGAAGTGTTTGCTCGGAACAGCTTCCTTGAAATATCCCAGACTTGTTTATTTAATAGAATAAGCACAGTAAAGGGCATATTTACTGAGACATATCCATTTGCAAAACTGCGCTTCCAAAATAATGCATGACTTAGGCACCTCATGAAAGGCCAGCCACTGTCAGACTATACTGGCACTGGCATACTGATACATTTTTACATGGTGACCTAAAGTCAGTAGTAGCACGCTTTTAGAATTTATTTGTATGCCATCCATACACCTGCAACAACCTTCCACATCTATAAAGGTCAAGTGTACAAGTTCACACCTGGACCAGGAGCAGTTGTATAAACCAAACAAGGACATATCTCCTGGGGAGATTAATAGTCATGGCCCATTTCTCTTCAACCTGTTTCTGAGCAGTGGGAGGGTGAAAACTTTCCCCAACCACCTTTTACACCAGAGCAGGAAATTTAAGGAATTTAAGCAGCTGCTGAAAGAGATACGTGTTTAGTTTGTTTTATGGGGGAAATAAAAAAAATATATATATATATAAACTAAAATTACTGATCTTTTTGAATACACTTTGCTGAAGAATCCCTACACAAATATAACAATTGCTTTTGTTAATTATGTGTGGTTACTATTGAAGAGTTATTCATTAATTAATGAATGCTTTTGCAGTGTATTAAATTTGTATTGTCTTTTATTACGTGTCAGTCAGACAGCCTCTGGAAAAGCTGCAGCAAAAAATGGCATGCATGGAAGCATTTTCACCTCGTCGTTTCAAATGCAAAGAAGAAGAGATGAAATTTCCCAGTACACCTCAGTTAGCCGGTATCAGGTCTAAGATGCATCACCTGGGAGTCACTGCCTCCAAGACTCCCCACTGATTTCCCCTGCTTCACCCGGCAACAGGCGATGAAACTGACTCCAGTCATATATCAGCCCAGCTGGCCGGAGTGTTTATTATTACAACACAGCAAGGGAGTGACAGAGGGAGAAAGCAACAGAGGGAAAGATGGCGGAGTGGTGGGAGAAGTGGAGGGGGGGGATTAAGGCTGGCGGGAGAAGAGGAGAGGTAGGAGGGAGGATGAATAGAAGAAAAAAGGGAGTTGGGTGCTGTGTGGTGCTAAGGGAGAGGGCTGTGCCATGCTGCCGAGGTGTCTGCCTGTGTTTTTTCTATATGAATGCATCTGTGACAGTGCATGTTTTTTTTTTTAATGTTGACACCACCAATTGAAGAAGCAGCTAATAAAGAGAGAAAATTGGTAGGTTTGTTTAAAAAAACATAAATGTCAGAAACTCAAAGTCAGGTAAAATCAGAGGTAACCAGGCAGGGGGTTGATGGAAAAAACAACACAAAAACCAACATGAGGTGTTGCTGGTTTGGGCGGTTGCCCTCCCTGCCCCCTCTGTCTCCCTCCTCTGTCTTCCGCCACCTTTTCTCCCCTTCCATGCCTCCCTTTCCCTCCCGCTTGCCCTCGCAGCGCTGTTGATTAATGTGGGATGAGGCTGGCCCCGAAACAGAAGCTCTTTTCAGTGCTGTCACACTGGGGAGATGGAGAGGCAAACTGTGGCCAAGGTGGATTTAACCACAAGCACATATACGCACACACAAACACACACAAATACACTTCTGACCAAGCGAAGTGGATGAGCCCAGCACGCCATCAAAGGTCTGGTATCTGCCCAGAGAGTTTGCCAGCCTGCCAGCAGTACAGTGTGTGTGTGTGTGTGTGTGTGTGTGTGTGTGTGTGTGTGTGTGTGTGTGTGTGTGTGTGTGAGAGAGAGAGAGAGATGCCTATTTTAAAATGTACACAGTTCACAGTCAGTGTTTGCATGGGTGCACATTTTCTTGTATATGTGTTTCGTGTGGATTTGTATCTTTGCGCCCATAATCAGTCATATTTCTTGCATTTTAAAAGGTGTCAAGACTTTCTTGTAATGATTTTGGTAATAACTCAGTTGTTTCCTGGCTAAAACAGCTATTTTATTCAACTAAACATGAGTGTTTTAGTAGGTGTGGAAGGGCAGTTGCAAACACATAAATTCACTTGGGTAAGGTAGGGCAGGGACTGAGCAAATACGAAACATGAATTTTAATGATCGGTGTTCTTTAAAGAACAATAGTTGCCTTTTTTATCATACCGTTATTGACTGAAGTTTGACTTTTAACATAAGTGATCAATAAAAAGCATCATTTTTATACCACAGGCTGTGTGTAAATGTGGAGTTCTTTTACCAAACCTCACACTGATGTACAACACTTCCCCTCCCTTCCCATTAACTTCAGCCGACTAGCAGCGACGTCAGTGCAGCAACAGCTAAAACACAAACCTTGAAACCATAACCGGAGGCGCTATAAAAGCTAACCATGCCTGATAAATGCAGAGACATAAATTCCACTTTCCCTATTGGAGGAGTCAGTGAATTGAAAGACGTCCACTTTGTGTGCTTAGCATGCTGAACCACAAAGGCAGTGGAGCGAAGAGGTCTTGCTTTTCTGGTAAGCAGATCTGCTGAACCAAAGCAGGGGCGTTTTCCCCACAGGCCACCTAGATAACATCTCTGTGTGCTTTGACCATCACAACACATCCTTATAAACCACAGAACAACACCCTTCAGGACAGGACTGCTACTAAGTCTCCCTGTCCTTTTGTCTCTATTACTGTCTGCATGTCTATCCGACTGTCCCACTGTCCCACATTCTTCCTTTTCTGTAAGGTGTCCTTCATACTGGGTCTGTCCGGACAGCAGTGTATAGTATTTGTACAGTATTACTATGATTAAACCTCTGATACTGATCTTTGGTTGGTTTCCAGAAGATTTGTCATAGAGTATGCTAAAAAAAAATTAGACAAATACCAATTAAAACTTTAATATTTTCCAATATTTTCAACTATTGCTTAGCAAACTTAGTAGGTCAGTCAAGCTGAACGAACTAAGACTATAATGGCAATTATGTTCACTTTTTCACACTGGAGCATCAGAAACATCAGATTTATGTCGACAGCAAATAAAAAAGGTTCAATTTGAACACAGCCCATCTGCTTTTAACGTTTGTTCATCTGCTTCCACGTATGCCAAACTTTAATCATCTCTCTGCATCTGCTTTTTTATTGGCATCTCTATTTTGGTGCACTAAGTCAATCTTAATGTGTACCTGTGCTCTCCTTAGTGACTCATAGGAAATAAAATGCACCATTTCTTTTCGTGGTTTTACTTTTCCTGAAGGAATCTTGATGCTATTCCATAAATTGAATATGGCCGGAAATGTGTTTTCAGGAAAAGGTTAAAACAGATCTGGCAATGTGCGAGCATGCATGAAAGCAGATGAGATTGAGTAGTTTTCTCTGCTTCTGAACTGAGTTTGTCAAAGTACACCTGGAGGTAAAGGCACAGGAGGACGGCCTGCTGAGTTGTGAAAGTCATCCATCTATGTCCGTGGCTCCATAGCCCACCCCCTCTAAACTCTCACATGGCTGGGGTCAAAAATCCTATAAGTGTGTGTTATGTGCGTGTGTGTGTGAAAGAGCAAAATGATAGATGTGAAAAATGTCACTGAGATAAAACAAAAGTGGGCAAGAGCACAAAATAGTCATTCGTGTGTGTGTGTGTGTGTGTGTGTGTGTGTGTGTGTGTGTGTGTGTGTGTGTGTGTGTGTGTGTGTGTGTGTGTTTTCCTACCTTGTAGGTCCGACAGGAGGGGTTGAAAGCATTTGTTCCACAAACAAATAAGGTGTCTTCATTTTGCTGCAGAAGGACTTTGATGAAATTGTGACACTCATCCTTCGGGGAGAGCAGGGCAGGAAAAAAAGAAAGAGAAAAAGAAGAAAGGAAGTCCATGGTGACATCTGTATCTGTAGCCACATGTGGGCTGTTATTTTTTTGCTTTTCTGTCTTTTGAAGTGCAGCATGTGGCACGCGGCGAGCAGGGAGAGGCATATGTAACAAACACAGTATCGTGACATGCATTTGATCACGGCACATAAAGGCAAATCCGCAGGAGATTTTAATGTGCCATTTAACGTCCTCTCAAACAATAATGAAAGTGTTATTAAGTTCAGGAAAAAAATAAAGTTATACAACCACGAGATATGAAGATTCCCACTGATATGCTCTATAAATTCTGACAGCAGAAGGTTATATGAACTGCAAGAAGTGTGTTATTGCACCTTCAGGATCTTGTGTCTTTAAAATGTGTGTTAAGAGTGTCTGTGTGTGTGAGGGAGAGAGAGAGAGCAAGACAATGAAACAGAGACTGTGCGCAATTACATCAGTTACAGGTTGTCTGCCATGCAGTGTGTGACTGACAAAAAAAATTGGAAAAACTCGAGTGACGTTTGCTCTACAAATGATGTTGTAGTGTGTGTTTCCTTACCTTATGCTTCCCTTTCATTCTGCAAGTGTCCACATCTCCCTGTCTGGACTTCCATGTCATTTTCTGTAGAAAAAGATGGAAGTTTAACTGAAGCTAAAGAGAAAAATAGCGAGTCACAAAGAAAGCAGGCTAAACAGTGAGGTGGGAGGAGGAAAAAACAGACAGCACTATGGAGCTCAATAACCCATCTATATTAAGATCAATAATCATCATTAGAGACTCTACATCATTGATTTCTCTCATGAGGCACCTGCTCTGAGGCAAACTTTATTCTAAGTTTGTTTGGAGATCATTTTACCTCCTTGAACATCGAATTTTCTGCCAGAGGGAAGGAAATACAATACTGACCCCGGATCAGAACAGACTGTCCAAGGACAGATCCGTGGACAAATCTGTGGATTAATAGGCTTGCCATCCTTGCGTGTGCACATACACACACACGCACTGCCTTGACCTGTGGATCAGCCCTCTTTTACTTGTCACTGGACTACAAACAGACATACAGGTAATTATACTTAAGTTATAGCCATGCACACAAATGTACACACACATACACACCACGTGTGTCCCTGGCTTGTGTCACCTGAGGGTCAGCTCCCAGCCGCAGGTTCAGACCACTATGTACCTGCCGCTGTTGTACAACATGTTTGGAGCTCAGCCACTGATTAAAGACCCTCAGTCATCAATCAATCTGCGCGTCTCCCACCAGCCTTTCATCTGCAGCCTGCTCTCATTAAGACCCACTTGCCAGGCTCTGACATTGAAGTGGATGAGGTGGAGGGATTGCTGGTTGTTGCATACACGAGAATGGCCTTGTCTGAATTCTGTTTGCATGCATTATGTTTAGGGCATGCGATACCAGCAAAGAGTGGTTGAAATGGAATAAAGAGTGGGTTATTACAGTCGAGGCCCTATGTAAATATGAGGCCCCTTTTTGGAATAATTTGAAACTATACAATGGGATCTTCTTCACCTCTGCATCCATATTGTCTTTCTTCTGCTACTCATCTAACCTTTGCTTTCGCTCTCCATTTCCTGCTCCTCCCCCTTCTCCTTCCTCCCTCTCGCTCTTCTTCCGCTGTCCCCTCAGCTTCCGTTACGCACCCATCAGACCTCTGGCTGTCCCACTGATGAGCGTGGATGACGCAAGCTAGCTGATTGATTAAATAATCTTCTTAACAGGGTCACCATTGCGAACGCGTCAGGTCCAATCAGTGAGCGGGTGAGTAAGACTGCTGGCAGGCACACAAATGCACCCACATGCACATACGTACACACTGTTGCAGTCAGAGTGAGGTTACGCTGTCAATCACGCAGAGAACAACACATCCTCAAAGAGGCAGACGTCTCACTCACCTTACTGAAAAATATCTCTTCACTGTTGGCAGTGTCTGTGTCCACTGTGTATATATGATCCCTGCAAGTGATTGAGGGAAAGCGAGTGAGGAAGGGAGAAAGAGATTGGGAGAAAGAAGAGGGAGAGATGAGAAGAGGTCAGACAGCAGCAGACAGTCAAAATTCAACAAACAATAAACCCATTTCTTTTCTTCCCTCTCTGTTTTCCCCCTGCAGGCAGCAAACAGCGTCAGAAAATGGGGCTTTGTATAAACTTTGTTCAAACTTCAAAAAATGACAATAAACAAAAGGAGGCCAGATCTATTTGCTCTGTCAGACAGAAACAGTCAACAAAGGTTCGGAGCGCCGTGGCGCAGGCCTGGGGACAAAAGCCTCTTTGTCCCAGAGAAAGGTCTTGGTGGGGGGTGAGGGAGGAGGGAAGGCTTGAGACGGGAGGTGCCAAGTCACTCAGAGCTGTTCAGGTCAATTAAGCCTAGTGTTTGAGCCACAGGAAATCTATACTAACACTCATTATAGCTCAGACAAGAAGACTTATGTGTGTTGGCCTGGAAATATACAAGCTTCTCCTGCGTTACACAGTCCAGGCATAAAGGCCCCAGCAGGGCATATGGAAGACATAAAAATCACAAGGGTTAACTACATCTCAGACAGACAGACAAGGCTAGTTGACCAGCCATGCCGCTACACCTTCTTACCGTGGAGAATTGGGGTGCGGACATGGAGAGGGAGGATACAATGGTGTATAGGTGGGAGGTAGAAGATGTAGAGGTGGCATGAACGGAAGAGTCAGAAAGAAAAGCTTTCTTTTGAGGAGAGAACCAAAGGTGACCGTGCCAAACGATGTAACCGCTTTAATTTGTTGAAGATTAGCTGTTGAACGTGTTTTTAATCAAAGTGTGTAACAGTGGCATCATCTGACTCACGGCTTAATTATATTCCAGCTCCCCAACCTGCGCTTAGCCAGCCTGCCTGCCTTGCTCTCTCATTAACTAAATCTAATAAAGTCTTTGGAGGAACAGGCATCTTGAAATGAATCCACTTATATCGCTTTCCTGGGGGCCACCTCAGTCTCATTGAGGATAAAACCCAGTCTACTGTACATTATCAGCCACAATTCTTAAATTGAATAATTAATCTTTAAGAGTGGTTGAAATTAGGAAAACATTTCAGCTTTCATCACATTTCCAGAGAGGCCGGGGGCTAAATACCTGTTTTTTCTGTCGGTTTAACTTCTGAAATTTCTCAAAGAAACTGTAAAATACATCATATGAATCTTTTTTTCATTTCTCCACACTGAGGCTGTTTATGGTTTCTATAGTAACTGTCCACTGATCAGACCTATCAGTATAAAAAAAATATACATAATCAATATCATCACTGTCATGTAAAGCACAAAAATTCCTTTAGCAAATTGCCATTTACCATTTAAAAACAAAAAATGTCACCCGTTTTTCATCCCTTCTCAAACTAATTTTCCACAACAGCGCACTCAAAAGTCCATTTTTATGGACAATACTGACTAATTTCAAAGTTGGCCTGTGGATTACCTCTTATAACTAAATGTTTGTGATTATTGCTTTCAGCTGAAATAAAAAGAAAACCCTTTTCATGAAAAAAGCCAAGAGCAAAGTCAGCTTTAGGTCACTCAGATTCATCCCGTGGCCTTCCTTCCAAGTTCCTTTGCTCAAGCAAATGCCAGATGCTGACTGTCGCTGCGCAGTCTGCCATGATTAAAAACTGAGCAACAACAAGTTACAGGTTGTTGCGGCTCAGGCCAAAACCACAATCTCCCCTCCAAAATGTTTTTCATTAGGCCTAACTGGTTCCACTGCCATTGAACTGCTCTGTGCTAATTGTTCTGGACTGATTTTCCCGGGTCAGTCGGTCTTGCCTTTTTCAGTATCCCTTTCACTGCAGTCAGAATTACATGTTCTAGAGTAAATGTGAATATTTAAAAAGCTGGCTTATAAAAATCAGCACCACTACATTTAAAATAGTGGAAAAACAGAGACACATTTAAATGGAGATGAAACACACGAGGTGATAAAAACGGTGGACGATGATCACTAAAATGTTCTGATTTGTCTCCTTAAGTTCAGCAAGTTAACTTGTTTTATCTTTATATTAAAATTCAAACTTCATAAAGCTATTAAATTAAAGGATTACTTAGCGGATTTATTGCAACCCCCTGGGTTATTTTACTGTCTGCAAATTTAAAGCAGCTCACGAGCAATCTGTAATTGACTTCTCCATAATTTTCAGTAGTAACCATCCCAGCGATTCTCCCTGACTTGTGCCTCTCTTATCCCGGTGCTGACAAAGTCCTCTGGGCTGAGGCCTTCCCGCCGCAGGTTTCTGGTTCCAGCAGAGATTAGAGCGAGCCAAGCGATGAGGCGTTCCTCAAACATACTGACTGGAGATGGGGGAGTACAATGGAGCGGCTGTGTCTGTGTCAACACCAGCTTTCCAAACACACACACACACGTGCACGGAACAACCCCCCCACCCCCGAGTCTTTACCCCAACAAAATTTCACATGCACCCTTTCCCCTATTCAGCCCTGCACCTGAACTCATATTACAACACAGTCACTTCCTTGTGGTCTCTGAGTCACATCAATGAAACACTCAGAAGAAAGAAAAGAAGCAGAGGCAGAGTACAACATGTATCTGTGCAACATTAAACTGGATGTTGTAAACATCAGTACTATATTTTTTAATTTGAAGTTTTAAAATCAATTATCTACGTTCCAGACATTCAGTATTCCAAGTTATATTTATCTTTTATTATATGAAAGTCAACTTCCAGAGATGAAACCTGCATAAAACACATGATCCATCACAGTCACATTGTTGCTAATTTGTTATTAGTTATTGTCATGACGTATGATCTGACCTTCAGCTTATGTTATGACAAAAAATGGTTGTTTCCAATACGGACCCCCTAAAATGTAAATTTTTCTTGTCATGTAAACTCACCCACAAAATATCCAATGCATATTTTCTTAACAGGATAAGTTCTGAGAAAAACAGCACACACTTCACACAGCCAGAGAATCTTTTGACATATTTTCTTGAAAACATACCTGAAATGAATAATGGATTTTTCTTTTCTTTTCTTTTTTTTTAATAATTGCTGAAAAAATTTATTCTTGTATTATAAAGGCTTCATATAAACTTTTCACTCTAAAGTCTTCGAGAACGGCACATAAATTGATTTTCTTTTTCAGACTCAGGAAAATAACCAGGAAACGTTTTACTACTATTTTTATGTTACTACAAAATAGGACGCCTTCATCGTAGATGTCACTTTGAATATATTTCAGCATTTCATCTGATGGTTTGCAAATATTTTAGCCCCCCAAAATAACCCCGCAACATATTCTGATTTCAGAGACGCTCTTGCCTGCTGAGCACAGTACAGACTAAACAACCTGTTGTGAGTAAAAGCTTTTGTTCTGCTGGGGCAAAAGTATGGCAAAGACCAATTTTATTATGCAACAGCCCATTTCCATATGTGCTGAGCAGTTCACTGAGAATACAAAAATAGGTGTCCCATTGTCTATTGTTTTCAAGCTTGGAATCCATTTGCCGTACTGATGTACAAATTTTACTTGTAAAATTATTTATGAGAATGAAAAATGTGATACTCTGTTTAATTTGCATGCAGTATGCAGCTTAATCCAGGTGCTTTAGATCAGATAAGTGTCTTAGAATCAAGTTTTGTAAAGAATTAGAGAGCATGGCATTAGTAATAATGACTCTTAGCTCACATAGTTTATCCACAGAATTTCTTCTTTGCTCTGCTCCCTTTAGGAGTTACCACACTGGATCATCTGCCTCCATCTCATCCTATTACCAGCATCTTCTTCTGTCACACCAGCCTTCGTCTTTCACTACATCCATGAACCTTCTCTGTATTCCTCCTCTCTTCCTCCTGCCTGGCAGCTCCCTGTTACACATCCTTTGCCCATTATATCCACTATCCCTCCTCCGTACATCCAAACCACTTCACCCTTCTTTCTCTAACTTCAGGAATATAAAAAGTCATGGTATTGGTATAGTCTACGCTTTATTGCTTTTCTGAACCTCAATACTTTAAAAATTACTACAACTACAACTTGAGCCGTGTTGTGTTAGCCTACATTTGTTTGGCAAATTGGCAACATTAAAAGAATGAAATATCTGCACTTGGCGGCTCTGCAGTGTAACTGTAGATACAAAACTATCACTGGATTACTTTGGTAGTGAAGAAACTGAGAAAAGCCTAATCATTCCCATGCAAGTCGTGGAGTTGGCAGGAGTTTTGTTTTTCTCTTATTTCTCATGAGATTCATAGATGTTTATTCATGCTGAATGTGGGAGATAAATAATTACATCTCCAGATCCTGTAAGATGCTCTATTTGTGTGAGTGTGTTTAAAGTTACAGTTTTGACACAACTTGCAACAATCAGCTACGAATTCAAAAGTGTTTACAAGGAGAATCTGCTGCAGTAACTGTGAGAGGTAACCCTGAGCAAACCTCTCATTGTTTTTAAAAGACCTGTATGCACCTGTATCTTTTAGTTTAGGCAGTATATTTGTCTCGTGCCCTCTGCCGACTCTTTCTCCTCCTCCTCCCAATAACCTCCTCAAGAGGTACTCGTCACATCTTGAAATCTTTGCCATGCTCTTTACAAGTTCTGCTTGTTCTGATGTTAAAATTTACAGTCCAGTGAGATTTTTTTAAAGCGAATGCGTTTGACACGGTCTTTACTTGGTTAAGACTTTAGTAACTTTTTAACTAAAATCCACAGGGTGCTTTGCTGCAACTCATTCACTTTCCCATAATTTTCCCGCTTTCAGCTGTAAATCAAACAGCCTGAGGATGGCACAGTACTTTAACACAAAGGAAGCGGTTCTATAGCGCTGTGGTGCAGATGATGAAATTAGAAACACCGTGAGATTGTGAGGAACGAGAAATAACAGGCGTCTTTGACAGTGGATGAACGCGACACATTGGGTATCAATGTGAATCACTTGGCGTGGGCTTCTCATTTCCCGAAATCCTGGGACAAAAAATGCGTGAGTAGGATGGAAGGTATGCAAATATCCTCTTAGGGACAAAGATGGAGACACTGTAAAAAGATGGGTACACAGTGAGGAAGAGCTGAATGATCCAGTCAGAACAGTAGACTAACTGAGCGTGGGCAAGAGTGTGAGATTGAGTGCAACAGAATGACAGAAAGGGTCTGCGTCGGACATGTAGCCATGCGTGGCCACGAGAACACAGGCTCTTTGTGTGGAGGAATGTCGTTTTCATAACAGCGCATTTCTTCTGGGGTAACCACAGGCCAGCGCGGTCCATCTGCTGGGCCTTTGTGAAACTATCTCCCACTCCAGTGGCAGAAAATAGGGGAACACAATTAGCATGCGCCCCGCACCTTATTCCACCATTCCACTTTCCGCAAACCTAATTCGTGCAATCCACCCTCCCACACTTTCTCTCTCGTCACCCTCTTCACCTATATTCCCCTTTCTTCATAACTGGATCATGGGTGGTGGAGGATGGCCCGTTCTGCATTGTTTTGGCTTTCACTGGTTCAAATCCTCTTCACAAAGTAGGCGGGAGGGAACTGGGGAAGCCAGCAGGCACCTTCAGGCTGTGAAGGGAGCTGTTGAAGTTCTGAATGGGTTGAGGGCATCGAGAGGCCCTCGGTGATGTGGTGGCATGAAATCCAACAAGCCAGGGTTCACTCACCCCCAGGCTGAGGCAGGTTGTTCTTTTCGAAGGTTGAATATCTCATTATGGTTTTCAGCATTCCCTCCACCTTTCCTTTTGTGTGTATTTGTATGTGAATGTATGTGTGTTTTTTGTGCGTGGCTGCTTCAGTATGGTAAGGGGCATGTGTTGACGGTGCACTCTTGGAACAATTAAGCAGATATGCATAATCACAGTATAAGATGTGATTTCTTTACTGAACCTTACCCAGTAATCTTACATCTAACTTCCAAGGAGATCAGTATGGGAAATATTTTGTTTGTCATTCCTAATTTTTAATTAATTGTTTTTTTTATTCCCTTGTAATTAAATTGTGAATTGCCTGTGCACCCCAATTCCAAGAACATGCAATTAAGCAAATTGTTAACATACAGTAAAATAATGCTGAAGATGTTCTGTTGTCTAACACATTTCAACATGATAGTTTTAACTTTTAAACTACATTAATTTAAATTCATATTCTATACGTGCATTTATCAGGATACCATACATTTTCATATACTCTCACATAAAGTTTTTGTAGCATCTCAGTGCCTTTTGCTATTACCCAGGATACTCCTCACTAGCTAACCAGACAAGCTATGAGAACAATGTGGCACTAATTCTAGTGCAGGAGTATACTCCAGCCAGGCTGTGTAAATATTTTTCTCATATGATCAGCAGCAAATGTCCAAAGAATGGGTGAAAGGACATTTCTTTCTACATGCTTGCAGAGTTATTTTATGAAATTAAACTTGTTCCAATTTTCATTTCAGGTGATTATGATTACCGAAGCTGCAAAAGTTGGTTCAGAGGGTGGACATAGCTGGATGTCGTCGGTGCTGCGAGGAGAGGGAGAGGAGGCAACCGTGTAATCCCCATCATTAGTGGGTTTTAACAGGATTTGGTGGAGCTACAATAATAGAGACTCTAGTGGCCTCCACTGCGAGACCCAAAGAGACCCAACAGGGAAGAACAGCAGCCACAGAGGCATGGCTGTTCTAGAGGATTCAACGGAGACAAGGTAATCAGGATTTTTGAGTGCGCGTCTGTGAGCGTGTCTCGCTGTAATCACAAGTTTTGGTCTTTCACTCACGGCGATCACTCTCTCTTTCCCTCTCTCTCTGTCCGTCCCACACATACACATTCTGTCTCTCTGATTCCCATGCTTCGCAGCCTCATAGAGGGGTGTAAACAGAGTGTGGTTGGTGTTACCATGGTGAAGGGCGACTGTGGCCTAGGAATGGCGACTATGCCCTGCATGTGGAGAGGTCTAGGGTATGCTCGCAAGGCAGGGTATATAGCAACGCGTTCACACATACCCACAAGCACAAGCATGTATGGACTGTCTTTATCATTCTCTCCATGTCTTTTCTCCAGCTGGCGTGAACCTTTGAGACACCTATTCATAGTTTCAGCCATCACGTCCTTTGGCAACACTAGGCAAACGACATATTGGAAACAGGCCGTGACATGATCGTACAGACTTTAAACAAATATCCATGTCAGTTTAACTTATGTGCCAAATAATATATATATATATATAAACCATACGTCTATCTTCTGTAAGCAATTCTGAAATTTCTAGACTGACTTCTTCATCCAAAGTTGAAGTATTGCACCTGCCTTTGATGTCCACAAACACACACACACACGGTTTTGCTGAGCAGTGGGTGATTATGACCACTATTTTGCCCTTATCCTTTCTATTTACCTCCAAATAAAGGTGGTTAGACATTGTGAGGGGATAAAAGCAGAGTGTTAATAAGACTGTCTCCTTATGAATATAGAGAATCTGTAGGCAGTCGATGAGACGTCTGGTACTGGAAACTGCTTATAGTCTGAGTTCTGTTGATCAAACAGGTTTGGGCAGTCTTTGGTTGCATGCAGGCAAACAGTTGTGGAGAGCAATTGGCAAAAACAGTGGTTACCTTGAACAACAGCTTTTTTTAAAGCATCCAAACAGAAAGTCTTGGTGATCCCATTTCTTTCATATATTCGCATGTGAAGAGCCGGTCTATCTGTTTCACCTAATCAAACATTCTCCAGAGTCCAGCAATTTCACTGGGGAGCACAGGATTAACAAAATTTGCCAAGATGTCACTGAAAACTACAAAAAATATATCCCAAAAGAACTTGATCTAAACAAAAAGTAATAAAACAATAAAATAAATGTTTAAGTAACCGAGTCTCTTTAAGGTTAGACTTAGTTTGCAAAGTTTCCAAACTAAAAAGCAGTTCTCATGAAAGTGGAGGTTTGTGACGAGCTATTTTGTTTACAGCTGAAGACACACACAAAACCATATTACTCTGACACACACACACACGTGCAAAGATCACAATGATGAATCTCCCACTGCACCATGATGAATTCCCTCTGAATGGAGTACACAGTGTACCCTGACCATGAAATATGGACCTCTGGGATGCGAGTCCTCCCGCGTCCGTCTCTCACTGAACAAATTATTGCTTTTACCAAACGTGACTCTGCTGCTAAACATCTAAAATACACATGACAGCAGACACGCATAAACCACCAAGCTTGCACATTAAGATGTTTTCATGTTCATTACCTGCACTTTAGTATACACCATGTCTCAGTTTATCATGGACAATGTATTGTTGATTGCTTCAAAGCAATTAGTTTGCTGCAAGGCTGAATCTAATGGTCATTAGTATGACTTTACAAACACCTCTTGGCATAACTTCCATGTTGTATTTCTATTCTACTTTATTTCTATTTAAGATCTTATTAGCAGAAGATCTGCTATGCATCCCTTTTGATAAGAGAAAATATTTAAGTTAAAGTGAAAGAAATCAATACTATACTCAATCCAGTGCCAGTCTTATTAAATCCTAACAAACAAGCGGGCTTTTAAAAGGCTGCATATGAAAAGACTGCAGTCAGATATGTTATCAAGCTGTAGGATCCCTCTGGATAATGCGCTTGATAGAAACTTGGCCATGGAATCATATTCATAATATTAAAAACCTACAGCAGTCATGAACTGAATACATAATTAACACCCAATATATAAGAGTCTAATAAGGCTAATGGTGTTTTACAAATATTAGAAGAGACATATGACCTCATTAGCAGAGGCTATTTTCTTTACACTTGTACAGACACACTGGCTAAAACAGGTCTCGATCGCCTGATTTCACCATATCAATACACTTCATTCAAGACTTAAAACTAAGGATAAATTATCAATCGCTGCATCTGTTGCTCAGTTCACACATTGCCAAAGACTTGACTCTTTCTCTCTATGGATTAAGGCACTTTTGTCTATTTACAATTTCATTAGTTGCTATGTTTGTATGCATCTCACAGCTTAAAAATCTTGTGATTTTTTTGCCAGCACCAAAACAGGAGCCAAAGGGATTTAATACACTGAGCAGTCATTCAAAAAACAGCCTGAAACAGTGTTGGGCTTTGGACTGCGTTCACAGTGGCCATCTGCAAGCTGCTGCACACCAAGAACTGAGGCTCACTGGTCTAGAGTCATGATGGCAGAGCTGTGTGACGCTGGCTCCAGAATAAACAAGCCATTTGACTGGACAACCGTCATAAAAGCAACTATTGATGTTGCCTAGTTTTTTTTTGTGGGGGGGGGCTCGTTTCCACCATTGTGCGTTGTTTCGTGGCATGAGTCTTGCTGGGTGAACTGCTGGCTCACTTTCACATTGATTTCTGAAGTGGTAATTGTCTGTGCTGTTTGCCTTAAACTGTTTGTCATTTAACTTTCACGTGTCTTTATCGACATTCTGTTAGAGCCGATGGATGTTTGAGGAAGGGCCGTCGTTTGTGTGTCCATTTTATCGACTCCCAGCATTCTTCTCTGTGTCCGGATCAATGGCGGTCATCCGACTCAGTCTAATCTGCGGCAGCCATTCCAGTCATTCGGGGGTCACATACCTCGGCCATGTGTCTGCTTTTAGCAAGTGTAGGACTGTTGCACCGGTTCACCTCACACATGCAAGCCACTGCAGACACGATCACAGACTAGCTTCCACACCCACCAGCACACATGTTCACTACCCTTGAATGTATATATTTATTTACACACATGTGGCCATCAGACAACTGGTCAGCATACTAAACTTGACACATATACGCACCCTTCTTTCACTCACTCTCTTACACACACACACACACACACACACAGTCAAGCCCCTCCAATAAACCCCATGTGTCTCATTTCCCTCCCTTATCCCTAAGGCCCTGCCACCCCATGTGGAGCAGGTGGGCGACAGGCAGACCAAAGTCTCTGGAAAAACCACCACACACACACACACACACACACACACACACACACACACACACACACACACACAGTCTCTCTCTTTTTTTAGTCTGGTTTTTCTCGCTCTCCATACACCACCTCTTAATGACCAGAGATATGTTAAAAAAACAGCTCTCTTAAAGCAGCAGCCTCCCTCAGCCACTTAATTTGACATGCTTCGGAGGGAAACAAAGAAAGACCCCTATTGTGGCTTTCAACAGGATCCAATCAAGCCTGCCACTCAATTAGCTATGGAGGGCAGAGAACAAGCACATAAGGATCAGTTTTATTAAGGCCTTTTTAATGCTACTGTAATGTTATATGCTGAAGGTAAACCTGCCTGTTAATGGAGCTGACTGGTTGTCAAACCACTCACTTTGCAATCAGGCGAAGCAACATCGCCATTTTTAAAAAATACTGATGACAAGAGGAAAGACAAAAATCAATATTGATTTTCTCCATGGCTCCAGATGCTGTAAGTGAGTTATATTATCTCAGGAAAAATGAGTCACACCCAAATAAAGATGCACAGGTGAAAAACCCATTGATGGATGGACAAAAAGCAATAAAGGTAGGTGACAGACTGGGGAGTGGGGGTCAGCCAGACAAAGCGACAAAGAGTTTAAAAAAAAAAATCGATTTTTGAGAGCAACTAGGCCGCCATAAAATGAAGGAATACCTTTTGTATGTCCTGTATTGCTGTTTATTGACAACACAAAAAGCAGAAAAAAAATGGTTTTCTTTGACATTAGTTTTTAACTTATCTGCAGTTTATCTCTGTGTTTGTGTGCTTGGATGTTTGTTTTTTTTTAAAAAGCAGGGCACAAGTCTATAGGGACATCGTACAAGGTAAAGAGGGATTTGGCAGACGGTGAGCTGAAAATAGAAAACAACAAAGAGGTAATGAAGGGAAAAAGTCCAGACTGCTAAGTGATTTCAGGTCTCAGCATTTTGCTCTGAATTATTCCCTCCTGATTAACCAAAACTTTAAAAGAAACCAGCGCAGCAGGCCCCCGAAGTTCAGCTTGATGGTTCAAAATGTGAGGGTTTTACATTTATTGAGCTAAAACAGGAGTTCACAAAGCAACTGTAATTAGTATTAGGTCATAAAGAATAAAATAATCCTGAAGATGCTTAACTTACAATGGCCTGAATTTATTCCTTGTAATTATTCCATAAATGAAAGCAGAATTAATGCCTGTCTCTCTAAAACTGCACAAATTGAGGTACAATCACCCACCTGGCAGCGATGTATAATGTCCTGTTCATAATCATGATGAGCTGAATGTCCAGTTTGTGCCGCTGCGTGTTGTTCCTTCCAGGTTTGTGGCCTACAAATGCTGGATACTGCTTTGTGTCTGCAAGAAGGAGGACAAAAATTAATCCCTGTGTGTGCCCACTTATTGTAGCTCGTGTGAGGGATTTTGTAATTTGGCTTTCAAAGCTTTTGTCATACGTCCCAGGAGTTTGGGGTCAAATGTCAACCTATGTGTCTTTGCTGGATAAGAAAACGCCACCGCAATTGTCAGCTGAGGCTCTCGTGTAACCATAAATTGTAGGCTAAAAATATGCTGCACTGTACCATGCAATCGTTCTATTGTTAGTGGCTTTGGATGAAAGCGCTTAGTTTGAATAAACACTGTGATAGAGGAGCGCAGGTCTATGTGAGGCTTTCTGGCCTGCGTTTCAGTTCCCTCGGACAGCGTTAAGCCCAAAGTGAGCACAGCAGGACAGGACAGGGAGAGACACATAGAGAATCAGCAGAAACAATGACCATATCTTTATAGCCTGCCACAGCATTTACACTATCACACACAGCATTAGGAGCCCAACAGAAAAATAGCGGATTATCCTTTGATGTAGGGTGGGCTCCATTTCAAATTCTGCCTTAAGTCTTTCGTTTTTGTGTGTGTAGAGGGGCTATCCTTGGGCGCCAAATTACACTCCATGCCTTCAGAATGCGTTGAGTGTAGGGGATGGTGGGGGTTGCTGAGGAAAGAAGTGTTGAGAGGGATGTGGACGAGTGAAAAAGGATAGAACAAGTGACACAGATATCGAGAAGGGGATTTGCGAAGTACAAAACAAAGAGGAAAGGGAAAAGAGTGCACGCAGAGAGCGAGGGAGGACTTGTAATGAGAGAAGGGACGGTGCTCAAGCAGAGAACGAAAGAAAGACATAAAGAAAGTGAAGAGAAGCAAGAAAAAGGATATACTTACAGTTGCCGTGTGAGATGCTAATAGGCTCACTGTCTTCGGGGAAGCCCGCCCCGGCTATTTGCAGTAGTGTGAAGTAGAGTAACAAGGCCTCTGACCTCATGGTCGCACCAACACTGCTGCTGCTGGTCCTCTACTAGAGATTTGCCTCAGCCTGTACAAAGAGAGGCAGAAGTGGTGGACAAGGAGGAGGTGGAGAGGGATGACAGAAGGGGAAGAAAGGAGGGAAAAAAGGAGTTTGTCAAACAGTGTTTTCAATTAACTCTTTCATAAATTCAGGCTTCTTGGGTTCTGCATGAAACAAAGTAATGAGGAAGGCTGGAGACTCGATCACAGGCAGAAACAGAAAGGAATTACCCAAAGAATTTTCACTCTACCAGATTTAGCTGTTTGTGCATTTTGTATGGCCCAATGCAGTGTGCCAGAGATGTATTTGTGTATGCAATTTTGATGACTCAAGTAAGCCACGATGGAAGCAAA
The DNA here is from genome assembly GCF_057382095.1 of Aulonocara sp. 'chitande type north' Nkhata Bay. NCBI lineage: Eukaryota > Metazoa > Chordata > Actinopteri > Cichliformes > Cichlidae > Aulonocara > Aulonocara sp. 'chitande type north' Nkhata Bay. The sequence continues at coordinate 28,184,608 of NC_141355.1, read as the reverse complement.
ACAAAATTAATTGGATTAGGGGTGGTGATATGCGTCACAGATCGATGTCAAGCAGAGAAGATCTCTGTGCCTCTCTCTCTCTCTCACTGACTCTGTCTGTGACAGGGTCTTAGTGAAGTGTAAGAGCTCTCGGTGAGATTAGCCTGCTGAGAAGTATCAGCAGCACCTGATAATGGAAAGGAATGGCAGGCACCTAATTTGCCACTTGTCTCTTACAAAGGTAGCAATCCCATGTCCTAACTCCTACAGGTTGATGACTTCTACGGACTCAATTACAAGTCTGGCTATTAAATATTTCATTTTCAGCACTGCTCTGGTTGGAGAACTGTTTCCATTATTTCCTATTCATCTTTTTTATTTTTGCATTTGGTCTCCACACGTGGTATCTGTTCACAGGATTCATCATTTCCATGCTTCACCATTCATCTCTTCTATTCCAGCCGAGCAATGCATGCTGATAGGGTTGTGCTGGGTTTCAAACGATGGGCTGTCGAGTCATTTGTTCCTCCTTTATGCAAGTTAGGGATGTATAGTATGACTCTGGAAACTCCCCCCAAACTTTTTATCCATCCATTGTCGATGTAAAATGAAAGTTGATTCTCAACTCTCCTCATTTCTTTCCAGTGTTTTCAAAAACAATTTTGCCAGACTCAAAATTTTGTCAAAGATCCACCATGTTGGTTACATTTTATAATCCATGAGAAGACAGCCACCATGAGGCTTTCAACCAATCAGGTTCAGCTTAGTGTTTGCATGATGTAGGAGGCTGTAGGAGAGGGAGAGTCAATTTTAATCATCTATTGTGGCACTGTCTAATACAGGAGTGAGCAATTCAATTCACCATGGGGCCACATGAGAAACTGGGACTGTTGTGGAGGGCCACAACCCTAAAAGGAACACAGTTCGGCTCATTATTAATTTTATCTCTTTATAAGCTTCTTGCTGAGGCCCTCCACAATAACCCCAGTTTTTCTTGTGGCCCCTTGGGAAAATTAATTAACCACTCCAGGTCTCGTAGCTTGGCCATTGATCTTCCAAAGCTGAGGTGAAGGGAGATCCCTCATGTGCAAAAACCAAAGACACTATACAAAAAGTGAACGTAACCATAGTTACATCACCTACTGGTTAGCGAGGCCTTTTTTGCAGCAATCATTTCTGGCGCTATGACAGATAAGGGACTGGGACTAGGCTAACAACTTGTCAAGCACAAGTCAGTAGCTAATTAACATATCCTGGATAATTCTCTTTCCTGACTCTTAGAATTACCATAATTTATAGAAAAGCCTTCATGTTCTATTCAGTATGACCTGAAATTAGTCATTTAGCCCATAAAGCATTTACTGAGGTCATAAAGCACAGGAGCCGTAGCCCTTTTCCCATAGACGTCTATACAACCAAAAGTCTTTTTGCAACCAGAGAAGTGGCCCCTGCTGGTCATTAAACACATGGAAATTTAAGAAACTTTCATTTTCAGACCTTTAAACCTTGTCCATCTTTTATATGGTCTGTGGTGGGGGAAAAGTGCAACTGTGGACATCATCATTTAACTTAAGTAATAAAAAACCTAGAAAACTCCACATGCTCAGCAAGTTAATTTTTCTAATGTAACTTATATGTGCCTGCAGAAGTGGATTTTATAGGAGATACCCTAAAATCTGTTGATGTAATGTCTTCATAGCACAAACCATGGCAACTGAGCTTTTGTTGCAGCAGTTTGTGGCAACCAATTACAACCATAAATCATCCAAGACAATTATTGCGTCTGTAATCTAATCAAGAATAAAGCATTTGATTTGCATAAAGCACCTTCTTTTTTTTTTCTCTGATGAAACTGCAGGGGTGAGGTTGCTGGGTAAATGGAGTAAGGGATGCTTCAGGGATGAAGAATTGAATAAAATAGTCGATTTCATTTGCTCCAGTCTGATAAAAGTTGTTTATCCCACGCTGTATTTTCATTTGCTATTGTATGTCCAAGGGGAGCACAAACTGTAGGGAGGAAGGGGAAAGAAAAAGAGGGAGAGGGGAGGGGTAGCTTTCTCTTTTCTTTGTCATGTCTCTCTCTCTCGCTCTCTCTCCATCTCCTGTTCCCCCTTTCTCTCTCCATGCTCCTGTGAATCTCATTCAGGAGAGGAATGAAAACACTATTCACTGGTAGAATCATTTTAACACTGAGGAGAATACCAATACTAAAGCCTGGATACGACCTTGATCTCACAAGCCGCTCCATTCCCCTCCCTCCTTTCTCATTCCCTGGTCTAGTCCTCTTATCCTTAAACTCGTTTTTTTATGTACTACTATATTTTATGAAGGGAAAAAAATACAAAAACTGATTTTTCCTGCAGCTTTCCTTCATCATACAGTACAGGCTGACTGAGCTGAGCTTGCACTGCACACTGCGACTTTATACAAATTGTAAATAAAAATGGGCTTTTTCTAGACAGTACAATGAACAACTTTAGAGGGCTTAAATGTACGTGTGGCCTGAGTTTTGACCCTGAACTCCTCCAGTAATTGACTGATTGATGAGCAGAAAGTGGCATAAGACAGAGGGGTTACCCTATAGGGACCTAACTCAATGGATGATGGATGGAGGCTGCACTGACCATGAAATCAAGATGTGAGCGCTGTACAGTAAGGAGGAATAACTATAATTGTATTTTTAGATAGGACCTAATTATGTCGGAAATACCTGTTTCTTCCACGTAGATCCTGTACTTGTATTTTTTTTTAAACATCAAGAGATTAATCATATGGTAGACATTTCTTTTAATCAGTGGACGCCTAAGGAGAGGCGCATCGTCCATCTATATCAGTGGGTTGTAAAAAACTGTTAGACAAACCATCTCACACTGCCTACTCTGATACACAAAATAAATTGAGCACAAAATGGCTTAAGTGAAACCCCTAAGACTTCCAGTGGCCCTTTCATTACCAGCTGCCACACATGAGTAACAGGAGGCAGAGCAAATTGCTTCCTTGTGTGAGAGTGTTACCGTGTGTGCCTTAGACTCTTATTTAAAATGTTACCTTTATAAAGTACTGTAGACATCTGTAAAGACGCGCGCAAACCGAGAACATCCCGCAATTCAAGCTTTGGTAATAAATTACCTGCTAGCAAACATCTGAATCGCACAGGTGGGAGCGTGTGGATTTCCTCTTTTGTAAAAGCTCTCGTTGACAAAGTGTCGTAAGAAATAAAGTGGAACAGTGGATCCCTTTGTCTCCTACTCAGGCTTTTAATAGCTAATAACATTTTGAGAACCTTAGCTGCTGCTCCTTTACAACTCCTGCAGACTTGTAGTGATAAAGTAGCACTTTGTGTGTGCGCGCGAGAGAGGGGGTGGAGTTAATCAAGCTGGATGTTGGCAGGAGGCCGCCAGCAGGTAATAAAAACACAAGGACCCCCCAGAATCCCTCGCCGTACCACATCATCTTATGAATAACACACATGTGCATGCGGGCACATTCACGCTCAGTTGCCTTGTGGTGCGCAAAACTAGAAGCAGAGAGCCTGAAAAAACACACATAAATCCCAGTGATAAAGCAATAAGCAAACGCATACATCTCGAAGAAGACAAACAATCACAGATGCAGGCAGCTACCCGTGGGGGCAGCTGACCCAAGCTGCATTACCTTTAACAATAAACAAATTAGCTGCCTAATTATGTTATTGCTGCTGTTGCATCAACATGTTAACTATGGTTGCTTGGAGCTTAAACATGAACACAATAACACACATTTATTATAAAGACAAGGTCAGCCAGAGTGCGCTTTAGGTGATGAACGGGAAGGAAATGTTGGGCAACATTTAGCTATAGGTTTGTTTGTCGGTCTCGTTAAATCTACAAACAAACGTAAAGCACACAATCACACACCTACACACCTAGTTAGCCTTGACAAGGTCCCAAATGTTCATCTTCTGAAGTCCCCACTTTGCTAATTGCAGTGGAGTGAGAGACTGCCATTCAATTACATGTGGAGGAGACCGGCTGATGAAAGACTGATGCTTCTGAATTTGCTGGTAGCCCAAGAGAAACAGCAGCGACAGTCTGTTAGCTAAAAAACAACAATTTTGTTGAGAGACAAAGCCATATAGGAGGATTGTCTATCAGAAGAGTGTGATGTGAAATTGGTACAAAGCCATACAGCCTGAAGAGGGAAGCTGTCTGGGTGGGTGGACGGGTCCACAAAAAGCAGAATTTAACACAAAAGGCAGCTTTTTATTTTTGTTTCCTACATTTTGACCCAAACTGTGTGTTAGCGTTAACCAAGTGTAACTGTAGCGCTGTATGATCAGATAGGAGTTTATTTATGACAGCTTTGCTGCAATTGCTGCACACTCCTGTGGATACTCATGTATTTGTGTTTGATCGTTCGCACTTAACTTCACTTCACGGCCATCAGTCTGTACTTGAGACCTTGCCTTTGGATTGCTGCTACGTATAGGTGGATTTACAAGGCACAGCTTTACAGAACAGACCTCTTGTGTGGGTGTGCCTAATGTTCTCTCATCAGACAAATTGCACAGCAGAGATGATGATATTTTCAAACATCTCATTGTCATTACAGAGTATAAGAGACATTTGTTTTTGCAATTGGCTTTTTGATCATCTCAAGGAATGGAGGACGTGTTCCATATAAAGGTTTTAAAGTAACAGCTTCTGGTAAATGCTGTCTGACAGCTTTGATACGAGCGCAGTCTGCTTGTGTTTATATTTGGCAATCTGGGTAATGTCCACAGATTGGTTTTGAAGGTTTTACAGATGACAGGAATGCCAAAGAGAAGGGTAGCTTACTGGCAATGTGCTGGTACGTGTCTGTAATTATGGTCAGTCACCACATTTACAGCAGTTGCAGCCATTTGTATCTGTAATTGGAATTTCACAATATACATAATGGAGGCCACATTAGTATTCGTTTTATCTCTTTTGTGAATTTTCAGTAGTAATGAAAGTGTTGGCCTAATTACGTGTAGTCCTTTTGGAACTACTCCTGAAGAAATAGTTCCAAAGAAAATTGTTGACACATGTTCTGTGAAGAAGAGAAACTATTATGTGTGTGTGTGTTTTTTTTTAAAAGTCATTTTGTGTTTCTGTGATTTGAGTCACCTGCAGTGTGCTTGGGTAGAGGCAGAAAAGTAAAAAGAGAGGGATCAAAACCTGGACAAATGGAATCAGAACTGACAAAATACCTCCAAACAAGAGATAAAGCAAGGGTTCAAACATTAGTAAAACCAGTAAAAAAAAAAAAAAAAAAAAAAAGTATGTCTGAGAGTAAGTAGTACCTTGTATGGTTGTTGCTTTTCAGAGTTGCTGGAACCCAATGAAAGCTAAAGTGATTTTAAAGGCGAATGAGTGACAGCAGGGTAATTCCAAAAACTTCAGAAGTTTCTGTTGTGTGACAATCTCCCAGCGTTAAAGAGAAGAAACAGGCTTTACACACGCGTGTTAACACAGCACAAATCACATCACCAGACCGCACTAAAACCAGACGCTTTTACAACACAGCCACAAAAATATCATATTGCTAAACCCCAACCGAGATGCCACTACTATCCACTATGTCACCTGTTCACAGGCCTGCTGGAAGAAATGCTGTTTGGAGGTGAAGTATGAAAGCAGATGAGAATCGGACCAGGTAGAGAAGGTTGAAAAGACAGACAGGTGAGAGCAATGCATTGATCCACCATATGGGAATAAAAAAAATGGAACACATCCAACCACCTAGGGCTCCCAAATGGGGAGGATACCTTGCCAGGTGTTTACCTTGTCAGTCCTGGCCTGATAATCAGAGAGAAAAGACAGGAGGAGCTGTCTGCCTGAACCCAAGAGGCCATGATAAGAAGAGCGAATGGAAAGAGAGTGAGAAGGAGGAACTTGTCTGTCTTTCTGAGACCAAGAGCCAAACTAGCATCCAATATAAACACACACAGACAGACACACACTAGCATGCATACTCCTACAACAATCCTTGAGCTATCAAAAAGCATACTGGTGTTTTCCTGTTCCTCCTTCGTTTTTCATCCCTCAGATGCTGCTTTGAAACGAATATCTGTATGGTGGTAATCCATCATGGTTTGATTATTAAAAGACAATGAAGTGGACATGAATGAAGCACCCTGTCGCTTTAGGCTCTTTATGGAAACAGAAGCCAAAATCCGAGAACGTCTCCCTTTAAAGAGGTGACGGATTGATTCTGGAGGACAGCCAAAGACGACTCAAAAAGACGAAGAGAGGGGGAAAAAAGGGGGGAAAGAGAGACAGGAGAACAGCATGGGAATAGAGAGGCAAAGTGCCAACTTGAAACAAAGATATTCAGAGACTGGTGATAAGTGCCTATCTTTATAACACTGCCTCTGTGATCTAACAGCTATTAGGCCTCGACATGCCTCTGTGATTCTTAATCATTAAAAACAATTATCTGTTGTGAAGCAATGGATATCCTTTTCCAGGACGTTTTCAGGACACTCTTCGTAGCAAATTACCATAGATATAGAAATGAGGATAAAAGAAAAAAGTTAAACCTAAAAGAGACACGAGGAAAGGAAAAGAAAAGATAGCAAAGCAGGGAGGGGAAAAGGAGGGAAGGTTAATGCGTGTTCACTGTCTGAGAATGATCCAAAGTAAACTGACATCACACCAACCTCGCCACCAGCACAAATCAGCAGAGGAGAAAGATGAGAAGAGATAACTACCACTCTACAGTGTTTGTGAAAGTAGGTCAGGAACTTGTTGGGCTGCTGGGCCAGAGATGAGCTTCCAAATTTACCCTGGAAAACCTCTAACAGATAAATGTTTAACCCTCAAGACAAATATATTAGACAGAGGTAGAGTTAGTTTAAATGCTAGAAACAAATGATAAAGGGAAATAGCGTGCATTTTACTGCTGACATGTTACTGTGCTGCTAAGAGGGCATGGCTCTAGCAATGGCAGAACTGGTCAGGCAGTTAGTGAATCCACCATAATACTGAGCAGTTGCAATGCAAACTTATTTTGCCATTTAAAAAACTGTATGTATTGTGTTTGAAATAATGCTAAATTCTTTTGTTTTTAGTGGAATCAACAGGTTTTGGGTGGGAAAAAAATCTGTTTTCTTTTCTTAGTTCATTTTTTGGCAGCATGGTGCTGCAGTAGTTAGCACTGTCACCTCACAGCAACAAGGTACCTGGTTCAAACCCAGCTGGCGTCTTTCTGTGTGGAGCAGGCATGTTCTCCCTGTGCCTGCGCGGGTTTCCAGGTATTCCTCCCACAGTCTGAAGACGTGAATGATTCCAAGGCCGATAGAGTGTGCAGAATAAAGCGCCGAATGAATGTAGCTTGTAGTCTTTGAGTGATCAGCAAGACTAGAAAAGTGCAAGTACACTGCAGTCCATGCCCTACTGATCAGTCAAGTCACAGCAGGCTTTGATTACATGCAAGTTAACAGTCCATGCTCAGTGCAAATGAGGGCTGGCTTTTGCCAAAATGCACTGGATAATGACTAGCTATAATCTGGTGACCATTTAGTTTTTTATTACAAATTTTTACATTTTTCTGCGTTAGCAATTTCTGAAAACAGCCTATAATTTGCTTTGTATGCACAATAGCAAATGTTAGGATGCTTATAATATATATAATATTAATTAATATATCTGGTAGATGCCAGATAAACTTTTCCACCTTAGCATGTGAACATGTTCAGCATTTAGCACCTAACCTGCAGCGTCTTAACCCAGTGTCAGAAAGACTCTTGTTCTAAGTCTTGATTTATTGCTCTTTGTCAGGCCCACATAACAAGTTGCCCAAAATGTTGCCTCACTACCTCTCTCAGGCATAATGAAAACATTTTTCCCTTATTAAAATCATTCCTCCTTTTCTCGAATCTCTCTTTCTACTAATTATATTTCCAAATCTCCCTGAGAACAGCAGCAGAGAAGAAAAAGGTGAATGTGGGATGTAGGTTGCTCCTTTCCTTTGCTTCGTCTGAAAAAGGCATTTATGAATCAAAACAAGACCCACTCAGTGACACACATTCAACCACACACCCCAACACAAAGCCCAACGCACATCACACAAACAACGGCTGCTTAAGAGATCCCCCCCCCCCCCTCTCAAAAAACAGGAGGTTACACGTTTAAATATCAGAGCTTTTTCCAGCCCTGTCAATCATTGGTTGTGACGATATTAGCAGGGCACCCTAATCACTCTGCAAGCAGCTGATACAGAGCTGTGTGGGCAAAGCAGACAAAATTGCTGCTGATAAGGACATGCTTGGTAGCACATGGCCTTCTCTGTCTCTTTTGATCCAATTATCTCTTTGGTCTGAAACTCTTCTATCTCAGTTTCTTAATATTGCCTGTCCCTTTACTCTTAATATGTCTTGTAACATCAGGTCATTTTTTTGTCAATACACATAGTTGGTCATTTTGAGTAAAGATCAGCTGTCTGTGCTGTTAAGTTAAAACCTTGTCAAAAGAGCAAAAGCAGCCAAGCGATACCAACTGAGACTGAGGGAAGATATGTATGTTTTAAAAAAAAAAAAGAGTCAGAATGCCACTGAGCTAAATGCCGCATTAACTCTATGGAGACAGATGCTGGAATGAGTGAAGTGGTGCCCTGTGGAGCAGCGATTGGGGTGTTGAAACTGTCACACGGCATAATGCGCATTTTACTTAGAAACTCACTTCATGAAGGCCAACTGCAGGGTGCCTTCAGGCACTGCTGCACCCTTTCATGCTATGCTTAGTCATAAAACAGACCTGGGACCTCAAGTCTGTAAGGTTAGTGAGTCAAGTAATGCTTTAAATTAGGGTGCCTGGGGTTGGAAACATATGACAACATATTTAGAAATGTGTGCCCAATACAGGAAGAACTAAATGAAACTCAGACTCTTGTCTTTAGTAAACATCAGCTGAGCCATCAGCAGGGAGAAGCATAACAGAAAAATCCATTTCTGCGGTACTTCCAAATCCAAAATGCATGAGCCCTAAAATGATTTTTTATGTAATTTCTACAAGCAGAAAAAAAGTTCACTAGGAGGAAGAGGGGAAAGCAGGATAAACTTGCAGCAATCCATGCATAAGTTTTCTGAGTCACAGCAGAAATTAGTGTGGGCATTTAGAGAAGAAGCTGAGGGACATTGTGTCCCCGGAGTATTTTTTCCCCCACAAATAAAAGAGGATGAGCAATCAATAAAACAATAGCTGTATTCTGGCCCAAGAGCTGGATAGTTGCAAACCCTTTTCCTCGACAGGCCTGGGCTGTAAATGAGAAAAGTCTCAGAGTCAATATTCAACGACGGCTCGCTAAATGGTTTTTACTATGGTTATAAAAGGCTCAAGGAGATGTGGAGGAAAGAAATTCCATTTCTTTTCTCCTTTCTGGACCTTGACTAAATAAACAAAGTTGTAATCAATATGACATGTATGTAAAAAATCTAAAAATCCTGCATCACACATATCTGTGACTAACCAGAAAAAGACAAAGAATATACCACATATAAATTCATAATTCTTGTGGCCTTTTGTGTCGTTGTTTTAGATTGGCACATGCTTTAACGGTCAACCTATGCAGCTGTTTTTGTTGCATTCTTTCCCTCTGCTTGCAACTAAATGAGAAAAGCAGACACAGGATATAAGAGGGTGGCCTGCAGGGACTGAATAAGAGGTGTTATGATTTTCTGTTGTTCTATCCATCTGGTGCAGTTTTCACATCTCGCAGCCTCCTGCTTCTTCATAATAGGTGTGCTTCAGAGTTTTACGAGGTGTGATACAGTCTCTGTCAGTGCCTCATTGTGTACCTAATGCAGTCATCACTATATATTTCCATTCAGCACACTTTACAGCATGTTCAAGTGTTTTTTTGACAATCAATCCGAAGTTGTTTTTAGGCTATTGCAAGAATTCACAACCCTGTGCTGCTAACACTGGAACATCAACGTACACATATCATAAGTAATGGGTCCAAAGAAAGAAGCACATGCTGTATAAATGCCATGTAACCTTGTAAATGAGGCTGCTGGATAACACGTTATGTGCATCTGTTTCTGTCATAAAGCCTGCAAATGCACCTTGATTTAATTTGCTGATTTTACCATCACACAAAATCATTTCAGCTCTGTTAATGACATTTTTCTCGTTGAGCTTCCAGTTCATTTGATGCAGGTTCCATTATGCTAAGTGACTGAGTCTGTGTCCTCGCTGATAACTGACTGGCTGGCCTTCCGTTCCACAGCAACAGGCCTATCAGATCTGACTGAGCATGATCCTAATCTCTATTAAGGTGGCCACGGATCGGGAAGAGAAAAGCACACCGCGAGTACACATTCTCAGTCCTTTTCTAATTATCTGTCTCAGACATTTTCAGTCAGTGTCTGTATACCTTACGTTTTCTCTATCACTTCCCTGCACACCCCGCAACCAAACCCCAAATCCATCTTCAAAATAGAATAAAAACTCCTCCCACAGATGCTCGCTCTTTTATGACAGGAAACATATATTTATAATGGAGAATGGAATAAACTAAACACAATTATGGTCTGTGTTAGCCCGTGATATTGTGATACTGATAACAGAGCATCTTGTTTTGTGTTAGTGCATCATATCCAATAGCAATATGAATCATCTGTGATAAACCAGGACATTCAATCCTGCCGCAGCAAGAGGCCGCAGTCACTTACTGACAACGTATTGTACCACAGTAGCTGTTGTATTGCCAATGTACAGAATGAATCTGTCTGAATTGTTATCTCCGCAGACCATATTGTAGGAGTGATGCAGCTCACATCCAGCTCTGTACTAATGAACGAAATGACAATGCTCCAGCAGGCAGATCACTGAGACATCCCACCAGTGTCCAAAACAAAATGTATGGAAATGAAATCTGTTACACAACACAGAACACCTGCAAATAGTTCTGAATGTTGTCAGTCTGCAGCGGAGATTGTTATTACTGTTTGTCAAAGGATGAGCTAACACAATATAACAAGTACAGTTACCAACTCTGAAAAAGGGAAGACTTTTGAATGCTATTTTGGCTTAACTGCCAATAATGTACCCTGCAGGAGAACAGGATATGGATAAATGAGTACATTTATGCAAAGGAAGACAAAATGCCTTAAATGAAACACAAGGGAAGTGATATAACCTAGTAATCCTTTACAAACCACTGTCTATGCCTGTAAACCTGATGAGAGCCAGGCCGATCAGTGTAATTAGTGTGTCACTATGCCCACGCTGCACATGCTACTGTAGCTAGACGTAAGACACGTTTCATAACAAGATAAACGCAAGCTTGTCCAAAGGCAAGCCATGACTCAGTGGTAGCCCGTGGTAATGTAACATTTTTAATGTAAAATATAAAATGTGAACAAATATGTTTGTTTTTTATTTCTAGTCTTATAAAGTAAAGCATAAATAACATTTATTTTTATTCATAAAGCCACGCCCAAACTAGTAATGAGTTGCAAGTCTGCAAAAAACTTTTTAAAAAGCATCTTTAAGTTTGTGCATGCATTAAGGTTCCTACAATACTAGAATTTCAAACTCAATATAAATACACAGGAAAATACTCAATATAATTTTCTGGGTGAAAAAAAAAATTTGTGTTGTCTGAGGTGTTGGTGTGCTTCTGGTGACTCACTGCTGACACTGTGTCTCAAATAGAGTTGGTTAGGCAGGTTATCGCTATCTCTGTCTACTTGCTGGTAGACAGAACTCAGCTGAAATCTGGGGCTTTAAGAAAGACCTTTGAGACACAAATTCTCCTGATATCTCATTTAATTAACACCATCCAATACATTTACAGATGGGAACCTCTCACCTTAATGTTACATTATTAGCCATTTTAGCTATCAGGTAATTGCTAATAGTTAAAACATTAAGGTGCCAGGTTAACATTTATAATAATTTCAGAGTTGTTAAATGGGGGGCTTTACTGACCTCTCAAATTTCCTCATACAGTTCATGTGTTCAGCTGCTAGAGTGAGGGGAGGGAGAGGAGTTGACACTGTTGCTAACGAATATTTAAGTCAGTTCAAGCACCAAATCACAAAAGTGGCCTCTAGGTGCTTTATATTGTAAGATAAATACCCTACAATAATACATTATTGTAATATCCACCAATTTTCTTTTTTTTCAGTATGACAGCCCTAGCATCCATGAGGGTGGATTATTACAAAACCACAGTAAACTCGAGGTATGTTTTAGGTTTCGGTGCATGTAGTATATTTGGGGTCTCAAATAACAGGTAAGAATTAACCTCTTACCACATGATCTGTGGATCCGTTTTTTTACTGGCAAACACATCCTAAAACTGAGAGCATTCGCATGGCAGGCGCTGAAGCAAAAGTTAACAAACACTGAATGCCAGCATTATGTAATGAGCTGTATGAATACTGGTGCCACAAGAGAGGTGCATTCTTTATAATGAGACCACAAAATCAATGCCGAGGAGACGCCGCGCAGCTCTGCAAGTTCATTTAGGCAGCAGGATATAAGGAAAGCCCTAGGATGAGAGTGAATCTAGTTAAAAATGTTATGTGATCAGCTCAGGGAGAAGAAATACAATCCTCCCAATGTTCCGATTGTTGCATAATCGTAATGAAAGTTTGTGTGGCGCTCTAAATGCCTGACTGGTTTAGAAGTGAAAAAGTACATATTGTAATGGAAGTAAGAATACATGCTGCTTTCTTTTGTGAGGTAATTTCGAAACAGATGAACACACGCAGTACAGCCACCTTTGGGTTCCATACTTGACAATGAAGAGGTTTTAAAAGAAAAGCTGCAATTCAGACGCACAGAGCTAAGACGTACTGTACAATGGTGTTTTTATAAAGCTGCTGGAACCAAGACTCACATCACGAGATTTCATATGCACAGTAATCATGCAATAATTACAGTGTACCATTACACTGAGCACTGGTTGTCTGGTTGTACTTCAGACTTCAAAATCATATCTAATTCGTATTTAAAAAGTGTCAAATTAAATCTGAATCACCTCCTTTCTGTTTTTGAACACAATTTACATTTGCGCCAAAGTGTAATTTTAAGTATTGCATGAGCGATTAGGAGATGCAGCCCGTGCACAGGATCACATATATTGCATTCCCTGTCTCTGCCTTCCATCACAAATTTCAGCAAAGTGCAGATGACGGTTCTCCAATAAGTAATTTTCCATGCTATGTCAGAGCCTCTTTGTGATCACTAACTTCTTATATCGGCCGTGTCAAGCAATTTTTCTAATGGAAATGTTGCATTAATTCAGTGGCTCGGGCCATACATCATGCCTGTATATTTCCCTTGTGGGAGCTGAGGTGAACCAGGCCAGACAACGCTAGAGACTTTCTATGAAACCATACCACGCTATGTTTGGAGTGTCTAATGCATTTGTTCTTGGATCCAAAAAAAGGCCACCGTATCTGGGTGTTAGGATCACGATCACTAGATACTTTTGTCTATTCCCTAACAATACAGAAAAAATATGTGTGATCAAGAATAAAAGATAGATTTATTTAAGAGTCACACAAAGAAAAGCTAAGTATAATTTGCAGAAAACAAGTGCACATTAAACTAGAAGAAAGCCTGTTTACGCATAATTACATGGAAGGTGGAAGATACAATTACTCTTTCTCTCCATTCTAGCTATTTTCTCCTTTTCACACCATAATTCACCAAGTGTTGTTCCTCTCAAGTGATAAAAGCTTCAACAGCCTACCATTTCACGCCTACAAATCCTGATTACTTTTTTTATTTTTTTTGGATGGGAAGTAGGAGGGGTTAAAACTTGCTTTTAAATCCGCCACCAAAGAGTTTAGAAGGAAACCTCAAACACGTGAACCTTCTGCTAAAACCCTCGACCGAATCTTTTGCCTTTCATCTGCAACCTTCGAACCTCTTGCGTTACCCCACTCAGGCAACTTCTAAATATGTGCATTTACGACACCCTGCCAGCATAAAGGGCAGTACGGGAGAAAATAAAAGTGAGGAGAGCCAGAGTAAACCTCAGCCCTGAACTATTGTGCTCAATCTGAGTGATGATGAAGGATGGAGTGTGAAGACACCGCAGAGAGAGGCTGCAGTGATGGAGGGTTGTGAGTGTTTTTGAGACGTGGTTATGTGCTTGCCCTTGCAGGTGTTGTGTTACAGTCAGTTGGTCGGATGGTGGGCGTGCGCCTACCTGCAGTTCCCAGGTTTTTACACCGTGGGACACACAGAGGGAAACCTGAGCCAGTCGAGCCCACTCACCGTGATGCTAAGCTAATGCCAAGATTACTGCTTCCTTTCAATCAAAACCTTGAAAATAAACCTAGTTATTTCCCTCACTGCCTGATATCTTTGTCTACAGCTCTGTCTGCCTGACTGACTGCCAGACAACAAACTCTCAGCACAATCAGGTAAACCAGTTCCTCTTAATTATATGGTTTCAAACGTTCGGGAGAGTTTAAGAAGAAGTTTGGGGATCGGTTGCCGAGGCGTGCTAAAGAAGGGATGAAAAAAAGGTTCTTTTAATGTCTGGTTAAGCAGACATATCTATCATAGCTGTTTATCCAGAGGATGATGGGAGTTTGATGAATCATACGGAGGGGGGCTCCTTCTTTGTCTCAAACACTTTGAAGTTTGAAAGAGACAAAAGAGCAGCAATGCTTTATCAAAGATGAATGATTGAGAGCGAGAAGACATTGATTTATGCCCGCAGTGCCATAACTGTACACCTTCATTTGTGCAGTATATGCTATTGCAGCTGACTGATGTTTTGACTCTCTTTAGGGGGAAAAAGTGTAAAAGTTTGGCAGTTAGGGCCATCATAGTAACGCCAAGATTTGCTAATTAGCACAAGGGAAAGTTCAGAGTGATAGAAGTGGAATTAGTTCAGTAACTTCTCATTAAACAGTGGATTGCACTTTTTTTTTTTTAAATGATAGTAGCAACAAAGGAAAATTTGGGAAATTACCAATTATGTTATTATGTTCAACTGGAAACTGATCATGATGAACAACCAGATGATTAATAGTGTAATGGGGTTATTCCTCGGAAGTCCAGGAATGCCCTTTCATAGCAGTGCAATAGTTAGTGGGATCTGTTCAGACTCATTCATAGATCCAGGCCTTTTTTGCATGATTTTTTTTTTTAAATCTGAAAAAGGAAAGTATTTTGACAATGAGCTGCTGAGAATCAGCCGTCACTGTAAAGTAAGCAAGTGAGCGGAAACAGAGAGCGCAGGATGTGTTCACGCTTTAAAGTTTTCTGTTGTTTTGTGACAGCACACCCTGCGGCCCACACAGCCTCTGTTACACTGTATAAAAATCTCTCCTTGGTTCCTGAAGTAAACATTAACCAGACATATGCACACCTACTTGTATACAGAGGTCAGGAGAGCGGTGGCATTTCATACATTTCATTGCTTACTCTAGCACATCGCCAGTACATACACAAACTAGCGGCCAGCAAATATAACTGCCATTTCTCCAGAGGTTTGTTCTATTATTGTATGTATCTCTGGGTGCATGTGTGTGCATTTCAGTATGTCTGCCTGTGTTTGTGTGTTTGTGCTGTAACCAACCATCTCATTTCCCCATAGGAGGACTTAGTCTGGCTGAGACTGCATCCTCCAGCACACTCGCATTAACATTTCATCCTGATTGTCTCTGTCAAAGTAATTCATCATCATCGACTAAAAGACTGGGACTGGAGCCTCCCTCGACTTCACATGTCTCTCCCCTCCATCTCCCTCCCTCTGTCTCCAGGTTTCCTCTTCATTCCCATTTCTGCCCCCATTTTTGGCTTTGCCTCTCTGGCTTTACCTCTCATGTCCTCTCTTGATGTTTCTCTATCTTACTCTGGTCCATCTGGCTCTTGAGATAAACGCAACCCTGGCTCTCCTCACCCAGACAAAATATCTATAAAGATGAACGTAATCACAGTTTGGTTATTTAGTCCAAGTGACCCTCCTGTGGAACATTATCCATCTGTCAACCTCGTCTTTGCTTACCTCAGTCACTCCTCCTTTTTTGGGGTTTACTCCCCTCTTACTCGCCAGGGTTCAGATTGACAAACAGATTATATCCAGGGGAAAACGTGATTAATGAGTTTGTCTGAATAACGTAAATCAACCTAATGGAACTGGAGACACCAAATGAAGGAGCAAGAGGGAAAAAGAGATAGAGGAGGAGAGGGACAGGGGTTGCTCAGGGTTCAGATTTCCACTCAACTGAAATGCAAAAGCAGTAAGCAGGCCTCAGCTGCTGTCACACCGGCCTTTGAGGGAAACAAAGAGGAGGATAGACCAACTTTTTCTCCTCATCTTTCCTTTCTTTTGTCTTCTTACTATGAGTCCCTGGAGTACCCTGCCCCTCCCTCACATCCATCCCTCCACCCAATCCTCTCATCCAACCAGATATGATCCCGTCCAAACCATTACCACCAGCAGCACCACCACCATCACTAATCCAAGGACAGCGGCTGTAGCACCACGCACATGCACACACATGCTCACACACCTTCACGTGCACACAATCACACAGAAAACCTAAGAGACAGCACTTTACAGTCTGCTAGCTACAACAATGAAATCTGTGCTTTACTGACAGAGTCAGGACCCCTAAAGACATAAGAGGATCAAGTTGCTCATCCGGTAACTTAAACCATTTAACCATTTGTGCACTTAACTCCATTGACATGCAATTTTTAAACAGAAAACAATGCAAAGGAGATGTCTTGTCAAACAATGAGGCTTAAGACTCTTAACCGAAATGAATTTGGAGGACTTCTCGTTTGAAGAGACTTTAACAACCTTAACAGTTGAAAAGCTGCACTTTGTGTATTTCTTTCTAATATTTTAGAAAAAAAAAGGTGCAGGGACTTTTAAAATTGGCTTCTTTTTTTTTTGTCTTTGAAACAATAATAAACAAAAACAAAAAAAACACACCATGGTGTGCTTGTGTAAATGCAAACTTTGTCTTTGTGTAATTAACTTAAAAGCTTAAGTGCTGCAGTCCGGATCCTCCACAACATTTAGTCTCATTGTTAAAAGAGGATCTACGGATTACTATTGTTACTTTAAAACTAAATCTGCAAAACAAGGCTAGTACAATGACAATGAGATAATTAGCATTAGACTTTTGGACTTAACCCGATAAAACACAATGATATACCTGTCTTGGACTAATTTTTCAGGCTTGTTTTTCTGCGTACATTTGAGTTCCTTCTTTTTCTAAGCCATTTTTAAGTGCTAAAACTATGTAAAATAAGTCCTTTAGTGTCAATCCATTCTCTTAATCTACTTTTTTGCAAAAGTTTTAGAATTTTTTTGATAAAAGATAAATAAATAAATCCCACAATCAGCCAATCCCATATCTTATGTAGTAAGTAACTGCAGGTTATAAATTCAAAAATGTAATCACACAATGCTGACTACAGGCAGGACTGCCCATTGTTTCTGATCTAAGTCCGATTTTACAGGAAAACTTCGACCAGAATAAATAATAGTCATTAGCATGTGCAAATAACATTTAACACTGCATGTCAAATCGTTTATTGTCTTTGTTTCTCTCTTTCGGGTTGTTAATTGGTAGTCCCTTTAGTTTGTGACGAACCAATTCAGTGCGACAGTCCAGAAGACTTCATTTTCATTTTCATTTTTCTCCTGCAAAGATAAGCCATCTGTGAAATGATACTGTAGAGGTTCATTCTCTCGTGGCATATTAATGTGATGAATTAAAATCCCACACTGACAGGTAAGGATGGAATTACAATGGATGCTTATGAGGTGTTTTAGTGGTTGTATGATGGTAGATTTAACAAGAAGGTCCAGATTCATATCGCCACTTTTAACTATATTTAATCGGAAGGACACACGTATTATTGGAATTAAGTAAGCAAACAGGAAAGCGGGATTTGTGTCGAATGTTATCTGCAGCTGAAGCAAGTGAGAATATTGTGTGACCAGCAGCTGCCTTTAATTAAAGCTTGTTCAAACGAGTTCCTCTCCTGGGGGGGGGGGGTTAGAGCAACAAGCAAGTAAAAAGAGACTCAAAGTCTGTATCCTTCTGTCATGTTGAATCCAAGCCATTACTGTAAAATCAATCACAAGCACACAGAGGTGTGCCTGCTTCTGACATGTCTGCAAAAGAACACAGACACGTGCCCTTTGACACCATTTCTACATCTGTCAAAAGACCGAAACTGACAAGTGAAGTGTTGTCAAACTGCGGCTGGGGAGCAAAATAGCCCTTCTGAATTGCTAAGGGCACTGTTGCTACCTTGGTGACCAATGGTAGCGGCGGCAGCTAATCCCCTCGTGCTGCAGCAGCAGAGCAGACCGCAAGCATGCACAGAAGACTCAGACGAGGTCGGCTGAATGAGGTGAAGGAGGACAGAGGTCTAAGGTGATAGGTTTCTTTATCCGGAAGTGATAAAGCCCTTCAACCTAAATTCAAAAGGAAGTAATTACACTTAATTTTTTACTCCAACACAGAAAGCCTGCGTCACTCGCATCCTTATGGCTTATGTTCAGTACAAAAAGGTAATAGTTCCTAGAACAAAAAAGAAAAACATTGGCAGGTAACATAATCCAGGCCACAATTACCTTGCCTAACAAACCATAATTGGAAAAACAAATTAGTAGTACATAAATGTAATTTCTAGGGGACAGGGGTTGGATGAGGGCCACATGACTCACAGAGCTGCATTCTCTCTAATTACATTTGACTTTATAAGTGTACATTAAAATGAATTTAGTACACAGTATTAATCCAAATGGAATAGATAATCTAGAGGGCATACAGATATAATCTCGAGACATGTCATTTCATTATGCTCAGTGATGTTACAGTTTATCAGCTACAGTAATGGTAGTATTGTTCTGTGGTAAGAATCAGAATTCAACCAACCCCATCTGCCTTTCATTTTTCAGAAAGGCTCAAGGTAAAATTACCCCTCAAACCAGAGGCTGAAGCAGTTTCAATAAATTGGCATACAAATTACAACCAGAGCACATCACTGGGCAAGAACCCAAATACTTTTATTTGCAAAACTAAGTGCCCTGGTGGCTGTGTTCACAAATATGAGATAGATCCACATTTCAACAGAGCAGTTTTCTTGTTGCTTTCCATTCAAGTGCAACAACAAGACAAGTAGTGAGGGCAAGTCGGAAGTATTGATGTTGTGTAAAAGCAATGCAACATTACATATTAAGAAAAAAGCCAGTTACTGTTCATGTCTTTTTTTACTCTGTGTATTAACACCCGATACGCCTTCAGATTACAAAATTGCCAGCCCCTTCTATCCACAATTATAAACTCCTGTGTGTGGATTTGCCAGTTTAAAAAGTTTAACTGCTGTATTTGCATCTATAGCTGGTGCTATAGACTAGAGCTAAAGAGATGCAACAACAACACAAGCTAATCCGTGCAATGTGCCACCGAGGGGTTTAGCCCTGGGGAGGGACTTAGAAAAGAGAGAGGGAGAAGGGAGGGGGACTTAAAGCAGTCATTGTCCCTCTGGGAGCAGATTAACTATTTTAAAAGCAAAGGTGACGTCTACTGCTGGCTCGCCCACGTTCTGAAACTCTGTGTAAGATTATGGTCCCCCTTCTCTTTGTTTACCTCTCCTTTCCCTACTTTAGCCCTGTAGCATCTTTTGCTCACTTTCTGTCTTCATCTTTCTCACCTCACACTCCTTTATCATGTGCACAGGCTTTCTTTTAATCAAGTAGGAGACAGGCATATGCTCACTCAGAGCGACAATCAGAAATGCCTGTTTCAGGAGTGGAGCCAAGGCCATCATGAAAGCACCGGGTGCACAGGGAAGACTGTGCCGATTAAAAGTTATTATGCCACTGCAATGCCACCAATGTGTGAATTGGGTTGGGTGAAGGGCCATGGGGAGGGCTCTGTCCATGGGGAGCAGCACAAATGTGCAATGAGAAAAAGGGGAGTACACAGGGGATGACGCGACTTGAGAGAAGAGGGAGGAGAAAGTAGGGCACGCAGGAGCAGACTTGGGTGTAAATATAAGGGTTTCTTATGAATGTGTGGAGAATGATCAGGGGTAAGGAGATGAGGCACTACAAATAATCTACACAAGGGAGTAAAGAGATAAGTGCTAGGCTATAGAAGGCGGAGGCGAGGGGGGATTTTGAAAGTAGAAGTGAGAAAAGAGAGGGCACTGCTCATGGGATATACTCCTGTTTACTTAAAGGAAAACAAAGACTGGCACTGAAAAGCCTGGCATGGAAATACAAATAAATCCCCTCTTGCCACCAAAGTCTTTTTATTGTATAAAAAACTGCATTTGGCAAGGGAGAAGTAAAAAGAACTTCACTCCAATTATTACATTTCTCATGCCTTTTCTTTCTTGAAATATAAGTGTTGTTGAGTGTATGTATTGTAATAATTCGCAATGGAGTTGTGTTTTTCTTTCTCCCCTTTCACAGCAAACCAGTCCCCCTGTGTGATCTGCATAATGCATGAATCCTCTGCGTAGACTGTCAAGGGAAACACAAGGCACAGGAGCAACAATAGAAAGCAAACTTGATGTATAATATGTAGTTTAATGAATTATTACATAAGCCCCTCAGTGCTTTCCTTGAAACTATAGGAGTCCTGTTCTTTCACTATATAAAGACATCCTACCAAAAGTATTCACCGAGAAGAAACATCCTGTTGATACACTCCAGCACTCTAGTAAATGTGAATACCCCCTGAGCACACACACACACACACAGATGCACACACTGAATGAACATGCTGCACATGAACGCACATCAAGGCCTTTGTGTCACTGGATCTGTCAATCTTCTTCTCATTTTTCTCCTCCTTTTTTCAGTTTACTCAAAAACACACATGTACACACACATCCAAGCCAACACAATTCAGGTCCGTCATAATGAGGCCATCATGATGAGGGAAACACAGAGTCAACAGAGAGCCATTCATAGCACAAAGCCGCGGAGTCTCCTCAAGTCTCTGTGTGGAGCTAGCTCCAGTGTGTGTGTGTGGCTGCCAGGCAGGGTGGGCCCCAGAGGAGAGGCTTACATGGCATGACCTCAGCAAGAGACTTCCCTCCTCCAGGCCCTGGCACTCAAATGTACACCCATGAACACACACACACACATAGATATATAGAGTGTTCCCAGCATTCCTGGCAGCACCAGTCCAACCAGAGTCTGCCATATCTTTTAGTAACTTCTTCTGATGATTTCCTCTAAGTCTCCCTGTACAGCCGTGATCATTCTTATATCTGGTTTTATTCCACTGGTAGCTTTAGTGGAAAAAAAAACTCTTAAAGTTCAATAAAGATGCACCATCTAGTCCTCTCAAAAACATTTTCTAAAAAGGTCTTGATTTTTTTCTTCTTCTTTTTCAGTGCCTTGAAACTGTGAAATTAGCACAAACACAGGGTATGCCAGTTTCACTCAGTGTTCATATCAGTCAGATCTTGCTAGCCCAGTGGTAGCAAGAGCATTGGGTTTGTAAGGACGCCAAATGTTGGTCAGTCGCCTAGACCATCAGGCAGGCGGTTAGCGAAAACAAATTTTTCAGCTTTTCGACAACATCAAAATTACAGTTTCTGTTGGTTCCCACTGGTAAACCCTCAGATCTTCTTGTTGTAGAGATATTTAATCAAAATGGACTCGTAAGAAGTAAACAGCCATCATTCCATCTTCTTCCACTTATCAAGTTCAGGGTTAGGAATGGGCTGGGGCCCATCCCAGCTGTCACAGGGCGAGAGGCAGGGTACTCTAACTCTGATGCATAGACAACCATTCACATTCAAATTTACACCTAGAGCCAATTTCCTAACAGGCCATACAAAATAAAATATTCTTTGGATTTCTTTACGTTTTAGTCAGTGCAAGGAAACTGTACGGAAGCTATGTTATTTATAACAAGTGAGTTACATGCTCAGCTTTAACAAACAAAACAAGAGATTTTTTTGTTATTTCATTCTATCCAATGTGGACATTTTTTTTATTTTGTCCACATCCAGTTTGTCATGACTAAGTCCACTTTGTTTATTATCTTTCCAACATCCACCTTACATATAATGCAAATCATTTCCTCTGAGCTTGCGCTAAGGGCAGAATCCCAGATTTGCATAACTATAGCAAGAGATGTACTATACTGCACATTGCTGCTGCATAATTCATCTACATTGCAAGACATAATTCCAAGAAAACCAAATATTAGAACTCTGAAAAGCAAACGAACGGATAGTAAGAATGAGTTGCCTCCATATGCAATGGCATGGAGACACTTGCGAAGTTTTAAGGGGGAAATACAGACCTCGGTTTAAGGACAGCCAAACTTTCTCGTGTATATTTAATGTGAAAAACCATATTCTCCTCTCCCCCGTCCACAGTGTCATCACAAAGTTAGACCCGAATCGAGTTTGAATGCGGTGATTTTTCATGCTTTAAAATGAAGACCCGCTGCCAAGAGCGCACAATTAAAATTAAGTTTGTGTTCAGATGACAGACGTTGAGTCGTCATGCTAACAAACTGAATGAATTATAGATCGCCTGCATCACCCCACCCACAGTCTATCTCTGCCTCTATCTTTCTCTTTGTCTGTCAAAATGTGATGAGCTAAGAAACTTAAGAAGCAGCTTTGGGTGTGAAACTGTATCCCTCTCTGGGGGTTTGAGCCATTTTGTTGAATTTGCATCTTAACAACCTTTCTGAGTAATTGAAAAAGTGGTGTCAGAGCCCAGAGTCTTGATCTCTGATATGGTAATTACCTTCCATTTATGCCAGAGACTTTCAGGGAGTCCTGAGATCCAGAGGCAGCAGCTGTCTTTGAGGAAAAAGCGTAATGACCTGCATATGTCTCCTTCTTTTTGGGAGCTATCAAAATGCATTCGGTTGGGTATTTTAATCTGTGGTTGACATCTCTGATTATAAGATCCAGTAAAGTTGTCTAATCTTCTAACAGCAATGGAAGGAAGGAGGTAGGGATTTAAAAAATGGAGGGATGGGGATAAGGGTCTGAGGATAGGGGCAGACCTTTCATGTGGTTTTACCCCACTCTAAAATGGGTTCCAGAAGCGAGCATGCTGCGTACACACAGCACTTAAGTCTAAGCTTTTGATCATGAGCTACTGGTTTGGTTTGGTGTGCGTGTATGTGTGCTGAAAGATGCATATGAAGATCATTAATCAGTGACACCGCTCACACGTGCAAGCACACACACGCACACAGTGAGAAAAACCATCAATTCCTTTGTTTTTATTTAGGTTATGTGGTAAACTGAGGAGAAGCTGGAATATGAGCTGAGGATAAGAACTCAAATGAGGCAACGCAGAAGTGCGACTGACTGAAGCACACGAAAAGCCTTGAAATCAGTACTTTGTCGTACATTCTTTAATGCTACAAGCAATTAACTGCAACAAAGCCTTTGATGCCAAACTCTTTGCAAAGATGCAGACTAAAATGTCCACAGACTCTTTACTGTCCCACACGAACAAGTGTTTAATCTTCCCAGATGCACCTAAAACATGACAGGTGACATACATCAGCTGCCTGTTGTACTGCTGTAGGAACCAGCAGCTTTTATCATCCTATTCAGCACCATCTTTCAACTGTACCTATGGATGCCAATGCTGCAAAATGTCAAAACAAATAGCTCAGAGGAACTACTTCAAGAAAGAGACGTCTCACAGATGAATCTGCTTGTCTCGGGTAATATAAACATCATACTCAGCAAGGGTGCGTGGATGTGTGTGTCTGTGTTGACAAGCAGACACATATATGTGTATATATGCTACACATAACATAGACGACTCCCACACATTGTATGATATTTGAAAAGAAAAAGAATTTCATCCTAGTGGAAGAAGCAACAGTGTAATATCAGGCGAGCACATGTGAAAAAAACAGCAACAGAATCAGTAAATATACACTTTTTAATTGTGTGTGCTTGACCTGCTGCGCTGCATATGAGTCAACACTTTCTCTCAATCACCTCAATCACTGGATTAGCTTCAAAGTCATTTGTCAATTAAATTGCCCTCTTTTGAGAGCCGAGTCCAGCCACAAATCATGTTCAATTGGAGAGGGAGAAATTATGGTGGTGAGAAGGGAATAGGAACAAATTAAATGATCCTTGAAACCTTTGTAGCTCCAGTTCTCTGATTTATCCTTTTTATGCCTTTAAGATAAACTATTGGCATTAGCTTCATCGGCTGCTTTTAGCAGCATAAATGCATGAATATAGATTGACTATTGGTGAAGGTGAAAAGGCTAAAAGCCTCATAAAATTGCTAAATGAGAAATGATCAAAAGAAGAGTTTACTTTTTTTTTTTTTTTTTTTTTTAAAGTGCATTTTTCTTCTTGCAACTGAAGGTTTCCCTCTTTACGTCCTGTGCAATGTCACCGTCACAGCCTTGGTGCTAATTACATACAGGACATTATCCCTTGGTATACATGTAAGTCTTCCTCTAAGTCCCAATCAATACAGAGTTTGTTAAAGAGCCACTAATGTCCGTGGCTCCATGCTTCGCAGACACTAACGACCTCGCTCTGGATCAGCCACGACAGCTGAAGACACCCAGCACACGCTGCAATCAATACTTTCTCATACTGGCTCAGTCTTTAGCTCGCTGTCAATCTCACCATCTGTCTTACTGCCTTCGTATCTCTTCTTCTTCTGTTACCAAAGGTGTAATCTCTCCCCCCAATCATTTTCTATACCTCCTATCTTTCCATTTGAGCCACTCATCCACTCTTTCTCTTTCCAGCTATTGGCTGTCCATCGCAATCTATTTCACTCTGTCTCCTTTCTTTTTCCCTTCTACCCATCTTTTTCCCCTCCCTTTCTCTCTCTCTCTCTCAGCCCAGCCAACAGCTTCATTGTCCTTGGGTCGGGGTGAACAATGTCGTCCCACATGGGGCCCCTGTGCAGTCCCAGCCGAGAAGGCAGGGAGCACCAGAAAACACCCATAACTCAGTGTTTCAACTGGGCTTCGGGATAAAGGGAAGCCTCACACATGGCTGACTATGTGGGTCAGCCTAGGATCATTTGTAGACTAGAAGGCCAGCAACTGGCACCAGAATCCCCCACTGAGGGTGTATATGTGTGAGCGTGTGAATGAGTGAGTGGGTGAGTGAACGAGTGTGTCATGTCCCCTTGCAAACCCAGTGGTGTGAGGGCCCCCCCCCTCCTCCCCAGCTCAAGTTCATCTCAGCCAACTATTCTATGGGAAACCTGCTCTTCTCTCCATCGCCATTGCTGCATCCCTCCACCCCCATCCTCTACGCGACCGCACCCAGATGCCTTTGTGAGCAGCGGGGACAAAACAGGGGGTTCTTTGGGGCCACCAATTAGTCCTTCCCCATTGGGGCGACAAGGGCGATGAATAGAAAGACCCCCTAACCGTCCACGCATATAATCTCAGCCTTCGCTTTGGAAGTTACACTGTCACAGCCACACAGATTCCACCTTGTTTTCAGAAGAGCCTTCTTGATTTAAAGACACGGCTCGCTGGTCCAAAAAGCGAGCATCCGGATGCCAGCGAGTCACTTTGTCAGAAGAATGCGATGGAACTTACTGTGTGTTCACCCCGCAAGGCACACAAGGATGGCTTTTGGGAGGTGAAGGGGGGGTTAAGAGAAGGTGAATTTTTCCCATCAATCACCAAGTGACATAAGCAACAATACCAACTTGGAATCCATTACCAAAACAAACAAAGACATAGCAGGAGAGTCTGCAACAGGAACCCAACACGGCTGGACAAGCTATGTAAACTAAAGTGGTGACTGAGTAGGAGCAGGGTGAGCCTTTGAATGAACACAGTGATTGCTGGTGAACCGTAACACAAGTCACAGTGACGAGATGTCTCAATAGTTGCATTATCACTGTTACGAGCCCCTCCCTCAAGTGCTTATCGGAGATGGATTAGCTTTTAAGGGGGGGGCTTAATTTGCAGGAAAAGGCTAATTTCTTCCTGCTTATAGATGAAATAAAGGTTTTCATGAGTCAAAATTGTAAGTCAAAATTATCTCGATACAAAAATTATTCAGACACAGACTCAAGAGATTTTTGTCTGAATTTAAAACTCCACACCTCTTAACTACGCTAACATTCATCTCCTCATCCTTTTTAAAAACAGTTTGAATGCATTGACTTTTTCTCTAAGAGATAAGGCGCCCAAGAAGCAAGCAGACAGTCTAATTAACGAACGCACACACATACATACACACACAGATTTAAACGTGCCATTTTCTGTTCTCACCTTTTTTAGACTGGCCATTGGCAGAGAGCTAAGAGAACATAACACAAAAGAAGGGAGAAACAGAGAGAGACCGGAGGAAAAGAGGATGAATGTGAGATATTTATGGACATGAGTTTTCTCCAGCAATCCTTTCTCCTGCTGCTCATCCTCCTGTCCAATGAACTGAGTACTGACAAGCCAAGACAGGTTAAGCTTTTACGGCAACCTCCCATATGATCAAAGTAAGGCAAAAAAAGTCCCGACTCTCAGGCATTATTGTGATAGGCTGCGGTCATGCATTTACATGCATCTTAGCTCAGCTGTTTGCAAGAAGAGAGCCTTGTGCACAAGACTTCAAGTAGCTGTTTGTTACACAAGCTCTCTTTTTCAGCTAATATCTGTCTATACATACTATATAGCCACACTTGGGAAATGCCTGTTACCTGAAATTATCATTTAGACTTGCTCCAGTCAGTTGGAATAAGACCCACAATCCACTGTAACAAAATATACAGACACATAGGTTCACTTACTTTACTTAACTGCAACATAAAATCGATATGTTCTGTTATTTGATATAGGGTTATTGAGGCATAAAAGGATGTGTTGTCAACATTCCCAGTTAAAAATGAAAGACCAGCTTGCTCAGACCAGATCCAGGACACCTTCCACCTGGTCTGAGCAATCGGATTTCAAATTCTCTTAAGTGACACTTTAGCAGTCTTTCCTAAAACATCATGAAATTGCATCATAAATTTTCCATAGAAAGAAGTTTAAATCTTATGTGCTGTAGAGGTTTATTGAATAAAAACATGTACAAGGTCATGCTTCAGTTAAATGATCCTCTCCAAAAAGTAATTTAATAAAAAATACATAAATAAATAAAAAACTAGGCTCTGCTCTGAACAGCAAAACAGAAACAGAGAATGCTCTCCAAGTGAGGCGCATGGGCTCTTTGTTCATCATCATCAGCAATAGTGCTCCGCCAGGCTATTTAATGCTTGGCTGGAGAGTCAGGCAGCATTTTATCTTTGTTTCAGTTCCCATACCTGAGGAATACTTTTATATTCTCAAATGTTACACAGGGCAAGTGTCACAGAGACTGTAATTTATGAATTACAATTCACAGTTGCGGTGTACCAAACACAAAACAGAAACCTCTGCTGAGGCTCAGGTCTTTGTCATGTAAAGGTGACAGTGTCACTTAAAGCATTTTCACCTGGTCTTCTTCCACAATGGTATTTCATTACCTTACAGTATAGCCGGTATGCCATCTGAAGGTGAAAGCTGCTTTGTGGGTTCTCACTGAGAGGTGGGGAAGTGCAGGAGGGCTGCTAGGCAATAGATCAATGACTCCGTGTTTCCACAGAGAGCGCGATAGGAAGTACAGGGCGAGCAGCAGCCGATGCCTTAAAATAGTTCTACCGATTGGAGCTCAGCTTTAACCCAAATAATGGAGAGGCTGACCAAGGTCTGCCGAGGTCTGTACATTTTTGATTAGCTCATGACCTCCGGAGAGTAGAAACAGAAGACAGATTTCATACGGACGAGATAGAAAAGTGGGACAGGAGCTTTTTTCTGACTTTTTCTGTCTCTGTCTGGAGCCTTGGCCAATATTTTTTATTTTATTTTTCTAATTAGAGTTTTGAGTATAAAACCAGAGAGAAAGGTGACAATGTAGCTCATGCACAACAGGTTCGTGTGTGTACTGTTAGAGCATGTGTGCTGTGTCTGAGTAATCATCCATCATATCTGTCAGATTAGACCTACCTAGTAATGGCTTCAGGCAAATGTCAAACAGTCAAACACACACGCACGCGTGCATGCACGCACACACACCCACACACACACACACACACACACACACACACACACAGTTTAAGACTTTTTCTTGTATTATTAAAGACTCCTCTTCTGAAGGGACAACAGTTCTACAGCAGACATTAGAATAAGATTAACACATATGGTATGGACTTTTTTTTTTTTAAAGAACTTTAATGACTCCAGATTTAAAAAAAAAAAAAAAAAGAAAGAAAATCTGAAGCAATCTGATACGGGCCATTACTACTTTGAGAAGTATCCGGTGGCACAGGCACACATACGTACATCCAGCACAGATGTTCACCCTCTCTTGTTCTTAGCTCTGCTTTAAAGCTACAATGTTTTGTTCATTAATGGTTTCCTCAGCTGAAGAAGATAAACTGAGGAGACCGTTTGTGGTGAGAATGTTTTTACCTGGTAACTTGATGGCAGTTTGCAGCATATCTTCACTCTTGTTTGAACCACAATGTCTCTAACAGCGCTTTACTCATGCAGCACTGTACTTCTCACTCTCTGTCTCTCTCTGTCTCTCTCTGTCTCTCTCTCTCTCTATATATATATGTATATATATATATATATATATATATATATATATATATTGCATCAACTGTTGTTTTTATACTTTTTTGTCCCTTCTACTTTTCTTAATATTGATTGCTGTGTGTGAGCCAAGTTTCCACTCGAAGACATAAAGGCTTTTCTCACTTCTGGTGTAGACATTAGCATTATCTCACATTGGTGACGATATTGCTGTTTTGCAAAAACGTTCACATCCACTTCCCTGCAGGGGCACAGCATCTTTTTG
Organism: Aulonocara sp. 'chitande type north' Nkhata Bay; assembly: GCF_057382095.1. Classification (NCBI taxonomy): domain Eukaryota; kingdom Metazoa; phylum Chordata; class Actinopteri; order Cichliformes; family Cichlidae; genus Aulonocara; species Aulonocara sp. 'chitande type north' Nkhata Bay. The sequence continues at coordinate 28,155,794 of NC_141355.1, read as the reverse complement.
ACCGTTTCCTTAATGTAGCCTAATGAGAAAAGACAAGACTCAGCTTTTCCCTGACCCAGAAAATGAAACAGCGGATCAGCATCCGATAAATAAACAAACCATAAATAAGAATGAAGTATATAATTAGAAAGATGATCATTCTAGACAAGCCGGCTCATTAGAAAAAGGGACTTGCGCGTTCACCAATAAGACTTTTCCTGTCGACTAAACAGATTCCATTGGAGAGCTTCATTATGGCAGAAGTAGCATTCTTTCTTTCTCTCTCTCTTTCTGTTTCTTTTCATTTTTTTTCCCTTTCTCTATCTGTTCTCAGTTTTTGCCCCCTACTGCCCTGTCCATTTCTTTCTCCTCCCTCTTCCTCTGTTCCTTTCTGCACTCAGTCTTCTCCCAGCCTCCTCCACCCTCCCCCTCCGCCTTCACTCGCCTTTCTCAGGGTCAATTAAGCTACAGTAACTAAACAGCAGTGCACCCTGTCACATTCCATCCAGTCCCACTCAGTGAGTGACTACAACTTTCAGTAAAACAAACGGGCTTTGAAGGGACCCGCTTCAGCAGCTATTACCATATGAACAACTCACTTCCTACCACACAATGAACTACCTTGACAGACCTTCTGTGGCCTCAGGCTGTCCTTCGTAGAATTGTGTTATTAATGGGGTATAAAGAAGGGTCTGTGTGCAGGCTGTCTGCCCTGTTTCGCCTCTGGTGCTCTAGCCTGGTCTGCCTGGCTCTGCCTTCCCAGCATTGCAATATTCAGCTCATGGGGGGTCAGCAGCAAAGACGCTCACACACACACACACACACACACACACACACACACACACACACACACACACGCACACGCACACGTAAAGTACACACGAGCTCACAGCAGGGTATGGGCATAAGTACAGAGAACACGGAACATGAAATGAAAACTTTGATGTACACACACTTGCACACATGTTCACACAAAAACATGCACACGCTTTCAACTATGAGAGTGCCATACTGTGCACTTGAGAAGCCAACCTCCAGCAAAGACAGATCTATTTCTCTTCCCCTCGTCCACCTCCTCACACAAAGAGTACAGCATGTCAACAGCTGACATCTTTAAGAAGGATGAAAACGTTCTCCTCCTTTTTCGATATTTTCAAACTAAAATAGAAAAGTTCACACTACAACACAGATCTAATTTAAACTGCAGTTTACCGCAGCTCAGTGGAAGTCTGACTTTTTCTTGGAGAAAATTCCTTATGCACAACAGTTTGCGTTGTACTGACAACAGGTTTGTAGAGACTAAATAGCAAGAACGGAGCCGCTTCTGTGAGCCAACGACAGTAGCTTAAGAGACACAAACAAGGCAGACAGCAACGGGAACAAAAACGAATGAAACCGATACGTTTTCATTGTCCGATTGCACTGCAATGCAACTCCGGGACGGCACTTGCTATGAAAGGTGTCATTAAATTGTCCTGGCTTGTTTTACCTGGCCAAAATATCTGTATGTGTACAAGGACAAACTGTACTTGCGAGTAATATTTCTCAATCTACCTGCAGGCAGGTAGATCCGCTTTTCTCGTGACCTGATACTTTCCTGTGCATCTCTACACCTTAAAGGCTAACACAACAAACCTGCTACATTCAAGAGCAGCCATACTGACTGAAACGGAGACGGGGGAAATATCAGATGAATTGGCTGGGCACCCGACACGAGTTTGTTTGTCTTATCTATATATTTGATCTGGTTAGGGGAGGAAGTTTTGTTCAATGGCTCTTTGTGATCCACCACTGCAGCTTATAGCTTACATCCTCAGGCTGCAGGGTGGGTGGGCAGGAGCACAATCAGATGGGTTCAGATGTTCTTCTCTGCTTGAACGTAGCAAACCAGATCTATAATATGCTTCAACAGGAAACGCAGAGCACACCCTGCAATCAGATCTACTTACATCACAGTGACATGTCTTTTCTCCACATCACAAAGAGGGGGAAAAATGCTAAATTCGCCACACTGCCAAAAATTGTAATTGCAGAAATACTCACGCTGTTACAAACCGTGACTCTGTGTTCTTAGTTTGGCCTCACTCTGATGTTCGTATTCGTGAACATATTGTAATTCAAAGAAATTGGAAACAGCAGATGGCGTGACAAAGTGTTATATTATGCAGCAATATTGTACCATACCTTGTTTTAGTGCTCCCAGTTGAGTTGTAGGAAATGATGCTGCCAAAAACAATCAAGCCAGAGAGATCTAGCATTTGTGTTAAGTGTGAGAGATTCGCTATTATCTCTCTCTCTCTCTCTCTGACTAAAACATTGGATTGATTATATTTTATATAACACCACTGTACTATGAGTGGCCAGTACATATTTTTAAAAAGTATCTCAATCAATGTAATGATTAATGTAATTCTATGATGAAAACAATTTGATACACCATATTGTTTCTGTTAATAATAGATTATTTTATTGTCATCAGAAGAAGTTAAAAAAAGGAACACATATTTATTTTCTTAACCGTTTATCCACTTCAGGGTCTCGGGGTGGGAGGTCTGGACTCTCCACATGTCACCAGTAAAAAACACACAACTTCTTCCAGAACTCACAGTGTTCTAATTGAATAGTTTGATTTATAACAAATACTCAGCAGTGCATGACAAAAAAACCCACCTACTCATAAGTGAGATCCTGGAAGCAGCAATGGTTGCACTAAATGGCTCAAATGATTAATTGACTATCACTGTAGTTGTTAATTAATTTTTAGTGGATTGCCTAATAGATTAACCCTTTAATTCTTTCAGTTTAAGCTCATACATCCCAGCTGACTCCTTCCTTCATCATTAAATTGTGGTCTCCAGCAGGCACCTGACACTAGGAAAACAAAGAAAACCCGAGTCAGAGAATCCACCTTCTCATGGATCAGATCTTCGTCTGACCACAAAGTCATCTGACTCCCAGTGCATATCTGACCCACCGTCACTTGATACACAGAATCCAGCCCAAAACCTGGATAGCAGATACCGGACAGGTAACCCAGCCCATCGAATCGCATGCCTTTAACTTGAGGCAAAGTGTGTTTCTTTGGATACCTCTGTGCACGTACCTGCGTGCTTGAGCCTGACCGTGTATATTATTTTATAGAGGTCTTCTAGAATTTCCAGATAAGGGTCATAATCCCATAAAAGCTTGTCAAAAGCTTGTTATCGCTCACACATGTTTGTTCATCAAACTCCACCTTAAAACCCCTCAGAGGCGGATAAAGTTCCATCATCTGCCAGGTAATAAAATACACTATTTGTTCTCTTATACAAATGTCTGCAGTACAGGTGCGCTCGTCTCTCTGTCCATTTGAGAGATAGTTATCAGTTAAAAGGGTAACCAAAGCCTCAACACTTGTCAGGTCCCCCGTTTTTTCTACATTCAGCTCCTCATTAGGTCCCACTGTGAATAATATCTCCTTTTAGCTCTGTTTACTTGAGGCATATGGCAGGCCTACAGTAGTCAGCAAGCTGTTTCCTATGACTAACCTTTCCACTACGGTTTTATTGGTGCACTCTTATGAGCACATCATATGGTGACTGCAGCATATTTGACCCATGAGCTGAACTCATGATAGCAGTGGTTTCACCGAAAAGAGGAAGACAGCGGTCATCCGTGTGAGGAGGAAAGGCACACAGGGCAAACAGTATTAATGCTTCTATTGATTACAATCTTGCCATCCGCTTCTACACTCTCGTTAGATGTAACACAATGCATCCCAGGGAACGAATAACCATTGCTAATGGCTATAAAAAGCTCTTGAGAATCGGCTAACATTCTAGCCACTAAAATCAATATTTCCCCCAACCACAATCTTTATTTAATCTCAGTATAGTGGCACGAGGAATTAAGGATGAAAAGCAGATGAGAAATTGCTAAGTCAGAACAGAGTAAGAGACACTTGGTTAGCCTAAATTGACTGAAGCTTAGCCACTAAATCGTAGCACCTAACTAAAGTTTACACAGTACCTCTGTGTGGCTGCAACTGATTCAGACATGTTCAAAAATCCACTCTGTTGCTATCCAGTAAGGTACTTTGGATAAAAATAGCGCCTCTCTTCCTGTGTTGTGTCAAACTGACTCCAATCATTCACAGAGGATTCCAAATAACAATTAATTAATGAAAAGTACCTCCCCTGTGCTCACCGCTCCAGTTGACACTGTAGTCACAACCCAGGCAGTATTTACTATAAGTAATTAGCCCAGAGTTACAGGCATGGAAATCACCGTGATGATGGAATAACTATCTGAATGCCTCAAGGGCGGGACAGGAAACGAGAGCACTCAAACAGACAGTCATGCCTTATTATGCAAGTGGTGGAGGTAAGAAATACAGCCTCCCCAGGTAATTAAGGTCGTGTAGGCAGCTTCTTACAGACAATTGCCCTGAACAAGCCTGGTGTGAAGTGAAAGATGCTGATGTAAAGTGGAAGTGAAAATAAGTGAAACTCTGCAGTGGTCTGACCTCTGTAATCAGAACCAGAATAAAATATTAACTATTCAAGCATTAAAAGACAAACAGTTTGAGCAGGTTACACTATGGATGGATGAGTTGTGAGTGGTATTATTTTAAATATCACAAATGTAAGTGTTGCTAAAATGGCAAGCGAAACTGCATCGCATATGTATAATGTTACTCTAAACATGTGCAGCTTGAAGCACACTTCGCAGTAGCCATAAATACTGAATTCTCCTATTGGATGTATTTAAGGCTGTCATTTAATTGCTCAGCTGTCACGGGGTCCTGAGCTCACATGATTATATTTGTGCATACTTATGTGCATGGTGTCATGTGTGCGTAAGAAGCACATGAACCACTGTGCATATAAAGCATATGGCAATATACTTAAGCTACGGCAATTACTGGTAACCACATCCTCATTCTTCACAGGGTTTGTGCTATCTGTGACTGTTAAATTACCACAGTGTGGGTCAGCCAGGGTTACATAGCTTGACTAACGCAAAGTACACACTCACATACACCATCATAGTTGTAAGCACACACTAAGTCCTTCACCTGTTAATGTGTGAAACAAATGACGCTTGCAGCGGCGCCAGAGCGAACACACCACCATGTCCCATCTTATCAGCTGGCTGCATAAAACGCTGTTTGTTCTAGATAGAGTCTGCAACAATCAACCAGTCTGCTAGAGGGGATTCAACTGGCCCTGGATGACTGCACCTCACAGGACTGAACAGAGAAGCAAATCCAGTGTGGCACGGGGGAAGGATGGAGATCAAAGTCAGGTACAGACTGAATGACAACAATAGGCCTACACCACGGGATCAGCTCAATGCTCCAAACTCCCAATCTTATCTAGGTCAGAGCCACACCTCCACAGACTCATCACACTGCCTTTTCTTGCTGTTTGATTTCTTTGTTGTCATGGGTGGTGATGTAATCTAATGTAATTTTGCAGTGTAAACTCTCAAGATGAAGACCAGGTAGCAAAGCCGTGGATTTCCTTTGTGAAAACACTCAGACAAGAGCAAAACTAGTTTTTGGAATAAGTCAGCCAAAGAGGAACCAAAACAATAATCTTCTAAAATGTTTTAAACCCTTCAATACACATTTAAAAGGTGGGAACCAGCTAAAAAGAAATAACTTTCTGTTATAAATTTGATTTTTTTTTTTAAAACACAAAAATAATTTACTTAAGGAAGAAGAAGGGAAAAAAAACTTCCTTCATCAGTAAAACCCTCCGAAACCTTGTAAATGATTAACTGATAGTGCGTCTACACAGCATCACCTTCCTCCCAGTGTTCCTATCTAGTTACCGGGCTAGCATTACTAGACCAGGTAAAATTAGGATATCTTGTCCATCCAGGCTTAGCTCACATGTACCATGACAAAAACCTGCAGAAGGAAAAAAGACACGAGGGAGAGAGAAACTGAAGTGGTTGACTAATGAATTAGCTGTCTTCTGTTTTTCCTACCTGTCAACCAGCTGAGAACAGTTAAAAGCCTTTATGCAAACAAGATTTGATATTGAGAAAATGCACAGATTGTAATAATCTACCCGAAACAGAAATAATTCTCTGTGATAAAGCCTGACCAGCGTTGACTCATCAAATTCTCTTCAGAGGAGCTCGGCACGTAGCCATCACTCCTCACTCTGATTCCAAACCCAATTAAATAATCAAGGGTTCAACTGCTGTATAATACCATAATCAATAGACAGAAAATGTCTTGGTTATTGGGATGAAGTTAAACAGATCCCACAGAAAGTACAGAAAACCATCAGAGAAACAGATGAGAAGGTCCAAGATTAGCTGAGGATGGGAGCACATCAAAAGATACAGCGTTTCTGTATGCAGCTGCTGCACTGCCCAATCAAACCAAACTCAGAGACCAAAATAAGCCTCGCTGCACATTTCTCAGTCTCGACACACACCAATTTATGCAAGAGTGCATACCTACACAAACAAGACACTAGTTACAATACATGCACTATAGCCTTACCCACCTTCACAAGCCCAGAAGCATTCACCTCCAGAATAATCCAGTCAGCAAACCTTAACAGGTTTAGAAAAGCAAAGCTTTTTAACAAATAACGTAAAAAGGCCCCCAGTAGGCTGTGATGAATGAATCAACCCAAGCATGCTGTGAACATTATCAGAGTGGGGGATGAATGAATATATTATCATGCAAGGCACAAATTCTCTTCTTCTGCCTCACAGCTTGTCTGTCTTCCTGCCTATCAACCTGCTTGCCTGATTACCTGCCCACATACAGAGCACCTTTTGTCCAGATTAAAGGGGGATGGATGGGGCAGGATGAAATATTATTTCTTTTCACGAGAATTCATTTTGAAAAGGAGATGCATTGGTTTCTTTGCTGTGCCTCAAAGCTTCACTGCCTCCCTTCCTAACTGTCCAGACTCTTTCTATTACCCTCTTTGACAGGCTGTCTTCCTCTGTACCTGTCTTTTTAAATGTCCCAGTTATCTCTAAGTCTGCATTCCTGCATGCCCCTAGCATAACTGTCTATCTGACAGTCTTGTTTATTTTCCCAGCTCAAGTTTGCTGTCTATACATTACGTTTATGTCACTAATTAGCACTAACAAATACATTTTGTGAGCAACTTACAATGATTGAGTTACATTGGGAAACTGCTACAAAACTATGTGTAATTTCTCTATTTTATTTTAAGTTTCACTGTAATTGAAACATGCCTACTGGTTTTCCCTGTTTGTCGTATTTTTGCTAAGCTTGGCTATCTGCTGCCATTTGGGGGCAGAGTCAAAAATATGTTTAACAACTGGAAATGCAGAATTCTCTATTTTTATGCGTGCACTGTTTTTTGTTCTTTGCTGCTAGAAACACCAAAGTCAAAGGTTATAAAGAACTTTGTTTTAGGTGGGTGAAACTGAGTGTAAAAATAATTAAAATGATCCCCTGGAGCTACTGTCTGTGCTTCTCCTATGTACTTCTTCGTGCTCCATTGTTTCTCCCGCTTCTCCTTCTTGCGGTGTACTGTGTTAATTCGCTTTCCTGGTTAAGCCAACCTTTCAACCAATCATCATTTGACCTACATGTAGCGTCATCGCCCAGGGGCGACACGGTGTTTGCTCGTTGAAGGACTGTACGCGAGCCTCCACGTTGTGTGAATTCCCATAATCCATCTCCCTGCGTAGGTGGGAAGCTACAAAAACAGACACCAACGCGGGACCATAAATTGGCCTTCAGCTGGCTTCGAGTATAAATGGACAAAGCTTCGGATTTTTAACTAAACCAAAACAACAATTTTTCTTTTGACCAAGTGTTTCAGGAACCTAACAACACGTGGGATTAGGAATCGGTTTACTGGTGTTTATGTCGAAGTCCTGCATTCTGCACCATTTACCCCGGCCTCCTTCCTGTGACTTTTCTGCTGTATAAGGATTTACGTTTCCTGGATTGTAAAAACATTACCTGTAAACACTATTATGGCAGCTATTTAAATATATTCAACTGGAGATACAATTGCCTTTCTAGCTGCCTACCTGCCTGCTAGTCACCCTGTTTGCCTATCTGTTTAGTTTCCTAAGCTCAGGCTGCTGTTACACCATACATTTAATCATTACAGGAGCCCTGACTATACCAAGCAGTTTCCCTGAGCTGACTGAACTGCATGCATGAATGTGTGTGTGTGTGTGTGTGTGTGTGTGTGTGTGTGTGTGTGTGTGTGTGTGTGTGTGTGTGTGTGTGTGTGTACGCCTTTGTAAGGCCTCCACTCAGCATAGTGATGATAAGTACTCCCAGCCCAGCGCTCTGCATGAGCTGATGGACAGACAGGCCAAGAACATTGGGAGCCTTGTGGTGAGTCGTGTGTGTGTGTGTGTGTGTGCGTGCGTGCACGTGCTTTCGGTGTTGCTTTTTTTTTGTTAGCCAGCCACGCCACCAGAGCTTGCCACATGGCTGCAATTTGTTCATTAACTATGTAATAAATGTACACACACACACAGAGGTAATATTGTTCGGAGTTCTGCCTGATTGGATTCTGAAATAGAGGACCCTCAGGGGAATCACTTGTAGTCTACCAGCCACTGTGACCAGGGGAAGACAGATTTTTTAACAAGGGTTGAGACAAATGCTGAAGAAGCACACAGAGTCTGGATTTTTCTACCTCTAATAAGAAACACTGTGAATATAAACTAAGATAATACTGGTTGGGTAAGGTTTTTCATGTTAGCAACTAAATCTACTCCTTGATTCTGATTGCTCGCATATGACCAGATGTAAAACTCCTTTCTTAATACCGTTCATGTTTATGTGCCTAGAACTCTAGAGACGACTGTAAATAATTAATATGAACCCGGGACCAATTACAAGAACTCTATGATCATCATCAGTGAATCAGATGAGTTTGGGATGGTTGTTACAAATCACATGCTGACTCGGATATCAATTAAAGGTTGCTTAAGTATAAGCTTGCCCAGCTCAGAGCAAGCTAATGCTTGCTTGTATCACAGCAAGCAACATTAGATTATCGAACGGCAGATAATTTAAACAGAAATGTTGCTGTGGAGGGAAAAAAAAAAATCCAGAAACGTGGATCATAAACGAAATCCGTCAAGTCCTGTTTGGCTCGCGTATCTAAACCAGCAGTTCGGCTTTCAGAGACAACTGCTCCTCCCACATTCAGCGAGGCTTATAGCCTCTGGAAGAGTGACTGCTGCTCTGCCTTGAGCATACCGATCACCTTACACACTGGCTTTCCTCTACTTTGACAAGTGATACACATACATGTATATCAACACGTGCACAACCGTGCATGTCTGTTTGCACAGCTACTCACAGAGCTATAAAATCTGCACACACACACACTCAACCTTTAACCCCTCCCCCACCTGGATTAATTCACCTGCTGCACCTGAGAATGCGAGCACTATGATGTCACCTGCAATCCCATTACTTCAAAAGCACAAAAGCACCTCACTGCCATCAGTACAAAGAGCAAACACACCCTCTCACTTCTTCCTTTGTCCCTATGTCCCCTAATAGTAATTCCCCAGCAGAAAGTCCATACACAGTGAAGGGAGAATTACAGAGTGTGCTGTACAATCAGGTATTCTTGAGTTTCTGCCCACTAGCACCCATTACGTGCACCACTGTAACAATGACAAGCTTTCTTTATCCCTCTTCAATCTTACTGACATGAAAGAAACTGCCCTGACGCATGAATTTGTGTGCACTAAAAATGCGCCTTGTGTGCGTATGAGTGAATTTGTGTGTAATTGTGTACACGCATTTGAGTGAAAGGTGGTTGTGCAGTGAGAATCCCATGATTACAGTGCTGCCAGTGGACTGCACTCCCAGAAGCCCCCACTGGAAATACTCACAAGCAGGGAATGATGTGATGAGACAAGGCGATAATACAACCACCACATTAGTGCATGGTTAGCCATTAAAAGACCCAGATGAGATTATGAGGTCATATGGGAGGTACAAAGCCTACAGCCAAAACAAGAAGTCCTTCTGTGAAAGTACCGGCACATGTTCATGTTTTCCTTCTGCGTGAAAGGAAGCAAATATAAATCTGGAGAGAAGGAGAACAGGGCTGAAAAAAAAGAAAAAAAAGCAACGAGATAGGCAGATGATAAAATGTTAAGAGACTGAGAAACAAGAGCTGATAGCATGAGGTATTCCCTGCCTTGGAAATTTCCATAGTGGTCGATTTATGGACTAATCCATCATGGAATAACACATGAATTCAGCATGATTTGCCATCAAAACAACCAACTGAGCATGAAACAGGCGATCCTTGCCCATCTTCCATTTCAGCTTAGTGGAAGGATTTTTCCATTGTAAAGCAAGGTGAAATAGCAGCAGTTCAATGTACTGTAACACACTGGAGATGCACCAGCCCCATGAGCCTGCTATTCACAAGATGACGCCTACTGTGAAAATATTCTTCTGCTCTCTTTAGGAAGGAGAAAGCAGAGAGATGGAAAGAGTTTATGTACGTATGTGTGTGAAAGAGAGAGGAGATAGAGGATTTACTGCTGAGATAAAAATGGAATCCATTTTGGTTCTTGAAGCACTCTCACCCACAGCGTGAGGACCTGCTCGGTGCGTTATCCTGGCATTGCTCTTTCAGTCACTTCCCCTCTTCCCTCCTCTGCTCTCTTTCAATTGTTCAGTCTTCCCCACACTACACTCTTTATATAATTTCCTCTTTTCCTCCTTAGTCACACCTCCTTCCTTTCCTTTCCTCCTCTCTCCTCCCCTTCTTTCTCTCACTTTTCCTCTCTCTAGGCAGTAACGCACCCCAACACTGTCTCAGGTCCTGAAACTATGGCAACGGAATGAGAGAGCAAGCGCTCTCTATGATTAATAGATGAGAGATGCAGTGCCAATCGCTGGGGCCTGGGGAGGAGGGACAGATGCACTCGAACAACGCCACGCAAACACGCACACACAGACGCAGAGAGTACACACAATGAGAGCACACTCAAACCCCCCCTCGCCATTAGCCACCCTCTGTGCTTTGTGGTACTATATGCACGGAAAAGGGTCTGACTTAGGCACTACACAGAGACACAGACACATAAGCAAATTAAGAGGCAGTAAGCAGGGTTTTTTCTGATGCTTAACATCCACATGACACACAACCTTTCTTATTGGCTCCCAACAAGCAAACTAACCACAGAAATAACCACAACCACAGTAGCGGATGCAGCCCTAATGAGTCTTAAAAGACTGTGGATGTGTCCATGACTCACAGCTGGCTTCTCTTACCTGCAGAAGCACAACAGCAGGACGGGAACTAGGACATCATATTTTAACACTGTGTGCCATGATTTACATCATCTGGTCTGTAGCGCAAGACTTGGTTGTTTTCAAGGCCACTCATTCATCCATCTCCCAGGCAATCACACAAAGCCCTGCTGTTTTTGGATTATCCCTGCAAATGTATTTCCTTTCCATTCCATCTGAGTAATGACAGGCAACCAAACCCAGCTGTGACAAAGGTATTACCACATGTTAATGTAGCATACACTAAGTGCTTAAAATAATAATATGAAGAGAAAGTGCACAATTTAAGCTGATTTGAAATGTTTCAGTGGATGGGTTTTCATCTAGCACGCACGGCAAAGTTTGGCTTCTCTCAGTCTTCTCCTAGATGAGCTGGCTATCACTTTCTAATTCACTTAATTTCCGACAACAAAGCATTGCCAAGGACCAACAGCCAAAACACCAACAGGCACTGCTTGCCTGGTCCTTCATGCCTCTGGCTTTTTTGGCATGCAGTTTACAACACGCTCAATCAATTATGCTAATGTAATGAGTATGAAGAGTGTTTAACACATGGATGGTTAATTCTGTGGACGCACTGTAGAGTCATTTTTTATGGAGCCACAAGGGTTAAGGCTAAGTGGGAGAAAGCAGCCAGTTAGAACAACACATTGAATCCATGCATGCGTGTGTGTGTGTGTGTGTGTGTGTGTGTGTGTGTGTGTGTGTGTGTGTGTGTGTGTGTGTGTGTGTGTGTGTGTGTGAATGTGTGAAAGACAGCGAGAACAAGAACAACGCGCAGAAGCTAGTGATTAGTGATTACATTCTCAATGAGCCATGCTGTGAATGGAGCATACAGGACTCTACAGCACTGATATATATCAAGTGCCTGTAGTACAGTGAATACCATTTATCATCTCATATAAACAATGAGCAACATGTTCCAGTAAAAGAAGGCTGTATGGTGTATAATGAGTAAATAAACTTTTTTTTATTAAGGAATCACAAATATAAGTTAAACAAAAGGGTGGATGCAAATCTCAGCATAGGTCTAATATATTTTATATCTCTGTCAACATTTTTTTTTTTCAGATAAAATGATGTAGTTATCAAATAATCACAGAACTCATTGCCAACAAAAAAAGTGAGACGGAGCAGCAGAAGGTTAAGTACAAAATAATGTTTATATAGAGCAGTTGTATAATTTGTTGTATCTTCCTGCTTGTTTTTCTTTTACCTTCTGAATCACAGCAGACTCCCACTGAATCTGAAAAGAGAGCCAGCCAAAAACAGACACTGTGCCATAACATCTGTGATGCAAAAGTTCAAACCCAAGCTTCTTTGATTGAGCTGACCCGCGTTTCTAAAACAAAATGTGTTAAAAGCACATCCACAAAGCCGGGATTACGCTCTTTCTCCGGCTTTGTTCTGTTACTAGAGGTTTGTTATTTAGTGTTACGGTAGTGCAACTGAGGCGGCGGCAATTTAGAAAGACGTGGAAGCTGAAAATGGGGTAAGCATCAATAAATCACATTCAGATGACTAAGATGCGTTTGATGCTTTCTTGTAGTCTAATTGTTTCTAAAAAAAAAAAAAAAAAAAAAAGCCCACACACCAAGGATGTGCATCAATAAAACATGGCTTTTATTAAATATGCATAAATACACACACTATTGAATGCAGACTATTGACACTGACTGAATGAGGACCAGCAGTTAACAGTGGCTGACTGTTGTGGCTGTTTATAATAGAGGGCCAATTCATTTGAACAGGAGCAAAGCTCTTTATCAATTATTCAGACCCACTGTATTAAAGCAACATCTGCATCTGTCCTTAACTGGCAAAGGTAAATACAAACTCTGTCTCGCTCTTTCTATTTCTGCTTCTCTCTTCCTCTCTCTGTCTCACACACTCACGCGCGCACACATACAGTGTGACAAATGCACATCAGTCACACACAATGCCATCCCCGTTGCTATTGTTAGGGGATCGGCGGATCAAACGCTCCACAGAGCATTGCTCCAAATACAAGCAGCAACTCTGGTCGCCCTGCTTTATTCTGGGGGTTTTTTTCAGGAGGACAACAGCAGACTGTTGTCACTAAGGTAATCATGCTGTAATTCATGTGTCAGCACAACCAACATGTCAAAATATAAAGTGCTAATAGTAGGATTAGCACTCTTATTGGTGGTGCTGTATGCTGCGTGAGGCAATATGGTGGGACTTGCGGGCTGTGCAACATCTTAAGAAAAAAAAATGCCTCCAGGATTTTTCAATGCCTCCAGGCTAATGTTGTAGGAGGAGAAGAGGTAACATGTTAAAACATTTTTGCTCTTTCCCCATTTAAGATCTGTGTGTAATACCCAGCACAGTGTGTATGCTGACAGCAAAAAAACATAAGGTCACACGTGAAAAAACACAGAGGAGCCCCAAATATTTCCAGGCATTTCAGGGAAAACATGAACTACAACACCCTTTCCTCTCAGAGCTGGTGTAAAGTTTTTTTTTCTTTTTCCACTTAGAAAAAAAAGGCTGATACACCATGTGGTGCATCTGGAAAACAGTTGACATGATGCATATTTTGCGGTCTGCATTCAAAAGTGCTTGGATTCACCCATTTCTATCAGCTCACTTGCACACTTTCTAATCTATAACCTACATTCAGAGTTTGAAAATTCCTTTTCCAGCTATTCCCAGTGCCTCTGGGGAAATCGAGGAGAGGAGAGGAGAAGGGAAGGGAAGAGAGGGGCAATCACAGAGTAACTGGGTGTTGGCACTTGTGTTGGATGTGGTTTGTGAGGCCTCTATCTCTCCTCCAGGCTTGATAAATAAATAGAAATAATGTGCAGAAGCACTTCTTCTACTGGCTAATCCACTTCTCAACCTGCGCCCCTGGTCAATATTAGAAACATTTGACTGATCTTTAGGAAAAGAGTAACAGTGACTACTCCATCACCTGGTGGCTGAACACACCCTAACCAGTGTGCCTGTCCCTCTGTGTGTATGAAACACACGCAGAAAGCGAGAGAGAGGAAGAAAGTCTCAGCCCGCAGAGTAGCTCACTTCGCAATAAAAACATGAATGTAAAACGATTAATTCACATCACATCCCTGTGATTCAATCAAGAGTTTTGTAGAAATACTGTGAAGTAGAAAGATTGTTAACAAAATTAGTCCACCCTATGAATATCTGCTTTAAATACAGATACATTTACTCCACGTAATGTGGAAATAAATTGCAAATGAAAATCCCGTCATGCACTGTAATAATGAAGCGAGGACTCGAGTATTATGCGTTTTCATAACATTAACATTAATATCTTAATAAGTGTGTTTAATGGCTGTAGTTTGAAAGTAAGCACTGTGAAGTCATGGGGCGGGAGGACTACAGTCGGTCCACTCCAGCAAGTTCCTACAAACACGTTTCCCCTCCTTATTTTCATATTTTGAAATTATACACTGGTATTGTTTTTTCTCGTGTTTAGACGCACTAGTTTGATCCAAAATAGGTCCTCCGAGACTTACACTTCTTTCTACTATATGAACAAACAGCATAGGAGGGATTACGCACGAAATTATGATCTGTTTAAATCACCAGATGGTATTTTTCTTGCGGAAAAGGATCACAGTTCTTATATGAATGTAAAATGTACACATTCTGATTCACACATTTAATAAAAATGCTTTTGTAAATACCCGAAAACATACTAAGTTGATACGGTTACCGCGCGAAGCTGGTGCACTTGTCGCCCGGTAGCCTGGCTGCACAGAAAACAAGCCTCCGGGGTTTGAGAAAGGCTGGTACGGGCTATGAGCGCATGAAGTTAGACGTAAACAAAGAAATCTCACCTTCAGCTCATGAATGGATATCCCTCGGAGTGGTTACACAGCTCTGCCTTTTAGTAATCCATGAGATGTGTCCCTCAAAGCAGTTCAGATGGTGCTCGCTTTAGGATAACAATACGAGCGCTACTTTTCTCATGCGCTTCTTTTTGTTACATGCCGCGCTCAAATCACACCACTCAAATCGGAATATCCATCGGAAATCCACACTAGTGACAAAAAAGGACGCTTTGCCTCGTAAACTTCCCTCAGGTAAACTGTACGAACACAAACAACCGGGTGTCCCAGAACTAGCTACGGAGCTGAACGCAGTCCCTTCCACAAAAGCCGACGGTCATCCTATTTGGAGATGAAGCTTCTTACCAGACTGAAGCGGAGCGCAGCAAGCCCAGCTGTCACCCACCCGCTACACACACACTCTCTCTCACACATGCATAGGGAGGAGCTACGTCTATGGAACGGGAGCTATTGTGTCAATGGGTGCCAGTTATGGACAACTGTATTTCTATTTTTACGCAGTGGAATGCGCGTTGGAGAAAGAGAAATCTTGGGGGCTATTAATAGTGTCGACACAGGAAAAAAACACAAAGAGGTTATTGGGAATGTCAATAAGATTAACTGGTATTCTGTATTCTGCTCTGCTCCGGGCCGAGGACGCAAACTGTCACTGGTAATTTTGATGACACAATAAAGATGCAGGTCCTCCTTCGACCCCCCCCCCCCCCCCCCCGCCGCCGCTTTTGTCAATGCGAATCGGAATATGATCAGGTTCAAAGTCTGCTGCCAGTTGTCTCTGCGCTGATCTCAGGGCGCCTACCGCCTTCCCTCTTAGGTGGTCCCGGGCCTGGCACGCGCGCACGCACACTGCTGTAACTGGGATTTTACAAATGAGCCCTTACTTTCCTTGACCCTCATCTCATCAGAGAGGCCATCAGGTAAAAATCTGAAAACAACAGCGAAGTTCAAAAAGTTGTTGCTTAAATTTATGCTACATGAACTATCTGATGTTAGCGATGCGTGCTCCACTTAGCCTTTCCCCGACTCTCTTACACACAAACACACACAGACACACTAGTGTGTACACCCAGCATTGAACTAAGCCAAAATCAACATCAATTTGTTACATTTAAAACTGAAAGCCTGCCACAAAGCACAAACATAACTGCTTGCGTGTGTGTGTGTGTGGGTGTGTGTGTGTGTGTGTGTGTGTGTGTGCTGTCATATACTGTGTTTTGTGTACCTGTGAGCATGTATGTCAGCATGTATGTCGACATCTAGATCATGTCAAAAAACTCATGAGAGGCAAAGCTAACTTGTGTCAGGTCTTGGGCTTATCATTACATTATAACAAGCCACCTGTGAACGCAGCTGTGTGTGTGTGTGTGTGTGTGTGTGTGTGTGTGTGTGTGTGTGTGTGTGTAATTGTGCTCCTGAGTATAAGCCTGTCAGGCACTATTGCTATAATGTTACTGTAACAGTTCAGTACAGTGTGTCTCCACCGGCCCAATGCCAAACTCTATACAGTGGTTCCTCAGTGTAAACTAATGCACTCCTGTCTGCCAACCCTTGCCTCATCTGTTATCATTTAATTTGCTTTAAAAGCAAAACCCATTTAACATCATGCAGTTGAGGCATTATAGAGGGCTGTGCAATGTGATGGAGGAAACATAATCGCTTTGCTGCTTTTATCTTTTTTTCACTGCAGATATCCGTGTAGTTGTCAGAAAAATCTTATATTGAACCGGCTGGAATTAAAACGTGAGGTGGATGCAAACAAAAGCACCTCTTTGGCAATTTTTTGGCTGGAATGAATCTTATCTTATAGTATAATTATAAGCAACAACTTTGTGTGAAATCATTAAAATTCTGCGTTTGATATCAATGTACTGCATGCTGTTGACAAACGCAGGTGAATCATTATAGATACACACAAACCCAGATGAGAAAAGCATCTAAATCTCCTAACATCAATAGTCAGGCAAATGCTCCAAGTTTCAAACCAAATCAAACTACATACAACTCCTGAGTATTTCACATACTCCGTCTTTACAATCTTTAATCTCTCTCCCTCTATCTCAGTCGGTCTCTCTCACACTCTCACATACACTTTGAAGTGGAAGTGTTGCAAAGTGTGGGAGGCGGGCGGGATATAATTCGAGCTCAATAATGTCAAGATATACGCCAGTTAGTTTGAACTCTGGAAATATGCTCATGTCAGAGCTTATCTTACTTATCTTGGTGAAGTTGTCCCAGGCGCATTAGGACTCTGTGTGGAAGAACTGTGGTTGAAATAGAGCAACCATCAGAGCCCAGGCTGGGACAGACAGCAGGCACACAACAGCGATTCTTCAGGGACTCAGCTTGGCTCACACTCAGGCCTTTTTACTTCTCCTGACTAAAAGAGTACAGCTCTTATATTCGCCAGTCTTCTCTCCAGCCTGTAGAACAGAATCCATGACATTAACTTCCTGGAGTGTCACAGATATCCTCTGCTCATTTTATTGGCTTCCAGTAATGTCTTACAACTAATTCACATCCTTGTGCTAGCCTTTAAGGATCACAGGCACCTTCTGCCACTGTGTGGCTTTAAAAGTTTAGTAGCAACGTGCAGCAATATCCTGTTCCTTTGGCACTTCAGCCTCCTTTGCTGCCTTTTCTTCTGTTAGCAAAAAGTCTTACCACTGCAAAAATACTTAATTACAAGTAAGCAAGATTACTTCTTTCAAAGTAAAAAATAATGTAAAACTATAAAAAGTAGACTGCGTTACTGTTCTGCTTAACCAAGGTGGTTCTAGGTTTTACTACTTTATTGATTAATCTGTAGTTTAACCCTTTGCTTTCCTAAAGTGGCACAAGTCAAATATTACATTTTATGACATGGTAAATAAGGATGTAAGAAACAGGAAAATATTTCTAACGTCATTTCTATTCATTGCTTTGAACTGCTTTTTGACATACATTTAAAATAATGTTTTTCTATTATTATTTTTTTTAAATCAAACAAGCTAAAACGAAAATGTTTGCTGTAGCTGCAAATAACTAATAACTGAAATGGCACAAAAGACTCAGACTAAAGAGAGTTTTTCAAGTGATCACAAGACCAAAATGCTGGAAGCATTGGTATCATCTATAACAGCATATCACATGAAAAGTGACTACAGCTGTCAGATTAATGCAGAAGAGACATAAGTATGTTTTATCTATACAAAGTGGCACAAAGTGAAAGATAAGCAGGATCAAATGGAAACATTTAAATAATTCATACCATATCAAAACTGTACACTTGATCTTAGGTAATTACCTCCCAAATTCTGTATAAATGTAATCCATGCATCCATACATCCCTTCTCTTCTGCTTATCCTTGTCAGGGTCTGGTAGGGTGGTGGTGGTGGTGGTGGTGGTGGTGGGGGGGGGGGGGGGGGGGGGGGGGTAGCTATGGTAGCTGGAGCCTTTCCCAGCTACCATAGGTTGAGAGGCAGGGTACGCCCAATCTGTCACAGGGCGAACGCATCATCACAAATAAATTTTCATAACAGGCGAGTGTGTATTTATTTACATTTACATAAGCAACCGCTGTCACACTGATATGTACTATGACTGCAACATACAGTTCATGTGGAATGGATCTCATAACCTGCTTGAATTAAAATGGAAACAACATCCTAATAAATTAAATAATGTGTTGTGCATCCAAGAGTGAGTCTACCTTTAAATGTACAGTGCCAGCAAGAAATAAAGACATACAATCAAGATTGTCAAAAGTTGCACAGCTTATCCCAGAATTCAGCCCATCTGGGAATCAAGTAATTACAGCATCAACACGAAGATAAGAATGTTAAACAGTGATGTTAAAATCACTTCTGCTATATGGTTCAGAATGCCGCTGAATAACACAAACTGACGTCCAGAGACTAGAATCATTCCAAAACAGCTAGCTATAAAATAAAAATCCTTAAAATCTATTGGTGAAACAAGAACACCAGCAAAAACATGCTGAAAAACACTAAATGCTTTAGCATTGCTGATGAAATGAAACAGCGATCTTTTACATGGCTAGGCTATGAATGCCAAAATTCCTAAAGTAGCACTTAAATGGATACTCCCAGGAAAGTGAAAGCAAGACAGACTCCCTATCCAATACAGAACGACTGTGTTAAATGTTGTAGCTAGTCAAGTTTGAACAGATACAAAATGCACCATATTTTCTACATAGAAACTTAAAAAACGTTTATAAAAAAACATACATAAAAGCAGAAACAGAATCTAAGTTATATTTAAATACTGTATTTGAGTAATATGTAATTTTACATTCATGTGAAGATATTTAAGCACGTCATGTCTGTACTTGGACTCACCAGTTTACACACAAGTCATTCCAGTGTTTATCTGAAAGACTCGTGTAGGTTTTGTAACTAAGCCTGCAGGAGACACTGGAGTTTTGTTGTGCTTTTTATCACAAAACGGTATAGGTGATTGGGTGTCTATTTGAGGCCTGCTGAGCTGTGTGTTTTACAGCTGGACTGCTGGAGGAGCATCGTTTGTTAAAACTGCCATTGCTGCTGTTGCCTGAGTCCTAATGGCTGCAGCTCACCTGTGGATCATACAGACAGCTGAGAAAGAAACAGAGCCCATTTACAGAGGTAACTGCTATTGTGCTGTTGTCAGCCAATCACTGAATCGGCATGCTACCTGCCGTCTTTGTACTCTAATGGGTGCTGCAGCCTGTTTATTTTCCGAGTATAAACAGAAAAAACTGCAGATATGTATTTTCATCTAAAACTTGAGGCGAACATACTGCTGATCACTAATCTTTCTATATGCAACGTTTGGTGCATCCTGTGTTCAGCTGTTCCTGTCATCTTATAATTGATATCCCAATGTGGATGCTGTAAACAAACAGGAAAGTGAGGCTTACAAGGTTCTAATCTCACACTGGCAAACACCTGCATGCCTGAAAATGATGCTGTTGGTTTTTGGAAACACTGTCAGAGTTCACTAAACCGTCTGCACAACTTTCAGGGCCATAATATTCTGTTAATGCGTATAATTTTATATGCAAACATAAGCTTTAATTGAACTTTAATTTAAAATGTATTCACATTGCAAGTTACTGCCCTTTCTACAGAAAACGAACTCCTTATTCTGCAAAACTTGTGTGCATTTCTACTAAAATAAGCTACATGGTGACACTAGGCCAATTTATCATCAGGATAGCTTATTCAACCTACTGGGATTTAATATGTCGCAAAGTGCACGCATATTCTCACTGGTTTTCACAAAAAGGATAATACTTGTGTTAAAATATGATCTGAAAAAAAAATCAGTGTAGCATCAGTGTTAAATTAACCAACACCAAATTATTCTCTGCACTAAACGGAAGCTATTATAATACCTGATACCCAATAAAGCAAGTTAGCTGCAGATTGTTTTTACATAGTTCATACTGGTGACTAAAAACAATGCCTACAAGCAAACAAAAACACAGGAATTAAGAAGGACATATTCTGCTTTTCCTTACAGAGTGCACATGTGTGTCTTTGTGTTTATGTGTATCACACATCTGTTATTATATTTCCTCCTTGTGAAGTAACTGTCAAATACCCGAAGTGAAGGCTCTACAGATCCTGGATGATGTCAATTTATGCAGAAATACAGGAATATATTATATAAATGAAAACGATGTGGAACCGTTGCCTGTAAGCAGCGGAATAACGATCATCAGATGCCTGAAAGTTCTCACAGGGAGACGTCACTCACAGGTGGATGTATATGTGCACAAATGCACATTAACCTAGATTAAACACAGAGACAGAGAGACAGAGAGACAGTGAGACAATGAAGTTCGGGGGTGATATTATGATAATTGGGAGACAATATTAAGTATTACAGGATATACAGATCTCCCATTGTCACCACATTTTTAGCACCGAGTGTTACTGGTAAGTGACACTTTCACACAAGTTTAATTGGTCTCCTGGAAAATTCTAGTTATTATTTTTACCCTAACAGTGCTACTCAATCAAGTAGAATGGCTGTTAGCTAAATAAAAGAAAATGCTTTGTATTCAGGAATGACTAGCTGCTGCTGCAGCAGCAACATAAGCACGAACTTTATTCTGCTTTATAACGGATATGAACAACGGTAACTCTGAATGTTTAACACAGCAGCAGTTTAACATTTTTCACAATGTTTCATCATTTTTTTATCAGGGGCTTGTGTGTGTCCTGTAATTTTATGATACTGCAAACTGGCCACAAATGCTCCCACTAAGAGGTGATACAGTAATATGAATATGTGACACTGCAGAGCACAGTATTTCTATTCTAGTAAGGATATGAAGTCAACAGTTTCAAAAAATATTAAAAGCCATAAGTCAGAGGCAAGTACATCAGGATTTATGTCCCAAATGAGTGCATCTCTGTTTTTGAGTGCACTCATCTCTGATTAATTAACCTATAACCGTAAATCGATGTAAAACACGGCCAAGTAAAGCATCCGGGGGAAAAGATTGCTGTGAGAATGATTATCCGTGCACAAACACACATGCATATATGCAGACACACAGCAGCCTGTGCCTTGCCCTAGCCAGCTTCAGTTTCCTCTCTGCATCCAGGTTGGCATGAAAGCCATGAATAAGTTAGCATTTCTGCATGATAGGTCTGTAACTAGGAGTGATGGTTAGAGAGCAGTCTTTAGGATCTCAGATGGGATTCAGAGTGCATGTGTGCATGAACAAATGTGTATCTACGTGCTCCAGGTATTACTCCTATTGTGGGGACATACAGCTGTTTACATAGTGATGTGATGGCGAGTTCCCTTTGGTACTGCCTATTCTCTGTGATATCAATTATTAAAGTTTTCAAAATTTAAGGTGGAGACATTCTTTAAGTTTAGGGTTGGGCAAGCAGCTCTTATGTTTGTCTAAGTATCCAGGAAATTAATATGCAAGTCAATCTAACGTCCTTTCAAGCCCTGGATACAAAGACTCGTGTTGGTGTGTGTGCGTGTATGGGTGGGGTGGCTGAGTGCTTGTCCATGTGCGCCTGTGTGCTCCCTACTCCCTTATCCCTCACAAATGGACGTCATGCTGCTGATGAGGTCTGAAAGGGAGAGGGGAGAGGTTGTTGACGTCAGCAGCAAATGGAAAGAGAGTTCAAGCAAACCAGATGGTTCCTCATAACCAAACCTCAATATTGCTGGAATAAATTTTCTATTTCTGGGATAAAATATTCTTAGGTCCACATATGTTTTTCTGAAATTGAGATCCAGTGTTTGAGCCCTCTCACCTAAGCTTTGTAGGTGTCATCATGTCACCTAAGGAACTTTATCAGATCAATAACAAATTGTCTTATACTTAGTGGGTAGACTACAGGAGTCTTCTATTCAAATAGTTAATCTCTGAATGAATCTCTGTGCTCAAATATGAATATTCCCTTTCCTTAAATTGTCTATGAAGGTACTTACACTTAGAGCAATACGCTTCATTTTAGCTTCCCCCCACATTTTTATGTTTTTCATTTTGTTCCCCAATCTGTTTATTGACATTTTTTTCATTTTAGAACAGATGGGTAATTCTGTAACATCTGGTAACTGCAAGAATGATAAGACAAAGGTAGAAGTAGTAAACAAAATAGAAACATTAGGGAGGGGAAAGAGCAAATGCTACTTTTACTATAGAGTATTCTACAAGTGCGTAGAAACTGGGATACAGTACGTTCATTTCTGTTTCTGTAGGTGCAAACACGGTAAAATCTAAATGTGGATTTACTGTTTATTTAAATGAACAGTGTTTAATACACTCTGTCCTGCATATTGGCAGCAAGGGGGTTTCTCTCTGGAGTGTATATGTCGTTCTGTGTTAGACCTGTGATGGACAGGCAACCTCCAGGGTGTCTCACACTAGGAGAGGCTGTCACCTAAGATAGGCTGCAGCTCTTCTTTATTTAGGTTTTAACCAGTGTCTCAAACTTTAGCAATGAGGCTTAAAGCTTCAGAAATGTCTTGCAATTCCAGCTTTTTGGTGATGTAGGGGTTACTTTTCTTGCTAAATTTCCTCAAGAAGTCCTTGATAATGTACCTGAAATGCAAAATGAGGTATTGGAGGCTTAATCTCCTGCAATATCATTTGTCTGACTATTAGGGTGACAAAGTAGATGATGCATTTTGGGAAAAGAGTGGGTATTTTGTTTGACTTGCCCTCTTAGTTGCTGTGTTGGGGGATCCAATAGAAAGTGCAAAGTTTTTGCAAATGAATTGTGTTTCTCCGAACCACTATGAATGCAGTAACTTGTAAAATATTTTCCATTCCAGTATAGTTTAAAAGGGATTTTATGGCATTGCATTTTATGCTGAGAATTCTCTTTTCACAACATGAGGAGATACTGCTTTGAAAATTTGACTAAAAGCAGACGTTTCTCTAATTTATCATTAAAGGCACCTGATTTTGAATGACTGTCAGTTTATTATGTAAACAAAGCAAAGCCAAAACATTACGACAACTCCTGTTTAATGAGCAGTTGTTCCTTTGTGTGCTGCCAACTCCGAACCTCTCAAGCCTAGGACCCGAGACCTAACCAGCAGATCCCTTAAGGCCTGTAAGATGTGACATGAAGCCGCCACGGATCACATTGGTCATGCACTTCCCCCACCACCTTGTCGCCACTTCATGATTTATTCCTCTATTGCTGTTTGAAGATACTCTAACCCATTCGTCTAAGTCACCAACAATTTGACCATCATAAAAGTCCCTCATGTCTTTACAACTGCTCCCTTCTTCCACATGCAGCATGTTGAGTGCAAAACCAGGACTTGACATCCAGCAATTGTTATGGAATAATCGACTGAGTTCCCTTCATCTCCATGACCTGATGCAACAGAAAGGTTAATTGTGGTTATTTGAAAGGTTTAAAAAGTTTTCCCAGGTTTATATCCTATGACTTTTTTTGCCAGAAGCAGCTGACCTTTGTCTCCTTGCTCTGTCTACATGAGCAAGCAAGATAATTGTGTACAGTACAGTGTACCTTGTTGCACCCACGAATGCATATCAGGTGTTGAGTGAAATTGATTTTATGAGGAAATGATGCTGCAGAGCGCAGCGTCACTACAACGAACTACAACGGCATACAAAGTGGAAGCAGATGTTCCCCTGACACTGTATATTATAATTCCCATCTTCATGCCAGACTGTTGATCCAGATCCAATTCCAAATCTAGATTTGAACTCCAGCATCTCAATTTTGTGCCCGAACTCCACCTTTAAACTTCACCTTGTGTATGGTAGCTGATTTAATAACAGGTACACACAGACCCCACTGAATAAGTCATCTAGCCTCTACTGACACACCCATAAGGTTCATCTATTTTTCAGTCCTGGGAATTTCTTTTTCCATCTCATTGCCATTCTGCCTGTCTGCCCATGTCTCTCTGCCTGTCTGTTTGTTTCTGTGTAAATAATATGTCCTGTACTCAACGACATATTCTGGTATGATTCCTGTTAGAGTCAATCCTGCTTTCTGGGAAGTCCTAATGGGTTGCTTCTATTGAATTGCTGATGTTTGTTTCTGGTTGGGGCTGAGTGGTTGTGATCCATGTAACAGTAGGTGGTAAAAGAACCAGTCGAAATTGGACTTTGCAATGAAAAACCATGGGAACTGTATTTACTGCTGCCCTTAATAACAGTTGGATAATTCTGTGTGTTGAAGATGATTATCAAAACAGTGTGTTTTTATTATAGCTTGTATTGCAGTTTGTATCCCTTCCTGTCCCCAGCTTCACAGCAAAAGCAAGTTTAGATCCAGAAATACTGGGAATTTTTTTTCACAGTTTCATCCGAGAGTTAATGTCATTATGATCAAGCCCTATGTGTTCCTCCCCAGACAGACCTTAGCTTTGAACTTCTAAATGATTGATGGGTGAGATGAAAGGGAATGTAGGTCACTGTGGGTGAGGGTCGACGGAAGCAGCATAAATCAGACAGGGATAATAACCAGATATCATGGAGGATAATGGCCCAACCAGAGCCATTACAGGTATATTCAACAGCTATAACTCAACAATCTGCCGCAGCCACTAACTGCTGGATTGAACATTTTACTACTAACAGATAATTTGATGTTGCAGAAAAACACGGCGAGCCGAGTGGTTTAAGCGTGAGGTGATTCCTGATTCGAGCTCGATTGGAGTGAACTCTGTTTATCAAATAGCACTTGCAGGTGCGATGTCCACCTTAATAACAAACCATTTTAGTGAAGGTGGCAGAAATCGTCAAAAATAGCTTTGCAGCTTTGAACATTTTGTAAATGCTCTGAATGTGAGACAGGCAGGAAAGAAAATTCCTGTGGTAAATGTTTTTCATCTACAAAGTTTCAACAGTGGTTCTGATTTGTTATCAGGCGCATGTTGTTTGAGAGAGATGTGTTCTGGATGTCTGTTCTGTGATCTTTGTTCAAATCTGCTCATTAAGCAAGTTCACTCCATATTTCCGTAGACAGGAGGAAGCAGCCAGACAAAGAATGATGCCAAAGAGATTTGAGTTCAAAGAAAGTCAAAACACATCTGGGAAAATACTGCTTAAATACTCTGTGAACCACTGAGCACCAACTTCCCTCTAAAAACCAGAAGACATCTACGAGATAAAGAATGCATCTGAACTTCAAATCTAATGAGTAAGATGCAAATCAGCAGCTTCTAGCTTTGACTGGTCCACTCACAGATAGAGCTTTTCCTAAAATATTGAACTCCTTGCTAAAGAATTGAAGTGCTGTTTAAAGATTGAGTTATATCAATAAAGGTTTGGCCCATTTTTAGGCAACTGGCGTGTTTTGCGACAATCCTGAAAGATCTGACTTTAAATTTGCATGACAGAGAATATAAAGACGTCAAATTATCACCTCTGTTGCTCATTCCAGTCGATGCCCATACATTATTCTATTACAGTACATTGTTGTGTATCTTCAAATATTTATGATGACATAACATCTATATTGCATTACCACTTGCCCCAGATTTCAGCTTGATTTTTGACACACATTTGGCTGTGTTAGGCTCTCAGCACACACTTAGTCCTCGCCTCTCTTCCTCACTAGAGATTCTCCTCTGAAAGAATTTTGTTCAATTTCCAGTCTGTCTGTGAAAGCAGTACTGGGTGTATAGTATCTCAGTCACGATCTAGAGATAAACTGCAAGAATATAAAAAAAAAAACAAAAAAAATCTCACAGCAAGAGGGACCCCATAAATTCTCCGTATCCACAAGAGAAAATGACATCAGGAAATTAAGGGTGATGCCGGGCTATCAAAAGAGGAAAAAGACACAAATAAAAGGCTAGGAAAGGGGAAAACTGGAGACCAGATGGAGGGGAGAAATGATGCGAAAATCATAAAGGCAGTGTCACACAGAGAGAATAAGAGGGTGAGGGCCATAAAGACCAGAAGCATACGTCAGGAGAAAAGAGACAGAAGAGAAAGTTTTGTTGTCAGCACAGAGAGGACGGCAGGTGATGGAAGGATAATGACAGAGGGAGGAGCTTGCCTGACCCCTCTTGACCTCTTCCTGGATCCAGCTGCTGGGAAGAGTTAAGGGAAGTGGGCGCAGCAGCAACACTCCGAATGTGATGGGATATCCTGCTGCCTGCCCGTTAACCCCTCTTCCTCCATCGGTTATGCCTGTTCCCATCGTTTCACAGTCACCTCTGCGGGATGACTGTGCTCAAGAGCAACACAAACACACAGAAAACACTCACGGACTTCTAATGCAATGACGCACACGTGTTCACACACACGCGCACGCACAGATGGATACATGCCCTGATGTACTCAGGCCCTCTCACATGCTGACAGCCAAAAACACACACGGGCACACACATAACCACACCTCCAGTTGACTCAACAGTCACAGCCAAGGACGCTTTCACTCCGGTCACTGTATTACGCAGAAGTGAAGGACGGTGTTGAAATTATAGAACTGAGGACGAGGAGCTGGTGGATTACAAATACAGAAAGCCTGCCAGAGATGGCACCAGTGAAAACAATATTATCATGCAGTGCAGTGCAGCTGGTTTGGTTTACTGTGTGCAAACAAAGCCCATTATCCCTCTCAGTGCAGTTTTATACATACACATCCAAATGAAAGCTTATCGTTTAAAGAGTGTTTAAAGGATACACTTAATTACACTGCGACGAGACTCTTTAGCATTCTGTGATTACTGAAGCCAAATGTTAAATGGCTATTCTCTGTGAAAGAACAGTTGTTTTATTCGCCGCTATGCTCCATTAGGGTTAGTTACTTATGTCCCTGTCTGTCAGACAAAGTTCAGCACCTTGTGGGAATTTTCTGCTGTGAAAAAGCAGCTTTGCTCCACTTCCCCCAACCCATGAAACATCAAAGCATGGCCACACTGAAACTTCAAGCCCCATTTTGGCATTGCCCTCCTACCTCCAGATCCAGTAATTACAGTTCATACAAGACATCAACATTATTACTCGTCAAACCACTGTATAATAACACCACAAAGCACTTCAAAGAGGCAACTCAGATTTCAAGGGAAAAATAAAAACTCATGGATTATGCATTAGGAAGGACTGATTCAACGTTCTGTGGCTCAGTTCACGGTATCTGGAACGCGATCCAAACTTCATAATGAAGATTTATGTTGGCTTTAATTTGAAACTAAATTTTACGTGTTTGTAAAAACCGAGCAGGCCAGTGGTTTGAGGTGTTTTCACCTTCATTCATAATGCAGTGCCTTTTTCATTGGAACAATAGGATTATGCAGCAGCCGCATATGAATTTAGACTGTGAGGTTAAACTGCAGTGCCTTGTCAGTTTAGAGTCTTGCCAAGAGAGAATTTATTTACGTTTCAATACTGCCCTCTTGTGTCTTTGTTCAATATGGAAAAATAAAATACAAGTTTTGTATCTTTTTAAAAAACATATTCTTCCCTAATTAGACGAGAACCTTCTGCAGTCTAGTTTTACACCAAGATGTTCTCACTAATCCTTTCCACGTCTGAAATTCTCAATTCAACCTGACATGGAAAAAGAACAGAAAACATAACAAAGAGATTAAAAAAATAAAATACTATATTATGAGCAACTACAAAATACTAAAAGAAACATAACCTGCGTGTTACTGTACATAAATACAAAACTAACCGCAAGATCCAAACACGAGGTGAAAAAAAATACAAAATGTACACTTTAGGAAATTAAATGGTGCTAATATATTGCAGGAATCACAAACTTAATATATACTAACAGCTAATAATTTTTTATACAAATGCACAATAGTTCTTTTTATTGCTATTAAAGGAATTCAAACAATACTACTACTACTACTAATAATAATAATATAGTAACAATTTTAGCAATGCAATGAAAACATTTGATTGTGTTCTTGTTAAAAATAAGCCAAATTAGAGTAACAAAGAGCTTGACTGATTTGTCAATAGGTCACGTATCACCTTTTTGCCAATATATATGAATGTTGGCATTGATAATGGCCAATAAATGCAAATTATGAAATATGTGAGAAGTAAAAAAGAGACCCGGGGAGACACCCTTCAACCATGTTGTGTCTTGAAATTGCATCTGCATCTTTGGCAGAGTGTATAGTATTTTCCAAAAAGTACAAAGTAGTTATATATGAACAAATCATTCACACATACTTAATTTGTTACAATTTGCTATTGATTAATGTAAACTAGTTTCTAAAAGTACAATAATGCATAACATGTAGAGCATGTATTCCATCCTACCCAGTATTTTAAAACCTAAATTTTCTTCCCATTTTCCATAGATGTACTATCTTGTAGGTTTTGAGGGATGCTAACAAATACATCTTGCAC
Source organism: Aulonocara sp. 'chitande type north' Nkhata Bay (assembly GCF_057382095.1). Taxonomy (NCBI): domain Eukaryota; kingdom Metazoa; phylum Chordata; class Actinopteri; order Cichliformes; family Cichlidae; genus Aulonocara; species Aulonocara sp. 'chitande type north' Nkhata Bay. The sequence continues at coordinate 28,126,869 of NC_141355.1, read as the reverse complement.
AGAGACATTTGATCTCTTCTAACTTTTAGCTTGGCACGTCTATTACTGAAATAGACTAGAGGGGTGCAGGAAGCTCAATACAACACACTCTTTTTTTTGGTCAGTAATTCAGTATCTTCTGTCATTAAGGTCTTGTTTTGGCTTAAATGTGTAACTAAGCTGTACTATTTCCAGTTTCAAATAAAAACTCCAACATTTATTTATTTTTATTTTTTTAAAAAGGCACACTATGGCACACATCTACTGTATCTCTGCAGCAAAAAGTTGTTTTTTAAAAAAAAAAAAAAAGAAAGATGTTGGCAAAGAACTAATCCCCCTTAGTCAAACTCACAGCATTCAATAGTACACTGAGCAGCAATATCCTTTCTACACTGCAGGCTAGAGTTTGTCTATGAAAAATTTCTCTTTTATTTTCTCTGTGAATGGTGTTCAAAGTCAAACCCACTGCTAGAAAACTGAGATGGTAAAAGGAGACAGGGTGACAATATACAGCAAGATGGATTGTGTGTGGGTGCAGAGATACGTGGGCGTGCACAAGCCTGTGTGCAAAAATGACTCCCATGTCAGTTTTCTACATGTATAGTAGACATAGGTTACATTTAACTGGCAGCAGTACGCTGATCAACCATGAATGTTAAGAATATTTTTTAAAAAAACAGTATGAAATAGCTTATAGTATCATCTTTAATAATGCTGTGACCTACTTCCTGACTGGAAAGTCAACAATTTCATCATCGCTAAACGCCGTCAACCTTCCCTAATGTCATTAACATGTCAGCCATTTTAATTAGTAATGGAGAGTGTCTGTCCCATTTATCTCAACATGACTTAATTGAGTTTGAAGCCTGCACTCCCCACCATCCTCATTTTCATCCCCGTTCAACACTGCTTTGCTCATTACAGTGGAGCTCAAGCAGAATTTGTGAAAATATAGTGCACATTAAGAAGTTATCTGTGGGATAAATTATCACAGAGCATGGGCCTCTATGAGATTACAGTTATACTGTGCTCATTCACTAAAATTCAATGCATTTCCATCCAATTATATTGCTTTAGACAAAAAGGCGATAGCACAAAGTATTTATAGAGGTGCGACATGAGGAAATGAAAAGCATCACATCATTAGGCCTAATAGCCTAATGGTTCAATCATTCCGACTGGTGAAAATAAACTGGAATGCAGTGTGCTGAACAACAATGACACCCTGTGGTTATTTGTAATTAATACAAGAAATTCAGTCGCCTCACTTATACACTTTGGAGTCTTGGTCAAGCAAGGACCAATATTTATTTACCTTTAACAAAAACAATAATTGGGCATTACTTACAGCTGCTGAGATCATGCCTTCTCTTTAAAAATTAGTATCAGTTCTCCAAGAGTTGCATGGTTTTTCCATTTACTTTGGGAGTTAGGCTGTTACACCATCTTGGAAAACTTCCCCACATTACTTCATGTATTTAGGCTGTTTCACTATCCTTATGCTGACTCCAGAATGTTGAAATCAGGGCTCTGTGGGACTTCTTTCAATTGATGATGCAGCTTTTTGATTCTTTTGGATCATTGTTATGCTTCCAAATTCATTTGGGGCTCATCAGATGCTTCCCTGGTGGATTTGTACTTCTCAACACTGAAGAGACAGATAATTTTGACCAAATTGTCAAACTTGCCAAAATTACACCCCAAGCCTTGAGGGATCCTTAGACTACACTCCTTGCATAAATCGTCTGCCCTTTGGAGAACAAACTGGCTTCTGTTAGTGGTAAGGATTCAACATTTTGACTCATCAGTCCACTGAACCTGCTGCTATTTTCTGCACACATTTTCAGGGCTGAAGTGAGGCGTCATCTTGATTCCACATCTGAACAGTGGCTTTTTAGCTACAAGTCTCACATAGAACTCAGACTTCTCTAGATTCCAAATCTCAGCTGATGGTGATCAAGCATTTGTGATACATCACATCACCGTAAAGGAATTTTGGCCTACTATTTTTTGCACAGTTGTTTAATTCAGCCACACTGGAAGGTTTTTGAGCATACATGGTCAGGGTACAAACTGATGGCTGGATATTCTCCTCCTGGTAGAGAGCAAAACTCATGGTTCCATCAACTGCAGCAAGTCATCGAGGTCCTGACGCAACCCCAGACAATCACACTACCACCACATTTGACTGTGAGTATGATGTTATTATTTTTATAAAACACCGTGTTTATTTTAGGCCAGATGTAATGGGTCACAAACCCATATGTTCCCAGAATTCATGGGGATCATCATCAAGATTTTTATTGGCAAATGTGAGACAAGCCTTTGTGCTGTTTTTGGTCAGGAGCAGTTTTCTCCTTGGAACTCTCCCATGGATGCAATTTTTTTTGGCCTCAATCTTATTGTTCAGTCCTTTATGGGTTCTTTTGTGACCTCCTGGATGAGTAGTCAAAATGCTTTTGAAGTAATTTTGGTAGTGGGGAGGTTCGCCACTGTTCCAAGTTTTCTCCATTTGTGGATAATGGCTCTTACTGTGGTTTACTGTAAGCCTTGCCACACTCATACACGTCAGTGACTTTGTATCTAACCTGTCATGGTCCTGGGCCATGTGGGCCCAGTATTCTTAGTTTTCATGTATTTTTGTATTTTGTTCTTTATTTAGGCCATGCTTCCTGGGTTGATCTGTTACGTTGTTCCTTATGTGTTTTCCCTTCGTGACTCTTACCCCCTGTGTGCCCCTCTGTGTATTTATGAGCCCTCGTCTCTCTTTGTGTTTTATTCTATGTTTTCCCCAGCCCGTTATGTCTGCGTTCTCCCCGTGCTCTCTCTCCTCCTGTTTGAACCTCTGTGTACTTCCTGTTTTACTTTGCCCATCTCCCATCAGTGTTACGTTCACTCCTGCCGTGTCTTGTTATGATTATCAGTGTCACCTGTGTTCCCCGTGTGCATCCACTTCCCCTGATCATCCCTCATGTGTATTTAGTCTCTGTGTTTCATACAGTCTGTGTCGCGTCGTCTGTGTTCCCACCCCCTGTGTTCCGTATTTCCAGCCATAGCCTTTCCTTAGTTTGTCCAGTTTAGGTTTCTGTTGAGCTACTACTCATATGCTGCCTTCACTCTGTTTTGTTCCTTTCATCAGCCATAATAAAAGGCTCGCTTTTGTTTAAATCCACTCCTGCATCCTCGCTTGTGTTCGCACCTGGGTCCACCATACACATTCCCGCACGGTCTGCCTCCGCAGACCGTGACATAACCTGTTTTTGAGTTTCTTTAGATTACTCTTAGATGTTATTATCCTTTGCCTTTTTTTTAGCTAATTAATGATTTAATGAGTGGGTGGGGGTAGTTTTTCACACAGGGCCAGGTAGGTTTGGATAACTTTTTTACTTAATAAATTAAATCATCATTTGAAACTGCATTTTGGTTTGGTTTGGTTTCTTTCACTGGATTCAGGCCAACCAACAGCAGGGGAACTGAGGGAGGTGAGAATAGAGCCAATGAGTTGAATCTGTTTTTCAATAGATTCGACACCACAGTGTCTGCTCCCACCCCCACAACCTCACCTGCAGTCAGCCTGGAATCCAGAGCCACACCACTGTGCCAGCCTCTCTCTTCACATGTTGCCTCCTGTGAGATTCCTGACACCCCTCCCCCACCCATCACCTTCACTCAATACCAGGTTGAGATGCAAATGAGGAGACTTCACTCAGGCAAGTCTGCTGGACCAGACGGAGTGAGTCCCCTTGTCCTCAAGACCTGTGCCCCCCAGCTGTGTGGAGTCTTTCATAAACTGTTTATGCTGAGTCTGAGTCTGCAGAGGGTCCCGGTGATGTGGAAGACATCATGCCTCGTCCCTGTACCAAAGACGCCACGTCCCAGTGGCCCCCAGGATTACAGGCCCGTGGCATTGACCTCCCACATCATGAAGACCCTGGAAAGGCTCATCCTGGACCAGCTGCGACCCATAGTAAGACCACACCTGGATCCCCTTCAGTTCGCTTATCAGCCTCGTCTCGGAACTGAGGACGCCATCATCTACCTGCTCAATCGTGTCTACACCCATCTGGACCAGCCGGCGAGCACTGTGAGGGTCATGTTTTTTGACTTTTCCAGTGCTTTCAACACCATCAGGCCGACCCTCCTGGGTGATAAGTTAGCAGCGATGCAGGTGGATGCTTCTCTGGTGTCCTGGATTGTTGATTACCTGACAGGAAGACCACAATATGTACGTCTCCCACAGTGTGTGTCTGACAAGGTGATCAGCAACACAGGGGCACCACAGGGGACTGTCCTCTCCCCCTTCCTCTTCACCCTCTACACCACAGACTTCAGCCACTGCACAGAGACCTGCCATCTTCAGAAGTTTTCTGATGACTCTGCGGTGGTTGGATGCATCAGCAGGGATGATGAGACAGAGTACCGGGCTGTGGTCGACTCCTTTGTCACGTGGTGTGAGCAGAATCATCTGCAGCTCAACGTGGCAAAGACCAAGGAACTGATCGTGGACTTCAGGAAGACCAGGAAACACTTGACCCCTGTTTCAATTCAGGGGGTCAGTGTTGACATTGTGGAGGACTATAAATACCTTGGAGTACACATTGACAATAAACTGGACTGGGCTAAAAACACCACAGCACTTTACAGGAAGGGCCAGAGTCGTCTCTATTTTTTGAGGCGACTGAGGTCCTTCAACATCTGCCAGAAAATGCTGAGGATTTTCTATGAGTCTGTTGTGGCCAGTGCGATCCTCTATGCTGTTGCATGCTGGGGGAGCAGGCTGAGGGTCGCAGATGCCAACAGACTTAATAAACTAATCCGTAAGGCCAGCAATGTTGTGGGGATGGAGCTGGACTCCCTCAAGGTGGTGTTGGAGAGGCGGATGCTGTCCAAGATAAAGACAATGTTGGATAACACCTCCCACCCACTCCATAACATCCTGGTCAGTCACAGGAGCTCGTTCAGTGAGAGACTGAGATTACCGAAAAGCACCACTGAACGACACAGGAAATCATTCCTGCCTGTGGCCATCTCCCTGTACAACGCATCCACTTAACACACTGTTTGCTGCTACAACTACACATGTTTCTTTTCCAACTATTTATTTATGAGTGACTTATGTATGTATGTATGTATATATATGTATATATTGTACTATTCTTAGTTAGTGTATTGTCTGTCTTGTCTTAATGTTGGTTTAAAATGGAGCACTGTAACAAAAAATAATTTCCCCCAGGGATCAATAAAGTATTCTGATTCTGATTTTGGTGATGAAGTGTGACAAATATGCACAATCCAGCCCCCTCAACCCACCCCCCAAAAAAAACCAAAACCCAAAACTGAGAAATCAGGAAGGCGCAAATACTTTTTCACAGCTGTGTAAATGTAGTTAGGTGGCCTAGGTGTCCAAATTTGTGTGGGACTGCTAAGTATTTTTACCTCTTGTTTCCCAAAAATTGAGAAAACGCCCCACATTTTCAAAGGTTATAGTTTTCCAAATATTTTAAAAATATTTTACCCAAAGAAGAAAAATACAGCTCAAAAGGGGATGAGTTAACAGCTTTAATAGCCATTCTATGAATACAAACTTTAGCTGTCATTTACAGCTAAAGTTTTCACTTATTAAATATAGTATTAGTCCTTCAAATGACTGATGACAGAGCTGTGTTAGATGTATCAACAGTTTAAACCTCTCATTATTGGGTAAGTTCCCAGTCCCTCATACAGGCATATTCCTTACCCCACACGTTTTAGTTATGAACTGGTCAACCTACAGTCAGTACAGTGCTCAAAAATACTCCTACTGTATGATAGTGCTACTGTAAAATTTTGGGGACAAAGTTCAAACAACATAAAAGTCATATTTTTACGTTTTTACATTTTTAAAGTGGAAAAGAAAAACGTTAAATACAACCATCTCCAGGTATGGCTGTGTTTAACTATTTACCTTCTCTATACAAGCCAATGCACCCACGAAAAACAACGCAAAACGTGTTAGCTACAACTGTAAAAGCCTGTGTGCCTGAACGTCACGTGCGAGAGTGCGAGCACGGTTTTAAAACTACAAGACCCACGATGCTTTGCAGCGAAACAGTCATTATCATCACATATCTTCAACATAAGGAAAAGCTTCCTCTTTGGAAGGGTTTTATTTGCTAACCTCGGGCAGAGGGTGACTCCTACTCAGAGTCAACATTTTGAGTCAATAGATAGTTCCTTCTCTCGTAAAGTATTGACTGTTAGGCAAATGTGCGCCATAAGTGACATAGTGCTAGCGTTGTAGCCTAGGAGCCTGCTCAGAGAGCGAGCTTCAGAGGCTAGTGCAAGCTAACGCTAGCAAAAGCTAGCTAAACTAAGACCGAATCCGTGAGATTATAACTGTATTCACCGAAAACATCAGGCGACGGGAGTAACCGTTGATGTTATATCTGCAGGAGATGTCAAGAAGCAGCAGCATAAGGTAAGCAGATAATTACTGGTGGTGTTACTGTGTGTCCTGAAAGACTGCTGATAGCTAGTTAAACTTGACAGCTAAGTTAGCGTTACGACTGGAGGGATTGAAAACATGTATGAAAGGTCTGCTTTTGCACAGTGACAGTGAGCTAAATGCACGCTTTTGTCTAAACGGGAGAAAAAAATGCTAGTCAGATGAGGTATCGGTAGCTGTGTCTTAATGCGCTGGCTTGTGAAACGTTATCACGTGAGTTGCCACAGCACAGGAAGCATATGTTAACCCCTCTGACGTGGATTTTTTTATTCTTCTGGTGGTGTTATTTTTGTTCTGTAGCGTTAAATTTTTGAATCGTTAAAACTGTCTCTGAAACTTTTCGTTCATTATTTTCAGTAGCGCACCTGCGGTCGACACGTAATCTATACTTGTTTAGACGTGTGATTTTCAGACTGTTCAGCCCTTGATTGTATGATAAGTTGATTAACCGGGCTCGTAGGGTTACAGTAAGGTGTAACCTGCACCGGTGATCCATTTAACCCTCCGTACAAATTCCCTGCACCCTTTTGATTAATGGACTCCTTGTATTGAATTTACTTCGCTGCCAAATACACAAAGGTGAAATACTGTTTTTTTAAAGTGTAATTAGTAAACCCTTTTAAATCCCACATCTGTTCCTGTTACTGAAGGAACAGTAACTCTGGGAGAACTGTTTTGTATTTGTCTTTTGTTAAGACAGTCAGTGCTGTTTCAGCTATGTGCAAATATGTACCTTTGACAGTGGTTTCAAATTTCCCTCCTGTAACTAGATAATGTGCACAGAGCTAGCAAAACATGAGCTACACCATCACCTTGCTTCTGCAGTGCTCCCAATTTTAGCCACAGTGAAAAATACCCTTCATATTTTAGCCCCTATCACTTTTTATCCGTCCTGGTTATTACTCCATTTATTACAGATTCTGAATACTTTTCTAGCACAATTAGAGACTGGTCTGCCAAGCTGACTGCATATCTCTTTCAATTAAAGCCCTCTTGGTTATAACCTCTAAAAGTGCTGATGTTGAACTAATGGTGTGCATTTTTAAATTCGGAGCTGGGTCACGGGGATCAGAAGAGCTTTGGTGCCAGTTTGCTAAGCTGTCTGTTTGCTAAATAAAAAGACTAATACCAAGGTACACCAAGGCTCTTTTACAAAATATTTTTAAGATTACTGAATGCCTTGCCTTCATAGTGTGGTTTGACAAAGACTGTTTAGAGACATGTATTTCTTCCATGCTAATATTACAAGTGCTGAGTGTTAAAATTAATTTGCAGTCAATATCCGGGAGTCGGTAATGTACTTGAGGCTTGACGCTGACTGAACCAAATCATGTGCTGTTTATCTCTTCCTCCTCTTCTTCTTGTGACAGCAAGTCTGTAGTGATGCTGCTGATGTGAAATTATAGGTTACGCACAAAGATGAGCAAATCCTTCTCATGGTTTCCCATGAATCTCACCTGGAGTGGGAGGGTTCTGTGAAAAGGGCAAGAAGAGGAAGGATAACACGTGGACTATAATCAAGAGTCATGAATCTCCATCAGGTCCTTACGGGAGCTGTCAACCCTGGAGACAACTGTTTCTCTGTAGGAAGCGTCAACAATGTGCCATTCACGGTAAGATATTTCAGACTCTGGAAGTATTTCCCCCCTCAGCAGTTTAGGAGCTTTGATTCATGGGGGGTGGCTAAACTGATTTGTCACAATAGCAGATTTCCTAGCAGATTCCTTTGAAACCTAATGTGCTAATGTACCGCACAAAGTTGTTTAATGGGCTTGGGACTTTGTTATGTATGAAAAACAGAAGCTGAAATACATGTGATCTCAAAGCTTAAAACTCTATTAGAGAATTACATAAATGTTCGCCACACTGGTGGCAACTTTGTAAATAAAATAAATGTAATTAAAAAACAACAACAATAATGAAAGTCTCTGCTGTATTATAGGCTTTCTGTGTCATTGTTTTATTATTTGTCAAAATGTTATTGTATGTTCTGCTGTCACCCAGCTCTGCCTCGAAGTAAGTAATAAACACCAACTAATCACCAGTATGTGAAAACCTGCCTGTACTGGTCATTCTGTGGTGTCATGAGTTTGTGAGGAGGCGGCCAAACCTTTGAGACCATGCAAAGAAGAATGTGATTGCAGTAGAGTCTGAACAGTGAAGAAAGGAGATTTAAGTTGATTAGAGTAATTAGATTACATTACGTTTTTTAATGCTCTAATTTTTCAGAGCATTGAGGGCTGAAATCAACTTCTTTTTTCCTTCAAGGGTAGGTTTTATTCAAAATGTAATTCCATCTCATGAGACTGGTATAAAAAAACAAAACAAAACAAAACCTTACTGATGGATTTTGTCTACCTGACCCCTTGACAGGTGAGTCAGAGTGCTAATTTCAGACACTGGCAACATGCTTTTCAGGAATGGATTAATCGGGGAGCCATTATTGTCCTTATGTCCTCTTGTGAAAGAGGAAAAGTCATAGTGAATCACAGTTCATGTGAGGAGCTCCTTTTGAGTGCCACAGAAATAGAGCATGGAATTCTAATCTTATCTGCTTGGACTTGAGGGCTGTCATATGATGGCATGTTTGATGCCTTGACAATAGCTCTGGGACAAGTGCAGTTCAAGTGACCCTTCATGCAATCCTGGCCGGATGAATCTTAGAGTTTTATGTTCATTTCTCTAACCCTCTCACTGTCTTGTCTCTTGATAGGCCTATGCATCAGGTTGTGACGTGGTGATTTTGGGCAGTGATTTTGAGCGACTGCAGATCATCCCAGGGGCCAAACATGGCAACATACAGGTCGGCTGTGTCGACTGCTCATTGCAGGGTGGACAGGTAAGACCAACGGTGTGGTGCTTTTATTCACTGGGGTCCTCAGGCTGACTTGTGCTTGAATGCGCAAGCGTGAGATCCCAATGATGTAACTAAAGCAAATCCCAGTGAAAATAAATGGAGCCAGATTTCAGTAAAAGATAAATGGTTTGCCACATAGAGTAATTATGTAAGACCATTAGACGATAACATATATTTATAGCTAGAGCAGGGTGATATGACCAAAAATATTTATCACGATATACATTTGAAAATTTGCGATAACGATATAACTGACGATATAATTGACACTAGACAAAATACTTTACAACTCCACAACTTTATTAGTGCAAAAAAAAAAAAAAACCCATCAATGTATTTTCACTTAAAGAAGCAGCTGTTTTTTATTTGCATTAAAGTTACATAAATATTTTACAGTGCAAATGCAAATTCCTTGCTGACAGTTTAACCAAAAGGCATTTCCAGTGGAAATTGGCCAACATATCCTCAGCATAACCATGTATAATATCCACAAAACTTAAAAAAAGGTTATACACACACACAATACAGTAATATTATGTTGAAGCACAGTAAGTATCACTCTGCGAGGTTCCTGCCTACGATAGCTGTAATGCCCCGACAATCCATCAAGCGGTGCGGCTTCGTAGCTTAGCAAAGTTGTACTAAAACATTTGACAGATTTTTGAGCGCCCTGTACCACATAAAATCGTTTCGAGGTCAGTAAACACAACCAGAATTCATACATAAGGCCCACAGGATCATAAGGGGCACTGTCGATTTTCAGAAAAATCAAAGGATTGATTTTAAGTGTGCCGTATTTTCCAAACAACACGTAATAACGACGGCGTGCTAGCACGCTCTACCAAAAATAGTGCTGTGTTGTGTATCTGACGGATGAAAGCTAAACCAGTTCCACACCACTGAAGTTGCAGCATTTTTACAAACCAATTCTGGTTCATCCGTTTCATTCAACGATCCACTTTCGCCCTTCTCATTCTCCATCGCCGCCATGCTTTTTCCGCCATGCGCATATGAAAACAAAGGCACGGTGCATGCGCATTTACTCATATTCTATCGCGATATTTCATTTTCTTATTATTGCCCAACATTATTACAGTGAACGGTATGATATGGCCCAGCCCTATTTATAGCTCATTAATTGTTTTAATTATATTTATTTTTCCACATAAAAATACCAAACACTTAGTTGCTTGAGCTTAGAAAATGTGCAGATTCAGTGCTTGTCTTTGTTGTATATCATTTTAGGGTATTCGTTTGTGCTCTGAATGGCTTTTTAAAAGTTTTGTTTTTTAGACAAATTAATTGAAAAATGGAGTTTAAATATATTTTAGTTCCAGCCTTGAATAAAGTTATAAGACATTATATTCATTCCAAACCCATAAACTGTCTTTTGGTTACATGGGACAAAGCAACGATCAACTATAAATTAGCTTTAATGTTTGAAAAAACATCTGACCCATAATTAAATTAAAAAGAAAAAAAGCAGAAGGTGCTAAACATTGCAGGGCCCCATGACATACCGTTTTCTTTTACTTTAATATAATGACCACACACGTGTGGTTGATTATATTGAGTGGTAAGCAAGTTCCACTTTGTGACTTGCTGTTTTTAGTTGTTTTGGTATATTAGCTGTTTTGCAGTGCAATTTATTAGCAATCTCTACTGCTGTCTTAAGTGTTGGCAGCTTATGCTTTCAGGAAAGTCACTTGCGGGCAACATCAATGGGCAGCTTAATGAACTCGAGCTTCCCATCATCAGCTCTAAGTGAAGTAAAAACCACCCAGTAAAGCTGGTGATTGTACAGCAAGTGCATTTGCTGTTGTCACTGACAAGTCCTTTAATGTGGGCACAAACAAAAGATCTTCTGTGATTGTAATTTGCATTTAAGAAAAAAAGATGTAGTTATTTAATGTAGTCTTTCTGTTCTGTTCTTAATTGCCTTTCCCATTTCATATGCAGAACAAAGACGATGAAAGATTTTCTTTTGCATTTGCTTTGATGGACCTAATTAAGGAAGTAGATAGTGATGTCATTGCAGTTGCAAAGTTCTTAGGAAAATGAGGAAATGCATAACGTTACTTAAAAAATTAAGTTTGCAATTTAAAGAATCTGACTGACGCTTGCCATTCTTTCTGAGCTTCATATCAGTTACTCTGCAGTCAGACCACAAATGTTTGGAGACTCATAGCAGGTGACCTCTGCGATTGCCTTATGATCAAAAGCGGTCAGCTAAAGATTGAAAGTGTTGCACGTTCAACATTTGGTTAATCAGTTAGTGGCCACAGCTGTTTATAATTGATTACCAAATGCAAAAAGTCACCAGGCAAGCATTGGTTGTTCCTACCTGCGAGAGCCATTTGGAGGTGGACCGCTGGAGATGGCCAATTTTTACTTGTGTGACTAAGCCATAACCATAAGTGGCTGCCATTAATATGTTGTCTTCTTTTATCTGAGTATTAAAGACAGTCAGTAGACTGATATTGACCAATATATCATCTCAAGTTTTCATCGTAAGAGTATGACTCTTCTATCAACTTTGGGCTCTGCTGACAATTTTACTTTAAAGGTTGTCCCTCGTGGATACTGTTTACTTGTCTCAGGCTGTATTTATTTATTTGTATATATATATATATATATATATATATATAATTTATTTATATTTACAAGATATTCACCCTGTACAGTGGCTTCTTTTCATGAATTTAAATTTGATTCTTCAGTAAAAAAAAAAAGGAAGAGGATAAAATAACACAGAATTTAGATTCTTTCTTAATACACTACACATTTCTTGTGTCTCTGGAAACAAAACTTGGCACATAATGGCAACAGTCATTATGCAGTCGAGTACTCACAGTTCTGCTTGTTGGTAAGTAGCATTGCTGCAAAAGGAGCCACAAAAGCAGCTTGCAACATCTGCATAAACCTGATAATAAAGATCATATAGCAGAATTCTAATGAACTGGGATTAGTTTTTAATTAGGGAGGGTGGTAGCCTTTTTTAAAAAAAGTGCAGGCAACACTGCAATAATTTAAATAAATATAAAACATTCTCAACCAGTCGTTCACTTCTTCCCTTGTGACCTTAAATCCAATCCGTTGGGCCAGAACTACCCACACACGCCTCCAGCATGGTCTAGCATCTGTTTAAGTATGCCAAGTTGGTCTGCTTGCCATTTCCACTTCATTGCCCTCTGCTCACTGTGATATTTGCAATGCTTTTAGTTTACATAGTACATCCTTTGTGCTCATACTTTAAGTGTTGTAGCACTTCATATCATTTTATGAGCTTTAGTAAGTTGTTCCTATTAAGGATATATTTTCCAAATACATTATTTTAAAGGCTAATTAGGTGTCTAGAGCATAAATATTACTACACTATTTTGAGAAATGTATGTCTACTTGCGATGAGAAATCAAATAAAGAAAGTCAGTATGGAGGTGGAGCAAGCGATCTCTACAAACATCATAAAGCAGTAAAAATAACTTTTTAAAAGCTGCATCCATCACAGTTAGCCCTGCAAATCTACTGTTCATCTCTTCTTGGTAAAGTTAATGGTTTCATGAGAGCCTTAAGATGTCTCTTGTAATATTCATAAATATTAGCATAATACCATCTTAAAGTCTCTGTTGGGGGTTTATGAAAATCAGACCAAAGAGTAGTCATCATTATAACCACAGAGAGGGAGACTTAATTTTTTCAACTCACATTTTCTTTCTTTTTGTCAGTCGCTCTACAGGCTCATGTTGAATTGACTGATTTATCCCCAGAACTTGATCTCAGCATAAATGTGTCTGCCTTTTAGAATTTAATTAAATTTGAACTGTGCTGCTTCTGCAGAACCTATATTTGTGCCCCAAAAAGCCTGTCTTATACTTTGAGCCATTGTGTAGTGTCCATGTGACTATGCTTGTGCATGTGATGACTTGTATGTCTGTGTACACACATTTAAACATGTGCATGTGACTCACCCCTTCACAGAATTCCCTCCCTGACAGTTGGCATATTATTTACCACATTAAAGACGCAGCTTGTATTATCGTTTGCTCAGTTAACATTATGACTCTTGGGTCCCATGGAAATTACTTGAAAATTTAGCCCTTACAAATTGATGAAATTGAGGTGTGAATAGAGTAGATAAGACTATATTCACTCATCACTGAGTTGTTATGACTTAAGGTATTTTTTATTTATTTATTTATTGGCCTGTTGTCAAGGTGTCTTCTCTCTTACTATGTAGATATGTCATGACTCATAAAGCAAGTTATAGTTGATTCTGATTAGGATCTATAAGTATTAGTATTTTTGATCTATATTACAAAGCATAAGTTTAAGCTTTCAAGAATTTTTTTGAATTACTTAAATTTGGATAACTAGGCTGATATGGAGGACAGTATATGTTTCTGTTTGCAGTGATACCTTTGTATTTGTTTTGTAGTATATCTAAAATGTCAACCTTTTTTTGCTGGCAGATTGCAGCTTCCTATGGAAGCATTGTGTGTGTCTTTGAGCCTGTTCAGCAACCAGATCAAAAAGACTCATCGTTGACCGTGAGTAGCCTGCACTTTCTTCCAGTCACAGTATAGTCATGCATGTTTTCAGGTCATCCAGAATGAATGAATGAAGCTTTTTCTGTGTGGCAAAACTCTCTTGATATTTGAAATGGAGCAGAATATTGTTCCTCTGTAACTACTTGCATAAATCATGCGATTATTGTCATGTTCACTGTTTTGGTTTCTGTTCTGTAGTCCGTAAAGACGTTTGCTTTGTCTGAGCTGTTGTTAGAGAAGTCAAAGAATAACCACAAGAAATGAGAAGAATTTACAACATCTTAAGTACAAACCGTATTTCGTTTATTGCAGAAGTACCCTGGTATTACAATGCTGTGTGTGTTGCCTGATTGCATGTGACTCAATTGAAAGTTCACTGTTAGCGCTTGTTAAAGCTTTATCTATAGTTCCACATGTACCATCGAAACAGGGAATTTATTTATTTCTGAGCTTATCTAAATAGGGAATTATTGCACAAAGTTTCAGCCAACATAATTGCCAAAACATGACATACTTGTTTTGAATTTTGCCTTTTTCTGTTTTTCCTGTACAGAAATTGAACTGCCAATGGCAGAAGACTGGTCAATTTGTATTACAGTCTATAGTACGGAACCTAGCATGGCACCCTACAGGTACTCTAACCATTGTTCTTTCTTAAAGTAACACAGACATATTAAGATAAACAGTTGTGATTTAAAAAGAAGTGTTGGGGTGGTACTACAGATCCGGCAAAATATAAATGTTTAATAATTTTTTTTAAACAGAAATTTGATGATATCTGTCCTGAAAGATCATATCTGTATATGTTTGTCTGTCCAGGTTGCACTCTCCTAACAGGCTCTAGCAGCCTGCAGTTGTGGTCTAATGTTGATGGAGTAAAGGATGAAGCTGATGAAAGGGGGCAGCCGGCAGAAATGACCATAAGAGACTGCCGTTCTGCCTGGAGGTGTATCTGGCAGAGCAAGTAAGAACAGAGTTTGTAAAATAGTCACAAACAAGACAGAGACTTTAAAATTAGGATTTTCATTTATCTTGTAAGCACCAAATAGACATTAAAATAAAATCAGCTAATGCACATTTTTCTGTAACATTATATTCAATACAAATCTGACTGCAGCAGGACATGCACTCAGTTATCTGATTGAGTGCATGTCCTGCTGCAATTTGTTTAAACCTATTTTATTTTGTCCTAAACATTACTTATTATATTGACATGGAGTGTTGAATATAATTTTCATTTTGTATCTCAAGG
Source organism: Aulonocara sp. 'chitande type north' Nkhata Bay (assembly GCF_057382095.1). NCBI lineage: Eukaryota > Metazoa > Chordata > Actinopteri > Cichliformes > Cichlidae > Aulonocara > Aulonocara sp. 'chitande type north' Nkhata Bay. The sequence continues at coordinate 28,111,750 of NC_141355.1, read as the reverse complement.
ACTGCTTCTCCAGTCAATTTAATGAAGTTCTCTCCTGACGGTGAGTTCTTTGCCACAGCTGGTCAGGTAAGTTGTGTCCCTTTGTTACATCGCACTTAAAAACCGAACACTCTAGATTCATGTGAAATTAGTTGATAATAATTAACTTCTACCTTCTGGTGTCGTGTGTTTTTTGTTAGAACTACCTATGGTATCGCTTATATCCTTCATTGCCTCTTCTTTTCAGGATGATTGCCTAATAAAGGTTTGGTACAGCACCAGTAAGTGGAAGATGGGTGTTACCACACTCTTTACACCTCCAGACGCCAATGTGAGTGACCCGGGAGAGCTGGCCTTCTCCTTTATCTACCTGGCTCATCCCCGCTCTGTCACCAGTTTCTCCTGGAGGAAGACCAGCAAGTACATGCCACGGTACAGACACTGTTAATTTGTCATCTCCTAGCCTTTTCTAACTTCCTTTTCTTTAACTTCCTTTTCTTTGAAGGTTAGGTCAAAATGACCTAACCTTCCACAGCTGGGCAAAAGAAAAAAATGCCTAAGTTAACAAGCTGGTTGAAAGGTTGGTTGAAAAATATTAGGTCTTTATCTTCTTTACATTAGAGTAGAAAGCAGCTTGAGGTAACTTGTTGTGGACAGGTTTGATGTCTGTCTTTGTTTATTTAAAATATGTCACTACAGATGGTGTGGGTTGAATAAATTTGGCACATTCCAAATTGTTTCATAGCTTTATATAATATTGGTAATCGTATGTGACCTTCAGAGGGCTTCCACACAGGAGGGGAATTGCAGCAATCTGGTGCTCTTGTTGCAGGCGTCAAGCAGAAGAACCACACAATTACGTACACAATTAAATTTAAGAAAACTACACTGAACTTTGAAAAAGGAAAAACACAGTTGTCTTAATTAAAGAGATTTAACTGAACTTCAACTATAATTTAAGAATTAAATAAATAAATGTGAGCTGGCAAGGTGTCACAATGTGAATTTTTTTTATTAGAGGCAAAAGTAAGTGAAAATAAGGGGCAGAAATGCAAAACGAGAGCACAAATGTGAAATGGATTGAGACAAATAATCATTTCTGTCTCAGTTATCGTGATGTAATAATCATTGTAAGACAGAATTGTAATTGAAATTAAAATTCCATTAATTTTTTTTAAAAATCTCTCTCTTTTTCTCCCTCCTTTATCCTAACAGGGGCGCAGTGTGTAATGTGCTGCTCACCTGCTGTAAGGACAGTGTATGTCGGCTGTGGGCAGAGACGCTGTTGCCAGGTGACAGCCTCTTATCTGGTCACCATAAAAACCCTTCTTCTGGCCAACACAGTGAAACGCTTAAATCTTCTGCTGGCCTCTCAAAGAAAAACGGCTGCAATGGGAAGACACACGGACAAGCCTCACAAGAAGTAAGCCACAATGACTTTGACTTTCCTGCTTAAAATAAACACTCAGTATAATCAGCAGGACTTTGCTAACGTTAACACAGTCTAATTAAGCAATCCTGCATTTAACCTTTATTTTCAGTTTCAGCTGTATGACAGTGCAGAAAACAAGGCCTTTTTAGCAACACATCACTCAAAACACATGAAATGTAAAAATCTATACTATTTGCACACAGGCTCGAAATTAAAAATCAAACACAAAAATGCTATTTGTTGTTTCGATAAACAAAAAAATGCGCAATTACTTTAGTTTAATTGTTTTTTTTTATTTGGCAGGACCCTTTGCTCGTGATCAGTTTAAATATAGTTTACTAACACAAGTGAAACACGTGATTTTTATGGTGCTTTATTTGATTTGAAGAATTTCTCATTATACGCCTTTAAGTCTAGCATTGCATAGTAAGACTTGTATGTCAGTGTTTTATTTTTTCTTAAGTGATATTAATAATTAGGATAAACTGAATATTTAAAAGGACCTCACATCATTTTGTGTAAATAATTCTATCTTTATAACAGAGAACAAGCTATGAAATGATCATCAGCGTTGTTCATGACTTCCCTAGATACTCCCATATATGCACTTTATCAGGTGTTCAGATGTCATGCTTTCTTTCCTTTTTGCTTTGAAATGATAATCTGACAGAGTGTTACACTGGCTGCAGAAATTTCATTTCATTTCATCACACTGTTGCATCGGAAACGTTGTGCTTTTTGGGTATAACTTGTCCGTATCAGAAGTATTATTTGTAAAGCTGTATCGCTCTCTAGTTTGTATACAACATGCAAAAAGAAACAAGTTGTAATTTCCTGTGTAGTTGGAAATGGATGGTACAAATGATATGATTTGTGGTTTCCCCTTTTTTCTACAGAAATAATTTCCAAGCTTTTGTATTTTTATGTATTGCACAGTGATAATTTAAGGATGAGAGTAAAAGAACAAAGAGGCACTGAGAAATTTCAAAACAACTTTGAGAAGGTAGATGGAGAGCAACAGAGGTTTGGTATAGTTAAAAGGGAAAATTAAGGGTCTCAGACATGAAGGTTTTTGAAACTGTCTGCCTTTCTGTAATGTGTACGATACCTTAAAATTATACCTCTGACTTTTGATCAGTGTTTAATCTTTTTCAGTTCTCTGGCGCATGTTTGTGTTTGCAATACTGGTGTGTTCTGTTTTAAGTGACCCAGCTTGTTCGCAACATCCTAACCGACATTCATTTTATCTTTGGAAAGTTGTGGGTGTCACCAGTGCTTGAAAAGCTTGGGGCATATTAGTTTACAAAAAATGGATACGCAGAGTCTGTAAGACTGTAAGACGGTAGGGAATTATTCATTAGAAATCCCAGCAAATGTTCTTGCAAATCAGTGCAGTTAATTAAGCCCCAATATTCTGAATAAGTTGTTATTTGAGAACATCTGGAGGAGGCAAGGTTATGGGATTTCATTTAAAAGTATTTGTACCTGCTTTGTCATGTCTTTTTAATGGTGAGTTTACTTGTAGTCTTCATAAATCTCAAAACCTACAGGTTTACAGCTCATTTTATCTTACTCATTTTGCACCTGTGAGTCTAGATACAATCACATATTTGGTTAAAGAAACTCTGCTTTTAAATGATTGTTTGTCATCCTGTCAGACTTGTTTTCCATTGGGGCATTTAGCTGCAGTCTGCTGTGAGACACCAAATTACATAACCTGAATACCCAATAAACTTTAAAATTTCTTCTATACACGCTCTGTGACAGCCACTCCTCCATGTTGCCAGCTCCTGTTGCTCTGTTTTAAGACAAATTGGGCTCTTCACTTAAATGCAGTTTAAACATCAATACCAATAAATTAAAATCCCACCCTGAGGGGACCACCTGTTCACCAAAGTAGAGTAGCTTAGCACAGACTGGGATGAGAGCTGGAGAGGTTTGTAAGTCGACACAAGTTGATTAATTCACATCAACCTCCAAAAGACAAGCTCAACCTGTCTTTTCAGCCTGAAAAGGCAACAAGGAACAATGGTGTTTCATTTTTCTCTTTTTAATCTTATTTAAGTAGCTCCACATTTCTACAGGTTAATGTAATATTTTAGTGCCTCTTACATTTAGTATTATGCATTTGGATGGCACAGACGATGTCTGCAGTCATAAAATATTAAATTGACATTTGAGCAATACTTCATAATAATCATACTTGTTTTCTGCACAGCTGGATTTTCAAGAATCGCGGCACTATCGGGACATACCTCAGCTATCATGGACCAGCGGCCTGCCTCACCTTCAAAGTGGACACTGTAACCACAAGAAGAGCAGCAATAACATGCCCCATGCCAATGCTCTCTGCCACTTTCACATTGCTGCCAGCATCAACCCAGCCACAGGTTTGACTTGAACAGACTCTGAAACTACTTAATAATCCTGTTGATCCCCATCACTGGTATTTTGTTAAATACCAAAAGAAATCTCACAACATATTGAAGAACTAAAGCTTTAACATGACATAAAGTTCTTGATAAAGACGAATGAACTAAAGCACATCATTTGCTATTCCTGAACTGTACAGAGTACATGGATGGTTAACTCAGCTGGAAGTCAGAAGTCTTAACCTCTTGGCAAAAATACCATTAATTTTGCAGATTGCCTGAGATTGTTTCTTTAACATTCCAGTGAGCTTGTGCTCAGTGAGAGCTGTTCAGAGTAACTGTGAGCATTTCATTTTCTTCCTCTCCGTTTTAGTTGGGTAACTTAATTTGACCTGAATTAGGATAAAATCATGTAGACTCTTTCAGCCTTCAGGCTGAGAAGTCCTGCAGGATTTGTATGCTTGGATTATGTTTTAGGATACTAAACCATGCTTACATTCATGAAAGTTAATTTGCTCCAGCAGATATATTTTTGTCCTGCATGTCAGCAGCCCGGTCTGATGTATATTTTGTTGTTGTTGTTATTTATTCATTAAGTTTTCTAAATGTTTAACAGCTTATAACTTGTATGTTTCACAGACATTCCCCTGTTGCCCTCCATCTCCTCTCTGAACGCTGTGGATGATGAGGAACCAGGAGGCCCATTTTCTGTCCACTGGCTCAACAACAAAGAGCTTCACTTTACTTTAGCCATGGAAGTCTTTCTGCAACAGCTTCGAATTAGTGTAGAGCAACAGAACGAGTGCTCCAATGAAGGTAGAGAGAAATGATTTGGATGAGTCAGTAATGGGTGTGTGCATGTGAAGCTGTAACAACAGTGACAGTTAAAGTCTAACCTTTAGAATAGAATTTAACATATTGTTTGGCTACCATGATTTGTATTCTTTTCCAGAGCCTGAAAATGAAGATGACTTTGAAGAAGAGGAGAACAGACCAAGTGAACCCCAAGGACCAGGAACAGTGGAGCTGCCTCTGGCAGCAGTGGAGCACCAGTTGGATGTGCTGTTAGAGGAGTGGAATAAAGGGGCCGACATGCTGTTCAGTATTCATCCCATGGATGGCTCTTTGTTGGTCTGGCATGTGGACTGGTTAGATGAATACCACCCAGGCATGTTCAGACAAGCTCAGGTACTTTGCTGCTATTGTTCTTTATATAGAACAGTTGTACATTCATTCTGTTTGTTTCATGAGAGTATTCCTCCAGTTTCTTTCCTCTTTATCTTTTATAGTCTTATTTCAGAGGTTGATACACAGAGAAACTGCACAGTTAGCTGCACAATTGGTCTTAATTTAATCTCAGTATGGATTTTTCCTCTATAATAAATAAATGAACATAAATAACTGTTATTGAAAATGCATGTTCTTCCAAAAGAACACAAAGTAAAAACAAGTCAAGCACCCCCTTGATCAGGACCTGATACTGTGCCTGCGTCTGTCCCATGCAAGCTTGAAATGTTCTTGATTGGTCTGAATAAGAAAGTCTTTGTTAAAAATACAGATACTACAAAATTTTAATGTCTAGCACAACAGCAGGTGAAGAACTTGTCCCTCAAAGTGGGTCGTCATCCGTTGTTTGGAAGTACTTCTGATTTGGCACAAGTAACATTAACTATAAAGAAATCATCTGCAAAAAGTGCTGTAGAGTTAACTAGTCTGTAAGGCAAGACTACTAACTTATATTCAGCCTCCTGAAAACATGCCAAAAACTGCAGTATTATTAATGCATGAAGGCTAAGAAAAACAATGCAGATGTTGCCAGCATGAGTCATTCAACCTCATCTGAGACATTTATAAAAGCAAGCCTGTACACCACATCTGCATAACCATCTAGCTCCCAAAGACGCACTAAAATCATCCATCTAATCACAGTTTATTTGGGCAGAGACAAGTGTCCAGTAAACACAGTGAACAGTAACAAAGGCTTTGGAGAATTGGCCAGCATGCTGCTGTTATCTATTCTGGAATTATTTTTCTGGTAAAACCTACACCATATGCAAAACATTTGCTGCTAAGTTTTATTAATCATGCAGGTACAATCGATGGGGTGAAAGACTTGATTTTTCTTCTTAGAGATTTACTTAATTTAGGTCAGTGAGGAAGTTCAGTATTATTTTTAAGCAACTATTTTACATTAGTGGAAATACTGCACAACATAAAAACAAGTTTATGTTTAATGAAAATTGTAATTAAAACCTTTTTTCCACTATAATCAATAAATAACAGTGATCTCAATATTGATCAAAATAATTGTTAATCATTTGACCATAATCATGCAGCAATCAAAGGTAACTGAATTCTGAATTCTGCTCAAAATATAACTTTAACCTTTAGATTAAACAGTTTTCTATTTAGTTATTTGTTTATATTCAGAATTTCAGAAAGTGCTTTGTGGGAAATCATTAATTTATCATCAGAGTAAGGTTGTGATTTATTTTCACAGTTGTGATGGTGTACTTGTTCTAATGTCTTCTCATCTGGCGACTCACACAAATATATTGTACTTGTCTATGACTTCATATCAAATTCAGACATGCCCTAGTGCATTTTTATGAGCAGTAAAAATAATGAGGACAGAGAATCTGGTCATTCAGGCACAAAACTGAATCTCAGGTTTCATTGGCATTCATTTTTTAGGCCTGGCTGTTTTAATTAGTTTAATTAGTCCTCCTCTTTAAATCTGAGCTGCAAATTACAGTCACTTTTGATGACATTGCTATGACATCTCTTTCTGTCTCAGGTGTCGTTTGCATCCCGCATTCCTGTAGCGTTCCCCGCAGGTGACGCCATCTCCCTGAGCCAAAGTGTGGTAATGTATGCCTGCAACAAGAACGTGGATCTAGCTATCCAACATGGCAGACAGCGACCGCCTGGGAGCACATTGCCTCAAGCCAAATCTGCTCTAATAAGCTACGGAGGTCAAGGAAAATCTGCACCCAGCAGTAGTCTTCGATTAAGCATATTTACCCCCAATGTCCTTATGATCTCCAAACATGCTGATGGCTCTTTAAACCAGTGGGCAGTCAGCTTTGCAGAGGACTCTGCTTTCTCGACTGTGCTCAGTGTCTCTCACAAGTCACGGTACTGTGGTCACCGCTTTCACCTCAATGACCTGGCCTGTCACTCGCTGCTCCCTCTTCTCCTCACCACCTCACACCACAATGCCTTGAGGACGCCAGAGGCAGACAGCATCTTGGTTCCTCCAGAGGCCTCCTCCTCTGGTTTTTCTCATTCTGCATCTCTATCTCGTGGGTCACGACCCACGCGGGTGTCCCTGGGTATGGTTTCCCAGGATCCCAATGCGATCTACAGTGAGCTGATTTTATGGAGAGTGGACCCCGTCGGCCCGCTGTCGTTGTCAGGCGGGGTCTCGGAGCTTGCTAGAATCAATTCTCTCCATGCATCAGCATTTGCTAATGTAGCCTGGCTGCCCACACTCATTCCCAGCAGCTGTTTAGGTGAGAAAATATTATTACTGGTCAGATTGCTAAGTACTTTATTGTGTGTTGCCTTAGCAAAAAGGCAGTAATGAGATTTTTTTGTTTGTTTTGGGTTTTTTTGGGGGGGGGTTTGTTTTTTGTTTGGGAGGGTTGATTGATGTGAAGGATTGTTTATTGTTATTGTTTTCTATATAGTTAACTATGTCCAACTAAGAGTAGGTCTGAGACGAGTCTCCATGTGTGGTTATTAGTCCACTTGACACATCTACTGTGCATTGTAGATAAATGTACAAAAGCAACTTACTTTACCAAATGACTTCAGATTTTCTGAATTAAACATGAGTGAATGTTAAATCTCAGTAGTGTTCGCTTGACATATTTATTTAGAAAAAACAAGCATAATAGTGGTAACATTCAATTGTTTTTCTTTTTAGGTTTGTACTGTAACTCTCCTAGTGCCTGCTTCGTGGCAAGTGATGGCCAATCACTCAGGCTTTATCAGGCTGTCATTGAGGCTAAGAAACTTCTGAGTGAGCTCTCCAATCCGGAAATATCAGTAAGTGATCAAGCCTGACAATTTTCATGCACATTAATAGCAACACTCAGCCATTTATAGAATCTGTCAAATAATGTACGTCACTGTTTTGCCATTTTGTTATTACTAGTGTTGGCCTGAGATGACTTGGAGAAAAATGACTGTAGGCGAAATTATATAACATGAAACATTAATTGGAGTGAAACATTTAAAACTCAGGGAAAAAAAGTAGTATGCAGCAAGAAGAGGAGAAATTGTTATATAAATGTTTTTGGGTTTGTTTGTTTTTTTTGCATTTCTTTTATTGCGTTTACTATGCCACCTGTTAGCTGTCAGTTGCAAGATGTTAAGTGATTTTCAAATTGGTAAAATAATTTGCTTGCATATTTAAACTGTGTAATACTAATTTATAAATGTATGCAGATGATTTTTTGTGTGTGTTTGCCACCTTTCAGAAATATGTTGGGGAGGTTTTCAACATCATCAGTCAGCAGTCCACAGCAAAACCAGGGTGTATTATAGAACTGGATGCCATTACTGACTTTGTAAGTATACACGGAGTCCAAGAGAACCGAATTGTTTTCTCACACTAAACAAAGTTCAACCTCCTTTATTTGGGGACTTTCTGATTGTCTCATCTAACAGTAGACAGACATTGTCAGAATCTTTGAAGGTTTTCCCCTGAAAACAAACCAAAAAAAACCCCCATTGTTGACTTGCAAACCATTTGTGGCATGAAGCATTCGGCAGTGGCCTGAGTCGCTGAAAGGTCAACCACAATAATAAAAGGCAAAAAAAACCTCCCTCGTCTCCTTAGGGTGTGCGTGTCTTTGTGCATGTACTATTAATACAGCCTGTGTCTATGTCAGTGTGTAGACAGAAAATGATGTTCAGAGTCTACATCTGATGTAGTTTGACAATATCTGCTGCTGTTCTCTGCAGCAGGGGAAGGAGACACAGCTCCTGCATGTTTTTGAGGAACATCTGATTCTTGGCACTGAGATAACGGAGAGCATACATGAAACTCCCGACTCTCCTCGCACGGGTAAAACCTATTTTTCCTAGTTTTCATGCCTGTATTTAATAGCAGCTGCTTGCATCTTTCATTAAAAAAATCACTGTGTGGGTTTCTCCCCCCCTGCAGCCTCCAGTAAACCAGCCTTCTCAGCCCGCTTTTTTCTGGTGGTGGTAGAATTAAGCCCAACAGGTCGCTCACTGCTCCACATGTGGCATCTCCATCTTGCTGCTCGACCAGTCACTATGGGTGGGTACTTATACACTCATACACCCTAAAAGTTGGGTGATGTAAGAGAGGTTTTCTGCCATCCTGTCTAACCTTAGCCAAAATAAATGATTGCAGACCATAAAGGGAAGTTTTTAAGGGTTAAAAGAGCTGGAAGCGTTGCAAAATTATAATTAGTAACTAAGTAATAACTTTATCACTGTAGATGCCTTGCATTTTTTAAGTTCCAAGTCCAGATTTGTCTCCCTTGCAATCTTTATTACAAGTCTGCTGTGTAAAAGTTGTAAAATTACTAAAAGTATCTCTAATGATTGAAAGAGACCTCCAGTATCACAGTGTGCTTTAGCCAGATGGTGATTCATCTGTTGAAAGATTTGTTTTTATAGATTTTTCAAATAATGACTCTGATGAAGTGTAGTAATGGTGAATGGATTTGACCAAGCCTAAATGTTCTAAATATATTCCCACTTTTTGTATGCCCACAGAGGAGACTGCAGCTCATAAGGATCTCACCACGACTTCTCCCTTGAACAGCTCTCAGTTTGTCTATGACGCACCCAGTTCTCCGGTAACTCAGAAGAGTAAATCCTGCACTTCCAATCTGCAGAGTGCCTGTCGTCTCAGCCTCACAACACACAGGCTGTACAGCCAAGAGCTGGCTCTTCCAGCAGAAGTGGAAGCCATCAGTGTTACTCCCTCGGCAGGTGAGGGACAATGAGGACAGGCATTCTTATTCCAAGGACGCAAAGCAAAACCACTTTCTTTCCTTATGCATATTGATGCATGCTAAGGTTCAATGTTGCAGCTTGAACCTAAACTCTAAATAATTGATCGGCTAGCTAATGATGGAAGAAGTTACTCACTAAAGTCATTTTAGGCATTAAATCTTATGAAATATCATGAAATCACATGAAATTATTCAGACATACCCACCACACAATCGGTGCAGTACTTAGCATTTTTTATTGGCGAGACTTGTCAATACAGTAAGCGAGACATAACAGTTTGTGCAGCATTTTCCTAACGGGATGGTTCAATTTTGATATTTAGAGAAAGCTAATATGTAGTCTATATGCTATATGTAGTCATGGGACAACATCCATACACACTCTTGAGTAAACCCATCAAAAATGATTAAACCGTTGCGTATAAATGACATCTTACCCGTCTGAAGTAAAGTGCACATCGTAGTTTCCTTTTATTTCACCATCAATGTCCTTGTATTGGGGATGATTTATTATAAGTAATTAATGACGTTTCCTCTGTTGTGACATGTGATTATGAATTGATGAAAAACGTTATGAGTGGAATGTAAGAATCACAGAAAAACACTTAAAAAAGAAAACAGCTGAAAGCTACCAACAAACTCGGATTGCCATCAGAACTCAGTTGATAATTATTAGTGTTTGATCTGACCTGTGGTATCACAGGCTCTGTCTGCATCATGTAAAGAATTCCCCTTGAAGTTGAGTTGTTAATGATTTTGATGAGGCGGTGTAAACCACCAACCACTGTGTCTCTTCCAATGTGTGATGTTTATGGTCCATTGTTGGTGCTAGAGTGTCGAAATACCTGATTGTGACTTTGCTTTCTCCTGCACTTAAATCAATTTATAATGTACACTTATTTTCTTTTCACAAATGAAGTGGTTTAATGCTTCTATAAGATTAGTTTGGATACAGTGAGAACCTAAGACAGTCTAAAAGAGGGTGCTTCGTGCAAAAAGTGTATTGGATTTTATTTTTCTCTTTATTTTTCTTTAGGTTGTTTACTAAGGCAGTGGTGTATTTTTGTGAACTGAGTTATAATTTAGTGTGTACTTGCACCTTAATATGAAAGAATGCATTCAGGCTTGTTCTGTGTTGAACATGGTGCATAAATGTTTTTTAGGTCAAGGTTTTTAGGTCAAAGTTGGTAAGATTGTGGCAACACTGTTAAGATAAAAATGAGCAGGGTGCACAGTGAGACAGGAAGCCGACTTGTAGATTAAGAAAAGCGTGTATGGCTGAAAGAGGCCTGAGTAAAAAGCTGCTGCTAACATTATTGGAATGAAACATAAGAATAGACGAAGGCAATCTTTTGTTTCGTTTACATTGTATTTTTTTTTTAATATATCTGCCAAATGTTTTCAAAATTGAATAAATCACAGAAATTTAACTCTAATGATATTATAGATCAAATCTTTCTTTGCTAATGGTGCATTACTTTTCTTCTCAGGTCACCTGAGTGCGTCATGTTCTCTTCCAGCCGGCCACGTGCCTTATCTCCTTGCTACTTTCTGTTCTGATGGTAAGGTGCGCTTCTGGAGGTGTAATGTCATGACAACAGAACCCCCCACTGTGGACAACTTGGTGTACCAGTGGGAGGAATGGCCTCTCCTGGTGGAGGAAAAACTTCCCAGCAGCAGTGCAGTAAGTGTGCCAGGCCGGCCCATTGAGGTCAGCTGCTGTCACGCTGGACGGTTTGCAGTTGCCTACAAGCAGATGCCTAGCACACCTCTGAACCTATCTCCTCATCTGAATGCTCATGGACCTCTGACTTCTCCCCCAGCCTCTGCATCTTCCCCATTTGTAAACTACAGCACCACCAACACCCACCTGACCCCGACCCTTAATGTGCCGCATAGCCCAAAACCCATTCACAGCCCTAATGCAAGCACTCGAGAGCCGCTGGTCCACATTGGCATCTTTCAGTGCGAGTCCACTGGTGGTTCGCAGTGGATTCTGGAGCAGACCATAGTATTGGACAATACAGACCCTATGTCCAGCTATCCTTTAAGTAGTAGTACCACTGCAAGTGCCAGCATTCCAAGTAACATGGATTTATCCATACAAAACGAGAACTGTCTTGGTTCTACTGGTAAGAGTCTGGTTCACTTGGACTGGGTTTCCCAGGAGGATGGATCACACATTCTGACTGTTGGCATTGGGACAAAGATATATATATATGGTCGTCTGTCTGGAAAGCCTCCAGATCTGGGAGTGTCTTCTGATGCTAATAGAGACCAAAGCTTGTCTCGCCTGGTTCTGCTTCGATCGGTCAGTCTGTTCTCCTCTGTCGAAGGCTCACCACCTATCCCAGTCTCCCTGTCCTGGGTACGAGATGGAATCTTGGTAGTTGGCATGGAGTGTGAAATGCACGTGTACTCTCAGTGGCAGCCTCCAGCACCACCCAAACCGACTGTCACAGTTGCCCAGGACAAAGACATCAGCAGCAGTGTTTCCTCCATAGTCTCAGCTGTCAGACAGTGCCAGGAGGAGGGTCTCAGCCCTGGGGCCCCCACTTCTTCACTTTCTCTTCCCAAAAAGACCCTGACACGATCAATGACGAGTCTGGCTCAGAAGCTCAGTGGGAAGAAAACCGCTTATGACTTACCTGTAGAAATGGAAGATTCTGGTCTTTTTGAAGCAGCTCACCAACTTTTTCCAACTCTACCCCAATACCACCCTGTACAGTTGCTAGAGCTTATGGACCTAGGGAAGGTAAGTTAAATAAATTACTCAATTACTTTTTGTACTCAGTCTTTAGCAGTAATAGGCTTTTTTTTAAGTGTAAGTCTAGTCTCCAATTACTTTTGAGCTTCTAAAATGGGAGGGATTGTGTGTAAAAATGGCTCTAATTCCTGAACAGTTACTGTATTACTTTTGTATATTGTAATACTTGAATTCGAGCTGAAAGTCTGCTCTTCAGTCACATCTTGATTCTTTGATTTGAAATCCACGGTGGTGGCAAGAAACTACAAAAAAATGTCATTGTCTAAATACTTGGACCTGCGTGTGTATGTGTCTGATCTATTTGTGTATTGTCAGATGTTTTTGCTTGTGTGCTCTATCTTTTTTCCTTTGTCCCCTGTGTTCTTTCTTCCAGCTTCCTTTTCTGTGTGTCTCTGCTTTCAATATCCTGCTCCCCGTCTCTCATTTCCTGTTTTCTTTCGGTCTTCAAGATTACATTCTGTCTATTTCTCTCTCTATCCTCTTTACTCTTGATTCTCTTCCCCCCCCCCCCCCCCATTCATATTAGTATTTATTTATTCCTTCCTCTTCCCCCCCCCCCCTCCCATGACACTGTTTTCCAACTAAAAATAATGTAGTAAACTTGTATATGTTCTTTAGTCCATCTTTGTGTTTGAAGTTAGATTGATTTTATTTTTCTTTAATAAAATAACATTAGGACAATATAATCTTGCCAAATTTACTTTAGTTGATGCTATAGGTTCGTTGTACTTCTACCATTAACTCTGCTCTTATAAAATTATGTCATTAATTTCAGTTGAGAATTGATTAGTGTATCTTTCTCACTGTCTCTGTTGCTACCTGGGACCTAAAGGATTACACAGTCCACACTGCACCTGTTCAACATAGTCAGTCACTATAAACTAAACCACAACAGAGTAAACTACCCACTCACTGTCCAGTGTAAACCTTAAATTGTTTTTAATTGTTTATTGTCTTTTCATTTGTAAAAACTCAAAAAGATTTTAGTGTGTGGAATATCCAGATAACTTGTCGTGTACAGATCAAATTTCTCATCCAATATCTCTATTACATCAGAGCCATTGAGTAAGTTACTTAATCAATGGCTCTGTGTGGCATCAGCTAAAAGGACCAGTGAACTGCAGGATATGAAACCTGAGCTCATTTTGTATTAAACTTCCGGTCAAATCTAATTACTCAGTAATTGAAGGACCTTGAATGCCATTTCAGATCCCTCTTTAACCCCTGCGTGGGTACACAGGATGCATTTGTCGATGATGTGTTTGACTAAATTGGATTGAAGTATTAAGTAGCTGGCTTCCAGTTACCTGCGTGTTGCTTCAGCTAATGGAGCTTCCAGTGTAGTTTCTTGAGATTTCCTGACAGAACTAAGTGCTGAGTAAACTGTATAATCAGTACATGCCAAAGTCTGCTATTTGGTATCGCTACAATATGTTTGAAGCACCAAAGAAGCATTATTTATGGGCTGTTTAATATTTTATTAAAAAAAAACTTTTAATAATAGTTGTCTGATTTCCACAATAGCTTAAGCAGTAGTAAGGTGGACCGATACAATTAAAAGCCATGAAAATTTCCAAAAACTGCTTTTGTTGTGGTTGCTGAACAAAATCTGAAATGTATTCTGATTTATTATGTTGATATTGTTCATCTGTCTTCAGGTTCACCGTGCCAAAGCTATCCTCTCCCATCTCGTGAAATGCATTGCTGGAGAAATCATAACACTTCAAGACAGTTCCACCAGTCCCGAAAAACGTGTGCGGTCTCGAACCATCAGTGTTGGGGGCAGCACAGCCACGGATCAGAAGATGTTCAGCAAAGCAGAGAACTCGTCCGCTGACTACACAGAGATAAGCTCCATCCCTCCACTGCCTCTTTACGCCCTTCTAGGAGCTGATGACGACACACCAAAACCTGGTGGGTATATACAGCATGTGATTTGAGAATAGTGGTCCCTCACTATAACGCGGGTCACTTTTCGCGGCCTCGCTGTTTCTCGGATTTTTTCTGTGCAATTTTGCATGCTTTTTTTTTTTCTTTCTTTTTTCTTTTTTTTTTTAACAGCGTGTTGTGTTCTCCGTCCTGATTGGCTGTAGACCATTGTCATTCAGTCTCCTCCGTGCAGTGTCTCCTGTACAGTCACATTTACATAAATCTTTGATCGCTAGCAGTGTGACTCTGAAGTGCTGTACTGTTTGTACGTTTTCTCCCCAACAAACACAACAATATCAACAAAACATTTTGTACTGTCAAAGGCATGTGCGGTAGCCTGAAAACAGGGTTTGATCTTTGGTTTCATTCTATAATACTGGACTTAGTTTTCTACAAAGGTTTGAACTTTGAGGGTGTTTAAACAAGAGAGAAAAGTGTGAAAATGTTCATGCCTGTCTGAGAAAAGTGTATGAAGTGTGCCAGGCAGCAGGAAAAGAGAAGGTTATGGATGTAATGAAGGACGAGATGTAGAAGGCTGTGTGATAGAAGACGATGCAAGGGACCGGGAGCAACTGAAAGCAGAAGAACAAGAAGACTTGGTGAACAAGAACACTCTGCACCATGGGTACAAAAGCATAAGCCTTGGCTTTTTTGTTTTTCTACTTTTTGCTGCTGTTTTTGCCTTTTTGTTTTCCTTTGTTGACCTGGCACTCTGCAGGTGAAAGCATTTCACGACTAAGACTGAAGCCTTATTCACACAAGTCTAATATTATTATTTGAGACTTGTTGTATAAAGCTCGTTGAGTGCTCAAGTGGAATAGCAAAGTGCTATAAAAGAACCAGTCCATTTACCGTTTATCTTGGGACCTCTATGTAATGATTGCAGAAGTCAACTGTGACCTGATTCAAAGTAAATGTTCCACAGCTAATAACATAACATACTTCATCAAACAAAGATGTTCTGTGATAGTATAAGTCCACTAATAATCAGGATGTCACTGATTTCTTTGATATTTTCTATAAACAGCATTATGGATGCTCTGTTGGCAGTTGAATGAAAATAAATGAAAGGTAAAAGGCGAGCTTGAATCCATCAGAATAACAAAAGTCAGAAGCATGACTTGCTTGGCAGCATTTTGTAAAGAACTTGTTGCCTTTTTTTTAACATGCTCGGCAGTTATGTGGCAGCTTATTAATATTAATATTAGTGCTGTCAATAGATTAAAAAAATTTACTAATTAATCTCACAATTTTCTCTAATTAATCGTGATTAATTGCAATTACTTGATCAATAGCCTGGCTAGCTGGCTTTTTCAACTTTATATTTAAGCTTGTAACAGACATTTATGCAATATAATGAAGTAAATGGAGAATAAACACAAAGAATGTGTGCTTAAATTCAAAGAGAATTTGAATAGTTTTAGCACAGGTTCTTTTTAAAACTTTTTAAAAACCTACATACTAATAGGTAAGTATACACTAATATATAATATATATATGTTAGTTCTTTCAAACAATTACAATTTTTAATCGGACTCATCACAGGGTTACTGTAGATTAATTTTGATTAATCACAATTAAATATCATTCATTTTTAATCTACGTTAATCACATTTCATTTTGCATGAGCAAACAGACTCAGAAAAAAAAGGGAAAATATATGCATTTAACATGTTTATTGAACATCTTGAACATTCATGTTAACAAAAAACTCTGTAAACACTCTCTCTCTGTCACGCTTGGGGAGGCACTTAAAGTCCTTGAAACGAGGAACCAAAGCTATGTAAAGCAGCGGTCCCCAACCCTTTTTTGCGCCACAGACTGGTATATGCCCGACAATATTTTCACGGACCGGCCTTTAAGGTGTCGCGGATAAATACAACAAAATAAAACTAGTACCGGTACGGGGGAAAAAAAAGTTTTATCCACAACACACGTGAAAAGACCCAGGAAAACCGAGATAACGATAAAAAAATAACGCTAAAAACCCTGAAAACCATACATTTCACACCCGAGCCTCAACTCTCGCGGCCCGGTACCAAACGACTCACGGAACGGTACCGTGAGGTAGACTTACTGAGTCCCCGATGCTCCGTGAGTGGTTTGTCGGAAGCTGGATGACGTGTTAGCCAAAGTCCTAGCAGCATCCCCGACTAACATATGCTTTGCATCAATGTCATATTTTAAGCTGCAAGTGCTTCGGTGAAAAGAAAATTCCTTTTTGCACAATGTGATTGGTTCAGCTGGCCGTTACTCCCAGATCAACTGCCCATTTGCGCATGTGTGAAGGTAACTACTTGGACAAACTGCCCGAAATGTGTGGACAGAAATATTTCAGGGATTTTGAGTCATTCTGCACTCCAGATGCATTAATAGCGTTAAATTTTTTTTATCGCATTAATCATGATGACAGCTTTAATAACGTGTTAAGTTTGACAGCACTAATTAATATTAATATTAGGTCCCCAGGGGTATCGAGAGACGTCAGTAAATCTGAGTGAAACACAGACTTTTCATGCCACGTGAATATGCAGCATAAAACGTAGATGTTGGGGGGTATTTTTAAAGGTCATACATAAAGTCCCTTGTTAACACCAATCCCATGTGAATAGGGCTTATTCCTCTGGAGGCAATAACAGCCCTGAACATAAAGCTAGACCAGTGGTGACAGTTTGATAGTGCTGAATTGAAAATGAATGTTTATGACTTTTTGAGAGTATGCCTGCATATTTGTCAGAAATCAAAAATGTTCTGCAGATATGCATTAAAGCAGGTACACAAACAAGAACAAAGAAATGGTATTTATATTGTAAAACCAGTTACTATTATTAACCACCTCGCCTTAAGGTGAAGAAACTGAGAATAACAACTACACTTCTTTCAGATTTTCCCTCATTATCTGTCTGGGGATACATGGTGAAAAGAATGAAAGCAAATGCATGTATACAGTTTTGGGTTGTTGTTTTTTTTTTTTAAAGCTCTCTGATATTTTAATCTGCCATCTTCCCAGCAGGAGGATACTTTTCTTCAGGCCTCTTGTGAAATACTTGTCTCATGTTATTTAACTCTGTCCTACACTTCCTTACAGATAAAGTGGGCAGTGTGAGTGGAGATAGTGGGCATGGTTCCAGCCACACCGATGCTTATGATGAGCTCTTTCACACACCCAACGTGATGGATCTGGACCCCCTGGACAGTGATCAAGAGAAAACAGGAAATAAGGTGAGCTCTTTCGGTATTCCATTGTATAGATTACAGAAAGCATTAATCCAAACTGGGACTCTCTCCCTACCATTCAGTGCATGCAAATGACATGACTGTTAATTTTCTAAGAAAACTGATTTTCTGTGCTGTTGTGAAAACTTTGTGACACTGGGTTCATTTAGACATGCAGACTCAGATGTTTTATGCAGAAGGATTTACTGCTGCAAGATCAATAATCGACATATTATCACCCAGTCCTGAAAGCACTTGTTTTTTGGCAAGCGGTATTCATATTAATTCTAGAAATTTGCTTTAGTACGATATAAAAATAACACATTTTTAACCTGTTTATGCTGGCCCATTTATATGCATCTTTGGTGCACACATCCTTGGACCAGGGACACTGCAGTGAGAATAAGACTCTTTCTGAAAGGTCCATCAGCTCATTCCTGCCTGCTGTGTCACATCTGGCTAAAGCTCCTTTTTACGGCAGGAAATGTCCCAGTGCTCCTAACAGGCCGTCTGTTCTTGGTAGCCAAGACATGCATCTCAAGGTTTATTTTAAATTTACTCCTGCCTGAAAAAGCAGGCCAGTCGAATCTTCATGATGGGCCTTATTAATGCATTAAAAATCTACATTATTAACTAATCTCTAGATTTTTGAAAAAAAGGTTACTGCATTTGAAAAAGCTTATATAGTCAGTTTACACATAGAATATCATGCTTATGTTGTGAAATTGAATCCAGTGATGCTGTATTCTGCTTTGTAACATTATTGACCGATTCTGTATTGTCTTTTGTAAATTGGAAATATCAAACAGTGAATTTAACAGGTTGGCACCTTTTCTGTCTCCAGGTTATAGACCTGTCCCAGTACAGTCCTACATACTTCGGTCCAGAACACGCCCAGGTTCTGTCCAGCCATCTCCTCCACTCCAGTTTGCCAGGATTAACTCGTATGGAGCAGATGTCTCTCATGGCACTGGCTGACACCATTGCTTCTACAAGCATAGACCTCAATGACAGCCAGGGCAAGAGCAAAGGTACTGCAAGGAAATGATAACATAAATACAGACTTTTCAGATGGGTAAAAATTTAGTAAATAAGCTCTGTTATCATTCTTTTTACCTCCAGGGGGAGAGACATTGGATGAGTGCGGTCTGAAGTTCTTGCTAGCTGTCAGACTTCACACTTTCCTCTCTACTTCGCTGCCTCCAGCCCACAGAGCACAACTACTGCGGCAAGGTACAGTGGTGTTGTTTCAAACTCTTTTATGTCAAATGTCCTTCAAAAATGATGCGAGGTCTTGATTTTGAGTCTTTTGTGAACTTCTGCTTTGCTGCTTGTAGTTTTATAGCCCTGTTATCACTGTAATTCCTGAATGGGCAGAAACAAAAGTTATTGACATTTTTGTTTTTTACTGCGTTCTGTCACAGTAATGTCATCGCCCCTTGTAAAAATAGAGATTTATAATTTCCTTTTCCTCTCTTTGCAGGCTTGTCAACATGTCACTATGCCTGGGGTTTCCACTCTGAAGCTGAGGAAGAACTCCTGAACATGCTACCTGCAATGCAAAAGGGAGAGCCAACCTGGCCTGAGCTGCGCTCAATGGGTGTTGGCTGGTGGCTTCGCAGCACTAACAAGTTACGCAGATGCATTGAAAAGGTGAGGCGAACAAGTTAGCTGTCGGATCCCAAATGCTAATCCCTGAGCCAGTGCCACTTTTGTAAATTGACTTATTTGAAGTAGAAATTTTCAGACTATAGTTGGTTATAAATCTGCGTATTAAAGAGTTTGCTTTTTTTTAAATATCTTACTAAAGATTTAATGATCAAATAGTTCATGATCTGGTAATTTATGGGATCTACATGGTAATACATATTAGAAACTAGTTTGAAGATCATAAACACAAAATGGGAAACTATTTTTTGGTAATATCTTAATGGCTATTCCCATGAAAAAAAGAACAACGTACAGTGAACGATGTAACATCGGTTTTCGATTGTATTTTGCGGAGTGAACATTAACCAATAAATTGATTCAATTAATTTTTTTTATCTAGATTGCCTTTTCTTTTTTTTTTTTCTTCAAAAAAAAGCATCCGTATAATTTAAGCGTGCACACTTAACAGCTCTGAAGGATGTCAAATAGTATGTTAGGCCTGTTTGCTTCCTCATGGGTGTTCAGTTTATAAGTGAAATACTCGCAGGTATATGGGAGTACAGTTGTGCTGAGGCTGCTCTAAACTGCAGCATACTGAGTTACTCCCTAAAATGACCCATAAATTTGCAACTTGTTCTGTGGATAATGCTGTGTGGTGTGCGGTGGGAGAGACTGAATGTACTTTTCCTTCTATTTTGTCAGGTTGCCAAGGCTTCTTTTCAGAGAAATAATGATCCTCTGGATGCAGCTATATTTTACCTTGCACTGAAAAAGAAGGCAGTGGTTTGGGGACTGTACAGGTAAATGAAACTGGTGTGATTTTTGCATATGAAATACACATACAGTTATCACATTTGTTACTAGATTTAACCAAGGCTAGCTATGTTAGAACGCTGAAGACCAGTGAATTTAATATTTCTGCTTTCAATCCCTAATCTCATTCTCCCCAGGTCTCAGAAGAATGCTAAAATGACAGAGTTTTTCCACAACAACTTCAGCGAAGACCGGTGGAGAAAAGCAGCACTGAAAAATGCCTTTTCTCTGCTGGGAAAGCAGCGGTTCCAGCATTCTGCAGCCTTCTTCCTTCTAGCCGGCTCCCTTAAGGATGCTGTGGAGGCAAGTGGAAAACAGACATAAAACAGTGTTTCCAAGAACCATCTTTTTTCCCTTCAACACCTCCGACGCATCTCAGCTCGCTAAACCTCAGTTAGAAACCTTACTGCAGTATGAGTTAAGTCAAGTGCTCCTCCTTTTCATTTGCAAACTGCCTGTAACTTAGTAAGCGTTGGGGGTTTTTTGTGTTTTTTTTTTTTTTTTTTTTCCCTCAACAGTTCATAGTCAAGGGCAATGTTTAATGATCTATTCAAAAGCAGAGAAACCACATTGCTCAAAAACAGAGCACACCAGCAGTATTTCTGTGGTGTTCTTTGTATTATTAAAACACCTCAATACATTTCCACTGTGGTGTCTTTGTCAAAAGCTTTTAGCACAATTCTCTGAAGCATTTTTGATGTTGGCAATTGACTCTTGGGTGTTGCTGTCGCTACTTCTTTTTGGGTGAATTATCAGTTGCATGTTATCTCATTCATAAACCAGCATCTCTGACCCCCTTTTTAGACTCTACTTAATGCCTCTTACATTATATTTGGAGAGTGCTGGTTAGTTAATGTGAAAACATGTGTTTGTTGTGAATAGTGGTTTGAAAGCTTGGCGTCAATCAGTGCGAGCCACAGAAATGTCCAGAAAGCTGCTCCTGGTCATGTCGATTGTTTAACCTTTAATTTGTCAAGGTTATTTCTGTTTAGTGAGTCCCTGAAGCAGTGGGTCACATTATTTCATCTGCATGAGTAACTGAAAGCCCTTTAAGCATTTTATGGAAATAAGCACCACTCAGGCAAAGGGCTATCATTGACTTTGCTCAAGTCTGTCTGACTGGGAGGTAGTCTCATTGATATGCACCTCACACCTTCCCAGTTGGGAGCAACCACAACAACTAGTCACTCAGTTTTTGCTGTGAGCACAGGCTTTTGTTGTTTGCATTTTTGGCCCTTTCCTTTCCATTTTGACAGGTAAACAACAGTTTCAGATGATCAACACATACCAAGTCATATGTATTATTTATCTGCTCTACCTCACTCAGTCTTGCCAGTAACAGAATCCACTGCTAAAAAATACCTGGCTTCTTTGTCGTCCTCTAGGTGTGTATAGAGAAAATGCAGGACCTCCAGCTAGCGTTGGTGATCTCAAGGTTGTATGAGTTTGAGTTTGAGACGGCATCCACCTACAAAAAGATCCTCCAGAGACATGTTTTAGGACAAGACAAACAGGTGTGCAGACACCAAAAGTTGTTTTTTCAGTTTTAAGTGTATAATTTGAGCAAAATACCAAATGTTTGAATCCATAACATGAAAAAACGCAAGATGAGCCGTTGTAATTAGTTCATGAATTTCAGATTCCGGCACACCAAGACCCATTTCTGCGGAGCATGGCTTACTGGGTCCTGGAGGACTACAGCAAAGCCTTGGATACTCTACTTGAACAAAAAGCTAACATTGCCAGATCTGGGTCTGCTGAGAACCGATATGACACTGGTAGGTCTGCTGTGCTCTTTATGTTCTTTAACTAGAAAAATTCCATAAAAAAATATATTTGTAACAATAGATCTGTTACACTTGGTTTCACTGTCTGATTCACATTACTACAATCTTTTTCTTTTTTTAAGCTAATTAAGAGATCAAGAAAATAGGGCATAGTGAAAATTTAGGTTCATACACATACCATCATTTCTGACCACATTTGTTTTAATAGCTGTCTACAGTGAACTTTAGCTTTTCTAAATGGAGTTTCTCAGATAAATTTAAGTATAATATAGGAATCCAATCCAGTTTTCTGATTTTTATCTTACCACTCCTTTAAAATATAGAACAGTTGTTTCAAGGGCCATTTTATTTATGAATGGAAAAATGTAATTCAGCCAGAATCTGCCTGTCAAAAGATTCCTTTGTAAATTTCTGTTTGATATAGCCTTTGTTGTCAGAATATCAAAGGGCTGTCCAATATAGGTTGTCAGATAATAACACGAGGTAGACTGAAAGTGCTGCAGATTGTAATACACACTAAGGTTAAGTCCTCATTCACAACCTTGCAACTATTTTTGGTTCGTTAAGTGAGCTGAAATTGCACAAGGAACCTTCTGACCACAGAGCTCAATTTATTAAAAGAAATTATAACCAGCATGAATTATGAATGGATGAAGAAATGAACTTAAAGTGAACCTCACTTTGACTTAAGGGCCCAACCAGTCCCACATTAAAATGCTGTGACATGTGGTTGGTAAATGATGCTTCTCAGAGCATGCTTAGTATGGTTCTAGCAAAGGTAACACAGCTTATAAAAACTGCAAAACGGTTCTTTAACTCTGTAGACCTTTCTGCTGCCAGGTACTCTGACATTTTTATACCTCAATGAAAATGAGTGAACATGATGCTTCACCTCTAATTTAACTGTCAGTTTTTGAGCTTCCATCTACATCAAATCAAAATTTATTTATATAGCACATATTAAAACAACAATGTTGACCATAGTGCTTCACAGTCAGTAAAAGCACGAGACAATTAAAACAAACAATAAAACAGGACAACAAACAATAGGTAACAACACAACAAGCTAGAACAGCCAACTAGTTAGAATCAAAAGCCAAAGTAAAAAGTTTTAAGACGTGATTTAAAAGACTGGATAGACTCGGCAGTACGAATATGAACAGGGAGGTTATTCCAGAGTTTAGGTGCCACGGTTGCAAAGGCCTGGTCACCTCTCGACTTCAGTCGAGACCTAGGTTGTGCTAGGAGCATGTGATTGGACGATCTTAAGTGCTCTGCTGGGATTGTATAAGTCGAGTA
This sequence comes from Aulonocara sp. 'chitande type north' Nkhata Bay, assembly GCF_057382095.1. NCBI lineage: Eukaryota > Metazoa > Chordata > Actinopteri > Cichliformes > Cichlidae > Aulonocara > Aulonocara sp. 'chitande type north' Nkhata Bay. The sequence continues at coordinate 28,088,504 of NC_141355.1, read as the reverse complement.
GTTCAGAAAGATAGCTGGGCGCTAAATTATTCAGAATTTTAAAAGTGAACAAAAGAATTTTAAAATCTATGCGATATTTAAAAGGGAGCCAATGTAATTTGGCTAAAATTGGAGTTATGCGTTCATAGATTCTCGTACCTGTTAAAAGACACACAGCTGCATTTTGAATTAACTGAAGCTGGTAAAGAGAAGAGTGTTGGAGGCCCAAGTAAAGGGAGTTACAGTAGTCCAATCTGGATATGATAAATGCGTGGGCAAGCTTTTCAAGGTCCTTTAAAGGAAGGAACGGCTTTGCTTTAGATATCTGACGCAATTGGGAAAAGCTGTTTTTTTTTACCACAGTGGAGACCTGTTTCTCAAGTTTAAAAGAGCCATCCAGAAACACTCCAAGGTTTCTTACAGTGAGCGAGAGATGGCTAGCGAGAGGGCCTAGGGAATCAGCTAACTGGTCTAGCAGAGTGCGACTACCAAAGACTATGATTTCGGTCTTATTCTCGTTCAATGTAAGAAAATTATGCGATACCCATATTTTAACTTCATGCAAACAGTTGAACAGAGGTTGCAAAGAAGCAGACACATCGGATTTCAAAGGTGAATAAATCTGGATATCATCAGCATAACAGTGAAAGGAGATGTTGTATTTTCTAAAAATTAATCCCAAGGGCAACATGCACAAAGAGAAAAGAGCAGGACCGAGCACGGACCCTTGAGGCACACCACAATAAATAGGGGCAGAAGCCGAGGAGTGTTGCCCCATAGCAACAGAGAACGACCTCTCTGAGAGGTAGGATTTAAACCAAGATAAAACCGTACCTTTGAGACCAACAACATGTTCCAATCTTGATAGAAGAATGTTGTGGTTAACAGTGTCAAAAGCAGCAGTCAAGTCTAGTAAAACTAAAACCACGGAATAGCCAGAGTCAACGGTTAAAAGAAGATCATTAAAAACTCTAAGTAAGGCTGTCTCTGTGCTGTGGCGAGGTTTAAAACCAGACTGAAACTTTTCATTAATACCATTTGCATCTAAAAAGGTCTGAAGTTGTTTTAGAACTACCTTTTCCAATATTTTGGAAATAAAACGGAGTTTAGAGATCGGCCTGTAGTTAGTGAGACCATTAGGGTCAAGATTTTTCTTTTTCATAATAGGTTGCACAACAGCATGCTTAAAGACAGACGGTACACAACCTGATGACAATGATGCATTCAGCAGAGATAAGATACAAGGACCAATAACATGTAAAGCTTCCTTAAAGAAACGAGAAGGAAGAATATCATGCGGGGAACCAGAGATTTTGAGATGATCAATTATATCTTTTAAAGCAGAATAAGACACTGGCTCAAACTGTTGAAAGACAGTCAAGCATTCAGAGGCTGGAACTGGGTCTAAAACTGATGATGAATGAGATGGATGAGAAGTCCTTAGAGCTGAGATTTTTTCAGAGAAATACTTTAAGAATGTATCACAAAGAGCAGGGGAGGCATCCCTATAAGTGGTAGTGCGAGGGTTTATCACAGAGTTAAAAGTATTAAAAAAGGCTCGGGGGTTGTGGCTATTAGTCATAATAATGCTAGACAAAAAGGCAGGTTTGGCAGCTTCAACAGACTTTTGATACTTAGATAAACAATTATGGAGGCTGTCCAGAGAGACATGGAGTTTGTCTTTCCTCCATTTTCTTTCAGCACGACGACATTCACGCCTAAGGGCGCGAGTAGTATCATTTAGCCAGGGTTGTGAGGATTTGGCACGTTTAATCCTCAGAGGTGCCACAGAGTTAAGAATGTCAGCGCATGTAGTATAAAAGAGGTTAGCAAGCTCATCCGCTGATAAAACCCCATTACAGTTAGCATCAGAGAGGGGAGAGTCAAGGAAAGCATCCGTGACGTGAGCGATTGACTGGGAGTTAATAGTGCGCGTTTGCCACACAGGACCATCACTGTTCAAATTCACATCGCTACAGTATTAAATAAAACTGGGAAGTGATCAGAAATCCTTGCCGTGAACACTGGTGCCATCTTGTATTTGCATTCGAGTGACAAGATAAGGTAGTTTTGTCAGTCATTAGTTCTCTCATAAGTGCATACCTGAAGTTGTCTGAAGCTTTGACAGTGATTCAGTTAGGTCAGGTATAGTTGTATTTTGTTTTCCTCTAATATCACAGCTTGTCTTTGCAGGTATTGTTGCTAGGACTCGCCAAAGAAATAGATGAAACCGTTTTGTCTAACTTTCTGTCTGTGGCAGGTACCTCTTCTGTGTCGGCTTGTAACCCTGAGGTTTTCAACTTTTACACTTACCTGCGTACTCACCCACTCCTCCTTCGCCGGCATTTTGGCTCATCAAACAAGGCAAAAGTTGGTCTGACTGCTGAGGTTCGCAGCGCTGACTCCATCAGCCTGGATGAGAGAAGACTGTTTTTCACAGCTGCATATGCACATTTGCATGCAGGGTGCCCTATGCTTGCACTCGAAGTCCTCTCCAAGATGCCCAAAGTCCGCAAGCATTCTAGACCCCAGGATGATACAGGCAACACTGCTGAGCTCAGTGTTGGGAGTAGGAACGGACAAGCATCGGACCCGGATTGGTGTCAGTCAGCTCTGAATGGCTATGAGTCAGATGGCAACAGCTTATCAAACAGCCGGTCGGATTCAGTGTTAAGTTTCGATTGGAGCCAGCCGTCAGTGGTAGTTCCAGATGAGCCCCTAGAGCTGAAATGGGATAGCGACAAAGATGATGAAGAAAATGATGAGGATGAAGAAGAAACTAAAAATGGCAAGAGTGGCAGTGGTAGTGTGTTCCACGAACCAGTATCTCTGGTTGAGGAGAGCGAGGACAGCAATGATTACATTGAACCGTCTGATGATATCCTGGTGACTCAACTGAAATTTGCAGCGTGCTTGAAGATTATGACCAATGAGCTCCGGACACTGTCAACAGGGTACGAACTGGATGGAGGAAAGCTACGTTACCAGCTCTGCCTGTGGTTAGAAAGAGAGGTACTGACATACACATATCTAAACAGCTTTGCAAACTTTGAGGTCAAATTTCATTTTTCTTTTTTTTTTTTTTTAATGTATTTATTCATTCATTTGTGTTATATAACAAGTCTTTCTGCAGACTTGAAGCCACGCAATAAAACTTTTGTATTTTACATAATGCCCACACATCTCCTTCTTGCCTTTATGATTATTGAGCATCTTGTCTGTGTGCATATAAATGTTACATTTCATGGATGAGGAGCGCCTTGTTGATTAATTGATTTTTAAGATCGGATTCTGTTTTGTTTTTGTTTCTTTTCCCCTCAGGTGGGGGCTCTCCAGCATTGCTGCAGCTATAAGCGTTGCCTGCCAGAACTGTCAGTCCAGGGTGATGTCCCTGTTTCTGGGTTAGTGGAGGAGGAGCAGGTGGGTGTTGATAGCTGGCTGCTTGCTATATTAAAATTAAAACAGCAACGATATCTAATGACGTACTTTGAAGAAATATTATCTCTGTTTGTCAGACATGCATACCCAATTATATATACTTACCCTTGCACAATGCACCTACTGTGTGTTTACAAATTACTTTAGAAAACCCACTACTTTTTTTTTCTCTATTGTTGATAGACCACGTTAATATATACCATTTCAAAGCATGCTGCTTTTTGTTTGTGCCCTACCCAGGTGGGTGGATTTACAGAAAGGCTGAATGACTGTCTATAAAACTAATGAAGTCTGAATGTTTTTGCCAGCCTGGGAGCCCCCGTGGTGACAGCCACAGGAGCAGGAGACACTGGCTGCAGAGTAACCAGCCCTTACTGAGGATGTTTCTGAGTTACTGCAGCTTGCACGGCTCACATGGAGGAGGTCTGGCCTCTGTACGCATGGAGCTCATACTGCTGCTTCAAGAATCTCACCAGGTAATTAAAATGGCAACTTTTCTTTCAGTTGGAGCTGTTTTGTCAGTGAATGAATGAACAATAGTAATATTGTTTTTTTTGGGGGGGGGGATTTGATATGAAATGTTTAGTTGATTACAACATAATTATAATTCAGGTGATTCAGAGGAAGATTTTCTCATGCTTTTCTCTTTGATTTTGCGTTTATCAGCGTGTTTAGAATTAAACATGAAACTGTTTTTTGCTCATTGATTACTAGTGTTGGTCTTCATGGATTTAAAAGTGACAAAAGTGATAGCTTTAAAGTTTTCTAACACTGCCATGTTTCTTAGTTTGTAGTTTTGGTTTGGTTTTTCAAAGGGGCTTCTTGCAGTAATTTATAGTCTTATTAATTGAGTCTTAAGCAACAAGTCAAGAATAATTAATTATGACTGTGCTCTCTTTATGGCCACTCTGTTGTCTTACAATACTTGAATACTGCGTCATATTTAAAGCAGGTCTTTTTCACTACAGACAGTGAAGTATTCTGGGCAGTATAATCCGCCCAGAGTTTCCACTTAATTTAACTGAAGCATATTCTCTTTGAAGGGAATGATACTGGGCAGATGAGTCAAAGAGTACGCATGATAGACGGAACATGAAGCCATCTGAATAACTTGTGTTAGCACACACCACCACGCGCATGCACACACCTCGTTGTTGTGCCCAGGCAACTGTCTGCACACTGCCAGCAATAGGCCGACAGGCTGTACTGATTCCTGGAGCTCCTAAGGGAGGGTCGTGCCTCAGGCTGGCGATTAGAGAGTAAAATTTTAGGAGGTAAACAATTCAATGAGCCAACATGGGAACAGTGCTATTAAATGTTAGCACAAGTGATGATTTGAGATAAAATTGGATTATTTTGTACAAGCTCTGCTCCCATGGTTGTCAAATTTAAACTTTGGTGTCAAGGAAATTTTTGCATTTTTGCTTTTGCCTTGACTTCAGTCAGGGTGCAGAGCTTCTGTTAAGATGGTGACAGCTGAATGTGATTCATCAAGAGTGACGAACATAAGTCTGTGGTATTCTTACACACAGAGTCATATTCAGGAATTTGGTAGATACATAAAGAACCAGACATCCCTCCAGTGCCAAAGCTTTCTTTTTTTGCTCATTAACTGTCATTCACACAAAATGTATGTAGAAATCATGTATGACATTTACACGAATTGGCTCATCTTGTCATTATAGCTACAGAAAAGGCTGTGCTGTCAAAGGTTCAAAGCAGCTCCCCTCTGTTCCTTGTTCTTTTAGTGAGGTGTCTTTCTTTCTTCATCCTAAAGAAAGAAATAAGAAAGTAGAATCCATCTACATTTTCTTAGTTTGCTAAGTTTACTGTTGTGTAACCTTAGTTTGTGTCCTTGTGTATAGGTGTGGGGGTTTGTATTTACTATGATAGACATCTACAGATGTACCATAATGATTTGACACTCATCTATGACATTTGTACCCAGGATGACTTCATCCAATCTGTGGTGACGGTGACTTCACAGCCCACCTCCATCCCTCTTTTGATGGCTTGTACAACCAATGTAAAGACAGTGGTGGCCAATCCACTTGTCTATTTGACCAACCTGACTCACGACATCCTGCAAACCATCAGTGCACTCGATTCTCCTCCACATCCAGATGTTGTTACCAACGAGGTGAGACAATTAATTTCCTCCTTATCCAGATAATTAAGAGTTGATTTTGTTGTGTTATGTCTGTAGGTTTATATACTGCATACTGTTGTGGACATATGCTTTTTATTTGGATTATGTGTGTGCCAAACCGTTGAAAGATGGAGAGATGTTGCATTCAAATAATATTAAAAACTGTAGTGAGCAGTTTGTGTTTTTGCACCAACATATGTGCACAGTAGAGGTTTGCAACAGTTTTAACTGTGTAGTTTTCTTGGCATCCATGAAGTTTATTAGTAGGGCTGCACCGAATCCTGTGAAAACCTCTATACGACACTCTTCTCGCTCACATTGCTTCTGTTTCTTTGGGGTTTATGGTCATTTGTTGATACATAGCTCTCTTAAGGTCCCTCCACAGCATTTCAGGCAGCCTGGTCAGTCTAGACTAGACTGGGCCAAAGCAACACCTTGATTCTTTTCTTTTTCTGCTGTGTTAGGGGTCACTGTTCTGACATGGTCCAGTATGGATTGAAGCTTAAGCTGTCCGACAGATGCACTCTAGAAAAATATGGTATTTAAAAGAGGTCATGGTAGACTAAATGACTGAGATCCTGTAGCTGCAAAATAAGCTAAGCTCACCTCCTATCCACTGTCATACGTATCACCTGGTATGAGGTGCTTGCTTTTTGTTTGTTTTTTTGGGGGGGGTTTCCATGCGTTATGCTAGACATCTCCACTTTTGGTCTCATCTGTCTAATGGACATTGTTACAGAAGTCTTGTGGTTTGTTTAGATGTAATTTTGCAAACCTGAGCCATGCTGCCATGTTCTTTTTAGAGCGAAAAGGCTTTGTGCTGGCAACCCTTCTAAACAAGCCATAGTTGTTCAGTCCTTTTCTAATTGCACTGACATGAACTTTAACATTTAACATGCTAACTGAGGCCTGTAGGGTCTGAGGTGTAGCTCTTGGGATTTCTTTGTTTTACAATTTCTCTGAGCATTGCACAGTCTGATATTGGGGTGAATTTGCTGGTACATCCTCTCCTGGGAAGAATGTGGCATTGTGTTAACACACACCTGAATGCGCCAGACCAGCAAACACTTCTGCTTTTATAGAGGTGCTCACACTTGCTAATGATCAAGTGTTGCACCTGTCTGCTATTTGCCCTCTCAGTTCCTCTAAATGTACATAGTTTTTCAGAGAACCGCAGTCTTGTGAAATCTTGTATATTGATCTTTTATATACAGTATATGAGACTGAGCTGTAAATAAACCTATAAATGTCAGGAGACTTTGCAATACGTAACATAAGAATAACCTGGGGTAGTAAGGCAAATGTTAGGCAGTTTTAATCAGAATTGATGTTAATAGATGGTGTGTGTGTGTGTGTGTGTGTGTGTGTGTGTGTGTGTGTGTGTGTGTGTGTGTGTGTGTGTGTGTGTGTGTGTGTGTGTGTGTGTGTGTGTGTGTGTGTGTGTGTGTGTGTGTGTGTGTGTCCATGAGTGCTGATTGCTGCCTTATCATTAAACTTGTTTCTAGAGAGATTTTGGTTCATTTTGCAATATTTTGAGTCAGAATATATTTGCTATGCTGCATATAGGAGGCTGTTTGCACATGAAGCATTTGTGTTTGGGAAATGAAAAGGAATGTGTTTTTGTATTCAACAGATGAATGTGTCAGTCACTTGTCTTTTAGCTGTTATTTGCTCTTGATCAGATTTCTGGGAACTATGCGTTGATTGAAAACCAAACTTTAAGTGTAGCTTAATTATTGAACTCTCATGCTAATTAATGTTTTATTTTGTTGTTGTTTTTTCATTGCTTCTTATTTCAGATCTATGTGATGCACACACTGGCAGCCTCCTTGTCTGCCTGTATATATCAGTGTTTGTGTGATGGACACACATACAGGTAAGTGTTGCAAGAACTTTATTTCCTCATATATTTATTTGCTCTTGAGCATTTGCTAAATACACCCACTTTACTATACTTTTTAGACTTTTAATCCCTAACCTGTCATGTTACAGATACTATCCATCAAGGTATCATGAGTACATGAGTAGCTTTATACTAAACTGAAATCCACCAGGGCAATTTGGAAAAACTCTTACATAACCTGACCCAAAAGGGTTGGAGCTCATTGTGGGTATCCACTGGGCTGCATCTCTGAGCAAAAGTCTTGAATTCTTTATGTATTCAAGCAAAGCTAATTACACATTTCTGTTCATTTTCCATCACATTCACATTGAATATTAAGACAAATTATTAATCTGTCATAACTACTGTTATTATATGTCCCTGGTGGTTCAATTAAAGCCAAAATGCTGCCAATAATAATGCACATTTGTGTCCTCTGGTTCACCCTGTATATGTGTTAGTGTTTTTAGGCTTATTGGAGCAGAATAATAAGAAATAATGGGGACAGGACCTGACTGCTGGTAACCAAGCATACTTTATAATGGGAGCGTAATGCAGTCATACAGCCAAACACTATACATGTAATAGCAATGTAGAAACTGCTGTTCAAGATCATCTAAGCATATTCTTTGTTTCAGATTTGCACTTTTTTTTTTGGGAGGGGTGAAATAAAGATGTGTTGGACGTTTGCCACACAGAAGTATGACAGTTACTTGTCTGTTTTGATCATGTTGAGAATGAATTATAAAAGCTGCAGGGCTGCTGTTTGTCATTCTTATTGTAAATACTTAATTAGATTCTTGGTTTTGACAGATGGGAGGAACATTGTTTATTTAAGACTCTTATCTACCACAACTCCCAATCACTCTGACAACAACCCAGAAGGATTTAAGCTTAGAATGGATGAGTGTGTTTTTATTTATAACATTTTTTTTAATGACCCATTTGGCTTATAGCCCTGTTGCTATGTGAGTTCCTTTTTTTCTTTTTTTCTTTTTAAAATAATGTAGCAAATTTTATTAACTAGTGCTTCACCAGACTGGGACCTGAGTCACAGTGCCGTGACTGCAGAGAGACTTGCTCGTGTGTCATGTATCAGAAAAGATGAAGATTCATTTTTAAACTGAGAGCAAACTTTCATTATTCTTTCAGAGCAAGCTGTCCGACCTCACTATTTCAAAGTTAACACGACTCTAAGTGATGTGATTAAATGAGCACATGGTTTGGCATCTTTCTCACTAAATACTTTAAACGTGTATACACACACACACACACACATCTATCCCATGCTGTTCTGAGTTAAATAGTGTAACTAAATTTGCAAGGCAATTTCTAATTTACAGTTTTTCTCAAATGTTAAAACACAAAAGCCAATCCTGTAACCCAAATGACCAGTAGTCTAAACACATTTACTAAATGTAGCCACCATATTCCAGTACCATAAACACATGTCACATGAAGACACAATTCACAAAACACAACCCTCTGTACTCATAAATCTAAACACATTTTTCCTTGCTAAAACACATGTTGCAAAACAACTCTGCTCATATCCTCAAATGAAAGCCCATGTGATGCAAAATGCTTGCCACAGTCACCAATCTTTGAACACAGGGAACACACCTGGCGTCATTCACTACACACAATGACTCAAAATTGAAGACACTTGTTGCTAATGCTGTACCCACATGTAAAAGCAAGTTCAGAGTGCACAGTATGCTGAAGATTCCAAACAAACACAATGGATGAAGGCAGAGTCAGGGGAAGAGGAATTTGATGCAGAGGAGGGAGAAGAGCTGGCCCTGGAAGAAGAGGAGCAGGCCAATGAGGAAGAGGAGTTCAAATGAGAGGAGGAAGAGGAGCGACCAACGAGGAAGAGGAGAAGGCCAACATGGGAGAGGAGAAGGTCCAGGAGGGAGAGCAAGACAACCTCGCACCATCATTACGGACGAGATGCGAGCAACAGCTCAGCGACATAATGCCGCACAGTGATTGTGGTGTGAATAACGTAAATAAAAAAACTTCACACCCTGTTCATGTTTTCAAGATTACTGTTGTGTGCAATAGATTCTGTTTTTGCATTGAGTTGTGTTACAGTAGTGTACGTACATGCAGGATTTTCTATAGATTTATACTACTCATATGAAACTCACAAATCTAAATGCCTAATCCTCTGCAGAGATCTACGACGATCCGTTACTGTATAGCTTCTAAAATATGCATTGGCAGTTATGAAACAAAGAACCTTCTCACAAATTGAGCATTGTGTTTTCAATTGTTTTGCTGTAGTGTGTAATGCTGTGTATAGTGTTTACAGTTTTGACAGCTTCGAGCTGCTCTCTTGGTGTGGGAGTTTGAGTTTTGCAGTGGGAAGGTGTGGTTGTGTTTATGTAGCTTTAGAGAAGGGTGTTGTGTTTGGACATTGGGGGACCTGGTGGTAACGTTTGTGACATGTGTTTTAGCATTTGAGAAAAACTGTAACACTATCTTTGTTATGGTAATTATAATATAAAAAATCTCCCGTTGTGCCGCTGCAGAGGTTTGATGAAGCGCTTTTTCCTTTTGAGCATCTGAGCAAGTGTGTGAATTTTTCAAAAGGTATTTTGAGGATGTAGGTTGCGGGGGTTGAGTGTTGCAAGGTTGACAGGGTTTTAATTCTTTTCCTTCCTACCAGTGATTTTGTTATCTTCAGTCTAATTTGGTTAGGAAATCAGCCAAGAGGTGTATCAAAATGAAGCCTAAACATACGTGAGGTTACAATACCTGCACAGTTGCAGCATGTGTGGCTTTATGAATAAAGTTTGTTGTGAAAAGATGTCTTCAGAGTTGTGACTTGCCGCTCCTTCTGAATGACGTTCCCTTTGACTTTTGAATTCTGTTTGAAGTGGAGGCAATTGGGTTTTTTTTGTAGGAGCTTAAAGGGGGACTTATTGGATGTTAGAAACTTAATAGACTCCCTGGTGACTTGAGCATTCCATATTCTCTATAAAGATTTCCTCTCTAACCGTCCAAGGATTTTTGTATGTTCGAAAGCCACTTGATGTGAGAACTCGGGCACTGATGTTTTCTTTATTACATAGCGTTTCTTCTCTATCACCAAACAGCATATATAGGCAGCTAACCTGAGATGCAGCCCATTAGTATTTCATGTCCTGACAGAACAGAGCTCAAAAGTGGTGTCTCTTAGAAACAACATCCTAGAATTGGGAACAGAGTAAAACATTTTAGCATTATATATTTACACCACCTACCCCTTCCTTTCCTCACTTTTCTGTACAGCTTTTCATGTTTAATATAAATGTTTGGCTTCGCAACCTCATACTTTGCGGGGTCGATTTCTTGTTTCTGTTTCTCCCACAGCCACGTGAACCATTTCACTGGGACTGTGTACCAGAGTGTTTTGCTGTCTCAGAAGCAGCCTCTCAAAACTATAAGCATGGATGAGTCTGTTCAGCCCAACACTTCTCCTGCACAGTGGCCAGGTAAATCAATCAAAACAAACTTTTCACACCGAAGCATATTTTAGTTGTTTTCAGTAAACAAGAACAGTAAACAAGTCTTTACCAGCTCACCCTTCCTGTTTGTGACACGCTGCAATAAATCTTGTTATCGGTATGCTGTTTTATTTCTGCGTCCCACCAACATGTCATATGTTACACACATGGTTATGTTTTAATGCTTTTGTCTGAATAATTCACTTTAGCTACCTTCGCCACAGGTATAAAGTACAGATTAGTTGATCTGATTAGATTTTCAAGTACTTTCCTGCATTAATTTGCTTTTAAATGAGGAAAGACTGAGATTTTTTTAATTAATTAATTAATTAATTTCGATAATGAAACTGCTTTTAAGCTCCCAGTTTTTGTTCTGATGTTAATGGAGGAGGAGATTTGGAACCAGCAGAGCGTTGGCAGCTTTCACACATAATACACCTCAGCACTCAGCAGCCTCGCTCTGTAGCTTTACATGGTCTGCACTGGCAGAGTTGCTGTGGTTCCTAAACGCTTCCACTTTGCAGTCAGACAACTTTCTGTTGATTGTGAAATATTTAGGACGGCAAGAAATTTCATGGACTTGTTGAAACAGTGGCATCCTGTTACAGTACCACACTCAAATTCCCTGAGTTCTTTCGAAAGACCCTTTTTCCTTTTCTTTCCTTCTTTTTTTTTTTTTTAACAAATGCATGGCTAGGTGCTTGATTTATTACACCTGTCCCAGTGAGACTAAAAACTAAAGACAAAGATTAAGAGGTGTGGCCTAATACATTTGTCCATGTACTGTATACGATGTCACCAGACTCATTTAAAACTTTAAATGTATTACTTACTTTTTAGTATACTTCTATTTTCCATGAAATGTTTCTTAAAATACAAAAAAGAATGCTGTCTGTGGGGCTCAATGTTTTACTCAGCAATTAGCAAATGTAGTTTTTTAGTCTATATTCAGATTCTGCTGTCTAAATATCTTTTTTTCTTTTTTCTCTTTTTTTTTTCCCCCCCGCTGTCCTTTACTCGTTCCTCTCACCAGGTATCGCCTCTCTGATTCGTCTGTTGAGCTCAGCAGGTGAGGAAAGCCAGCCAGGCTTAGCTGTGCTGCTGTGTGAGATCCTGACTGCTGTCTTCCTCAGTCTGTTTGTTCACGGCATGACCACTCACTCCTGCAACGAGCTGTTTCGCATCATGGCACACCCACTCAACAGCAAGCTTTGGGTGACAGTGTTTGGAGGAGGCGCTCGAATCCCTGTCATCGAAAAACTCAGCAGTCCAACAAGGACGCCCCCACCAGGTGATTCATTTGGAGGATGTAGTTTCCTTTGTGACACTGGTGTGTTCTTCTGAAGGTGACCTTGTAACTATAAACCACTTTACTCCTGTTAAATTAATTGGACTGTTAGCGTAGTGATATCCACCAACTTATTTGTGTGGGTGTGGGTTTGCCTTAGTGCTTGCTACTGCTTGGTAGACCTGATATAAAGTTACTGTAAATATTTGGAAAAAATCTAGGCGCTTTATTTATTTATTATTATTTTTTTATTTTTTTTAATGAGCAAAAGGCACAATCAGAAGCATTTTAATGGCAGCTTGAAAGGGCGATTTAACACACTCTTAACTTTCTCTCAACACTCCAGCCTCACCAAGTGGCACAGACAGGAAGTCCAAACGATTCAGGCTTCTCTCATCACGTAGCGGATCCAAGGAAGAGTCTGGGATAGAGAGGGAGGGACCATTGAGTCCAAAGCACCATGTCCCTGTTGTGGAACAGGAAGCTCCCTCTATCTTTAAAGAACAGTTCGTCCCTCCAGAGCTCAGCATTTGGGATTACTTCATCGCAAAGGTAATCCAAATATTAGTAACAGTGGTTAAGAAGTAGTTTTAAAACATAAGCCTGCATATCTGCTCTCATTTCTGTTGGGATTTTGTTGCATCTTCAGCCTGTATAATGATAGAATGACTTTTTAATATAACTTCAATTTAACATCTTCTATAATACATTTAATTTTGTAAGTTGTCTCTTCTTTCCTTATACGGTTTTGTTGTTGATCTAAACAATTTTGTTTGTCTGTCTTCTGTTTTCTTGCATTCAAGCCTTCACTACCACCGTCAGAAAACAGAGTTGATTATGACTCCGAGGCGAGCCAGGGAAGCGAAGATGAAGACGACGACGACGACGATGAATATGATGATGTGTTTGATCCCAACTCACCGCAAAGGGAGCATTCAAACCACAATTCGTACAGGTATTGGCACAGCACTGAGTGCATATTTCTCCAGTCAGTGACTCATTTTTGAGCTGCCAAGATTTAACCTGAAGCTCTTTACAGCTGCTTGTCTTTTATTTATTTGTGCTGCCTCTAAATTTTTCTCCACTCTATCTGAATAAACCTAAATGTAATTTTTTAAAGACTCTATTTCGGTTCTAAACTGGTTTCTTCTCCTTTTAAGTTGGTGTTTGATGCGGCTGGCCATGGTTCAGCTGGTGTTGGCCAATCTCAAGTCTTTCTACCTTACGGCAGGATATGATTTGTTAGGTAAACACTAAAATATACGCCAGCCCCTCGGATGTACATCCAGGATGTAAAGAAGCACTGTCCTATTTCTTACTGCTTGTCTCAGCTAGTCTTATTGTCTTCTTTTTAACCACAGACCTGCCTGTGGCCTCTCCTTTGTGTCATGCTGTGCTGAAGACGCTGCAGCGGTGGGAGCAGGTGCTGCAGAAAAGGCTGGAGATCTTCGGGGGCCCCCCTTCCAAGTATATCTCCACCCACCTCCATGATGAAATTGCCACACCTGGCCCCGCCCTCCTCAGGCACAAAACCCTATTTGAAGCATCAAATACCCCTTTCAGGTATTGAATCAGATTTTTTTTTTTTTTTTTTTTTTTTACTTTTTTTGTCTTGTGGTTTGTTTATTTATTCATTTTTTTTCTCTTGTGTATCCACAGAGGTCCTCAGTCAATGCTTTGCATTTTCCCCATGTTTATTTCCACAAACCTGTTTATGTCAGTACTTCTTCATATATTTGTTATTTATTTTGGCATGTAAGTGAGGTGGCAGTGATTCAGTTTGTGGCCTGGGGTAAAGTTTTCATCTACAGCAAAGTAAACACATCAGCAAAAAAAAACAAAAAACAATATTCCCTGCTTGTGCATGCAGCTTAAGAGGAAAGTGCCCAACTGTCTCTGCATTGTTTACATTCAAATTCAGGCTATGACTCACAATGAACAGCAAGTACACCTCTGTGTACTGCTGATGTATACTGCTAATTAAAACACTGTCTTTAACAGCGTCCACATGAGTGGAGAAAATTCCGATTGGCAGTTCTAATAAATTCATTTGCAGAGTTCTTAGTGGACTCATGACTTACACAATTTGCATACTGATGGAGAAAATAAAGAAATACATCGGTTAATTTGGCTTGGGGAAAATGCTAAATGAAAATTTGTATTAAAGGTATTATTAATAATATTTAAAAGTGAAAGTAAAACAAAAGAAAGGAAACGGCTAACCTAATAATCCATAAATAAATAAATGTGGATAATTAATGGATCCAAGTCATCCTCCCTGCCACTTAGTGGACATCCAGCTGCAACAGTTTTGCTAACATCTGCTTCAGAACAGCAGACAGACAGAAGGATAAAGACATATTAATTACTGTCTGTTATTTACTTTTTTCCTGTTTAACTGGCTACTGTAAGATAGTAAAATCACAAAAATTGGGATTTTACTAACTCAAATATCTCTTATCTTTAATAAATTGTGGAGTAAATAGAAAAATATTCAGTAAATTCAAAAAATCAGTTTTTCTCACTTTTTTAGACCACCATTTTATCCATGTGCAGACTGACCCCGTTGGATACCACAGTAACATAGTCCATGGATTTACTGTTCTTTGAACAACATCATTCGTGATTTGTGATGTTAAATGCACATTACTGTTGACGATGTTCCTTTCAGGTCCAGCCACCACTCGGCGCTGCCAGTCAAACGTTTATGGCACTTTTTGGTGAAGCAGGAAGAAGTGCAGGAGACCTTTATCAGAAATATCTTCACCAAGAAACCGGGCACACATCAGGTATTTACATCATATCCCCCTGCTTCATGATTGCGTTGCTGGCACATTTTAATCATAGTCACTGAATAACACATTAACTATTTTGATATGATAACAAAATGCATCATTCCCAAGCTAAACTGCATTATTATTGCTTTTACATCCTTGTTATACTGTTTTTGTTTTGCATGCCAGCCTCTTTTTTTTTTCTTATTACTGCCTCCAGTTGCATTATTTTCATTCAAATAATTCCACCTTTTTTGATTAACAGCACAATAATTGAGTCTCTGTATGTGTTTGCATGGCTTGCCACTGGTGGTGGTTGCACTTGTGTGTGTGTGTCTGTGTGTCCACCCTGTGCTGCTTCCCCTGTCATTAAAGTCGGTTGAGGACCAGACTGACAATATGAAATGTTCAGGGATGGACGAGACAGGAAACAATCAGGTACTGTTTCTGATGAATTTTTGCTCATGATGTTGCAGTGGGATGGGTTGCTAAACAAACCTCAGTATCTGTTGCAATATTTAACCAACTGAAAAATCAAAAACTGAAGCTTTTGATTTTTTTTTGCTGAATGTGCATCAAGAACTACATTCAGCAAAAGCTTAAATGTAGTTCTTGATGCCTAAGATTGGTACATACGTCGACAGTGATGGATACTGAAAGACTGCGGGTGATCAAATGCCTTGCAGGTATAGCATGCTTGCAAGAAATGTAACATTCATGTCAGATGTTGTGTACATTTTTTACAAGTTTGACAAGTCGGCTTCAAAAAAATCCTCCCACATTTATTTGCTCTTTTTTTGTTTTGTTTTTAGGTTGGGTTTTTTGTTTGTTTGTTTTTAATTTTTTAATTTTTTTTAATTTTTATAAATAAGTGAAAATCACTGTTGCTTCAAGGCTGTTTAATTGGTCACAGAGTTTTATAGTTTATAAGGGACTTAAATATGAGTTTTACATATTGTCCCTATGACACAACTGCAAACGTAAAGCTTTGAAGCCTGCAGTACCTTGCCTTTTTGTTTTTCTTGTAGCATGTTTATTCAGACGTGCATAACAAAGTAGTATGTCTGAGTTGACAAGACCCCTCTTTATGCTTCAGTCACACTAAGGAAAAACGGTTGTTGGCGATCGGGTGCAGAGAACTTGCAGTCTCATTGCTTTTGAAATCGGTGTCAGTTTGCTCTGAGTTTGTGATAATACAGCAGTTGGAATAAATAGGTAAAGATCACAAGTCTCTTGATGTCACTTGCAAATTTTGTTATCTACAAAGAAATTGACATTAAACATTAAGTACTTACATTCAGAGTTCAGTCAAAACCTCATAGATTTGAAATTCAGAAACTTCTCTACAAATACACTCAACAAAAATATAAACGCAACACCTTTGTTACTGCTCCCATTCCCCATGGGATGGACGTAGAGACCTAAAATTCATTCCAGATACACAATATAACCATCCCTCCCAAACAGTGGTCACAAATCAGTCCAAATGTGTGGTAGTGGGCACATCTGCTATATTGAGATAATCCATCCCACCTCACAGGTGTGCCACATCAGGATGCTGATCTGACATCATGAGTAGTGCACAGGTGTACCTCAGACTGCCCACAACAAAAGGCCACCCTGGAATGTGCAGTTTTTTGCGCTATTGGGGGTCTGGGGACCCAGAACCGGTCAGTATCTGGTGTGACCACCATTTGCCTCATGCAGTGCAACACATCGTCGCATGGAGTCTATCAGATTGTCAATTGTGGCCTGTGGAATGTTGGTCCACTCCACTTCAATGGCTGTGCAAGGTTGTTGGATATTCGTGGGAACTGGTACACGCTGTCGTATACGCCGGTCAAGCACATCCCGAACATGCTCAATGGGTGACATGTCCGGTGAGTATGCTGGCCATGCAAGAACTGGGACATTCTCAGCTGCCATCTGCCCTGAACAATGTGAACCATGATTCATCCGTGAAGCGCACACCTCTCCAACGTGCCAGACGCCATCGAATGTGAGCATTTGCCCACACAAGTCTGTTACGGCGACGAGCTGGAGTCAGGTCAAGACCCCGATGAGGACGACGGGCATGCAGTTGAGCGTCCCTGAGACGGTTTCTGACAGTTTGTGCAGAAATTGTTTGGTTGTGCAAACCAATTGTTCCAGCAGCTGTCTGGGTGGCTGGTCTCAGACGATCTTGGAGGTGAACCTGCTGGATGTGGAGGTCCTGGGCTGGTGTGGTTACACGAGGTCTGCGGTTGTGAGGCCGGTTGGATGTGCTGCCATATTCTCTGAAACGCCTGTGGAGACGGCTTATGGTTGAGAAATGAACATTCAATGCACGGGCGACAGATCTGGTTGACATTCCTGCTGTCAGCATGCCAATTGCACGCTCCCTCATTGCTTGTGGCATCTGTGGCATTTTGCTGTGAGACAAAACTGCACATTCCAGGGTGGCCTTTTGTTGTGGGCAGTCTGAGGTACACCTGTGCACTACTCATGATGTCAGATCAGCATCCTGATGTGGCACACCTGTGAGGTGGGATGGATTATCTCAATATAGCAGATGTGCCCACTACCACACATTTGGACTGATTTGTGACCACTGTTTGGGAGGGATGGTTATATTGTGTATCTGGAATGAATTTTAGGTCTCTACGTCCATCCCATGGGGAATGGGAGCAGTAACAAAGGTGTTGCGTTTATATTTTTGTTGAGTGTACTTACAAGCTGTGCTTTTCATAGTATAACCAAAGTACAACCAGTAGAGTAGAAGTTGAGAGTCAAAAAGGCGTCATAAACAAGTTGTGCTCAACTGAGTCTGATTGACTACAATGTGTCTGCATTTAGAAGTTAAATGCCAGTTATTTGCATCCGATCCAGGTTGGACTGCAGTTGTTTGGATGTAATCTGTACAATCAAAATTTTTGCTCAGTGTTCGGGGGTTATACACTGAACCTGTGGCATCTGTTGCATTCATTTACCAACAGCAAAAACATTTAATGGTTTCTAGTCGCAGGGAGGTAGCTGTCCTACTTTTACTCTAGTGTGGCTGAGCCATTATACATGTGACTGTATGAAATGTAAATACCATATGAAACGAGACCATACTGTTTAATGCGGATGTGCACATTTTACGTCTTGAACCTGTCACGCATTATCTTAAATGCTAAAACTGTGATCAGGACCAAATTACAGTACATGTATTTTTAGTGCCATGTACCCTGAATGCTCTTGTCAAGAGTGAGATATTAATCTTGCATTTAGCTGTCTAAATATTCATGTGAATGTGAACCATCAATTTTAAATTGCACTGTAAACTGATGCTTCATAGAGGTTTTCTAATCTTCTTGCTCTCACCATGCAAGCTCCCATATTATAGCTACTCCATTTGGCTCAGTGTTAATTAACCCAGTCTCTCTGAGGACAAACTATGAAGCTGAATAGCTTCTGATTAATGGGCCCAACACTGTCGCAGTGAATCTGCATCCTACAGGGATTATGTGCTCGGCAAAAATGGCAAACCACCATATTTAGATTTCTGCAAGTCAAGTTATATTTTATTCCATCCGACAGAAAATGACATGGTCTTTTCCTCTCGAACAAATGCGGTGAAGACGTTAATTCAATCTCATGCTTAGAGGATGCTTGGCTTTGGCATCAAAGTGTAACATCTCTGTACAATATCCCACAGGACCACAGTGGTACAGTGTGTACTTGTGCTTATTGCTGAAGGGTTTTTGTTCTCATGCTGTCTAATGACAGTAGCCCAGTTATGCTGGCTGCTGTATTTAACAGTGTGGCCTGATGCACTGAACATGGCCTTTCCTAACCCTAAGGGCAAGACAAACGAATACATAAACATAAAATACACAAATTGCATAGCAGAGAAAACTGTGAGTACGCTTACCTAGATTTATGAGCATCATCTACAGCAAATAATTTGATAGTTCACTTGTCAACCCTTCTCTTGTCGGGTCATTGGTCCTGTAGCATGAAAGGAAACTGAAATTATGGTGGATATTTGTCTGCGGGAAATGTTTCAGTTGTAATGATTGAATCCGTGTGTATTTTCTGCTGTCTGCAGACTGAGTCAGATCAGGGCAGCCCTGGAGGAAAAGCACGCATCATCCACAAGGAATCTGACATCATCACAGCCTTTGCCATCAACAAGGTAACAATTTGCTGACACAGATGTCATCGAACAATACGAAGTACTATGAGAATAAAAGAATGCATTACTCAAGCATGCAGCCTGTATTGGTCAATTTAATTAAACATTTAATATAAGAAAATTGCCATTAAATTGATTTAGTAATCTCTCTCTTTAAGAGAGTGTTTGGAAGGATAACTAAATAAACACAAAGTTTCCTCAGTGCAAAAGTATTGGAATCATACTTTTATCTATTGGAAAACTGTAATACAAACAAAGTTAACACCTTAAATAAACTGTTAAGTTTATTCAGCTTGTTAAGTGTGAGGTAACCTTTTGTGGGAGTTAGACATTTAATGTGATATACACCCCCAGGATAAGAATCTCGCCTCCAGAAATCTTCCTTAAGAATATTTGTTTCTCTAATCAATATTTTCATGTGTGCAGGGGGTCAAACATTGTTGTCGGTTACGAGGAAGAACTCGCAGAAGATGCAGATACTTCTAACAGTAGTTTGTGCAGACCAAAGAAGGAGACTAATAGGAGGATTGGACTAATAGGCAATAAATATGTCAGTGTCGCATTTCTCAAGAGGCAAAAAAAATCAAACAAGTAGCTTTACCCCAATTGTGCATAGTGACAGATCGATCTTGTGTGGTAAAACAAAAGTACCACTTACCAAATTAAGGAATATGTATTGTGAATATGGGGCGGGGGAGCTCTTCCCTATTCCCTTTGATAAATAATGCATGATTATATGTAATTCTTACAGGACTTGCTTATTTCAAAGCACGATTTACTCTTTTCACATTTTCACATCCATATCGGATGCTTTGTTTACATGCGATGGATACCTTGTTTTTCTGTACTATTATAAAAAGATGGCAACTATTTGAGTCGATTCCCCAGTTGCAAATAGATGTGTGGCACATGAGTTGCATTCGTCGGTGCAAACTAAATCAGACTGACGTGTTCGCGCTCTCAGGGCTGATTGTGCAAGCCTTTTTATCTTCTGTGTTTTTGTTCATTTTGTTCAATGGTTCGGACCTGGTGTTAGTGAATTCTTCTCAATATTCATCTCTGTTCACATTAGTCTACGTTAGTCTGAGCTGTGTGTTTATCCAGAGTGCTGTATTAGTACTGGCTTCTTCTAAAAAGCAAAAATGGAGAAGGGTGGTTTTAGTGTTGGTGAATCTCTACATTTCAGATTTGGCACATGCATCCAATCCAATTTTATTTACATTGGGACTCATATTTCCCATACCCCAATCCTCTCTGCGCTCACTTCTCTCTCTGTGTTTCTCCCAGGCCAATCGTAACTGTTTAGTCATGGCCTCCACACATGACATTCAGGAGTTGGATGTGTCATCCATCTTGGCTACTCAGATCTTGACATGGATCGATGATGACGAGGCTGAAGCCAAAGGGTAAGACAGCAGTCTGCTTTATACATATATACAAACAGCCATGAGTTCATCCAGAGTGCCATCAACTGTTCAACCTCGTGCCAAAAGAGCAAAATGTAAACGTTGGATAAAGACACTTTAGATTGTGTACATGCATCTGCACTGCCTCTCTCTGTATAGCACAGAGAGCATCTGTTTTTATATACAGAATTCTAAATATTAGCTCACAAATCACATTAGGCGTTAAGGTACTTTGCAGGTTTGTTGTTGAAACCTCTGTGCATATCAGTCCAGCTGTTGCAGGACTCATTGTTAGCTAATGATGGCTCTTTATGACTGGTTTGAACCAGCCAGGCACCTCGTCTCATCATATACATCACTTCTTCTTCTTTCTTTTTTTTCCTCTAAGTGTGGGTGGTGACGACTTCCTGGTGGTCCATACACGCGATGATTTTGCCGCCCTCCACGGCACCACGCCATACACCCACAGTAACCCTGGCACTCCTATCAACGTACCGTGGCTAGGAGGCATGCAGACGGGCAGAGGTGCCGCCGTGGTAAGCTCCCAACCTGGATTTATACAATAAAACGGCCAAATCACAAGGAGTGCTGTATTTTTGTTGGGTTCTTTTGTTTGTTTTGTGTTTACATATAAATAACATAATTGTGACTTTTGTTGTATAATATTGGGCCGATTTCAAAAATGTGCTAGTGTTTTAAAAGTGTTACTTTTAACATTTGCATTTCACCAAAACCTGATAAAACAGTTGTGAAATTAAAGTTGGCTGAATGTTCACCGGATTATCTAAACAAATAGATTTTAGCAGATTTCTGTTGTCTTGATGTTTGGAAACGATCAGATGTAATATCAAGCACAGTTTTTCACAGTTTGGCTCCATGAGCTTTCATTCACTACGCAGTGATAATGGGTTTATAATACTCCCTGCTGCTTTTGTGTAATTAATTGATGTTGTCTGCACTTTTTGTACTCAAAGCAAAAATCCTCAAAGCATAGCTTAAATAAATAATTCATTTTTGTCTCTGTCTGTTTTGCCAAAAGCGTTGCGGCTGCTAACATTAGCTCCTCTCATTGGCTTACTGAGGAACTGAGATGGTGTTTTGAGATGTATGAGTCAAACGTTTCTGCTGTTTTTGTGGAAAACTGTGCTGATTTCTACCGAGCGGAGAAGGTTTGCTTTAGCAGGAGGGAGATAATTTGGTTCTTGTGGTGTCATTGAGTCAAGTAGATGCGACTCATGTTTGTTATTTCAGCTAGTTAACTTATTGCTCCTGATATGCAGACTGGACAGTAAGAGCCACTTTGCATCGTAAGTATTTTACCAACCAGTCAGTTTGTTCAGTGTCAGAGTGGAGTATATTTTGAGATGAATGATAAATGGAATCCTCGATAGAAAATACATTGCCATTAATTTCAGCCTCTCTCAGCCAACAGTCATGTTGCATATTTTCACTCTGATATACTGAGGCTCAGTAGGTTTTTCCTCCTATCATTATAATAGAACAGCCTTGTATTTATTCTTTAATTTCAAAGCAGGGTTTATTATTAGCTAATAAATTGACACACGGGAACTCTAATACTTGTATCAGTTTGGTATCAGATGATGAAATACAGTAAATACTAGGATGGTCTCTGTTGACTAATGTGAACTATGTCCTCAGTCTTTGCTTAAATGAAGGATGTAGTCAATGTGATGTCACCCAGTGGTTTTGGGCACCAGATCTGGCAACTTTTTCTTAGAGACAGAAGTGATTAGCTCTGTGTGAACGCTAGGGAATATTTAATTGTGTAAAAATATATACCAGATGAGGATGGTAAGATATGGCACTGCCCTGGTGTACAGTTATTCATTAACTCTCATATTACACATGCCAGAAGTTTCAAATAATGGGTTCACTGTATGAACATCAGTTTCTGCAAGCCAAAACTGAGCATGTAAATGGCTAAAGTTTATGAGGGGCAGCCAATCAGAAGAAACAGTGGTCTTAAGGGAGAGGAGTAAAAATGGAATGCACCATAAAACAGCTCAAAATCCTCCTTTATTTTATTATCTTTTTTAAAAAAAACTGGATTATTTCTGAGTGCAAGAACGAATATGGAGTTACAAATAAATTACCCCTGAAAGAGAGCGTCAAACAGGAGGGAAGCAAAGTGGCAAAAGTTTTTTCCGCTCAGGCTGATGGGCTATTGTCCTCACCCCCCTGGGCGTGCGGGCAATGTGGTCACCTAAGTTTGTGAATGTAGTAATTTGAAAACTAGGTAACGTAGGATTTTCAAAATAATACCATAGGTGTGTTGACTGGGAAGCTGAGGGTTGGCTAATGGCAGTTGGCCAACCCTCCAGTATTTGATGCCAATATTTTTAATTTATCCGTCAGCTGCATGAACAAAATATTGAATATCAATTAAAATGTCTAACCTACAGTATGTGAAGACATTAAGTTAGACTTAGTGTCTGCCTTTTGGACTATAACGTAGACAGAATTTACTTTAACGAGAAAATGATAGGTTGTCAGTGGATTCACTGGAAGCAGGAGTAAGCACCTTTCTTGCTTTTGATGATCATGATTAAAGGGGTCACGTTAAAGTTAATCATCAGAATCTACATCATGTTATTTCTGAATGAAGCACGTGTGAGGGAGCCATGTGAGAAGGGATTTAAAAATCATTCCTTCAAGTCATGTGACACCGTCAGGAAACGTGTATTTTGTGTAAAAGGGGCTTTAAAACAGCATAACACTGTTTCACTACATCTCTCTGCACTTCACCTGGTTTTAAAGATTTATTCTTTACCATGATGAAGCTCTGTTTTCTCACTGAATTTCTCCTCCTCCTCCTCTTCACTTTTCTTCTCCCAGTTGATCAAGAGAAATATCAACAATGTGCGAAGAATGACCTCCCATCCCACACTGCCGTACTGTAAGTACAACTCCGATGTCTGTCGGTAGATTAGAAAACTATTCGCCTATTAAAAGTGGTATTCGGACATCATATATCTGCTGTTGAAAAACAGCCTTCAGGGGGTGATTACATACAAAAAAAAGTTTCTCTTATGTTGATATTTGTAAACTGGCAGAGCTGTTTTCCATTAGTCCCAGTGCTGCTAAAGGCTGAGTGCGCTCACTTTGCTGCAAACTTGTATTTTCCAGTCAAACTGCAGACTGGTGATGCAGCTGAGGAGTGTTTGTCTGGGATGAAAACGGCTTTCAATCAATTTAACCTGGTCTTCACTTATGTAGTAGATGAATTTGGGAACAAAGAAGTGCCAAAACCCTCCTGTTGAGGTCTGAATGGTCACTGGGATGTATTGGAAGATGAGCTGTTATCACGTGCGGTTTTGTTTCTGTTCATCAGACCTGACAGGAGCTCAGGATGGTAGCGTGAGGATGTTTGAATGGGGTCACTCCCAGCAGATCATCTGCTTCCGAAGTCCAGGCAACTCCAGAGTCACCAGGATACGATTCAACCATCAAGGAAACAAGGTTACAAACTCTCACACCCCTCCTGCTCTGTGTACCAGGATAGTGAACACATTGGCCTGCTGACTACCGCCATACAGATGTCAGGCTATTCTTAGCTTTGCAACATGACTGCAGAGTGATGTGAGCCTGTCGCATTCGGAAACGTTTTCACACTTCCTCTGCCGTTCAGGCACGGACCACAGCGGGGAGGTTGGCTTCAGCACGCATTGTTCTTCAGCTCAGTGATTCAAACACTCTAAACTGAGGCACTCGCCTCAAGCTAATAATTTTCTCAGATGGTGCCTCTCTCGTGCCAGCGCTCTCTTACCTGCTTGATGCAGCCCAGAGCGCAAAATATGCTTTAAGAGGGCAAAAAGGAATGAGAGGATATAGAAAGCACTTTAGTTATGTAAGTGGTGCTTGGCCGTATGAGGCTGTTGACATGTTTTGGAGGACAAATTCACAGTGAGGGAGTGAGCACAAACATTTTTTAATATATATGTCAAATGCAATATAAGGGATCATTCTATCCTATTTACAGCAAAGTGTGATATCTGCTTTGTGCTTGTTTTCTGTAGTTTGGGATTGTGGATGCTGATGGAGCCTTGAGTCTCTGGCAGACCAACACAAGCGGGACTACACCGAAACCATATCTGGTGAGATGCTCGCAGCTCATTTAGCTGGTTTTTCTTCTATATCCCTCGAGTGTCCTCCTGTTTTTCTGTCACACTCCTTTTTGTTTATTCTTGTCCTGCTTTATAATTAACGTCACTGTCACTTCTCTGTTTCCCGCTACCAGACTCTGCAGTGCCACAACAAGACAGCTAATGACTTTCTCTTTGTGGGCTCTTCCTCCCTCATCGCCACTGCGGGTCTTTCAACAGACAACAGGTCCCACAGACTTTCCAGTCAATTTAATCCTATGCCACCTCTCATTAAACACTGAATCTGCTGTGCCTAATGATATGTTCTGTAATGAAAATGTTAGAAAATACTGTAATTTGGTTACTTTTGACTCTACAGGAATGTGTGTCTGTGGGACACACTAGTGACTCCTGCTAACAGCCTTGTGCAAGGTAAGATACTGCACCTAATTAGCCTATTTAGTAGTGTCTTTGGCATGGTTAATCACATGCTTCAATGGATTTTCTCCAGCTACTCCAGCTTTCTCCAACAGTCCAAAGACATGCATATAAGACTAATTGGTCTTTCTAAATTGGCAGTACTTGTGAATGTGAGCATGAGTGATTGCGTCTCTGTGTTAGCCCTGTGATGGACTGGTGGACTATTCAGTTTTCTCCCCCTATGACAGCAGGGAAAAGGACAAGATATTAAATTAATGGAGGATGCCTTGCAGGCTCCTTGGTTATGGTTCACAGATTCCTGGAGATTGCCAGTGTCCCCACATTCAGAGCCGCTGTTCTGTAATAAATACCTTTTGGTGTTGGAAAGAAAGTTTGAAAACAAATTAAATCAAATGGCGAAAAACATTTAAGAACTATGATTGACATTTTTCTCTTCTGTCTACCTCTCTCTGTCCTTAGCTTTCATCTGCCACGAGTCCGGTGCCACCGTGCTCTCCATGGCCCCCAGGCAGCAGCTGCTTATCACAGGCGGGAGGAAGGGCTGGATCAGCGTGCTGGAGCTTTCCCACAAGCACCAGCGGCAGAGCTTCCAGGCCCATGACTCGCCGGTCAAAGCACTAGCCGTCGATCCAACTGAGGATTGCTTTATCAGTGGATCAGCTGAGGGCAACATTAAGGTTTGTCAACTAGTCTTTTTGACATTTGATGTGTGATAAAATGTTTCTGAGTGGCATTTTTTTTTCAGGTGTACAGCACTTGTTAATTTGTTTGCAAGTGGGAAGCAGACAGTTTGCTGTGATATAAATGCTCTTCGAGTTTCTTCTCGAAGGTCTTTAGTTTTACATGAGCTTCGCTGGGTACAGTGATCCTAAAAATCTATATGAAGAGACTTGATCATTTCCTCTACCCTCGTAAATTCGTCACTTGCAGAACTGCCCTCCAGGGCGTTTGGCACCCAGACGTGTATGTCTCTGTTGCGTTTATCGGTGGAGACGGTGACCTCCAGCAAAGCAAAAGAAATCCATTGTCACTTGTGATTAACCACCTGCTCGGGACAGCTGTGTGACTGATGGAGACTAACATGTAAGGTGAAAGTGGGTTGACACTGGGAAAGGCAGAGGAGAAGGCAGTAGGAGGAGGATGTGAATGTCTGCAGCTAATATATTACCAGAGACAGCAGGTCTTTTTTATCTTTTTGACTTGGATATGCTGCTGCAGATCACACAGCTGTCACTCCAAGGATGAAGCCCCTGTGTCGCTCACATGTAGAATGGTGCAGTGCACATCTGCTTGAAATTCAAATGACTTTCACTCTGGATAATTGCTCAGAAAAAAAAAACCTTTCAAAGCTGTGCGTGAGGTTACTCATCTAAAGTCTTTAAAAGCTTATAAATGTGCAGCACAACAGTTTGCAGTTTGCAGTCAGTCAATATACAATTAAAGTGTTTGATGAGAGCTGGAACTTCAATAAATTAGATACCTTAATGAATCATGCAGCTCCCAGACTGAGAATAAGAGTCAAATGATCCAAGTTGTTCAGAGCCTATCGAGGTCTTCAGTGGAAACTCAGCCATGTATTTCTGTTTTTTCTGGTAAAGAGGCCACAATACATTCTGCTGCAGTAGCACCCAAACCTGACCGTATTACATTGATGTTGTTTTCAGTGAAGAAATAATTCTTAAATACAGGCTTAAAGGGGCAAAGTAAGAATGCATGAAACAATGAAATGTCAACAGCGAGTTGTAGCCATGACAGAATAAAAGGTACCAAATTAATCTCAAGTTTGAACTGGATACCACTAAGAGCACATTTAAGTTTAAACTACATTAGTGACTATAGCTACAAAGGGATGAGAGGAGGGGGGGGGAGACAAATGTCCAACATCACAATAATAATCATAACCGTGATGAGACCCTGGCACTGCAAAGATTATTAGGACGGTTTGCTGTGAACTTGCTTTTGAAATAGTAGTTTTGAAGGCTTGGACCAGGTCTGCAGCCACTTGCATACTTTGGAGCAACTTTCATGCATTAAGATGGCAATAAAACAGAAGCTGGCAATTACATACATTTTGAAACAGAAATTCAGAAAATCATCCGCAAACAGTGACCCAGTTGCTGCAGGATGGTTACTAACTGTAAGTCATAGGACATAGTTGCTTAGTAACCTTGCTTTTATACAGGAATATAAACAAGGATGCAATCAGTTGGCAACCAGTTGAGTTGAATCTCCTACTGCACATTGAGACACGTCGCAGACAAGTTGCGCTCACTGATTCACATGAATTTAAACATGCTGGAATTGTCATTTCTAAATTGGAACCTTCACCAGTTTGTCTGAGACTGATTCCAGTCTGAGTCAGAACATGATTGTTCGATGGTTGAGTGTGTTGCACACTCAACACACAAGTAACACAGTTACTTGTAGAAAGCAAAGAATTCAGCACAATCATCAAATTAAGAAGCAGTTTGTGACTTTTTCATCTTGGAGTTAGAGCATCGGAGAGAATTTATGGCAAAAGATATTTGGTTTGGGGGATTTTAATTAATTTTTTTATACTGGTCATGTTTTTTAATCAGAGAATGAGCTTCATCAGGTTCTTAGTAGGTTCAGTTCATTCAGGTTTGGATTGTTTATAGATGTTTTTATAGAGACGCATTCTCCCTTTGACCGAAACAAACTCCATTAAACTGTCCTGTTTCTGATTTTTCAAATCTTCCCTGCTTCCTCCAGGTTTGGAGCCTGACCACGCATAGCCTCCTTTACACCTTTCCCAACGAACACGCTCGCCAGTCGCTGTTCAGGAACCTCGGCACAGGTGTGATGCAGCTCGAAGTGGGACCAGCTAACTACATCTTCTCCTGCGGCGCCGACGGTACCATGAAGATGAGGATCCTCCCGAACCGCTTCAGCGTTACGAACAACAACCACGGCAACCTCAAGAATGATGTGAAATTCTTCATATAGACAGAAAAGTGTGGCATTAAAACAGTTTATGTGAGCAGAGGCACGATTTGTGAATTGCGTGTCATACGTGATTGGAAAAATGGCAACTGATTCATTTCTAGGATTTATAGACTTTCACAGAAGGGAGCGCTCGCCGGTTGATCGGGCGTGACCGTGCTGTATCACCTGTTGTGATCCACCTGAATCCAAATTTGACTTTAAAGCTAACCAAACACAGGAGCTTTTACAAGTGTTTTAAAATGTAGAGAAAGGCAAATGCAGGCTAATGTGCACGGGACACCTTCAGTCAGAATCAGCTGAAGGAGAGACAAAATAAGCAGCTGGAGACTCTGCACAAAACAGCCATCTCTGTCTCCACCGAACAACACACGGAGAGCACTTTTTGCACAGGAAGTGAAAGCTGTAGGAGCAGGTGTGAAGTCTAAACCTGCAGCATTGTTTCACTTATACAAGATACGTTTTAGTTTGTATTAGGAAATCAGTTGTGATGATGGCAAAAGCTCTTCTGGAAGCATTCAGGTGATCACTTTCAGAGCCCTTGGCACAAAGCGGACATTCAAAGCACATCATATCCAGTTCTGGTGCTCCAGATAAACCAGCTTGGTTGGAGTAGCAGAGGATCAGGACGCTTCACAGCCTCCTAGTGTTATGTTGCTGCTGTGTTTAGTTTTAGGCACCTTTCTGTAACCCAGCTGCAATTGAAATGAACGCAGGATTTATAACTATGGTACCAATAAACATGGTTCATGAATTTAAAGCAGCGGCTTAACATATTTGGGAGATTCTCTCATTCGTTTTCTGATACAGACCTTACGCGACAGTTTTAGACTACTCTCGTGTTTGTCCGCTTAAATATGAGCCTTCAGCGAGCTGCTGGGTGGCTTAGAACAAAAACCAGAAATGGGGAAACTGCTAATAACGGTCACAAAATCAGCCGATCAGCACACACTTTCCTGGGATCCACGCACTCATAGGTAATTAGCTCCGTCCGTTAAAGAAGAGTCTGGCATATTGACGCTTTTTACCTTCATACACACCATCTGAGAGCAGTACAAGTGCTCCTTGGCTGATTTTGTTACTGCTAGACGAAGCCAATAGTTTCCACATCAGGGCTGTCTTTATTTTTAACAGACAGACATGAAAGTGGTCGAACGCTGTCAGAAAGCAAGTGTTTTCCAAAATGTTGAGCTGCTCCTTAACCAGGCTAGCAGGATTTGGTACATTTAAACCACTCTCACGTGACGTGAGTAGCATTCATCATCCATGCTCTGCCGGGAAACCTCTGTTTTTTTGGTTTGTTTGTTTGTTTTTTACACACACCAACCATGCAAGCACACCGCCCTCACTCCCCAGCGTCTCCTCCCAGAAGCCACCACAAATACTGCTCAGGAACAGCATGAAGAACTTGGAAAAGAGCCCAGACACCCAGATTCCAATGTGATCTGCCACCAGAACAAGCTTCATCCTCGGGGGCCACCCCTCCACCCCAAACTCACAACCCTACAGGACCCGAAGGATCCGCTGCACCGACCCAAAACCACTCGCTCCATCCCTCAGCCGGTCAGAGCTGTTCATCTGAGCAGCTTTGGGAAACTGTTTCGGTCTTTTTGGATGGTTTAATGTTGTGGCTGATCGGTGTATGCGTGCCACCACCCAGTGGGCTGTCTGATTGTGCCAGATTTTTGTGTATTTGCACGTAAAAACTAAGCTAAATTATATGTAGTGTTATGAATATAAGGATAGAAGGCAGGCATGGTCTTAGGTGATGAGATGATGACAATACGTAATGAGATATTTGTTCATCTCGGCCTAGAACCAGAGGTATTCATTCAATATTAAGTGTCCTTAAATCTCTGAAGGCTACTTCTGCCAACCTGGCACAGTACTAGGACTGCTGGTTCTGCTCATGTTGTTTATTATTGATAATCGGTTGCACAAGGTAGCTTCAATTTAACACATTGATAGGGGCCGTCAGAACACCACCTCTGGGTGAGTTTTGTTTTTGGAAATGTTAAGCTTCCGATCATGTAGCAGGAAGCTTTGCTGTTGGCAATGGAAAGGGTTTTTTGAGGGGGAGGGGTTCAAATTTTATGGAGATTTAGTTTTGCTGTGGAAATGTTTTATTCCGGTTACCCTGCACCTCCCTTTCATCGACTCCTAGCTCTAATTTTTCACATGGACCATGATTGACAGATGTCTTTTGAATAATTTGCCTTTATTTTAATTTGATTAGATTTACTTCTTCTTTTGTCACACTTAATTATCAATTATCTTTTTAAAAATTCTTTAACTTCTTTTTATATCATCCAAATGCAGCTCATTGCCTTCAGTACACGTTTGGAAAATACAATCTAGGCTGTTGTATCACATGATGCGTCTTCCACTTGACTAAGGAAGAGGCTCTTACAAACTGTTAATCCAGTAAGCTAACTGCCCATAGAGCCTTGTTTTGCTGCTGTAGGGAAGCAAATAGAGATTAGCTTTGATTTCAGGGTGGATGAAGTATAGAAAGCCTTTTATATGAAGCAGGTTGATCACAGTTACATACTGCGTGTGTAAATATAAAGATCCATGAACTAGCTTCTGATAATACCTGCATAATCGCAACGATTAGTCGTAGATTAGCGGTAGGTAACGACGAAAGCCACTTTATGAAGAAAATCATTGTGTACAAACAGGTATATTTATGAAAATGTTCATATTTAGAATTCTACTGTTCAGGCAGCAGATGTAATCTTACTAATTTTTCTTTTCTCGTCATTGTTTCCTTTTGTTCTGGGTTTTTTTTGTTTTTCTGATGTGGACTATTTTTGTTTTTCACACCAATTAAAGTGTTTGGAGATTCCTTTGTACTCCTGCAGCAGAAGGACAATAAAATGAGTTTTATCAAAGCCAAACGATATCTGCTCGAACAGACACTGGAGAATAAATAATTGTTGTTGTTTTTTTAATCTAATACTTCTCATTATTCTTTCAAAGACTGGAAGATTTCAGATTCTCTTTATTAACGTTAAAATCGTAGATGAAGAAAAAACTCACTTGGCTTGATCACAAAGAAGCGGATCGTCATATCAAATATGCAAGCTTTAAAAACACTTGCATATTGAAAATGTGAATTTGATCAGATTATTCTAATTTTATAGTAGAGATATTGTATAAATCAGTGTATTATAAACAGGAAAATGTACTGATGTAATAAAAGGATTGTATAACACGAGCAGATGTGTTCTGTGATGTCAGAGCATTGCAATACACAATCATATCGGTATTCACTTAGTTACACCTGTTAATCTGCATATTGATCTAATCAGCCAATCGTACGGCATCGAGTCGATCCATTTAGGTACACAGACATGGCAACGATGACCAGCTGAAGTTCAAATTAAGCATCAGAATGGGGAAGAACGATGATTTAAGTCATTTTAAACGAGACGAAATACTTTAACTGTGATTTGGCGCTATATGAATGAAAGTGAATTTAATAAATAATGGTTAACTTTTTCACACCCATTTCCAGCTCCATATATATTCTTCCGCTTTGTTCGGTGAACCTCTCGGTTTATTTAAGCTATACGAGCTCCTTTACGTTTAAAACATTGACCTTTTGTCTGATCGGTACGGAAGAGGATTAGGGCCACTGGGGGGGGAAGTGGGCACGTCTTTTTTATTCTTCTTCTTTTCCTGAATTCATTTTTTTTTTCCAGTGGCCCTAATCCTCTTCCGTAAATCGGCCATCTCTTACAAACCAAAGATTTAACCCATTAAAGCCTGAAAATTCTTTTTTATTATTATTATTATTTTAAATGGTGAGTTTATTAAACCATCTGACAAATTTGTTAAAAAATAAATAAATTTAACTTCCATATTGACTTTTAATTTGCATCTGGCTTTTTTAATGTGTTTTGCAATTTATTTTGGTTTTTCAGAGGGGAAAAAGTCACACTGGTGATGTAGTGAAGTCTCAGAAACTGCATATATAAAATATGACACACTCGGCATAACTGCACATACACTGACCTCATATTAAACTATATATAAAACCACTGTAAGACTAACATATAAAGAGGAGTCCTTACTGTAGGCTGATTGTGGCAACCACTGCAACACCAGCTAAAAATACATTAAATTCAGTTTTTCCTTTTAAAGAGCTGCCGGTGGTGACTCTTTGGTTCGACTCTGAATCACTTCATTTCCTTTAAAAAGGGAGGGGAAAAAAGCACATCACCTTTGCTCTGATAAAGATTTGGTGGTAATTATAGCAATTACAACAAGGTCCACCTGCCAAGTTTTTGCCTCTGTGTAAAACCTCAATAGACCTGAAATGAACAATCAATGTGTGATTTTAACTGCAAAATTACATGTTTATTTTAGGTGGTACTTTTACAAAGAAGAGGAAGAATTACACAAAGGATTATGTTTTAACATTCTTCAGTTAGTGATTTTCCAAAGTCTTTGCCTTCTTGTTTGTGGATCTACATAATGAGAGTTTCAATATGAGCAGCTACAAAACAAATTCAGCTCAAAGAATTACCTTCTATCCTTTCATTTGTTAGAAAAGATGAAAGAAACAGGCCACACCTGGCTGCAATTTATTTTTGCTAAACCTCTTGAATTAAAGCTGAAAGTCTGCACTTCAATCACATCTTGATTGCTTCGTTTCAAATCCACTGCTGTGGTGCACAAAGGAAAAAAAAAATATTAAAATTCAGTTTAGATGCTGTAAATGCTTTAATAAAAGTTCTGTTACCGTTTCAGACAAAAATCAGTCTCAGCATGAAGTTTACGTCTATATTCACACTCATTCAATTTTTATAACTCCAGATGACTGTACAATAAAAACACAGGATAAATACTGTTTTAAAAAAGGATGTGAAGAAAATCTGTCATTCTGCAGGAACTATGGTATTTTTCTATACTTTAAAACCAGAGCGCTGTACATACGACAGGTCTTCCTCAGTGCCATGGTTGGCAGTTTGGCTAACATGCAAAGAAATGCAGCAGTGTCCCACATTTCCTGCCAGAAAAACTAACAAAACAGGACTGTGGCATAAAAAATGTTTGCTCCAGTGGTCAGTGAGTTCTTATTAACCTACAATAACTGACATTTTTGGACACAACATTGACATTTGGAGTGGCATTTCCAACAGCCTGACAATCTTATAGCTTTCCCCTGCGGGGCCCCTTAGCCATTGAGTATAGGTACATATATGAGGAGCGTGGGGGGGGTGTAGAGCGTTTATGTACTGCCGTTGCCAAAAATACAAAAAACAACAACAACAACAGAGTGTTGAGAGTGAATCAGAAAAGCTGCTGGAAGCGAAGAGAGCTGCAGATGCAGGAGGTCTCTCATTCACACTAAACTCAGTCAGTAGATACATTAAAGTAAAAAACAAGACATCTTTAGCCATTTAAGTGTTAAACGATGAGGTTTTATTCTCATTTAGTTCTTTTTAATAGAAGAGCAATCGTTTCATTAGACACATTTGAGCACAGTCTTTGTGAAGCAATTACATTTATGAAATGCTTTGGTTATTTTCTACATGATTCATTAGGCACAGGTTAGCAAGGACCGACTGTAGCCAGGTGTAAATAACCAGGTGCTCTGAATTACAGTTTCTCCTCATGATGGCTGAGAATAAAGACGTTTTATTTCAGACTCTTTGAAACTTGATTAGTGACACCTCAGAATTAATTCTCAGGGTCACTTTGTGTGTTTCCCTCGAGTGGAAAAGTATGTAAACACACACACACACACACACACACACACACACACACACACACACACACACACAGAAGGAGAAGGCGAGCTTGTAGGTTGGTCAGTTCTTGAAGTCATTTGATTGGCTGGCTGAGGAGCTCACAGCTTGGCGTAGTCCTTCAGGATAACCTCCAGCTTCTGACTCAGCATGATGTTCCCTCTAACCTTCAGCTTGCCAGAGAAGAAGGCCTAACAAAGAAAACAACAAAGAAACACTTGAGCATTTTTTTTTCTTCCCAAAGAGCCACAGTCTCTTCTGTTTAGGAGCCGGCTGGCTGTTAATCGTTTTCAAGAACAAAGAGAGAGCAAAATGGGCCAAGACGCCTGCAGCTAACACCAACAAGGTCTCGGACAAAAGGGAATCTTTGGCTACCGGTTCTCTGGCAGCAGAACAATCAAAGAATATTATATTATTCATATCCACAAGGTACGGAGCCAAGCGTGCAGCAGAGAAGCGCCTTCACTGGGAAAAACTGAACCACTGCCAACTTGTACCGCTTTCCACAGATAAGATTTAAAAAAAAAAAAAAAAAAAAATCAATCACATGATGGGGTTATGATGACCCTGCAATGACAGCGGTGTCCCTTTCAACCCCATCGACTAATCTTCCTCCAGCTGCTCCTTTTCATCATGAGGGAGAGTGGAAAAGCAGCACCCAGCCCGATGACACTCTTTGTTAAGAGCGTGCACATGCGCTCCTCAGATCAATATCAGGCGCTCCGGGAAGCATATAAATTCTTTACAGTAGCCACATCCCATCTGTCATCGCCAGTGACAGATGGGAAGTACTGCCGATTGATTAGAGCTTTCTGATCTGATAGATCATTGCATTCATTATTTTTTTAAAAATCTGACATGACGAGATCAGGGAGGTAGTCGTTACAGACTGAAGGGCTCCTCGAAGGCACTTTCCCTTTAATTACAATGTACTAGAAGTGATTTTAACATCCCAAAGAAGACGTGATTTAAAATATGAGGCTTTTTTTTAAAAACAAAACCACTTGGTCATAAAAGGATTTCTGCAGGTTTTTGTAAACTTTAACTAAAATATTTACCAGTGTGAGCACAGAAGCTTTAAAGAGCATGAAGCAGGTGAGTCACTGTGCAGAATTTTAAAAAAATAAATAAAAACAAGGTCATTCTTCACACAGCAACTAATTAACGTTGTTTTATTACGACTCAACAGTCACCTTCTGAGGGTTGAGCTTCCCCTGCACCACCTCCATGAAGTCTTCGTCCGACACAGTCATGGTCACATCCGCCTTTCCGCCGTAAGGCCCTTTGTGCAATGACCCGCTGCCGCTCTTCAGATCAATGGCTAAAGGAAAACGGCACAGAAGAAAAAAGCTAAATCAAAATCAAAGCTTCAAAATTGACCTGAACGGCTTATTTAACCCGTGACCTGTGTCTTAACCTTCGTTTCATGGGTGCGCGTGGGAGCCAATCATATGATTTTTTTTTTGAGAAAAGAAAGGAGGAGGAAGACAGTCGAGCACAAATTTACTACGGGACACTCCAGTGAGCAGCAGCACAATCAATTTTATGCTGACAGGAGGTTTGCGGCCTTGTAAATCCATCACAAAAATCACTCCCAACCCTCTCTGGGGAAATTTAAATGTGTGAACTCCGAACCACCCGAGCAACATGAGCAGCAGCCTTTGTCAGATATGTTTAGCAGACCAATTACAACACAATAAATCTGCCTGGAATACTTGAACCAACTTCCAAAAGTTGCATGTAAAAGGTTCAAATCTTTATTATTTCTTATTCTTTACTCATGTGCTCCCTTAAGAGTTGTCTAGCGCACCATCTCCCCCCATCTCCCCCCAGCCCTCTGCATGACCTTCTTCACTACATCCATTCATCTTCTGAGGTCTTCCTCTTTTCGTCCTCCCTGGCAGCTCCATATTTACTCCTCTGCACACATCCAAACCATCTCAGCCTTTCATCTCTTACTTTGTCTCTAGCTGTACCTCTGATGCACTCATTTCTAGTCTTCTCCATCCTGCTTACAAAAATGTTAACATCTGCAACTCCGCCTCCTGTCTTTCTGTCAGAGACACTGTGTCCAAACCATACATCATAGCAGGTCTCACTATCATCTTAGAAACCTTCCCTTTCACTCCTCCAGTCACAAATCACCCCTGATACTTGTCTCCACCCACTCCACTCTCATCTTCAGCCCTCTTCTGCACTGTCTGTTGCTTTGCAAGGTTGACCTCAGGTATTTAAACTCTCGCTGTTACACCTTTCCTTACAGACTTTTATTCCTCCACCTCTCCACGCCCTCTTCGATTTCCTTCCGTGTCTCACTGCAGATCACAGTGTAATCTGCAAAAATACTCCACGGGATGTTTGTAGTATTTATTTATTCCACATAAAAGTCAGGACCTTCTAAATATGATACAACCACCGCGCTGCATCAGACGACCTTTGGTGCAACAGATCCACTGGCAAAGCAATCAGACAGCCCCTAGAAAAGGAATGGTATTGCACAGCTGCATGGTGCCCGGCTGTGAGCACACACTTCATTTAAGGATCTGTGCTCGCCATTGTGCAACTGTCATGATGAAGGTCGTTTTGTAGAACACTGGAACTTGACACTATAGTACAATCCCATCCAGCTCTCCTCATGATCTCTCCTCCACTAGACAGAAAGCCTTGAGGCGGCACATGTAGATGTTGCTACCCTGGAGGAGCTGGACTACCTGTGCTACCTGATATTAAACTGACTCTATGTTATACTGATGATCAAATGTAGTTACCTGAACTAAAGTTATATTTTTATTCTCAAAGCATTCAGTAGACTTACTCCACTGTGCCGCTTTCTTCCCATCTTTCGTTATCTCCCAGCCGAACACAGCGTTCACCTTCTTGACCAGCTCTGAGCCCACGTCTTTGATACGACGGCCGATCTCTGCAAACACCAGCTCACTCTGAAGGCCACCTCCCTGCACGAATAAGTAGAAATGACATTAAAAGCTCATGTCCATTCTCATTTTCAGGATCCATTATCGTGATATGTCCCAAGTACAAATTCATTTTGTCCAAATTACCTACAAATACGAAAAAAGACATCAGGTGCTCTAGGACAGAGTTAGGTAAAATTGAATGGAGTATTTTCCGACTGATGTACCTGAGAGAGATTTTCTGGAGATGCTCCTGAGGCTCCGTGCAAATCCACATAGGCTCCTGCCAGCACGACTGCATCGGTCTCCTTCACCTGGATGAGAGAGACTGGAGCTGAAACTTCACTGTAGTGTAACATTTACCCATTCATCCCTAAAATTGTTCTGATTGTATCCAAGCCAAACTTAAAGACACTCACTTTGCACTGGATGTGAACTCTGTTGCCTTCCTTCCACATCTCAGTCTGCAGTGACTGACCCGGCATCACCGGCTTCACAAAGCGAACCTGAGGAGCAAAGGCGGGCGGTTAAGGAGAGCGAGGGTGGCGGATCTGCAGATACAGGTTTCTGAGATGGTAGCCATATTAACTCTTCACTTCTCACTCCTTTTTGCACACAAGCTTCCATCACAAAAAAAATATTTCCAAAGCATAAAAGGAATTTCACATCAAAAAGCTTAAAGGCCTTGTGACAGAAATCAGGAGATGAAACCATAAAACAGTGTCAACGGTATTGCAGAGATAAAAAAAAAAAAAAAAAAAAGGAAGTAAGCTTCAGTGACACATCATTACAGCAGAGCCGTGCTGTGATGGAAATAAGGTGGGAGCAATCTGACACAGAATTAGATTATAAAATGTTGCGTTAATGTGAATCAGTCCATTACTGAAGTGTGAGACGTCATGGGAATGAATAAGAGAATATTAAACTATTGTCACGCTGTCGGGTGCAACGGATGACGTTAACCTGGAAAGCAATTTGTCTAAAGAAGCTGACGCAGCTGCACAAGTGGCCAAAATTAAACGCTGTCTAACATCTCGGTAAAGTTTCCGACCATGAAGATGATACTTTATGGCAGAATATTAATTTTGCAGGTCTACTTTTGCATTTTTATTGAGGTTATTCTGTCTCTGGAATATTAAACTTCAATCTCAATCAAAGATGATCGAAATCAAATGATTTTTTCCTTCGTCTAAAGAAAGCCTCTCTGCGCACAGTCTGAATGACAGGTTCAGATGATATCTGTCAGTAATTGTCTGTTAGAGAAAACCATCTAGACAGAGGGTGGACCAGAGTAACGAACCACTCATCAGCTCTTTTCACCCTCAAAATCAAAGAGGAACCACTAACGTAAGACATTCTCTGAAATCACGAAAGTAGTCTTCGCATGAACTCGAAAGCCTCATTCGCAGGATCACACAGTTTAAAATCGCAGGTTACGCTCACCTTGATGGCCTTGAACCTGGAGGGGTCGTTGTCGGCGAACTGCTTGAGGACGTGTCTTGCAGCGAAGCCGAACGAACACAGGCCATGCAGGATGGGAGCTTTGAAGCCTGACCAGAGAGCACGTCGAGTACAGCATGTCACGTTTAAATAAGACCAAAATGCATTCAAAATACCAGACAAAGATTAAGTCCTAAGCAAAATTAAAAAAACAAAAACAAAAAAAAAAACCCAACATGTTAGACTCTAACCTCCCATAGCAGCAAAGCTGGGGTCTATATGAAGAGGGTTCCAGTCTCCACTCAGGCGATACAAGGCAGCCTGTGACCACAGGGGAAACAGAAATTGTTTAGATCTATATCTAATTCATAAACCCCTGAACTTCTCATGCACAGATCTTGGATGAAATTAAATTATCATGAAGGCAATGGAAGAGATACCTAAAATAGGAATATCTTTGAAGTAATACAGTCACAGCCCTTTAAAGTGCTTAAGGGATTTAGTTTTAAATTCCTCTTCTTTTTTTCCCCTGCATCACACAGTCAGCACACCCCCCCCCCTCCCCAAACACTTCTGCCTCTCTGAAAAACTTCACGTTTATTTCAGACCCACACGATATCACCCATATATTATAAATGCAGCTAATTTATTGTGCGGCAAAACCCACACAGACTCACTCACTTGGTCTCTTGTGGTTGAATCGATCACAACAGCATCTGGTGAGCGTTTAGGAGGAGGAACAGGAGGCTGGAAGCAGCACAAAACAAACACTTGACATGTGATAACATTTTTATTTATTTATTTATTCATTTTACATTTTCTTATACTGTCCCTTTAGTAAAACAGCTTGTATACAGAAAACTTACTTTGGCTTTCTCAGAGCTTCTCTTTCCTCCGAAGCCTCCAGCACCGACAACAAACACCGAAAACTGGTTGTAGCACACCAGCTCGTTGCCACTGTAGGTATTCACTGCAGGAAGCACAATTTCTTGCAGTTAATGACAAATATCAGAGCCAGAGAGAGCATTCATGTCCTTTTACTTAAGGGAAAGCAAATCCACAATGATCTTCTACTACTACTACACTTTATGTTAAAGCCCTACATGCAAAATCTTACTTCTGCAATGAATTGCACATAAAAAAATAAAATACAACCTTTTATTATTTCATAACTCAGTAGTTTCAGTCTTTTCCTCTGCATACAAACACACACACACACGCCTTAAGATTCTCCAAATCTATAAACTATATTGCATACCGTAGATACCTTACAATTAGAAATATTGTTCTTCTTAACTATTTTCGCAGTCTCTCACAGCAGAGAACCACTCCCAGCCCCTACTGTAAACGTACTGTGCTGGAAATAATTACATATAGGTCATATAATAGTATCACAAGGTGCTGCACATCCAAGAGCTGAATCTCCAGCTCCACCACATGCCTAAGAATGTGGAGGTCATGAAATTATTGACATGTTCAAGAAATCAGTTTTAGATGATGTGAGCTTTGCTGCATTATCCTGCTGGAAGCAGACATCAGGAGATGACGACACTCTGGTTATAAAAAGATGGACATGCTCAACAACAATCCTCAGGTAGGCCAAGTCGTTTAAATGTTGCCCAGTTGTTGCCAAGTGTGACAAGAAAACATCCCCACACCATTATACTACCACCAGCCTGAACTGATGATACACCCTAGATTGGATTCATGCTTTTATGTTGTTTACACCAAATTCTGATCCAACAGTCTGAATGTGGCTAAAGAAATCGACACTCAGACCAGGCAACCTTTTGCTGGTCAATTTTGGTGAACCTGTGCAAGCCTCAGATTCCTGCTCTTTGCCAGAGTGGCACTCAACACTCGAGTGTTGTGCATTCAGAGATGCTTTTCTGCATACCTCCGATTTTAACAAATGGTTCCTTGTGTTAACGTTTCTCTTCCATCAGCTTGAAGCGGTCTGGCCATTATCTGACATCAGCAAGACACTTTTGTCCAGATAACGGACACTCCCTGCATAGTTTCTCTTGTGAGATGTGTGAAAAAAACCCAGCAGATCAATAGATCTGAATGTTCAACTAACGTCCAGCAAAACAGTCCCAGAAGACTTTTTATGTTTTGAAGTGAGATGTCTTTGAGATTCAGAAAGCTAAACTCATCCTTGTGCAGTACACGATTTCTACGCAGTGAGAAACTTATTAAAACATTTAAACAAACATCCCTAGTGTGGCAAAGACACTGAACGATGGTGAATTCAACATACTTACACATATCATTACCTGTAATAATAAACAGACGGGGGTAAAAACAAACCAGCCAGACACAAGCCAGAGCAGGAGGAAGCGCACGAATAACCGCATGGAAGCCGAATGAAGAGGAACAATTAGCAGCTATCAGAAGGAATCAAATCCTCTTCATAGTCGACGCGCTGCCTGATTAATTTAATTAAGTCAATTCAAAACATAACAGGCACAGAGACAAACAAAGCTGTTTGTATGAGACATGACTGTGACAGGCCATCTTACTGAAATGACTTTATCCTAACAGAAGCTGACTGGTTTTGTGTGCATGAAGACGTTTCTGTGAAGACTCCAGGGAACCTTGTGTCCCATGCTATTTGTTTTAAGTTCGATTAATTATAAATCAGAGTTGCTCTAACATCCTCCATCTCTATGGACTTGTCCAACAAAAATAAGAGCCGCTCTCAGTCCCTTAT
The DNA here is from genome assembly GCF_057382095.1 of Aulonocara sp. 'chitande type north' Nkhata Bay. Classification (NCBI taxonomy): domain Eukaryota; kingdom Metazoa; phylum Chordata; class Actinopteri; order Cichliformes; family Cichlidae; genus Aulonocara; species Aulonocara sp. 'chitande type north' Nkhata Bay. The sequence continues at coordinate 28,047,603 of NC_141355.1, read as the reverse complement.
TTCAGTCCCTGCAGACACAGACTGTAAATTAACTCGTGTTAATTCAGCCTTAGAGGCGACTCTCAGGAAGAAACACATTAAAGTGGTAAAAACAAATGAATATGGAATAAATACTGTAAATGATATCACCTGCTTGGCCTATATGGCAAAAGAAAAAAAGAAACCTTACCATCCAGGAGGATGACGGCTCCAGATCCTTTATCCAACACGTCTGCTATCGTGGCCTCAGAGGTAAGTTTACCTGAAAATGTATTTTATTTATTTATTTATTTATTTATTTAATCCAAGCCCTGCAAACTATTACCTCTCTAGTTTTAAGTCAAAGTATCTGACATAAGGTCAATTAATACTTTGTAAACATACAAACTCTAAAAGCCTTGAGACAAATCTCTAAACCTCTCTGTAGCATGTGCTGGATCCTCAATTCTCCAATTACAGATTAGTCAGTCAGAAAGTTAATCTGCAGTAGGTTAATTACTAAAGTCAATTTTCAAGCCAAAACACCAAGACTCACAAGGGTGTGCTACTTCTCCTTGTCTTAAATAATGGATAACTAAATAGAGTTTTGGGTGTTACAACCAGAAAAAACACCATCTGGTTTCAAATAAGTATTTTTAATGATCACTTTGTACAAAGCAAGGACATGTCGGCTACTGTGAGAAACTCTGAGGCATTCATCTTTAAGAAAAACAAAAGCCGTTCTCTGTAATGGTAACGCATGAGGCAGAGCTGGGCTCCTCACAATCCTATTAGTCCTGTTATAGGACACGTGCAAAATGCATCAATGCTTTTGAGGTAACCTCGGTCATATCAGAGTTTAGATTTCTAGACTCATTATAAAAAAAAAAATGAGACTGAAAATACCCATCCATGTAAATACACCTAAACTTGTCCCTTGCTGTATGTAATGTGTTATCCACTGCAGTGTGATTTAGGCTAAAGTGACACAAAAAGGCTCTAAAAGTGCTTTTAATAAGCAGAAATGTTTAAACGCTAAAAGAAATAAATGTTTGGAGTCGATATTCAATTCTAAATCACAACAACGCCGGCTGCTCCCTCATTTTTCACAGTGGCTGGATCCACATGTTTGATTTGGCACCGATTTTATGCTGGATGCTGATGCAACACTCCTATTTATCAGGCTTGAGACTGGCAGTGGGAGTACACTAGCTTCTGAGCCCCCAAGGCTGGCTGTGTTTCCTCCCAGTCTAAAACCAGGGATCTTGCTTGTGAAAAGCAAATGTGTCAACCAGTACACCATGGAGCCACAAGGAAGCGCTATATAAAATACTTTAGTTATAATCTCAGTAAGTTAATTTTTCCAGTCTTTTATGGGTTCAGTGGGCAGATTGACACGTTTTGTTTTCACGTTTCATGAAGTTTTTAACCAAACTTTGTAGATTCCATGTCTGGACAACCTTGAGCTTTGCTTGTGCGTTTTACATCAAACAAACATTTGCAGGCATGGCCAAAATAACTGAATCTAATAATATCTTGTAATGAGACTGTAACAACTGTAAAAGCTACAGAATGCACACATCTGGCCTACGGCAAAATGCCTCACATGATCAGAAATGCCAAGTTGTAAAAAAACAAAAACCGTACACAACTTTCACGCTCTGTCTCTTATGCGCTTTCAGCTACAAACATGCTCCCAACCCTCGGCAGGTCAAAGCTCCACGCCGCTGCCAGCTTCGAGAGCTGCAAGCCAGCTGCAAGGACAGAGAGCCCGCCATCGCAGCTGTGAGCAAGTCCTGCAAGAAGGCAGCAGCTGCAGCTGCCAGAGTCAGCAGCTGTAAACAAGCTGCTTCATCTCCCAGAATTTCTCCAGCAATTAAAAAAAAAACAATTCTTTCTGCAGAATTATCAGAGGGAAAATACCTGAAGTTGGCAGAGGTTTGTAAAGCTCCAAGTACTGCTCCCCATGCAACACCTAGAAAACAAACAAACAAAAAGAAAAACGAATATATCAGTTGCGACATATAATTATAAGAGGCATAAAGCCTCAGTTACTGTTTTAAGCAAGACTTTGTAAAGTGTTATAACAGGGTGCTTTTTTCCCCGCTCTTTAATGCCAGCTTGTGCTTCCTCGTATTTCCTCTCCTCCCAATACTCAGAAACTGTCACTGCCCCGCCCCCTCTCTCTACCATGATCTTTTAAATCCATGAACTTGCCTTGAGGAAACTAGAGAGGAAGCTTCTGGAGGAACTAAGAGCTTTTATAATCAAGTGGCGTGATGCATAAACTCCTCACCTCCGTGTGACAGTTGATTCTTACGGCGCTTACTTTGTAGTGTTTGTGCATATGGATCAACAGATAATAAAACAGAACACAGTCAGACGGCGAGATGCAAACAATGTGCCATCACCCCGGGTGTGAAAACACATTTGAATATATGGGATAACTTAACGCTAATGTGTTGAAGCGTCTCACAAAGTTTGTTTTTAAAACATACACACGTTTGTCGACAGCTATGTGGTGCGTTATTGTGCAAACAATGCAAAGAAAGAACAAACGCCAGTGATTGGTGCTGCTAATAGGACGAAGATGATAAATCATCAGCTCCATTAACAAAGTTAGGAATCTAAATATATAAAAGGCCAGGTGATTAAGCTGTTTGGCGCATCACAGCTAACTGACATCGCTTAAGACTGATGTTGGGGTGTTAAGCATTTCTCATTCGGCAGCTCCGGCTTATCCATCCTTGTATCGCTCCCTCACGCTCTTGCTGCAAAGATGCGACAAAGAGATGCAAGCGTAACCGCCGATGGGATGCATTAGCATAATTAAAAGCATCCCGTACGATATGAACATGTACGTACAACAACAACAAAAGTCAAACTCAGCTGCACACAAGGACAAATACAGACACAGCAGACATCAACATGCACGTTTTCTAACCTGGGTAAAATCTATGTTGAGTCCAGGGACTGAGCTCAGACCACCATCCATCATAGCTGCCTGGGAGGGAATGACCCCGAAGGTGGGGAGGCAGCTGAAGTCCGGATGGCCTTCATACAGGAACCTACATTAAAATGCAAGTGTTAGTGCTCAGTGAAACAGCATACCTCTGTAGGAATAGGTTGCTGACAGATAAAAATAACAGCACAGATGGCTGCACAGGCGTTTCAGCGTGGATGGAATCCAGCGCATTCTTCCCCCTCCATGCAGGTCAAGGTAACAGTAATGATTGAAGCCATGATTAGCATTATTTTCTGTCCAGTTTCATGTAATTTGCCTTTTTACAACTACTGAGGAAACTACAGTCAATAACACAAACACATGCAGAATCACACCTCAGATGGTCTGGGTCCTTGGTGGACATGCCGACACCCAGCGCATACAGGATACACTGGGTGTGGTTGAAGCTGAAAGTGGTTGGAGGAAGTTTTTGTCCCACTGCTTTAGTCTGAGAAGAGAAAGAAGAGAAAACAGAAAGGGGATTAAAACAAAAAAAGGTGTAATTTAAAGAAAGAAAACAAGTTGCATCACAAAAATCACACCATAATGGTTTAGCCTCACAGCTACTCGGTAAGAAGGATCAAGCAAACATTTAGAGTGAATGCGTCAGTGTCAGTACACCATGTAATGGAACTACAGACACACATGTATTTTTTAGGACGCTGAAATGAACACGATCATTTAAGAAAACACTGAGGAGCAGATGAAATGCCGGCTTATGAGAAGATCTGTTGCTTCGCTTCAGGTGCCGGTGATAAATCTTTAAATGCACCCCTCCCTCTTTCAAAAATTTATTCAATCTGACAACAATTAGGCTGCAGACATCCAGTGTAAACAAGTGAGTGCATATCTTCCAAAGTTAGAAGGAAATTTGTTAGAAAGACTTTTTTTTGTTATCACCCTCGGCTGTTGTTAAGCAGTGAGTCGCTGTCTAGAGTAACACAAAGAAATTTTGCAGTTAATCGTTACTGTGGATCGTTTCCTCTTCGCTCATCTGACTCTGACTTGATTAGATTTAATCACCCATCACATTACAAGCGCATTAAAGAGTTTATCATCAGGTCTGAAAAAGAGGTGTCCACACCAAAGCCTGACTGCTGTCTTAAAAGATTTTGCTGAACTTATTCTTTAATATACAAGAACCACGTAGAAAACAAAAAAGTATGCATAAATGCTAATAAAATATTACAAAAGGAGACCGCATCAGAAGATATAAAAAGATTCTCCCCAGATGATCACATATTTGATTTGGCTGTGATCTGTGAGGGAGGTAGTTTGAGGACTCGTGGGACCTCAGAGTTGAAAGGAATCAGCAGTTCAGAAATGTACTCCTGTGTCGCACCAGGCAGAGCTTTGTGAGCGATCAGCACAATCAGTCCAAAACAATCCTGGTCTTGAACGGTGGCCAGCGCAGGGAGGCCAGAAATTGAGCCATGTTAAATTTGTGCTTGCACTTCTCTTAACGAGCAGCCGGAAAATGAACCGAAACTCCTGAACACGCCATCGCAGTAATCGCAGTCACAAATGTCTTTTAAAGGCCTCAGCGGTATTGTAAATATTTTAAAGCCCTCGTTAATTCCTGGGTGAGGTTGGTAGGAGGTTGTTACTGGTAGAAGTTTTATGAATATAGCATATCTGAATAATTTTCTCCGGCCTGACTGAAACTCATCATGAAACCACCAAAAGAAGAAATATCTTTTGAAAGGATGGTGCAAAAAATAAATAATTTTTTCAGAATTTTAAGGCCTTGATAAAAATGCCATTTCTCAATCCTAGAAACTGAGGTCTGATTAAATAAATATTTTATTTGTCAGCATAATATTGTCAAATTTAAATATGCTTGAGTGCATCCTATAAACTCAAAACTGCTTAAAAATGTATTTTTAACTGAAGGATAAAACATATTCCAGGAAAAGCATGAAGGTCCTCGGGGTTCTCAGAAGCAGCTTTCTGTGTAATATGAATGTTGTTTATCATTGTACTGAAGCACTAGTACGCGACACGTAAGAGCACCAACTGTATTAAGTGTCTGACTCAAACAGAGCAGGAAAGGGGGTGAAACGGTCCCGCCGACTCCTTCATGTTAGCAAGTATTATTAAGACATACAAGAAATCCAGTTAAAGCGCACTATAAATATACATCTCTGGCAACATTACAGTCACAGCAGTACTGCAGTTACTCATTTGTCATGTTTACAGCCACTGTGCTGTAAATAAGACAGCTATTGTTCGAAACAATATTGCTTGGCAGAATGGTGCGATTCACACTCTGCATAATATCACCTCTCAGCTGATCGAAAGACATCATAAAACCTGGCCTCTGGAGAGCAGTTTTTAATTAAAACTGCATTTAAATGCAGATGTGGGGAATTGTGTGTTTTCAGACCAATTCCAGCTTCCCAGTACTTGGGAATATTATTAGTGCCTGCTCTCCTGCATGCACACGGCGAGATTAAAGCTGCAGTTGAGGAGCGGGGATAAAAAGCAGTAGTGGCTTGTGTAGGAGTAAGTCAAGTTAGTCAGTTACTTGAGTGAGATGATATGGGAGAGGGGGGAAAAAAAAAAAAAAAAAAAAAAAAAGGTTTAAAGCAAAAGGATAGCTTTGTTATCCGGTCTATCTTCACTCATTTACTGTCTGCTCCACACTGCAGATCTATGTTTTTGTTTCTCTTCTTTCCATCTATTATTCAGTGTACAAATATGTAACTTCAAATTAAGCTTGCTATATTAATTATTGCTTTTCCAATGAAGAGTCAGACTGGTGATAAAATTTTAATTGTTACTCAGTTGATCAAAACACATGATACACAGTACTCTGTTAATTCTGTTTGATAAATCCATAACAACTGTTTCACCTCCACCTGAAACTGATGCACATTTTAAGTCATGATTGAGATTTTTGCATTTGTCCTATTGTTTTTTCAGATATTTTTGTTAGTCATGCAAAACCATGTTGCTAAATATATCAATATAACACTAAAGTTACACGAATAATAAAGCGCACTTTATGGGCATTTTTATAATACTTGTACTCCTTATATTAAAACTATTGTTGCCAATTTCTGATAAAGTACACCAACCTAAAACTAAAGGAGTACTTGCAGTTGCTTCATTATTCCCCAAGCAGTTATCAGCAGATGGATCCACATATTTGGGTTGGCACAGACTTTTCACTCTTCCTGGCACAATCCTCACATTTATCCCAGATTGGGACCGGCACTAGGAGTTCACTACCTTGTGACAGTTTTTTTTTCCTTCCCTACACTTAGCTTTTTATGTATTAAAGGAGAAGGAGGATAATGTGATCATCCCAGGCACACAACTGCTGTTGTCTCAAGACGAGAGGATTTAAAACAAGAGTATGAATGTAACTAAGACTGAATGGCAGCCATGAAATATGAATATATGAAATACCTTGATATCCACCTTGCATGTGGAGAGAGGTCAATACAATACCAAGAAAGTCACATGTGTGTCTTGGGTGACACATGCACCCAGCAATCATCAAAATTCCTACAATAACTCTGGCGGTCAACCAGAATTCATATACCCTTAGTTACAGTTTTAACTCTTGTTTCATTCCATTGTTCCTGACTGCAAGAGACGGCATGAAATACCCGGATGACCCATACCCACAAAGTCAGAGGGGATCTCCACTCACCACAAGCTCAGACTGCAGGGAAAAGGGGTGGGGGGTGGGGGGTAGCCATATTACCCCTGTAGAAGCAGGCAAAGAAGGAAGCCCAACCAACAGCGGCACAGAATTTGGAAACCTCAAAGTCTTTAAGCTCCTGAAGTGGTATCAACAACCGAGTGTGAAAGGAGTTCCCTTCCTGTGCCCATAACGGACAAAGAATGCATCCGTTATAGAACTCAGCATTCGTGCCAATCTACAGTCTTACAGCCTGAAAAGGGCAAAGTTGACATTATAACACAGGTCCTCTGCCCCCTCTCTGAGTGCCAAAGGCAGACAAAATAATAGGTATGACAGGTGGACAGCATTCTGGAAAGAAAAGAAGTGATGAGCAACAAAGCAATCCCACGCCCATTAGGATGACAACACAAACAGTCCATGGCAGCAGACAGGACATGAAGTTCAGTTACATGCTTTGTTGATGCAACAGTGAGAAGAAAGGCAGTCTTACCAGATAACCATCTCTGGTAACTCCCCTTGAGGGGTTCAAAGGATGGAGAAGACGAAGCTTCCAGAACAATTGTGTTTTCCATGAAGGAAGTGACAGCATGTTGTGGCCAAAGGCAAAGAGCACCATTCAGAAAATGACCCACCAGAGGATGACACCCAACATAACAATTATCCACCACAACATGATGGGCTGAGACAGGCGCGACATACACTTGGATAGTTAAGACTGAGAGCCGGTGGTTCAGTAACATTTGGAAATACAAGCTTAGAGCACTGCTAAGGGACCACATGTTGATCTTTACATCAGCTGGAAATGAGCTTTCACCTATTGGTAATACAATACCCTAACTGATGATGCCCAATTATTTAATATGGTCTGGGCCCGGGTTTCCTCACAAGAACTCAAAGGTTTGCCCAGCCCTTGAGTGACCATACATATAGATGAAGGGGATCTGAGTGTGGAAGAAAAAACACACCCCTGCAGCCGAGATAGGACATCAAAACTCAGTGGGATCACTGGGAACCAAACCCTCCCTGGTCAGTATGTATCCCTCTATCCTGTGAAGCGCATGAGCAAAGGAAGCAAGAGAAGACATACAGCAGGCAATCTGGCCAGGGGTGTGCCAGTGTGTGCTCTGGTAGCCTAGTTGGTTTTAAGGGAGAGAAGAACAGTAGATTGCTTTGGAAATGTTGAGACACCAAACAGGTCGACTGTCACACCGCCATATATCCTTTCACTGGGACAGGGCTTCTAGCAGCACGCCTGCAGCCTCATTGTGCACGCCTGTTAAAAAGCCAGATACCTCATCAGGTTGCTTGCACCACTTAGCTCACATATGTAATTTTGACAGCATTACGTCTTCATCCCTGTGCATGTGTGCGATGGATATCCAGTTATTTCATACAGTCTCTTGCAGTCAGATAGAATGAAACAGATCAGGGCTGCACTATGGCCTAATATAAGATAACTAAAGACTATTGAGTTTTGAATAAGGCCAACCTACTTTAGTAAAAAGTGCAAGAACAAAAATATATGGCTCACACAATAAACATAATAAATACATTTCAATATAATAGAGTTCTATTTCTGTCTGCTTTATGGAAGCGTTAGAAAGATTAACCTTGAAACCTGGAGTTTGAATTGCATTATGAAAAAAAAGGTGCTTTCTTTTCTTTTTCACCCCATTTAGAAAACAACATAGAAACACGTCTCTGTATGAACCAAGATATTTCAATGACACTACCATAATTACTACTGTCGAATGAACATGGCACTAAACTAGAATAAAAACCTCTATATTTTAACCTTGCTATGCCTCTGGTATATTGCTTTGCCTACATAAATGTTACAACAAATAATATTTTGGGCTATCAGACCTGTATACAGATTGAGCTCCATGGCATGCCAGCAATACAGAAGCAGCACAGCTGATAACTTAAGCAGTGTGTGTACCTCTTAGCATGACAAGGACAAAGGCACAAATGCAACTAGCAGAGCATGTTTGGGCAGAACTACACACAGACACACACAAACGTCAGCCGAGGACACGGTTGTGATGTTTGTCTTGAGGCTACAGTGTGACTCTGTTCCAAATCTCCTAACCAGGGAGCCACAAAAGCTCAGAGAGCCACAGCAGAGAGGACAGTGATACACAAGAGTGAGTATACCTCATTTCACATTTAGGCACTGAATCATGATATTATTGAACCTGGCTAGTAAGTGCTGTTAATGACTCACAGGATTTAAAAGAACAGTTTGCAAAAAAAAGGTAATTTTGAGAAGGCAAATCAATAAAACACCAAGAAACAAAATGTGCAACCATAAGACACAGCAGAAGAAAAAATTATTTAGCCAAGGCAGCTAGTAATACTGACATTATCTTTGACTTGTACAATTTATTGTCGTTAGAGCCTACAACTGGGTGAAAGTATGGATATACACTAGACAGGCCTGTTGCAGGCCTATTTATCTTATTTCATACTTGTGCATGAAAGTTTTGTTGCTGTTGTTTAACATAGTTTTGAAATCTTGTTTTTTATAAAACATTTTATGTGTAAAATGAGAAAAAAATCAAACAAAATCTGATTCTAAAATATACAAACATTCCACAAGTGCTCATATTTCTTTATTGTTTTTAGACATTTGATTCCATTATACAAATGTTTCACTGTCAGCTTTTTTTTTTTTTTTTTAATTTCTACATGAATCCATTGTGGCCATTTACTGAAAACCCCAAATATTGTCCAGAAATGTATAGGCATGCATTTGGTGTACACTGTAACCACTGAACCATTAAAACACCCTCACTGTGCATCATCTAGCACCTAATATTACAATTAGGAATTCCACTATTCCATGAATAGTGGAATTGTAAAGCACTTTGAGGGTTTCGAAAAGCGCTATATAAATGCAATCCATTATTATTATTAATAATATTCTTAAGCAATGCATTACCTAACCAATGCACAACGGCAACACAATTCAAAATAAGTTTATAAATATTTGTGCAAAAAGAGAATTCGGTTTGAGTAGCATTTTGGACATCTGTTGGTCAGTTTAACTACTGCATACTACACGCAGCTCAATGCAAGCTCAATTTGGCCATTTGTGTGGAGAACCATGTTGGGATGCAGCACTACTTGCAGCTTGGTGTTTTTTTTAGGAACTCAGCCATGTTTGAGCTGTAACAAGTTCCCTTTTCTGAGCTTCAGTAACAGGAAACACAGTAAAGTAAAGGAGAACATATCCAGGGATTCATCGCTGCTCTGTGGTGCTCCAACAGCTTAGGAACTTTACATTTTAAAAGCTAGTTTGAGCAGGCTCTTGTCTGGTACCATCCAATATTTACAGGTGACATCCAAGTACACATGCATGTCGTAGAAGCAGTTTCTGAGTGGTTTATTATTGTTCCCAACTAAATTTAATGTGTTGACATTAGAAAGTCATGATTTGCCATATTTGAAACACTGTTTAGAGCTGCATGTGTCATTATGACCCAGCTATATCAGAGAGTAGAACAGTCTCAGTAGGAAGAATGATAGAAATTAAATGAAGAAGACAAAACAGATGACTGAGTAACACCGATGGCAATAAGGTTAAGAACTGCAGAAGCCAGGAAACAGTGGAAGACTTTAAAAAACATCTTGTATGTCTGTTTTTTTACATCATAAAAAGGAAAGCATGAATGGATATGGGTTTCTTTATTCATGTTTCCTAAATGCATCCCAGATGAATTAGATAATAAAGTCCTGATGTTTTTTAATTAACCCTCTCAGGCTCAAATTAAACTTTTTGTTGCTAATGCACAGCCAAGTCCTGCAGTGGTACTTCTGAGTAAAAAAAAAAAAAAAAACTCATAAAATATGTATGTGGGGTAATCAGGTTGTTAGTTTTTAACTGTTGCAAATTGACAACGCCTGCCTTGAGAGGGTTAAAAGCTATGTCTACAGTTATCTAAACTGTTCCATATATATCTCCTGCCAGCTAGCTCAAATGCTATAATGCTACTCTGTACCTGAAGATGCAACTGTTCCACACCCTGATCCCTTTCAGGCATTGATACCATGTCGTGGACAAATTGCTACTATAAGAGTATGAAAGTCTTTCGATTTATAGTCAGATGCTAGGATAGATGCCCTAGATGCTAGGGCAAAGCCTTCAAAACATCAATCCACAAATCAGTTAGACCTGTCACAGTAGCTACTTCCACTTTTACTAACATACACTGGCTCTGTATTAAACACATGCAGTGATCCCCTCCAGACAAAGCCATGCATTTTGCAAACCATTTAATAAACAGCTGCTCTGAGTTTTTGTTTACATCTGACTGATATCTCACATCCACCTTTGATGTTTCTCATGTTCCACATTTCATATAAAGCACAGCAGCCAAGAGACAGCAGTTAGGACTCTTGTAAATACAGATTTTAAAACTAAACTTTATGATTTAGTTTTATATCAACATTGAACTAAAGAAGAAAAAAAAAAAAAAGCAAGAAAACACATTAACAGATTATTTTACTTACAGGATCAATCCCTGATCCCAAGCCTGCAGAGGCTGCAGCTGCTGCTGGATTCACACCAACATCACCCTGCGATTCCACTTGAGACAGCACACTCACCATTGACTGCAGAGACTCTAAATAAATGTGAGAGCGATACATGCTGTTAGCCAACCAAGATAATCATGTTACTTCTCAGCAAGATGAATTTATTCCTCAGCAATAGTCAAAGAGTTTTGTTTTCATTTGGAAATAAACACAGCATGGGTGAAGTGTTGAAACTGGCTCTCTTATACGAGTAGAAATCAACAATTGCTACAGAAGAGGAAACTGCCCGTCTTAAAGGAAAACCAATGACATTTGTAAAACAACTGTGTGAGGTTTGTTTTATCTATGCGAACAATAACTTACACAGATTGTTTTTATTGTGCCACTAATTTAGATGCTGCACTTAGCTTAATATATTGTAAAGGCATGACAATAATAATTCGTCTTCTCGTGTAGCTCTTGGTAATATAACGAATAAGCATCAACATAATCATCTGCTAAATGTCAAATGTTTCATTAAGCATATTGTGTAGAGTGGGGTGTGGTTTTTACAACTCGGCTAATGAAGGAGAGTAGTTCAGGGAGCCGTTTTATATAGCAGCATGCTGGGACCTGGACACACACACACACACACACACACACACACACACACACACACACACACACACCAAGCTGTGCAGCAAGTCTAAGAAGTATCTTGAGTGTGTTTCACCATGCCGGGCAGTCTCCAGCCGAGTATACAGTTTGCATGCATGTGTGTTGCAAACAGAAGAAAGACTGGTGCCTCCCCAATTCCTTCTGCACTGCTTGTTTTTTCCCCTCCCCATCATGCTGGATTTGACCAAATACTCCTCATCTAGGTACTGCATGCCATTTCACATGTATTACATATTAGAATTTGCTCCACATAAATTATATATAGTTTGTGTATACAGCCAAATATAATTATGTTTTTTAAACCAAATAGTGAAACTTGAATAGATGCAATTTGTTTATAACTAATTCAATATAATACAAACCATTAACAGAAAAAACCAATCTGTATTGCAGAAACTAAACGGTTGAACTGTAATCAATCAATCTGGCAACTTCAAGTCAAACAATCTAAATCACAGTCAAACACAAAGTGGGCAGAACGCAAAAATATTTGATCAACATCCAGGGTAGCAATTGAACTGTCCACCAATGAGAGCACAGTATCACTCATTGGTGATCATATGAGCTGGTAGTAAGTATATTAAAAGGTTACCAAGACAACAGCCAGCCATCAAAGCGATGCACGACACAACTTAACAGCTCTAAAAAATATTTTTAGCATATATTAAATGAATGGAAATAAAGCCACCTTCTTCCAGGTTATATCGGCTCTAAATAAACATATCTTTCTTAATATAATGCAAAAAGTCTCCCTCTATAAGCCTGAAGGAACATCTTAGTCCCCTGGAGGTTTGTATATTATGGCATAATCAGTATACACCCTACCAATGAGCTAAAATGACCAGTTTTCTACTGTTTATGCAACTATAATACTTTATAAAACCATTGTATCACTGTAATGGCATGACAATGACATTAATCTATATCTACAAAAGGTTGAATTATGAATGACATACTATGTGATCACGTCGCCTAGCAACAACCAAACAGACTACAACAACATTTATATAATTGAGCAGGACCTGAGCATTGCAAGAGACCTACAATTACTGTAATTACATTTTCTACGTGTGATTAAATATCAGTATGAGCAGATGAAATAATACAGCAGCATGGGCATGTACTAGTATGTTCAGCTCTTTAGCATTTATTTTTTAACTGTTAAAAGGCTGCAAAACAGGAATTTGGTTGCGTTTTTCGAACCTCACTCTGAGTTGATGATTGCACTGAGAGGTCTTTGAATTTCGAAATATTCTTTCAATTGTCTCTTATGTGTAGTTGCTCATTCTGGTTTCACAGTTAGGAAACTGCAAAGACTGATTTTTTTTTTTAACCCAGCTATAGAACAACAAGCCTGGGGTTCATGTTTCAGTGAAACTATGCAAATGCTGAATAAATGAATTTCAGTCTAAAACATACTGATCCAGAAGCAGCTTTAAAATGGAAATACATGAGAGCCCTTATGTACCTGCAGAATAAACATTTCTCTATTCAAACAGTTGTTTGCACAAGTCCTCACTGTGGGTTCTCAGGTTGTTTTAAGAACACCCAAAAAGTGTAAATGTAACAACAAAGGCAACACAACTCTTTAAATATATATGCTGATTCAACCTGTTGCTGCATGAACAAAGGAAAATAGCTGAAACGTGCACGGACCGGGACCAGGGTAAGACTGAGAAGACCAGAGATCCTATTACCGTCACTCAGCGGCAGGCACTTACCAAAAAGAGGTAGCAACAAATAAGATACAAATGAGGTGGTACTACAAAGCCATGCTAATGAGACCAGCTAGTGCCCTGTGGGACTGCCACCCCCATTCTGTTAATGTTAACACCGCCACCCTCTCTTTGAATGTGGATATGAAAGGAAGGATAAGGTGGAGGAGGTGGAGAGAAATAATAATCAACAATCGCCAGCCTCTTGTTTGCTGGAGCTCTTTTCTGAACAATACTGCACTCGTTCACACAACATCATATTGAACTTGGCTTCTTTTCTCCACCTCATTCACATCATCTCCACCACCATCTGGTCCTCAGTCTTTGATTGTTACCCAACTCACTGTAAATACAGATGATTTCAGAAGGTTATCACCCTCATAAGCGCTGAGCCTGACAGCATGACTACATGAAGGCTAACAAGCCAGGTGCTTTTATTTTTCCTTTCATTGAGCTCTTCAAAAGTGGTTCCACTCAAAAGAGGCTAATCATAACTTTAATTAAAAGACAGGTCTCAAAACACTGCTTTTTTATTTCCCTCTCTTCTAACAATCAACCAATATCACATAAAAATGTTGCAACAAAACTGCAGATTTATTTGGGTATAAACCAGTATTGTGGAAAATGACTCAAAGGTTGTGTATATCTAGACATTTACTAAGGCCATACTACTAAAACATGAAAGACATGAATTTCTTTAGAGTAGCACAAAGTTAGCCCACTACTACTCCAAGACCAAAGGGCAAATTATGTAGCCATGTAATGATCTAAAATCTGAATAATTCTGACTCAACAAAGAGTGAGTCAAACAAGTGTGAAAGTGTGATCCGGGCACTAATAAGGAAAGCCGCTGTGAAAATAGTCTCATCTCTGGTCTGTGTTGCGTGGTTACTGCTTTGAAGAGAAATGATTCAGCTCACAGTGAATAAATGACCATTCAAGACTAAAGGCAAGAAATCAATTCTTAAAGACCGTGTTTTACATTTTCATAAAAGCTTACATCTCTTACATCTTTTAACAACGATGGACAAATCTGATGGTTGTCAATTACTTTGAAGGATAAGACCACTGAGCTTCAGTAACATGAAATAATTCACATGTGAAACTGTCAAAAGCCGTGCTTGCAGTCTTGGTGAAACGTTACGCTAGAGCACATCTGTGACGACTATCTGCTCAGAGAAAGCACACGCCACAGTGGCTTGCAGTGCTGTGAGTTCATGTTTAGACAACCTGATCACTTCAGAGTGTAATATTTTTTAACTTAAAAACTTTCTGGGAGGCACTTGAGCTCAGCGGGGAGCAGAAAGTGCAGTAGGTGAAAGTGCAGTAGCCCAGGTTCAAGTCCGACCTGTACTACATGTCTCATTTACCCATTCACAGCCATGGGTATCTTGCCCATCCAGACTGGTAAACATTTTTATGTTTCTGAATTGCACTGCATTTCTCACAGTTTCATTACTGCTTAGTAATTAGTTTGCAAGACAAGTTGGCATCTTCCATGCAAACTAATGATTCCCTGTTAGCACCCACAGCAATCACAAGGTTTCAGTGCAGCCTCTTTATAACCAGTGTCATGCTAGCAACTGTCAGCAAACTCACAACCAGTTGGGGAGTACAGATTACTCGCCAGTGCAGTGGTTGCCAGTTGCTCGCTGCAAGATCAATAAAACGATCTGACTGAGGCCTCAGGTAATGATGGTAATTTTAATGTCCAGACACAGACAACAAGTTCAGCGGAAAACAATTAAATCACATCCAAAATCCAAATGACAAGCATCTCAACAGCATTCATTTTAATTCAATTTAGCTCATCTTTGCCTGTTTAGGCTGAATTACTAAGTTTTACTCCACTATGAGTGAAAGGGGGAAAAGCCTGCCTATTCAGAGTGTCTTTATTCATTATTTTCTCTCTGAGCCCATATTTTGTCATGTCATGTGTGTGTATATTGTCCTCAAGTGTGTCCAATAAGATAAAAGAAAAAAAAATAGTATCTGTAAGAGTGTGTGGATCAGCTGCATGCAATATATGTTTTTTTACTCCTACCTGAAGGCATAACCGTTTCTGTGAGCCATGTATTAGTTATTGTAAACAATCTGCTTTTATGATTAAACTGTATTAAACATATTTTAATATAGTAAAAAATACAGCTAAAACCCATGAGGACGGACTTGAAGTCGTGTGTGTGTGTGTGCGCGTGTGTATATTGTCCTCAAGTGTGACAATACACTTATACATTTTTCTGTAGGTTACCAATTGCGTAAGTGTGTATTTGGCCTGGTGCATCACTGACCTTGTATATTAGCAGGTTTGGTGGCATCTGTGAAGTCACATATTTTTTCCCAGTGGTCCCTGATGGACTCGGGTTTCATGGATTGGTTCTTCTGTCTCACTATATAGCCCTGAGTGCGCTCCCAGCGCACTACACACACAAAAATACAGGGGTCATGGCACAGTATAAACCCCACACATACTGTAGCAGCAGTCTGGGGTACTAATGAATATGGCAAATGCATACAGACATTTCCTCTGGACAAAACACACAGTACTCACATTTACCAATCCACCCTGCACCAACCTAAAGGGAGTCAAACATGAAGAGAAGAGCAAATGCACATGGAGATTAAGAAATATTGCCTCTTTATAGAAAAAGAATATGCTATTGTACATTATTTTTCTCTAAGATGAAACAAAGCTACAAGCAGTATAGTGACAGTTTCAGTACCTCAAACAGTCCTCCATTCTCCTGGCATTGTTCATGACAGAGCCAGAGGACCAAAGGAGCAACATACTCAGGCTTCAGAGACGCCACAAGATCTACATAAAACAAAACATCTGGTTTACATCTGTAATAAAGGGCAAAGAAGGTCTTGATTTTTAAAATATGTTGCATTTGGTTCATTTATACATGGAGTACAATACTACATATTGTTTGTTTTTGCGTTTAACTTATAATCTTCTGCAAGACAGATGGCAAAAACATGAACTGGCTTCACATGAAGAAACAGACAGAATGCTTGAATTCATGAGACCAGGTCAGTATCAGTCCTAGTACTAGCAATCTGTTAGCGAAATATTTCTTAAACATGCTGGAATTAACTGAAAAAAGAAAATATGGCACAAGCTTAAACTTTTTTTTTTTTATATCCCTTGTGTGTGCTGAAAATATCTGTACCCTAGTGGTAAAAAGAAGCCCTTCTGCTTTACTAAACACGCTGCTGCTTAGCAAGATGGGTTTTGTCATTAATTTTTTTTAGAAAAGTGTCAGTGAGTGAAAGCAAACATATGGAACCAAGTCATTTACTAAGGTGAGGCCCCTGTGACAGTTGGCACAACGCAGTGTGCGACAGATGCTACCGTAGGCTGGCACGGCAGGGCAACAAAACCTTTTCCTTAATTCACTTAATACTTCTTATTCCAGAGCTGCAGTCACAGAGCATGCTCAGTGTAACTGTGACGTTCAGATTTTTACAAATACCAAGTCAGGGGTTGGAAAAACATTCCCAGTCCCAGTTATTCTTAAGGGTGATGTTTTTTTGTTTTGTGTTATATTAATACACAAGATAAGATTGCCAATTCTATATCTTTAGTTGCTTAATCTTAATTGTAGGCATTCAATGCTGTATGCCCTCTTTCTAAAATGTGTTCAACACAAAAACTATAAATGATTTGTTACCTTACTTTTTCTCTTAATACTGGAAGACAACACATACAGTAATGCAAGGAGGACATAGCCGCCTGCTAAAATAAAGGGCTGACACATTAAAACTTTTAAAGCACTCACAGGGTGCATGATTTCATCATGGCCCTTGGAAAAGCAAGAAAACACTGCTCTTGAATATTAGATGAAAAATTTGCATGTTGAACGGGAGTGCTGTTGCCTCAAATTTTGTAAATCCACATTACATGGTATTACATTATGCAACTGCTCTCAAAAAATGCTTTGGTTAAAACCCATTTGTCCATTTCAGCCTGTTCAATGAGATAAAAGGAGAAAAAAAACATTATCTGTAAGGGTGTGTGAACCTACATCATATAGACCAGCTGCATACAATATATATGTTCATATATGTTAATATATGTTTTTTACTCTTACCTGGAGGCATGACTGTTTCTGTGAGCCGTGACCCAGCAACAGGAGCAATCGTATTGCAGTGGATGTTGTACTTGCGACCCTCGATTGCCAAAGTGTTAGCCAGCCCCAGCAAGCCCAGCTTGGCAGCGCTGTAGTTGGCCTGGCCAAAGTTGCCATAGATCCCTGCGGCTGAAGCAGTCATGATGATTCTGGCCACAGAAAACCGGAGGCAACGTTAGGATTAATGCAAAGTGACAGGCATCACGAAGGAGTCATAAGAGACCCAGACGGCCTCTCCACACACAATCTTACAAAGACTTAGATATTTTTCATGCCTGCTTACACCCAGGAACGTGCATATGTAAGCATCTAGTCATGCAATCCTAGCATGTTTACACAGACACTAGCTTTAACAAGGTGACCATCATAAACAACGCTACATTAGGTGCAGGAGACTTCTGAGGAACACAGTCATCAGATACAGTACTCTGTATAATAATATCAATTTCTGTGCTCAAATGTCTCAGTCAGTTTTCAGAGTCTCAGCACAGTAATATTTAAAGAGCATCGCATGATAAAATGTTGCACCAGGGACTTGATCCAGAACATAAACACATTATGTAAGTGTATTCCTTCATGTTTTCATATAGTGAGTGAGCAGGGGAGTCAGGCTATGACCTTTATCATTTCATTTATTTCTGCTGTGGTTTTACCTTTAAATGTACCGTACATTTTTGTTTGAGGTGACTGCACACCGAGATTGGATTTTAAAATTTCCCATGAGCACTGCAAAATACAGAGGGATGACAAATTAAATGAAAAACAAAAAACACAAAGTGTAAGGCGGTGGACCAAGATGTGCTTATAGAACAGGCTTAATAAAGCTTGACATTATTTCTATACATTTCTGGAACTCTACTGACATTGTTCATTCTCGAGACAGTCCCTCCTCTGGTGTTCTGATGATGGTGGTGGACAGCTTCTTGTAAGATGTCAGTACATCCTTTTTTGCAACATTTAATTACCTCTTCGTGGCCCACTGACGGGGACATTGTGTTATTGGGTTATAGATGGTTTAAAACTAAAGCGAATCACTCAGAACTCTTTGGAAGAGGAATAATTTTTAAAAAATAAATAAAATGTGGGGTGTGGAGCCTGGACTTGTCTTCTGAAATGGGGCATAGCAGAAAAAGGTTTGAGAAGCACTGCTCTAACTGGGGCAAGTAGATCCAAACTATACCAAAAAGCAGCCAACCACAGCTGCCGGACAACCTTCATTCAATATCAGCATCATTATTTCCAAAGGTTTTTTTATTCTACACAGTAATAAGATGCTCTTGAGCTCAGTGCAGTACAAATGTTACTTTAGTGTTTATGAGATGCTATTTGTGTAAAATGGTTTGTGTGCACTTGAGAAGGACATCTATTACCTATGATAACACTTGAGCAACATTCCTCTGCAAACTATAACACAGACTTTTTTCTGAACATAAAAAAAAAAAAAAAAGGCTTTTGTTCAGAGTCTGTTTTGCATGTCACGAAAAGCCCATCTGTAATTAATAAAAATCTCAATAACAGTTCCGTTCCAGAAAACAGCCACTGCTAATGTTATTAGCTGCACATGCAACAGAGGCCTGTTAGTAAAACCCCCATTAATCAAACACCGGAATATGCACTGCATGTCTGTCTAAGTCGACACTGTCATCATTTATCTTCCATAAGCAACGCATAGCATCGTTAAAGCAAAAATCAATACAAACTTCATCTGCTAACTTCATCACTGTTTCAAGTTAGTAACAATCATCCACTAGAATGGCTGAGCGACATGGAAAAAATATTAGTATGTTATAAATCAAATCACAATTTCTGTCAAGATTAAAGGTTCACTTTTGCTCCTAAGTGAAGATTAAGGTTGATTTTGTTTCAAATACTATTTATTTTACTGTCCGAACTTGAACATGATGAATATACTGAAGAACAACACAACACAGGTATATATAACACATAATAAAGTAAAATCTTCAGCTTTTATAGAAAAACATGAAACAAAAAGGGAAACTTAATTGTTTCACCAGTTCCAAATAAACAATGTATACATTTATACATTGTAATCTAAAATAACTGTCACCAAAGCCAGTCTGTACATATCCTCAGTACAAGTTCAAGAAAGTTCAAAGGAGAACATAAACACAACTGACATATTCACTCGGTTGTGGTCCGCTTTGCTCCAAGGCAGCCAAAGAAAAATTATTTTAGATAAGGCAAAAGAAGTGTAGGATAGTCTCAGTGGAGTGGGCAGTAAGCTTCATATGGAACAGATGTGCAACTTCACCACAATTCCAATGTGGTCAAGTTCGACACAGCTGTTCAGTCATCTCTCTACAAATAATGAGTGGCGGAAAGTAAAAAGCTGCACTAAGAGCAATACACTAAGGTGCCAGCTGGACGTTAGCCACAGCTAATTAAAAAAAATGGGACTAATGCTAATGGCACCCCCAGATCTGTTTGCAGTGTTTGCAGATCTCTAAAATATTCCTGAAATCCCTCTGTGTACGGTGCCTTATGGGCAAAAGACAGCTTTCGTAAAATGACTTCAGGTTGAGAACAAGTTGATTATTTCAATATTAAAACGGTGCTATGGAACATCAAGCTGGTGTTTTGGGAATTAGACAAAAATAAAACTAAATTGTATTAGTCACAGACAAATCCTGGTAATTCCAAAAGGTTTACTGACTCTTTCTAACATTGCATGTCTTGATCCAGCAGTTTTTATGGTGTAAAAGTAGTAGAGAAAAAAGCAAAAACAAAACCATAAATCACAAAAATCATGCTAATAAAAGTATGTAAAAAAAAAAATCATCAAAATACAAAAACAACCCAAGATAGGAATTTTGTTTTGCACCATTTGAGGTCTATCTGTATTAAAGAATAGTGACTAAAGCAGCATCTGAATATGTCTATGACAATTATCCTCAAGAGACCACTTAATCATAGTCAAAGTTTTTTGTCGGCCTATCTTTAGTACTGTTGCTGACGTATGAACATGCATCACATGGTACCGAGGTCTTGATAACACTCCAGTAATGTTGCCTGTTGAGGATACTGTAACTTGACAGATCTAAGGAAAGAAAAATATCCTACCTGCATAATAAGAGGATGACACAGTTTTACCTGCGTCAATAGCTGTTACAAGCTGAGCTACTTACCTGCCAAACTTTTGGTTTTTCATGTGGTTCCAGGCAGCTCGAGTCACTAAGAAAGAGCCTCTCAAGTGAACTCTCTGAATGAGGTCTGTGATGCAGAGTAAGAGGTAAAAAACACAAGTAAACATTAATGCATAACAATACACATCTCTGATATTTAGCATTAGAACGGTGTGGTTTGAAGCATATGGCAGGTTTTAAACACAATTTAAAACATATTGATCTACATATATCATTGTGAGGTAAACAAAAGAAGACACAGAGGTAAGCAAGTAAATATGTAATTAAAGTGTAATTACCCCAATCCAAATCACTCGTCCTGGCAAATGATCGGTCACGAAGTATTCTTGGTAGGGAAAAGCAAAGAAAGGGTTTTAGCATTTTTTTCCTGCATTTAGATTTTTCCCCCCCTTTTTTAATAAACTAATATTGCATGCTCAAATGAATCTGGAAACTGCAACCAAATGGCCATTCTAATAGCACATGATATGAGTAAACATTTTTTTAATAATAAATAAGAAAATAAGAAAATAAAATGTGTGATTGTTGCTATTAGAGGACTTACCCAGCATTGTTTACAACAACATCTGGAAAAAATAAATGTAAGATATTAAAGTCAGTGAATAACTGTAACGACATTGCTGACAATCATTTTATGATCATTTCGTAAATCAGTAGTGACAGGTATCAGCACTAGTGGCCGCAGGATTTCCATAGAAGGTTTATACACACCTATTCTTCCAAATGCATCCAATGCTGTCTGGATCAGCTTCTCTCCATCTTCTACAGAATCTGCATAGACATAACAAAACTGTCATTTTTCACAGTTTTACATTTTTTTTTTTTTTTTGAGAAATTGGTCTTAAAAGATTGTTTCTTGTTAGCTTTAGTTCAGGTTGTACTTCAAAGTGAGATTAACAGAGTTTAAAATCTGAGCTTTTCATGTCACAAAAGTGACTATTTTCCCCCTCGGTACAATCACAGCGATAACTTATGTTGAATATATGAATATATAATCTAGTTGGGAATTTTAGGTTAAAATCGACTGGAATCAGCATTTTTTCACCAAATTTAATACAGATGCTCTGCTGGGTTAATACATTTTATATGCACAAATTGTTAAGCAGTCTACCTTACGTATGTCATGAATGAAGCTCAGCTGTAAAGTTACATCAGTGTAAACCATCAGATTTATCAGATAACATAATTAACTCAAGTTAAACTGTTTATTTTACCTCTCTGTGCACTAAATACAAAGATTAATGATTTTCTGCGGCATTCATTTCTTGTCTTATTTGCAAGATGCTGCATTTCACTGCTTTATTTTTATTTTATTTATAGAGGTCATCACCATTTTATCATTATCATCATGTGATAATGATCGGAGCAGGCAGCAATTTGTGCAGAAGAAGAGTCAGATGACATGTGAAAAGTCACTTTTTATGTTAGCACTCACAGAGGCTGAAGCAGGAATCCGGGCTTAACAAAGAAAGTTGATAACCACTGTTGCAGTACCCGTTATCTACAACTGGGGTTTTATCAAGCCAGCTAACGCAAAGAAAGCCTGACTATATTGAACATCCTTTATAGTTGGCTCATAGTTATATATACACAGAAGCAATGAGCAGATTTGGGAGGCATATAAGAAACTTTCATAGTGATAAAGCTTATGGCCTCACTCTTCTTTCAAGTTTAAGTATTGATGTGATGTGGCAAAAAAAAAAAAAAAAAAAAATGGACAAAAAGTCAACATTTAAAATTGCCAATAAAACAGACTGATTGTTTTGTTTTCAAAAACGATTTTTTTCTCCTAAAGGTGAGACACATCTTCAATACTCACCAACAGTTTCATCACTGAGCAAGTCCAACTGATAGAAATCAATACTATTTTTCACTCAGCCACTACATGAACTAAATACGTGAAGCAAGCAGAAGAGAAGAACTCACCATAGTTCGCCACTGCCTTGCCTCCCTTCGCTCTTATCTCTTCCACCACCTTATCAGCAGCTGCAGAACTCTTTCCGCCTCCTTTAGTGTCTGCCCCAAGGTCATTCACTTTATTGCAACAAGGAGAAAAAGATTAGCAATAATGGGGTGAGTTTTGCAATTCTCCATGAGTGATTAGGTTAAGAAAACAGCATAGGCAAGCTGATTCCTTGACAGAGTTAAGATCAAATTCAGTCATGGCAGGAGGAATATACTGAAATTAGAAAATATTTATGCCTGCAACTGTGTAATTTTAAGAATAAAAGAACCAACAGTCATAATGCAAGCTTCTTACCGACAATTTCAATATAATTTATCTTAGTCCAACATTTCCCTCTCCCAATTTGGTATAGCACCTCAATTCAGGACATTTGTTACAGAAGATCTGTTGCGCCCCACATTTTTGGAACCAACTGTCATGTGTTTCACTTAGTAATATGGAATTCAGTCGCAGTCTCTTAAAACTGAATCAGTGAATCCCAAATCAACTCAACGTCAGCCTGGAACGCCACTAAACCAGCAGGTATTTTCACCAGTATGTCATACAGATGCAGCAATCTGCACGTTTTTGCTCATTTCAGGTAAAAATCAGCTGGTGCTTTAGTGTAGTCAGCAGCAAGTCATATGAACATAAAGTGGTATAAACCTTATGTTCAAACTATGAACAGGATATATGAAACTAGCTGGATCCATGCGGAGCTAAATATGAATATGTATACCAATATGATACTCACTAATATTTTTTTTTAAATTAAAAAAATAAAAATACAGCACTGAGAGATCACAACTTCCCCCAAAGGGCAAGCTCTATATTTACAACTTTGATGTTTTATGATTCTGACATAACCCTATTATGGCATCATATTGAAAAAATAAGACGTATGTTGTACAGCTCTCTCCGTGCCCTTTTATATGATATATTACTCAATATGGTTTCTTTAAAAAAAAAAAAAAAAAATTTAATGGTCAACTTTGACCTTGGGGAGTAACAATAAAGGTCAAGGTCAAATGCTTAGCCAACCAAGGTACTCATGTCCCCCAAGGCCTAGTAAACGCTCTGAAGCTTGAGGACAACCCATAAAAAAAATATTGTGGGTAATATGAAGTTTGTACTGATTTTCACATTTGGTGGGACCTTCACTCGATTTTCGCCAAAGTGGAATCAGCTCGAGCGGTTGTTGGTGTCCACTGTCACACAAAATTTGAATATGATAACTTGAAAATTGTGGATGCTAGACTGCTAAAAAACAGATGAACTAAACAGAGTATTCTCTCCCTAAAGGGAGGGAGTATGTAAACTTACTAAATTACAGGTTAGGTGTTTACCAGCACAGGTTAAGCCTACAGCTATGTTACCATGGCAGTTTAACTTGGTACATTGCCTATCTGGAAACTCTATGTCCCTATACCACATTTGATAAATCTATCAGGGAACTTGGTGTAACATTTGACTCAGCTTTCTTTCTAGATGCTCATATTACATCTCTGCTTCGCTGTTGCTTTTATGCTGAGTTCCATTGTGTTACGCTCTGAATTGGAAATTGTTATTCATGCCTTGATTTCATCACGTCTGGATTATTGTAATTAAGTGTTCACTTTTCTTACCCGAACCTCCCTGGAACATCTGCAGGTTGTTCAGAACCTGACTAAATCTTCCAAGATTTCACATATCACAGCATTGCTAATTAACTGCCACATGCTCCACATTAACTTCAGAGTCCAATTTTTAAGATTCTGGTTTTGACTTTTGGAGCTCTGCATGGACAAGCACTAGCACACATCGGTGAACTTTTACATCTGTACATCCCCAGGAGATCCCTGGGGTCATTTGAATAGGGTCAGCTGGCTATGTAGGATATAAGGCTGAGAACTAAAGGAAGACAGCGATCCTCCAACAGTAGCTCTCCCTTTGACCCTGGAATATGTCGACTCAGTGATGTCTTTGAAAGAGCAGCAAAAATTCAGTGTTTTTAATTTACTTTTACTTTTTTTTTAAAGTAACTTTTTCATTTTAATGTTTTGGAATTTTTCTTGTGTAGCTGTTTGTAATATTTATGTTGAAAGGTGCTATATAAATAAATAAGATTTGACTTTGCTTCATTGTCCTGGATAATCCAAATTCTGCTTTGTTGCACGTGTCCCAGGACATCTTAACAATACTACGATAGAAACACAAGGTAAAATAAGTAAAAAATGAATATCTTTTATTTACCTATTACTGAGGCACCTCTCTCAGCAAAAGCCAGTGCATATTCTCTGCCAAGACCTGTGCAAAGAAAGACACATGAGTAAAAGGTATAAGCTTACTTCCAAAGAATGAAAAAACCCATCACCACCTGCAGCACTGCTGTGTCGTTGCTGCATGCCCTTTCACACACTTTCCCTGGAGCTACAAGCCATTGCAACATTCGTACTTTGATCTCCGTTTCCATTAAATAAAAAGACCGACATACGTCGGTTTCTGCTCGAATTAAAATAGCTAATTTTGTATAACAATAACAAAGACTTGCTTTACTGATATTGCAGTTATTGCCCAGCGTTAGCAGTCAGCAAGACGCCGTGATTAGAGCAGCTGTGCAGCTAACAAACGCGCAAGACGAGAAAAAATTAATGCAATTTCCGTCCTAATAACTGGGCTGTTCACTAAGAAACTAACTCCACAACTACCAGATTAGCATTTGGTGCTAACAATACAGAGGCTATTTTAGCGTCAACATAGTCGACAGCTCAGCTAACGGCGATTTTTACCTCCTCCGGCCCCAGTAACAAGCACGACTCTTCCCTCGAAAGACAGAGACATTGTTTTGAGATTTTACTATCTGGTTTGAGAGGGTCACAGAAGCTACAAAAGCTGCAGCACTGGCTTTCTGAGACAGCAGGATGAACTCTGACAAGTTCCACTTCCGCGATATAGGGAGGCTGTAACGAGCAGTGACCAATCAGAAGCCAGGATTTTATTACAACGTTTTTATCATTTTTTACACGTGTAATCTGTGTACTTTGACCTCAAATTTTGATATTAAAATTTTTCAGGCTGTTTTATGACATTGTCCAATTCACATAATCTGTAGCATCTGAATTATACAACAAGAAAGATAATCAGTCAGAAAAAGAAAAAAAAAACTGCAAAACAGCTTGTTTTCAGCACGGATTACGTTCTTTCTTCCATTATCCACTAAGTTCCAAAACATCTTGAGGAAAGCATATGCTCATTTGCCTTTTAGTGTTTTTAACCCCCCTTTAGTTTCTGTTAGTTTCCAAACAGTTAGGAGTTACTTCTTCAATTATGAAGTGGTATCTCTCTAACGCATTTCTAACAAATAGGACTCAGCAGGTTAAGTTCAACAATACTCGGTCTGAGCCAGTACAACAGAACAAGTATGTAGGCTACTTAAACAATCACAGAGAATGCTGTGTGATCCATCTGAGTACATTCTGTACTCTTTGTATGAGTTGCTACCATCAGGAAGATGGTTTAGAGTTCATCAGGGAGAAATTAATAATTTTAAGAACTCCTTTGCTCCTCTGTGAATCAGAATATTAAACTGTAGCCTAAAATAAGTTGAAGCTTCACAGGTTGCAATATAAGCCAGTTCAAAGCCAGTTGGAGAGATGCAGATTGTTTGGTTGTTTTTGATTTTAAATCACTGCTTTTATCTCCTAACGTTACATTCCCATATCTAAATAATCAACAAAATAAAGTTGGCAAATATCCTAATTTTATTCATAATAGTCATATTTAGTACATTTATTTTACAGCCCTTACAATACTATTTATTCTATATACAGATAATAAGAAGTCCTGCATATTAATTATGCATATTGCGGGACTGGCAGTAGTTAGACTGTAGGGATAGCCCACCTGTGGTGGGGATGTAATGATGTTATTTGAACGCAACAAACAGAACCGTTCCGAATCACGAAGAAATGTTAACAAATTTGCAGGGCAAATGACGAGAACACCAAATAAAGTGACTGAATCAGCAGCATCCTCTTGATATAACAGAGAGAGAGAGGGAGAGGGAGAGAGAGCGTGAGGAGGAGCGAGAGAGAGAGAGCGCGTGAGGACAGCGAGAGAGACCGCGCACGAGCATCCTGTGCTCAGACTCTCCAAGGAGGCTGCGATGTAGACAGGATGAAACTGGCGGGGTGTTTTTCCGAGGACCGTGCCTCTCGGTTGTCGTTACCTGTCATGGTATATCATTACCATCTATTAATTATGTGGAGAACAGGAGGAGTTTATTATAATTTTGTCGATGCCTGAGGATTATGGACCGTTACAGTAACGAACAACTGTGTAACGGTTCGGACAGCTGCCTCTTTCTTTTTCTTTTTCTTCTTCTTTCCCTTCTTTGCTTAAACAATTTTTAAAGCGCTGGCGTCGGTGATTTTCTAACAAAATGTTGAATTTAGCGCTCTGTCGACGTGAAGGATGCCCGTGGCACGTCATTTTTTGTTGCCGTTGGACATAAACCTGTGGACGGGCGCTGTTTCCCAGGCAGTATGATACAATATTTTGACATAACCGTTATTTTTGTGTGTTACGCTCTATTGCGCATGCCTAGTGTTAGCTATAGAATGCTGCCCGACGCCACTTCTCTCCGTCCTGGCCGTGATTTAGGAGAGAAAAAGTGACGGCAGCTGGGGGACTACATAGCAAAAAAGAGAGAGAAAATGCGTTGGCAAAGTGGCAGCGTGGCGAGCAAAGGATTTGACTTGAGATCCTTCATGAAATAGATTGTGCCATAAACTGAAGAATGTCAGGGACACCAAATGCAGAAGCTGAAGGAGTAGTCTCCAAAGTAAAAGTGAAAAAGGAGATCAAGACAATCGTGGAGAATTTGGAAACCATCCTGGGAGATCTTAAGGATGTAGCTAAAGAGCTCAAAGAGGTAAATTAGAAGAAGTATTCTGCCATGTGTCGTGTTATTTCCACAGGCTTGCTGTGAGGGTGCTTTTTCTGAGCATCCTTGACTGAGAAGAGATGGAGGGCTGACATCGACCTCACCAGTGGGGCCTGGAAAAGACTACACACCGTGCTCCTGCCTTTCCCATTAATGTATGTGATCATTATCACCAACATGAGAGAGATTTGGCACTGGGAGGACATAGGGTGGGAAATGGCAGGACAGCTTCTTCACCCTGACTCATAAGCTTTGATGAAAGTGTGAAAAAAATGTGATCACAATTAATATTTAATGGACAAGTTGGTGCAAGCAGGAAGGTGATTTTGCATTGAATTTCATCATCTTAATGCTGACTGTTTTGTTGGTCCAAATGATTTCCTGTCAAATAATAGAGAGAAAGTGGTCTTCTTCTTTTCACCTGTCACCTCCCTGGACTCCTTGTGGTGTCTTGCTTATCTTCATCTTTCTTTGTCTCTCGGCATGTGTATTTGTGGCTGTCCTCCTCCTCTCTAGTCCTAAAAGATCCAAACTCTTTTAGAGCTGTCTGACTGAGGTCTCAAATCTCAGTGATGGAGAGACTACAGATGTTTCTGTAGAAATCAGGATGATATTTCAGGTTTATATTCACAGTCACAGAACCAGTAATATATAGCTGCCTCTGTGACATATTTCCCTTCATTCACATTAAAGTGGTTTCTCTGAATCAGTCTCACCCCCTCACTTGAAATAACCTGCAGTCTTACCTGCTTTTATGCTTGCATTCCTCTGCCGACTGCACACCAGGCATCCAGTCCGCTCTGCCAAACCTCTAACCTTAACATGACAAGCTGTCATTCTAATACAACTCTGTTGCGTACAGCCTGTGGTACATTATGGATGGGTAGCCGACACAGCATCTGTCTCCTTCTGCCGCTCTGTTCCCCTCACTCTCATTTTTTCCTGCAACTTTGACTAAATTACACTCCTTTTGTGTTTTTCAGCAGTTTACAATATGTCACAGCAGGCACCAGAGATAAATGAGAAGAAGAAGCCATTGTAATCTGTCTATTCTGATCTTTTTATGTGATGTGCCCTTCCTTTTTCTTCCCTTCTTGCTTTTTTTCTTTTGCTTCTGGGAGATTGTGTAGAGGATCAGTTATTCTGACACCGCACACACTAAACACATACCTCCAGGGGGTGTTACTATCAAAGCCAGTGTTTGGGGTGTAATCCATTTGAAATGCAGTTATCTGTTATAACTCACAGACGGGGCTGGAGCCGAGCCTGGCTCCAAGGAGGGACCCTGCCCAGATGCTTGGCACTGCCGCCGAAGCTGCCTGGCCTACAACAGGGGCTGCACACTGGGATACTGGTATTACCTCTTGTGTGTGTCCCAACAAATTATCCATTTAAAGACTGCATGGAGAGTTTAGCACTCTGCCCTAGCCTTCTCATCTTTATTTTTATCGCTCCCTCTCAGTCACTTGCTCTCTCTTCTTAGTTGCTGTTTGCACATGCATTTAAAACCACATGATAGCAAATGTGCTTGAGAGCAGGCTAACATACTGGGTACTCTAAGATGAGAACCCCTAATCCAAAAGATAAACAACATCTTTGTCTCAAATGTTGTAATTTTACTTTCTAGAGAAATTTTCTCCTTGGTTGCTTTAATGGCTAGGATACTGTGAACCTATGCATGCTCAGCTCAACTTATGTTAGACTTTTTTTAGACCCTATGAGAGCTGCCGAGTTAAACATTAGCAAAATGTCCAACACCACTTCAGTTCTGGGCTTCAAAGGAAGCACCACTCTCCAACAAGGGAAGAGAAGCAGGAAGGAAATGTACTCTAAAGGGAAGGTTTTTGGAAAGACTTCTGAAAATGCCTCAATAACATGGGCATTATATTACTAAGTACCAGTTATTAGTTCCCAGTAGAGTTTACTATGATTATTAAATTTTATCTGCTGTGTTAAAGACTTCTTGGGCAATGTTTATGATGTATTATAAACCTTTCCAGCATCCAGATATTGCCTGAGCACTGTAGGTGTAAATGAATAGTAGAGTATCTGTGTCCATGGAAGTGCTGAAAGTGCAAGTACTTACATTTCTAAAGATAAAGTGTGCATGGTCTATCATATTTTAGTTGTCTAGTCAGCCCTTGGTTTTAGGTGGGTGTATCTTGTTTGGTCGACAGCTGGAATTTAGAGGTGTCACAATTAGGGTTAATATAGCTTTTAGTTTATTTTTTTATTTCAACTTTTTAATGTTTTTATTTAGTGAGTTTACTTATTCAATTTATTGCCAGTTATTCAAAATTGTTCAGTTTAATTTTGAATAACTAAAAAGGTTAATTTTATTTTCCTTTGTAGTTAAAATTTGTCAGGGGCAAAGCAGAAGTTCAGAACTGAAGGAAGTTTCCTCTACAGTCTACATCTTTGTTCTTTTTTCATTAGTTCAGTTCAGTTAGCTGGACTTTTTTCATAGTAAGCTCTAGTTAACTATAATAGCCTCAGTTTTGATGGTAAATGGTTAATGGGCTGGTACTTACATAGTGCCTTTCTACTTAATTTGAGCACTGAAAGCACTTTCTACAACAAGTTTAATTCATCCAATTACACAACACACATATTCAGGCAGTGCTTTTATCTATATGTAAGCACTTATCTAATATTCACTTAAACTCAAAATATGAAAGATGCATCTGGAGTAACGTGGGGGTTTGACACATGAACAGGAGTATCTGGGATGGGTCCATTGACCTCCAATTGGTAGATGACCCGCTCTACCACCTGAACCACTGATAAATATAATCACATACTGAGAATAACATTGATATTTAAAATTGAAATATTAATATTGTGTCAATAAAGAATATACGATAATATAACACATATTGTTCTACTGATTAATAAATGATTGCTAAAGAAAAATCACTACCAAAGTGTTAGCAAAAGACTTTTAGCTTTTGTTTCATAAGTATTTTTAAATAATCTGGTTAAAACTGAATTCTATTGATCAATTCCAGAAACAAACAAAAGAAGAAAAAACATGCATATATATGTAGATTAATCATTCTTAGATGTGTAGTCCATCCAACCTTCAGATCCACCATTTGTTCATCGCATCCAGTATCAAAGCACCAAGATGGCAAAAGTGAAAACACATAGCAAGGGACTTCACTAAGCTGGCTACTTCCATCATTTGTTAGCTATATGAGAGCAGCTGAGAGCAGTACGACGTGGTGTATTCCAAGAATGGTCAAACACTTCCCAGTGAATATTGATGAAGTATTCATCTCTGTTTTTAATAGATATCTAGTTAATATTGTTATCAACATTTGATACATTTTTTATAACAACATGATGTGACAATCTAATAAGACAGTGTTAGAGGAAATTCAGCTATAGCATTTTGCATGTGCACTTGAATATATGCAGGTCTAATTTTTAAAAAATTAAAGGAACATTTTAAAAACACATAAGATTTTAATGGGGAAAAAAACATGCTGGATATCTCTGCTGATATGGACTGGGTTTTGGATTTATTGGGAATGAAAGGATATCACATTGTTTGATGAAAATTAAGATTATCAACTTACAGAGGGCTGAATTCAAAGACATTCCATAAAATCAAAGTGAAAAAATTATGCGGCTGACTAGTCCATTTTGCCAAAATGCAGCAACTCAAAATGGTACTCATTGGTGTATGGGCCCTGCGTGCTTGTATGCATGCCTGACAACATCAGGACCTGCTCCTAATGAGATGAGTAATGGGTTTCCATCTCCTCCTAGATCTGTGAGGAGATCTGAGCTCCTGGACAGTCTGGCGTTCAATTTGGCTGTATTGGATTTAGGTCAAGTGAGCATGTCTGCCAGTTTAAAGCAATGGGTCCAAGGATTTCATTCCATTTCCTAATGGCAGTCAGGGTGCTGTTGCTCACCTTGTAGAGGTCTGTGCATCCCTCCATGGATATGCTTCCCTAGACCATCATTGACCCATCATCAAACTGGTCATGCTGAACAATCACATGTGTCTCCAAAATCACGTGTCACATGTGTTAAGGGTGAACCTGGTCTCATCTGTAAACAGCACAGGGTGCCAGTGGTGTACGTTCCAATTCTGTGGTTCTATGGCAAATGCCAAATCAGGTTCCACAGTGCCAGGCAGTGAGCACAGGACCCACTAGAGGATGTTGGGCTCTCCGGCCACCCTCATTAAGTCTATTTCTGATTGTTTGGTCAGAGACATTCCCATCGGTGGTCTGCTGGAGCTCATTTTATAGGCCTCTGGCAATGTCCATCCTGTTCCTCTTTACACAAAGGAATGCCCTGCTGATGGGTAAGGATCTTCTACAACACTGTCCAGCGCTCCTAGAGTAACTACCTGTCTCCTGAATTCTCCTCCATGCTCTGGAGACTGTGCTCGGAGGTGTTGGACTGTGCAGCCTTTCTAGGGTCCAGGTATCTCACACTACCAGTAGTGACACTGACCATAACCAAACGCAAACCTAGTGAAAAAACAACCAGAAAAGATGAGGAGGAAAAAAGGGGTCAGTAGCCTTCATCTATAAAACCATTCTTGTATTGAGTCTCACTGTAGCACCTTTAGTGCATCTGTTAACCCTCTCTGCAACTTAAATGACGAGAAGTTTAACTGGCTCAATTCTATACTCTGATTAAAGTTTTCCTCTATTTATTGTTTTTATTTATTTTTATCAGTACATATTGCTTGTTATCTTCCTGAACAGTTCTTAAGTACTTTCATTATGTAGGATGTGGATGCAAACTTCCGATGGGAAGACATAGATGTATTTTTCTATCTGCTGTTTCATATCTACTGTATCTACTGTATTCATATCCTTTCTGATAAAGTTAGTAGGGCATTTTACATAATTTCTTTTTCATTACAGATTTGTTAAATGTCTCCTAATGGTCTGCTGTCACATGTTGCATTTCAAGGAAACAAAGCCTTCGGTTATGTCTTTTTCATGGTATTTTGATTAATAAGAGACAAACAGTTTAGTGATCTTTTCACTCCTCTGCACTGTTCTTTTTTTTTTTTTACATTCCTTTGTCTTTGTCATCTTTTCTCTTTTCTTCTTTCTCAAAATTGGTTGCATATTACAAATGATGGTTCTTCCGTCTTGCATCACAGGATATGTTTGGTGCTGCTACTTCTCTTGAATTCTGCTGGTGCATGAGATTGATGTAATCTATCACTTAGGTCAGAATCTGGCAGGCTCATGGCTTCTCTCAAAAATCCTATTGATAGTTATTTTCTCTCACTGTGGTTGTCATTGGGATGTATTAAGCAATCTTCAGTCTTATAAATTTGGAAGTGTTTCCTCTTTAAAATGTAATTAAGAACATACAAAGATTTTAATTTGTCTTTTCCTCTACTTCATCTTCTTACCCTATATCCTAATGCATTTTTTCCAAGTTGGTAACTTTTTAGATGAGACTGTAATAGTAAATATTTTCTGTAGGGCTTCGCAATTGAAAATTATGATGGCTTCTGCAATTATGGAAATAAGATTATTGATGTAAAACAAATAATTTTAAAGTAGGCTATCTGCTAAAGCGTTAAACTTTTGCTCTTTACTAAAAAAATCCAAACAAACTCTCCCATATGCTTTGGCTGGTTTAGTTCATCTCAGTTCACCCAGGATGACAAAAAGAGAACCTTTTGTTAACAAGACTTTGGCTGTTAGGAGGAACTTTGGTTCTAGAAACAATGTTTCAAAATTAGGTCAATCTAATTAATAATCACTGACCAAAATATTGCATCATTACAACTTATACCATAACCAGTGGCTCCATGGTGAAGTGGTTTACACACATTCTCCTAACAAATCATAAGCTCCTCGGGTGAGTCTCAGGAGGAGACACAAATCCCTCTGGGCTTGAATCAGGAAGGGCATCCAGCATAAAAATTCTGCCAAGTGAAACATGTGGAGATACCTGCTGTGGACATCCCTTGTGAATAAGGACGCAGCTTTTACAGTTTATACCATAATCTAAGTGGCCTAATTTCATCTTCTTGTGACACACTTATTTATTTTTCCTTCAGCTGTCATAGTTACACTTCCTATTATCACCAACAGGTTGTTCATGAGATTGACACCCTAACTTGTGACCTGCAGTTGGAGGAAGACGGACTAACAGACAGCTCAAAGACAGACACACTGAACTCCAGCTCGAGCTCCACCACCACCACTACCACTGCATCCAGCCTGGAGAAGATGAAACTCTTTCCCGAAGACTGCATATTTAAAACACCTGCTTCCCTAATGCCAGTCCCCATCAACCCTCCTGGAGTCCTGACTGTACTCAAGAAGCCACACCCACCTCTACCACCACCAAGGCATACCCCGCTGAGAGCCGAGGACCACAACGTTAAAAATCTGCCTCATCCAACTTTAGTGTTATCAGGGAATCTATCCAAGGCTAATGGGTCTCTATTAAGGAATGGTGGGGTTTTCCCATTGAAATCAAACAGGGATTTATTTTCCTCTACACCATGCTTCATTTCTAATGACAGTGGAATCCCTGAGTCGGGTCTTGTTCCTACATTGCCCAGACCCATGCCTCTTCTACGGCATGAAAAGAACAAATGCCCCAAGGCCCCTGGCAGGGAGCCACGTGAGAGGGAACGTGTACGTTTCAGCGAGAAGGTTCAGTTTCATGGCTACTGCCCGGACTGCGACCTCCAGTACGATGTAGATGACACAGAACTACACTTGCAGGCTGAGCTGAATGACTTGAGGCTCAGCCCAGTACACTGCTGCTCCTCTTCCCCTCCTCCTCCTCATTCTCTTTCCCATGAATTCATGTTGGAAAATGGCGGTCTACCAGTCAGCCACAGTTTCCCACCAACAGGAAACACTGCTCCACCTTGTGTGCCTCCCCACACACCTTCTCTCAAGCCCCAGAAAACAATCCTTCGCAAATCAACCACCACCACAGTTTGACACCAACCCCCCTTGTTGTGTCTAGTTTAAACATTTTCGAATCATTCATAGTGTTTTCTACTTTATGAGTGCTTTCTACTCCAGTTGAACTTTGGATTATCCAGAGAGAAGAAAGGATTGGAAATAATAAACAAAAGAGCGGATATAGTGAGTGGAACAGAAGAAGGCATCGCCGAGGGCATCGAGATGTACATGGAGAGATCAGGACAAAGCGGTGAGTGTTCCTGAGTGTGCCTATACGAGTTGTTCATCAAGAAGGTTTGTTTGCTCCAGCACATCCCCATGAGTCTGTCTGTGTTTTTGTGGTTTTTTAGAGTATCTTCATATGTACAGTACAGAGGTGTTCCCAGGATATTTTTAAAGAGCACAGCACAGGAAGAACCAAGAACAAGACAGGGAATTAAAATTGGTGTAGAAAACTTACAATTTTCATGTTCATGGGTACTCCTGTGCCCTCATACAGATGCCATTGCTTGAAAACTGCCACTGCAACTTACCAAGCCTCAATAGGCACAATATTAGCATGTATAATATACATGATATTATTAGATCATAACTGTTGATTCATGAATTTGTATCTTTTTAATGTTGCAGCTGGAAATTATTTCATTACTTATGGCTTAAAAATATTAAAACGACAGTATATTTTAAAGTAAGCAAAAAAAAAGGTAATTACAGTTTCTTACAATTTAAAACAGTTGTTGTGAAGCACATAGTATATTTGAATTTAAAATATAGTGAAAAAGAAATAGCAAGCACTAAAAGAAAATTGCATGTGCATATGCCATACCAAGTCTGTATATTTAATTTAAGAAATACTTAAATAAAGTACATTAAAACACTATAAAGTAACTTGTTAAATATAACAAGTTATATCCCAGTACTGTTCCTGCTAATGCTATTATCTAAAGATATAGGGCACTTTATCCAGGAGTGCCTATTTCATATTTCAAACATGGGGCGAGTGCCACCCCATGTTTCCCCTCTGGACACACCACTGCATCTGTTTGTTGGTTCTTGGGCAACTGATACTGGTAGACTGCTTTTTGTTTTGTTTCTTCCAGGAGATTGTTGGTACTGAGTCTATTACTTGGGATCTTCTCCATTAGCAATAATATAATGAATTAATATCTTTCTAGATGAAACAATAGCACCCACTTCCCCTAGATTTTATACAAAAACTTAAAGATCTTCCAATATGCTGGCACATAAACAGAATATATCTTCACACATACCTGCCTAGATTCACAGTTAGGGTTGTGAGACAGACAAGTGAGTTGGTACTACCTCTTCCTTCATCACCTTCCAGGATTCATTTTGTTGACGTGTGAGACTGTAGAAGTAAAAGGAGGGAGAGAAAATGAAAAGAGTGACACGGCAGGTTGGAGAGAGAGAAAAGGAAGTGTTAGCTGATACAGCTGGCATTTTGATTTGTGTCGACAGACGTCTCCACAGCGCATACTAATTGAAAAATCTTTTACTTTATTTTCTAATAAAAATCTGTCTTTAGCAATGCAAGTCTCATTTTCGTTGACATCTACCCTCCACCCGCTGTGATATCAGCACCACCCCCCTGTGATGTGAAGCTAAATGGACAGTAAGCCTATCAGTTCTGCTCTTGAGTGGAGAGAATCAGGCGAAACAATGCTGAACTATTTCCTTTTAAATCAGCAGTAACATCGGACCATCTCAGTCTATATGAACAGTTGGTAGTCTCCACTTTATTGGCTTCCATTAAGAAGCATGTTTCAGAAAGTCTGTTATTTTTGCATGTGTGTGTGAGAGAGAGAAATGTGTGAGCATATGGCTGATATTTCAGTACATCTGAGATTGTTTTCAAATCTGTGTGTGTGTCTGCATATACGTCTTTGTATTTACAAAGGTGTGTGTAAAAGCACGAGTCAGTTTGCCAGACTGGGGAGACAGCACACCCAGGAGTTAGATGAGAATAGTAGCACCTTCCTCCCAGCAATGCCCTTAATTAGCTAGATTAGACTAGAGGAGATAACAGCACTGCCTCAGAAAGCCTTTGTACCAACATTAGCCTTGACAAAGCTCTGAACCGCTGCTAAACATATTTTTTATGACAAACAGTGAGAGAGGAGAGAGCTAGCCGGCAAGCAGAGAAACTGAGGAAAGAAATAAGGAAGATAAGAAGTAAGAAATAAGGAAGCAAGGTAAAGATGTGTGGAGGACAGTTGTGATGTTCGGGAGGCATGTTATATAAACAGTGAATTTACTATGTATATCACTTATATGTTCTGTTCGGGTGGTGGGGGTGGAAATCTTGAAGGTTAAAGCTGAGAAAACCAGGGGAATGAAAATCGCACATTGATGACTAAATCCAATGCAAGACCTCGCTGGCCTTACAATCTAAAATCGGCATCTAGATTAGGGATCAGTGGATATTTAGCCATGTAAAAAATGAGAAAGAGTAAGCACGAGTGGGGATGAGGGCACATAGGGTAAAAGTGTGGGACAGAGAGAAAGTGAGTGTGCCGTAGAGAGAGACAGACAGAGAGATGGTGATGCAGTGAAAGCTGATGCTCTTTTAGCTGCATTGCCCTGCTGTTATGTAGCAAATGTGGATGTATGTTTTTCCACTCGATTAGTGCTCACGGCACAGAACATCCACTGTATTAATGTTGTATTCATGGTTTTATGTCTGGCAGCAGCATGCACACATACGTACATATTGAAATACTCATACAAATAGGTACATCATCAGTAGATCCTACTCATATGGGCTTCTGCCACCGTAGTAGTTTTTTAGTAGCTGAGGAAATTGGCACAGTGTCATCATGTGATTAAAGATGTTTAAAGTTGTTTTGTTGCAAATTCTGTGCTTAAAAACTCTTAGGCTAGCTCAGTTTAGTAATAAACTTCAAAATCTTTTACCATATCCATCCATTCGCTTCCGCGTGTCCTTTTCAGGGTCACGGGGGCGCTGGAGCATGTCCCAGCTGTCTTTAGGGCGAGAGGCGGGGTACACCCTGGACAGGTTGCCAGTCTATCGCTGAGGTTCCTTTACCATATTTTTTTTTAAATCTCTTATCCACCTCAGTATCTAGGGCTGGAAATTTACCCAGCTGTCACAGAGTGAGAGGTAGGGTACGCTCTGGACAAGTCACCAGGGCTAGACAGAGTCAGACATCATCATAGACAGATAAACAGAGAAAGACTTCTATTCACATCACATCCAACCAATTAAGAGTCACCTAACCCTTACTTTAACCTGTGGGAGAACATGTAAACTCCACACAGAAAGGGCCAGCCCCAATTGAGGTTGAACCCAAAACCTTCTTGCGGTGAAGCGACAGCGCTAAACATCATACCACCCAAAATGCATACCAAATTTACCCGTTTCTGATCAAAAACTGTGATCAAATAACTAAACACAAAAAGAAAAACATTGAAAACATTGGAGGCATCTGCTTTATTTTTCTTTTCCCACTCTGTCTCATTTGTGGCAATTTGCTGTTGCACCTTCCAGTCAGATGTCTTACTGAATACAACATGATATACATTTTGTAAATTATGGGCCTTGTTAGAGACAAAAGTGCTCAGTTCTGGTATGTTTTAGGGCATGCCTACTTTGGCATTGATAAGCTTTTGCCACATCAACATAAAGTTGCCAGGGTACCAGAAAGGTGGTGGTCAATACCAGAAACAGTAGAATGACATGGCTCTCAATACCCATGTTGATATGAAAACACAAAGATATTCCCATGTATTTGAATGTATGATCATGTATTTAAAAAAAATTACAAAAATGGCATTTCTGTATATTAAAGCACAGTACAAAGAACAGTACAAAACCTAAAAAGCTAAAAGTATATTTTGTTGACTGAAATATTAGGAAACCTGCACAGCAAATCCATCATGTCCAAATTAACACTGTCGGATTTGATTTCAACACTATTAAAGTGTCTATATGGGTCCACACCAGAGAGTGTTAATTTAACTCTTTTTGGAGAGTTGGTACGTTAACTCTGATTTA
The DNA here is from genome assembly GCF_057382095.1 of Aulonocara sp. 'chitande type north' Nkhata Bay. Lineage (NCBI taxonomy): Eukaryota > Metazoa > Chordata > Actinopteri > Cichliformes > Cichlidae > Aulonocara > Aulonocara sp. 'chitande type north' Nkhata Bay. The sequence continues at coordinate 28,008,956 of NC_141355.1, read as the reverse complement.
GTGTTAAACACCAAATCTGTCTGGAGTTGATAATTTAACACTTGGTGTTAAGAGTTTATATATTAACTCTCAAAGAGTATTTTAGTTTAACTACGTAAGAGTTATCTTCTAATTCATTCTAAAAAGCGGGAATTTTACTGTTCTGAACTTCTAGAAATTTCTTTTGGAAATAAACATTTACTAAAAAGATGCAATGGTTTTTGAAAAACATTTATTCTGAACTGTGCACCACAATTTCAAAACATTTTCTGAAAGATGTAACAGTATACATGTTCTCACTTTCATTAGAATTTTGTTTATCAAAAGGTCTGACATAGGTGAGCTGGTAAATGCAAATAACAGCATTCTCATCACTTATTTCTTCAATACAATATGCATGTCCTTCATTCATCCCTTTGTGGAACTTCAACGCACTTCTGCTCTCCCCCATATTCCATCTTCACAAGCATATCCTGTGCGGAGATCGAATAAAAATTAGTTGACACTAATTAATGGCACAAATAATCCAGTAAACAATTGCAGCACAGTAAAAAAAAAAAAGGAATCCTCTTTGAGCCATTACTTGTGTAAAGTATTTTCCCAAAAGACAAGGACGCAGGCAACAGGTAATACTGAACTAAATGTAAAACCTCAACCTTTTTCATTTTTACCTAAACCGTGTGCACAAAACTCTGGAGGGATCTATGCTAACGTAGAATCCAGTCAGGACGTCAGCTACTGCTGTTTGCTCGTTTTTTGTTTGTTTTTTTTATGGGCGATCGTTTTCAGGTTTCAAGTAGCACCATTATACCACATTTCACATTCTAGACATTGTTTTAGGTGTATTTGACCAAAAGTTTGACTGAAAATTCACATGCAAGCTTTTTTTCAAGGCTGTGGTATTTGCCCGCAAACAATACCTTTCAGCTAGCTAAAACAGAATATTATGCTATCACCGAGCAACATGGCTAATGCCTTTCACACAGCTTTGTCTCAACTCCAAAGAGCCACAGAAGTAAAAGCTAATAACAATTGAAACAATCTTTGAAAAAGTGACTTACCAAGCATGGCAAACAACTCAAATATGTAGAGCAAATGTTCTGAAACGGCTTCACTTCAGCTTCGATTGGAGCCGTGCTGGGGGCGGAGTCTGTGAATTTACTCTGTTGGTGTCATAGCCCCTGTAGGAGTTCAGAGTTAAGAGGTCAGGAGTTAATGTTTCCATTTTAACACCTCCAGATTTGACAGAGAAACACTCATTTTTAACACTTGATTTTAACTACTATCATTTTACACCTCAGAGTTACATTAAAAGAATGTGACTCTGCTTAGAGTAAAATTAACTCTACTTTTGCAAGGAGACTATTAACACCAAAAAATTTAACACTTTTGAATTTGCTGTGTGCTTACATTATTACAATTACATTACATTAGCTTAAGTACGTTATATTAGACATTGCAAACATTTTAGCCTGTGGGAACAAACTGTCTTAAACAAAATGGTAATGTGTAATTCAGGATAACATAAGAAGGATAATACTTTAAGTGTTGTTAACATTACGTAAAACGTATTCAGCCTGAATTCTTATGAATAGATTTGGATGACTAGGTGCTTCAGTAAAAAAAAAGTATTTCTTCCCTTGGTCTGAAAAGCATGTTTGCACATTTACATGCTGCCTTTTGTGTGGCATGTAAGGATAGACTAGAACACGTGCTCTGCTTAATGTTTCACAACAGGACTAACCAATACAAGACATCACAGTGGCTCACATTGTCCATTTTTTCTGAAGTGTTTCTAAATGTTTATTCAAAAATATTTCTCTCTTAAACTAAATCTGCTGACTCCAAAATGTTGTTGATGGTTTTTTGTATTATTTGTTTGTTTTGCCCTCTCACTTCAACACTGCAAAACAGATTATCATTATATCAACCTGTTCTTAACCTTTAAAATGTTTTGGCACTAGTGGCAATTTATTCATTTTAATAAAATTTCACAATCATTAAACATAGTTAAAACAGAAGCAGGTACACATGAACTTTGTTTTGTAATAGGGACGTTAAATTATAGAATTTGTGGACACGCAGACTACAGCTAGCTTTCATTAGGTTTACATGTTTCAGTGTGTTGAGATTTGCTCTGCCTTTCAACCTACTCTGTATTAATCTACCAGACATGTGTGACAGAAGGATGCCAGTATGAAGTGGGAGAAACTGTTCTGCCATTTGGGCTGGCTGACCGATGCAAAAGTGTTTCATCAGTCACTGGTTTAATACATGCATGACCTATTATCAGATTGTTCTTGTAACACAAAAATCACTACTCCTCTGACCATGGGTGTAGGAGTTTTTCACAGTTTTTGCAAAGGCTAGCTGAGCTCCAGCGCTCCAGGCTTGAGGATGAAGTTGTAATGGGCAGGGAGGAGGTGGATATTCACCGCCTCCATCATGAGTCAAGACTGACTCAAATGCACTGACCTACTCCCTACAGCTCACAGCTCTTGTTTATAACCCATCTTTCTCTCTCTCTCTCTCTCTTCTCTCCCCCCCCCCCCCCCCCCCCCCCCCCCCCCCCCCCCCGCCCGTCTCATGCTCTCTCTCACTATTTCTTCATTTCTTTCTTCCTTTCCCCTTGGATGATGCTTTACTCCCACTCAGCAGCATCTGTATGCATAACACTCTCTTTGTGCACATGCAGCTCCATATACATGTGGGTGAGGTAGCTATTATTAAAGCATATCTGACACTTTGTACAGCAAACACTCCTGTTTGTAGGTTTAATAAAAAAAAGGTCAGGCACTTCCTGACTTTGAATGACAAAAAACCTTCTAGGGATGATGGCTTTTACTCCCTATTGTTATGCGTCCAGCACCGCCTCCATGTACAGCTTTTACATTTCAATCCCACGTCCTGCTGACGTCAATAGTCCATTTATCGGGTGAATTGGTAAACATCCGCGTTCCATAATGAGTTTGAAAAATCCTTACATGTAAAGGCTTGATGTGTAAATTTGGATATGTTACAGTAACAAGTGCAGAAGAGAGGATGAGCTCATGAACGGGGGTTCATTTAAATTAACAAACAATCCAAGTTTAAGAATGACCAATTACAAGTGTAGGTCTCCATTTCACATTATTGTAACTTAAACAGGGGCTCGTCCAGGATTTGGATCCAAGACTCACACAGAGTCTTAGTAAAACTGTAAATCCAAACCTGTCCCACGGCCTAATAAAGGAGACGTGGAAATCAGTTTACTTTGTGCCCAGATCAAAGTGAAATTCATTTTATTGATTGTTTTGGTATTCTTGGTGATACATAGCCTACAAATGCACCTGATTGATTTTCTGTGTTCCAGAAGCTGCAATTCAAGCAGAGTTAAACATTTTCTGCATCACCAATTGAATGAATGTAAAACCACAGACAATACGAAGCACAGTTTGTGCTGGTGTAACTTTATAGCTGGCCTTCAATTGGTAGTGTTAACAGGTTGCATTCCTTCAGCAGAGAAGCTGAATGGTACTTAAAGCACACTAAATAAATCAACATAAATGTGGTGATCCCAGCTGATTATAAATACATTTAAGAACATAACCTGCTCCAGACCAGGTTATATGTTCAGGAAAAGTTGCCATGGTGATCTAATCAGGTGATAACCACCTCTATAACACATAAAACTCTGACTTTAAGCTTAACATAGCTTGCTAACCCATTAATCATGCTTTGTAGTACACCCCTCTGCTCTGTTACTATGATTTGTTTCTTGCTATAATAGTCAATGCATGTGCTTATAGTGCTCCCACTGACTGTATTGTCTTCGTTCCATTTTCCAACCTGGCATGTGCACAATGTGCGATAAAACCCAAAAGATGTGTCAGAGTGAGACACATTTTGCCAGTGAATATTAATTAGCTGTTGTGTCTCGGTCTGATTGTTTGTGGTGATAGTCTGCCAAGAGACACAGTTGTCTGTTTGCTCATCCCATTCTGCATGCATCATTTACTTTGATTTTTGTTTCCCTCAATCAACTATATTTCATAGCAATCATTGAAAAATTAAATTGGTATGGGGGAAGCATTAAACAAAATGAAAACCAAATCATTTTGGTGTTTTGTGCCAGAGGCATTACATCTGTAATGGAGATGCTGTGTGCAGGGTTCATTAGAATACAAATAGACATGACCTACATTGCCAAACGCCAGAGCATTCAGAAGTAAATCTGGTATACATTAGGCCTGAATACTGGCTCGTCTTGGTGCTTCTCTGTCAGTGACTCAGGCAAAGTGATGATTTGGGAACGTGAGTGGGCATGTGTGTTATTAAAATGCATGTGCGTGCTCATATGCATTTATTTTCATTTTAAAGGGGATACGTGTGCATGAGTTTTAAAAGGTGAAAAAGAGTGCAAAAAGACTCATGGGTGTATGCAGCCATGTGTGTAACATGGAGTCAAAGGCCGTGAGATGGCTCGGTGCAACTTAGAAAGCTTTGGTGGTGAAGCAAACTTAATCTGAGGCTTTCACGCTCCTTTGGAGATTGTTAAAAGTTAGAGGCATCAGCTGCACCTTACTCGGGGAAGGTAAACAATATTTCAACAACAGGATCAGATCTGTAAGAGCCACAGTGGCCCAGATGGGGTCCTCTGCTCATTGAACCTCTTCAGACTTGAGTGAGAAACACAGAAAAAAATGCTATTTAAGGAGTCCCACAAGTCTGGGCAAATTGTCTGTCACAAAAGGGAAGGCTTTTTAATCCACGAAGAAAAATGCAAGACTGTTCAGTCTTAATAACTTTGATGGCTCGTGTATGTGTTACTGGGCGTTTGTGCTTTGGCATATTTTCATTTTGGTCAATGAAAAGTGATTGTTAGTGCTGTGACTGCTCTGTCAAGTGGCTCTCCACTGTGCAGCCAGATATTCACACTAATATGTTTCCTCTTTTTTCTCTCTCTCTCTCTGCAGGGCCCATTGACACACTTGAGATACGAGACAAAGGGATGCTTGCTTCATACACCGATCGACCCCGGTTGATCAGGCAGGGAAGAGCCAGAGCTGAGGCCAAGCATCCACCACCATTTGCATAGCTCTTGCATAGTGCTTGTGCTGTTTGTGCACTAAGCAATCTCTGGGAACCAGCTGTGCTGGAGCAGTGTTACTGTCTAACTGGCAAAGCAGGAAGGGTAGTCACTGTGTGTGTGCAAAAAGATGAATCTATTGATGTGGAGGTGATATTTTCATTCATATAAATGGTTGATTTAAAGATTCAAACACCGATGAAACCTTATCATCAAAAGTAAAGATGAACCAGTACAAGATGGGGTGAAATAATGTCAGCCAGTATTTGATTGATGTCTATACTTGTTTTTGCTTTGTGCGTGCTCAGATGGAAATCAATAGCTCCACTCAACCGATGGAATTTGCCTTTTAAGAATTGTAATTGTTTGTGTCTGGAAAGCCCAACGGTTCGGCCTGGGAGCGAAACGCTCTCTGCTGGACTGCAGATAAGGAGAAAATAATAGCTATGTCAGTACGTGCCATATGCACAACCACAGCATGTTTTTGGAAAGACTCGTGTTTTGAAATGGTTGATGATGCGGTCACTGGTCCTTGTCCAGACATTCTGTTCGTTGTACATCAAAATCTATCCGCTCATCTGGTGCCATACAAGCTGTGTTTATTTCACAATGACATGCAGAGATTCAGTACAGTGTGGCATAGTTACAGCTTTAAAGGGTTATTGAAGAAGTAATAATTTGCATCAAATTTTTTTGTATACAAATGTACATGTATATTTCAGGCATTTTTCTACAGAGACTTTAACATTTAAAAAGATGATATTTTTGATATTGTGTTGGATGACTGAGAGGTATTTTGATGAAAGCTGACATTCCCTCGAGGTATATGTTTTTCAGGGCAGAGCAAGATGAGTTATTTATACATACCGAATCGTGTTTACATGAATGACAAACTTAACTATTATAACTTAGAGAAACTTTACAATGTCGGCTGCAGTGGGAGGAGGAAAATATAATGCAGAGATGAAACGTGACGAAAACCAAATACCTAGTTGTGCTTTATCAGAAGGGAGGCATGGGACTGAATGAACGCATGACTGACTCTTCACTTTGTCCTGCCATCACTGTGTTTTTCTATGCATTTCTGTGGAGAAGCTGTCTGGTAGTGGGCCTGGAATGCTGGATTTTCTGCCCTCCAGAACAGAATTAAATAGTATTCCCTCTCATTCCCTCATCCATCGGGTCAATCCTGACGTCAATATAAACCTGACAAATTTCCATGTTGCTCTGGGTAATGAGTCATAGGTAATTAAAAAATGATGAAGTACTTTTATATATATATATATATATAGCACTTATAAAAACCAAATGAGTTATAAAGAAACAGAGTAACAAGATGAATATTACTCCAAATAGATCAAATATATACAGGATATACATAGAAAATCAGTCAAAACTCATCAAAGTTCCCACCTGACATCCAAAAAAATCAGCTAAGCAAAAAATGCAATAACTTACATATTAAATGAAATCATGCAAGGTTTAGTACAATGAAAATTAGTTACTGGCCATCAGAGTAGATAAGGGTTAAAACTCACTTTTCATTCCTTGCAATTTCACCACAGGAGATAACCAAATGACCTTTTCAGCACTGAGAAGGCACTAAACTCAGTTAAAAGCTGAAATTAAATCAGTTCTATACCCACTGTAAGTGTCCCCATCTACAGCCAATTCACCATATTTTTTTCTAAAACCAACTGTAAGCATCAATATTATGGAATATAATCACCGTTTCAGCAGAAAAATTGTACTAATATAACATCTGTGAAATAGAGTAACAGAAACACCCATCAAATATGGTATGAGTGTTGATATTGCGTAGAGAAGCTAAAGAGGGCACTTTGCAACTTATTTGGAATGCCAGAAACACAACCAGCATTTCTGAACAGAGTCGGCATAAAGGAGTGAATAAATAACTACAAACAAATATGTGTGTCTGAAAGAAAAAAAATATTGGCCGATATAGCAGACTTTTTAAATCAGAAAATACGGGTATCTTAAAAGTCCTACATCAGTCAGGCTCTAGTTTAATGATATCACCATGTGTGTAACTGGTAAAAACCAACAGCATGAAAGGTCTGCTTGGTACCAGTTTGGTACCATGCTCATCTGTGACTTCTTCTAGTGGGTGGATGTAAAATTCATTTGGTTAAGGTTAAATGTGTTTTTGCACTCTGATAATTTCATGTACTTCATGTACTTAAGAAGTGCATTGAAGTCTAAAAAAACGCTGTAAAAAAATAAGGCGAATTAAAAGGCGACTAAATTTCCACCCGCTCCATGTACTCATTTCAGGTCTGTAAGTCAGAAAATATCCACAGTATGAACAGAAAATGTTGCATGACTTCATTTAGTATGCTGAAGATATTGCACACAAAAATAGCTTTTCTGGGAGGTTAAATGAGAGGCATTCACAGGTATTTCATGTAAACATGATTGCTGGTGAGCAACTTTTTTTTATTAGCACACCCCCCTTGATACATTTAGATTAGAGGCATCACACACACTTGTAAACCTCACCTCTTTGTTCAGATACTGAATTAAGGACTAAACTGACTCAGCAATGAATCGCTTTTAAAGCTGATTGGAATGTCTCAAAAAGTTGTTTGTGTTATTTTATTGTGTGTCCACAAACTGTTGGGAAATAACCTGTGAGAAGTAAACACTTTGCACTTGGTCAGTGTGCGTGTGTGTGTGTGCTTTAAACCTAACAATACTTTTAGTGCTGATTTTATGTCTGTATTCTCTATTAAAAGCTGTCCTCTTGTGCGTTTATCTCACGGATATGTTGAGCCTCTGTGAACCGGGAGCCCAACGGAGGAAATTAAACTGCCTCCGAGAGCGTCACACTTCATCAAAGTTACCAAAAAGCAGTGAGAGCAAACGTTTCAAAAAGAGAATGACAGAAAATGGCATCAGCAGCTGCATCAGTTAATTGAAGATTAGTGTGATGAGATAGCAGGCTGGCAGTGCTAAAGGCCATCAGCTGTCTCCCGAAGATATTCAGAATATCGTATTCATTAGAATAATTCAGATGAATTCATGGTGGCTTGTCATGGTCATACAAAAACAGACCGCAGCCAGCAGCTCAGTGCCATAAAAGTGACAGGGTTACAGGAACGGGGCAGCGGTGGCCTAGAGGACAGAGGGGAACATCATAAGTTCAAATGCATGAACTGGAAAGCTCTGCTAAGAATGTGCATGAGAAAAAGATATCTTTAACTCTGCCTTTTGGAGTGCCCTCAAGCAGGGCTCTCCATGAAAGGACTGCAACAGAGCTGGGCAGCTGTTTGCAGCCCAAGTGAATGGGAATCAGGCCGTGACAATAAAAAACTACTTGCATTTAATCCCGGGGTGCCTTATGTTGTAATTATAGTAAATGTGCAAATTTTCACAAAGCAGAACAAACTAAAGATGCTCGTGGTGCTATGATACTATAATGAATGTGTTACTGATATATAACAAAGCTATGATTATTTAGTTACAATATTAAAAATTTAGGAACCAATAGCCCTACTGATTGGAGAATGTTAAATATATTTTGAATCCTGAGGCAGTAATTACCATAATATGTGATTATTTTACTTGAAATATGATTAGCAAAATATGTTATTCAGACACTTGTTAAAGTATATTAGATTTACAGAGAAAGAGTGAAAACACAAGAAGTGAGGCTGGTGTTTGTATTTTCCATTTAGTCCACGTCAGACCACATCAAGAGACCAGATAATGTCTAGAGTAAAAACAGCTACTCTTAGGACCACATGAATCCCGAAAAGCTACTGACTGTTTAAAACAATGTTTCAGATTAATGCAATACCATGCAAAAGTCTTAAGTCACCAATTTCTTTATGTTTTGCAGTGAAAATGGGAAACACTTGCAGTGATTAATTAAAATATGTGCAAGCATACATGAAAATCCAGTAAATAAGGGAGAAAAAAAAAACCTACAAATTTCAACAAGCTTGAAAATTGACGTCTAATATGATCAATTTTGCTGTGCATCATAGCCTGAACTCGGTTAGAAAGGCTTTCTTGTTATTTATTCAGGAATAGTTAACCAGGTTTCTTAAAGGAGTCTTTTGGATGTTGGGTGTCTTTTGTCCGTCAAGATCACTGCATCAATATTACTGAAGCAAATTTGGATTCATCACTCCACAAGTCCTGTTGCCATTGCTTTTCAGTCCAGTTCTTGTGAAATGTGGCATACCTCAGCCTTTTCTCCCTGCTTAAGAAAGGGTTCATGTCAGCCATCCTTCCACTGAGACCATTTCCAAACATTAGCTGGATCATCTGAAGGGATCTCTCAGGATCCTGTTGCTAGATTTTTTTCTTAAGGATATCACTTATAGAGAGTTTTTTTAGGCCTGTCAGATCATCTTTTGTTCTCCGTTCGTCCAATTTCCTCCATTTTTTAAGGCCACACTGCACAAAGTGCTGAGGTATTCCAAGTTTCAGGCTAATAGATTTTTGGGAATCACGTTGTTAGTACCAAATACTATTTGAAGCCTTTCAAACTGTGTTATTGTTGGTATTTCAGGTAGATATAATTAATGAAATGGGAACAAATTGTATCTTTTTACAACAGGCTGCTGGTAACAAAGTTCCTAAAGAGGTGCATTTTAAAACCGGTTCTTTGCCAAGTTGTTTGTGATGTAGACACAACACTGGTTAATTCCTTGAGTTAGGTGCCTTTTTCATGCTTGAATGATTCATAGCTCAGTGTTAAGTTGCCCAATAAACAAAAATAATGTCTATGAAAATGGTCAGGCATAAAGACATAAAGAGGAACTTTGAAAGACCTTAGGAAATCCAGGTGAATTATTGTTCAATACATTTTCTTTTTAAATACAAACTCTATTTAAACCCTAAATATAAAGGAATGACAGGTGACTCGAGACTTTTGCACAGACCTGTATATTCAGCAATGCTCCATCCGTGCAGGTGGAGAAGACAGCAGCCACCTTTCCAAGGGCACAGACAGGCGCGCCTGTTTTATATTACTGCTTATCCGGATGACGGCTGTTTCACCAGGATGGCACGAGAGCTAAAGTGAAGTGATCACCCCGCCCTGTCAAGCTGGCAGGGTTAGGCACAACGCGCGCTCTGTTAGTGTGTCACGTGACCGGGGGAAAAGAAGAAAAAAGAAAGAGGCGAGGAAGAGAGAAAGGGAAAAGCAAAAACAGGAAAAAAAAACTGTGGGACTATCCGCTTGGAAGAAGAGGGAGGTTTTCTGTTTACGCGCAGGTAATGAATACTAACACTTAGCTGGTTATTATAATATTGTCCTAACTTGTGAGAGTCCACCTCTAGCAGCTCGTCTGCAGTCTGCCGGCTGGATAGACGTTGGATGCATGTTTGTTTCCACGAAAGAGGCTAAAGGCGTGAAGCTAGTTGGCACTGAGAGATGTGCCTTCAAGCACGCTCGTTCGTGTTGCTCTCGCTGTGTTACTGAAGGCCAGCACGAATTCCTGTAAAGTGCTGATGTGTCAAATGCTTGTGACCAGTCAGCCCTCCTTGATGGTGAATCACTCGCTCCAAAAAAAGCACGAAGCGGTGGAAAAAACTTGCGGCTAATAATCCTCTTAACGTCTAAAACGAGCGAGGACGCTGAACTGGCCGCTTCCTCTTGGATTCTGTCGTTTATGCGGCTTCCTGAGTGTAAAATAAACGTGAAATAAAACTCGTTACTTTGGTCTTTTTTTAGTATTTAGTCGAGAAGGGCGAAGAAGTCAGAAGAAGTGGGAGACTGTTCAGTTAAGAGCTCCAGATGTGATGGGAGGACGGACGTGGATGTCGGCTGGATATGAGACAAGCACGTAAGTGAGGGATGGGTTTTGTTTGGACGGTCAGTAAGCAAGACATGTTTTTATTTTCTTTTTAGTCTAATTTCAGCTGTTTTAAACTCTTACTTATACTTTTTCCTTACTTGCATATTAATTTTTCAGGAGTAGATTTAAGAAGTTAAGAATCTGTGTTACAAACACTTTTGTTATTCCTTTCTTTTTTTAAATGGTCTGGAGCATTGGCTGTCGAGGCTTTCCGAATGTCTCTCAAAGTTTTTCTTTGGCTCTTTTTCACTCATTTTCAGGGAAGTCTTTTACTTGTTTGTTAGGTCACTTAACACTAACCTATGAGTCATTAAAGCATTAAAAAAGGCACCTGACTCAAAGGATGAACCAGGGTTCTGTCTACAACTTGTCTGACAACTTGGCAAAGAACCAATTTTAAATTGTGTCGTCAGGAAATTTGTTACTAGCAGGCTGTTGCAAAGACACCTAATTTGTTCCCATTTCCTCATATGAATCTGTGAAAAATGCCAAAGATAACAGTCAAGAAAGGCACACAAATGACATGCTTGCACCAAAGGTTGATTCCAAAAGAGCTAGTAGCTGAAAGCATGGTATACAGTGCGTCCCTAAAGCACATGAGGAAACTGGACAAGAGGAGGAAAAAAGAAGAAGAGGCAGGTTTAAAAAAAAAAAAAAAAAACTACGGCAGATGAACAGTATCTAAAAATGATGAACAGTGCTCCAAAGAAACAGAAAAGAAATCTGACACAAGATCTGAGGGATGCATCTGGCTCTTTAGTTGATCCATCTATTCTTCCATGAAGCCTTATCAGAAATGGCCTCAGTGGAAGAATGGCAGTCAATAAGCCATTTTTTTAAGGAAGGGAAACACAAAAGGCAAAGGAATGCCAAATTACAGAAGAACTGAAAATCAGTGGAAACGGGTCTGATGGAAGCAATTATTAGTGATTACTGAAACAATGATCTTAACAAAGAACACAACAAAAGGCAGCCAACATCCAGAGAGGAGCTCTGAATGTCTTCGACACTGTATAAGCTGTATTTCCTGTCATGTTTGCATGTTTCAGTAAATCACTGCAACTGTTTACCATTGTCCTTGCAAAATATATATAGACATGTGGGGTGACTAGAGACCTTTGGAAAGTACTTATATCTCAGTTAACTAAAATAATGTTTCATATCTAAGTTATTATAGTTTTAATGAACTATAATAAACTTAGTGCATACTCAATGAACCTGAAGCTTTTTAATTGGTTTCTCCTGTTTTTATTCTGATGTTGGAAGAAAATAAGAAACATGAGTTATAGCATGTGCAAAGGTGAATTTGTCTGATGGGGTATTGATGCCCATTTTGGGAAAACTATCGACGTGGGGTTTCCCCTGTATCCTAAGGCAGTACACATCTAGTTTAAATTTTAAAAAGGAAAAGAAAAGAAAAAACATTTGTAGAATTTCAAGGACTAGAAAATGAAGGAATCTCGAGCACTCGGAGGAGCCTTGCTTGACCATCAAGGAGCTACAGAGAATACACCAACGTGGACATCCTGCTCCACCACCTTCCTACGCTCCACTGTCTTCCTTTTTCCAGCCCGATCTTCCACCACATCTTCCTCAATGACTTCCACTGCCTCCCAGACAAGTTTCCCTTCCAGCTTACTCTCATGGTCCTCAGATAATAGCTTCATTACCAAAAAGCGAAAGCTATAATACAAACAAGCTATTAACTACCATCAAAATAATAAAGTGCCTTACTTCTGTTTCCTAACAAGAGTAAAATTGGATTAGCAGGAGATAATCTGAGCCCCAGTTTACAGTTGAACATGTGATTAAACAGCATGTAACGCACTAATCTGTCCATGCTGTGCAAGTTAGACTTTCAATTTGTCTTGCACCTGCAGGGGGTTGCAGTATTTATGTGTGCTACAGCGCTCTGTTGGTGTTATGACAGGCAAAACAAAGTAAATGGACAGTGTTTACATTGGCAGGATGTCTCAGCGGGGAGAAGAAGAACAGGAATAGGTTGAAGTCCACTTTGCAAGCATGTGCCCTTTCTAAAGTTCCCAAGAGTGCAAAATTCAGTCACTCATTTTTAACTCCTGCCCCACGGCTCTGACCTTTTCTGAAAGGAGAAATGCAAATAGACTGTTATTGAAGAACTTATTATAACTACTTTACAGTGTCAGTGAACCACAATTTAGTATGGTACTGTGATAAAGTTTTTTTTTTCTTTCAGCAAACATAGATAAGCACAAGTTAAAGTTGGCAGGAAGTACACTGTGCAGGTTCTTGTTGTACCTTTTGAGTATGAGCTGATAAATTTAACCTTGTGATGACCTCTGACTTTGTAATATTCTTAGGTAAATAAATCTGAAACGGAGGAGGGGAGAAGATGAAGCTGAACGAGCGCAGCATGGCGCACTACGCCACCTGTGATTCACCACCAGACAAGACGGGCTTCCTGTTCAAAAAGGGGGAGCGCAACACTGCTTATCACCGCCGTTGGTTTGTCCTGAAGGGTAACATGCTCTTCTACTTCGAAGAGCGCGACAGCCGAGAGCCCATTGGCGTCATCGTTCTTGAAGGATGCACCGTGGAGCTGTGTGAGTCGACCGAGGAGTTCGCCTTTGCCATCAAGTTTGATTGCGCCAAAGCTCGTGTGTACAAGATGGCTGCTGAGAACCAAGCAGCCATGGAGTCCTGGGTGAAAGCGCTGTCAAGGGCCAGCTTTGACTACATGAGGCTGGTGGTGAAAGAGCTGGAGAGGCAGCTGGAGGAGATCCAGGAGGCTGCCGGAGGCAGCTTTGTTGGGGCTGGAGTTGGAAACCTGCAGGGCAGGCCCAAGTCCTCAAAGCGAAACCATATGGGACGGTCCAGGTCTGGAGCATCTTCTTCTTCATCTTCCTCGTCCTCCATATCATCGTCATCATCAAGTGTCCCTCCCATGTCAGCCTCCTTCTCTGCCCAGAAGAACCAACAGGATGAGCTGCAGCTCATCTCTGGGCCCTCCAAGGAGAATGGTGTTGCATGGAGTAAACCACCAGCTGCCTTGGCTAACGGCTTTGTGGAGGGAGCTTCATCCTGTGCGGTATGGGAAAGCTCCGGGGACCCTGCAAATGTCACTGGATACGGAGCTGATGGAGCGAGGGCTCCGCCTGTGCCTCCCCGGAGAAAAGGTGCTTCTCTGGAAAGCCCCGTATGCCCTGGAACCGGCTGCTTCTCCAAACTCCATGACTGGTACGGCAAAGAGGTGGAGGAACTGAGAGTGCAGTGGCTTCAGAGCCAGTAAGCTTACTGAGGTAGATGGCCTCTTTTTCCACAGTATATCATTCCTTCCTGATCATTCTGCAGTGCTTCACCTATCTGAACCCAGCAATAGAGTGAAGTGACTGAATGGAGACTTAACTGCAGTCTTAACTAATGGCAAATGAAGGAAAAAAAGCATTTGAGATTATTTTAAAATCCTGTCAGAGGGGAAAAACTGCCATAAATGTTAACACTATCCTTTGTATAAGCCAAAAAACACAAAATATGCTCTTTGTCCACAAACCGAGTTATATTTGCCAATTGCAATTTTAAAATCATAATTCTTGTATTACAATCATCAGTTTTTCAAAAATGATGCAATGAGTTTAGCCTTGATTGATCCTTTATTAGATACAAATAAAATAATGCAGCTTTATATTTGCTGTGACCTTTTTCCCTTAATAAGAACCATGACGTTTCTCATTCCTTCCTTATCATTCTGCAGAGATTGTACATGCAAATTACTTTGCTAATCATGTGGACATTGCAAAAAACAACAGGTAACTGATAAGGTCACAACAGGAAAGTCTTTTTATAAGGAAAAGGAAAAGCATGAGGTGATTTCTGTTGTGTAATAACAATCTGGAGACGTTGCACAAGACAAATCCACAGAGTTTGAAGTTGTTATGTCACATTAACCACGCTATAGTGCAAAGACAATTCTGCAGCTTTATGATTGAAGTCCCAGTTTTGTGCTGTCCAGCTTTCACCCCTTTTGGTGATGCAACTTTTCAAAGCTGCTGGACTGTTTTTGAATCGTGTTCAACCTAATGACTTGGGCTCCAGGACAGTTTTCATATTTCAAGTTATATATTCAGGATTTTCTGTTTTGGTCAAACTCCCGTAACGCTGAGATAATTCACTATAGTAAGGTGCAGGTGTATGTACTGTGTATGGCCATCGCCAGTATTTTTATTGATCTGGGTGACCTGGCCCTTCAAATCTTTAAATAACGAGGGTGAGAAGTGCCACAGTCTACTTGAGGTCCAATATTACCTCAGATATTTCGTTGTCATTCTTGAAACAGGCAAAATTCCTCTAACCACAACAATATAAGGCACAAAAAATGTGTTTTCATTTCATTACTAGGCTACTTATTTCCATATTATGCACTAATGATTAAAGAGGTCATGTCCTCTATAGTAGTTGGGATCAATGCATATAACTTTGATACAGTAATCACTTCTGCAGATATTGACTGACTCTGTCTGCTTCAAACTTCCTTTTACTGAAAGCTTTTATGAATGTCTTTAATATTCTGTTCATTTCCACATTTTTATGCTTTCTGTTTAATTTGTTTCTGCGAAGCACTTTGTATCTTTGTTTAAAAAAGTGCTGCATAAATAAACTTTATTATACATATTACAGTTTCTCTGAATTTCTTTAGGATATTTTTGTCTAAACATTTAACCGTTTTCACCTAATTAGACATAATTTGTAAATGTGAGTCAGTCTGTTTTCGCACACAGTTGCACATTTTGTTTGCTTGTGCGTGTCAGCCATTTTGCTAGGCACGCTCTTTAACATAAGTATCTGATCAGTCAATTGCATGGCAGCAACTCAAAGCATTTAGTCACGTAGACATGGTCAAGGCAACCTCATGAAGTTCAAACTGAGCATGGTTGATCTGGGATTTCCCCCACACTATCTTTAGGGTTTAAAGAGGCTGGTGAGAAAAAGGATGCGTCCAGTGAGCAGCAGGTCTTTGGGCAGAAATTCCTTGCTCATTTCAGAGTTCACAGGAGAATGGGAAGGCAACAGGAATTCAATAAACCACTTTTTACATCCAAGGTACCCAGAAAAGAATATCTGAATGCAGAACACATCTAACCCTAAAGCAGATGGGTTACAGCAGCAGAAGACCATGCCGAGTGCCACTCCTGACAACTAAGAATAGGTGATAACTAACTATGATAGCTGTAATAACTATCAGACTAATTCACCTAAGTTGGAAAATTAAAAAATTAATTTCTAGTGCAACATTCAGATCATGGTCAAAATTAAGCACTGATCAGCCTGATTAGCACATCAGGCTGATGAGTAATGGTGTGGGACATATTTGCTTAGGCCAAGCAAAGCAAATATGAGGATCATTTACATCCCACAGCCTATCTGAGTATTGTTGCCGACCATTCCTTGATGATCAAATCTTCTGAGGGCTCCTTCCAGCAGGATATCACGCCAGTTGGTAAAGCTTTAATCATCTCAAACTAGTTTTTGATCACAACAAGTTGTTCACTGTACAGTCACCAGATCCCAGTCCAGTAGAGTTCCTTGTGATGTGGTGGAGCGGGACACTTGTGTCATGGATGTGCCACCAAAAAATCTGCAGCAATTGTGTGGTTGACAGAATTAACAATGCTATACTGAATTTTTTCATTTGAGGAGATCGACTAATAGAAGCCTAGTACAGCAGCAGCCTTTATTGCTGCTCCTCCTGCTGCTTGTTTTCAGCAGAACCCAAGCTAATTGTATTATATTGTAATTACCAGGAAGAAAAGCAAAACTTGAGTCTCATCTCTACAGTTATAACTCATATCATTGCTTTTCTGTACCCCTGTTTATAGCTTGTCTTTCTCACTCATAGCTTTCCCAAGGCCTCTGAAAATATCCATCAGTAATTCTCCCTGTTTTAGACCTTTATGTTCACTGCCTGATTATCAAAGTTGACCAAATGTTATTCATTATGTTCAGATTTATGCCTAATGAGCAAAATTAAAATAATATAAAAGTATTCAAGCGAGTTTGAACCTGTTTAAATCCTCCATCCTCCACAGCCTGTCCAATATCCTCCAGGTTACAGAAACTATATGAAGGTCACTCACCTTCATATGGTTCATATGATTCGCTCATATTCTAACAATATTGTTGTCTATGTTTAATTCTGCACAGATTTTTTTTCGTAGATGGAACAAACGGTTTTAAGGAATTTTATTAACAGCCCTTTGGGGTACGAGGTGTTGATTTGCAAAGCGGTTTACATGCAGGTCAGGTAGCAGGCCCCCTTAGCACAGTTCTGCTCATCGGAAATAATCCTAAAAGCAGCCAGAGGCAGCAAACTAAAGTCAACCCCTTTTAACATTTTGGGAGAATCTGAATTACAGTCTGGTGAATCGTAGACAGGTCTGTGTGAGTCAGCACTGGCGCTGAAATATGGAAATAGTCTCATGATCAGATCTCATGTGTGCAGAAAAAGGGGCCCATTTAACCTGTTTTTTAAACAATCATCGGAAAGGGTTTTGAGGGATCTTCTCTATATTTTGTGTATTTTCTGTGGCAGTGTGAGAGCTGAGACATGAAGGTCAAAGCAGCAGAATCACTACGCTTTCGGTACCATCACTGCTTTCTCGCCTGTGCCTGTAGCATTGTGACCTGGTCGCTGAAGCTGCTTTCCTTCCTTTCGAGACTCCAAAACCTTTACTCATTTTCACCAGGAGTTTTGTCAAAACTTCAATTAAGAAGCACTGAACTTTTCCAGGTAAGTCGCCACCTTTATTTCCCCCCACAGGCGTGCTTTGCTTCCCGTGTAGAACTTTTGTGCATTGTGGGTGAATTACAATTCACAGTTCAGCACCTGAAGCTTTAATAGGAATTCTGTCTACTGCTCCACCTTTAGTGGCATGACTTTTACAAAAATGCAGGCAAGTAGAGCAGACTAAAGCAAACCACATTGTGATTTTCAACTGGACTCTCTTACCTTCATCTCTCCTGTTCCACTCTGCTTGCACAGCTTCATCTTTTGGCAGTCTCACCTGGCTGTGTCAAAACTTCTTCCTTTGAGCTGCCTGTGAGCATGTCAAATGCATAAAAAGACTCCATTCAAAACCTTACTTGAATAAAATTATGTAAATGTCACCGGCAACATGTATTTAAAATATCATCAATACTCTATCACCACTCTGCAGCACAAAAATATCTTACCTGTCAGTCTTTCGGTGCTTTAATCTATAGAAATGTACCGTATTCTGTACAAAATATGTATTATTTCCCTTTGAGGTATAATTCAGAGGAAGTATAGCCTAAATTCACACAAAATGGGAAAACTAAAGTATTTGTACTCCAGTCACAAGCTTGTATTTTACTGCCTCGCTGTGCATATTACTGCAGATCTGCAGAGTGCCTTATGTCTTGATTATCAGAACAGAAACCATATAAATATGAGAGCTAAAAAGCACAGCAGAATTAAAATGCTCAGGTATGATGTGGCATAGTTAACTATAAGTTATGTACAGGTAATTGATAAACTCATAAACATAAGGTAGAGTAATTAACAAACTGATCACTGGACTTCAGAGTTCCCTCTCTTAATTAATCTGAATGTTCTGTGTGAAGTCCTTCCAGACTTCTGCTCATGAATATCATTAATGCATGCCACCCATCCACATCCCCCATGCAACTGCCACCTGAGAGAACGTTGTTATGATACATGAAGAGATGTGTTTTGCTGCGATCTGGTGTCTGTCTCAAACTTTAACTGGTCAAGAAACTACTTACTTTGCTTGTTGTGACTGCACACTCAGTGAGGTGCAGCTAGCCTTGGGCTCAATGCCTTATTTGCAGAGCTTCTGCGACACGTTAGTCTTGCAGGGTTGCAAGTGTTGCTTACTGCCTGCTCTATTTACCTGCACCTCCTGACCTATTAGTGCCTTCATGAACTGAATACTACCATGTAAGTAGTAAGACATTTAGGACGACAGTGGATTAGATGATTATTTTTACTGTTTGTCTCTTTTTTTCTCTTCCAGAAATGGAGAAGCACATTTTATATAACTGTATGTCTGGTGTCTGATGCGCTCAGTTTCTCACTTGCAAAAGGATTAAGAAATTCTTTAATGGTGCATGTTTGACATTTTCAATACAGAAGAGAGACGTCTCTTTCGTTGGGTTGCCATTAGCTCTGCAGCACATAAAAAAGACACACACAGAAACACACACACATGCATTTTTCTTGAAGTTCATTTCACTTTTCTCCTAATTTAGTTTCGAGGGCGAGCTTCTTGTTTCAGTGTTTTTTAGTTGTATTTGAATATGCATGTATATCATATCAAGACATTAAGGGAAATGCACCTGACTATTATCTTTTCTAGTTTTTGAAATTTTAATTGCAAAGGTTTTACACCTAGTTTGGTTTTTAGTTTTTATTGCCACTTCCTAGCTTTTATATCAGTCTTGGTACAGTATGAGTCTGAATGCATACAGTCATATTAAATAGCTATACAGACACAGACTGCACACATCTCTCCTGCATCTTTGTGAGCTCTTCTGCTCACTAGAGGAGATCTAAACAGTAACACATAAACACATATTCACACTTTGTCTCACCAGCTGCATTTCTAAATTGCAGTGAAATTAAATCATTCTTTAAAGATCTATTTCTGCTTTTCAGAGAATAGATGTGTGAGGTTCTTCAAAACCTGCAAACTGCCAGAGCACTGACGGTTCGGCCTGCAGCGAACCGTCAGTGAACATGCATTGAACTTGAGCAGCAAAGTCACAGCAAACACAAGAGAGCTGACGGACCTCTCAGGCGTGACTCTGCAGGGTTCATGGTGAGCACCGAAAAGGGGAAGTGCATGTGGGCTTGCTCTTTCTTTCTGTAAAGCCTTTACATGCTTCTAGTGGAGTCAATCGGCATAATGCTGACTCCTCTAGAAGAAACATGGAGCACAGAAGGAGAGATTGGAAAAGAGGGAATGAAAAACATGAGCATGAAAACGCATAGTTAGCCTTTTTTTGTACTCTTGTAGCTCATGCTCAATTTCAGTACGTTCAAGGTTGCATTGTAGATTTATTGCATGACGTATGAAAACTTTTCTGTGTCTGTCCTTGTGGCAGCAGAGCTGATTCTGCTGTCTGTGCAGTGATGCAGAGGGCCTTCAGTATTGCCCATGATGGATAACAGTTTGTTTAACTTCAAGTGTTTTCCCACTTTGCAGGAAATCCCAGAGTAAGACTCACTAATTACTTTATTGAGTCTGCTCCAATGCTGCTCCCAGAGCACAACATACCGTTCTCACCACGGCAGACTGGTAGAAAATCTCTAGATAAGGGGAACTCACACAAAAATGTGTGTGGTGCTCTTGGTTTATATAAATATTTATTATTAAACTTTGGATGTTAAAACTGAGAGACTTTTCAAATTTAAAATTGCTGACACGGAAATTCTAGCATATCCAGTCATGGAGCTGTTCACATTATGTGTGCGTTGTGTTATATTCACAATTACATTATTACACTTGCAGCCATTAGCATATATCTACAACCACAATAGCTGACTTTTGCTCTTTTTTTTGGTTTCTTAATTTTGTCATGAAGTCTCATCTCCATTCAAATCACTTTTTGGTTACACGGTTCAGTTCCGTTAGTTTTCATTAGTGCATAACACCATTATCACTGATACATGAATGACTTGCGCAGAAAAGGGGTAGGAGTGATACAGTGTGATTTTATGTTTGTTTGTTTGTTTGTTTTTCAAATTGCAAAATGTAATATTGAGACAGCTTTCATTTTTAGCACGTATCATTAAAAGTCTAGTTGGATGGGTACATTTTTTCACAACTCCAAAAGTTTGTTACTGTAATCGCAGACTGAAGGAATATGTGACTGTGCCAAATTAACACTGTCATGCAGTCTGATGCCTCGACTCTGCTGGCTGGGTTCTCTGCGGGTGCTTTGGCTTCCTCCTTCAGTACAAAGGCATGTTAGATTAAATTGTGATTCTGAAATGTCAGTAAGTGTGGCTACGTCTGAATCGATGGGCTAGTGACCTGTCCAAGGTATATCCTGCCTTTGCTCAGTGACAGAAGGGATAGACTCGAGGAAATGTAAGTTTATTGTGTAAATATCCAGTGATTTTTAACCGATTTCCCTTTATGATACCGTAAAAAAGACGTTTTCTATAAACAGGCACACGCTCCTCATGCACTGCAGGCCGTCTACCATTAGATGTCGCTGTTTAACAATTTTAGATATGTATTTCACAAATAGCTTCAAACTTTATACTCATACCTGGCAATATAATTTAACGTTTTTACCATCAAACAAGAAATAAACAACGGATTTCGGGTCTCTAGAGAAGTAAAAAGCAAAAACAAAACAGAAAAACACAACAATCCATTGTAGGTCAAGATAAAATATGTCTTCGTTTGTTTTTATTTCCCCTGTCTTATGTGTTAGAGAGAAAGAGAAAATATTAACGTCACATTTAAGTGATCTCCTTACTTTAAAGTATAGCATAGTACAGATCTACTGAGTTAAAGCCACAGCAAACAACATTACACACCTGAACATCTGTTTTGTTAATAATTTTTTTTTTTTTAATGATCTGCATCCATAAATAAAGTACCAAAATAAAGGTGCAATAACTAAAAGACTTCACCTAAGAAACTAGACACCTTTTGCAGTAACCTGCCCAGGATGGTATTCAATAGGAGCTACTTCCTCCCTGATAATTTCAACATAAAAGTACACTCTTAAAGCTAAACACTGGTGACTCAGAAAGTGTTTTTTCATCTATGTATATCACACTTCTGTCATAAAATCTGTCCTTATGACAGTTTTAGAAGATTATTAAAGGATACATTTACAGCTGTGGATACATCTCATTGAGTGAAATCAGCTGAGACACAATACAGTGTTTGTGTGCATAAAAATGGGTCAGTGGTGGCAAACATATAAGCATGTTTGCACAGGAAATAGGTTGCTGACACTGCTGGGCCAGAGTGATTATAGACCGCCCAGCTGTCCCAAACATCCTGTGTTTGTTGTGAGCTCATTTAACTTCATATTTTTTGTGAATATGCAGTCATACAGGATGACAATAAATTAAATGACATGCGTGTTTTCAGGCAGATTGTGCCTTGTTTCAATATTTGGTGCATATTCCTAAATAGGTTCATATTTGATTGTATCATGTCGAGCACAGTGCCAGTGAAAAGTGGCTGTAAGTAATTTAGTTGGTGTGCACTGAGCTGTACAATTAAGAGACTGATTTCATGCTGTTTTATGCTTGTCTTGCGCCACATGCATGTCACAGGAAAATATCTGACAGCTGCAGTTTGCAAATAGAATTAGATGAGCACATTCAGTTACTGTATTTTTAATAAATTCTGCATTTAAACAGAGCATTTGCTAAATGCAGTCAGCTGTTTAATACTTGCCACGTGTATAATTAATAATAACACGATCTAAGGTGACGATAAATAATTACTATAATGTGAACAGGGGCCATGTTGCATGCAAAGTGAGGATATTGATAGCAAAAAGACAACTGAAAACTAAAAGTAGGCGTGATAGAATTTCAGTTGACTCAAATAAAAATGAAACCTTGACTCTGAAAACCAATAAAAACAAAGTAAAGCACTCTCATAAAACACACTAACAATAAATAAATACATAAATCAAACAGGAAATGTCCCAAGTTTTCATCTGTGTAATTTTGGTCAAATTTGTCAACAAGCCCCACATTTCTTCATGATTTCATGTTAACTGCCATCACAATGTGACGTTTGTTTTGTAATAGTCTACTTACTAGAAACACCCAACATATTATAAGAATTAAAAAGACTGAATCTGAAACTAATGAAAAATGAAGTAAAAGTGAACTGTGGAAACAAACTGAAAGGAAAATATAAAGGAAAGTTCATTAGAAATACAAAACAGAAGAAAAAAGTAAGGTGTGGTTTATGTTGATTTCATGTATCACTATTTCATCACAGAGGGTCCTGTTCTCATCTTGTACTAGAGATCTTAAACAGCACTGTATGGGGTTTATTTGCAAGACTCCACAAAGATCGCCTGGTTATCTCTGCTCTTTGCCTGAATTTAAACATAGGACTTTAAATGTCAGCTCACAGGACATTGTTACCTTGGCTGTACCTTTTACCCACAGCAAACTATGGAAGAACTACATTTGAATACTTTCCTGCACACAGATGGAACAAGCTAAAAAAACCCCAAAAAACTATGAAGTTATCTGATTCCATTGGAGCATTTTAAAATGTTATATTTGTGTATCTGCAACTACTCTTGTACTTTTTCTTTTTCCTTCTGTCTTCTCATTTACAGCAAGTCCCTTTAGGGTTGCTTTGGCAACCCCTAAAGGGACCTCTTGTACATAGCTTTTTTCATTTCTGAGCGTGTATACTGTGTCATTGTGACTTTGTGCTCTTAAACTGTATGCCCTTTGTTGAAAAGAAGATCTCAATCTCAATGGCCATCTATTTGAATAAAACAATTTAATTCTACTCTTTCTTTTGGCTGCTTCCTTTAGGGGTCACCACAGTGGATGGTCTGGCTCCAGCTGACCCTATCCATAGGATTCACACCATCTGCACTGTTCTCCTTCACTACATCCATGAGCCTCCTCTGTGATCAACATCTTTTGTCCAGTATATCCAGACTCTCTCTTCTACACAAGTCCAGACCATCTCACTAACTTTGTCCTAAAACCGCTCAAGCCGTCCCTCTGATGTACTCATTTCTAATCCCGTCTAACTTGGCCACTCCCAACAAACATGTAAACATCTTCCACTCTGCCCCCTCCAGCTCAGCCTCCTGTCTTTTTGTTTGTGCCACCATCTCTAAACCATAGATCATAGCAGGTCTCACCAACATCCTGTAAACCTTCCCTTTCACTCTTGCTGTAATTATCTCAAATCACATCCGACACTCGTCTCTGGGCCTGCACTCTCTTCTTCACTTCTCTTGTGCACTGTCCGTTGCTTTCGATGGTTGACCCCAGGTATTTAAAGTCATGCACCTTCACTACCTCTACTCCTTGCAGCTTTACAGTACACACACGCGTATTCTGTCTTATTTGCATTGACTCTCCATTTGCCCTTTTGGTTGGACATTTCCCGTGTGCCTGCGTGGGCCTCCTCCTCTACTCCACCTTCCTCTCACAGTCCAAAGACATGCATTATAGACTTATTGGTCATTCTAATTTCGCCATGTAAGGCAGAAAAGGTGACTTGTAAATGTACGGTTAAAAAATTGTTTTTACAGAGCAGTAAGACAAGAAAAGTACATTACATTTCACTTTGAATTTTTATTTTCATTTAGGTTTAGTTTCAGTTCCTTTCCTGTGTGGATCTGCTCATTTCAGTTTAGTTTTTATTGTTGGAAAATGTTCTGTTTCAGTTCAGTTTTTATTAGTTTCAGTGTTACTTTTGGTGTTTATTTTTTAATTGGGGTGGCATTTGTCAGTCTATTACAATGCAAACACTTCTCATCATGTAGACA
This sequence comes from Aulonocara sp. 'chitande type north' Nkhata Bay, assembly GCF_057382095.1. Classification (NCBI taxonomy): domain Eukaryota; kingdom Metazoa; phylum Chordata; class Actinopteri; order Cichliformes; family Cichlidae; genus Aulonocara; species Aulonocara sp. 'chitande type north' Nkhata Bay. The sequence continues at coordinate 27,984,551 of NC_141355.1, read as the reverse complement.
TTGCAGTCTCAATGAACATGAAAAAAGCAAACGCTAAAACTAAGCACATTACCTTGGTGGTTTTTATTCTAATGAGCTTTGTAAGCATACAGTTTGTTTGTCTTTATAAAAGAAACTCATTTTTAATTCTTATTTAATTTAAGTAAAATATTTTCCACGCAATATTTTACTTTTGTTTTAGTCTACTGTAATAACGGTGTTACAATTCGGATATTGCCTCCTTAAGATAGAAAGTCTTATTTTGAAAATACAAATGCGGAAGTAAGTTTAATCGCGAAAGCTCACTGGACCGCCACACTTTTTTTTTCTTTTTTTTTTGACGGAAACGAGGGCTAACCATTTTTTTCCGCGTCAAGTTCGTGGCTGAAAGTTTTCTTCCTCTCTCTTTTTTCCCCCCTTTTGCGGAGGACCAGTCGCATGCAGTCACAATGAGGGAGAAAGCGAAGGACTTTTTATCGCACGGCTTCTCCTCCGGTGTCCACTTCACGTTGCTCTTCACTGACGTCGTTTAGACTTACTTTAATGCACAACACATTTCCGTTATGCGAAGTCCAACTTGTTGGTTAGTCGTCGTGCTGCGGTGGGTGCCCATCCGAGATAACGGAGAACGTGAGTATGTTGTGGCAGTAACTTTCACCCCCCCTCCCTCTCCCACACTCTCTTCTTAGCATTGCTAAACTTTTCTTTCTTTCTTTCTTTCTTTTTCTTTCTTTATTAAATGTAGCCGCTTGGCGACTAATCCCAAAATATGCAGCAGCCATGTGAACATTTTTTCTTCAAGGTCGGAAAAAAGAAATGTAAAAAAAAAAAAAAAAAACGTGGTTGTGTATCGTTTAAAGGGTCTGCAGGAGTAGCTTCCCGAGTTGGTTGCATGCAGGCGGTGCTGGCGCAGATTTTCCTTTAATTTTTTTCCCTGTTGCCCCTAAAGTGTTTTTTTTTCTTTTAACTAGAAATTAACTTGGTCCTGTCAAACCACAGAACAGCTTCTTCTGTCTCAGCGAGCACAGCTGTCACAATATACACACATGGAAATGTGCAGTTGGCAAGTTTGTAACTAACTCGAGTGAATTTATGTCACTCAAAAATTGTTTAAGGCTTTGGCGCAAATTTACTCAGCAGTGGTCGCCATGGTGATGACGCAATACTAATCCCACTGACCCTTGATTTTAGGGATTCGTGTCAGGTATTTAAATACAGAGACAGGCACTGATAAAGTGCGCTTTAAAAAAATACCGTGTTAAAAACGTGCATCTGAAATTTAGTTTGCGCCTATTCATGACTGCTGGATGGAGATTAGAAACTAGTGGGGAGAAGCCACTTGGTTTGAGAGTCCAGTGCTGTGTGAGTGTGTGTCTGTGTGTGTGAGAGAGAGTAAATCAAAGTACTCATTTTGGTGTGTGTGTGTGTTGGAAGGAATTCAGGTCTATTTCTGGCTCATGGCTGTTTGTGTGTGTGTGTGTGTGTGTGTGTGTGTGTGTGTGTGTGTGTGTCTTTGTTTGCACCGATTCCAGCTTTTAGAGCTTTGAAATGAAGGTACTTTTGGGAAGGTGAAGGCGTGTTGTGCCTTTAGTTGTGATGGTTCAGTTCAAGGTGTGTGAATGTGGAGTGCTTTATGTGGCAACGTTGGTCTGTGTGTGTACTACAGGAGCATGATCCTTCAAAGTAAAAGCTTCACTAGCTGTGGTGGTTGCTGAAATCCTCTGACCAAAAAATGTGTAGTAAAGAGCAGATGGAAAACTACATTCTAAGATGCTTTTTGGAAAATATTGGGGTTATGGTTCAGATGAAAACAAAAAACACCAGAGGCTGCTAAACATGTTAATACCAATGTATTAACACTCAATTGGGGTTTGTTTTGTTGTGATATAACTTGGGGAGTACCACATCAAGGCTTAAATGCATTTTTTATTTAAAACATTTTCATGACCACCAGATATGTTTTGCCATCCTTAATCGCCATCAAATGGGTAAAATAGCATAAAGACATGCTGACTTCAGTAAAATTAGAAGGCCCATTACATGCACCACTGTTTGGGTCACAATATAATTACAACATTATATTGGAGGTAATAATGAGCTGTCATTCACGTTAACATTTTCTTTGCATAATTCTGCCTCTTCTACATTTTTCGTTGGTTATGTTATTTTACTTTTGCCCGTGTGTGATCTGTGTGATATTAACAGGTGCTGAAGCTTACCTGCAGGGTACATATTTACCTTGTGAGGTCTGCATACTTTGACGACTGAGTCATTTCGATGCAACAGTCACACCTTGAGCCACAGAGGCAAAAAATATCCCTCTTGGGTGGTAAAGTAACACGGCTTTGTATATAGTTTCTTTGGCTGATAATTTTAACTCTGTCGAGCCAACCTGACGTGGTTTATGCCAGACAGGCCTGCAAAGCCAGGAGAATATTTAACGGTGCATTGGGTTAAGGGAGCGCTATTCAGTCACCATAACTTACAGTGTGGGATAAAGAGCGATGGTGAGCGATGTAGGTGCAGCCATGGCTACGTCTTCTGTGCAGAAATTAATGAATTAGAAAGGCGAAAGAGAGACAGCAAGGACTTTAGTTCCTGCTTCCAGCATGAAGAGAATGTAATGTAGGCCATACCAGCTGGAAAACAGTGAACCATATCAGACACAAACTAAAATGACCGAACTGATTGCATCAGAAGGTGAAACTGTATTGAGTCATGAAATATTCCTTTTTTTGTAGTTTAACCACAAGTTAACTCTTTTGTCTGTTGTGATAGTATCTTTTGTTTGAAAATACATCCTAAAAAATTCTTCAGTCTTGGTCGTCATTGTTATAAGCTGGTGAAAACCCTCCACAGACTAAAGCCTATCTGTAATCTTTTTACAGGTTTGCAGCACTTCCAGATTCCTGTTTGGCTTGTGTAGTCTCAAGTGAAACTGTTATTTCTCAGAAAAAAACCCTTTTACTTCCCCACAGATTTTCTTGATTTCTGATGCATGGATGCATTGGTTCTGTCTTCACTTCTCTTTTGCTCTTTGTGGTATGGTTAAAGTGGGGGTGTCACACTTATAGGCCACATGCAACCCAATTTGATCTCAAGTGGGCTATGCCCGTAAAACCGTATCAATGCAAAGGAAGAAAGGGAAGAAAAAACTGAATATACAATCACAAGTATATTCTAACAGAGACATGCCATTAAAAATGAGCTCGAGTTGAACATTATGCCTGACCTTTGGCATTCATGTAGTGCATTTGCTCTCATTGCAATTTACTAATCAGAGTGGAGCTATAGAAGGAACAAAACCTTCACATGTGGTGTTGTTGTAACTAAACAGCATTAGTGTTTTATGACTTTTATTAATCCGACAGCCTGGTTAGATCTTAAAATCCTTTTGGCTTTCTGTACATTTTCATTCCTGTGCGATCCAGGATTAGCAGTGCATTTTGATATGATTACTTGGTTGGGGATTTTATGCAATACAGCACATTAATATCCTGGAAGCTGTGAAAGAAAGGAGTGCAGCTTAATCGTGATCATTTTTACTTTTTTTGTTTTTTGAACCAGTTGTGAACAAGTGAGAGGAGTGAACTCTGAAGCTTTGGCTATCAGATGCGGATCAGACACTGTCATGGTTCGATGTCTTGAACTGAGATGTTATCAGAGTCAGCTTTTCCGCTTCCCCCAGGGGTTCTAAGAAATCCACTGATGAGACCACGAGAGAGGTCTGACTAGAGCTGGGCGATATGAGATTTTTTCATATCACGATATGTTTTTTTCATTTCAGGCGATAACGATATCTATCACGATATAAGCCAAATAACTATATTTGTAAGATTTAAATGTGCCGTTGCTCACAAGTAAAATGTGAAATAATCAGCAGCTTGTTTTTATTTAAATATTTATTTCCCATAATAATTTCAACAGGGTAGATGTACTTAAGGAACATGAGACTTTTTCAGATAAATAAAGGCAAATATTGCAAACTACACAAAAGGCAGCCGCTAAAGCGTTTAAGTTTCAAAATAGAACAAACGAAACAGACTAAATTGTCAATTCCACTTAGAAACAAAATATTAATTCTAAAAATAAATCTTAGTTTGTTTTACAGAAGAACAGACAAAACTGACTAACTTTTGTCAATATCAAATAAACTGAGAACTAAAAGGAAATTCTCAATCTCTCCTTGTTGTATAGCTTAGCTTTTCAAACAGTTTTAACAGTTACTTTAGTCTGACAAAAGCCGAATGACGCATTAGCGCTTCCAGTCAGAGACTGAGGCTACGTCCACACGTACACGGGTATTTTTGAAAACGGAGATTTTCCGTTTTCGTTTTGAAAAATAATCCCGTCCACACATAAAGGCAGAAATGAAGGAAAACGCTGCTATGAACATGCCAAAGCAGCAGGTGGCGCTAGATTCCTAACCGTGCCGAAATGTTGGCCAATCAGAAGTCTAGAAGCCTCGGTGGGAAAAAGTAAACAAAGCTGGGGCATAGAAGCATAACCGAGTCGTATGTGTGGACGGACAGTAACTGTGTGTATATGTAAGCATTTAAACACTGCAGAGAGTACAATTAACAGTAACAGTATTGTAGAAATTCATTTCACCGAAACAATAACGTGGCGCACAGTGTGACGCATGCACCAGTTTATTGTATTTCCAGACTTGCTTTCGGCACAATTTACAGTGCACGCTACTCTGTTTTTTGTCAGACTTGAAATAGCCGAAATACCTTCACACTACGGAACTTCTATGGCTCTTCCGTTCGACAATCTCTCCGGCATTGGAACCATCATCTGTTTTCTCTTCGGTCACGCTCGGTTGATTTTTCTAGTCGGCACACTCATTTCCTCCATTACGCGCTGGCTCCATTACCCGCCGGCTGCTTCCCAAACAAACACACGTGCGGCTTGGTACTTGTGCTGTACGTAACGCGACGTGACGCTGCGGCTGTGATTGGTTCGGCTCTGCGCTACGATACTTGATTTGGATTGTCTGACCTTTTTTTTTTATTTTATTTTATTTTTTTTTATATTAAGAGGACAAGAGCGGCGAGGTCTATCGCGATAGCTTGATTTCTCTATCGAGTAAAAGTTATATCGCGATACATATCGTTATCGTTCTATCGCCCAGCTCTAGGTCTGACCCACAGTGGCCTCAGTGGGGAAGAGGGAGGAGGCAGCAAAAGAGAGAGGAGAGCCATGGGAGATAATTTGGCAGGGAGCTGGGAGTTGACTGAGAAATAAAGAAGAAACAAATTAGGACCAAAAAAAGGGGAAGGAAAGAAGGCTATTTTCTGGTCATAACAGACTTTCTACAATAACCCGGACATTATTGAGCTGTTGGTGTGTGTTTATGTGATATGACTTGCACAGCTTTTGGCATCTGAGTCCTAAAATTTTAGCTTTAACTGTGGATTCTCACCACAGACACACACAAACATATACATATAAGGCGTTCACTAGGGTTAAGTACTTGCCTGTGTGTGAACACGTTTGTGCAAGTGTTAGAGAGGGGATACGCATGCGTGCCTGTGTTTTTTCCAAAACAGCAATAATTAGAGAGTGTGTGTGTGGGTGTGTGGGTGTGTGTTTTACTCCAATGCACCCTTGTTCTTGTTGTTGGAAGAATGTTGATTATAGTCTTGATTTAGCTGCAGCAGCATAAGGATCTCACTTAAAAGCATGTGTGCGCTTGCAGGCTCGGCATTTGCTGGACATTGATGGATATGTGTGTGTGGGTGGTTGCACACAGTGAAGGTGTATGATGGGGTCAAGAGTTTGTTTTGTTTTCAAGTTGTCCAAAGAAACACTGCCCGTCATGACAAGTTTTTCCAGATTCCTTGGCTGCGTGGTGCAGAGCTGGAGTTGTTCGCTGCATTTAAACTGTGCTATTCTTTTGTTGTTGTTTAATTTTTTTACAAAAATGCTAAGTACTTCATGGTTGTAGTATTGCAAATGTGAGAATTTTCTGCCCTTGCATGTCAGACAGAGCTGTGTTTTTCTATTTAGCAGAAATACGAGTCGTGTCTCAGCTGAAGTGAAAGTAGGATTACATTTCTCACACAAAATGTCCAGTTTGCAGCAAGTCCCATCACAAGCACATAATTTGCTATCAGTGCAGAAAAACAGGATTCTTGGGAAATGTCTTTGTGCCAAAAAGAGGCACTTTGTAAGGCCTAACACAGAAACTCTGTTCGCTCCTTATAAGCCCCAACGTAGAAAGGTTTAGACTAGCCTTCCGGGAAGTCAGATGCCTGCAGATGATTCACTGCTGATCTGAGTGAATGATGGAGTCAATTATGTCTCAGCCAAATCCCAACAACAACTCAACACAGTGATGGAGTATTGCACCTCTTAAATATTGGCAAAGTGAATCAGAACAATCATGTGACTCATTCATAAAGTGCTTGTGGATTTCAGACAGACATGTATGTGGAGTTTTGAGTCGTGAATGTGTGAATCGACTGAATTGTTTTGATTTGACTCAGTTTTAGTGGTGAGTAGCTGAGTCAAGGATTGTGTCATCAACTTTTCTGAAACTAAGCTTTTGATCCCTTACCTTCCAGTAAGAAGTTGAGGTCGAGCTTTCGGTGACAGTCGAGCTGAGAAGCTGTTTTTAAATTCAACAGTGAACTGATTTTTGTGTTTAACGGTAAAAAAAAAAACCACTCTCATTTGTTCTTGGCCAACAATTTCTAAGCTAATTAGACCAAAATTTGAATATCTCTTGATAATGTGGGGATATTTTGTACCCAAAAGGTCAGAGGTAAAGTTTTGGCTCGGTTTTCGACCTGTGTGAGTAGGGGCTCAGTTCTTCAGTGATCTGTTTGGATTGCAGGCAGCCATTTTTGTTGTGAGTGAGTCTGGCCACTGGTCTTTGTAATTATTCATACATCTGTTTATTTATTGATTGGCAGTTTTGGTTCTCTATTGGAGCTGAGTGTCAAAAGTAATATCCATATGAATGTCAGCAGAACATTGCTTTGTAACAAGATGATCAACCCACCTGTCAGTGTTTTTTGATATTGTGACTCATTTGTGTAGCTTTAGGGAAAATAATAATTAAATATTAAAAGTCAGGAGTGTATCATTTATCCTGTGATGACGCAGAAATGCAACAGATTTGTGACACATCAGTGGTGGATATTCTCTTGTTCCCTTCTATGTTTGCATTAGTCTGCATCACAGAGCTGGAGAAATCAAGAGGGGATAAAAACAGTGGTCAAGACTTGTCTTTTGTACTGGGTACACTGTTTCTTGCTATACACTACATATGGGCAAATTGCTATTACTTAAGGGGGGGGGGGGGGGGGGGGGGGGCTCAGGCCTCTGCATTCCGACAACAATAACACAATGCTGCTATTCTTAAGACACAGAAATAAAGTCCAGCCACTTTCTGCCTATTTCCTGTGGTGGGAACTGAGACAGGGAGGCAGGTTGGGAAAGTAGGAAAAGCAAAGGCTGGGTCTATGATGATAAGAAGGAATTCAGACTGTGTGCAGGAGTAATCCACGTTGAGCACTGGAAAACAAAACTGGGGTTTTAGCTTAAATGAAACAGTTAATATGATGATATTATGTATCCTGACTAATACACATCCTTCCAGCTGTCCGACATCCTACCAATGACTAATACAAAACATCTTTACACAATCTGCAGTCTGTCATTATCCTGACCCTGGCATGTGAAGGAAATACTAAACTATAGGGCTCGTGTAGCAACAGGCAAAAGAAAAAAGAGAGAGGCAAGTTATGACTTTGCTTTGATTGTGTGGATTTGACATGTGAGGAGGGAATGAAGTCAGCAGCAAATGACAGGCATCACAGACAGTACAGGCCTCAAAGCTGACAAAACACAACACACGATGAGGTCTGTGTTACAGGCAAACACTTCATTACAATCAGGTCCGGTAAAGGTCTGATTTGGTGTAACAATTCTCAGAAACAGCGGTTTTAGATTACAGCTTTAGGTTTTGTTAGTTTTTTTCTTTCAAAAGAAGACTGATAAAAATTATTTTTGCCAGAGGCCTGATCATGTGATTTCTGATTGGGTCACAGATAAAAACTAAACTCCTCATTTGCGACTAGTATGATTAAAGCAGGCTCCACACGGGCAGACGTTTGACTGATTTTGGTCTCGGTTTCACAACTGTTACACCCCCTGCTTTCACTCCACATCTAACGCGGAGATTTTTTTTTTACAAGATATTTCCTTCTGATTCTCCTGGAGCATCAGTGTGAGGTATTTTAGCTTTTGGAAGACTGATCAGTTTATTCTAGGCCCCATCACCATTTCTTGTGGCCTCTAGTAAGTACATTTAAACCACTTGAAAGCCACAGTGGGTATGTTATCTGTTCAGCACTGTAGTGGTATTTGAAAAATTCATATCGCGCTTGACATTATAAAGAGTATATCAGTACAGCCGACGTACTGGCCAACACTGAAGCACGTGGAATTGGGTTTACATTTAGTGCTATTTAATCGTTCCTATTTTTTCAGCATTTTTGAGTCTTTATAAGGACATAAATTTAAAACACACCGATAAAGAAATCTTCAGGTCTGAAGAAACACGTTTTCAGAATTTAAAGCCAAAATCAAATTTTTGAGCATAAATTTAAGCATCTGTCTGTTGAGATATAAAAGATGAGATATAAAAACTGCACCAATTTGATGATGATGATACAAAATAAAAGAAACAAGCACTGGCAATCCTGGATGTTTGACCTTATTTCTGATAATTCAATGAAGGAAACCTGAAAAAGTGCATTTTCGGGAAACTTGAAGGACTTCTATCACCATGTGGGATAGATGGCTGGTCAACATATTTTCTAATATAGGAATATTTTAACACTTTCAATCTTATGGCATGGCAAGTCCAGATTTGCAGATCTTTGTAGTGTGATTTCAGTCTCAGTTTCAGTACTGTTACACCCCTGCTCTTACTCCGTAGCTTCTTTGTGAGTAATATGGCTACATCCGAATTGTTTTCCTTTGACATGTGTTAGACAAAAGGTTTCCTGCTCATTCTCACAGAGCAACAAGTTAGTGTTTGGAACAGGGATTACAGAGCCAAAGCTTATCCATGTCTTTGTGATATCCAGATTAAACTTGTATAACAACACCACTGGGCTCTGGCTATGCCTAGTAGTTGCAATCGCCGCCTCCCCTCGTGTTATACCTTTGAATCAGCTGATGCTTTCCTCGGGCTATGGGAAGTTAAGCCCAAAGTTATCTCATGTTTCAGCGCTACTTCCTCCTTTACAATATGTTCTTCAATTATGTAAGCTGTGTGCGTCTCGCTTTCTGCTCTATGTATTATCAAAGCTCTTTCACATCTCACTTCACACAAACAGGAACAGTAAGCCTCAGCCAATCCCAACCCTGCGACTGTATGTCTTTTTCATGTCGGCCTCTGCTTTTATGCACCTGATCAATCGGCCTCAACGCAGCTCGTTGCGGGTAGCTGATGTCAGGCCGTGCCACTTTGGCGTGATGCAGAGCAGCTTGTTGCATTCAAGTATAAAACATGAAGTGAAAGGAATGGAAAAAAGGTCACATGGTGTCGGTTTGTGTTAACTGGTATGTTGCCTATCAGTACAGCAGGCAGTTGTGCTTGTCAAAACAATATTGAATGGTGGCTGTATTAGAGCGAATTCCTGGACCCTTTTCTCTTGAAAACAGACTTGGATAGTAGTGGTATGTGGATTTTTATTCATGTCGGCTTTTTTGTTTTTTATGGATGTTGTTGATCAAACTTGGTGGGACATTTATTAACTTTATGTACACTTACAGCCATGAAGCAGACTCTTCACAGGCATGGCGATATTTTTTCTTAGTTTACCGATCAAACTAGAGAAGTTATGAAAGTATAAATTTGCTAGTTCGTATCGTAGACTGTACATAAAAGATCAGAATCAGAATACTTTATTGATCCCTAAGGGAAATTATTTTTTGTTACAGTGCTCCATTATAAACAAACATTAACAAAGACTGGATGGAGGCAGCCACTGAAGCAGTACCTATTAATTTCTTGATTCCTCGTTTTAAAGTATTTAGTTTAGGTTATTGGTTACTGCCAGTTTGTCTTGTCACTAACTTAACAGCTAACAGTAGAAAACTTGGTTAGTTGTATCTAAAATCTGAAAGTACTAAAAAAAAGATAAAATTGAACTTTCACTCAGTGGTGCCCACATGTTCTAAAAAAATTAACTTAATATGCTCAAAAAGGCATGGTTGAGAGGATTTGAATGAAGACTAATTAGTAGACAGCTACTGGTTATAATGGTCTCTGTTGGTATACTTGTCAATCAAGGCAGTCAAAATCTAAATGGTTTTATTCATCCACTCTACAGTTATTAAAGAGAAATAAGCTATAGAGACCAAAGCAGTTTCTGTATCAGGCTGCTAACGTGATTGCTGCTGCTTAAAATGGGATTGTAATGACTGTTTATTCTCGCCGTTCTCACTCTCCCATCTATAGCAACAGTGTTAAAACATAGCAAAAATAAGTAATCATAATACTAAGATCACTAGTGACGACGTGTCTCAGTGGAGTGATGGCAAAAAAACAATTAGCGATTTCACATCTTTTCAGTTTCATATTGTGACTCGGTTTATTTTTTATCTCAGAAGCCGATAAAAGCCGACCCATTTCCTCCCATTAATATCATGTTGATAAGAGCTAAAATTACCAGCTGTTCTTCAGCGGGAACATTTTGTAGCTAATTTGGCTTTTTGTGTGCTCTCGTATATCTGACCAAATGATCATGTCACAAGCTTTCGGTGCTGAACCATGATCTGACTTACAGTTTTTCTCTCAACAGTTTTAGCTTAGCTGATGTGATCATATGATTTTTTGTGTGCATGTGGATAAAAAAAACCCCATGCAACTCTAAGCTGAAGGTCCAGTGCATAAATCTGCACCTCCAAGGTGCATCGTGCAGGCTATGATGAACCTTAGCTGTGTCACAAATGATCTCGGTTTTGCTTTGTTCTTGTGGAGAGAGGATGCTTGAATTGCACTTAATTATATATTTATTTAATGACACTGTCTGCGCCATTTCTCTGAAAAGAAGATCATATGCCAAATTAGCATTAGCCACTTTCGCATATCATCCACCCTCTTAGTCTAAGTTAGAAATACCCTATAGCTGAAATCACAACTTAGCTGTTGTTTTTAAACTTCTTTAAAACTTGTAGGGTTGTGCAGGAGTTTGTAATGGCTTAGAAGTAAATGAGTTTAGTGGGATGCTTTTTATACATCATATATTTCATACTCTTTAGGTTATCTGAGGAGCTGTTTTGGGGAATTATAATTATTAAAATACATTATGTAGTGGCGAAGAGACGAAAACGTGCGTAAGCATGCCTAGTTATTTTTTGATAGTTATTTTTGGTTATTCTCCTTCTCAGGAGTTGGCTCACAACCGATCATTAACAGATGGTTATAAGCTAACATTATGCTGGCTAATGTTAGGCTTAGGTGTCCTAAAAATGACACTTTCCCTTTGATAAATAGATTGATTATATGACAGTTTATTCGCTAAGTGTCCAAGTCCAATGACCTTAGCTCCATTCCAAATAGGGCTGGGTGTCGTCACTGATTTCTAGAATTGATTCAATTCCGATTAACAAGGTCCCGAATCGATTCGATCCACGATTCGATTCAGTTCGATTTGATTTGAATCGGGGAAATTTTGCCTCAGACAGTCAGAAATATTATAATTCTGATCACGTATCAGTACATTTCCATATTTTTATATCTATAAAAAGAAAGCTGACACTTGCGAGACTTTATCAAAGGTCTAAGCATCACAGCAGATGCCTTTGTGTCAAAGTAACTGAGGATAAAACACAGAAAAACATGAAGGCGATTTTCCAGGCCTGGGCTTTTATAAAAAATATTCTGCAGTACATCAAAAACAGAAGGAAACCGTTAATCAGCATATGAACATTACCCGATGCTGTTGAAGCATGAAGCAGAGCAAACTTACAGAGGGTTTATCAGAGACACAGCTAAGCGTTTTCAGTCAATATTGTTTGGAGAGAGATCAAACCTGCAGCTTCAGAATCAGCGCAAAAACGACATAAACACAAAGCGCGCACCCGCCGAAACATCAGAATCAGCGAGCTGTCGGGTTTCGGCCCCGACCGTGTCCGTGCCATTGGGTGAGAAAGGCGACATTTCGCTGATTCTGATCTGTCGGCGGGTCAGCGCTTTGTGTTTGCATCTTTGTGAAGAATCCGTGTACCTGCTCTCATTTACTGTTTTAGCTGTTTGGTGGTTGTTGAAATTTTGTGAGGTTTAACCTGAGATTCTGGCGTTTCGGGCAAAATAAATTTATATAAAAAAATTGATTCAGGATTTTAATGAATCGATATCACGTTATCCAAGCTAGAATCGATTTTAATCGATAAATCGATAATCAAAACTCACCCCTAATTCCAAAGACTGGTGTTGCTAATAGCGGCAAAAACAGGATCAATAACAAAACAGGATACAGTTGATGGCAGTCTGCAATCTACTGACATCTAGTGGTGAGATTTTACACACTGTACCTTTAAATTTAACATATTAGGTCATTATTAAGTAATCAGTGTAGTGTATGTATCAGAGTAGATAAATCGAACATGTATAAAATAATTTAGAGGTTATTCTAAAATATCATGATGTGTATTGTGTACTGCGATTTAGCCTTAAAATACGAAAGCAGAAAAGTTCCCAGAACCACTTGTTGTTTTTTTTTCACTTGCAGCTTTCACCACAAATGTGTATTCATCATGCTCACAGTTAAATATTTTAAGTAACACTTGTACTTGATATTCTAGTTCTCTCCTCACGTAAGGCAGCACGTTGGTGTGCATGTGAGTGTACATGCACGGCGTCTTTGCATGTGTGCACTGTTTGCTGCTTGCCAGGGCAGGGCTTCCTGTTGCTGTGATTGCTGCCCAGGCAGAGCAGAGCAGTGATCCTTTGGTCTCCTTTCCTCTTGTGCTCTGCCACCTGGACCTTCATCCACAAACCTGGCGCCGTCTCCTCTCCTCTCAGCTTTCTCCTGCTTGTTATTCTCACTTCCTGCCTGGCCTCTCATTATCCGCCCATCTGTCTTTCTCTCTGTCCTTGTGACTGTTGTTCCTCCTCCTCTTCCTTTTCTCACTGCTTTATTGCCTTCTCCCCCCTCTTACAATCACTTACTGTGCCCCTGCTTTATAAGTTTATCCGTATCTCTGATTCATTCAATGATTCAGGGAGTGAAAATTCAGAGGTAATAAAATCTGTTTTTGACCCGAGTTCCTTGGATGCACATGTTGCTGTGTTGTTTTTTTTATTTTTTGGCTTTAGGTTTTTGTGTGTGTGATTTATATAAATTTTCCACTGCAGTTTTTACAGGAAACGCCGAGTGTTTGATGTCTCTGTGAGCCTCTATGCCATGCATATTAATTGAGTCATAAGCAATAGATTGGATCCGGCTGATGTCGGTAATAAGGCTCGGGCTATATAAAGGTCGGACGGATGTGGTTCGCTGTAAATTGCATTTTACTTAATGAGCGTGACAGTTAGGACTGCATCCTATTTTTTGCAATAATGTACAACTAATCAGCACATAGAGGTGTACATGTACACACATTCCCAGACCAGTTGCTCACACATCTGTATGTTTGTGTGTTTTAGAGCAAGAGCAAACAGTTTAGCTCATCGCCCAACAATCTGATATCTATTCATGTTTAAGTGTGTCTGAAAAAACATGGAGGTAGTGTCTGTGATGTCATGTCTGGAGGGTCTGGCGGGAGTGCAGTGTTGGAGCTGATGTGTAGCAGTCAAGTAGTAACTAATGTTTATTGCGCCTGTGGTTGCATCTTCTTCCTGTCTTTGTGCAAAAAGGAGTTCAATTCCACTTCTGCTGTCGTTAGTTTCTCATATTTATCTTTTTATTCTTATAGTTTACAATTTCTTCACAGCTTGCTCTTTAGGGAAAGTTCGCTTGATTTCCACTGTGAATTCAGTGAATTTGGAATTTTTTATAAACATTTTTTATTTTAAAATGATTTGCTGATTAGTAGAGCTATAATCATAGAGTTGGCTAGTTGATTATTTAGGCGATATTGTTTACATGACTATAGGTTTTGACAAGCCCCGGCCACACATGCCTAATGACTGGTGATCCCCTGAAAACCACAGGTCACTCTGGAAAATGTGTATTCCTCAGTTGAATGGCAAGTGATTGCTGGTGATTGCTGCCTGTGTGGTACTGCAAGGCAAGGCAAGGCAAGTTTATTTGTATAGCACAATTCAACAACAAGGTGATTCAAAGTGCTTTACAGAGACATTAGAAACAAAAACAAATAAAAAGCACTGCGCTGAAAACCTGCTTGAAACCAAGCTGCTTGCCAGCAGATTGTTGTGGGTGTCCATAGTTTGCATGGAAGATGCTGACTTGTTTGCGAACATGTTTGCCAAGTGATGTTAAAACTGTGAGGAGTGTGATGTAAATTGAGAACAAGACCGGTTGCCTTCAAAATCAAACTTGGATCAAGTTGGCATCATGCAAACTATGGGCGACTGTAGAAATCTGCAGCCAAAACTATCACATTGAGGTTTTTGGTATAGCATCCTCTTTGTGACCAGTTTCACCTAGAAACAGCCACCTGTTGGGGAATACATATATTTCCTTTAGTGACTGGAGGTTGCTGACCCCTTACTTTCATAAGGAGAAAAGTGCAACACCAATAGCCTTCCTGGACCAGTTTAATGGTAGTTTAGTAGCTGGAAAAGAAGACTACATTATGAAAAATGCTATGCTTTGAAACATCCAAATGTAATCTCCATAAATCTGCAAAGTCTTGTCTATTTTTCCTGAGTCTGGCGTGCTTTTTCCAGTTGTTTACAGTGGCAAAAACAGCTGTAGCAACATAACAAGGTGCTAGTCATCTTTTCCACGCTGTGCACCTCTTCCTAGCTTAACCAGCTGTCCAGTAACAGTGGAAAGACGGTCGAGCAACACACTGACCGAATGTCACAACAAGTGTGGAACAGCAATGAAGGACAAGTTAATGCTGCTGCTCTCTGAGTATTTATGCCTGCACCTGTTCAGTAACCAGTGTCAGAGCTGCTGAGGCTGTGCCTTTTTGGTACTATCAAGGACTGAGCTGAGTATTGTCAGGAGTGCTGAGTACTTTTAGCATGAAAAAACCCAACAACTCCGAGATGTACAGAATCTGCTGAAATTAAATTGATACTGTTTCAGAGAACTCATTGGCATATAGTCATCTTGTCGTTGTTAGGATCTTCCAATACTGTCATTTTTCAGTATGCAAGGTCTGATAATTTTACATTGGCAAACTTGAGTTAAACCACTTAAAACTCCAAGCCATTAAGTAAATTTTAAAAACATAAATTAGATAATTGAGCTATTTGACGTTTACCAACATCAAATGTTTTACATTTAAGCTAAAATTATTTTAATTATGCTTTTTTTGCCATGTGACTCCGGTGACAAAACATTTCAGCTTCGGTTGGCAGCGGGACTCAAAAATTCTCCCTTATACAAACTCACAGGAGCCTCGAGATCAGTTTATTGGTTAAGTAAACTTGTTTTTAAAACCCTTTAAAATCTTATTTTACGAGGTAGTTTAGCACTTGTCAGACTTGTAACATTTTCCCACCCAGTCTGCATTTCGGTTATGCATCCAGCATCTAGTGGCCATTAGAGGTGCTGCAGCGCTCTCAAACCAGACCCCTACTTCCTAATTTGAATGCATGACCTGAAAACTCAGGTCACTTCAACACTTTCATGGATGTGTGTGTCCGTTGCATCAAACGAGCTGTTCCCTAATGGGGATAACAGGGTAACTCAGTGGTGTGTGAGAGCTGATACCAGGCCTGTGAGATATAAATAGCAGTCTACATCCACCAGCAGCATAGATTATTATCTATGAGTTGTAGTGTTATATAAGCCGCGGTCTTGGGAGATTTTATTTTCCTGGTTTTGCTCCAAAAAAAGCTTTTTCTTTTCTTTTTGAGAGGAGCCATGTGGTGTTAATGTTTGTGCAAACAAAAAAATATTGAGCAAAAGATCATGTTGTCTCTGTTCCCTGCAGACCACATCCAGGACGCTGTTTACTGTAAATCATACTGCTAGCACTTCCATTTAGTGGGAATAAAATGCCGCAATATAACACATGAATTTCCCCAGTAAGTCCTGAGTCATGAGGTTACTCACGCTAACAAGATCGATTCATGTCTGTGTTTCACACATCCTGTTTCCTTCCGTCTTGATTAAAATCAGACTCTTTTATGTCCACTTCTGGAGCGTGTACATCATGAGTATTAGGGATAGATGAGAGCTGTGTGACTCATTGTGGTGTCTTGCAACCTGACCTGGTGTGTGGTTAACTTTATAGGACAAGGTCAGGATACAGTTTTTATATTCACTGACCAACTACAAGCTAATTTAGATAATAGATAATTACTGCCTAAGTTATTGTGGAGGTGATTCAAGATGGCTGCTGAGTGGTTAGGCTTGCTTCTAGAAGGACTTTGCCTCATGTCACATGCTCAGAAGAGATTGTTTTATATTTGTCTAAATGTCAGCAAGTGTGACTAGCTGCTGCGTTTTGACACTTGTTTGACATTTTGCATTTGTCCATTAAAGACTTGTGTGGTATGCGTCACTACCTGTTTGCTCTTTTAAACAGCAGTGGTTGACTTGCTGCATCAGTAGTTTCACAGTAGCATTTGTTTGGTTAGATAATTTTTCTCTTTTTTTCTTCTTGCCAAAAAAATCTGACGTTGATCTCGACACAGTGCAGCAGTTCCTCGGGTTGTTTTGTGGTGTCGATGGGGGAGAAAAAAGCGGTGCCAAATTTCTGTAAAGCCCACGAGAGAGACGAAGAAAGCAATCAGTGTGCCATCGCGAGCGTGCGTGTGCTTCGCAGAAGAAGAATGCGGGCATTGTAGGGGAGGAGAAGGAGCTTGAGGGAGTGATGAGTAAGGTGAGGAAGGAAAAAAGGCAGGAGTGCACAAATGTTTTCCAGTTGCAATTTCGTGTGTTTGGATTGGCTTTTTTTTCTGCCGTCTCCTGCCGAATGCTGTCTAGGAAAGCAATAATACAATAACAAAACACTGAGCTGAGGTTAGAGGTCCCGGATAAGAACAGAGAAAGGAGACACAAACACTGTGTTAGCCTTTTTGTTTCCCCTCACAGTTTGAATATGGCTCTTCGTCAAGGTAAAAAGTCAAGGAAGTTTGAGTCCAAACACATCTGGAGATCCTCAGAGGACAGAGAGGATGAAAAGAAAGGGAAAACCCTGGGAACGGAGGCGGCCAAGACCCCAATGGATACGGCGAGAGGAAGTGTGTGTCTGTGTTTTTGTGTGCATGTGTGTGTGTATGTTCTCTAGGCAGTGCTGAGTCATCGCTGGGCTGGCCAGGCAGATAGAACCAAGCTTCTGGGAGGCCAGCTGAAGGGGCAAAGTGAGGCATGCACTGAGCATGCTCTGAAAAAGTACAGGAAGGGGATTAGTTGTTGTGACAGGACACATCCAGGAACTTTAGTGACGCAATATTTCACGATGCCAACTTTTCACTGCCTCATTGACGTACGTGTCCCCTTGATATGTTTGATGGTGCTAATGAAAAAACGGCACGCTTATTTTAAGATGTGACCTCACGACTTTTACAAGTCTTCATCTCAGAAGGTTGTCGCTCAGGACACAGAGAGAAATTAGATAACAAGACGCGTTGCTCCATGTTTTGGCCCGACCACAGCGCGACCCCCCCATCCCCCCACCCCCTGTTTCTTGTGGTTGTCTGTGATCTGTTGGACCACAGTCTGTGACAACCCCCCCCACCAGACACAGAGACACAACAGCCCACACGCACCCATATGCAAAAGCACTCTCACACTTCCTGTATGCCGATTAGACTCTTCTCTGCAGCACTGGAGGAAGATGGTATGTACTGTAGGCACATGTTGAAGTTAGAAGGTTAAACTCCTGTTCATGATACTGCAGTTTACGTCTTATAGTCTAACTGTTCATCTGTTGCTCAACACTTTATTATGGAAAGACATGCAGGGCAGAAAAAGAAGCAGCTTATATATAATGCATGTTGACTTCTTTGCTAAAGGCACCTTGAGGTGTTGCTTTTGGTTTGGGTTATGGTGAATATTCTACCTGTGTTCACCGCTTTACTGTGCAGCACATAAGAAGAAATCTGACTAGTTGTTGTATGCTAGTTACAGTCTGTTAGTTACACCATGTGTCTGCAGTGTTTACACATGCAAAGTGGCAGTTTTAAGATGAAGCTTAAATTCACCTCTGTATGTATGTCTGTGTATGTGACTGTATTTCTTCCAGTGGTGGGTTTGAGTGTCTTATATCCAAGCACAAACTTCCAGTTATAAAATTAAGCCAATGTAGAAGTGCCAAGAACTGCAGATGGCAACTAATGGCTATTTGAAGTAGGTGCCAAAAGTGAATCAGTCGCCATAGACTCTCGTGGTAAAATGCCCACATTTAGTTAGTGCAGAAATGAAACATTTTGACAGTTTAGCACAAAAATCAGTTATGGTCTCTACAGATGTTTTCCCCCCTTCAGAAGTTTCTTTTTTCCTGTTTCCTGGCTAAATCGTATTAAGACTTAAAGTTCGGCATCATTGTGGGCGTCTTCTGTCCATTCGATGGAGTCAGGAAACATTCTGTTTTAGTTAACACCTTGCTAAGTAAGCTTGCACCAGCACCAGGTGATAATGCCACAGCTCTGCCTTCTTGTTCCAATATGGCCACGTCTGGATCGAAACAAAAACTTAAGATGAACACGCACAAAGTACCAAAATGGGTGCTCCAAAAGTCCACACAGCTGATATCACAGTAGCTACATCCTTTTTTTTTTTAAAATATCCTATCTATGGCTCTTCCTGTCTGCTTCAGAATTTAATATGTCAGCGTTTTAGGACTAAAAAGACTCTAAATGTCCAGTCATATTTGTCTTCTTTCATTTCCAGAAGACCCAAATCTGCTTCTTTATTCTACCAAAAATGGGACTCTTTCATTGCCGTCATTGGCTGTCTCTAAACGTCACTTGAATCTTGCTATATCTGAACAGAAGTCGTGTCCAGTTATTCCAGCTACCAGTCATGCCTGGGCTACTCACTTCCAAGTCAACACACTTTTATGTCATCCTTATGCTACATGCCCAAAAATATGTTCTCCCTGATCCCCTATGCCTATTTGTTTAGTATACTCAAGGTCAAAAAGGGATAAACACACACACACACACACACACACACACACACACACACACACACACACACACACACACACACACACACACACACACACAGCAAATGGGCGTTTAAAAAGAAAGAAAAGAGAAGGGCTTGTTGAATACTTAGGAATACATCCTTCCTTTATTCTGATGAACTGTGTGGTTAAAGCTGTTAACCACGGAGTTCTTTTAAATTACAACAGTACTAGTTTTTTAACGGTGGTGGACAGGTTGAAACACGTGTGCACTGTACAGAGAAGCTGCGTGTTAACTTCTTCGTGCACCAAATGATGCAGTACCTACAGTTGATAATGTAGTTGTGGGCCCTGATGAGTAAAATGGTAGATGGCTTTTGATAGTTTCAATTTAGTGATTATTATAAGAAAAGCCACAAGTTTAAACAGAGAAAGCCCTGTGGGATTAGACTAATCAGCAAACACTGAAGCACTGTGCATTAACAGAAGCAAGGAAGTGAAACAGTGCACGCAAAAAAAAGTAGCAGAGCCCTACTGTAGGAGGCCAAGCCTTCCAAGGCAACCCGAACACATCAAGTTCAGTGCAGTATATTACCACATGTCACATCTTTACTGTCTCACTCATAAAATGAGGTTGCGTGTGTGAATGTTTAAGGTTGGATGATTAATCAGTTTAAAATTTTAAGATTTTGCCACATTCATTAAGTCCAAACTCAGTCGGTGTTTACTTCAGTTTGAGCAAAGATTATGAAAAGCGCGGCTTTGGTCAACAAGAGCTGTCCAACAGAAGCTAAAAACTTTTAAAATCTTTCAGGAGGTTTATTAGATGTTGTCTGCAGCTGTTTTTCTCTCCATATCTTTGAGAGTCTCTCACTAAACCTGGTTTCGGCAGCATATGACTGAAATGCCCTTTGGTTGACTGCTACGACTTTCTGTCTATTAAGTCAGCTTCTGCCTGGGCCCCTTGTTGCCCCCCCCACCCACACCTGCAGATGTTGTGGTGGAGGCTAGCCGGCAGAAGTGGTTACCCTTGCGAGACAGGTTATAGGGTCAAAAACGCTCATTAATATGCGCCTCGCTCTCTACCGGATGAGCCTGTCCCCCTCCACCAACGCCACTGATTTATTTATTTTTCGTGTTAATTGTACTTAAAGAAATCCCCTTTAAGTATAATAAATAAATAAATAAACACTTTTGTTTTCACTACACTTATGATGTTTGTTAAGTTAATGAATAATCATGTTGTTTGTGTATCGTGTTTTAAAACGTGAGTGATACACTGGGGGGGGGGGAAAAAACGGAAGGACCATTAAAATAGGTCACGTGTAAGTACACAAACACACGGATGAAAATACAGGCAGCGTGGCTGATTGAGAGATTTTCTAACCGTACTTCCTCAGTCAGGGCCTCATTCACCTTCTGTCTGACTGACTAATTACTGTTTCCATTCATAAAATACTTGAGTTGCCATCATCCATATCAGTGGAGGTTAGAACGCAGTTTCTCCTTTCTCTCTGCTCGCCTCTGCTGTAGGAAACAATTTCCTGAAATTTACTTAAAATGTGTACACTCGCTGCGTTTTCTCCCATTAACTGAATGGTAACCGATTGTCCTTTGAAAAGGTCTCTGGTGGAAGCACATCATGGCTTGGGGTGATTTCTTTAAAAGCTTATTTACAGACTTCCGGATTTGGCTGAAAGAGAAATGTGTGACTTCTGAGTTTTCAGGGTTCTAGGATACTCTGGTTGATTGCCAGAGATTTTTTGCAGGCCCATGTAATCCAATTTGTGTGGTTACAGATCAAGCTCAGATGAAATCAGAGTTTTGAATGTTCTTTCTTAGTGTTTGAACTGTTTTTAAACTTTGAAGCAATTCAAAATGTGCTGTAACTGTTGTGCCATTTCCCATGTTTAGTGCTGCATGTCTTGCACAACCCTCCACATTATCCTGATCTAATTGCATTCCTATATCTTGCTCTCGTTATTTGCTCCTCTGGCTTTTTTCGTTCTTTTCTTCCATGCTTCATCCATTCATTTCTCTTACCCGCCTTCTTTTTCTGTTCCGCAGTGATTCTCATCCACTCTGGTTACTGCAATGAATGGTAACACTATCCATCCAGCCAACACCACAACAGCAGCAGGCCAAGGTGTGGCAGTTGCCCAAAAAGGCTGGACGGAATTCTGCGAGCTGCATGCCATCGCCGCAGCCCAGGAGCTGGCCCGGCACTACCGGAGTTTTGCAAGAGAGCGACCACACCATGATGTGCTTCCACCAGAGACCTTTTCAAAGCAATTTACTGACCTCTTCCAGCAACACTTCTGCTGCGAGGTCGACAAAGACGGCACGCCACTGGGTCAGAACACAAGCTCTGCCGCCTCCGGTAGCGCTCCCTCATCGTCTCCAGTGGTCCTTCGTCCTCAGCCTGTAATCACTCGAGTGCGGACTTTGCCTCGGGTGCAGGACTATCGGGAGACTGGCAGACCAAATGGAGGAGCTGCTCCACTGACTGCGTCACCGAAAGTGGAGCCGGTGGTGTTGAGCCGGGAGCAGGAGCTGCCACTGAGATGCGCTGCGGGAAACTCCTTTTCAGGATCTCGCACAATTGGCAGCGGGACACTGGTGATTCATAGCCATAGCAACGAGGAGATCTCTGGCACAGATCATCGCCAGGTATCTGAACGGTACTCTTCTGACTCTTTAACCTCGAACCCTGAAAACTCAGAAGTCACACATTTCTCTTTCAGCCAAATCCGGAAGTCTGTAAATAAGCTTTTAAAGAAATCACCCCAAGCCAGTCCACGCTCATCCCGGGACCTTACCCCTAGGAACCCCACCACCACCAACAGTAATCTTCCAAATAATGGTGACAGAGTGGGTGCAGTTTCCTCCATCAGCGAAGAGGTGTCATCCTCTTCTTCCCACTCCTCCGAAGCCACACCCACAGCTGCTTCACACCGTCCTGGAATGAAGGAGCTGATCATGGCTCCTTTCAATAGGTTTCGTAGTAAAAGGCAGAGGCGATCCGAGGCGAGCGGCTGCTGTAAAGAGGGCCAGTTGAGGTACTTTCTGGTGGACGAAACTGTTTCAGACTCACAGCCCCGCTGGCAGCGTTGCCACCTGCTGGTCAGGAGGATCAGAGACATTCAAGGAGGAAGAGGAGCAGGGGAAAGTTACCAGTTAGAGCTCTATGATCCTCCAAAGGTAAAAACACAAGCTTTGGCACACTTTATATTCATCGTACACGCGATTCCCTAAACTCTAACAGCTCAGCTGTGGTTTCACATGATAATATGTGGGCATTTCTTTGAAAACAGTTCACAGCAGGTGAAAAGTATTCATTTTTATTTTTAAATAGCTTTCTGTACAAAATTTGACTCCTGGGGTTTCTATCTGAAACAGCTTCATGACTTTTGCTTACAAAGAGAAAGATAGAGAAAGATTTGTCTTGACATCCTTATCAGTGGACTGGTGTTTCATGTAGGTTTAGCTGATTTCACAATCGTTTACCGTGGTCTTTCTTTATCTGCCACATTGCAGAGAAATCATACAGATTAAATCATTAATGCTGCTATGTGTAAGTATTTTATTTTGAAAGCTCCACTACTGGT
Source organism: Aulonocara sp. 'chitande type north' Nkhata Bay (assembly GCF_057382095.1). Lineage (NCBI taxonomy): Eukaryota > Metazoa > Chordata > Actinopteri > Cichliformes > Cichlidae > Aulonocara > Aulonocara sp. 'chitande type north' Nkhata Bay. Next base: position 27,961,716 of record NC_141355.1, on the reverse strand, counting down.
AACCAGCTAGCCCCGGCCTAGCCCCATCTCACGTGTACACAACTACTCATGTGATCACGAGTTAAACTAAATATGCGAAAGAAGTATCATTTATATCATGAATTGTAAAACCCTTGCATGATCTTCTGGCCTGATTGCTCGCCTCTAGTTGCATGCATGAAGTGTAAGAATGGTACCGATGGCACTATTCTCAATTTTTTAAAGTTTATTTAGTCAGGCTAGTATGAATATCTTTATCTGCCTTTATTATAATTTGGAAAAGACAAAAGAGTATGAGTTGTTAGTAAAATAATTCTTTAGTTGCGCACTTTTTATAGTTTTCTTTTGGTCTCTATTGGACATAAAAGTCATCAAAGTGTGTGAGGAGTGTTTAAGTCAAGAGGTTACAGAAATACTGTTTAGCTTGTCAGGCAACTAAATATATAAAATTATGCCATGATGTTGCAAATTAAAGGAGATTGCAAATCATTTACTTTCTTTCTCGGAACACCAGACTAGAGTTTTTTTGCCTGAAAAGTCACGGTGTAACCCCTCCTGTCACCTCATATCCTCCTATATTCAAACAAATAGAATTTAGCTATGCTAGTCTGCAGCTTTTGTTAACTGTGTATGGAAAGAGACTAGTCATGCACTACAAGTGCATCCTCAGTACTTTATAGATTTGAGCGAGAAAGAAAGAAAACAAAAAATGTATTTTCAGAAATGTTGAAGAAGTCAATTCAAAATATTGTCTACTGATCTACACACATCACGATTTATCTTCTTGATGCTTAGTTTGATTGCAACAAGCAGATGTTCATGAAAACCACTGATCGTTTTCTGTTGCTGCTGTTCTCAGTACAGGAGAGCTTTGCAGAGTTTCACTGGATTGTGTCTGCCGCTTTTGCAGATGTGCATGTGTTGTTTTTTTGTTTTTTTTTAAATAACCTCTTCTCAGAACTGCTCACACTGTGACATGTTACAGCTGACAGGTTTGTCATCTTGTGTTTCATATCTATGCATGGTAGGTCACTAGATCTGTTTGTGTCAATAGGATGGAAACCCACATTTGCCTTTAAAGGGCTGGGTAAAGTTTGCCAAGCAGTGTCACATACTCTTAAGTTAACGCACACACAAAAACAAGCGCACACACATTAAGGCACAAAGTCATTTCCTGTTTCCAGCTGTTTAGTTGCAGGGGTTTCCCCCCCTCCTTCAAATCATCTCTTTTCTCTGCCTGTGTTTGTTTTTGTTTGCATAAATGGTATTTTTACTGCCTCTAAGAAGCTCCTTTTAGTGAATAGTTTGCCACATGACAAAACAAGACGAAAACTGTGATGACATTTAGCTTTGCCTCAAAAAAAAAAAACGTCTTGTCTTACTGGCGGTTTGCATTTCACCTTTACTTCTGGTGATTCAGTGGCATCTAGAGGGAGTGTTTTGATGATAAACACAAAGCTTTTTTGTTAACCAAACTGAAAACACAAACTGAAAAGATATTAGTCATATACTCACAGCTTAGTTTAAAGGAGGGCATGAGCTTCAGGTTCACTCATGCTTTCCATGCACAATAGGGTCATCACAGTTCATAGATGATTTGTTTCACACTGGTACCCTTTAAAGATTATCCTAACTGGTTTACCCTTTAACCTAGTTAAAGAAGTGGAAATTAAGTTGCTAGTCATATGAGATAGATTTAATCAGTCCGTACTTCATTGACTATTGTTACTTATCCCTTTATTAATATACAAACATATACAGGGCATTTCTATAGCTCAGAAATATAGCTCAATATTTTCTCGCTGTGACATTTTCACTCGATTACATCAACAAATCTGCAACATTCATGTCTTCTTTTAATCCTTGGTGAGTAGATACACCTCCCACACTGTTTCCTGTTTGCTTGGGGTTTTCTGCAGCCAGTCACAACTTTTCTCCTTACACGAAGCAACCATGACATTAAAGCCGACGATCTAACATTAGTTAACTTACCCAAATGCCAGTAAAACAGCTCTGACCCTGTCAGGGTTGTGCAATGACCTGATACCTGCAGGGTTGGATTGAGCTTGTTCACAATAATCCCACAGATGGTTGGTCAGATTGGAGTCTGGGGTCTGAACAGTTTTGGTTTGAATATAGTAGAGAGTTTTAGTAAATAATTAAAAATAATGCTTATATAGCTTCAAAAATTATTTACGTTTTATCAAAGTACAGTTCAGATTAACTGTTAGGTCTATGACATCACTAACCGAACTGTAGCTGCAGCAAGTGGCAGGTAGATGTAAACAAGCAAGGTGGAAACTTAGATGGATAACAACCCTCAAACCAGCAGTACTTTGAACTGTATGCGATCCATATGTTGGCTGCAACAGAGTAAACTGGCATATAACCACTGAAGAGGAGTAGTAGGTAGCCATGTTCAGCACATGCATGTTCATGTTAACCTGCAAGTAAAGAAAGAAGAAGGCTGCTGCTAGCACTGCAAACATTAGTGCCTCACATAGCAAACTAATCTGATAATGTGCGTGAAAGTGACACATGTCAACAAGCTTTCTGACTTTTGGATTAGTCAACTATTATTATTTATTAGTAGTAGTATTTCTTCCCATTTTATCAACCAGTAAATAAGTTGCCAGTATTATCCCTTCTGTATTGTACAGTGTATTTCCAGGGGTGTTGGTCTGCCACGATGTGTAGGTGGGTGGTGATGGATGATAGGACTAAGATGATTAGTTTTATTCACTAAAGTTGTCAGTAGTTTAAATGCAATGCCTGACTGGTGTATTACTTCTTAATTAACACTTGTTAATGCCAAGTGGCAATTGTAACTTGGAAACATGACATCAGTTGTTGCTGTAAGCTCTTCGCAGCACAGCAGGATGTATTTCTTTCTTTCTTTTTCTCTTTCTCTTTTTCTCTCTCTCCTCGCATGCTTAGCTCCCCCCACAAGGCCTCATGGCATTAAACCCTGCAATATTTCCAGATGGGGCCAGCTGTGAGGCTGCATGTAGTTACACACTTAGCCCCTAAACCAGTGATCAGAGCAGGTCGAATGCTGTCCTGGGCCCTGCCATCTATAAGGTGGCAGGGCCCAGTAAGCAGAGTTTAGTCTCTTTAGGGTGTGTGCAAGTGTGCATTCAGACACACATAAAGGTCCATGAGAGAGACATTGCATGCATGTGCATGTGTCTGAAGGCGTATGTGTGTCTGTAGAGTTTTATATTTAGCAGCCCTCGAGTCCTCAGCCGCTTACAGCCCTAACCATGTGTGTGAGGTAATTCAGTTGATTTCAGAGCCAAAGTCGTGCATGTGTGCACGTGCTTGCGTGTTTATTTAGAATGGGAAGACATTGGCAGGATTTGCCTGGCTGTTTGCAATTTTGCTTTAATGCACTGGTGCTCTGAATACGCTCTCTCTTAATGTGTGTGTGTGCGTGCGTGTGTGTGTGTGTGTGCATGTGTGATCTTGGAAGGCAGATAGATAAGGGCCTGAGAATGACCTTAAAAGGAAGGAGAGCTGTGGACTAGCATTCTCACATTTAATGTACACATGAAAAACTTGTGCATTAATTGCCGTAACAGTTATTTAAACACACCAAGCTGGAATGCGTTGAGGTTGCTATTAGTACAGTTTCCCTATTCTGAATGAAAATTGGGGTTTTTCACATCTGTAGGCAATGTGTCAGTGTGTGAGCATGCACGCCTGCACACATCACACATATCTTAGCTGCACAGAACATAATAATCCTTGAGCAAAGTACGCATGCATTTTTATTTATATCTTTATGTGTGAGAAACAGAAGTAATATCAGTGAGCTCATTTAGCACAAAGGCGCAAGCTGCATGGAAACTGATAATGAGTTTGCGTGAGAAAGCAGCAGGCAACAGCACAGTTGTCAGTTGCTTAGTATTAGCCTGAAAAGGCAATAAACCAGTAAGATGATACCCCGTAAGATTTTATGCAACACATTAGGTTGTCTGTGAGTATTGTTGTTTTAGTAGGTTGACTTTAAAAGCAAAAACATGCTAAAGGCAACAGTCAGCTTAGGTTACTTCTGGGAAAGATGCAGTCACTTTTCAGCCAAGTCCTAACAAATGTCTGTTTTGTCCTATAATTATATTTAAAACTGAGGGCAGTTTCACTTCTGCATAATCTGAAGTGTTAGCCCATATTTAGGCCTGAAATAGATTTTAAGCATGCAGCTGCTATAGGTACTGTGTGGAAGATTAAAGCCTCGATTACACCGTGAGTACTCCATCCGTGTCCGTGTCTGCAGCATGGAGTATAATCAAGGAAAAGTGAGATCCCAGAAGTGCAGTTTTAAGGAACTGATCTGTGAATGCAGTTTATCTGATGGCAACACAATAAAGAACATTTTGTATCACATCATTTTATATCTCTGTACAGCTGTGGGAGTTTCCTCGGTGATTGCAAAGTGAATATATTATACTGTTTTAATATTCTACAGAAAAATAATGTCAAATATTGGTCATAAATTGCACACATTTATAGTAGAGTTGAAACACTTTACTGGGTTTCATATTAAAATTGATGAGTAACATAGAATGTGCATTTTTAGTGTTTAAAAAAAGGGCAACAAGAGAGATAATATATCTCTATATCTTTATCCTTCCATCATCAGCAGCTTGTCAAAATTAATAACTTGGTTTCATGTTTAAAGTATATCACAGCATCTGATCTCCTTCTTCAGATGGTTATCATACTGTGAAAATGTTATAACCTGTCATCCTCTAACCTAACAGTGCACTAAAATTACGATAGCGTTCTAGTTAAGGAACTTAACGCAACTTTCTGTTGCTGCTTTCTCCTGCTTAGTTTGCTTGCTTTGGTCAAATTAGTAGCAATAGAATAATTGCTTTCATTTTTTAGGCTTGCAAGCTGCTGCTTGCTGAACCACCACTGTCTGTGTGAACTATGTGAGTCACTGATGTCTCATCTAATGTGCACTCAAGTCCTGCCCAGTGTGTACTGGGATAGACTCCAGCACCCCCGCAATGTTAGTTGGATGAACTGCAGTTCTTCAAATGGCCACTTGAGGCATGCTCCAAAAAGCAAGATGTCCAACCATCGATTATTAACTGCCTTGAACAAATAACAATTCTGGTTTCTGTGGATGGCTTCCCCCTTTCTAAAGACCTCTATAGGGTTGAATTTTTATGTGTGACTCGTCCAACATGAGACCGGAATAGGGGGCGTGGCTACTTGGAATCCTAGGTGTGCAAACAAATTACTAACAGAGTGGCTTGAAAAGGCAGAGTTAAAATGACACCATAGTGGCTACGTCCAATTTTTACACTGCTGCCAATTTAGAGTCAGTTAGCCTATTAGCCTTGTCTTAGGTCCATAGGAATAAGTCAAGTCTTTTATTTGTGAGGGTACACATAGCTGTGAAATTTTCTATAGTGTAAAAAAACAAAGTTAAGACAATGTAACTCTTGATATATTGCAGAAGTGAAAATTGTTATGTCAGCTGAAAAGAGAAGCAGTCTCCAAATTCTCATTTCGCCTCGGTATTCAACGCTGGAACTTCATGTTACAAGTTAATTTAAATTATTTATTGTGATGAAGTGTTTTATTGTGAGGTTTTGTGTGTATGTTTGACATAATTCGTTTAGCTTTTCTTTGCTTTGATTGTTTCTGTACCGCTAAGGCTGTTTATTCAATAGCGATTCCTACTTTTCCTTTTATCTGATGTTCAGTAGTCAAGGTTACAGACAAGGTTTGTGTCTTGCCAGGAAAATCGTGGCTCTGTCTTCCAGAGAGAGTTCCCACAGACTGCTACAGTCTGATATGTTTCCTCAGACCTCCTGTAGACTTCATCTTAATCATACGCCTCTCATCTCATCCCATCTCATCTCAGCTGCGCATATGTGCGTGCTTGTCCATTCGCATGTGTTTATTCCAGCTCTTCTAATCTTTCCCACATGCTCTTGTTTCATGCTTGTGTGTACACGTGCATGCATGATGTATATTGTTGATTTTCGAGCAGGTCCTTCGCTGTCTTAGTGTGTTTGTATATTCGCACACATACTTTTATGTGTGTGAGCATGTATCGTACAAGCTTCTTTTTTGCCTCCCATTTAATATGTCATGCTTTATCATGAAGCTGCAGCAAAAAGTCTGAAGTAGAACTTTCAAAAATGGATCTTCTGAGTCAAACATGGATTTTTTCCACAACGATCAACAGAATCAAATGCTTTCTTATATGCATTAGATGCTGTTTTCTTTGAGTGAACATTCACTGCTTTTTTTCCCTCTGCACTTTCTTACTGACAGTAAGAGAGGAGTTTGCAGCATCAGTGGAAAATAGTTTTCAAAGAGACTCTGGTGTCCATCTGTTCTGTGTTACTTGTTGTAATTCAGTCTCTCATATGGCAACATGCAGCGTTAATTTGGCTTGGCTCGTTGCATACCACAACTAAAGCCCTAAACACATGGGCCCCAGTCAGCTGTCCGAGAAACAGAATGAAACCAGGCGAGAGAGACGCAGGAAACACAACAGGAGGAGACATGAGAAAGACAGACTGACGGTTAGGCTGAAATCAAAAAAATATCAGAATTTATCAAAGTTAATTTTCCCTCGTGAAAAGTCTTCTCTAGTTTTGCCCATTTTATCCATATCGAATCATTTAAAAATGCATGTTTTCTCACATTGAGACATGCATATTTTTAAAAGTTTGCCTCTGTGGTTTCTGCTGCTAAGCCGGCACAATCAAAGTGAATCAAATTTTATTTGTGCTGTTCCAAGCTTTTGCAAATGGCATTTCAAAGGCTCAACATCAGTGCGTTTTTCCATAAATAATGTCCTACTTCGTGAGGATCACATGCACAGTGCTGAGGCTTTACTGGAACTACAATATTTCTCTGCTACAAACCCTTTTTTTATGTTTCTAGTATGCGGATGACATCGGATGACTACTTGTTTACACTAATTTAGAAACAAAGTCGATTTCAGCTTTCTCAGAAAATGCAAACCAGACTTAAGCGCATCAGTAAAGAAATAGATTGATTACGTGATCTAGAAAAATCTTTAGGTTTTATGTATTCTAGTAAACTGAATAAGTTTGGGTTTGGGAGTTTGGGCAAAAAAAGACTGCCTGTAAGACAATACCCAGCTGATTGTATAACAATAATGTTTTTCCATTGTCTGGCCAAACATTTAGTCAGTCGATTCTCAAATCAAATAGCAGATTAATCAATAATGGAAATATTACCCTAGCAAAGTGAAATGCAATATGTCTTTTCTTCCAAGAGAAGCACAATGATCAGTCTGTCACCATTCACAACAGTATTTAGAACAGCAGAGATTGTCTCTCTTCAGAAATAGTTTCCTTCTTACTCAGAACTGTCTTCATATCTCACCCACAAAGTTGTATCTTTTCTGCTTTCCAGGGATCGAGTTTCATGAAATCTTCAAATGATGCCTTCAAGTAACTGAGTCATGTAATATGTGTGGGTGCGCTTGCATTTTTGACTATTCACCAAAGGTGCGCTTACCACATGTATTTAGGTGCAAACTTTCAGGTAACGAATCCATTTGGTGGATCGAGACAGATGAAACAGACTCGAGACTAAACGTTCATGTTCGTGTTTGTGACGTTAAAGGCAACAAGGTTTGAAGAGGACAAAGGTTCTTCTCACATGCCTCAACTCGTCCTCGCTTCCTCTAATTTTACATCATCTGATCTCATCCAGCCCACAGGGATCTGAGGGATGTTTTGAAAGAAAGAAATTAGGATAGTTAGAGCTCTGCAAAGACCTTAAACATCTAGCCAGTTGGCTTTGAGCATGTGTGGTTGGTTGGAATAATAAATGTTTTGAAATGTAATGGCCGCGCATAGTGACTGTGAAGTGAAGGAAAAACTGTTTTGCTGGATGAGTTTTTTGATGTCTTTCTTTTCTTTAATAAGAGTTGTATGTGGCGCTACTGTGGATTTGATTGGAGGGTTATATAGAGATTAGAGCAGGATTTTTAAAATGGCTTAAAGTCAAAGTGGGGGGAAAAAAGATAGTCATAAGTTTTCGGCTTACATTACATTCTGTCTGTGACCATTCGGGTAGATGATTGATGGCTGGCCTTTGTGCGGGTGAGAGTGTGAAAGACAGCAAACCCACACATTCTCAGGTTACTAAGTGAATAATGCCATGAAGTTGTGGTCAAAGGTTTATATACCCACATCATGGGCATGAATGTCGTGGTAATTTTTGGGCTCTTAATGATTTATCCCCATCCAAAGTTGTGTTTCTTAATGTTTACAGGCCTCCCAAATACTGCACAGACTTTTTTAATGACCTCAGTGAACTGCTGTCTGTGATCTGTGTTGATTTTGACTGTGTAATTATTGCTGGGGATTTTAACATTCATGTGGACAACCCTCAGGACAAAGGGACTAAAGACCTGAGTAACACTCTGGGCAACTTTGGGCTGACTCAGCATGTAACAGAGGCCACACATAATAGAGGACACACTCTTGACCTACTGATCTCCAAAGGCCTGAGCATTTCAAAGGTTACTGTGTCTGATGTGGGCCTGTCTGATCATTACTGTGTTTTCTTTGAAAGTAAAATCTCAGCCCACACAAATATATCAACAACAGTGATCACAAAACGGTGTATAACTGAACACAGTAGTGCAATTTTTAACCAGGTCTTCCCATTAACACCTGACCTGCCCAGAGGGTCAGTCAATGAGCTCGTCAATAGCTTCAATGCTAACATGTTAAATGTAATGGACACTATTGCTCCCATTAAGGTGAAGGTTATCTCTGGAAGGAAAAAGTCTCCATGGAGAAACTCCACACTGGTGAAAAATGAAAAAAGAGAGTGTAGGAAAGCTGAGCGCAGATGGAGAAAAACAAACCTCCAGGTTCATTATGACATTTATAAAGAGAAACTTCACAATTATAATTTACAACTGAGGAATGCAAGGAGGTCCTACTTCTCTGACATCATCACTAAAAACAGCCATAATGCTCGGGTCTTATTTTCTACAGTTGACAGGCTAACAAACCCTCCTGTGCCAGTGGCAGCTGAACTTCATTCGACCATGGCCTGCAATGACTTTGCCAAATTCTTCACTGAAAAAATCCAAAAAATTAGACAAGCAATTGGTACATCAACAGCAGATCCAGGATATGTACTGTGTCCACCAAAAAACTGTTTAAACACCATGAAACAGTTTCAACCTATTAACAGCAAAGACCTGAAGGACATCTTAGGTAAACTGAACTCCTCCTCCTGCTGTTTAGATGTCCTGCCAACAAGTTTTTTCAAAAAGGTCTCAAAGACTTTAGAGTCAGACCTGTTACAGATCGTCAACTTTTCTTTATTATCAGGTGTGTTTCCAGAATCACTAAAAACTGCTGTAATCAAACCTATACTGAAAAAGGACAATCTTGACAAGACACAAATGAACAACTACAGGCCGATCTCAAATCTCCCGTTTTTAAGATCATTGAAAAAGCAGTTTCTCAACAGCTCAGTTACTTCTTAAAACAGAATAATTGCTACGATGCCTTCCAGTCAGGTTTTAGACAGAACCACAGCACTGAAACCGCTCTGACCAAAGTGTTTAATGACATATGTCTGAATACAGACAGTGGAAAAATGTCAGTCCTAGTTTTACTGGATCTCAGTGCAGCATTTGATACAGTTGACCACAACATATTACTCAAACGACTGGAGAACTGGACAGGTCTTTCAGTAACTGTACTAAACTGGTTCAAAACATACATAGAAAACAGGAAATACTTTGTATCAATAGGTAACTTCACATCTGAGCAGACAAGTATCACATGTGGAGTTCCCCAAGGTTCCATCTTGGGACCCCTTCTGTTTAACATCTACATGCTCCCACTGGCACAGATTATAAACAACAACAAAATAAACTATCACAGCTATGCAGATGACACACAAATATATATCACAATGTCACCAGGAGACCGAGGCCCTGTACAGGCTCTTGGTAAATGCATTGAGGAAATCAATGACTGGTTGTGCCACAATTTTCTCCAGCTAAACAAAAACAAAACTGAGGTAATAGTCTTTGGCGCCAAAGAAAAACGATTACAGGTCACCAGAGAACTTCAATCTATACATCTAAAAACCACAAACCAGGCGAGAAATTTGGGTGTAGTGATGGATGCAGACCTAAACTTAGAAAAACACATTAAGACAATAACAAAGTCAGCTTACTATCACCTCAAGAATATATCAAGGATAAAAGATCTGATGTCTCAACAGGACCTGGAAAAACTAGTCCATGCATTCATCTTTAGTAGGCTTGATTACTGTAACAGCATCTTTACAGGTCTACCTAAAAAATCAGTCAGACAACTACAGCTCATTCAGAACTCTGCTGCTCGAGTCCTCACTAAGACCAAAAAAGTGGACCACATCAGTCCAGCTCTGAGGTCCTTACACTGGCTGCCTGTCCGTCAGAGGATAGACTTTAAAGTTCTGATGCTGGCCTATAAAGCTCTGAATGGTTTAGGACCAAAATACATCAATGACCTCCTGACCCAGTATGAACCATCCAGATCCCTCAGGTCATCTGGATCCGGTCTTTTATCAGTTCCCAGAGTCAGAACCAGACACGGAGAAGCTGCATTCAGCTTTTATGCTCCTTATATCTGGAACAAACTCCCAGAAAGCCTCAGATCAGCTGAAACACTCAGTTTATTTAAATCCAGGTTGAAGACTCACCTGTTCTCAGCTGCATTTGAATAAAGCACCAAATCCACACTTTAAGCTTAAATTTCAAAACTTACATTTAACTACTGATTTTATCTACTGTTCTGATTTTATCTGTTTTGATTTTATATACTGTTGTTTGTTTGTTTGTTTGTTAATTAGTTAGTTAGTTTATTTGCTTGTTTTAATCAATTTTAAATCATGCTTTTTATTTGTTCTTGTTTCTAATGTCTCTGTAAAGCACTTTGAATTACCTTGTTGTTGAATTGTGCTATACAAATAAACTTGCCTTGCCTTGCCTTATGCGATCTATTCTTTTTTGCTTGGACAGCATCAATAACAGCTCTAAAAAACAAACATTGGGTGCACAAGTTTGAAATTATTTTACTAAAAGGAGGATGCCACTATAGCTCAATTGAGTGCACTGGAGACTTCTAAACCAAAGGCTAGAATCTGTATTGCTGGCTAAACGATTGGTGCCATTCCCCACATTGTCTCCCTACTTATCCGTGCACTGTCATGTCAAACAAAGGCTAAAATGTCCAACTGTTAATATTTTAAAAAAAATGTATAAAATAAAGTAGAGTTGGAAAAAAATACCCAGGTAGCCTGCCCAAAAGTTATTTGTGATGGAAAACTGGATTTCTATTGCTTTTTTCCCTCTGGCAGTATTCAAAGATTCTTTATTTTGATTGATTTGCTGCAGTTGTATTTACTTTCGATGTCCCATTTTTTTGCTGGCTTTCTTGTTTGATCTTTGCCAGTCTCTAACACTACATTTTGTGTTTTGTGTAACCGTTTTCCATTGTTCATGTACCAAGCCAGCAGCCAACACTCCAACAAAATCCAACTTCATGAAGTTTTCAACTTTCATTAATTACTGAAACTGCTTTAGAGGCGAGTCAGTTGATTTTCGTGTTGAATTTGAGTCATATGTTTATTTTTTTAATCATTTGTATTCAAACGGGAAGAAAGTAAATGTTAAAATATCCGCCCAAAGCACAGCTCTACATAATTCAACAGGCTAAAGCCTGCACAAGGGCTGAATACTTCTACTTCAGCTCTTGCTGACCAAATGAAGTCTTGCTGGTTATCCCTACCTAAAAACAAACATTTCACAAAGCACCTGGACTTAACATCAGATGCATTAAAAGCAGCTGACAGAGGCTGGAAGCTTCAGCAAGTTATGTGGATCGGTTATTATATGACATCACCTGGAAGTCCTGTGTGGAGCTTATTGAAATCAGTTTCTTGTGGAGTTTCAAAGAGTTGGATTTAAAGGTTTGCTGGCAAGGTGAGGTGCTGAATTATGGCTGAGTTCACTAGTGTTGAAAGTAAAGTCATGGGAAAGTGCAGTGAAGTGCTTGGACAAAACTAGTCACAAAATTGCCTCTGTATGTTGTCACAGTGGGAGCCGAAGTGGCAGTGCTATGAAGTGATACAGCAGGAGCATGAATTAGTGAGCATAATAAGCACGAAAGATTTCAAGTACATAGCCTGGTGATTAGAAAGTGAAAAGTGAGCACGGGGCGCTTGCTACTGTCAGTGTTAGTCATTCTTTACCAGAATGTCTCATTAGGCCATTTTCTCTGTGTGGTTAAACATAAGAGCTCCATTTGCCGGTGCTGGATTTCAGACAATTCCCCGTCCAGAGTCTTTTTTTAAATATATAATTTTAGATTTTGCGTCTTAATTAAAAAGTCTTCACAGACCAGTCTTGCATGAAAGTAGGCTTGAGGGATTAAGACTGAGTAGAAAACCAGTGTTCAGTAAGAACTGGCAGTAATGACTCCTGTCAGGAGCACATGAGGACTCATAGAAATCTTGCCAAGTACAAGCCCACAAATTTCCAAGAAAAGCACTTGGTGTTGATATATCTCAAGGCTTCAAAGGAGTAAAACCTCTCATAGGTTCTAGACTACAGACAATAGATCACTGGCAAATGTTCCTCTTCTTCAACTTGCCTCAACCGATCTAGATATGGGCAGAAAAAACAAAGGCACTTTTTAACCTTTAATTCTTTTTCCTCTGCATTGATGTCCTGTGATATGAATTATGTACAGATTTGTGATGGAAACACTCTTTAAGTTTATGTACCGGATCCATCTCAGTTGACGTGTTTATATGAACCTGTCTACCCACGCACTTCACAGCAGGAAGGAACAGCTGATCCTGTTTCCAGGGATGGCCATGACTTTCAAATATATTAGTCATTAAATTATGAAAACAAAAATGGGATCGCTTATGCAAGTATTTTTCATTTTAAATTAGCAACTTTTCATCTTCTGCCAATGCTTTGGATGATGTAAGGCGTTTCTTCTGCCAGAAAGTGGCAGTAATGCACTTACACGCTGTTTGAAAACCAATATTAAACAACCAAAATAGAGGACGGATGTGTTACTACCTACCAGGCGGCAGGTAAAGCAAGTGTGCTGCAGTGAGATTAGTACAAACAGAAGAAAGAAACAGCTCAAAAAGCCCTTAAGGGAAAAAAATTAACGAAATCGAGGCGCAGTGTACACAGCTGCAAGCAAAATTAGCACGTTTCACATCATTTTACTGCTATTTGTGGAAGAATAGTCAAATAGTTCCTGACTACTAACAATCAAATAGCATCTTTGCTTTAATTTCATATTTCTTGTACAGATGGATTACATATTAATGGGAATCCTGAACCCTTGCTGGCATAGTTTAAGGAAGGCTAAATCAATACAGAGTTGTTCTGAAATATTTCTAGAAAGCCCTCGTTCAAAGGGCCAAAGAGTCACTGAATGGTTTGAGTACTGTGTGCATGACAATTGTGCTATGACCTTTGTAGTCCGCTTTGAGAGATTAGGCCTGTATTCTGACACTGCCTTCCACCTTCATCACCAAACCACCAAATGAGGGAATAGCTTACAAACATCGCTCCATCAGACTTTAGACTAGAAGAATCTCCGGCCCATAACTTTATTATGGTCATTTCTCCTTTAATTTGTCATTCAGCTTTAGTTATATGGAACGAGCACCGGCTATGTTTTCATTTGAGCGTTGCACTTTCAATAACATTTTAAGAAAATCTCCTGAAAACAATGCAGATGAATGTTTCCATCCACTGTTATGAGGAGTTGGTTTGTTAAACAGCTGGCTGCACTAATTCTCCAGCTGCCTGCCATTAAATTACAACAAGATGATATAATTAACAGGGAAATAGTTTAAGCCCACAAGCCATGGCAAACAATATGAACTCCTTCACCAAACTTTTGCATTAGTGTTTGTTTTGCATATTGATTTGAGGAGCATTGTGATGGCCTCATCTGTCCACACAGATCAGATGTTTCCATCTGCAGCTCGTTTTCATGTATTCAGTGCAGAACAGCCTTCAGTGAACATCTGAGTTATGTTTCAGTGTTTCCATAACTTTGTCATTAACAGTATCCGTAGGAGAGGATGAATGGAAACCCAGAAAAATAACTATGTAAGACCTGCGCAGAAAAATAGCCAGGAACTATTAGGAAATTTGCCTAATTATTCAGACAGGTTTCAAGAAAAAAAGGCAAAAATATGCCTCCTAAAACCACAAAACCAAACGCATTTGTGCCTTTGGATGCTTGTCAAATAATAACCACATAATTTTCTGTAATTTTTTCCCACTATTCCTTGGTCTTTGGTAGAGGTCACCCATTACCATGAAGCCATTAAGCTGCAATCTAGAAAGTCCAGCTTGAGTCTAACAGACTTGTCTACCATCTGACTTGTGCAATGCATTTTACTAATGCATAGCAGTTATTCCTCCACATAGTTTTGCAGCATTTTTAAAAAGCCCAGAGTGAATATCTGCAATTAGAAAAGAAGCCAGCTAAGCAGCACAGACACTGGACTGACTCCTTTGAGGAGGATGTAGGCAAGTAGAAGTTGTAAAAGATCTCATGGCAGGTCAAGATTTTACTTCCAATAAGTTTTCCAGCATAACGGAATTCGCTTTCACCGGGAACTCTTGTTTCTCCTGTCAGCGTAAAATATGCAGCCTGTCAGGGGGATTCTTAATCTCACGAGTTATATTTCCTGGTTGAATAAAAGTTAACCTCACGAGCAGCTTGTAGGTTGTACCTGCAAAGAAAACAATCAGCGCTACCTTTCATAGCCTGCTCACTCTGTGACTGGAAAGGTTTAATAGTAAAATGATGCCATTTTAAATACTTGAATTAATCTTCTTTTTTTTTTTTATTGAGGCTTAAAAGGTTGCTTTTTAATACCTAAAAGAACACTGTAAAGCAGAAGCAGCTGAGCTGAGATATGGTGGAAACAAGAAAAAGTTCATGGCAGCAGGCAGCTTGTCACATCATTTTTATTTCTTTTTTCTTTTTTTTTTGTTTGCATTAAGTCTAAAGGAGCCCAACATATTTCTCATGCAGAGTGGAAAAGTTCTCTCTCTCCTCTCTCACAGTGCTGAAAATGCACGTGTTTGCCTGTGTGTATTTCAGTGTGACAAAAATGTAGAGAAACATCTAAAGGAAGTAGAGTGGTTAGAGTCATGTGGTCAAGATGTTTGTCAGATCTCTTGCTGTGTCTTTCTAGTTCTGTCTTCTTCTGCACAAGGTCCTCTCATGCTGCGTTTATATGTCTTTGCTTGCGTCAAAGAAAACTGCATATGTGTGACTCATGAAATGGCTACTATTTATTTGTTCATGCATTTTAAATGTGTTTTCCCCCCCTCGTGTTGTAAGCTCTTTGTTGGCCTCTGTTTTGTGTGTGTGTGTGTGCAACCTACAACCACAGTGCCAGCGCACATGACCTTGCTGAGTGGCGTGTGGAAAGCCCCCAAGCTGTGCAGCACCCTCACCCATCAGTTTTTTTTTGGCCTTTATTCATCTTCTTCATCAGATCCCATGCAGACCTGAACACACTTTCACACCTGCACACTTTCACACTCACCTGCAAAGGCTATTGTATTACCAAGAACAATTATGTCACGGTTTGAGTAAGCAAAATCGCAGCGATATTAGGCATGTGCATTTATCGAAGGTGGTTTGTTGTCACGGAAACGAACTGCATAGCAGTCGACAGAGGATGAAGTTCGTGTATAGTTGTTTTGCAAAATCAACTGGAAATGTTTAATGCAGCATGAGCATGAGCTGCAGACTAAGCACTGGCAGAAAGGGTTGCACAAAGACAAGGCTGACCCCTTTTGTTTGGCCTTCCTCCACCCAAAATCATAATGCTGAACTCCTCAGACAGGAATTCAAAGGTCACATATTGCATGCTCTGTGATTTCCTTTAATTTTCTTTAGTGCAGTGCACTCAGCAGAGCACATCCCTCAACCGACACCATGTTTGTGTACTGCTTTAGCCGTGGCAATGCTATGCTCTAACCTGTACCCCCTACTTTTATAGTGCTGGGATTTTTCTACATCTTTACATAAAGGCACAATTGGAGCAGGTTTTTCCATGGTTGCCCTTTTCTTTTCTTTTTTTAGATCCACACAGTTGAAATGATTATGCAAAACTTTATTAAAATTTAGTTCAGCAAATATTGGAAACCATTATGTGTGAAAAATAAATATTATGACCTTAAAGAAGGACTTTCTTAGTCACAGGACTCTTTTGCATTATTTTTAGCTCAATGTATGCAATGATTTGGGGAATTAATCTGTTTCTGTCTGCTATATTTATTTTGCACTTTTCTAATAATACCAGTTTTTGATCATTCACTTATCTGATTCCCACAAGGTCATTGTGAGAATCTGACATTTGCTAATTGTTCAGGTTGGCTGTGCTCTAAAATTGTTTCTCATTTACAAATTTTCTCAAGGCTGCAGACAAACTTCCTGTTCTTTATATGTGGCTATTGAGGGCTTTTTGTTAGTTTTTCTCTTTCAGTGTGAAAATCTTATCATTTTCCATATTTGGTTTTACTGTAGAACACTTTTGTGCAAACTCTGCAAAAAAAAAAATTGCACACATATTTTTTTTTCTTCCA
The DNA here is from genome assembly GCF_057382095.1 of Aulonocara sp. 'chitande type north' Nkhata Bay. Lineage (NCBI taxonomy): Eukaryota > Metazoa > Chordata > Actinopteri > Cichliformes > Cichlidae > Aulonocara > Aulonocara sp. 'chitande type north' Nkhata Bay. The sequence goes on along the minus strand of NC_141355.1, from coordinate 27,945,065 downwards.
GCACCTTCAGACATGTAAAGCAGTGGTTCACAGATGGACCAGATGTGCCTTGGTGGTATTATGGCAATAATAGATTATTACTGCATTATATTAGATTACTGAATCAGTATATTGCATGCACCCATTTGCCTTTTAGGAATTATAAGATGCATCACGGGCCTCTGATTGGTAAATAAGGGAGATCATGAATCACTTTATTTTGTGTAGCCAAACACCAATGCAGACACTCACCACTAGGGCTGTGCGATATGACGATATATACCGGATGACAAAATTAAAACGTCTATCGTTTCATATTATACAGCATCTTTTGTTTCGTGGTGTCGCAAAATACCCTGTTTATGGCAATATTTTTTCATCTTTTGGATGGTAACCACGTGGATGCAGACACAGAGAATACCAGTGAGGATGAGGCAGAACAAGGTAGCTCCAAACAGGAGGACCAGTCAAAAAAAATCAAGGACCTTGTTCCTAAACGAGGGTCTACCTCTGTAGCATGGACATGGTTTGGCTATGAAAAGTCTGACATGGACTAGGAACCTTTTTTTTTTTTTTTTTTTTTTTTAAACGGACCAGGAAACTGCGCTATGCAAATTATGCCGCAAACCGGTCCCCACCACAGACTCAAACACGTCAAACCTCCTCTATCACCTACACAAGAATCGCGTGAAAGTATGGAGAGAGTTTACGGATGAGAAGCAAAAAAGAACTGTCAGGTGTTCAAAATGAACCTTAGACTCAAATGTTAGAACAGGCAGCATGCCATGTTATAAATGCTCAAAAAAATAAAATAAAATAAAAATCGCGGCCGTTACAACTTATATCTAAAAATATATAGTTTCATGCATCGGTCAAAACACTCGACCCCAGTGCACAACACCCAGCTGAATACGCTTCACACACATTGAGTTGCCCGAGATTCACAGAATTTACAGAAAATGCACTATTTTGTGATATATGTGTTAGACATGAGATTTTGTGTGTATATATATATACAGTGGGGCAAAAAAGTATTTAGTCAGCCACCGATTGTGCAAGTTCCCCCACTTAAAATGATGACAGAGGTCAGTAATTTGCACCAGAGGTACACTTCAACTGTGAGAGACAGAATGTGAAAAAAAAATCCATGAATTCACATGGTAGGACTTGTAAAGAATTTATTCGTAAATCAGGGTGGAAAATAAGTATTTGGTCACCTCAAACAAGGAAAATCTCTGGCTCTCACAGACCTGTAACGTCGTCTGTAAGAAGCTTTTCTGTCCCCCACTCGTTACCTGTATGAATGGCACCTGTTTGAACTCATCATCTGTATAAAAGACACCTGTCCACAGCCTCAAACAGTCAGACTCCAAACTCCGCCATGGCCAAGACCAAAGAGCTTTCGAAGGAAGGACACCAGGAAAAGTATTGTAGACCTGCACCAGACTGGGAAGAGTGAATCTACAATAGGCAAGCAGCTTGGTGTGAAAAAATCAACTGTGGGAGCAATCATCAGAAAATGGAAGACATACAAGACCACTGATAATCTCCCTCGATCTGGGGCTCCACGCAAGATCTCATCCCGTGGGGTCAAAATGATCATGAGAACGGTGAGCAAAGATCCCAGAACCACACGGGGGGACCTGGTGAATGACCTGCAGAGAGCTGGGACCAAAGTAACAAAGGTCACCATCAGTAACACGCTACAACGGCAGGGAATCAAATCCCGCAGTGCCAGACGTGTTCCGCTGCTGAAGCCAGTGCATGTCCAGGCCCGTCTGAAGTTTGCCAGAGAGCACATGGATGATACAGCAGAGGATTGGGAGAATGTCATGTGGTCAGATGAAACCAAAGTAGAACTTTTTGGTATAAACTCAACTCGTCGTGTTTGGAGGAAGAAGAATACTGAGTTGCATCCCAAGAACACCATACCTACTGTGAAGCATGGGGGTGGAAACATCATGCTATGGGGCTGTTTTTCTGCCAAGGGGACAGGACGACTGATCCGTGTTAAGGACAGAATGAATGGGGCCATGTATCGTGAGATTTTGAGCCAAAACCTCCTTCCATCAGTGAGAACTTTGAAGATGAAACGAGGCTGGGTCTTCCAACATGACAATGATCCAAAACACACCGCCCGGGCAACAAAGGAGTGGCTCCGTAAGAAGCATTTGAAAGTCCTGGAGTGGCCTAGCCAGTCTCCAGACCTCAACCCCATAGAAAATCTGTGGCGGGAGTTGAAAGTCCGTGTTGCTCGGCGACAGCCCCAAAACATCACTGCTCTCGAGAAGATCTGCATGGAGGAATGGGCCAAAATACCAGCTACTGTGTGTGCAAACCTGGTAAAGACCTATAGTAAACGTTTGACCTCTGTTATTGCCAACAAAGGTTATGTTACAAAGTATTGAGTTGTATTTTTGTTATTGACCAAATACTTATTTTCCACCCTGATTTACAAATAAATTCTTTACAAATCCTACCATGTGGATTCATGGAATTTTTTTTTCACATTCTGTCTCTCACAGTTGAAGTGTACCTCTGGTGCAAATTACTGACCTCTGTCATCATTTTAGGTGGGGGAACTTGCACAATTGGTGGCTGACTAAATACTTTTTTGCCCCACTGTATATATTGACCAGGAATGTGAACGAGAGTCGTACTAACTTAAACATGGTGCGATTCTCGTTAAAGAGGCTCTGTGAAACTAATCATTATTCTGAGAAAAACGTGGCCTGTTTCAAAAGACGAACTGAATCTGAATGATAAGCAACAAGTTTTTTGGATTGTGTAATATAGCAAAGAGGTGAGGTATATGTCAGATATACAAAGTTGCAACAGTACTGGAAAAAAAGGCTGCAAATTAGCTGCTACTGCTACTGACATGTATTATTGTACTTTAGAAATTGTTGCAAACCACTGCGCTAAACAACATCTTTGTCACTTCTACCTAAAGGAGCTTGAAGGCATGTGGGACTTTAATATAACTCGAATGTATTTTTCTCAGTTTTCCGAGGCTTGTCCAATTCCCTGATTAAACTATTTCATTAATAAGATTTATTTCCAAGTGTTATTTACTAACAAATTGTGGTATGTTTTCTAAGTATTCACATAGTAGAAAAAAAAGTCCGTAAAAATTGTTCAAACAGTACTAAAAATGTTTCTATATCTGCATCTTTTCTGTGCAGTCTACAAACACATTCAGGGCACGTGTATTGGCACTAAGTTATTAAATATTAATTGAGAAACTAATCTGCAGACTAATGACTTTTTGTCTCCTTCTCATTACAGTTTTTCCGTGAAGCATTAAATAGGAGTAACAAGTCCATGCGTACTTTACCCTCTCCTCATCACACTTTTCTCTCTCCACTCGGCTTATCCTGAGGCACATCTCCAACCCTGCAGATCTCCCTCCTCCCGATTCTTTCTGGACTACACTTCCCACTAGAGAGCCAAACACAACTAACATTTATTCATTATCTACCCCTCTGAATTTCACCTCAGAAAGTCTGGGACTCTTTTTTTCTTTTTTAAATCTTGTTGCAAACTGATATGATTTGTTAAATGAGCTGTAGCTTATAAACATTTAGAGCTTTCTCTGGTCCCAGCAAGACAGGAGTGATTAGTGCGGCTTGTGTCTGGGTCAAAGTTAAAGTTGAGTTTAATATGTTATTTTAGGATTTGCACACAGTTTTAAAACAGAAAACAAAAATGCACAGCAGAAAGGGAGTGAAGAAAAATGTGCTTCATGCTGGAGAGGATTACACTTTTCTCCACACATATGAACAGTTACTGGACCCAACACACCCTTAACTGACCATCACAAGTACACACACACACCCATAACTGACACAAGTACACATGTGGGTTAGTAGATCCTACACAAACAAGCAATTGTCCATTCAGTGCTGCATGAATTTGGTGCCTTTTTGTTGGTTTTTTTACAAATTTGTGCTCAGCCAGTAAAAAGCATAAACAGCATCGCGCTGCAAATAACGACACAACTACATGCATAGTTTATGGGTTAAGACTAAGAGCTGTGGGCCAGCTTTTCATTGTTATTTCATAGTCTGTTAGATTTCCAAAATGATACATCTCTTAACTTCTTTACTGAGAAAAGCGTGTCATGCAGGTGTGAAAATATTTTTGCAAGATTTTGCTCATTGATGCAAAACTGAATCAGTTAAAGTACTTGGAAACTCAGCTGCAGCAAAGCCCATGTAAGCGTGCGCAGTTTCACGTTCAGCTCACCACTACACCCAATCGCATAATCTATTTTCTGCTTCTCAGTAAGCAGATTTCACCATCGGAGCAAAGTCTCCAAAAAGGTGCTGCTTGGGAAAATTCATCTTGAATGGATTATTTTGTATTTATATTGTATAAAGAGATTTAAGTTTTACGCGATAAAGAGATTTAAGTTGGTCCCACTGGAACAGCGGTTAGGGCAATGACCTGGTAACAACTATTCACAGACATTTGTCTTTCCATTGAGAGTCTGGAAAAATATATTTCTATAGTTTATAGTTATTTTAAATACAGTTTTTGGGGGGCAAAAGGAAGATTAGTGGTTCAGTTTCCAGCTCTTCCACTCTTTGTGTCTAAGCGAACCCCAAACTTCGCTTGAGTGAGTCTGAGTGATGGATAAAAGCTCTTATCGCCTGTAGAATAAAGTGCTGTGTAAATCTGTGTGTATGTGTGTTTGGGTGAGTGTGGCTTTTAGTGTGAAAGCACTTGAAGTGGTTAAAAAAAGAAACAAAACAAAAGCGGTATATAAATATTGATCAATTTGCCATTTACCATAGTGACAGTAAAGAAATGGCTTTAAATAAGAAAAGGGACTCAGATTGGGATTTCTGTGACCCTGCTATATATCCCAGATTATAAGCAAGCCGTTCACACAAGTTTACACTGTAGGTTTTAGTGGAAAACCTGCAGAGATGATATTTATTCAGCTTAGTTTCACTTCATATTTTTTTCCATGATCATCCGTCAGTAGCTGCCCTGTGTTTAAGAACCACTCGTCGGCCCACTGAGACACCCCGAAAGTGGTGTCGCTGCCATGCATTTCTATTTAGGGTCATGAAGCCACTTTTGCCCTTTGGTTATCAATGCTGTGCAGGTCAGTTCATGGTGCTTCAAGCTTAAAAAAGGATGATTAATTTCCAAAGCAAGATGTATTTCCAAAAACTTCTGTGCCGCAAAGTATTTCACAGACCTCTCTGTCAGATGTTATTATTGGGAGTTTGTCTTTGGTCGAAAACAGTGCACGTTTTCGGTAGAAGAAAGATCCAATGAAAACTCTCAGTGGGTCTGAGGATTATCTTGAGTAACTGATACGTGATTTCTGTTTCAGTTGAGGTTTTAAAAAGTTGTGTTTTTTGTCAGAAGCACAAGAAAATGAAATGCCATATCCCTCCGCTGTGTTTCAGCGATGACAGAAGTCTCACTGGTGAATATCTCACATTTAAAGTGCTGCTGAGGGGTTTAAAAAATGGAGAAATCGGGAAAATGCTTCTCTGTGATTTGCATAAACACTGGCAGAATAAAGGCACATTATACAGCTATGCATGACCTATAACTGACAAACAGTTACTCAGAAGTGTTGACTTGTTTATATCATGTTATAGTATATTCTCGTGGCTCAAAGGCTTTAGGTTTTTTAAGCCTGTGTGTAAAAATGCATGTTGATGAGTTATGTTGTAACTCTCTGACTTTTCAAGCTCGCTGTCACAGGAGTCGTGTTTTCACAAACTCAGAAAGATGTTGCTCCTTTCTTCTTTTTTTCTGCTCTGTCAGACTTACTAATTGGTCTTTACTCGTGTGCAAAACCGCAGCTAATTCATTTACGAGGAACTGCACTAGGTTCTGTGAATCTTTAGTGCGCTGTCTTAACTTCTTCATATTTGCTTATATATCAGTATTTCTGAGAACTAAGCAAGGAGGGCAGCGCACAGTGAAGTGACACATTTATTCATTACAGAAGGCTACGTCTCTGACAGCTTCTGACAGGTTTCCAAGAACACAGTCATCACATCAGTGTTGGTAACCCCACAAGTAGTGCTAAGTGTGTGTGCGTTTCCCACATCCTCCATGATGCCACAGATAGAGCTGATAGTGAATGTGATCAGCTCTAGTGATCTCCTGCTGCATGAACTCCACCTATATGCACAGCTAGTCTGCGCAGAGGTGACTGTACCGAGTTATTCTCAGTGACGTGAATGTTTTTAAAGTAAACTAAACTTCAATGTCTGTAGTGATGATTAATTTTAAAGTTGCATTTTTAGCACAGCTGCTTTAAAAAAGGTTGCACAAATCTCAAAATGCTACTGCTGCCAGAGTTAAGTTCAAACATGATTCAGTTTGCATGAATGTTTTATTTTGTGATTACAGCTGCTCTCCGGCTATGTAATCCTCAGCAGGGACCTAAAGTTCTTATCGTGTTTTGGATCTGTTTTCTTTGCAAGCTAAAAGAGACCTCGTCAAAGAAAAAAGCTGGAGTTAGCTGGGGTTTAGAAAGTCTATTTCTGTCCCACCAGCTATGGAGGGCAAACTCAGGAGTGTTTATCTGCATGACACACGCAACAGGTGCTAGAATCAAGCAGCAGAGTGGAAAAACAATGCCAGCTGCAGCTGTATGTGTTCATAAAGTCGTTAAAAAGGGAACAATTTTTTCTGTACAAACATACCAGGAATTTGTGTACGGTAGCCAAGATTCAGGCGGTGCAGTAAGCTATTCATCTTAGATTATAAACACAATCCTGTAACATAAAATGTCCACTAAAAAACATGCAGACAGGCACAAAGAGGAAGATTAAAGCTGGCCATTTTCTGTAGCTAATATCAACAGACCAAAGCCAGAGTTAGTCTGTCTGCCCCAGTCTGCACAAAAGCATTTCTCATATGAAGTATTTGTGTTATCATTAAATGTCAACCATGCAAATGAACACATGACATCTGTGTAGCTTCCTGAAATTACTAAAATAAACATTGCTTGCATGTAGTTGACATTTCTAGTAGAGCTGGGCGATATGAGATTTTTTCATATCACGATATGTTTTTTTCATTTCAGGCGATAACGATATCTATCACGATATAAGCCAAATAACTATATTTGTAAGATTTAAATGTGCCGTTGCTCACAAGTAAAATGTAAAATAATCAGCAGCTTGTTTTTATTTAAATATTTATTTCCCATAATAAGTTCAACAGGGTAGATGTACTTAAGGAACATGAGACTTTTTCAGATAAATAAAGGCAAATATTGCAAACTACACAAAAGGCAGCCACTAAAGCGTTTAAGTTTCAAAATAGAACAAACAAAACAGACTAAATTGTCAATTCCACTTAGAAACAAAATATTAATTCTAAAAATAAATCTTAGTTTGTTTTACAGAAGAACAGACAAAACTGACTAACTTTTGTCAATGTCAAATAAACTGAGAACTAAAAGGAAATTCTCAATCTCTCCTTGTTGTATAGCTTAGCTTTTCAAACAGTTTTAACAGTTACTTTAGTCTGACAAAAGCCGAATGACGAATTAGCGCTTCCAGTCAGAGACTGAGGCTACGTCCACACGGGTATTTTTGAAAACGGAGATTTTCCGTTTTCGTTTTAAAAAATAATCCCGTCCACACATAAAGGCAGAAATGAAGGAAAACGCTGCTATGAACATGCCAAAGCAGCAGGTGGCGCTAGATTCCTAACCGTGCAGAAATGTTGGCCAATCAGAAGTCTAGAAGCCTCGGTGGGAAAAAGTAAACAAAGCTGCGGCACAGAAGCAGAACCGAGTCGTATGTGTGGAGGGACAGTAACTGTGTGTATATGTAAGCATTTAAACACTGCAGAGAGTAGAATTAACAGTAACAGTCTTGTAGAAATTCATTTCACCGAAACAATAACGTGGCGCAGTGTGACGCATGCACCAGTTTATTGTATTTCCAGACTTGCTTTCGGCACAATTTACAGTGCACGCTACTCTGTTTTTTGTCAGACTTGAAATAGCCGAAATACCTTCACACTACGGAACTTCTATGGCTCTTCCGTTCGACAATCTCTCCGGCATTGGAACCATTATCTGTTTTCTCTTCGGTCACGCTCGGTTGATTTTTCTAGTCGGCACACTCATTTCCTCCATGCGCTGGCTCCATTACCCGCTGGCTGCTTCCCAAACAAACACACGTGCGGCTTGGCACTTGTGCTGTACGTAACAAGTCACGCGGACGTGACGCTGCGGCTGTGATTGGTTCGGCTCTGCGCTACTTAATTTGGATTGGCTGACCTTTTTTTTTTTTTTTTTGAGGACAAGAGCGGCGAAGTCTATCGCGATAGCTTAATTTCTCTATCGAGGAAAAGTTATATCGCGATACATATCGTTATCGTTCTATCGCCCAGCTCTAATTTCTAGTTATATCACAGACGTGCACATCTTTTCTCTCGCAGTTTAAAGCTAACATAGTAGTTTTGTACTGTTTTCTTAAAGAAGGCCTGGATGCAGACGCTCAGTAGGTAGTGCAGGTAGTCTCTCTTTAAGCCAGCTTTCTGCTGATTGGCTGACCCTCGCAAACAGAAGATTGAGTAGTAGCTGGGCGGGGCTTCTATGCCCACGGAGATAACTGTATCAGGGATACTCCCTGTCCCATCTGGCTCACAGGGGTTACTTTTATATAGGTTGACCTCATTCTCTGAAACGTGGGTCATTATAAACATTAACTTTAATATGTCAGAACATTAGGAACAGCAAAATCATTTCTTTTTAATGTAAAAAAATCACAACCAATTAGGTTTGGAAAGTTAGTTTGGATTTGTTTCGAATGCTTTTTATGGAAAAATATAATATCATTAGAAGGAAACTTGGCTGGTGTAGTTTCTTGGTATATTTTGGAACAATAACATTCTGTTGCACAGAAGAATGGATCAGGTTTTGGATATAGGTCTCTGCTTGTTTAGTAAGATTATTTTACTGCGCTGTGTGAGTCCTTTTAAATGGAATATCAAAGACAAGAAAAGCACAAAACAAATCGTCAGTGATCCCGATGTCAAACCGGGGGAAGTACAGGCCGATGTGTTGGTTACTGTGATTGAGGTCATGACCTCCCATGCTTGAAGAGGGTCTGATGGGTCGTGCTCTAACCATTTAAGCTGTGTGTGTGTGTGTGTGTGTGTGTGTGTGTGTGTGTGTGTGTGTGTGTGTGTGTGTGTAGGATAACTGTGCACATACAGTTTGCAGAATCTCTCCAGAGACCAGTTTGGTAACCCTGCAGAGTCTAAAGTCAGTGCAGCACACACACACACAATGCATGCACCCCAGACAGCGTTGGCTACGGTGACCCTCGGAGGGATAGAGGAATGTTGAGTGTCAGTCAGTTGCTGTGCCGACGGCCTTGAGAAAGGGACCCTGGGAAGATTGTTTTGGACTCCAAACATCCTGTGTGTCACCCGTGTGTGTGGGTGTGTGCGCACAGACTGTAGATCTGTTTGTGTGGGTGAGAGGTTGCATGGTTGCATCTGCTGTCGTGTCTCTGTTTGTTTTTGCGCTACTTTCACCAACTGTTTACACCTGCTGCCATGTGTGTAAACCAAGGTGAAAGAAGAGTCATTACAATGTCTGAAAATTACTTTGTGTTTGATTTTTTTTTTTTTTTTTAAAGAAAAGTTATGGTGAAAATAATTCTTTTGGTACTTTAATGATGATATAAAAGTTAAAAAAGCATCTCACACGTTATTAAAGCATCTGTGTTTGTACAAATATGACCTGTAGGATTTGGATTAAATATGTAAAATAACCTATTTTAAAAAGTAATGCAAAAAGTACAAATATAATGAAAAATATAATAAAGGAGAGATTTTCAACTGTGGGGTTGCTGTAGCTCAGGGTAGAGCAGCTTATCTACTGATTGGAAGGTAGGCTCCCCCTAATCTGCATCCCAAACATCCTTGGGCCAGATATTAACCCCATGTTGCTCTCTGATGCATCCATCGGTATGAATGTGTGTGAATGGTAGTTAGTAAGCACTTAAAAGCATAGAAGACAGTGCTTGTGTGATTGGGGGAATGTGGCATGTTGTATACGGCGCTTTGAGTACTCCGGAAGAGTAGAAAAGTACTATATAAGAATCAGTCCATTTACCATTTAACTGCTAAAGATGCTGAGTAAGAACTGAAAAAATACTTGTACTTTCATTACAGTCCATTGATATTTGGGTTTTATGGGGGGGGGGGGGGGGGGGGGGCTGATGTAACCTATACATGGCAGTTATTACAAACTCAAGTTCATTTTTAGGAATTTGCAGCCCAGGATGTAGGCTGTATTGTCACTGCTGCATATCAGTGTTTCATATTTGTCATATCTGTGTGACTGTGCGTATGTTTGAAGTTGAAACATAGTAGTGAAAGTTGACTCAAAGTGAAAATTTGTGGTGTTGTATTATTACTGGCACTGATCACCATCAGCTTAATATTTCATAGTTGACATTCTCGTCCCAGAAAAACTGTATTATGAAAGGATTTACTTTAAATTGTCCTGCCATAATTACTTTGATTATCAGATAAACTGTAATTTATTTAGTTAAAAAATCAAAATGATGGATAAAACATGACTCAGAGAATGTCTTTAAACAGTCATATTCAATTTACGGTAATAAAAAGCGCCCCCCAAAAAACAATCCTGCTGCTGGACTTGATTAAATTTGACATTTTGGTTCAATAAAAGTCATAATCTCGTATGTTCTTTCATCACCATCTGGATTTTAAACAGAAACGTATAACTTTTAGCCAAGTGTCGTTCATGTGGGGATGTCAAAGCTTCAAAAGACAGTTTTGGTGGGTTTAATCCGTAAATAATGTCTAATATATTTCAATAAAAGATAAATGATAACAGTAACGAGCCCGAACAAGCTGACACTGACAAAGTGTCACTGATAATGTTGAACGTTGTGAAATAAGATGATTTCCGGCCTCATTAAAAAGGGAAGTTTAATTCTGAGCTAAATTAGAATTAAGCTCAGATAGCATCACAGAGGCGTGTGATTGGTCCCAAATTCGATCACCACCATGACAGCAGCGCATGCAGCTTTGCGAGCACTCAGCAGCATGTAGCCGCCCTTTAACGCGGGCCAGAGGATCCACGCAACCAGTCCGGTATCAGTGTATATATGTTGTGTTTTACTGGTAAAACTTGAGCTTCTTTCTCTTGACTGTTTAAACCACCCACAATCAGATTGGATGCATCAATAATTTACAGAAAGTTGTCCTAAATAATTGCTAAAACAGTGAAAGTGGCAGTGTGCTGCAGCCTTGCGTTCTTCCGCAGTTGCAGGGTGAGGAACAGGCCATAGCCTCAAGGTCTGCTGGCAAAACAATGCAGCGAGCTGTCGAGACAAAGAGGAGCAGTAATTTAAGACATAAATGAAAAGCTTTCCCGTGGGCGCTATTGTATATTTACGCTTTCAATGTACTCAGTCTCTAGGGTTACTTGCGTCTGGATGTGGAGGAGGTCGATACCAGGCAGTAGTTGGTACAAGCATAGCTTTTGTGTGTTGATTTCTCTCTAGTAATCAATCAAGCTGTGTAGTTGCTCGCAGACCTCACAGACGGGGTTTGAAGTTTTTGTCTGGGAGGGGGAGAAAACAGCAGAAGTGAGAATGTGCTGCTGTGACTCACATTTAAAGCCCCGGTCGTGGACAATGCTAAACCGACATTTTTAATGCTTTTTATTTGGTGCAAAACGAATTCAAACATATCAGGGACAGTAAATACAGTGGGGCAAAAAAGTATTTAGTCAGCCACCGATTGTGCAAGTTCCCCCACCTAAAATGATGACAGAGGTCAGTAATTTGCACCAGAGGTACACTTCAACTGTGAGAGACAGAATGTGAAAAAAAAAATATCCATGAATCCACATGGTAGGATTTGTAAAGAATGTATTCGTAAATCAGGGTGGAAAATAAGTATTTGGTCAATAACAAAAATACAACTCAATACTTTGTAACATAACCTTTGTTGGCAATAACAGAGGTCAAATGTTTACTATAGGTCTTTACCAGGTTTGCACACACAGTAGCTGGTATTTTGGCCCATTCCTCCATGCAGATCTTCTCGAGAGCAGCGATGTTTTGGGGCTGTCGCCGAGCAACACGGACTTTCAACTCCCGCCACAGATTTTCTATGGGGTTGAGGTCTGGAGACTGGCTAGGCCACTCCAGGACTTTCAAATGCTTCTTACGGAGCCACTCCTTTGTTGCCCGGGCGGTGTGTTTTGGATCATTGTCATGTTGGAAGACCCAGCCTCGTTTCATCTTCAAAGTTCTCACTGATGGAAGGAGGTTTTGGCTCAAAATCTCACGATACATGGCCCCATTCATTCTGTCCTTAACACGGATCAGTCGTCCTGTCCCCTTGGCAGAAAAACAGCCCCATAGCATGATCTTTCCACCCCCATGCTTCACAGTAGGTATGGTGTTCTTGGGATGCAACTCAGTATTCTTCTTCCTCCAAACACGACGAGTTGAGTTTATACCAAAAAGTTCTACTTTGGTTTCATCTGACCACATGACATTCTCCCAATCCTCTGCTGTATCATCCATGTGCTCTCTGGCAAACTTCAGACGGGCCTGGACATGCACTGGCTTCAGCAGCGGAACACGTCTGGCACTGCGGGATTTGATTCCCTGCCGTTGTAGTGTGTTACTGATGGTGACCTTTGTTACTTTGGTCCCAGCTCTCTGCAGGTCATTCACCAGGTCCCCCCGTGTGGTTCTGGGATCTTTGCTCACCGTTCTCATGATCATTTTGACCCCACGGGATGAGATCTTGCGTGGAGCCCCAGATCGAGGGAGATTATCAGTGGTCTTGTATGTCTTCCATTTTCTGATGATTGCTCCCACAGTTGATTTTTTCACACCAAGCTGCTTGCCTATTGTAGATTCACTCTTCCCAGTCTGGTGCAGGTCTACAATACTTTTCCTGGTGTCCTTCGAAAGCTCTTTGGTCTTGGCCATGGCGGAGTTTGGAGTCTGACTGTTTGAGGCTGTGGACAGGTGTCTTTTATACAGATTATGAGTTCAAACAGGTGCCATTCATACAGGTAACGAGTGGGGGACAGAAAAGCTTCTTACAGAAGACGTTACAGGTCTGTGAGAGCCAGAGATTTTCCTTGTTTGAGGTGACCAAATACTTATTTTCCACCCTAATTTACGAATACATTCTTTACAAATCCTACCATGTGAATTCATGGATTTTTTTTTTTTCACATTCTGTCTCTCACAGTTGAAGTGTACCTCTGGTGCAAATTACTGACCTCTGTCATCATTTTAAGTGGGGGAACTTGCACAATTGGTGGCTGACTAAATACTTTTTTGCCCCACTGTAGCTGTTACTGCATTCTCTGTTAATTATTATAACATCTAAAGCACTTCTGGATGGATGCAAACTGCATTTCGTTGCCCTGTACCTGTGCATGTGCAATGACAATAAAGTTGAATTCTATTCTATTCTATTCTATTCTATGTCACGAATCAACAGGCCTCTGCACAAAGTTGTGCAAAAGGACCCCACTCCTCTCGCATCACACTGTAGTGCTGCTTGGGTTTTTAGGTGTTTTGCATCACTTCGACATCACTTTGCATGTCTTTATGGACATTGCACTTTAAAAAAAAAATATTTTCCATCATCAGACAGTAGTTTCAGAACAGAGCATTGTCAGGGCTACATAGCTTCAGGGGCTGTTTCCTACTTGTACTCACACCAATGTTAAGTCGACATAGTAACCAGCTGGCAGTGTGCTGAGCAGCAGCTACAAAAGAGCACTATGTGTGGGTTTTTTTGTTGTTGTTGGGGTTTTTTAATGGTATCATATAGAGCAGCGGTGTTAAACATAAGGCTCGGGGGCCAGAATCGGCCCCACTGGACTGCTCTGGAAAAAAGGAGTGCATAGATTTTAGTTTTAACTATATTTTCATAACTTTTACAATTTCTCTATTGATAAAGATTCCTAATTACACCAAAGCAATTAAGTAATTGATAAACAGTTAAATGATAACTTTTCAACATTTACTGTATTAATTTGTGGGGTTTTTTACTGTGGGTTTACAGGACAGTCTGGCCAACTTTACACAGTTATAATTTTTTTTGATGGTCCGGCCCCTTTGATCATAATAGTCAGTACTTTGTTTTAATGCTGTTGTTGCACATGTGGTTAATAAAGCCAGGCCCATTTTTAGACCTAATTCTTGCTAACATGGCTGTTGCTTATGGGGGTATTTTTAAAAATCCTGAGGACACAAGTTCATATATTTACGTCTACATCAGTCATTGTACATGTAGGTCAGTTGTGCTAGACATAGGCAGTACCTGTCTGAACATAGGTACCACCAAAAAAACCAAAACTTGCTTCTGTGATGCTGGTTCCTGCAGTGTAAAGATACAAAACATGGTAGTCTTGTTTAAAAAGTTATAGGAACAATAAAAACGTTTTTATGGGTAGAAAGCTGCTATTTTTAGTCCGTTTGTATCCCTTACATGATCATTGTGCATCTTTTTGGGCAGGCTAATGTTTCCTCATCTTCTCAACACTAATGTGTTCCATAAGTTACAAAATGAAGATAATTTTATATTCATAGAGAACTGAAACTAGAGTTTGAGACCATAAACTCATGAGGAAAGTATTTAAAAAGGCCACAAATCGATACTTTATGTTGTGAACTTCTTTTTTTGTTTCTTCGATCCTGCTGGAAGTTAGAAAGATCGCAGTGTTGAATCTCTTCCTCATAGCATCTGTGGCTGTGGTTGTCTTTTATATACGGTTTATGACACTAACAAGACTGCTGTGTTCTTTCCTTTGACTCTGCCGAGGGAGGGGCGGGGGTCACCACGGGTGAGCAGAAAGAAAAAGAGACCTAGACCTCTGCACTTCTTTGAGAGCTTTAAAACATTAACACTCACGCAGTTCGTAAATGCTCTGACTGTTTTCCCACATTACTCACCGGTTCTGTTGGAGATGGGTCCAGATTTAAAAATGAAAGAAAAACAGCAAAGACTGCGCCTTGTGTGTGTGTGTGTGTGTGTGTGTGTGCACGTGTGCGTGCGTACACTCTCCAGGGAGTATTACAGGCTGCAGCAGTTTGCAGTAATAGGAAATGCGCTGTGAGCTTGAACTTGCTCCCTCGATGAAGTTGATTCACAGAAATCAGGCCTGTTACGTTGTTGCTCAACCAGTCAGACATCTGCTGAATGTTTTTTCTTCTTCTGTTTTTTTCCCCTCCACAGACACACATGGTTCCTCAAAGATGCTCCTAGTCAGGCTCTCATTCATATTCACACAATAAATTCTTCTCAATGAGTCACTCTCTGCGCGAATGTTCACCAACACACACACCCAGAGTGAGAGTGACTGATAGCATTAGTTGTTGCACATCCGGTGCAGTTTTAACTTGCATTTGTAAATTAGTCTGCAGCTGCAGTCAATCTGCCTGTTGCTTTCTTGATTAACTGCATGCCGTGTTAAATGATAAAAAAACAACAACAACGTACAAATGTCTCTCTTCTTCTTTTTTGGGGCTGCAGATGCTCAGACTCTAGTGCAAAGCTCAAATATAATCTCTTTAGATCATTTTAAGTAGAAAGAAGCTGACAAAATGATAAAGAGATATTTTATTCTTCCTTTGATGAGCTGATGATATTCGAGCCACCGATTTATCACGCATCCCTGCTTCGGCACGATGCATGAGGTGGCGTAAAAGAGGCTGAGGTTGAGTCAAACAGAAAAACAAACAGAAATGTGGCACATAGATCAGATTTCAGATAGATCAAAGAAGGGGTATCGGAGGGGTCACATGTAGGTACGCACTCCCAGATAATCATCACCTGAATCCTCTGAGCTTTACAGTAAGTTTCACCTCATTGCTTGGCTGCCCAGGCTCAAGCTTTACTGTTGTGGTTCATTATCGAGGTGAGCTCTACAAATCCCCCTGCTCAGTGCTCAGCACCGAGACAGTCAGCGACTCACCGATCCACACTGAAGTATTTAGCAGATATTTCCCTCGGGAGTTGGTAGAGACCAAAAGCAGAGCTAAGACAGAGTGAATATTGAATTCAGCAAGACTTGAAATGAGCCATGATGTTGGCTCTGTGGCTGCCAGATGTGTTGGTAGCAACTGACCTATAAGGTGATGTTTAAAACTTGTGTTCACTGCCCCCAAGTGGCCAAAGAAAAGCAGGATTATTCAGTGCACAGTTTTGTCACTTCTTATTTCTAAATTAATAATCCATTTTTTAAACTTTGATTAATATTAGCTTTCAAACTCAGCTTCCAATTTGTTATCAGACAACATGATTATTTTCATACGAATCTTGTAAAAAAAAATCATTTTTTTGCATTGTTGTTTTTCTCTTAGACTGTATATTTATGTCATCTTTCTGGCTTTATCTCAATCTTTCTACAGGGGAAATTATTAGAAAGCCTGAAACTTGTAACGCTGATGTAAATTTCTGTGAACATACTCGACTGAAATACAGCTGCGGCAGCAATTTGGTGCGAGCTCCCTTTAATCGGTTCCTCTTGCACTGACTCAGGTTCTCTAAATGAGTCACATCCTTGACCTGTCTGCGTCATTGTGCTTTTTAGTGATAATATTAGACACTGTGGTTGAAACTCATAGCATTAAGGGTTGTGAGGGAGAAAGGTAACTATTCTTTTGATGATTGCGCTCCTGTGTTGTTTTATGCGTGTGCAAAAGATTAACATATGCATTCCTCGGGCTCATGCACTGTCACATGCGCTCAAACTCATGCGGTGCACAAAGCAGTGGAATTTGTCCTCCCTGCACTTTCTTTTGCCCTCCGTTCCTCCCTCTTACCCACCCACCCGATGCCGTGTCTTTTACTGTCTTGTCTGTTTCCTTTCGCTGCTTCTGCTCTCTCACGGTGCTGATTTAGTTAGCTTCCATTATTGTGCAAGTCTGTTTAATTACACAGTTTCACTTCGCGGGCAATTTGATGCTCTTCGTCTGGCTGGTGATGTGCTTTTCACAGGAACTGAACAGATCATGTGAAGAAATGCTTCACAGCATGGACTACACCGGAGTTCACTTAGTTGTGACGCATTTATTAAGGCACTTGCAGCACTAACTGCTGCACTTCGGAGATCCACTTCGTCTTGCAGTTCGACAGCATGGCTGACAAAGAAAACAAGCAGATACAAATCACCATTTCTGGTCAAAACGTTAAGACAAAAAGCTGAATTTAATGCACAGATGCAGACAGTCATGCAGTCTGGAAACCCACAGGCTAACTTCTCGCATTGGCTATGAACACAGATTAATTTGATAAAGATAAATTGATGTCAGTGCTTTTGAGATTACATTTCTGCGTGTGCACTATTTACCTTCATGCAACCAATGCTCCCTTAAATATGTTTGCTTAGTATTTAAATGCACTGGCATTTATATAGCAGTATTTACCACTCAAAGCACCTGCAAGCCACATTTAGCCATTCAGTGCTTTCTTTTGTACACTTCACACACTTTATCTAGTTCTCATACCTGAAAAATTTGGAATCATCAGTAAAGCCAACATGTATGTCTTCTGAGCCGAAGGCCGAAGGAGAACATGCAAACTCCACACAGAAATATAACTTGGATCGTTGCAGAAATCTTGTCCCTTACATGAGACAGATTCAACAATTTAGGATTTGCGTTTTGAAACGTTTGTCAAACACAGCTGGGTGTGACAGATGTTAGCTTGGACTGAGGGGAGTTTGCGGGCCACACTTTTTAATAATTGTCAGATAAATCGATAAGGTAAAGAGTCACGAGTTGTCACTATAGCTTGTGATTACGTTCACTCTTAAATTTTGCTCTTTATCTCCAATTTTGGATTATTGTGAAAATAATCAGAAGTTCAATCCAGAACTTTGCTTTTCTCATATTCTGTTCTGTATGACCAAGTTTGCACTCGCACACATGCAGTAACAGAAACTAGTGATGAGAGCCGTGTTCTTCTTCATGACGCCTGACTACTAAATGTCAAGGTTTGACAGGATTTGACATTTCCAGTTGTCAAACATGAAAATACTGTATGCAGCTGACACGCTGTAGTTTTTAAACTTTTCATAGTAGCTGCTGATGTTCTTGTCTACATGTGTTTCTCTCAGTTGTCACTCAGCCTTCGTTTCAGCAGTGACTTCTGTCCCAGACATGCCGCGGGCACTTTACACATGGCTGACTGAGTCATTCGTCCATGCATGTGTGTTTGTTTATGCCGTTGGCTCTGTTACCACTCGTTTGGATGTAGGGGTTCGGAGGCTCTTCAGAGCTGTTTTAGTGGATTTTTTGTGTGTGTATCTGTTCAGCATTCTTTAAAAATAAATTTTTTCCCCCAAAAATGTGTCTTCGTGGATTGTTTTAAAAAATAAAAACTAAAGCGAGGTCCAGTGCAAACTGCTCCAGGTAAAGTATGTCACAAGTCAGCAACAGCTGTGTGGAGTCATATGAAAGCAGCCTGGGATGGAGTATTTTTGCTTTCAAGATCCTTTCGCATCATCATCCTTTTGTCCAGCTGGCTTCAGGTTCACCTGACTGGGAGGGGATTTTGAGAAGTTTAAAATATGTGTATTTTTTAATAATAATAATAATAATACATTTTATTTGAGGGCGCCTTTCAGAAACCCAAGGTCACCTTACAAAAAACACAATTAATAAAAGGAACAGTAGTCATAAAATACATAAAATAAGTTACAATTTTAGTATATTGAAGCCTGGATCCTTTCTGGTTTTGTTGGTGGTTAATAAACTCGCAGTGTCATAAGTTCATGCTGAGGGCCTCGGGTCAAACAGCCACCAGAAAGCCCCTCATATCTCATTTAGGTTTCTTCAAACACAGCCAGCCTTCAAGCCCCGCTGCGGGAGCTTGCGTCACGCTCGTTTGTGTCCCGTGGTATTTTTAGCCTAATTGGTCAACATTAAAATAAATCTACAGAGGTGATCGCACAAGTGCAAACTGCCTCTAATCAAAATAGAAAAAGGCCCCAGTGCACAAACGAGTCCTTACTTGGCAGCCTTCTTAAATGTTACCCATGACAGCCAGATTGAGCTGAGTAGTACACAGTGTTGCATGACATCCTTTTTTGGGGGGCAATTTCCTGTTTGGAACAGTCTCTACTTCTCAGAAAAGGAAAACCAAATGAGTAACAAATCTACACAGACCATGAAAGTTTGACCACTGCACGCTTTAAGCTAAGTTAAAGAAGACGTTTGCGTGGAAAAAATGTTTCCATTTTGTTTAAAAGACGATGGGCTGATTGTGTTTTTCTTATAATACTTGAGTGTTGAAATGTGATGTATGTCACCGACACATCATCTGCTATGCAAAAACAATGGAGGTAAAAGGATTTTCTTTGAAAAACCAGGCTTCCTCGTACACTACCTGCAGCAACCCTGACCTGTTTCTTTCAAAGAATTTGGCACATGCTCATATCTGATGACTCATTTTGCACTTTTGATACTTGCACAAGCCCATTTAAAAATGTGTTAAAGATTATCAGGCCAGCTTATGAGGAAGGTTGACGGCGTGCATACAATTGTGAAACCCTTTTTTTTTCTCCGTTTCTTTCCCTTTTATGTGTTCATCAGAGGAATTACTCTCATGTATCAGACGCTAATTATGTACTCACTGTGTGTTTCAGGCCTCCAGTCCCAAGCTGACGACTCACTGCTCAGATATCCAAGAGGTCCGGCGTTGCAACCGGCTGGAGATGCCTGACAACTTTAACACGTTTGTTCTAAAGGTTTGTACACGATTACAGCTAAATGGAAAAATGATGCTTCCTAAGAGAAGCTGTAGTTTGGGACTCTGACCGCTGAGTTGTTTATATCCACGTTGCTTAGATCTTCACCGTTCAGCCAGAACAGGATAAACACTGTCATTTCAAAACTCACAAAGTGGACTGACAAAGTAGACGTTGCTGGTTTGAAGTGAAACGATATTCCACCATAAAGTCTCTTTTTTTTACCCACCAGCTGCTCAGCTCTCCATCAAACATAAACCCACTCAAACAGACAGCGGTGTTGCTGCACTCCAGCCGTTTTTTTTTATTTTATCTGCAGCGATATTTGAATGGCATTTTGTTTGTTTATCGAGCACATTCGTGCACAGCAGAGGATTACAGCCTTTGTTCACAGCGAAGAAGCAAACTACAAAGTTTTCACAGCCACAGGAGCGAGTATTTGATAGCGGTTTTGCACATCAGTGGTGAAAAGTGTTAACTTTCACTGTTGTCTTCTTTTTTAGTAAATTTAACAAAAAGCTCTCATGCCTTTGTTTTTTATTTCAAAAGTTCTGCTTCACCCAGAGGCTCTTGATATTGATAGTATCTCTCCTTACCAAGGAAATGCTTTCCTGTAGCAGGTGCAGGCAGCTTTTCTTTGTTTTTAATTGGAGCACAGTAAGCACACCTTCCCTCGAGCTATTTGCCTTTTTAACGGTAAACCTTTTGAAATTTAACAGAACATTTTGTTATGAGGGTTTTTTTTCTTCTTTGTACTTATTAAATTGCGGTGGTTACATTAGTATGCAGTGTTTTATTGCCCTGTGCTTTCCTTCCTGTTACACTATTAATTCTGTTGTAGTGAAAATAAACGAAAAAGCTCTAAGTAAGTGCAGAGGTTCAGGGCATTTTATGCATTTGCATCATGTCCATTTTGTGTAGCCTGTTTTTTTTTAAGCATCTTTATCTCTGCAGGTTAATCGAGGTAGCCTGATATTTGAGACGGACAACGAGCAGCAGGTCAGCTCCTGGACCACAGAGCTAAAAGAGTGCATCAGCAGCAGGTGAGAGATGTGTAAACACAAAACAAGGACAGATGTTTGTGTGATCTGCCTTACACGTGTCTCATTTCTTTACCCGTTCTTTGTTTTTATGAGTGTAAATTGACTGAAGATCGAATCAAAAACTAAATATCACACAAGAGACTCAAAGTATATTCAGTCAAGCTCTGTAACGTCACAGAGGAGTAGCGACAGGTCTGCAACCCCCTGGTAACCTAGAGAAAACTTTGTTTATGGTTTAAAGTGTAGAAGATTACATTTATCAATCACATTAGTTATATAGTGCAGAACGAGCATTTTTATTCTCAGCTTGCTGTGGGTACTTCCTTGCTGTACTTTCACTTCTGAGTGGAAAGTGGAGACACACTGACATGCCAGCTTTGGCCAATCTCAGCTTTGTTGACTGATATCAGTACATTGGTAGTGTTAGGTAGCATTTTTAAAATGATATTTTTAAAAAGTCAAAAAATCTTACCTGCCAAATTGTTATTTTAAACACGAGCGTCAGCCCAGAAATTCACATCGCGAGAGGAAATATTTAACACTTGGCTGTTTTTAGTGTTTGTGGGTGTGTTGGATGTTTACTTGTCCTGAGGTATGTGTTTGCAAAAGGAAGTGAGAATAAATGTTGATGTATGTGCATATGTAGACAAACAGGTGTGTGTGTGTGCGGCCTCGAGCGTATTTATCTTTTCTTGAACTGCACAGTTTGTATTCGCTCTGGTTTGTCCGTACAGCTTTGTGCTGGTTTCAACTTTACTGCATTTGAAGTATTCCTCCTAACTGATCAGTCAACAGCACCATTAGTCAACTTAGTGCTCGCTGCACACCTTTGAGAGGTAACGTATGATGTTTAGAGGGAACGTGTAGCAGTAAATGTAGCTTTTCAAAGGTTAAAGTAGGAGACGGCTTTAAGAGCCCTGAAGGCCCTGTTATTAAGATCTTTCATGTGGTGCTTCATTTCCTATCAATTCTCTACTTTGCACGGAAAGAATGAAGAAATCTCTTTGAATTTTAAAGAAATGGGAAAAGTAAGAAGAGTAGAAGTCATGCAAGAAGACAGAATTATCAGTCATCTTCTAAAAGGAGATGCAGACCGCACTGTTGAAGCTACTTCTGTTAAGCAGTAATCAGTGCAAACTGTACTCACAGGAATACCCAATCCTGGAATAAAACTTAGTGGTACACAGGTTTTCTGTTTCTTGTTATAAAGACAATCTCTGTCTATTTGTGTGTGTCAGTGTGCGTTTCTCTGAAAGGAAGTGTGGGGGAGGTCTGAGAATCTCGGGGCATTTCTCGTTTCTGCAGATATCTGGAAGTGCACACACTCTAAAAACAAACAAACAATGAACTTAGAAAAAGAACTGCCGTTAAATTTGAATAAATGTCTTAAAGTAAGTACATGTTAGATTCTTCAAGGCTTTGTTTAGAGCCGCAGCTGGCCTGCATGTTGCATTAATTGAATGGAAGCAGCCCACAAATGCGTTGGAGCTGGAAGATGTTCAGATGAAAGAAGGGCTGTTCAGAAACAATCATATGATTCTGGATCAACTTTTGCTGCAGTGTTGCGTTAAAAATAAAATAAAGGACGTACAGAAATAACAGTCCAGTGTTGTAAAATCAAGTGTGTAATACTTTGCATCTGATAATCCTTTGAATGCATTATCTGGACCTTTGAAAACAGCTTGTTTTTGTCTAAATTCTCACTAATATCATCTAAAAGCTGGTTTAGTTTTTGTAACTTCACCAAGCAACACTTGGATCATCGTGACTCTGCAGTGCTGTTCAGACACGCCTCAAATGTAAATATTAATTTTTACAATTACACTTGAGCTTTACTTTCACGGTCCAGATACCAAATCTAACAAAGCATTGTTTCTTATGTGAAGCAGAGTCATTCTTAATCCTTTTAACAGCATCCATACTTTTCCTATCAGTACAACTCACAATGTCTACTGTGGAAAAGGCTTGTTGTCCAAAAGTCCGTGGTTTTATTTGTGCGATTCATCATGCAGAGACTACAGAGGACCTCAAAAGGCACACAACACTTGGTGAGACATCAGGGAAGCAGTGTGAGGGAAATAAACTCGCATTTTTCTTCAGATGTGGTAGGTGTAGCGTGCTTTAAGTGTGCTGAGGGCTAAATTTTATTCCTTGAAGATTTGCTGACTGTGTGAAATGATGTCCATACTCAGGGAAAAAATGATTGTCACAAAGATAGAAGAACAAGAATGGACACACACACATACACAGTGAGAAGTAAAGTCTTCCTGTTATTCATTGCTCTGCAAACTCAAGTCAGCATTTAAGCAGGATTTTACTCCAACTTCCTTCTTTAACCTTCCCGTTCTCATCTGTCGGGAAGCGGCACACACAAGCGGCCCAGATATACCACTTGTGTGTGCGTGTATGAGAGAGAGAGCGAGCAGTGAAACAGAAGAAATGTAAGTTCAGATCTCAACTGGACTCACTTCCCGTCTGTGGCTTTGTTTGCCTTCAGCCTGCAGACTCACCTCACCAGCACATCCTTGTGAGGACCCTCAGTAGTGTAATGCATTTCCTAGCCTGCTGGTAAGCAGATAGAAGTCTGTAGGCAATGTTTGGCCTTCTGTCAAAAATATTAGGCCCCACTTTTTCATTATTTTATTTTGTAAAAAGCTCAACTTTCAGTTTTTATACTGTGCGTCTAACTGTTTGCATAATGTCCCAGAAATTCAACAGTAGTTGCAAATGTAGAAGTTGGTTGCCTGATATTGTGCAACTCTTTAACCAGTTTGTGTAGTACACTATGTCTTGACGCGTACTCAAATACATCTGCTGATTCGGAGTGTTAAACATTAAAGCTGCAGACAGCTTACAGTTTTTAGATTATGTCATCTTGGCTGTTGAGCTGTGATATGCAAACTGCATTGAAGTCGTTCTGGGGGTCCATTCTAACAACATGGAGCCACGCCAGTGACATTTTTGATATGTTGTAGATTAGTTTGAAGCTGACACAGTGTCTAAGCTCACAACTCAGTGTTACGTTCAAGTCCACAGCTGCAAAGTCCTGAAGGGCTTTCAATGTAGCGCTTCACTTTATAAAAGCCCCACCAGTGAAATGGGGAGACCGCAGCTTACATATTGAGGTTTGATGACGATGCAGGTCAAGTGAATAAGGTCGCAGTCACACACTCCTAGAGATCGATCTATGAACATCTGCCAACCACTGCTTGTTAGGGAAAAATGAGTATTTCCCAACCAGTTGCGAGTTGCTGTTGCAGGTTCACCTTCAAATTAAGAGCTGCACCTTTTGGTGGCTCCAGTGCTGATTGCACAACTTTTACTTTGAAGGAGAACCTTCTCATTTTTGTTATGCATTGCACTTTTTCAAGTTCTACTACAGCTGACTTAGTACTTAGTGAATTTTTGCGGGCAAACATGAAAAGCTACAGACAGCCACGGCAATCTGCCAGCAGCCAAAGCAGACACTAGAGCCAGAAACCTCCAGGAAACACTGCCAACCAGTCGGGGAATACACATTTTTCCATAGCAATATGTGATTATATCGCATCCATTATGACAAACAGCTGTTTGGTTACAAGAGAAATCTCAAAAAACAAATGACAATTTGCAAAACAATTTGCATCTCAGTCACAAATATAGAGTAATATTATAGAAGTATAGTATTAAATTAGCTATTTTTAATAGCTAGCAAGTAAAGGCTAAGACTCTTCTTTTGGGTCGAAAATTGGTCGACGCATCGGGCAGTGGACGACCCGAGGGCTTTTCTCCACTGTCGTCATTAAGGGTTGCCGATCATCATCTTCGCCCTGATTCAGTCGATACTGAGATTCACTTGCTGTTTCCGTAGCAATTGGAGTTTTTACAGGGTGGGGTTGCTAGCCCCACGCCCAACCCTCCTCCTTTCTCATCCGGGCTTGGGACCGGCAATGGCAGAGACTATTGGCCCAGCTTCTATATGAATTTGACTCGTACCGTATGGACATCTTGGGCATCTCAGAAATGCGATGGGCAGGAAGTGGGAAGATGGTTAGTGATGGAAAGATGGTGCTCTACTCTGGCCATGCCCAAGACCATGCACGTGGCGTGGGCTTCATCCTCTCGCGACGTGCAACAACATCATTGCTGGCCTGGAAGCCCATTTCAGACCGCCTAACCTTAGCTCGTTTCCAAGCTAGGCATGTGAAAGTCACAATTCTTCAAGTATATGCTCCAACAGAAGAGGCTGACGATACTGACAAGGATGGGTTCTATGCGATGCTCCAGGATGCCATTGACAACTCCCCGCGTCATGATTTGCTGATCGTGGGCGGAGATTTCAACGCGCAAATAAGCAGTAACCGGGATGGCCTGGAATCGACTATCGGCCCGTTTGGAATCGCAGCAATGACAAATGAAAACGGTAGGCGGCTGATCTCGTTCTGTGCGGCAAACCTGCTGACCATCAAGAACACCTTCTTCGGCCACAAGCGGATACACAAGGCGACGTGGAAGGCCCCCGGTGGCAGATATACAAGCGAGATCGACTACATCTGCATATCATCCCGCTGGGCATCCACCATTAGCGATGTTAGAGTGTGGCGTGGAGCCGACATTGACTCGGATCACTGCCTGCTAATTGCCAAATGTAAACTTCACCTGAAGCGCCTCCAACCACGACTGCAGCGGCCAAGTCCTTTTAACATTCAACGCCTAAAAGATGCAAATACGGCAGCAGAATTTCAACTCGAATTGAGAAACCGCTTCCAGCTCCTTGCTGCGGAAGGAAATAACAACAAAAATCCAGATACACCCTGGGATGAGCTAAAAGAGGCTGTGGTCGGTGCAGCAGAATCGAAGATTGGTCGCCGACGGGGCGGCTTTAAGGAGCGCTGGATCTCCGACCGTTCATGGGAACTTATAGATCAACGTCGCTTGGCAAAGTCAGTTCGGGACCAGGTGGCCTTTGACCCACATGCTTCTGCAGACCAGCGTGAGAGGGCCATGGCCACCTACCAAGACCTTGCCCGACAGGTCAAACGCAGCTGCCGGCGTGACAGGCGTGAATGGATCGAAGCTAAAGGCATCGAAGCCCAAGAAGCAGCCGATCGGAACGACACCCGAACCTTATATCGCATTGTACGAGATCTAACTGGGGCTCGTGGTGGCCGCGGTGTTCCAATCCGAGACAAAAATGGACGTGTCCTCCTTACTGCAGCTGAACAAGAACAACGATGGGTTGAACACTTCCGTGATACTCTGAACCAACCTGAGCCACCCCAACGGTTCGAGGCCGAAGACCTGGCACCTTCCATGGATCTTCTTCCTGTCGATATCGGACAAATCAGCATCACTGAAGTCAAGACAGCGATCCGACTCCTCAAGAGTGGAAAGGCCGCAGGCCTGGACGAAATCCTCGCCGAAATGCTGAAGAATGGTGGACCCCATCTTGAAGCCGCCCTTACAAGACTCCTAAACGCCTGCTGGTCAACATCACATGTACCCGATGATTGGACAAAAGGCACCATTATCAAACTTCCAAAAAAAGGTGATTTGGGTGACTGTAACAACTGGCGGGGCATCACGTTGCTGTCGGTACCCGGGAAAGTGTTTTGCCTCGCTCTTTTGAATCGGCTACGACACGCTGTGAACGAACGATTGCGAGAAGAGCAGGCTGGGTTTCGGAGTGGCCGGTCATGCGTCGAGCAAATCTTCACCCTCCGCATGATCATTGAACAAACATTGGAATACCAAAAGAAGATTTCTATTAATTTCATTGACTTCGAGAAGGCTTTTGACAGCGTCCACCGGCCGACTCTATGGGCTATCCTACGCCACTATGGAGTCCCTCAGCAGTTTGTAGATGCCTTTCGTTGTCTCTACTCCAACTCCCGTTGCTGCGTCCGGACGGATGACGGCTGCACAGCCTTCTTCAAGATCAATACTGGCGTCCGACAAGGATGCGTGCTATCCCCTTTCCTCTTCCTGTTGGTAATTGACTTCATCATGCGACGATCAGTTGACCAAGCTGACATCGGTGTGCCCTGGCACGAAGCGCGTAATCTCACTGACTTGGACTTCGCAGATGACATCGCCCTGCTGGGCTCGACTCAGGAAGACCTCCAAAAGTTGACCGCGGCCCTGCAGAGGGAGGCAACGAAAGTTGGATTAAGAATCAGCGCCAAAAAAACCAAGGTACTCCGAGTTGGCTATGCACGTGCCCGCATTCCTGTCATGATCAACCAACAACGTGCTGAAGAGGTGGAGAATTTTACATATCTTGGCAGCATCATCTCGAATGACGGGGTCTCTGATCGGGATGTCGACGCCAGAGTAGGGAAGGCAGTTGGTGTCCTGCGACGTCTCCAACCTATTTGGAACTCGACCTCCCTGAATGTAAGGGTCAAGATCAGACTACTGAACTCTATAGTCTTCCCTACTGCACTTTACGCTAGTGAAACCTGGCGCTCAACAAGTGCAATTATTCAACACCTGAACGTGCTTCAACAACGTGGCTTGCGGCGAATCCTGAGAATTTCCTACCGGGACCGAATAACAAATGAGGAGGTCCTACAAAGAGCAGGCACCCGCCCATTAGCCGATGTTGTTGCAGAAAGGCGCTTTCGCTTTGCGGGACATATTTTACGCCTACCCCCTCATCGCCCAGCTAAGATTGCCATGACATGGCGTCCACGCACTGGCAAGCGAAAGCAAGGCCGACCAAAGACCACATGGCGTCGAACATTTATGGACGATCTGAGAACTGTCGACATTGCCTGGGACGAAGCTGAAGCAGTCGCTGCTGACCGACATCGATGGAGATCACTAGCTGCCCGATGCGCCGCTCGGCGTAGGAGGAACTAAGTCTAAGTCTAAAGGCTAAGACTACCAAAGAGGGTTCAAATAATCCCTTTTGTGACAAGTAAATAAATCAAAGACCAGACTAAATTCTCACAAAGACATCTATGCAGTAACAATGAAGCGTCTTAGCAGCTTTTCATCACCGTGGTTATGTACACCCAGGGCTGAATCCGTGCTATTGGAACTGTGGTCCAACCTAAATGTGACTAAGGCGTGGTGAAATAATCCCAAGCAAAGTCTACAGACAGAATAACATTCGTGTGTGTATAATCTGAGTCTGCTCTTGTCTTTCAGGTCAGTCAGCGTGGATCTGGAGCCCCTCCCTTCCCCGCCTGACACTTCTGCCCCAGCCAATCACAGAGGGAGCTCAGAGCCAGAAAGTCAGAGTCAGCGTGAGTACTGGGATGAGGGGACGTTACCTCGGCGACACATCCTCTGATAATCAGAGTGTTGCTGTGTATTTCAGTTCAAAACTGTTATTTTTTTATTTCTGAGGTTTTGTTTTATCCTGTTCGTTCACACGTGGGTACCCAGAGATAAAGTAACTACACGAGAGGAAGTGCAAACATTTAGTTTATTTCTGTTTTGCTCTCCTTTAGCTCTGCTTTTAGTCTCTACAACAACATACTCCTGTTCGTCTGCTATAAGCACTCCTCTGTCTTTAACTGGGTGGTCACTGGGTTTCTGGTGTGTTTTTAGAGCTTATTTGCTCTCTTCAGCAGCTCAAAGATAAAAACAGACAAGCAGGTTGGCTGAACACAGAACCAGTGTTTCACAGTGAACACGGAACCATTACAGTTTACACAGTATTGATTATTTCAGCCAGTTTTGCACATTCGGACAGAAACAAACACATTCGCCGTCTTTGATCATCCCTACAGCTCCTGTCACCTTCACCCTGCCAGAGCAGGTAATCCAGAAGACAGATCACTTCCTGTTCTCCTACCCCTGGTTCCACGGACCCATCTCTCGCGTCAAGGCGGCCCACCTGGTTCAGTGCTCCGGGCCAGAGGGACACGGGGTGTTTCTGGTCCGACAGAGTGAGACACGCAGGGGCGACTACGTCCTCACCTTCAACTACCAGGGAAAAGCAAAGGTACGGATCAGTATGTGGGTACAGTTGTGGTTGCAGTTGAGGATTGTCTTTTGAAACCCAAGTTGTTTTGTTTTTTTCCATCTGGAAACGTGAAAATTGTGCAGACACAGGAAGCATTACACAAGCATAGATAAACAAGTGTGCACACTGAGCACTGTGGTTAGGAAAAGAATTCACTTCAGCCAACGTGAAACGTCTGTTTCCTCATCTTTTTTCCCTCTTTCCTCTCTGCAGCACCTGCGCCTCTCTTTGACAGAATGGGGTCAGTGCAGGGTGCAGCACCTGCGCTTCCCATCTGTTATGGACATGCTCAGTCATTTCAGACTCTTCCCTATCCCACTGGAGTGTGGAGCCGCCGGTGCTGTCACTCTGTCCCGCTTCGTAGTGGCGGGTTCCACCCCGCCTTCACAGGGTGAGACTCGTGGATTTGGACCTCATTCAAATAATAATGTGTACCAACGGTGTTATCGCTGAATTAGTAGTGTGATGCACACACGTTTAAAGGCAGTACACCCGTACTTATACAAATTAAAGGAGCAGCTTCTCCAGTAGTTTGTGGTTGTGCTCCACTGCAGTTTGTAGTACCTCCGCGAATCAGTGCACATCTGAAATTCAGACTGAATAAAGAGGTTTTTAGTTTTTATATAATCAACTTCTACAGCTCATGTTTGCTGATTTATTTCCTCTTGTTTCCCTCAGGTCAGCTCTCAGGCGCTTTCCTCGTCCCGTTCTCCCTCCATCGCTGGAGCTCTGAGCCCAGCTTGGCTCACTGCAGCCTGGCTCGCAGCTCCAGCCAGCCCCCTTCCTCCTGCTCCACCAACACCACGGCCAGCACCAGCTTTTCCACTTCCAGCTCCTTTTCCCAGTCTGGAATCCATTCTTTTACCCGCACCGGCATGGTCCCCGAGCCCACGCTGTCAGCCCCGCCTCCACTCCGTCGGAGCGAGTCGGTAGGAAGGAGGAATCTGCTACGCCACCCCAGCACCCACGCTCCCATCATCCCTCAGCGGGACTCAGACTATGAGCTGGAACCTGACCGCAGTCGCAAGCGGGCAATAGACAACCAGTACATGTTGCTCTGACCCCGCTGAGTCAAACACCTGCAACACCTCTGAACGACAGCAGACACCTGTGAAGCTGACACACTCAGACACACACAAACACACTTGTGTTTGCTTGTCGCTCCCCTCCCACAGGTATATAACCTGATTGCAGCAGACTCATGAACTTGAGTGAAGAAGTCTTTGTCTGATGAATGCATACCACTGTGTATGTGGAAACACACACAAACACTCACTTTGTGCGTGTGTGTGTTTACCAGTGTCAGACCCTCACATCCTCCACCCAGACTGTCCACAGTGAATGTATTTTCGGAGCTTTATAACAGTGCTGATTATTAATGTTGAGGTTCTCTGTGAGAGTGGGAGAGTCAAATGACTATTGACCTAAAGCCCAGGCAGAAAATAGTTTTCTATATTTCTATTCTGGTCATTTTTATAGAGGTGCACTTGTTTTCATTTCTTTGGCACTTAACCAGAACTGATGGGAAGGCACTCCCTGCAAAATTGGTTAATTTAAAATATTTAAAAGACATTTACTCTCCACACAAAGTTTCCAGTGTGGAGCAAACTCTCACCTTTCTTTCTTTTTTTGTACACAGACAAAGAGCGCTAATTTTAGAGCATTATTACATTAGATATTCTCCCACTTGTGCTTTATTATGTATTGAAGTATATCTTCAGTGCACTTTGAAAGCAATGTGTATTTTTTCTATGCACAGATACTTTTGTAGAAAAATAATAATGATTTTTATTTTTTTTTACAGTCAAAAAGGGGAAACTTTTGTTACATTTTGCTAAAAATGGATTGAGCACCGCTTCCACTCCTTCAAACTTACAGAGAAGAATGGATTCAGAATCAGATTTTCATCACCGCTCTTTAATTTTTACCCTAAATCTAAGTTTGAGTTGTGCATCTGGATGTGACCGTTTATGCGAGAATAAAGCAAGTGTGTGGTGTTATGTTGAATTTTGATCACCTAAGGCAGTTATACTCAACTTATGGGTAGGTCAGGGTCACTTTGAGTGTCAGCTGGAATATCTGCCCTTTCAGATTTACTAAATAAAAAGGACAGACGAGGTTCCGGCTCTTTAATTGTACCCAAAGCAGCTGCAGCTACAATCCAGCTGCTGAATGCCTTAAAAGATATTATTTACTTGTAATATAGTCAAGTATTTTAAAAATAAACTATTTTACAAGAGAGTAAATTATTACTTATAATTATAATTACTTATATAACAACAAAGCACCACAGAAATCATTTCTGCCACAAAATCAGAGAAGCTGGAGTGATAAAGTAACAAGAGAATTTTAATATGTCGCCATCCTGCAGCCGTGAACGGTGGGTTTAGATGGTCTGTGGATATTATTACAAGCACTTTTTAAGAGTTTGAAGTTTCAACTGAATGAACGACAGAAAATTGTACTTCTGCTCTGGTTTATATGCTATAAGATGTGACGTGTAAACGTTTTCCTCCATTGTCACAGGTTTACAGGTCGCAGGCATTTAAGAGCTCATAAAACAACCTTTAACAGCAATAACTCTGAGTGATTGTTTGCTGGATCAGTTTCTCTCACAGTTGAGGAGCAGTTTTTATCCCACTCTTCTTTTGTGGCCATTCATTGTGCACACCTCCCATATGGAAAAGATATATATAAATCTTATAAAGGTTGTATCTGTCTTGTGTGAAACTTGTATGAAAAGCATACAAGAGTGAAAACAGATATAAGATCCCTTGAAAAATTATATAATAATAATGATATAATGATACTTACTAAAACAATATATGAAAGAAATAAGAAAGTGGCCACTTTCATGAGTAAATCATATACGTTTTTACTATCTCTTTTCCATATGGGCTCTGTTCAGGACCCACTGCAGTATTTCAGGCTGCTGTGGTTGGGATCGTCGACCTGTTGCACGATCCAGTTTCAGTCAAGCTTTAGCCTTCACACAGTGGCCTTACATTTGGCTCTAGAATACTTTGGTATAGAAAGGAGTTCCCGGTCGACTCAGTCGATGCTTGAACGTTGGCGTGACAGCTTTGTGCAGGCGTGCTGTGTTTGGCTTTCATCAAATGTGGCACTGACTGTGGCATCTTTTGATCCACAAGTCTTGTGGTTTGCTCAGATGCTCCTTTGCAAACCTAATCTGTGTGCTGACATGTTCCCTTTAGAGAGAAGAGGTTGTCTCCTTCCAAACAATTCATACTTGTTCTGTCATGGACTTTAACATTAAGAAATGTTAAAGGTGCTATGGAGGTGCTCACACTTGCAGACGATCAGTTAAGTGTGTTTAATTTGCTTCTTACTTTCTTAATTACTATGGAAACAATAAGGGTCTTCTTAGTTTTTCTGCATAGAGTAATGTGTGATTTAAGCGGTCTCTTTATGTTTTTTCAGCAATACCTTCACTGCATTTTACTGATTTTGTGGCATGAAACGATTTACCAAAATAAGACTTGGCACTCCAATGTGAATTTTGCACTTGTATGTCAAAAAAAACAAAGACATAAACTTGAATGGCTTCACTTCAAAGAGCACAACAGGGGGGGAACTTTATGTGCAGACCAAAACAAAGTAGTTATTGAGTCAAAGTCGGGCATTTAACACAAGTCTGATTGATTTATCCTTCACGTTGTCTGGAGTCTCAACCTTTTTCCAATCAGTTTTGCATCGGGCTGTTAATCCAGCATTAAACCCTTAATGCTCCGGAAAAACTGAGGTGGCTCAGTTAATATTAACATGTGCTTTCCTGATTTGGGGGAGGAGCGTCATGTTCTTATCTGTATTTTTTACACTCACAGCATTAATTTTTTTTTTTTTTCGTATTTTCTGTGTGACTTCACCACAGCAGCTAAAAACCAAGGAATGGCTGTGAAGTTAATGTCTTTTTTTTTTACACTATATGTTATTTGTAATAGAATTTGTATGTTTATATCATAGAAGAAGTTTGGTTTCAATCAGCAAAGCTTTGAAAGTGTCACAAGATGTTAGACACCAGTGATCGGACGCTGTTCCTCTGTCCTCCAGCTTCATGTTTTTGTGCACTTAAACTGGATTTAATCGATAACATAAGGTGCCTTGTGAGTTTGTCATCATAGCTTTTGTAAGGTTTATCCCACCAGTTGAAAGTGCACTGACTATGCCAGGTGTCAACTCAGGTGTAAATTTTATTGCTGTGAGCGGACTTAAAAAAAAAAATCTCATTCCACCACATTGAGTTTCTTCAAAGGGCATCTAAACAGCTGATTTTTACCCCAGACTTTATGGTGTTCTCGTTTTTCACACGCCAAACATGAAATTTCATGTTTCCTGTAATTTTTACTTTATTTTTATTTTAATAATTGAAGCTTCAGTGCCACTAGCAGCAGGATTTCTTGGGGAATGGTGTTGTAGGACTTGTCTGTCTTCTAACCTTGCTTTAACACTAACTTTAGCAGATGATTTTAGGTTTACTTGCAGTAAATCTGTGCTTAATATATGGTTTAGATATGATTCTGTTTGTCTCGCTGTCCTCTTAATTATTGCAGTTTGCTGGAGAGGTTTCTTTCCTGTTTTTTTAAATAAGAGAAAAAGAAAAATGCAACTTGACTCCCTCCTTGTCACGATCAGAGCGAGATCGTCGTCATTACTCCTCTAATAACAAGTCAGCTTTGTCTACCAAAGGAATATTTGTTACAATGGTTGTGTAGTTCTCTTTAATGTAATCATCATGATAAAGACTGACATCTTTCAAGGGGAACAAAAACAAGAATGTTTTTGGCAAAAGTACGGTTGGTCTTCCTAACTTTTATGTTGCTCAAAGTCAAAACAAATCACCTTCTCCATCAACACCTCTGTTTCTCTTCTGCTAAACGAAAGCAACGGTAACAGTAACTATTTTTAAAAATATACCAGTCCCCTCTCTTTGCTGATTTCCCTTTAAGGGAGAATGACTGTGCCTTTTGCCAGAAAGCTGCTGTTGCTTTTCCCCTTTTTAATTGTTGTTGTTGTTGTTGTTGTTTTTCCTCTCCAGAGCTCAGGGTGTGATTGTGTAGTGCAATATCTGAGAGATGCCCCGTGCTTCACACCTTCATGTTTGTAGCTAGGGAGCGATCAGAAGCTTGGATGGATGGCTTTCGGTGTTTTCACCTGGTCATAGATTGAAGTAAAAAATAGCCAATGACTGCCCAAGATCCTGGGAAAACATGCTATGTTAGAAAAAATAAACAGGGCTACCGCATATTTCTGTTGCTTCATGGCTGATATTTGCAGGAATCGAGATAATGCAAGAGAAAATCCCCATGTACCTCAGGGGTCTTTTAATCTTTAACATCTACTCCAGAAATGCCCCCACTCACCCCCCCAAATCCATGTTTTATTTTTTTAATGTCCAGTAGATGAATGTCATGTGTTCTCAATACTGTTCATCCCGTTTTTTGTTTTTTTAACTCAGCACTGTAAACATTCCAGTTTAACCCATCATCCCTTCTACAGTCAACGAAAACCACCTTTGAAAATCTGTCATTGTGTTTGCATCCCTTTCAGCATCTAAATTATATTAAATATATATCAACTGTATATTTGACCCATTTTTTAAAATAAACCCAACCAAAAAAAAAAAAAAAAATGGTGTGGTTAGTTTGTGTATCTGATGTTTGTCTTTGTTCATCACAAAGAACAAAGTTGGCAAATGCGACATGGTGGCATTTCTGTTTTACAGCTGTAAGATACAGAGATTACAGTGACTACACTTACCTGACACTTTGTTGGGTACATCTGTTCACATGGCAACAAATCAGAATCAGAAAGGGGTTTATTGCCAAATGTTGAGCAGGTTTACGACATTAGGAAATTGCTGCGGTGCTTCAGTGCAAACATAGTGTCATAAATAGCACTTAAATAGACATGAAAAAATAAAAGTAGGGATAAGAATTAAGAGTGCTACGTTGAAAGATATATACATGAGTGCAGGTGGTGATCAGTGCCAAATATGGAATGATGCAGTGACACAGCGTAGGGTCATGTGTTAGTGGTGGGAACAGTCATACGGTTATTGTTCATGTGTCCAACAGCAGAAGGGAAGAAACTGTTCTTATGGCGAGAGGTTCTGGTGCGAATGGACCGGAGCCTCCTGCCTGAGGGGAGCAGGTCAAACAGACTGTGTCCAGGGTGAGAAGGGTCAGCTGAGATCCGAGCTGCACGCCGCAATGTCCTGGAGGTGTAGAGGTCCTGCAGAGATGGGAGTCTGCAGCCAACCACCTTCTCAGCAGAGCGCACAACACGCTGCAGTCTCTGTTTGTCCCTGATAGTGGCTCCAGCGTACCACACGGTGATGGAGGAGGTGAGGATGGACTCGATGATTGCAGTGTAGAACTGCATCATCGTCCGTGTTGGCAGGTTGAATTTCTTCAGCTGCCTCAGGAAGTACATCCTCTGCTGGGCTTTCTTGATGACGGAGGTGATGGTGGGCTCCCACTTCAGGTCCTGGGTGATGGTGGTACCCAGGAAGCGGAATGAGTCCACAGAGGTGATGGGGGTGTCAGTAAGGATGATGGGGGGGAGTGGGGCTGTGTGCTTCCTGAAGTCCACAATAATCTCCACTGTCTTCTGGGCATTCAGCACCAGGTTGTTGTGGCTGCACCAGGACACCAGACGTTCAACCTCCCTCCTGTAGGCAGACTCATCCCCGTCA
This sequence comes from Aulonocara sp. 'chitande type north' Nkhata Bay, assembly GCF_057382095.1. Classification (NCBI taxonomy): domain Eukaryota; kingdom Metazoa; phylum Chordata; class Actinopteri; order Cichliformes; family Cichlidae; genus Aulonocara; species Aulonocara sp. 'chitande type north' Nkhata Bay. The sequence goes on along the minus strand of NC_141355.1, from coordinate 27,909,597 downwards.
GAGATGAGCCCAATAACGGTGGTGTCATCTGCAAACTTGATTAGCTTGACAGACTGGTGGGTGGAGGTGCAGCAGTTGGTGTACAGGGAGAAGAGCAGAGGAGAAAGAACACAGCCCTGAGGGGAGCCGGTGCTGATGGTCCGGGAGTCCGAGACATTCTTTCCCAGCCTCACATGCTGCTTCCTGTCCGTCAGGAAGTCAGTGATCCACCGGCAGATGGGATCAGGCACATTCATCTGGGAAAGCTTGTCTCGGAGATGGTCTGGAAGGATGGTGTTGAAGGCAGAGCTGAAGTCCACAAACAGGATCCTGGCGTAGGTTCCTGGGGAGTCCAGATGCTGCAGGATGAAGTGTAGGGCCATGTTGATGGCGTCGTCTACAGACCTGTTGGCTCTATATGCAAACTGCAGGGGGTCCAGGAGGGGGGCCGTGAGGGTCCTGAGATGGGAGAGAACTAGGCGCTCAAAAGACTTCATGACCACAGATGTCAGAGCCACGGGTCTGTAGTCATTTAGTCCAGTGATCCTAGGTTTCTTGGGGACAGGGATTATGGTGGAGGACTTGAAGCAGGCAGGCACATGACATGCCTGCAGTGAGGAGTTGAAAATGCCAGAAAACACTGGGGCCAGCTCGTTTGCACAGTGTCTGAGGGTGGCAGGAGACACACCGTCTGGGCCGGGAGCTTTCCGAGCATTCAGGTTCTTAAACTGCTTCCTCACATCTGCTTCATGAATATGAAGAGTTGTGGTGGGAGGAGGTGGTGTGAAATCCTCTTTTGTGTGGGGTGAGGAGGGGGGTGTTGTAGGTGAACAGTTTGAAGGTGGTGATGGCTCTATGGAGGGGGGAGAGGTGGGGGAATTAGTGTCCAAAGTGCCTCTATTGTTGGGGCCGTTGGAGGTGTGAAGGCTGCCTGATGGCTCGTCAAAACGGCAGTAGAAGTCGTTAAGGGTGTTGGCTAAGAGCAAGTCATCAGTGGAGTGGGGGGTTTTAGGCTTGTAGTTTGTAATATTCCTAAAACCTTTCCACACAGAGGCCGAGTCATTCTCTGAGATCTGCTGCTGCATCTTCTCAGAGTGCTGATGTTTAGCAATGTCCACTTCTTTAGTGAACCTGTACTTGGCCTCTCTGTAGCAGTCCCTGTCTCCGCTTCTGAACGCCTTTCTCTTTTCCAGCCACAGCTTTTTGAGTTTAGGAGTAAACCAGGGTTTGTCATTGTTATAACTCACCCTGGTGCGTGATGGCACAATGCTGTCCTCACAGAAGTGGATATAGGAGGTGACAGTGTCCGTAAACTCGTCCAAGCTGTTAGAAGCAGCCTTCATTGTGTCCCAGTCTGTAGACTCCAAACACGTGCGAAGCTCCTCCACAGCCTCGTTGCTCCAGTTTTTTAGTCCTCACGACAGGTTTGGAGAGCTTCAGCCTCTGTCTGTACGCGGGGATTAGGTGGATCATGACGTGGTCAGAAAGTCCGAGTGAAGCGCGGAGCACCGCGCGATAGGCCCCGCTGATCGTGCTGTAACAGTGGTCTAATGTCCTCTCCTCTCTGGTCGGGCATTTAATATACTGCTTGTATTTGGGAAGCTCATGGCTCAGATTGGCTTTGTTAAAGTCCCCAAGAGCAATGATGAGAGAGTCCGGGAATGTCCGCTCCATGTGCAGTATCTGCTCCGCGAGTGCGCACTGAGCTGCCTGCGCATCTGCGTCTGGCGGGATGTAAACAGCGGCCAGGATGAATGAAGCAAACTCCCGCGGAGAATAACAACCAAGTGCATTTAGACATGGTCAAGATGACCTGTTCAAACGCCAAATGAAAATCAAAAGAAAGGTGATTCTTAGTGCAGCAGATAACTTAAGATTACAAGGAAATGGTTCACAGAGATGGATGCCCAAAGTTGGTACATACATTCTTTTATAATCACTTTCTTGATAAAATTCAAGATGGTAGTCATTTTCATGATGGTTATTGTTATAACCTCAGGATAAAAATGCTCGGAAACTCAAGTGCTAGTTTTAGGACGTTTACTGACCACTTTTAGAAACAACCACAGCTAGTCGCACACATACAGGAAACTGTCCCACACATAACATTCCAGCAGGGAGAACCCTGAAAAACCTCTGAAGGTTCCGGGGTTCAACGCCCCCAAACATACATTAACAACAACACTGTCTATAACACTTCCCCCCCCTTAAGCAAAAACCCACAACATAGCAATTATGCATAAGTACAAAAAGAGAGGGAGAATTCAACACCACATTATTTTAACAATTCAGTCTATCAGGGGGCTTGTGCTGCCTCTTTGACCTTCTCAGTCCTGCTGCTGGGTTCTCTAGGCTAGGAGCCTGCTGAGCTCCTGTGACCGGGTTCGGCTCAGGTGACTTAGATTGCTCCACCAGCCCTTCTGGTGATACTGAAGAACCAATCCCGATCTCAGGGGCTGCTGACACGACTTCCCCTTCGGGTGAACCACTCTGAGGCCCCACAATGTCCACAGCCCTGTCTCCACCATGTGCGTGCGAACCACTCTGAGCCCTCTTCTCAGCTCCATCCGTGCGGGCTCTCACATGATCCTTGTGCCTGCGAACTTGTCTGCCATCCAACAACTCCACCACAAAAGATACTGGCCCTGAACTGTGGTGAATGACGCCAGGCAGCCACCGTGAGCCACCCGTAAAGTTTTTGATATACACACGGTCTCCCTGCCTGAAAACACAGCCTCTGGCATGTAGATCATGTCTCACCTTCTGCCCACCTTGTGACTGGGCGACTCTGGCTCCCACATCTGGGCGAAGAAGGTCCAGATGAGATCTGGGCTTCCTCCCCATCAGCAACTCCGCTGGGGACAAGCTTGTGGTTGTATGAGGCGTGATGCGATACTGAAACAGGAAACGGCAGAGCCTCTTTTCTATGGAAAGACCTGGCATTTTTTTTAGACCGTCTTTCAGCGTCTCCACGGCGCGCTCCGCTAAGCCATTGGAGGCAGGGTGGTAGGGTGCTGTGCAGATATGTCGGATACCATTTCTCTCCATAAATTCTTGGAAAACCCCACTTGTGAACGTGGGCCCATTGTCCGTGACCACTGCCTCTGGTAATCCATGTGTTGCAAAGATTCTCCGGAGTGTGTCTGCGACGACTGGGGCTGTGATGGTCGGCATTATGTGGGCATCCAGCCATTTTGAATGCGCATCCACCAACACCAGGAACATGTGGCCCAAAAAGGGGCTGGCAAAATCTAGATGAAGCCTGGACCATGGACGGCCAGGCCACTCCCATGGGTGGAGTGGGGCAGGTGGTGGCATTTTTTGGTTTGACTGACATTGAGAACAGGCTTTTACCTTGTCTTCCAAGGCACTGTCCATTCCCGGCCACCACACGAATGACCTTGCCAGACTTTTCATCCGAGAAATCCCTGGATGAGCCTCATGCAACACTTCAATGATCTGTGACCGACCTGGAGGCGGAATAATGACTCGGGAACCCCACAGGATGCAGCCATCTTGAACACTGAGCTCCTGCTGACGCTTGGCATACGGTTTGAGCTGATCTTGCTCCACTGTTGCTGGCCAGCCCTGCAACAGCCACTGTTTAACCCGAGATAACTCTGGATCCCGTTCAGTCCATGCTTTGATGTTTTTAGCACAGACCGGAGAGTTCGCCAGCTTGTCCAGCAAAAACACAGTTTCTGGGGGCAAGTTCGACTGGTCGGGGACTTCCGGGAGGGGGAGGCGGCTGAAAGCATCTGCATTCGCATTTTCAGGTCCCGCCTTATAAACAATGCGATACTGGTATGCCGACAGTGTTAATGCCCAGCGCTGAACCCGGGCTGAAGCCATGGGTGGGATGCCTTTTGTTTCACTAAAGAGACTCAGGAGGGGCTTATGGTCTGTAACAACAGTAAATGGGCGGCCATACAGGTACTGATGAAAACGTTTCACAGCAAAAACTATTGCTAAGCCTTCCTTCTCAAGCTGTGAATAGCCCTTTTCTGCTGCTGTGAGCGTGCGTGACGCATATCCGACCGGTTTCTCTTCCCCCTCTTCCATACGATGGGAAAGAACAGCTCCTATGCCATACGGGGAGGCATCACAGGACAGGACCACCTCCTTCTCCGGATCAAAATGCACCAGGAGTGGTGCCGATTGTAACAGTTCTTTTACCTGTCTGAAGGCCTTCTCCTGTGCTTGGGACCACCTCCACTGACTGTCTTTGTGCAGCAGCCCGTACAGGGGAGCAAGCATGCTGGAGAGGTCAGGCAAAAACTTCCCATAATAGTTCACTAAGCCCAAGAATGATCTTAGTTCAGCTACATTCTTTGGACTCGGGGCTTCTTTTACTGCCCTCACTTTCTCTTCCAGTGGGGACAGGCCCTGTGCAGAAATGCGATGACCCAGGTATGTCACGCTAGGGGCTTGGAAAACACACTTACTGCGCTTCAAACGCAACCCAGCTTCTGAGAGCTTCTTCAACACCTGCTCAAGGTTACGCAGATGCTCCTCTTCTGTTTTACCTGTAACTAAAATGTCATCCAAGTAAACAGCAACACCAGGAATGTTTTGCAGAAGATTGTCCATAGTGCGCTGAAAGATAGCCAGACTGGATGCAACGCCAAACACCAGGCGGTTGTACTTGAACAGCCCCTTGTGTGTGTTTATTGTCACATATTTTTTTGATTCCTCATCCAGCAGCAACTGCTGGTAAGCATGACTCATATCCAACTTTGTGAATGTCCGACCACCCGCCAGTGTGGCAAAAAGGTCATCCACTCGAGGCAGAGGGTAGGCGTCGAGCTGAGAGGCTTGGTTCACTGTCAGTTTGTAATCACCGCATATACGCACCCCTCCGTCCTCTTTCAACACTGGTACGATCGGGGCTGCCCAGTCCGAGAACTCTATTGGCTCAATGACCCCTATCTGTTGTAGTCTCTCCAACTCTGCTTCCACCTTGGCCTTCATGGCGTATGGTACAGTGCGTGGTTTGAAAAAGCGTGGCCGGGCAAAAGGGTCCACACACAGCTTCACAGTGGTGCCCCGGAGAGTGCCCAATTCATTCTTGAACACATCTGCATACTTTCCCAGTAACTCTGCTATTACCGTTACATACCTGATTTCCCTCCAGTTCAGGCGGATTTTCTGCAGAAGGTCACGACCCAGCAGACTAGGCCCCTCCCCTTTCACCACCAGCAGTGTTGCTGCAGCTTCTTGACCCTGATATGCTGCATGCACCTCTATAGCACCAAGCAGGGGAATGCATTCACCTGTGTACTGTCTAAGGCTTATCTCAGTCGCTTGGAGGGCTGGTGCCCCGCCCGAGTGCCACAAGCTGTGGTAGGTGGCTTGGCTGATCACCGAAGCTGAAGCCCCTGTATCCACCTCCATTCGTAGCTCCTTCCCATTTACCTGGATAGTGGCATAGATGGGCTCCGCACAGCACTTATTAAAGCCAACCAGATTAAACATGTTGAAAACACACTCATCCTCCTCAGGCGCCATGCCCTGCAGGTGATGAGTGTTTAGTTTGTGTTTTGTCTTCCATTCCTTCTTTGATTTCTCCTTAGTGCCCCTTTTTCTTGCAGTTATGGCAGGTACTGTCTTTGAAAACACAGTCCTTGGCAAAGTGTGCCCCCCCACACCGGTAACACTCCAAAAGCTCCCTCAGTTTGCCCCTCACACTCCGAGATACATGATGCACCTCGGTTGAGTGCATATTGTTGTTAGCTTTCCGAATGTCTTTAGTGTTATTAGCTGCCGTTTCTATTGCCTGAGCAATTTCCAAAGCTTTCTTAAAGTCCAGTGTGGGCTCCCCCAACAACCGACGCTGCATGCCATCATCATTTATACCACACACCAACCTGTCGCGGAGCATGTCATCCAGCACGCCTCCAAACTCACAGTGCTCTGATAGCTGTCTCAGCTCCGTCACATACGCAGCCACCGAAACTCCCGGCTTGCGTGAATGAGTGTGGAATTTGAACCGCTGAACAATCACGGAGGGTTTCGGGCAGTGATGATTTTGCACCAACGTCACCAGTTCTTTGAAACTGAAGTCCCCGGGCTTCCGAGGCGTCGTCAGGTTACGTATCAACTTGTAGGTCCTCGCTCCACACGCACTGAGAAGAACTGACCTTTTTTTTTTCTTCGTCCGAAATGTCGTTTGCCAAGAAAAAGTGTTCAAGCCTCTCGACATATTCAATCCAGTCGCCGTCTCCCTCGGCAAACTCCGTGAGCGATCCGATCGTAGCCATAGATGCGAAGTGGTAGTCCGACTGCAAAATCCGTAGCAAAAACTCAAAACTGTCCGCGTTCGGCTTTTATCCTCGTCGCCAAAAAGGTGTTATAACCTCAGGATAAAAATGCTCGGAAACTCAAGTGCTAGTTTTAGGACGTTTACTGACCACTTTTAGAAACAACCACAGCTAGTCGCACACATACAGGAAACTGTCCCACACATAACATTCCGGCAGGGAGAACCCTGAAAAACCTCTGAAGGTTCCGGGGTTCAACGCCCCCAAACATACATTAACAACAACACTGTCTATAACAGTTATTAACAAAGGCAAAAAAGTATATTTTGTTAGATAAGTAGATCTGAGTTTTCTGTGATCTACTTTAGCCCAGTAATTTATAAAACACTTTTTGGTAGCTCCGACCTTGCACTGTAAACTCCACCCCCTGAGATTTTTTCAGTGTTTTTGGACACATGCAAACCCACATGGATACATTATGGGTTATTCACAATAAACAGGATTAAATTTTTTTTTTTTTTTTTTTACATTAAACAAAGAAAAACCCAATATTATAAAAAAGCAGTTTAACACTTGCACTTATGTATTTTCCTTGCTCAAAATCAAATCCAGTCATTTTATTGCTAAGATTGCACTCAAAGAGTGAAATGGACAACTTTTTCCATTTACTATTCAATGCACAGTACAGTGGAAAACTCTTGAGTCATCACTCATTTGATTCACTTATTTACTTGAATAGATGAAAAATAGTAATGAAAATGCAGTTCGACACCCATTTTCAAAGCAAATACAAATGAGGGGTGGCTCAGGACTTTTGCACAGTACTGTACCCTACTACTGGAATGCCATGTAAAGACCTGAAGCTTTGTAAATCTAACGTCCACTTGCCATGCTGTGTTATCAGCGTTCTTGAGACTGAATAAATACAGTTAGCGTTCAGAGATACAGTGGCTTGCAAAAGTATTCGGCCCCCTTGAACTTTTCCACATGTTGTCACATTACAGCCACAAACATGAATCAATCTTATTGGAATTCCACATGAAAGGCCAATACAAAGTGGTGTACACGTGAGAAGTGGAACAAAAATCATATATGATTCCAAACATTTTTTTTTACACATAAATAACTGAAAAATTGGGGGGGAAATTGGGGTCTGCGTAATTATTCAGCCCCCTGAGTCAATACTTTGACCTTTTGCTGCAATTACAGCTGCCAGTCTTTTAGGGCATGTCTCTACCAGCTTTGCACATCTAGAGACTGAAATTCTTGCCCATTCTTCTTTGCAAAACAGCTCCAGCTCAGTCAGATTAGATGGACAGCGTTTGTGAACAGCAGTTTTCAGATCTTGCCACAGATTCTTGATTGGATTTCGATCTGGACTTTGACGGGGCCATTCTAACACATGGATATGTTTTGTTTTAAACTACTCCCTTGTTGCCCTGGCTTTATGTTTAGGGTCGTTGTCCTGCTGGAAGGTGAACCTCCGCCCCAGTCTCAAGTCTTTTGCAGACTCCAAGAGGTTTTCTTCCAAGATTGCCCTGTATTTGGCTCCATCCATCTTCCCATCAACTCTGACCAGCTTCCCTGTCCCTGCTGAAGAGAAGCACCCCCACAGCATGATGCTGCCACCACCATATTTGACAGTGGGGATGGTGTGTTCAGAGTGATGTGCAGTGTTAGTTTTTTGCCACACATAGCGTTTTGCATTTTGGCCAAAAAGTTCCATTTTGGTCTCATCTGACCAGAGCACCTTCTTCCACATGTTTGCTGTCCCCCCCACATGGCTTGTGGCAAACTGCAAACAGGACTTATGGTTTTCTGTTAACAATGGCTTTCTTCTTGCCACTCTTCCATAAAGGCCAACTTTGTGCAGTGCATGACTAACAGCTGTCCTATGAACAGATTCCCCCACCTGAGCTGTAGATCTCTGCAGCTCGTCCAGAGTCACCATGGGCCTCTTGGCTGCATTTCTGATCAGCGCCCTCCTTGTTCGGCCTGTGAGTTTAGGTGGACGGCCTTGTCTCGGTAGGTTTACAGTTGTGCCATACTCCTTCCATTTCTGAATGATCGCTTGAACAGTGCTCCGTGGGATTTTCAAGGCGTGGGAAATCTTTTTGTAGCCTAAGCCTGCTTTAAATTTCTCAACTTTATCCCTGACCTGTCTGGTGTGTTCTTTGGACTTCATGGTGTTGTTTCTCCCAATATTCTCTTAAGACAACCTCTGAGGCCATCACAGAGCAGCTGTATTTATACTGACATTAGATTACACACAGGTGCACTCTATTTAGTCATTAGCACTCATCAGGCAATGTCTATGGACAACTGACTGCACTCAGACCAAAGGGGGCTGAATAATTACGCACACCGCACTTTGCAGTAAAAAAAAAAAAAAAAAAAAAAGTTTGGAATCATGTATGATTTTCGTTCCACTTCTCACGTGTACACCACTTTGTGTTGGTCTTTCACGTGGAATTCCAATAAAATTGATTCATGTTTGTGGCTGTAATGTGACAAAATGTGGGAAAGTTCAAGGGGGCCGAATACTTTTGCAAGCCACTGTAAAAAGCTAGAACACAAGAGTGCACGTTCACAGTAACGACACACCAACAGTACAAGCAAACCACAAGAAGCAGTTCAGTTTTTAAAACTTTTTTATTGTTTTTAAATTTTTTTGCTCATTTTTTAAATTATTTATATTATCTACAAAGTAAAAGTTTTAACTTAAAAGTTACATAAGGGTCGGGTGAGAAGTGGGATCTGATCACCTCAGCCGTTATAATTTCATAACACTTTCTCCTGTCCTCTCGGCTGCCAACATGAGTTTATTTCACAGAAAGTTTCTCGTCATGTTTCATTTTTAGTTTGGTTAGAAACGTGTCGTGTAGTCTGGAAATAAATGCAGCACATAGCAGCAGCAATAAACAGTAGGATTAATACTGTCTAAAGGTTGGAAGATTCTTTTCATAACAAGGTGCGGACAAAAATTACGAGTTCCAGTTGAATTTTCTTCTTCACACTCGCTGATTGTTTACTCTCTTTCACTTCTTACTTGGCAAGCTGACTTAAGTTGCAATTTGGGACCCCTGAAAGTGTGTGTAGATGTAGGTATAACTATCTGTGTTTGCAGATCTGTATGTGTATGCGTGTGTGCTTGTGTGTGGGGGGCCTGAATAGGAGCAGTCTTGTCTGTTAAAACTCTAGCTTGTTAAAACATGTCACTGCATCAACCTGTTAACATTCTCTTATTGCCTGGTCAGGGAGGGAGGGAGGAGGGAGGGAAGAGAAAAGCTGATGTGAAGCATGTCTGGTGAGGATGAGGGAAGAGAGGAGAGGGTGGGCTCTCTCATCCTCTTCATCGCCTGGTTATGAAGGCTCTGGTTGAGAAGCGCGGCGCAGAGCGGGTCCCTCAGCTCGCTGACGCATCTACAGCTGCTGCTGATGATGAGGTTGCACTGCAGGGATGACAGAAAGTTTCTTTGTAACACGTTAGACAGCTTTACAAAATACAAACTATTGTTTTAATTACACTCAAATAACAAACCAGTAATTCTCCTCCAATCATCTAAATCTGCACCTAAAGACGGAGTTTTCCCTGGTTTAACCTGAGGAGAATTAAATATCTGATAAAAATAAATAAATAAGTGTGTTTCTTCTGAAATTACCATTACTCAAAATCTCACCCCGATCATGTGTCCCAAGCTGAATCTTTTTAAAGACCTATCTTTAAATAACTGATGGTTCTGCAAAGCCCACAGTATGACTCGACCATCTGCATGGCTCTTATTGTGTGTATCGAATAGAGGACAGATGTTTTCCTTACAAAACACAATCTGAAAGTCACCAGTTCACCTTCGACCAGTGTTTAAATGCAGTTAGCTCAGAGCTGGTTAGTTATTAGCCCCTCAGTGGATGCACCTTTACCACCTTTACATCTTTCAGCCTTTTATGACTCAGGGGTGAAATGTGTTTCTTGTACTGACTGGACACTTGTTACTTTGTCCCAAAGAATATGACAATATGTTAAAATCTTCTGACCAGTGACTGCTGACCTATGTGTCAGCAGTGTCCACTCACATATTTGCCTGCTGGGAATAATACAAAAATCACCTCTTTATGGTCATTTTTAACTGAATCAGATGAAAGGTGTAACATGTGCACAACTTTTATTTATTGCTTTATTTCCCAGGGGATAAATTCTCATCTGAATCAATTCCTACACAGGACAAATTTTACACGCCAAGTTTATGATTTGGGTCAAATACAGCAGCTGCCACTTCTTTCAAAGCTACCTTTTCTTGGCCTCTGTGTTCGCGGGAGTCGCCACACAGAAATCTTACTTCCTATTAAAATTCATTATTTTGAGCTGACTGTAACAAAAAAACAAAACAGAAAAAACAATTTGTGTCCATGAACATGACCGACTACATTGCTGTTCTCCATGGCACCGACACTTGGGTGTCCACGCCTCCCCTGCCTGCACAGGGAGTGACGACAGAACCTCATCAGACTTTCATGGCTGAGGGATAATAACTGTCCAAAGAATTAAAAAAATAAAATTATGTGTGATTGCCCCAGCTAACTGCCATTATATCTATTAATGACACTCACCCCCCATGCAAAAAGAATTGAAGTCTAAATATTTCAACCATTGCCATGAAGAGTACTCACTTATTGCCTCAGTTTGCACAAAGGTGTAAAGAGGAGCTAGTAATGTAAAAGAACATTAGAGAAGGAAAACAACACAGTCTCTTTATAGAGGAAGGAAAATAATAAAAATACCTTGTGGATGTGCCAGGTAGGAGAAATGTGTGGTTGAGGAAACAGGGATGGGGTTAAGGGCAGTCTGGGGCATAGGTGGCTGTGGACCAGCTGGAGGACCCTGGGTAGCCATGAGCATCATTGGGGGATGGGTGGGTGCCGGGTGGTGGGATGGCACAATACCAGACTGCATATGGGCCTGGGAGCGAGAGAAAGAGCACAAGTGTGAGTGAGTGCGCCAGAGTGAGAACAAAAGTGTGACAGTGAGAGATCAACAGAAGGACAAAAGCCAGACTGGGTAAAACGATGAATCAGATGAGTTTCAGTGACACAGCGTTTCACGGCTCCGCCTGTCTGTTACCGACAGGAGCAGCAGCTCTGAACAGACATCGCATGATTCTGAATGTTTTTTTTTCCTGTCTTCTTCAGCAGCCTGTTTACATAAAGGTGGGGCTCAGAGACAAACGCACATACAGCATGTGACTTCAGCTAAGACAATAACACGAGGTTACAGTTTACTTTTCAAGTTTGACTTGGAAACGGCAACGTTTGTTTTCCATGTGCAATGAAAACTTCCTGTAAAATGAAACGGTGCGAGTACTTTAACACCTGTAGAACAAACAGAAAATAAAAGAGCACTTTCACTGTGGTCGACCCTTCACGCATAAAAGTCTCCTTAACGTACAAGGAAGGAAGAGCCAGGATAACAGAGGACAGGACAATAGCACAATGATTACCTTGAAAGTCTTGCTTTTAAGGCTTATACATGCCCAGACAAAATCTGAAACGGATCCACCACTAGAAGAAAAAGTTTAGCTTCCTTTAGCCAAACACAAGGTTTATAATATCTCTACTGTACTGAGACAGGGGTATGAAATCCTGCCAATCACAATCCTAGGGCTTTGGAAAGCTGCTCCACTCGAGTAGCATCATACAATTTACAGTTAAAAATATCCATATCTCATATTTGGCCTTGGTGGAGGCCCTCAGTAGAGACAGATTGATGTATCTCAATGGCAATATTAGCTAATTGGCAGTCTATTGGTATCTGTATTTATAATGGTCAATAGATGAAGTAAAGTTGATGTGTGAAACACTCTTCAGCCAGACAGATTGCAGAGTGGCCTCTGGTGTACAATTCTGAGCAGAGCACAAACAGGTAAATAACTACACATAATGTAACAATGCTAAGGAAACCCATTTGTTTCATGTATCTAGGGGGAACCCCCCCCCCCCCCAAAAAAACCCCCAAAACTGTCAGCTATTAGTCATCCTCCCTCTGAAGCAATCTGCTTTATCTCCTTAACCAGTTTCCTTCTGATTGGCTGCCCCTCATAAACAGATTATTTGAACAACAGCTGCTCTAAGCCAGAGCTGCATGTCTGAAATGATCATATTAAGGCCATCCACTCTCACTGACTTCATACATATGAGAGTAGAAAAGACTGAAACTGATCACTTAGTAACTTAAGTCGTGCACAAACACTGAAGTCATCATTTGAAACTTTGGGCAGGTTTATTGTGAGCCTTCTCTGTGATCAACTCTATAGCCTATATATGACACGCAACAAGGGAACTCTCAATAGGTCTATTTAAAGAATTCCTTCATAGACTCAATGGGGCCAAACTGCTATGGGTATCCAAGAATATCTCTGAATTCCGTGGTTAGGTTGTCTTCTTATCAGGAAATAATGTTTCTTTTCCTCTGTACCCCACAGCGTACCGTGAGAATGACAGCGCTACATCCCAACTTGATCATACTGCCAACAAAATGTCTACCTCATTTAAAGGGATTAATAAAAGCCAAATATGACCCATTCATAAACTCAAACACCTACTGGAATGGATCCCAGACCTTTCTCACACCCACAGTTAAGTCCAGCACAGGAAACACTGCCAATCTGATTGCCTGGCTTGAGCCACTGTGGTCGCTGTTGAGCACGTTCACAGCAGGCTGTGACCTACCTGCTGCACGTGCGCCATGTGGTTGGGGTTGTAGCCATGCTGGACCTGCTGTGGGTGGATATACACAGCCTGCTGAGCAGAAGGGAAAGATGCCTGTGGGGACTGAGGGTTTGGCCCTGGGGTCATCGAAGGTGGCGTGGGTGCCAAGGCCGAATACATCTGCTGCTGTGGAGGCTGGTTAGCCAGGTGGAGGGCCTGGGCTGCTGCTGCTGCTGCTGCTACAACAAAAATCATAAACACATGTATACATTACCATAATGCTCCACTTGAAAAAAAATCCAGCTCCATGGGGGGAGGGGGTAATTACTACCGCCAACCTTAGGGCACTCACCTGCTGCTGCCTGTGGGTGCTGTGGGTGCTGGACTGGGCTGGCAGCTGGATGGCTAGGAGGGCCTCCATGTTGTGGTCCACCCTGCTGTGCCTGGCCTGTAGGCGTGGCAGAGGGCTGAGGGTGCTGCGGGTGAGGGTGCAAGGTGGCACTAGGGTGGGGGTACTGCTGAGGCATTGGCCCTGGAGACACTGAAACAGCAGTCGGCGTTAGTAATAGTGAAAAGCATTAAAAATCACACCCCGTGCATTGGCCGCACACGTACCATACATGGTGTGTGTCTGCTCTGGGTACTGTGTAGTAGAGGAAGAGACGAGACTGGGCTGGCCATGCGTGGGAGGCGCCATCATCCTGGCACTGCCCTGCATCACTGGACTGAACACATGCTGTGCCTGAAAGAGGCAAAAAGGAAGCCAAAAAACTGAGGAAAGCCTCTATCAACTCCTGCCGTCACAGTTTTGGTAACTGAGTGCCAATTTAGAGAGCCAACATTTGTTCAGAGGCTGCACATGAAATATGGACATAAACACTTTTTTGTGCTTCTGATGCATCTGTTCAGAGAAAGGAAGCTTATTTCTTTCTTGGTTTATACTTTTTTGTAATCATTAGTTAGCCGACTTGCATTTCTTAACACCAGCTCAATTTGTAAGCGCTGTGATGAAACTGAAAGAGAAAAAAAAATGGCTTCTATGGTCTCACTCTGTGGTTCTGGCATATCACATGAACTGTGGTCTGATAAAATCTACAGTAATGCATTCTATGTTCATAGGTTGCATAAAACATTCTCACAAGCTTTCATTTAAAGAGCCTGTGTGTGAGATCATGTTTGTCTGTCTCATCCCAAAGCTGGCCATCTTCACTCAATTTAATTGGCACTGACGATCAAAGTGACATAAGGTTCATTATTTTTGGGGCATCAATGATTATGTGCGTACGATGTGTGTTCGATATGTCCTGAAAAATGCTTCCTTAAAGAATTATGTATTTAAGAGGCCAAATCCTTTCATGACTGTGTTAAAGAAAAATGCAACATTCATGAGGTTTAACTTATTTTCTTACATTTATTTACCTATTTTACATTTCACAATAGAGATGGACCGATCCGATATTACGTATCGGTATCGGTCCGATACTGACCTAAATTACTGGATCGGATATCGGAGAAAAATAAAAAATGTAATCCGATCCATTAAATATCACGAAAGCACCTCACAAAACTTGCAACACACCGTAACTCACCTCAGAACGTTAGCAGTCGGAGCAGTATGCATCACGTGATAGAGCGGCTGTGGCATGCGGGACCTGTCAGTGGTCTGGATAGCATGTGGAGCTTCGCTAGCAACCCGGCATTTCATCTCCGACAAAGTTATCCCGAGAGAAGTAAAGCAAGTGTGTAAGTCCATCTCTGAATGTTTGTAAAGCATTCCTGCGTTAAGCTTAACAAGCGACTGCCTCTCGCTCTCCTGCTGCTACTTCAATCATGAAACTGCTTAACGATCAGCTGATCGGCTTTTCTGTGCGAGTCCGTGTCTCTAGTTTGCTTTTGGCCCACGTTGCACCAGAAAGAGGAAACCAGCGGCTGAACAACAGCAGAACGTTTAAGCTTGATCAGCTGTTGTTAGAATTTATTTATTATTACTTTCTACTCGAGGATCTTTTTCTACGTAGCTGACGCTGGTAACTGTGCAGGGGCGGATCTAGCAAAGTTTAGCCAGGGGGGCCGATAGGGCATTAACAGGGAAAAGGGGGCACAAAGACATACTTTTCTTTCTTATTCTCATTTAAAATGTCTAGCTTTTAATAAATAATTATCTGACAGCCAAAGTTTTAATTTGATGCAAAATGTATAGAAGTCCATTACTGTATATAGTGACTATTAAGTCTAATATATATACCCTAGTAAGCTATAGTACTTTTTCCTTTGGGAAGGTACCATCTGTGCAGTCTGCAATTTTGTTGAAGAAAGATGTTGAATCTATATAATATTTCTTGAAAAATAATTGATTTCTGTGCATTTTTTTTTTTCACACTGCATCAAATTAAGGTTGATTACGTCGATTAAGCATCATGAGGTGGAGTGTGAGGGGTGGTTCCCTATTTTTTATTTATTTATTTATTTTTGTTGTTGCTGGGAGTTGGAACCCTATTAGTTAGGTTGCTTAATATTTATGCTAAGTACTCTTTAAAATACCAGAATAGGGAGGATGGTGTAGGTTGAAGTTTATTAGATTGATCAGTATTGCTGTACTATGAAATATTTTTTTTTGCATACAGGTATAACAGAATAGCTTTAGTGTAGTTGTTGTTTTAAACTTGAGTATGAACTTATACAAAATGCAGCAAGATATTTAAAAAACAGTTTTGTTGATTAAAAAACACTATATCGGATTCATATCGGTATCGGCAGATATCCAAATTTATGATATCGGTATCGGACATAAAGTGGTATCGTGCCATCTCTAATTCACAACTTAACAGTCATTGTGGTATTGGCATCAAGCCTCAGATATCTTTTTGTCAATACCATCTACTATTCATTAGTAATCAACATAAAAAAATATAAATGTGTGCTTTGAGTAGGCTCTGCTCCAAAAAGTGCTTGAGCCTAGCTGTTTGTATTACTGGGGATTTTCCAGGATTTTTTAAGTCACTGCAGTAAAAGCTGCAGTTTTTCCAATGACAGCCTGTAGCAAACAGGTAGTAACTCTTCAGGTATAAGAAGCAGGAGTACACTTTGAGCTCAATAAATCAGAGGTGATAAAAAAACAAAAACAAAAAAAAACTGGCATGACATTGGCACCCCATCAAACTGCTAAAGATCACCAGCATCTGTCAGCCAAATCACCGACAAGTGAACAGCTGCGGGAGATAAAAACTGCCAGTTCTAATTGATGGTACCAGAGAAACTTTAATGGTTACATACGAGTCTTAATAGACGAGCCTGTTCAATCTATCCTTCCTCAATGAGCTGCTAAAGGCTGTATAGTTGTGATACTGCTGGTGCCAGAGTAAATCATACCTGTGACTGGTAGTGAGGCATCTGCTGGACGAGCTGCTGACTGGTGAACTGCTGTGGGCTGCAGGTGAAGTACTGCGCTGAGTAAGCCGGGCTCGGTGCTACAATCGGTGGCCCTGCTGCTGTGGCTGGGTGCATCATGGTGGGTGTGCCTGGCGGATGGTGCTGGTCTGACCTCTGCTGGGGCATGTTGGGTACTAGAGATTTATGTTAAGAGATGGGCAAGATGGAGAATAAGTTCAACATCCCATATCACACATATATATACCAACTCTAGAGGCTTTGGTGAGAGAGAAGGGTCATTGGCTATGAAAGACACTAGTAAAGTCTATATGTGAGGGGGAGAAGAAAAAAAACACAAGCAACTGATCATATTATGAGCCATATTTAAACTTACTGAAAGATAATAAAGATTGGCCAGATCAGAAATTAAAAACAAAATCCTGAAGCCTCTCTCTTGTAAAAGCAAACTACAAAAATACTTGCACAACAGCATTTCTGTACCTGCGTAATAATTGCAGGTCGGTAAGCGTGTGTGGTAAAACAACATATACAGCATCAGTGGTTTTTGGTGTCCCGCGTAGTGAGAAGAATATACAACATTCTTTAAATGATTGTATAGCGATTGCTGTTGTTGCACGTTTGATTTTGTGTGGGCAAAGCAGCTCAATCCCCCACATGAATAATCAACGTAATTAATCAACCAATCCATCACACTTCATGTAAGACTGGGGAATTATTTTCAGCTTTCATTATTCTCAGCTCCTCATCATGATATTGAGTGACTGGTAATATTTCAGATTGCAGGCTCCTGCGTGGTGTGCTTCTGCAGGAAGCCCTCTCTTTGTTTTTTACCCCATTAGGAATTTATTTACTCCACCAACAAGACATTTTAATTCAACCGTTTTGTAAAAAAATGCCACAACAATGCCACATTGTAAACAATGTTTGGGCTGACTCTGAAAACAAGCTTATTATCACATACTGTCCAAATAGCTGGTTAAAAATATTTATGTATTCACATGGTTTGTAAATATTGTTCACCAAGTTGAAAAAAAGATTATGTGGGAGGGAAATGAGAGAAAGAAAGCGGTGGTTATTCTCACCTTTACCTGGTCTGTAGGGTTTAGATTGGCTCACTGTCATAGGCATCTGAACCTGGTACATGGGAGACTGGAGAGAGGTGAGGAACGAGGAAAGGTAGGGAAAAACAAAAAATAAAAAACATGTTTATACTCAATTTTCTGTGAGATTTCCAACAAGATTATAAAACAGACAGTCTGAGGATAAACATGGGTGCATCTATGCTCATTTGTCTGGGAACCTTAATAACAATCTGGCTGCAGATAAACTTTTCATCTTCTTTTTGTCTAACACAAACAGCTTACTAGAATGTAAGAGCTTGTGGGAGTCATCGCTTACCTGGGGCCACATGCACTTTCTACACCTGACTATCACGAGCCAAAAAGGTGTTTTTACAGCATTCATAATACTGTTTTTTCAGTTCCTGAACTCATTAACATTGTCCACCATGCATTTGTGTTACAAACACCCCTTCAGCAAAAACAAGCTAGCTTAAACTCATTTTAGCTTGCAGCCATTTGTTTGGAAAACAGATGGAACAAAGGGAAATGAGCACAGTTTTAAGTCCATCTGAAGAATTGCAATAAGAAGTTGGCAAACCAACATCTGATGATATTAATTCAACAAGCAAGCAAAACATCCCAGTACTTATTGGGCTTAAAAAATAAAATAAAAATAATACAAAAAAAAGTTTTTAAAAATAGAAATCTTAGAAAAATTCACAAACCTTCCATATTATGCTTTTCTAATGGAGCGAGAGAGAGAGAGGGGAGGAGGAGGGGGAGAAAAGGGAAGAAGAACCACTTTTTAGTTGTTATCGTTTGCACGTGTCTGATGTTGGATCACCAAGTTTTTCTTAAAGCAACATAAGAAATGTATTGATCACAGCTACATATATGCAACATCAAAATTATATCTATACTAAACTTCTAAAAAAAGCTTTGACTAAACATTTCTAAGCTTGTTATGCAAATAATCACCTAAACATTTCTCAGTTCATTCTGTAAGAAAACCATGTAACTAACACCTTCTCAAAAGAAGACAGGGAACAACATGTCATGGGGAGGGGGACCTTTTTCCCCCCTAATGCTTCTTCTGCTACATGGAGGGAAAAAGTTTACAATGAAACAAATGACAACAAATGTGAGCTTTGTCCTTAAAAACACAAAATACACTGAGAAAATAATGATGGCAGGCATGAATCAAAGAAAAGGAAAGAAAATTACCACGTGAGGACAAACATAGACATGTTAGTCACTGTTGTTAGGGGTTGGTCTGAATGAACCCTGCATTTCATACCAACACAGTGTGATGCTCTGGGTGATTTGCACTGAATAAAAATGAATATCTCCATAATGTACATTTCAGTATGCAGGTGTGTATCTCACCTGAACTCCAGGGCTGACTGGCGTCAGCGGATACATCTGGGGGAAACAGACTGTCTGGCCATAAACAGTTGGAGGTTGCTGGACCACGATGGAGGGGCTGGGCTGGCCTTGAGGCCGGGGAGGCGTTGGGGTGTTGGCTGGTTTGGGCTGAGGGAAAATACAAAGAAAAACAAAAGCATATAGAGACATAAATAAATTAAATACCAGACCTAGTTTTTGGTTTCCAAATGTTTTAAGCTTGGCAGAAGTGGGTTATAACTTACCTGTGTATTAAACCTGGGTTTGAACTCATTAGCATTTGGGTTCAGGGTTGATTTTCTCACTTGACTGCAGAGAGAGAACAAATAGAGAAAAGGAATGAAAAGGAAGAATTTGTTTCTGAAGCTACTTAAACTTCATTAAATTGTGTTTCTTTAAATTAATAAATATTTATCATTAAATAATTTGTTGTTGGTTTTGGACAGTAATAAATCCCTACTGTGCATTATAGTAAACTGACTACAGACCACACAAAATGCAATAAAGTCATTTTTGGTTTTCTCGTGGAATGGGTCTCCTGTCCACTCACTCCTGCACTGCTTCTTTTTTCTCCTCCTTCTCTTCATGCTTGGGCCCGCTGAACGTTGAGGTGGCCGTCGTCTGAACTCCCTGTGACGTCACATCAAGCCCTGGCCTCTTCTGGTCAGTAGCAGAGGGAGACTGAGACATTGCAGCGGGGCTGCCAGGCTTACTGGTGCTTGTGGTGGTAGTCGGTGGAGCATGGGTACCACTAGGTGTGCCAGCAGCAATTACTACAACACCATCTTCAGTGGCCTCCCTCCCCACTGTGGAGGCTTTGTCCAGGGGAAGATCTTTAGGTTTGTCTGCAGGGTCTCTAGCAGACTTGGTCATCACTGGTTCACAGGGAGGGTCTGGGTTGGAACTAGACTGCAACTGGCAGAGGGACAGAGGAAAGATGAGTGGAAGAGGGGCACAACCTCTGCTAAAGCCTCACAAACATGAGATGAGATCAGTCATATCTTAGCAATTTGTATGTCATATAAATTCAAGATATACTTACCCTAAAATCTACACTAAATTTCTTTAAATTATCTATTTGTTTTCTGTGGTCTGATGGTATAGAAGGCGGTCCTGCAAAGTGAATGGAGAGAAATAAATGCAGATTCTGGAAATATCAATTTTTAAGACATTGTTACATTACGACTACTAAAGAAAGGAACAGATGAGAAACCCTCGTACTCATGTTTAAAATTGTATTGCTTCTCAACATTCTGAGGTTAAAAAGAACAAGTTAATGCAAATTTCTAGTGTTTACCAACCTTTACAAACTTGTCTTGTAAAACTAGGTGAACTTTCCAAAGGCTTGATGTTCTCCTTGTTTGTAGGAGATGTTTGTCTAGTCTCCTGGGCACGACATTCTTTTGCTAAACATACAAAAAAAGAACGTTTACTTACTCCCATCAAAATGATTTAATGATAGCTTTTTCTGATTGTAGCACTTATTTATTCATTATAAAAACCAACAGACGTGTTTTCATATCACTATTCATACTCAGTCCTTTGTTAAACTTCAGCTTACCATCTCCTGATGAAGAAGTGACTATGCTGGGGGCAGGGCTAGCTGCAGTAGGAGAGGAAGCTGATGTTGGAGTAGTAACAGTTTCCACAGGAGCTGTACCTGTCTGAGGTGATGGGAGGGAAGAGGAGCCAGCTGAAGCTCCACCCATACTATTCTGTCGGGGGGAGCGAGGTCTGTGAGCTGAGAAGGGGAGAAGAATTTGGTGTTCACAACACATTCAGGTTAAATAACAAACAATAACAGGTGCTTTGAAATATGCCCTCCAGTGGCATTAAACTAAAATCTCTGCAAAGGGAGAAAAATACTGGACTAGTAGGTTCACCATTGGGATGCATTTAAAAATCCTATGTTGCCTTGTTCTCAAGTTACATTGCATTCACAAGCTTTGGTGTCCACACTACCTGCCCACCCAGCAGGGTGACAATATCCCATCAGCCTTTTATGGCTGAGGGGTACAAACTATTCAGATTAATAGTCTACCTCCGCTAACCACTGAGGACCATGTCCCTCCAGAGGAAGAGCTGCTCCTGGTTTGTGGAGTCACTATGGACTCTCCAGGGGGATTATGGGAAATTAAGTCCACTCCTTGGGGTACTCCACTGGTCCGACAGGGTGGCACTCTGTGAGCACGAGGCGTCCGCTGAGATTTTGGAGACATCCTTGGTGGACCTAGAGATGTATAAAGACAGAGGCAAATGGATAGAAGCTGGTAAACACACAGTGACAGCAAAGTGAACATGTGTTTCCTAGCATCCCTCTGTTAATTGTTTTTTGTTTTTTAACTCACCAGTGCCTCACAAAAACTTTCAAAAACTCAAGTCTACATGCTGATAAATATCACACCAAACAGTAAGGTTATTTGTTGCATGCATGCATGCTAGTGGAGAAATTACAGATGATCCTGTAAAGTGATCAAACACCACATCACAACCAAGCAAAGTGAGAGATGAGAAATGGGAAAGCAAAGGCCAAAAAGTGAGATGAACAGTGGCCTACAGTAACAGCATATTAAAAAAATAATGAGAGGCCAAACACTAGTTAACAATTTTTCTATTCAAGTAAAAATAATTGACGTCAAGAGATTAAGCCTCACTACCAGTTTTTTGGGGGCTTTTTTTGGAGGAACTCTGGAAATTGACGGATCACATTTCTGGTCAACAGTTCGTATCCCAATGGAGTGGAATACAGAGAAGACTTTTAAAAACCGCATGTGAAACTTAACTGGTATTACAACCACTTATCAAATTTGTCAATTCAAATATCTCTGAGCATCTTTCTCATGCCTCAAACATCAAGCCTTTTTTTTTTTTTTTTTTTTTTTTTTTTTAATTAGAATATCATCGTGCACCTTCTTTTGAATGATCTACCAGAGAAGTTGATAAATTGGTGCCTTAAGTGTTACCACACCCAAAGCATGGCACACATTGGTGCACCCACATGCCAAGGTGAAACTGCCTGATGTACTGACAGAGAATCAGAGTTTTTCAAATCTGATCCCAACTCAGTCTGACCAAGCAATTTCTCCTATTTCTGCTGTTCCACACTAGACCTGGGCAAACTTATTTTTCAAATAAAACTGATCGCCATCAACTTTGAAATATTTCACATTTCTTTGTGACTTAAATCCCTCCACCTTCAACTCATGTTTTTTGCCCAGGTCTACTCCACAGAGATGTGGGTACCTTCTGAAGACATGCGTTTGGCCAGAGCGGAGGCTGGCGATGTGGGCCCATGGTGGGAAAGGGAGGATGAAGAGGAGGGATAAGAGAGGTGGGATGAATGAGAGGAAGGTCTGGAAGGTCGAGAGGGGGGCCTGGAAGGTGGCCTGGTGGGCGTGGTTGCCCGATGAGGCAGGGAGGAGGGACCGGACTGGTAACGAGAAGGGGGACGGGAGGAAGGAGATGGACAGGGTGAGGGCCAATGGGATGAACCTAAAAGAGGCAAGGACAAATGATCAAGGATGACACAAGCTATAGTGCAGGGGAAACAAAGGTATAGTGGGGACAGAAAGAAGAGAGAAATTTAATTAAAAAAAAAAAAAAAAAAGACAAGGGATGGGGAAACAGGAAAAAAAATTGCTTAAATAAAAATAAACTAACAAGATAACACAAGAATAACCCAAACACTTTGCCACTGCAAAAGAACTTATTTCGAGTCGTGGTTTGATCACAACAGTGACTCACTCATCCACTCCTTTACTCTCACAAAGACTGTGTTTGATTTGCAGCAAGTAACAGCAGATTTGTAGGTGACATATTAAATATACCTCCATTAACCACCCTCTGGTCGGATCCAGAACTGGGACTGTAGTCGTGGGGTCCTGGTCGAGGAGTGGGGGGTCCAGCTGAGCTCTGACCAAGACGAGGTGAATTCTGACGCCCTGGCCCCCATGACATTGCCTCCCTGTTTCTCTGACCAGGAGGAATGTACTTGTTCTCTCTACAAACATACAAACAGACTTAACTCAGCTAAACATATACACAAGGCAATAATAAAGATGAGCAATTAATTCTATACTTTATTCCATTCCAGTAAGTGGTCATTAGCTAAAATGAGCTTATTTTTTAATTTTAATTACCAGTTATAGGAAGTATTTGTTATAGGAACATTTGCTGTCTACTTGTCTAGTAGGCTTAAATATTCCTCCCAAAGAACAGGAAAAGGGGCAATAGAGTTCTACATGCAGCACAAGAAGCATTAGAAAAAAACCGACAGAAAACAAACTCCACAAAGATTTTTTTTTTTTTAAAAAGGCACTAACAGCAGTAGTAGTAGGCCCTGTTCAAAATTTTTAACACTCAGTTTAGAAGTTCTTTGTGTATTATGACTTTGTGTTCTTCACTGCCAGTGCAAAGCCAAATGAGCAAGAGAAGCATAAACTAAAGCAACAGTTTTATTTCAGTGCCCCCTGGTGACAGCACACAGCTACAACACAGATGATTGTATGCAAAGCTCAGCAGTATCCTTTTCCAGCTCCTCTTAAATTCTTATAACAATAAATTGTGAATAATGCGAGTTCTAACAACTCCACAGAATGCATCAAGAGGCAATAAAAATTGAAAATCGTTCAAATATGTTTACGAACACAATTACATTTACATAATTGCAAAGTGTACACAAAATGTATTCACAGAAACACGTAGTATTTTTGTAAAAACTCATATCCTGGCACCACCTGCCAAGTGTGTGAGTCTCCCTTTCCCCTCGCACAACAGCAGTGAATTTCTCCTCGTCAGTCCGTTCATCATTCTCCAGAGCAACGCGGGCCTTGTACGTGGCACTAGCCTCGATCTCCTCTGCCAGCTGGGCAGCACGCGCCTCCCTCTTCAAGAACTCTTCTGAGTTGTCCCTCTCTAAAGGTACCCTGGGAAATAAATTCAGGTTAGACAAGGAGTAACATGGGACAGCATGGTTCTAAGTCTTTAATTTTATAATAAAACCAGATTAAAGAGTGAACGTTTGTTTACTGTCAGAGATTCAAAATTAAACATATCTAGTATGACAAGTATACAAACAAATACATGGAGAACATGAAGAAGCTTACGTATATGTGGACAGGCTGCTGTCATATGTGGACAAGACTCCATATTTCTCCTCATTGTACTTGAACATGTCATTGGGATCCCACCCATTAGACTGATGTGAAAACAGTAGCAGAGACAGAATTTGACAATCAGCATGTGAACAAATTTAAATGCTCTGGATCACATGAAACAAACTCTTTGTTTCGGTTGAATATATAGCAAGTTTAGCACCAGCCTGTTTCTGGTGTCTGATACTTTTCTCACCACATCAGTATCCAGAGACTCGAGGCTATCAGAGTTGTGGGTCTCTCCTCCATCCCAGGGCTCAAGATCTTTTTCTTTATGCTCGCCATTGATCCGGCCAGTCACTGCTGCATCTGTGAAGTTGTCTGAAACATGAAGAAAAGAATGTATATATTTATGTACTGCATGATACCACACACACACGCATGCACGCACGCAGGCTCCACTCTCACTGCTTAGAAAACAAAGTGCTCATCATGCTTCAAGAGCCTCTGAGAGAGTTCTTACAGCAAACGTCTATATGGAGAGTTTGACGGTTCAGAAAGACACACCGAGTTACATCCAAACACAGGTTCAACAGGATTTTGGGGGGGGGGGGTTCCTTTCCCAAAAAAAAAAAAAAAGCAATTTTCTTGAGCTGGCATTGGTGAGTCTGGAAGTGTGGGCAAGACTTGTGAATAAAGGGAGAGTCCTGAATCACTGTCAGAGTATGTAGCATAATGTCTCTAGGTGCTACAGTATTTTCAGATGGCTCACTTTTATCAGAAATTAAATCCAGCTACGAGCAGTGTCTACAATGCTTGACTTGCACCCTATTTATTAAGAATCACCATAGCAACATCTTGAAAGGGAGCACATTAATTAAACAATTTACTTTGGGCTAATTGCGGTTTCAGGATGTTCATTATTTTTATGTAAATGTATGGAATACATTGACTCAACAAAGTCATAAACAGACAGATCTGCTCAAAGAAAACCCCCAATTATAACTGAATTGAAATTCTAATCTCATGTTAGCCCAAGTCTGCTCTCACATTTGCAGATCTGGCACCAGTGAACTATGTGCTCAAAGCATACCAGCCACCTGGAGTTGCTTATCTCACACGTCATAACTCATTTCACAATACAAAAGGCATTTAAGCGTTTCAGGCACAGAGCAAGTTCAGAAACATTAGACTGACACCATACGGGCAGTTGGGCCAATAGACCTGGTTTATATTTCCAGTGTTTGCTGGCATGCTTTGTGCACACTGTCCACCAAAGGAATTATACAAAGAAAGAAAAATTTTAAAATCAAACGTGAGAATAGTGAGAGGTAAGCAAACATGCATTTAGACTGCAGTTAATTACATGACCTCAAAGCATTTCAGTGCCAAACAAAATTAAACTTCTCCTAATAACCTTTTAAAAACAATGCTCAGAAAACAAATGATGTAAGAGAGCCCAGTATGACTTTTGAATCAGTTGCTTTCAATGGAATCACATTAATGTTGCTGATAATCTACCATTTAAGTGTGACATGACTCGAGCAAGGCCAAGAAAGGTTTAAAAAACAAACAAACTGATGTTTAGGAAAAATCCTATAAAAGATAAACTAAACAAAAGCAATAAACATTACCTTCTTCTTATACAAGTCACTGCTTCATCATTGCCACTTCTTGTTGTTTATTTCCCCCCATCCTATTTTCTCTGGTTTTCACAATTTCTGTGATTTTTTATTTTATTTTAATACAAAGCACTTTGTAACCTTATTAACACAAATAAAGTTTATATTAGTATAAAAGAAATTACCCAAATGTATCCCATAGGCTGTATCAAAAGTTAAAACTGGATAATATTTAAAGACTCCAAAAATCAGCTTGAATGATTTTGAGGGAATAATTCTTCCACCGAAAGCAACATGCAGTCTGAAGACGCAGTTAAAAATATAAAGCAACACTGATCAGCAATACATATCTCATTTTTAGTTTTTGGGTGTATGAGAGCAGTGATCCTAAAACTTTGAGAATCATACTGGAATCAAAATGCAGTAACAATACATACAGCAAAAAAAAAAAAAAAAATAGATCATCATGCCCAAATGTTCATAAACGTTACATTTCTAATTTAATATCTAATTTAACAGGTCTAACATAAGAGCACAGTACATATTTTTAAGAGCATACAAAGATGTGCAAAAGGAGAAAACAGCCATAGATTACCTGTGTCTGAGGAGACTAGACCATTGGAAAGGAGAGACACACAGATGACAGATAGTCAGAAGAATGACTGACAGATAAAATGACTGGCAATCACACCAACAGTTAAATTCATACCAGACATATTTATGATATGGTTCACCTAGATATAAGTTGTAAAGGTACTCAATTCTAACAATCTGAGCTTGGGTCAAGCCATGTCTAGTGCACTCCTCACATCCCATGATTTCAACTGATCACTTATTGAGCATTTCTTTAAAAAAAAATAAAGGGGCAAGCAGACAAACATGGGTACTTTTGACATTTTATCTTTCTGTGTAAATTTCACTCACTTCACAAGTTGTTAAAGTGAAGTGGCATCATTGTAGTGCCATAGTTTCAAATCATGAAGCAAAACCCCTCACACCTTCATGCCTGTATATTTTCAGACAACAAAACTCTCCTGCAGAGTCAATTATCGTCCAAAGCAGAATCATATGGGTGTACATGAATTACATGAAGCAGGCTCCTTCAGCCTTTATTGAGTGTCCTTGTTGCACTAGAGCAACCTTTGGACCAATCGATAGATCAAATTAGACTTCAATGACTGGCCACTCTGAGCAGACACACAATACTTAACTCACAGAAAAGCCTCTGCAACATCAAGATAGAGAAGACTGAGAAGGGTAATACATTGTATGTATGCAAAGATGGGAATTCACTGACATACGTTTATATTTTCATATGTGTAAATGGACAGTGTGACAAACTCACCCAGTTAACATTGTCCATAGGTTTTCAATATGCGCATGATAACATCTCCAGTTTCAATAACTAAAAAAAAATCTTTGCCAAAAAATAAAAATATGACCACACTACCTTTCCTGGCGAAATTTAGGTCCACATCTTTAAAGTTCACAACTACGACATCAGAAGCCTTGAAAATGATGCTCTCTACAATATCTTCTTTCCTGGGCCCTGTGCTCGGTTCTGTACTCTTTCGGTGGGCTGCATCCAACACCAGGTCACACTGAGGGAGAAAAATATCATTTGAAACACAGAGGGCAAAAAAACAAAAAAAAAAAAAAAACTATCTGCAAAAGACACAAGAAACTATGGACACAGGAGACTGGGACAATGCACTCTTTCATGCCCATCACACTCCACAGTAGCTAGAGACACAAAACAGCTATAAACAATCTCAAGAACAACCCTAAAACTAAAACATACTGAGAAATCTCAAGAGATCTGTTTTAAGCATCACAAGAAAGATATGTGGTGTATGGTTATGAATTAAAGATCTGGAAAATTGTTGCAGGCTTCCTTTAACTATTAGTCAAATAAATCACTCATCACTCTTATCAATTAAACTACTTTGTGTAATCCTGGCATCAGCAGAAAACCTCAAATTTACTTATGATTATTACTTTTGGGAAATAATTCAGCCTAAAAGGGAAGGTAAATGCTCAAATATCAGAAAAAGCAATGCCGGTCTAAACCACCTTAGGGGTGAAACTAGTACCTAGTGTTAGCAAGACTCCATCACATTTAACCCTAATCATATTCAGCTAGTGAGAAAGTAACAGATTTCCCTCCATATTGGCACAATAAAGAATACCACATTATGCATGAGCCTTACCTCTGGGCCATAGGTCTTAAATACTCCCTCATAGATGGCTCCATTTTTCACTTTAAGCTCACACTTGGTCCCCTACAATTAAAGAGGCTTGTCGTTATATACGGTATGTGCCTTTCAGTACAAATTTTAACTTACATGTTCAAAAATATAAGTTCAGAAACCCATTTTTCTGCAAGGCAAACCATTGATTGATCAATCACTCGTTTCCTTTTATGCAACCAGCTGTCTCTACAACAGGCTTTGTTTAATGCTGTATAAACAATTTGAAGAAACAGCATGTGGTAAAACAGACTGCAGTAAATAATGTTCTTACTAACTCACTTAGAGTAAGCATGATTCACATGGCTACTTCATCCAAGGAATTTTGCAACTATGCATATTCTTATAATCATTACACACAGAAAAAAAAAAGGAACAAGGTAGGCACACAGTAAACGTACCACCACTGAAGTCAAGACATGGACCATCCTCATATTTGCATATACACCATTGAAAATGACCTAAAGAAAAGATACAATTAATTTTGATGCTCCCATTTTGAGCACAAAAAAGATGCCAAATAATGTCTCATCACTGTGGAATACCAATACACTTGTTCCATTCTTAATGCAATTAAAAAGGCGATATCTGGATTTATGCTTTCTCTGGCATTAAAATGCTTTAAAAAGAGGAAACCAAGAAAAAGAAGTGTTAAAGCATTGTGAGGGTTTTTCCTGCATAAGATAAATTCTGGTGCCCACCAATGACATGCCTCAAGAGGAAAAAAACACCATCACTATGTTCAAAAATCTGTTTTTTTTTAAATTTTATTTTATTTTTTAAGTTTTTTAAAATACTCAAGCTTGAAGGTAATTTTGTTTCTCAAATGTATAAAAATAACAGGTTACTCACTGCTGCTGGACCTTTGCCACTGTGTCTCCCCCTGAGGGACAGAAAAAAAAAAAATCGCATTTTGATTAAATTGTTGTCAAACTCACCATCAACTGTAAAAAATAAAATAAATAAAGACTTGACTTAGCACATGCGCTGATATGTGCAACTCACTAAGAGAAATCATAAGAGGCAGTGATTAAGATGATACAGAAGTGCACTTGAAGTTAATCAATACAAGCTATATAATTTGCTTTAACCTTAACCTCATTTCTAAAATATACTTTCACAGCATACTGCAAGTATCTGCATATTACAATCACTTGTAGCAAACTACAGAGAACCAGGTTTAAGAATACATGAGGGTCTTATAATGATGCTTTACTGAGATTATGACTGAAGAGGACATGTGAAATGTTTGCAGCTGCAGACATGAAAATGAAATCACTTTGGTTTTATCAAGTATAAGATTTATTACCATCACTATCGATTTCAGCTGTGGAGACATCACCACAACCATCAACACAGCCCTCTTACTTGATCAATTGTTTAAATTGTGGACATTGACTTCATATTTAAGATCGACAGAATTGCTCTTGCAGATCACATTTCCAATGTGCAATGTAAATTCTGAAATTTCCCCAGTGTCTCCAAAACATTATGCTTATAATAATGATGTTTGTGATGCAATCTAGCCAAACACTCAGCCGCTAAGAGTTTTCCCAGGCATGTCCTAAAATGCACCTTGTTCAGCAGCTGGCACATAACCAACCATTCAACGTAAGCAATGGCCACTAACCCCTATATTATATCCGTTGCAGTAAATCAGCCCTAAGCTTTCTAAAACACACTTAGCCATGCCATTTTGAGCTGTAATGTGCAGGTTTTGTGAGCATGGTTATAAACTGGACCAATATTCATTTATAGCATCTTCACGATGAATCCTACGCAGTGAAAGGGGAGTGCTGTCCTAGTGACCGGTGAACAGCAGCCTGACCACCAAAAATCACAGCATGCATGCTGTTCATGCACTGACAGTGTGCTTTATCTTCATCTTGGGACGACGTGTAGAGAGAAAGTCATGCCTCAAGGACACTATTTCTCACGAACAGCAATGGCAACGTCAAGGTTGAAAGCCAGTCGGTCTGTAATACCCCCGTTTCCACACCCGCCCCTTTCTTCTGAGCGCCCACACGCTTTATATCCATTTCCTGGCAACCCCGTTGCAGCAATGTTGCGGTAACGTACCAAGCTACATGGCAGCCAAAAGACAACAAATGCCGTTGCGTGTCCCCCATTAGCCAACGGTTACAAAACTGAAATGCAAGCATAGGCTGGCAATTGGCTAATTAACGCTAGCTGACTTGGCTTCAAGCTTAGAGTAAACTGATACCAGCAACTTGGCAAGCAGCGTCACTAGTACTACACTCATGTGAGGAAAGATAAATGTCCACCCGAACATGTATTTATGGAAAATCAACCTCGTGGTGGCATGTTTGATTTAACGTGCCAGAGAAGATAATGTCACGTCGAAAGTTGCAACAGCACTGGACCAAGCAGACAGGCAGGCCTCGCTAGCTGAACTGCACAACTGGCTGACCAACACGTCGCAAGGCCCGCACAACGTTCACAAACACGCACTAGTTTTGGACCACTTAACGGCAATGTCATCTCTTACAACCGCTACCGTTTGGCAGTGACTATGGCCAAATATCGAAAACGTGTCAAACCAACCCTCCTTGCTGTGTTTTTGCTTCGCTATGTTAACGTTCTAATTTCACATACCTGCCCAGATTCTGTCTTCCCCCGCCGCTTCCTCCGGCACCGGAGGCGGCGGCGGCACCGGCGGTGCTACCACCGCCGGGCTTGCTGCGATTTCCACCGGCCTTCATTGACATGGTGATCCCATAAAAGACAGCGTCTTTAACAGACCAGTTTCACGCCGCAATTTCTTGACGATGAGACGGTGTGCGGTACCTCACTAACGTTGGGCAATCCGAAGACCTAGCTTAGCCAGCAGGCTAAAGTCAACGTGCCTGTTCAGGAGGATGCTTTGCTAAGCAGCTAGCCTGGCTAACAGTTGCTAGCTAAATTAGCGACCTGTACAATTCCTATTAAAACTGAAAAAAAATATATTTAAAAAAAGACAACACGCTCTAGTAACTTTTCCGAAATGAACATGTGTGTTACACCTCTTGTCAATTTGTTATATAATTATTATCTCAAAATCGGGTTTGCAGCTATCTCGGATTCTTTCCGTTGCTAACAGCGAAAAGACCAAAACAGCCTGAAAGGGGGACAAAAACAGCGGAGGGATATGAGAGGCGTGACGGCTCGCAACACTTCACTCTATATTTTTATACGCTGTGTTATTTGAAAACTATTGATCTTGTAAACAGATGAACATGACCATCTTTAACGTAAAAACCCAATGCAGACATTTGTGTTAAAAGAGACACAGTTACATCACGGCACTATTTTCAGGAAGTCCATGAATTTTCAATTACTATGTAGTGTCATCCACGTGAGCCGGCGAACTCACTACTAACATACACACAAACACACACACACGGCGCGTGTGGGCATAGTGATGGCTAGTATCCACTGAAGCATGAAGGTTTCCAATTAGCAGGATTGGAGGGTCACTTTGAGATAGTCCCATTTTTCGTTAATAACTGGTGTAACTTCCACAATCTTGATATGACAAGACAGCTGTACAAAGAGGATTCCAGTCTAGTAAACTAAACTAAAACAAAGTAAGGATAAAAAAAAGTTTCATCAAATAAAAAACAAAGTAAAATAAAATAAATAAATGGACCTAGAAAACTAACTAGTAGGGCTAAGGGGTGTGTCACAACTCTGTTGCTTGTGAAGCTCGCACACAAGAATTTCACTCGCATGTGCTGTGACAATAAAAGTGATTTGATTTGATTTGAGAAGAGGGGCATTGGGTGGCACCAATCCCCCTACGATCTTATGTAACAAGTCTAAATACTTTTTCCCACTTTGCAAAACATTTATACAGTGCGTGATTGTGCTTAAATTCTTGTGCAGCATCACTTTATACAAAACAAATCTGCAATAGGAACCAGGGCTGCACATGAGCCTGAAAATTGTCTTTTCTTGCCCATTTCTATACCTTTAAAATTTTATTTTATTTCATTTTCCCACAATGTCAAATATGGTAGAGACAATGTTGTTGCATGGCCAGGTATGGGCTGCCAGTGGAACTGAGTCAGACAAATAGTGCAAGACTGACTGGAATGTAAATGGATAATGACCCAAAGCTTACTGCAAAGGCAACCTAAAAGTTTCTCACGGCAAGAAATGTGATATTCTTCAGTGGCCAAGTTGGTCACCTGATTTCAATCTAACAGAGCATGCTTTTCACTTACTCAAGGGCAGAGCGACACAAACAAGGAGCAACTGGAGGTGGCTGCACTAATGTTTTTCATTTAAAATTTCCACAGTCAAATATTAAATATATTATTGAGAAAAGTTCAAAGGTTTGACCTGTTGGTCTAACATAATGAGTCACTGCATGAAGAAATATCAGGACTTTCTGTTCTATAATAATCAAAATATATTACTTCACAATTTATATGGAACTGAAACATATGTAAAGACCAACAATAAGAGATAAACATAGTCCTTTAAGTAGGTATTGATGGATACATTTGCCACTTTAATGTTGTAGCATGTGGATTAAATGAGATTCATAAATATTTATGTCATGTAAATTATTCAAATGGTATTAATATTGAAGCTATTATTGAAGATGTTATCCTGAACAAAGTGTATGCCTATCAAGTGCTATTTAGTGCTATTTTTCTGTTGTCTTCCTCTTTTGGATTTATTATGGTTGGCAAACATCTTTCAGCTGCATTACTACAATCTGAGCTGGACTGTGGCCCAAAGGTCTGCCATCTAACCATTCTCAAAAAAAGAAAAAGGGAGAATTGCAATGACCAGTATGACCTTTCCTTAATCTTGTCATAACACTTTAGTCTTTCCCATTTTGTCCTCCACAATGTGCGCCCAACTGATGGTTTAGTTAAAACAAGCAAATAAATAAAAACCCCACCCCAAAGCCCTGCTGTGATTACTTTGTTCCATATATTCTTCTTCATCTACCCGACACAGCAAAGAACCCACAGACAAACACATTTGGTGAATTGTAAATAGAATGATTCAGTGCTGCGCAATACTCTGATGCTGTACTTGCTCTGGGATGGATTCTCTGGTATGATGTTTCTTATCTTGACTGGACAAGTTATAATCTTACAAGATAACTTGTGCACACTAAATAAAAGCCCATAAGTGCCTAACACCATCAAATGCATGTGATGGTGATAACTCCACTTATCAAGTTTTATTTTCACCTTGGGTGGTCATAAAATAAAATTCCTTCTTCTCTTGTGCATAACTTGAGCACTAACAAAAGGACTGTATAGTAGTATATGTGGTGCAGCAAGAAATTTCCACCTATTTACGTGCTTGAGCAGCACAGATTTCACTGTATGACATTCTGAGGTGAGAAGAAAACATAATTAGCTGGGTTTTCTGACACTGTTACATATAGCGTTGTAGTAAATTATATATACAATGTGATGTGTCGACACATAACAGCCATCTTAGCAAAGAACCAATTTTAAATTATACCTTTGGGGACTTTGTTATTAGCAGCCTTTCACAAAAATGCATAATTTGTCCCCATTTCTTTTGTTGAATCTCCGAAAAATGCCAAAGAAGGTGATTACCAAAGACAGATAAGCTGGAAATGTGGCAAATCTCAGTATGGTGTGCATATTGAGGAAACTGGACAGGGGAAGGACAACAGAAAAAGCAACCGGCTTAAAGAACTGTTTGCAGCTGATGAACAGTATCTGAAAATCATGTCCTTGAGAAATATGGGGGGAAATGCAGCAAAGATCTGACACAGAACACCTGAGATTTATCTGGTCCTTCAGAGATGCATTTGGTCTGCTGAGCCCTCACCAGAAATGGTCTCAGTTAAAGGGTGCCTGTCAAGAAGAGAAACAGGGAGAAAGGACTCATGTATCAAGAACTAGATGTAAACTAAGTGGCAACAGGTCTGATGGAATGATTAGTGTAAATTTGACATTTTTGGTTCAAATTGTCACGAATATGTACAGAGGAGGTCAGGAGAAAGGTACAACAGTGAGTATCTACAGCCATCTGTAAAACACGCTTGAGGCTCTGTTATGGTTTGAGACTGCATTTCCGCATTTCAGTGATGTTTGGGATCTTATGGAAATTCATGGAATTATGAATCCAGAAAAGTACCACAGTGATCCCAAACACATTTCCAATGCAGTTAAAGCATTGATGGATCCTCAGGTGTCAATATTATTGAAGCAGTGAGGGATCATCTTGAAAAAGAACAGAACAAAAGGCAGCCAACATCCAAAGAAGAGCTTTGACTGTGTTTCAAGAAGCCCGAAGAACTATTCTTGAAGACTACTTAAAGAAATTACAATAAAGTTTGTGTAAAGTTTGTGTCAGGCTGTGTTAAAGAATAAAGACAATCATACCAAATGCTCCCTCCCCCAAATCATTTATTGTTACATTTATTGTTATTTATTACAATTGTTTAGTGAATTGTATTATCCTGCCCCAAAATGAGTCGTTGGTGGGTGAGTACCCGTGCCATGAACAGAAGAGTCTGTTATCTCATTTGACAGTATCTATTTTTCTTGGTATTTCCGATTATTTGATAAAGTCTATATTATGTTAAAGTACATCAAATCTAATTAAATAAATAAAAATTTGAAAGCGAAGGAGAGTTTTTTTCACACTTGGATTTAGCTAAAGCTCATTGGGTGTGCAGGTAATATCTCTGTATAAGAAACATTTTTTACGAAGTCGTGGAAGTCTTATTTTTAGGGGTTACCTGATGGAATACTGCCACCTGGGGGGATAGTTTTTTTTTTTGGAAGGTAGGTGTCTAACAAATCATCTTAATTAATTAATTTTAGCACATTCTGATATTAATTAAAGTGTGATTGTTGATTTTTTGTTTGCTTGTTTTTTGCTGGCATTTAACTTTTTAAATATAATAAAATTTCCTATAATGTGTAGATTTTTAAATTGAGCTTAACTATATTTCCGCCAGGGGTAGTTCTGCAGTAGTTCAACTTCTTCCACTGTTAAGTAATCGGTAGTTTGCAATGCTGCTTATGGGACTTGAGTCCGCATTGAAAACTAGGTCCTTATAAGGACCCATTACAGTGTATCCAGTTCAAACGTATTTGATTGTAAAAAATAATTTGCTGTTTCAAAAATACAAAAAACAAATACATGTATTATACGCCGAAAATTACGTGGTGTGTGATAGATTAAAACGTGTAGCCTAAAATATTGTTCGAATTTATTAATGTTGTCAATAATTTTGATCAGGCTTTCTGTTCGGACAGGCGTTATGTGTATTCCTCTGGCAAGACCCCTATGGGATTAGCAAAACAGTCCAGAGATGCGGATATCTTTTGGCCACCGCTGAATGCAGTCTCCGATAACTCCTGTCATCTGCTATGTGTTGTTGCTGTTCCATACGCGTTCTGATAGTTATCACGGTCTGCTGAGAATTTTAACATCCCTGGCTTTGACTGGAGCAGGAAAACCGACGCGACTCGGTTAGCTCGTTACCTAGCGTGTCAGAAGGCTCGACGACATAATAGATTGTCCTGCTGCTGAGAACGCGGTGTGCTCTTCTTGTCAGATCAACCCAGGTGTCACCCAGTGTACTATCGCTAATTTTCAGAGAGTATCTTCGTTCCGCCGTATCGTTCACTGGTGTCTTTGTTATGTAATCGACTGCTTTCACCGTGAAATGTAGCAGCATACAGCAGCTTGGCCAGTCTTCAGTGTCTCCGCAGCGTTAGCAGAGCACTGCTCTCACTGCGCTGGCTAAAAATACCACTGTAAGGCCCCCCTGCTCGCTGCGCCTCCAAAAGTGCTGGACTTGTCCCTGTTGGACTTCTCTTTTCTGGTCACCTTGCTCGCAGTTTGCCACTCTACATGGTCACTACAGTGAATTTGAGACGACTGGTAGAGCGAGTCGGGCCCCGAGGTTGTGAGCCGAGCTGGTCTGATCTAACGTTAAATCGTACCAGCTGCTGGGCTTCAGTTTTCCAAAGGAACGGCACTCGGCTTTGGTTGCTCTGTAGCCGAGTATCATTTTGCCCCGATGGCCTTTTCCTGTTATAACTAGTAGTATAGAAAGCCTTGGTGAAGCCCGGGGTACTTTATAAAGGTCAGACAAGACACAAACGCTTCGTTTCCACTGTGTTCAGTCTGAGTTTGGGGAGGCAGACTTCATCTGTCCGGAGCACAAAACCATGTCGGAGGATAACAATGCAGACAAATTCATCAAGGTAACCTAAAATGACACTTCTTCTGCTTGGTTACTGGTCCACTCAAGTGATGGAAATATTATCTTTTTAAAGCTGTTGCTCAATGCATGCTACATGAAGAGCGCAGTTTTATCTTGTTTCATGAGACAGTCATAAACTCATATTTATTGACAGCAGATGAGTTTTATGTGTGATTTGCATGGCAGAAATGTTGAACATGTTTTAAAAAACATAATATTCATTTCTTAGTTTAAACCCATTTAACAATGGTCATGATCATTAACCAGCCTTACTTCCCTGCAAACTGGATCTGGGGTTTGTTCCTGGCTGGCTCCCCTCAGTGTGTCATTGCCTGGCATCTATGTCAACAGTAAAATGTGATCTGGAGTTGCCCTGGCCCCTGCTTTCATGGTTGGGCAAGAGGTACTCTAGAACTGGAGCACACGTTCGCTGAGTAGCTTTTTGCTTAACCCCGACTCTGTTTTATCAATTTCCTGGCTCATTAAATCAAATGCTGGGAAATAATCTTGCATGTTTCCTTGCTCCAGAAAAAAAAAGTATTAAAGCATTACAAATCTGCGTAGTTTTTGATCACTCGTCCTTCAAGTTGTGTGATTAAAGAACCCTGGACTCCCTCTTAAAGTGATGAGATCTGTTGACTTTGTTAGGTTGTGGGGGTTTGCTGACATCATTTGGGTCCCCTTAGAATGAAAAGTCACTGCAAATCAATAGAGTTGTTCTGTTGACTGCGTTTATCTCTTAGTGAAACCATATGGAGGGGTGTTTTTCCAGAATGACAGTGCTTCTGTCTTTTGGTTCAGTGAGTCACCAGTGATTCACTAAACCTCACATTCATCAAACATAGGGTTTGATGAGTGTGAACATCATGTGAATCATATGCTATGGCTTTCACAATCAGCAAGTCTAGTCCCAATTAAACAGCTATGGGAGATTTTGGCCGAATACTCCACCTCGACCAAATAAGAGGATATCTTTTTTTGGATTACTTTAATAGTGTCTTGACACGAAATCGCACTTTCCTGGTTGTCAAGCTGTAGTAAAACATTGTCAAGTGTTGCAACAGTTATATTTTAATCAGCCAATGTTCACATGTCCCAGAAAATTATGTTATAAGGAAAAGGGACTAATGCCAAAAATTTCTGGCCTCAAGTTTGGGGGTTTGTCAAAGAGAACTTGATTTGTTTTATTTTGATTTTTTTAGTTGATTACTGAACTTGTGTGGGTGAACTTGTCTTTAAATAATTTATTTTGGCACCAGTAGTAGCAGCATGATTTTCCAGGTGCATTTGTGTTATAGCAGCCAAGCTGTCTTTTTTCTAAATCTTTTTTCTGTCAAGGAATGGTACTATTGTGAAACTAGAGCCCATAGATGTATAGCTATTACACCACCCAGTGTTAACACAGTAGGGTTAATGTGTTTCTTTCCATTTAGTATAATGTAACTAGTATCTGCAGTAGTCTTTTGAATATATGTTATGAATATAACATACAGTATGTATTATAATAAACATCATATTCTGTGTACTGGTATAATCACTGCCTGTGTATTGGCATTGATCAAATGTTTGGGGGGGGTTTAGTTTTTTTTATACAGTATTTTCTTTTCTTTCTCGTGAGCTAATGATCATAAAGCATGACATACCCCGTGCTGACTGTTGTGAAAGGCACAGATGATTCATAAACTTAAGCCTAGGTCTTTTTGTAACATTCCTGTCTACCACGGTGGTCTGCCTTTTCTTCAATGTTCTGATATACTATATGGTATTATTTTGTCTTTTTAACAGGAGACATCTATTTTGGACGAGTACAACATAAACTGGACACAGAAACTGGGAGCTGGCATCAGTGGCCCTGTCAGGTAAGTCTTTTTAAAAAGACTTTTCTTTATTCTTGACATTTTATCTTTTCTGCTGCAGTCTGTTGGTGCCAAAATGTGGAACGGGATTATTTTTCTTGAACTATGGCCAGTGTGAGGAGTATTACACAACCAGGAAACATTATCATGATATCTGTTTGTGATTGAGAAATCACCTTTTACCTGTGCTTCTGACGTCTATGGAAATGAGTTATTGTCATTTATTAGTGCTACAGAATCCCACAGGGAGAACTCTTAACACTTCTGGGTTAAACACAACTGTGAGAACGCAGTCAGCGCTAACTGAGGTTACAGTGTAGTTTTGTTTATCCTGAAAATAGATTATTGTGATTCAGAGTATTTTTAAGTAAAGTGATTTGATTGAAGAGGGTGGCAGAGATTGTTGTGTCCCCATGCAGTGCATGATTAAATCTATGTATACATCTGAGTCTCTGAATACACCGCAGAGTCGATGTCAGAGCTGATTTAGATTTATTTGTTAGCTGAGCTATTGACTAGACAAACATGTCTGTATGCATTTCTAGCGGTTCTCTTGCATTAAATTTGCTGTTGCACAGCCTGACCTTATCCTTGGCACGTTAACACATTAAAAATTATAAAAGGACCAGGTGCTTGTCACTTGCTTTAACTGACTGGACCTACTACCCGTGTGTAAGAACATTGCAGCTGGGAGCTTAAAATGTTTGGCACAGGCACGATTTCTGTTGTTTTTGGAGGTGGCTCAGTTGGCACAAGCACAGTCTATGTAATTGCAGCATGGTGGACTTGAATCCCACCCAATGCACGTATCCCTCAAAACCTCAGTGGAAGTCAGTTAAACTGGACTCATTATGTTTTCATTTTGTTATGTTCATGTACACCATATAATAATGGATTGGATTTATATAGTGCTTTTCAAGGCACCCAAAGCGCTTTACAATGCCACTATTCATTCACTCTCACATTCACACACTGGTGGAGGCAAGCTACGGTTGTAGCCACAGCTGCCCTGGGGCAGACTGACAGAAGCCAGGCTGCCATCGGCCCCTCTGCCATGGCCATCGGCCCCTCTGGCCCACACCAGACTGTTACTGTTACCATATGAGAAAAAGTATTAGGCTACCTAAACATTACACCTAAAGGCGATTTTCTGACATCATATTCTATTAATATGAGGCATTAATATGAAGTTGGTCCCCATTTGTGGCTATAATAGCTTCCACAATTTTGGAAAGGATTCCTGCAAGATTTTGGGATGTGTCTGTGGGAATTTTTCACCCCACTCGTTTAAAAGAGCATTTATCAGATCAGACACTGAAGAATCCTTTGGTTACTGGTGTAACCCCAGTTCTCTGAAAACCAAGTGAGGTATCTCACTATGGGGAATGACCTCTGAATGACCATTCAGGCTCCACTACCACAACGTCAGAGCAATGACTTCAAGGACATGGGGTTTCCTGACCCCCTTTGTAACAGTCTCTAGCCCCCCACGAGAACCTGGAGTTCTTCAACTCCTAAGAGAAGCATGGAGAAGACGAGGAGGAGGATGTTATCATGGATATCATCAGAGATGATAATAATGAGAATGAGGATGATGCTATGCTGCCCTGGCATCTTGACCTGACAGCTCCATTGGCAGGGAAGCTAAGCCCTCTCCATCTCTCCTGCGAAGTCACTCTAAGTGAGATATGCAAGCATACGTCAATCAAGCTGTCCATTAGCTGGTCTATAGCTTCTAGTTTATCCCAAAGGTGTCAGGGCAGACAAGTTCTTTCATAGCAGAGTCAAACATTAAAACTCGAAAAATGGAACTAAGAGGCCCAGGTAGACCCCAGAAAAAAATAGTCCCATAGCATTATTCTTCTTCCACCAAACTTAACACCTGGCATAGTGCAGTCAGGTCAGTAATGTTCTCCTGGCATTCTCCAAACCTAGACTTGTCCAGAGTCCAGTAGTGGTGTGCTTTACACCACTCCATCCAACACTTGGCATTGTGCCATAATGAGGTAAGTATGTGTGCAAGTAACCTCAGTTACTCAGTTCAGTTTCAGATGTTTTTGTCTCTACTCTTGCTTCTTTATGGCGTCAATGATAATATGGTCGTTTCAGGCATGCAGCTCTGGCTGTGAGCACAGCAGCTCCACACAGCTGCTCTGGAAGACAATCTGTTAGCAAGAGGCAGCCAGTCCAAAAGAAAGTTCCTTTAACAGGACGGTGGCCCTAAGCAGAGTTTGGGAGTTCAGCATTTGTGCCCATTTGTGCAGGTTCTTTTGGCATTGCAGAATGAAAGTTTAAAAATGCGTAGACATGCTGTAAAATACACAGCAGCGTGTGGGCATGGTAGGTTTCTTTCAAGCCTGTTGCACAAGCCTGTTGCGCCCATATTGATGGGAACAGTTGAGAGGGACAAGAAACATGAAGTGCGAGAAGCGAGTGGAATACAACAAATGGTCAGACTCGCTGGGATTCAGTTCACAGACTCACTGTTAAAAGCATTACTACCCATGTGTTGTGTAAACTAACAGCTTAAAATCGTAATCCTCTTGAAGAAAGTGAGTTTATTTCCAATTCCTTGGCTTTGTTGGGTTTAGTCTAGCGGTGGATACACAAGGGATCAATTATAAAACATAGCAGTTTGCTTAAGTCGTCCATTTCCCTTCTATATTCCTCTAATTGTCTTCACACTGTAAAATGGGGAGTAATCGATCACAGGAAAGCTTATACCGCATATGAATAAGTAGCAATCACTGTTATAAATGACTCCTTTTAATATTAAAAATTAGTAAACGCTGCATTGCCCTGCTTCACTGGGATATCTGTTCACAGGAATGACTTTTAGATTCATTCTGTTTCTGCTGAACTTTACAGAGAGGCAGCAGCTCTGCCAGCAGATTTAAGTCTGTTTATGCTATACGCAGTCTTTTTAGTGCAGGTCTGTCTTGCTGATTCTAGTTAGATGCCAGTGGTAATATATCAGTGTCTGCCACTGACTTCTTCTGCTCATTCTGCACTTTGAGGCTATCATTAGTCTGGATCAAGCGAGAGCAATCTGTTATTACCCAATGTGTATATTTTTGGCCTTGAGTGATGAGAATACAGTGAAATTGACTCATCAGGCCACCATGTAAACATGCTGGTATGATTCATGCTATTTTTTTTGAGCAACTTTTACTCACCTCGTGTTTTATATTTCTAACTCGGTTTTTTGCTCGGAACTCTTATTACTTCCTTCTTACCTGCCTCCGTCTGCTAGCACATTCATGTCTTTTACTGTATCCCCCACCACCGGACTAATTCTGTCATTCA
Source organism: Aulonocara sp. 'chitande type north' Nkhata Bay (assembly GCF_057382095.1). Taxonomy (NCBI): domain Eukaryota; kingdom Metazoa; phylum Chordata; class Actinopteri; order Cichliformes; family Cichlidae; genus Aulonocara; species Aulonocara sp. 'chitande type north' Nkhata Bay. The sequence continues at coordinate 27,868,451 of NC_141355.1, read as the reverse complement.
TTTGGGAAGGTATTGGTTTCTAGTGAAGTGAACTTTGGCCAGAGCTGAATGTTTCTCCCAGTAATACTTTAATAGTGTAATCTGAGTTCAAAGTAAGTGTTTAAAGTGAATATTTGAGCCCCTGTAGATTAGAGGAGAGGGAAAGGGAGTTATTAGATTCTTCCAAAAATGAATTATGTATCTGCACGTTTCATATTTAATGAGTGTGCAGTTCAAAATGTGGATTGAGGAAACCCATTTCCAGGAGTTATTTACTTCATTTTATCCTTGTGACGATGAAAAATATGCATCCACAGATGACTTTTCCTTTGGTTTACTCTACATACAAAGATGCAGAGCAGATTCACCATTCCCACAACAAACTTTGATATTTACAAAATAAAGTAAATCCAGCTAGTCAGCTGATGTCTTCTCTGTGCTTCTGTTTGGCCTTATTTAATTCAACATCAGATCATATCCAGGCGGTATGTAGGAGTGTAATAGTCTAAAACACCACGTTAGCACACAGAAACTACCTTTACAACTTTAAAGTCTTTTAAATAAAATAAGAGCGCCTATGCAAATATAAATTCAAGCTTTACAGATAAAGTATTTACACATCCACAGATTATAAATATAAGTCCTAAAGTGATTAGTCTATTAACAGAAGAATATTTATTTTAAATAACATGCAAATAATTAGTTGTCTGCAGACAAAATATATATCTGAAACTAGGTCTGTGCAATATGACCAAAATCTCATATCCCGATATCAGAATTCTATCGTCCCGATACCGATATAAATCACAAAAATGTAACATTTTCTGTAAATTCTGTGGATCTCGGGCAGCTCGACTTGCGGAAAGTGTTTCCAGCTGCGCGTCATGTAGCTGGAGTCCAGTGTTTTAACAGATGCATGAAACTATACATTTCTAGACATAAGTTGTAACGGCCGCCGTTTTCTTTGTATTTATTACACGGCGTGCTGCGGGGAAAAGCCTGTTCTAACGTTTGAGTCTAAGGTTTATTTTTTAGCACCTGGCGGCTCTTTTTTTACTTCTTATCCGTAAATAATCTGCTCTTTCACGTGATTCAGTTTATTTTGTAAAGTCTCAACAGGATCTTGAGCTTTATTGTGAAAGGTTTATGTGGAACATAAACAAGCGGACACGCGATGGTTTTAACGTCGTTGTTGCTAACGACAGCCACTACAGTGACCATCAAAATAATGAAAAAGTATTACCGTAAACAGTTTATTTTGCGACACCAAGGAACAAATGATAGCGTAAAATGAAACATAGACGTTTTTATATCGTCATCCGATATATATCGTTATATGAACAGCCCTATCTGAAACTGTAGATACTGTTGAATTATGTTTTTTATCTACTTTAAAGCTTTTTGTAAGGTGAAATGGCATCTCAAGTTAAAAGAAAAAGAAGTGTCCAGACATTGTCAGCCTACACATTGTCCCTCATTGATATCAGCTGTTTTGTTTAAGTAAAGGACACTGGACACTGGACACTGTCTGGCATTTTATTTGTTGTGGATTTGGGGAATGCAGTTTTATCTGACTGGACTTGATTGTAATCTTGTTTCTTAATCAGATAGGTAGATGGGAATGCTGTAAAATGCTTGGATGGTTGTTTTATGTGACATAGTGGTTTAATGATTTCACCTGTGACCTCATGTAGAGGAGCTGGTTGCAGGTATAAGAGAGACGCCTTTTAATGATTTAGTGTGTTTATCAGGATGTTGTGAAAAGCTGGCAAGGCTTAAATCGTTTTCAGGTGAAACTGTAAATAATTAAGCCAATTTGCTATAAAGTTATGTCAATAACGTGTTAAAGAGTTTGCACAGTTTTTAGGTTTTAATCTGAATATATTAGATCACGTAATACAGATGAGTGACAAGCAGAGCAACTGATTGTTAATAGAAACACCAGAAAATTAGAAAAGTCCTGTGAGTTTAGATATATTTAATTCCTGATTGTTAGCACAGGCACACATCTGACACATCTATCATGGTGCGTGGGGTGTTTGTCGATACTTGTTTTCTTTTTTTGCAGAGTTTGTGTGAAGAAGTCAACTCAGGAACGCCTGGCCCTGAAGATCCTTATTGATCGCCCCAAGGCCAGAAATGAGGTTAGAGGAAACACTGTCATGGCTGTGATTAATACCTGCTGTTTGTTGTCTGGGGCTGTGTCAGCATGCTTTGTTCTGCCTGCCTGTTATCAGTCTGTATTAATTCCGGTTTTGTTTGTTTTTTCTTCCTTGCTTCTCTTGTACTTCAGCCTGTTTGTATGAGCGCCTTTGTCTGCAACGCTGTCTCCCTGCAGTGAACAGTTTGTCTTAGCAGCCTCTCCGTGTCATTAGCAGCCCCGTGTTTTGATCAAGCAGCTTATGCAGCAGTTAAGCAGTGCAGTCAAAACAAGCTACACAGACTTGGTGTTGGCGTACTGTCTTTGTCTGTCTTGCAATCTGCTTTTTTCTGAGTCTGACACTGTATAATTTCCGATGGTCTAATTATTTAGAAGAATTCTTGGTATTTGCAGCTGCTTAATTTGCATTTACATTTGCAGAATTTGTCAATTTTTGGCATTCATTGGTAACGAATGTGCATTAGTTGACTCATCTGCTTAATAAAACCAGTAAAGCAGTGGAAACGTGTAATAAAATGATTTCTGTGTCAGCTTTGATGTAGTTTAAACATTTGAATACTAATAGATGTCATTGATCTCACATTAAATTTCTCTTTTTGCTTGGGAAGTGCCGACACTGCACATCAGAGTGACTGTACTGATGATATGATGCTATTCTCTGTTGCAATGACTTTAACCTGGCTTAAACATGGAGAATTTAAACTTAAGAGAGTTACTCTAAATTCACTTTGCTTGTTTTCTCTCCAGGTGCGTCTCCATATGATGTGTGCCAACCACCCAAACATAGTGCAAATCCTGGAAGTTTATGCCAACAGTGTTCAATTCCCCCATGAATCCAGCCCAAGGTGAGGCGCTCAGTCTGTTTTTGTAGGATTCAGTGAATCTCTTGTCATAAAAGAAAGAATTTAACATATCTCCATCTCCTGGTTTTCACGGTTTCCTCCAATCGTTCTTCACAGAGCGAGGCTCCTGATTGTTATGGAAATGATGGAGGGTGGCGAGCTGTTCCACAGAATCAGTCAGCACAGGCACTTTACTGAAAAGATGGCCAGTCAGGTCACCAAACAGGTAGGTGAACAGACCTAACTGTGGTCCACCTTTATCTTGTGTTTTATGACATCGTCTGTCTTTTCCTTTAAAGCTGCAGTAACATGTCACACAGCCTCGCCTTGTCATTACTACCTGCTGTTTGGATTAAGTGGCACACACCAGTTCAACCCTAGGCTGTTTTTAATAAATCTATAGATGGTGTCTCAGTTTTATGTCTCCCTCCCTGTAGATCAGCCAAGCGTTGGAGCATTGTCACTCTCTAAATATTGCACATCGTGACCTGAAGCCAGAGAACCTTCTCTTCAAAGATAACTCTCTGGTAAGCTCCTGATGCTGCGTTGTTGCACACACAGATGTAAATACTGCAGTTTTGAAGTAACGTTAAAGCTGCCACAGCCAATTACTTTTAGCTAATTAATTATTTATACAAAATACAGAATGAAATGCAAAAGAGTAGAAGCTTTGCTAGACTTTTCAACACAGTGGATCAAAGGGTTTTTTTGGGGTTTTTTTTTTCTCAGACTATATCTAGCAGAGTTTGGCAAAGATAATGTAGAATTAGAAAATCTGCAGTGGCTGTGACAGACTTGGAAATCAATTCTGCTCTGGCAGCAATTTCAGTAATGTCCCAAAGGTGTTCCAGCTAAGAAATCCCATCAAGTGAAACTCCGTGAAGCCCCAGAGAAAATATCTTACATGAAGTTGCTAATAAAAAGTTTTTATGCTCAAAACATATTCGTATCTCTCATTCGGTGATTCTGTCTGTTCTGCAGGATGCACCTGTGAAGCTGTGTGACTTTGGCTTTGCCAAAATCGACCAAGGAGACTTGATGACCCCTCAGTTTACTCCTTACTACGTAGCACCTCAGGTTAAAAAAAAAAAAGATGCACTTGCTTTCTCATTCCACTGACGGCTGACACATCATTAACGACTGAATGCATCATATCTTAATGATGTATTCTGGCCCTGTTTTCTGTACAGGTACTTGAGGCTCAAAGAAGGCACCAGAAGGAAAAGTCTGGAATTATACCTACCTCACCCACTCCTTACACCTATAACAAGGCAAGACTCATATCTGGGATTCCTGCTGCAGGTGCGTCAGGCCTGGTTCACTGGTGAATTATTTTTTAAAAGGTTTCTTTTCTGTCTACAGAGCTGTGACTTGTGGTCTCTCGGTGTGATTATCTACGTAATGCTGTGTGGCTACCCTCCGTTCTACTCCAAGCATCACAGTCGCACCATCCCAAAGGACATGAGGAAGAAGATTATGACCGGCAGCTTTGACTTTCCCGAAGACGAGTGGAGCCAGATCTCTGAGATGGCCAAGGACATTGTACGCAAGTAAGTCTTCTTCCTATTTCTATTCTTTGTCTACCTACAGGATTTTTTTCTATAACCTAATAGATTATCACACGTCCTTCATTATGAAACGATTTCAGACCTCAGTCACCTTTTTCTTAAATATTAAGTTTGTATGTATCAGAGTTCAGATGAGCAGCTCCAACATGAGAAATAAATGGAAAATCGGGGTGCCACTTTAGCTCTCTGAGGGCACAGGGCTGGGTTTGTCTTCATATGATCTTATTTCCAGCTTCCTGTTGTTTCTCTACTCTCCTATCACAATAAAAACTAAAAAAAAGCCTTCAAATGATCTAAAATAAATAAATGACCAAAATAAAATTAGATTAAAATAGTCATTCACGCCAATAACACTCTGCACAAGTTTTGCTTTTTGCCATGAAAACTCTTTTAAATGTCCTTCATTGTCCTTTGTGACCTTTTTCTTTATAATTGAAGAAAACTGAAGAATCACATGACCTCCATCAAGCCCCCCCCCTTTTTTTTTTTTGTGAGTAGGCACAGAGCCTAATAACAACGAGACTTTGCAATCCCTACTGTCAACAACAACAACAACAACCTTTATTTATAGAGCACATTAAAAGCCTAGGCATACCAAAGTGCTTTACAGAAAAACAATAAAATAATACAGTTAAGAGCATTAATATCAAATATAATAAGAAAAGCAGACAATGTTCACAGTAGAAAGCCACTAATAAAATGGACTGCAGCACATAGATTATAGCAGACCCAGTGCCGCATGATAGAGAACACCAAGAATGAAGGAATAGTAAAAAGTTAATGCAATAGGTCGCAGTTAACAGTCAGCATTTAACGGGTAGAAAAGGCAAGTTCAAAAAGATAAGTTTTAAGGCGTGCTTTAAAAGAAAAAATAGAATCAGACTCCCGAATGCCAATCGGGAGGCTGTTCCATAACTCAGGTGCAGCAAAGGCAAACGATCGATCGCCTCTAGATTTCAACCGAGATCTGGGCTGAACTAACAATAACTGCGAGGATGACCTTAAAGCCCTGGCAGGGACATAAGGGTTTAAAAGTTCCTTAAGATAGGTTGGTGCAGTATTATTGATAATTTTAAAAGTAACCATTATCTCTGATTTATGGTTTAGGTTTGTCAATCCAGTTGATGCAAAGAATACCTGACTTTGTCCAGCATATTTTGTAGTACACCCCTCAGCAGACTCATTAACTCTCCTGTCATCTTGTTTACCCCATATTGCCTTCCTTTTCTCCTCTGTCTTCCTTGTGTTTATTCGTCCCATCCCTCTGTTAGTCTCACTCATTCACTCTTTCTGACCCACATGTATTTTCTGTTGCCTCTTTGTTTCCTCCCTGCAGGCTGCTGAAGGTGAAGCCAGAGGAGAGGCTGACAATCGAGGGAGTCTTGGCTCATCCTTGGCTTAACTGCACCGAGGCTCTTGACAACGTGCTGCCCTCGGCACAGATGATGATGGATAAGGTGAGTGCATTGCGTCAGTGATCTGACTGGCAGAGGAAACTGCTAAATGAGTATTCTTAATTATTATAATATAACAGACGTATAGCCCTCCTTAGGCAGAAATTTAGATACCAGCTTTGACTGTCCTCTTTCTGCTTCCCAGGCGGTAGTTGCAGGGATTCAGCAGGCCCACGCAGAGCAGCTGGCCAACATGAGAATTCAGGATCTGAATGTCAGCCTGAAGCCCCTAAACTCTGTCAACAACCCAATCCTCAGGAAGCGGAAACTTCTAGGGTATAGTTGCTGTTTTGTTTTTTTTTCTTTGTGTGTGTGTGTGTATCCAAAGTTTTTTTTATTTATTTGGAAGTCCTTGTATTTAAAAAAAAAAAAAAAGAAAAAGAAAAAAAAAAGATCTGCTCTGAAATATGTTTTTCTGTCCATGTTGCAGCCCAAAGCCCAGTGACAGTTTCTTCATTCACGACCCAGAAAACGGAGGGGAAGACTCCAACGTAGCACTGGAAAAATTACGAGATGTCATTGCACAGTGTATACTACCACAAGCTGGTCAGTAAACCCATGCCGGTATACAACTAGCATTTTAATGAAGAAGTATGAAAAGTTGTGCTGGCTTGTTGAGTTTGGTGTCTGTTTTTCACTTCAATTCAACTAAGAAGCATTTTGGCAGTCTGTGATGAAAAGTAAACATAAGAACTGCCAAAGTACAGAGGAACAGATGATCAGCTAAGCTTTTTTTTTTTTTTTCCAAACCTTTAATTGGTTGTAACGTAACTTGAAAATGCAGAGAAACTCACTGATTTTTGAACATTTATGACTAATAATTGCTGGAATTCTAATCAGGCTGTATAAGGTTATAGACACTCACTGACCACTTTATTAGGTACACCTTTCTAGTATTTTGTTGGACCTTGTTTTTTCCTCCAGAACTGCTTTAATTCTTCATTAATTGTTCAGCAAGGTGCTGGAAACATTCCTCAGAGATTTTGGTGCATTTTGACATGATGGCATCAAAGAGTTGCTGCAGATTTGGCATGATGGATGTGCAGGCAGCAATCTCTTGTTCCACCTCAAAGGTGCTTTATTGGACTGAGATCTGGAGACTGTGCAGGTCCTCTGAGTATAAAGAACTCATTGTCATGTTTAAGAAATCAGTTGGGGCTTTGTGACATTAAGCTGCTGGAAGCAGCCATTGGAAGATGGGTACACTGTAGCCATAAAATCATGGATATCATGAGCAGTAACACTGCTGTAGGCTGTGTTAAACTGATGCTCACTTGGTATTAAGGGAGCTAAAGTGTGCCAATAAAATATCCCCCACATCTTTACATTGTTCAATTTTGGTGAGCCTGTGTGACTTACAGCCTCTGTTTTCTGTTCTCAGCTGATGTGATTGGCTCCAGGTTTGGTTTTCTGCTGATGTAGCTCAACTGCTTCAACATTTGACATGTTGTGTATTCAGAGATGCTCTTCTGCATACCTTGGTTGTAACGAGTGGTTATTTGAATTACCGTTGCCTTCCTGTCAGCTCAAAGCTGTCCGTCTAGCATCAACAAGGCATTTTTTAGTCTCTGTAAACGCCAGAGATGTTAGTGTGCGAAATCACTTTCCTTCCCTGTGACTAATTTTTTTGCTTCCATGTGATTGGCTGATTAGATATTTGCATTAAGGAGGAGTTGAATAGGTGTACCTAACAAAGTGGCCATGGATAGTGTACATTAAAGTCTATATGGAGTCTGCTTGTGATTTTTTTCTGTTGACAATGTTGCACATCTCTCAGAGAGGGGAAAAAAACAACAACTTCTGAAGTTAAAAAAATAATAATTTTTGTGCAGGAGAGAACGAGGATGAGAAGCTGAATGAAGTGATGTATGATGCCTGGAGGTTCAACAGAGACTGTAAGCTGCTGAGGGATGGCCTGCAGGGGCTCAGTTGGGACGGTCAGTGTTGCTTGCTCTCTCTAAAGTCATCCATGTTTTTTTTCATTCACTTTTCAGGTGTGAGCTTATGTGTGGTGAATGAATAGCTTATTGCAAAGATCAGAAAAGACTGTATAAACAATATCGCTGCACCCCTAATTATTCAAATTGACAAAAATCTACAGAAACCAGATTAATTGTCTCTGTTATTATAAGATTAGGGGGAAAAGACTAAGCATGGCTCTCATTTAGAAGTGTAATTTTATTGTTACCAGTTACCAGATCCTTAACCAGCAGATTTTCATTGCAGGACGAGCCTTCTCCGATAAAGTCGACCGCTTGAAGTTGGCTGAAATAGTGAAACAGGCCATCGAAGAGAAGACAAATCTCCAAGAATCTCATTAGCAGCTGCTGTCTTTCTATCTTCTTTTTATATTGTTTGTTATTACCCTTTTTAACTCATATCTGTAAAAAAGCTTTTTTATGTATAAATTTTTTTTCTTTTCGTAAATTTACTTGCAAGATTTATTGTCAAACTGTTGCAAGAGCTATTGTACAGCTGTAGATATATTTCAAAGATGACTCATTGGTACTATAAAAATTTTTTTTATGGATACTTGCAAAGAACGTGGGGAGAAAAAAACCAACAACTATATTTTCATTTTTGCAAAAAAAAAAGAAAAAAAAAAAGCAAGACCAAAAAAATGAAAATCTGTGAAAGAAATTATTTTCTGGGAGGAAATTTTTATTAGCTGTTTGTCCAGCTTATTCAAGATGTCATGTGTTTTATCCCAGTTATTTCATTTTATTCTATTTTATGTTATTTTATTTTAACCTTGCTAAGGAATGTATTTATTTAAACAAAATTCCATTATTTTATACCTTACTCGTAGGTTCGAGTCCGAAAGTTGACAGAAGCACTCTACAATGTGATTTTGTTCTTCCACACACCTTTAAAATCTCACGCTAGAGAGAAATGGTCTGAAGCTTTGGGTTTTCCGTCGTCTCGTGCGTCTTTCCCTCGACCTTTGTTGTTTAGAGGTTGGGGAGAAGCAGAAATGCGGGTAAAAGAAGGCATCATAAATCAGAAAAATGGAGGCAGATTTGCTCATTTTTTTTCACAGTACCTCTCTTCCAACTAAATTTATTAGTTATTAAATCGTTTGAGCCAAAAAAATAAAATCTGAATACCTTTTTTATGAGCTTTAGTTAAGACGTTCTCAGACTTTTTCAAAGCCCCCCAAAAATCCCCCCCCCCCTTTCAAAAACATTAATAAAAGTAACAATGTGTTTTTCTGATTTCTGATGGTTTGGATGAGAGTCCACTGTTTTATTTCAAGTTGTTTATCTGTGAAACTGACACAATCTCTGCTGCTTTCACGTCACAGTTGTATCTGCTGGAATTTAGACCTGCATAGTTAATATTTGAACTCTTTCCTAGCAGGAGTGGTTGTTACTTGAGCTCAAAGAAACACACACACAAAAGAAACCCCCCTGGTGATTTTGGTCCAGTGTGGTCTTAGACCAGAGCAGATCAGGGGGGAAGGACTGGATTTCAGTGTTGTAACTTGATGTTCAACTGAATGTGCAATAGGGGCTATAATGTGATCATGCCCCCCCCCCCCCCCCATGCATGTACATACTGAGACCGTACTTATCTAATGTGTCAGTATTACTGTTTATCAGAGGCCTTCCATGTTTCATGTCATTTCATTTCAGAGGTTTGAATACCCAGAAATGTCCCCACATCCTCACCCTTAAGGTGTGATTAATGTCATATTGTTAGTTAACTGGTCAGAGTGAAATCTTCACTACACTGTTTGACTCTTGTGGTCTACTCATATCTAACAATAATATCCTTTAAAAGAGGCGTTTGGAGAAAGGGTTCCTCTTAAGGTGTTTGAATGAGGCCACACTGAGTTTGCTGAACAGCTGGAAATGTTTATTTTGTGTTTTGGAAAACCTTGTCTGTCCTGAGATAATTCTTTGATGAAGTCTTTTACAGAACTTTTTCTGTGAACATAAATTCTTGTCAAGATTACTGCATTAACTATGTGATCTTCATTAAAAAGAAGTGTTTCTTCTGAGTAATTTGCAAACACTGGTGCAATATATCATCACTGTCATCTCTGCTCTCTCTGACTTTTTCCTCCCCTTTTTTGGGGGGACATGGTCAGATTTTAAACTCATTGCATTATCATAAAAAAAAGCATAGTTTCAGCCTAAATGTCTGCTTTTCTTAATATTTATTTCTTTGGAGGCAGGAGATGGCAATCATGTTGAAAGCTGATATTTTTCACACTGTTTAAAACTGATACGAACAAAAAAGTGCAAGTCTTCCTTTTTATGTCTGTATTCAAATTTAGGTGGCGTCGACAATTGGGTGGGATCATTTTCACTTTCTTTCAGTTCGCCTTAAAGCTTAATGATAACCACAGCTTGTGTTTAAAAAGGCCTTATTCAAGTTTCACACTCAAATGTGCCTTGTTTGAAAGGGCGGCATCTCCATCCTTTACTTAGTTGGAAATAATTGACAGGAATTAGAAGCTTCTGGCTGTAATTTGCTGGGTTTTTTTATATGAAAATATGAAGGTTATGGATTTGACAACACAAATTAAAGTAGCACCATATTAGCAGAAAAAAAGTGTCCTTTGGAAAAAGATTTTTTTTTTTCTTCTAATACCTGAAAGATTAGATTAGTTTGTAAAATGCTCCACTGGGTATGTTTACACAGCAACAAGTTCTGCCCACAGATGCCTCTAAAAGTAAAAAAATAGGTCTCGAATCTGATGTTTTTGAAGAAAAAAAAAAAAGTTTAAGAACCTAGTTTCCCCTTCACACAGGGTGCTTTATGTGTTGTAGAGTCTACAATGTAGACCATTTATGTAACCAATGGGCTCAACTGGTCGCTTGTAACGGCCTGAACCGCAGTCTGACAGAAACGTCACGGAAAATGAGGAAATGTGGTTTTTGCATTTTCAGAACAAGGGTATCAGACTCATCTTTGCTCATAAGTGACTTACAGCTCAAGTGGGCCGCCTGCATCGCTGAAGCTTCTGACTAATTGTTCCCCTTTCTTTTTGTGAAGAGCAGTTTCAGTACATTCAGGTTATTGCTAATGATCTATTTATAAAACTGATGATGCGCAAACTGAAACATCTTTAAGAAAAATGGTTGTTTTTCCACATTCAGACTAATGATGATTCAGATGGACAATAACACTTTCATCATTGTTTATTCAGAACGTTTTGCTTACCGGTGCAAAAGAAAATGACAACCTAAAATTAATGTCTTCTTTGCAAATTTCACACTTGGAAAAGTTATGCAACAAGCCTGATTGGATCCTTTGGCAGGCTGGTTCTGGCCTGTGGACCATAAGTTTGACACCCTTGCTTTAAAAAGAGAGATGAAAAGTGTGTTTTAGTAAGTCTTACAAGTACTGCTACTTTAAATCCTGCAGAATTTCTAGAGCTTCTTGAAAAGAGTGGACATGATTTGGGTTTTTTTTTTTATTTGACTGTGTGAACCTGTGTAATTAATTTATAAATATATACATATATGTATGCCTCTGTGTGTGGTTCACTATGAAGAACCTTCTTTGTATCTCTGGAGGTCAATCAGAGCTTCTTTAATGGCTTCCACAGATAATGTGGAATCCACAGATAGCATCATTTGTATCTTTTGCTACCTGACAGTGAGCCGTGTATTTATTACCAGTTTTTTACTGTGAAGTCAAGGCATGCATCTTTATATTGATAGTTCTAGGAGTGAAGCGCAGTCCTGCTGAGACACCATTTACATGCTGTTTGCTGCTCGGTGTTACTAAACATCCTGCTGGGTAGATTTTTTTCAAAGAGACTACATTCTTTTACCACTCAGCTGCAGAAATATTTTATTAAATATTAGGTAAAATCTAGTTTTCATCTGCTCTTCCTTGTCTGCTGAATGAAGATAAATTAGTTTCATAATTTTATATAAGGAAAAAGGACAACATTTCTTTAAAAAAAAAGCAAAAACGTTGTCCCAGCAAAGAATAATCAAGTCCTAAAAGAATACAAAAAAGAACCAACTCATTCAAAAAAAGAAGAATTTTCTTTTTCAGCTCTTGATTAAATAAAAGCAGTTGCTTCCCTTTCTTCTGCTGTATAGGAAACATGTTCAGTAACTGTTTGGTTTATTTATTTATTTTTGCATTTGGCATTGAATGGATGTAGAAAAACAAAGTTCTTACTATATCAGGAGGAAACTGAGGAAGAACACGATGTCCTGGTTCTGCTCTACCTGTCCTCTTAGTTTCTCTGGTCCTGCAGTCATGTAGCATGAATCCCTCATCAAAGACTTGCTGTATTTTTGGGTTCTTGTATTTTTTGCCTTTGTGGAATGTCATCAACATGCCGACTTTGTAATAAAGGAAATCTTTAACTTTTATGAATTTATTTATGTTGGTCTGAGGAAACTTTTTGGAACATGTTCTTTATTGGATTATTATAATTATTAGAGTTTACAACCTTATTACATGTTTTCACATGTGCATTTAGTAATGAGAGGAATTTGTTTGGATGAGAGGCTATGAGTAGTTAATTACACTCACTGCTCACTTTGAGTATGCCTTAGTACCGTACATAGTTGGACACCCTTTTGCCTTCTGAGTTGCCCTAATTCATCATGTGGTTCATAAGTTGCCAGAAACATCCCTCGGAGATTTTGGTCCATTTTCAGATGATGATATCGTACAGCTGGTGCCGCAAATCCATAACGTGAATCTCCCGTTCCACTACATACTGTGTTGAGCAACCATCAGAAGACAGGTACACATAACGTTCAACAATTTATTAATAATAATACTTAGACAGGCTGTAGTGTTTAAATGATGCTCAGTTGGTCATAGGCTAATAAATTATCCCCCACACTTTTCCGAACTGCATGATTGAGCCACATTCAAAGTTTCTTCCCCGTTGTGATGCTCAGTGTGAATGCAGACCGTGTCTACATGCAGAGTTGCTGCCGTGTGACTGAAGGATTTGATACCTGTGTTAAAGCTGAACAAGTGTACCCAATAAAGTGGTCAGTAAGTACATAATCCCACTGCACTGCTTCTGTCAAGACACATTTCTCTATTTTCTTTCAAAAATATCCATTCAGTGTACATAAGTTAAAAAAAAAATCTTTATTTGAGATTGAAGAAAGAGCAGACAGAAATCCTGAACAGTCCTCTTAAGAAATTCATAACCTCTGAAGACAAACATGTTCACACTGAAGAAGAGAAAAACAACCGCAAACACTCGCACGAATTTACATTTAAGGCACTTTTCCCCCTCAATCTGTTGGAAAGCAGCAATAAAACCAGAAATATGCTTACAAGATGGAAATCAAAAGCTTGAAAGAGTTCAGAGTAATGTTTAGTTTACATGAGGAATATTATTTTTAATTACAGTGAGCTGAAAGCAGGCTCTTAACAGCGGTGGAAATGTTATAAAAACACAAGCAGTATAGAGTTCAACAAGTGAGTTTACTGCTAGATGAGATGCTTACACATACTCCGGCCACATTAAGCCCATTTATGCACATCGGTTGCATGCATAATTTAAGTGTTGAGAATATATGTGGGGAAATCTATTAGGGGGGAAATGTTGGAGCTAAATACATGTTTAATAGTCTTCCTAATGTACATAAAGGTTTGTAGTTGTGGTAATGTGTTTCCAATTCCTTCTGCTCATGTTTGTAGTTCAGCAATTTAAGTGGAGCTTGAAAAACTTAAGTAGAAACACACCAGATCAATGTTTAATCTGCATTGGCACTTTAATAGGTTAAACATAAGCTGTATGTTTGGAATGTGTTTCTAAGAGTTTTGGTCCCTTTTCTGCTACTACATATACTCTGCCCTTCAGCCCACAGTGCACAATCGATCCTCCAAGACAAATCCCCCACGTGTGGAAATCCACTCGGGGTAGAAAAAGCAGGCCAACTGTAAAACACACTAATTCAAAGCTCAGAGACTCGCACTGAAGTGAGGCTGAGGGCAGAGGAGTGAGGTGTTTGAACAAAATAACTGAACTAAAATGAAGTTACAGTTACACAGCAATTCCACTTTAGGTCCTGTAATAAGACTCTGCAAGGATCACGAGCCCCAAACCCAATGGAAGACAGAGGTAATGGTTTAATGGGGCCAGCTCAGTCAGAGTCCTCATCGTCCAAATACTCTTCAGCATTGCTGTGTATGCGGGTGGTTTCTGCAACACAGGAAATGGATAGTTAATGACAAACATACTGCACTATTTTTACATATTATGTGTAACTGCATCATCTCTGTACACTTCATGTCTTTCCTCAACTGACGAATGGGGGGGGGGGGGGGGGGGGGGGGGAGAAATAATAATATTATATATCGTTAGCTTCATAGCATAATTGCCTAAGTCATTTGACTAAGTCAATGACTTAGGCACTTATGCTATGAAGCTAACGATATATATATATATATATATCTCTATATCTATCTATCTATCTATCTATCTATAATCTATAACACACACACAGATGGTAGTTACATGCACTGCACACCAAGAGTAGTATTATATATATATATATATATATATATATATATATATATATATATATATATATATATATATATATATATATATATATATATATATATATATATATATATATATATATATATTTATTTATTTTAGGGGTGCAACGATACACAAAATTCACGGTTTGGTTCGGTTCGATACTTTGGTGTCACGGTTCGATATTTTTTCGATACAAAAAAATGTTCATGCCTTTTTAATATTTCATTTATTAAAATTATAAATATATATTTTAACTCAAAAGTACAGTTTTTAAATTTAACCCTAACCCTTGTGCGCGTTTTTTATTTTGACAGCGAATGCGCACCTGCGGACCACTTATGTGCACCCCTGGTTATTTAGCTCGTCATATTGCAGCCACAGAAATTCTTTTGTCCATGAAACCATAAAGCTGCACTTTCTTTTTGCCTTATAGTCTCATTTGTCATAACTTCTCCGTTTTGTGGTAAGCTTTTCTTTGGCTGTCACTTCTTCACCCTGACCTGTCTTATTTGGCTCAGCAGAACTAAAATATATATACTGCTACTTTTACACACGACTCACATAAGCTCAGCGATTCTCTGCGCGATCAACCTCTCACATGTTTAAGCTTGCTGCGGGAGATTTCACTTATCATGTTTGCATAGTAAGCTAACGATTAATAAGACGATGTCAGAGGAATTGGTGCACAAATTATCATCACTCACAGATCAGTGCTGTCATTGCAAAGTGAAAGCAAAAAAACAAGCACAAATTCAAACGCGATTTCAATATGTCACATATTGACAGTGGCTCACCGATGCCAATGACATAATTACCCAGCTACATTTCTGAAAGAATGCAAAAGCATTGACATATATTTTTCCTACAATAGCCCGACGGGCAGGGCAGAGAGATTTTTGTAGCCTGACTGGAAAGATCGCTAGCTCCGGGACGTCGGGCTAGCGATTTTGCAAGCCCTGTATCTGATTGAGGAATCACTCATCTTTGGAAAAGAGAGTTTATTACAGAGAAATGTCTCTTTCCAAAATAAAAGCTATACTATCCGCTTCTTCTGGGCTATATTCTCAGCAGCATAAGGAGAATCACGTGCTAACAGCTGTCTAAATGACTCGGCTAAAGTTAGTAGCATGCTTGTTGTTTTTGTCTTTGCACTAGGATGATGTCGGCGTAAATGTGCAGTCATATTCGTTGTGTTCCCACTAGTGCTTTCAGGTTAATCTCGTTGAAATGACCTTAACGCCACAACACGGCAAATCTCCGTTAACGAGCTACCGCCGATCGCCCCGTGCATGGGGCTAGACGGCCAACACAACACACTAGTTCACACCAATGTAATTAAGCATTGCATGGCACATCCAACATACTGTTTTACTTTAGTCCATGACTCGCTTACCTTCAGGGTCATACGTCACATGAAAACCAAAATAATTCCAAACGCCAGATCTGAATGAGGGTGGGGGAGGTCCATCTTGCAAGGAGAGCTTAACTTCTGTCTCGCTAGCTTGCCCTGCGCTCTTCCTCCTGACTATGCTGTCTGTGTTGAGCGCTCAGTGGATCTGCGCTCGACAGTGCAGCCTAGGCGGAGTAGTCGAACGCAGATTCACTGAGCGCTCAACACAGACAGCATCGTCAGAAGGAAAGTTGATAAAATAAATTACAAATGTTGTATTGTTCGATACATATGCGTACCGAACCGAAAGCACTGTATCGAACGGTTCAATATCGATACGAATATCGTTGCACCCCTAATATATATATATATATATATATATATATATATATATATATATATATATATATATATATATATATATATATATATATATATATATATATATATATATATATATATATATATATAGTTCAGTTTTCCTGTGATCAGCTCAGTAACTACAACAAGTGACTCTTGTGGTAGGTGCTGAACTTACACTAACTGAGCAGAGAGTGTTTCTGGGACTGTGTGAATGTGAGATTGTGTGAGTGTGTGTGGGTAATGCTGTGTGGCTGCTCCGTAACAGCAGCTTTACTTACGGCCTCCCTGCCTCCTTTTGATAAGTGACGCACACTGGGCATTCGTGGCCATGTCCACAGCCAACTTGTTCTCATTATTCCTGATGTCTATTCTCGCATCTGAAACAAACATAAGTAACATAAATTTTCACCTGACATCCAGACTGGTCTGCAGCTAGAATTTTTCTTTTAACTTGAAAGCCTATCTTGCCACCCACCTTTGCTTGGATTAAAAAGACGTTATTTGTTATACAAACTGAAGAATTATGAGTATGAGTAATCCAGATCCTCGGGGTAGATTTAACAGGAAATGCAGGCTTTTTCTTCAATAATACCCTCAAGTGGCAAGATCTACTTTTTTTTTTTTTTTTTTTTTTTTAAATCAGCCCAACAGGATGTGTAATTTTAGTTATGTTTCTATAATGTCAGTACTTTGACGGCAGTTTCCTTGTCTTAAACTACCTATGTATATTTTAATGTCTGGCAGCATTTTTTTCTTTACGTGTAATTTGTACATAGTACATACAACAGCCAATGAAAACTGATAAAGATGAAACCTGTTTTCATGAAAAACTTTGTTTTAATGTGTGGATCACAGTCACTTATTGTCTACTCAAACTGAAGCCACACGCTCCCATCTCAGAGTTTCATAAAATATTTCAGGAGATTTCTTTCCATCCATCCCTGCAGAGTTTCTAGCAAAACAGCAAAGATGACCCTGCTGACCAATGTATTCTTTTAAACACAAAAAAGCAACATGGATGGATACTCACTCTTGTTAAGCAGCATTTCCACTATGTCAGAGTAACCCTTCCAGGAGGCAGCGTGCAGTGGGGTATCTCCGAGTTTATTCTGAAACACAAAACATGATTGTTACTGGCAAACACCCTGACAAGGATCTACTTTCACCCAAACCACACAAGGTTTATGAAATCATGACATCATCACACTGAACTTTTTGTTGATCAATTTTTTGTCCACAACAGTTTCTTCTCTGTTTTTCCTAGCATGATAAACTGGGTGTTGAATAACATCAGTTTCCTTACACACGTTAAACTGTTGACACTCCTTCCAAATCTTCTGAATTCTGATTTCTGAATGTGACTTTAAACCTGCCTCACCTGCTGGTTGAGCTCCACATTGGGCTGGGTGAGCAAAAGCTCCACCACATCTGGTACAGAAATACAAGAGAAGAGATTTCATGTTAAATGTTACCTAACAGTAATGGAGAAACAATGGAGGGCAAAGAACAAGTTCCTATTTTCTTGTACTTAACTTTTCATTGGAAACAGAGCTCCCTGTGTGTGTGTGTGTGTGTGTGTGTGTGTGTGTGTGTGTGTGTGTGTGTGTGTGCGTGCGCGCGTCTGTCAACATTTAAGATTTCTGAAATGTAATAAGTAGCTGATCCATAATCTCTGACATCAAAAAACTACTTTACTCTTACCTTTATGTCCCCCATGGCATCCCCAGTAGAGGGCAGTGTTTCCAGCCTTATCCAGCCCGTTTATTCCAACTTTATTGTCCAAACATTCTCTCAGCCAGCTCAGATTGCCTGTTTAAATAACCAGTATGTACGCAACGAACACACAGAGTCAAATGGAGAACTTTACTAATAATGTAAACAGTGGTACAGGTTTTCAGCAGGAACAGAAACACTGTCATAACAGTCACACAGACAGACAAAAGAGAACTGTCTTAGGATTAAAAAAAACCCTCCTGTATCTAAATGCAGCCACACCTCAACCAAGAATTAAGAGCAACAAATAAAGACTAGTAGAAATATTGCCATCTACCTCGTTTGGCTGCCTCATGCATCGGATTGTCGATAGACTCTGCCTGCTCAGCCACTGAAAAACAAAACAAGGGCATCAGTGCATTATGGAAAATTAACTTAAGGGACAGAACTATCGTTTTTGTACGAGCTACACCGCATAGTACTGTACTCATTAATATATCTGCTATTTAACTGTGAAATTGAGATGTGTACTCACCATAGTTACTTGGAATTAATCCTGTTCTTCCTCTACATGTCCCTTTCCACCAGTTAGTGTCACTCTGAGTAATAGAGAAGTATTTGTTAAGAAAGAAAAGACCAAAATAAACTAATAACTAAATGAAGCAATAAATTAATCTGCTTCAATACAACACTGAAGTGGGGGGAGGTGTAAAAATGGAAAAATAATAACACAAAAGGAAGGCAAAAAATGCAGAGAAAGCAAGATTATGATTCCACAGAAAGAGGAAGAAAAACTTAAGTTAAATTAAAACTCGATGGGAAACAAAACCGTGGAATAAAAGATGGCTGTTACATGATGTAGCTTCTAGGGTTTCCACTTACTGTGTCAGAGATGTACAAGATGTCTCCTTCTTCGAAATATAACTCATCTGGCTAGAAAATAAAAAGACACTGTTACAAGTTGATAACCGGTGTGTGAATGTGTGTGTGAATGGGTGAATGACTGAATGTAGTGTGAAGCCTTTGGGGTTCTTAGGGACTAAGTAAAGCTCTATACAAGTACAGGCCATTTATAACCATCAGTGACCCAGGATGTGGCATTCACACTTTTCTGACCTCAACACTAATGTCAGATTTGTGTTGTATTTTAAGCAGCCTCCCCCTTTTTTTCTGCAACCAAATCTAGACCAACACATGAAAAACATGAAAGCAACTGGTAACTCAGTTTGCAATTCGGTGGTTTAGACGACTTCTGCCAAAGTGTTTCCCATGTATAGCGCTTACTTGGAGGAAAGGTTTGGTATCTCAATGCTAGGAGTGCAACGATATTCGTATCGATATTGAACCGTTCGATAAAGTGCTTTCGGTTCGGTACGCATATGTATCGAACAATACAACATTTGTAATTTATTTTATCAACTTTCCTTCTGACGATGCTGTCTGTGTTGAGCGCTCAGTGAATCTGCGTTCGACTACTCCGCCTAGGGTCGACAGTGCAGCCTAGGCGGAGTAGTCGAACGCAGATTCACTGAGCGCTCAACACAGACAGCATCGTCAGAAGGAAGAGTGCAGGGCAAGCTAGCGAGACAGAAGTTAAGCTCTCCTTGCAAGATGGACCTCCCCCACCCTCATTCAGATCTGGCGTTTGGAATTATTTTGGTTTTCATGTGACGTATGACCCTGAAGGTAAGCGAGTCATGGACTAAAGTAAAACAGTATGTTGGATGTGCCATGCAATGCTCAATTACATGGGTGGGAACTAGTGTGTTAGCGCAGTTAGCTCGTTAACGTGTTGGCCGTCTAGCCCCATGCACGGGGCGATCGGCGGTAGCTCGTTAACGGAGATTTGCCGTGTTGTGGCGTTAAGGTCATTTCAACGAGATTAACCTGAAAGCACTAGTGGGAACACAACGAATATGACTGCACATTTACGCCGACATCATCCTAGTGCAAAGACAAAAACAACAAGCATGCTACTAACTTTAGCCGAGTCATTTAGACAGCTGTTAGCACATGATTCTCCTTATGCTGCTGAGAATATAGCCCAGAAGAAGCGGATAGTATAGCTTTTATTTTGGAAAGAGACATTTCTCTGTAATAAACTCTTTTCCAAAGATGAGTGATTCCTCAATCAGATACAGGGCTCGCAATATCGCTAGCCCAACGTCCCAGGGCTAGCGATTTTTTCCAGTCGGGCTATTGTAGGAAGGAAAAATATATGTCAATGCTTTTGCATTCTTTCGGAAATGTAGCTGGGTAATTATGTCATTGGCATCGGTGAGCCACTGTCAATATGTGACATATTGAAATCGCGTTTGAATTTGCGCTTGTTTTTTTGCTTTCACTTTGCAATCGCGCGAACTGTGTATAGAGAGCGACAGCACTGATCTGTGAGTGATGATAATTTGCGCACCAATTCCTCTGACATCGTCTTATTAATTGTTAGCTTACTATGCAAACATGACAAGTGAAATCTCCCGCAGCTTAAACATGTGAGAGGTCGATCGCGCAGAGAATCGCTGAGCTTATGTGAGTGCGTGTGTAAAAGCAGCAGGATTTATATTTGACTACGATGACCTGGATGACTGAGAACCTTCACAGACAGATATATATTTTAGTTCTGCTGAGCCAAATAAGACAGGTCAGGGTGAAGAAGTGACAGCCAAAGAAAAGCTTACCACAAAACGGAGAAGTTATGACAAATGAGACTATAAGGCAAAAAGAAAGTGCAGCTTTATGGTTTCATGGACAAAAGAATTTCTGTGGCTGCAATATGACGAGCTAAATAACCAGGGCTGCACATAAGTGGTCCGCAGGTGCGCATTCGCTGTCAAAATAAAAAACACGCACAAGGGTTAGGGTTAAATTTAAAAACTGTACTTTTGAGTTAAAATATATATTTATAATTTTAATAAATGACAAATTAAAAAGGCATGAACATTTTTTTTGTATCGAAAAAATATCGAACCGTGACACCAAAGTATCGAACCGAACCGAACCGTGAATTTTGTGTATCGTTGCACCCCTACTCAATGCATGTGCAATCATTCATTTAAGGAAATCCCAAAGAGCTGATTCAGTTCTGTTCGTGTGGACGTAGCTATGCCCACATGAACAGAATTACCTTTTATAGTATGTTTAGTAGGTTATTAATTTTTTCTTAGTAAGTCTGAAAAAAATGACACCTTCTGATGCTAATTTACCAGTGAGACATTCCTTCACTCTTACTTTGAAAGTTCAGTCATTGCTAACAAGCTGGCCCCACCCTTCCCGAATTTAGCTTCACGTACTTGCTACCTTCCTGTCTAGGTTACCATTGTGGTGATGCTCGATATCAGTTAACCACTTCCCCAGTGAGATCTTATCACAGAGATTGATACAATCCACCTACATCATCATGAATTACAGCTTGAAACAGCAGTCCTTCTGCTCAAGACACCTGCTCTGAGCTGCAGGAAGCGTGCAGAGTGGTGGGATGGTACTCCCTACTGAAATGTGACTGGCCCTTCCTGATGCCCACCCACCAGAGCCACTGGTTTGAAGTACTGTTAATATTGTTTTGGCCGACAGCCTAGACAGGACCAGTGGAGGAGTGTATTGATATATTAGTATAAATAAAATCTTCTAATATTTAAGTATAATTAAGATTTTATGATCAAATATTCCGATTTTGGGACTTTGTATAATTAAGATTTTATGATCAAATATTCCGATTTTGGGACTTTGTTTTGATTCCCCTGCCTTGTCATCATCACCATCTTCTAGCTGCCTCTTACGAACTAACTGGAAACTACTCTTAACCCTACACCACAGCCTTCCACACCATTCAAAGTCATTGCAGGCTGCGTTTACTCAAAGTGTAGTTACACTTCCTGGGAGGTGCATATCAGGTTATGGCATAGGGTTAAAAGGATTCTCTGGTTATGTCGTATATTTCCAGCTGAAACACAGTTCAGGCATTACCCCATCCCTAGCATCCTAACCTTGTGAGAAACGCTAAGATTAATTGATGATCAGAATAAAGTTATGAAAGTAAAAAGAAAAAGAATTAATCTCAACAAAGAAAAAACTCTTACTGTCCGTGGGTCGAAGGTGAACAAAGCTCTGAAAACCTTGACTTGGCCTAGTGAAGACAAAAACAGACTAGATGTTAGACACAATATGTGTGCGCACTCTGTGACAAACAAAAGTGAGGTGAAACCACTCCTGGTTAAGCCCCGCAGAACACCCAGCTAGTTTCAGTCCAGTGAGTATACAGGTGAGTGCGTGCAGAAGGCAGCTTCTAATGTGGTAAACTACTCTCTTTTCTCAAGTGCACAAATCAAAGGTGAGACGTTATCTATTATGTAAACAAAAAGACATTTCAACACGTACAACAGGCACAAAAAACAGCATCAACAGTGTGAGTGGTTGTTGTGTGTAGCTGCACTCGGGGCCACTGGTAGCTCAAACTTGAGGTTGAGCTCTGCTGCTGAGTTGCTACTATGCTGTGGCTTTAGTCAACTGCTAAACTACATCAAAAGCTTGAACAGCCATGGTCAAGCTTTCAAAACGTATTTAAATACTTGATATAAACATTTTATATTTCAACTAACTGCCCGTTTCTGGGCATTAACGTAAGGTTACATATAGTCTGCTGTGTTGTTTACAACATAGACACAAAGTTTACTAAACAGACTACTGAGCTGGTTACACTCAGCCCTCAAATAGCGACCCTGTTTTGGTTAACAAAACCAGGATAAATATGCTCTCCTGCAAAGTTAAAGAATTTCCTGTGATTTGCATCGACTGGTAGATAAGCGTAATTTGGACTTCCTTTTAAAATTTTGACACACCCGTTTTTTGTTTTAAATTGGAGACAGATGTTAATAATATGCTTTAAATAATAAACCCAGTGAAAAAAAAATATGCGTCCGCCCCACTATTGGTGCATATCTGATATCTTCAATCATGCCTTTATTTGGTTATTTTATCAATCCTTTCAGCTTTAACTTGAAAGATTATCACAGTGTCAACTGTCTAACAGTTATATGTTAAAGGTGTTCACCACAACTAAACACAAGGTGACTGATTCACTGTCTTATGTTTAAATGCAAAGGCCAGTTAGAGTCCATCGTTCCTGATCTCTTTACTTCACAGGCCTAACCGCTGGACTCTGTAAATCCCCTCTGCCTGTGCTGTTACTCAGGATTTCTGTTTAGTGAACACACTGCCTCGGTGTCTCAGATTGATGGGGGCTGAGCTGCCGCACAAGTCCAGCTCTGTTCAAACACAGTAAGCACGTCTGCTTTGCAGACCCATACTGAGGGCCTGTGCTGGCTCAATTAAATTCTTGCTACATTTTAAACCCTGGGCACACAATAAGATAAAAAGAAATCTAATGAATAAACAAAGAAGAAAATTTGTGCCTTAACATGAGCAAAGCAATGACAGTATATGTTTCATCTATTACTGTGTGAGCTTTTTAATGAATTCCAGTTATGTGTTTTTTTTGTACATTTTACTTTATTGCAGCAGCTCTTCTGAAAAAGCATGTCTGGTCATGGTGGTTATGTGATCCCTCAGTCATGTTCAGTGCTCAGTTTAACAACGTAATCTAAACTTCTAATCTGCTAAACCAGAGTTTGCACAGGGCTGCCTCTGTTAAACTGCACATACCTTAAAAACAGAATCATAACCTTCTTGTAAAAATGTGGCTAAGTGGGTGCAAAAAACAACCAACCAAAAAAACCAAAGAAAACATGCTAGCTCTTGTTCAAGCTGAACGCATACCTCGGGGTGCTATTTGGTCACACATAATGGTAAATGGCCTGTAAATGGCTACAAACACTTGCCAATGTTTTTTTTTTTTTTTTTCCTCCAAAGCCAATTCATGCACAGACACTGAGCACATCCACCGAGCACATCCACCAAAGGGAAAGTTACAGAAAACCAATCCTGAATCTGGATAAAATAGCTTTAGCAGGATGGATCATTTACTCCTGCACGAGCCCCACCGGCCTGCCACCTGTCACTGACAGGCGATCTCACCTACAGCCAGGTGAGGCATCGTGACTGATTCGTCAAGGACTGTGAGGAGCGCAAAAGATTGTGTTTCATGCGGGTAAAGAGATGCGCCTGTGTTTGCTGTGTCAGCATGTTTGTAGACATAAACACCTTTAACTTCACACACGAGGAAGGTTATTTTATGCTTCTCTCCCCATCTGTGAGATGGAGACTTTTTTTTTCTCCCAAACATCTGCATTTACCTGCGTCCACATTTAATTCATAAGATGAGAATAGTGTACTATGTGCAATTAGCCAACACTACTGCAGAAACCATTGGCTAGAACAGGGGTGCCCAATCCCGGTCCTCGAGAGCTACCGTCCTGCAGCTTTTAGATGCATTTCGTTTGTTCAGCATGGGCACAAACGAAATGCTCAAAAATGATTACAACAATAAATCAAAAGTTGTTTTTTATCACATTAAAGTACAATTTTCTGCCTCCCTCTCATCACGCTGCCTTAAAATTTCATCACAGGTGCACATATGCTGTACTTACAACCATGATCGATGAAATTTTACACTTTATTTAGTAAATAGAAATTCAAAAAACACTTGCCACAGCATTACAAGTTTATTGAGGGAGAAGTCACAGTTTCACTTTTAGCCTCAAACATATGCACCAGGAGATCTGTGTAATTGCTTTGAACAAAGGATACCTATTAAGCTGAATATCGCCTCTCCTTCCTACACAGGCTGCTTGTGTACACCTGTTGCACTGACACAGTGCGTAGGTAAATGCAAACGCTATGACGTGCTCTAACGTTGGTAAGTAAGGTTTGGGAAGAGGTTACCAGAATAATCCGAGCAAGGAGGAAGTAGAGCTGATGTCACTGACCACGCAGACTTATCACCTATTCACCCAAAGCCACTGACTCGCGGTGCTCTCTTTGCATGAGTGATGGAAATAGGGAAGTGACAGAGGCCTGCTGGTAAGAGCTGGATGGCCCCGTCAGTGTATTGAATGGCCAGAAAGCGCTTTCAATAACTCCAACGCGGTCCTGGCAGGGCTAGCGATAAAGCGACACGGCTTCCAATTAAAGTTTAAGACCTGTCTTTCTATTAGCCAAACAAGGTTTCACAGACAAACAACAGAAATCAACCGAGCCCGTGGAGGAGTGTTGAGCGCCCGCCCATTAACTGTTTAACGCCAACAAGGTGCGTTGTCCTCGTATAAACACGTCACAAGTTTAGGTTAAGTTTAAACAACATGTCCTCGTAGTTTTGGTCTTACCTGGCTTGGCTGGTTTGGGAGGAGGCTTCGACATTTGTGAGGCTGGCGGATAAAGCGAAAAGAAACGCGCTGTGCTGTTTCAGTCACAATCGTCGCAAGACTGTCGAGTTCTCTGCTGTTAGCACGCTCAATGAGGAAGTTCGGCTCAGTACGCGGAAAAGTTATTCAGCGCATGCGCCAACCTGTGGCTCGCTCAATCGATTGCCTTTTGGATGTAATGCAGCGTTTTTTTCCAAGTTTTCAACATTTCACAACAAACAAATTATAGATTATATTATAGATTATAATGATAGACTATATATTAAG
Organism: Aulonocara sp. 'chitande type north' Nkhata Bay; assembly: GCF_057382095.1. Lineage (NCBI taxonomy): Eukaryota > Metazoa > Chordata > Actinopteri > Cichliformes > Cichlidae > Aulonocara > Aulonocara sp. 'chitande type north' Nkhata Bay. The sequence goes on along the minus strand of NC_141355.1, from coordinate 27,842,907 downwards.
TATAAATATATTTACATTTTCTTAAAATTCATTTTTGTTTTTTTATTGTTATTTCATAACTATACATGTTTAGATTTAAGTTGTAACACTTTGAAACATTTTTTTTGCAAATAAATATTTGAGTACGAACATATCAGTATAAAATGTTATAAATGATTAAAGAAGAGAAAACAACATGAATAAAAAACAAAACAAATGTTTTTTTCCCTCAATGGGCAGGTCGTGAGTGACGTGGAGGCTCCAACGGCAAATCGTAAGCGTCCAGAATAGCACGTGGGAGGACTGTTGCGTTCGCAGGACTAGCTACCAGCGTGGTGTATACATTTGCACGTGACTTCTTAATTACGTTAGTATTACAAGTTCTATAAATCGGTAGCTTTGCAGCGAACAGACGCAGACAAGTGGAATGAAGACACTAATTGTAGGAATTGGTGGGTAAGTGATTAAACACACTAATAATTTTGAACCTTTTGCAAAACACCAATTTTACAGCCTACTTCTTTTTAGGTCATTTTGGGACATTTGAGGATATTTTCCATGCTCGAGTTTTATTTATTTATTTTAATTTTTAATGTGAAATCCTTTTTGGTAATTGCTCATATGAGTAGAAAGTACAGGCAGATAAGAAAGGCAACAAAATATATTAGTTTATTAAATGTTAAATTACTCACCAGTGCTGTTTAGCATGCATGTATCACAGAGTAGCAGAGGGCACACGTGTTAGTAAGCCACTGCATATGGCAGTGATGTCAAAACACTGATAAGAGTTGTTTATTCTTTAGACATGTGAGCCCCAATCTCCCTGGGTTTTTTACTTAAATATAACTTAAATACAACAGATAATTGCATTGATTCTCCTAGTATTAATCTAATGTTATGTGTTTAATGATGATCAATGCAAACCTTGTCTGCAAATGCTTATTTTAAATATTCCAAAAAAAGGTTTGCGAACCATGCTTTGAATATCTGCCTCCACAGTAGAAGGTGCAGTTTTAAGATAACCCTTCCTCAGAAAATGGTACATAGGCTGATGGAAGGATGAAAGAAGGGGCACTGAACTTTGCACTGCCTATTTATTACCAACAGCATGCAGGAATTCTTTACTTATCTGCATTTTAAAGTTTTCTAGTTAAACCTCAGACCACACCCAAAACTGCGGATGGGTGTAGTTTGATATGGGGCAAATGCTGGCTGTACCCCTAACTACATCTATTTTTAGGCTGATATACAAATAGCTGAGAGTGTTATAAAAACATGTCAACTGGTACTATTTTAACAACTTTTTTCAAAATAAAAAAAAAGTTCCTTAAAGAATTTAAACCATTTATTTTGCATTTGACAACACATTTTGCAGATAAATAGCCTGTATTTATATAGTGCTTTACTAGTCCCTAAGGACCCCAAAGCACTTTACACAACCAGTCATCCACCCATTCACACAAAAAATAAACAGAACCAGCTAGGGCCTAACTGATGCTGATAGCACCATAATAATCAGTTATTCTTTTTTAATTTTACAATAAATAAAAATAATGAGCAACATTTGCAATGAGGATACCTTAACCCTTTAAAGTCTGTACCATGAAATAATTGCTAGATAATTAAAAATGTATTGTGCAATTTTTCTGACGTCTGCTACAGCAGACGGTGTAGAGTGAAGAGAGTGTGGGCCCAAAAGCACACAATGGAGACGGAGCGAGGAGTTGAACAAAAAGTGAGCCTTTTCGTGGGGGCTGAACAAAACTACAAACAAAAGGCAGGAAGGGAAGTAACAAAACCTAAACTGGGAAAGCTAACCAATACATGAAAACAAGGAACCTGGAAACACAGAGGGAGAAAAGACAAACCAGTGACAGACAGTGGAAGACAGAGGACTAAATACACAAAAGAGTAACGAGGGAATGAGGACCAGGAGGAAAATACAGCTGGGACTAATCACACCCAAGAGACCGGGAGGAAGCAAAACAGAATACACTAACACAAGATGAGGAACTATCAAAATAAAACAGGAAACATGAGACACAGACAGAGACTCGATGCTGGAACTGGGGAAGAACAGAAATGAGAACATAATTTGACGAAATGTGACACCTGGAACACATGAGGAGGCTCAGTAACAAAAGCCTAAGAACTAGAAGTCACAAATATACAACCAGAAACTAACCCAGGACCATGGCATTTATTTAGGTTTCTTGAGGGGGGAAAATCAGAATGATGTTGATGTAGAAGTCTCAAAAACTCACAAAAAACTTATGTATGAAATATAGTACACTAGGCACTAAGGGGTTAAATTTGTTTTTTTAAATATTTGTGACCATGATATATATTGATTGGTGCATATTACAACTAGGAGTGATGGGAGTTACTGCTAGTTGGACATGGCTGCCCTTTCCTTATCCTGGTTCTCCTGGAGGTTGCTTCCTGTTAAAAGGGAGTTTTTCCTTCCCGCTGTCTCCAAGTGCTTCCTCGTCTGATTGTTTTCCTCTTTATTATTGCCAGTAGTTAATGCAATGCGGTATTAAGTAACGCGTTACAGTAACTACGTTATTATTGTGGTAACGAGCACGGTAACTAGTTTCTATGCCAAGATCAGGAATGCGTTAATCGTCACTGGGATTTAGATAGAGTCGTTATTCGTTACTTTGTGTGGTGGCTATGGCGGAGCTTCCACAGATTCAGTAACATTAGCAAGTGGTGGAGGCCAGCAGGTGGATGAGGGAAAGGGGAGGCAAGAGAAGAGACCCGAGGTGGCCACCGGCCCGAGTGTCAGGTGAACTGAACTTCAGGTAAGAAGTTATGACCTGCAGTCTATCTGGGTCAGATATAAGCCAAGTTTAGGTGGAGTTTATTTTCGTTGTGCTGACTTTTTCGTACTGCGTGCTAGCTAGCATGACGGAGTTTCTACAGCTGGGTGGGTGCTATGATGTTACTGAAGGAAACGGTTTCCAAGGCCTAATCCGTGGATCGACTTCCTTCGAGGCGTGGACGTCTATCAGCAGAGAATGTACCTTCACCTATCAGCAGAGAATGTCCCTTAGTCTGTAACACAGTCAAATATATTCTCAAGCAATATTCAAGCATGCCATTCAGCGTGTTAGTACGAGCTCGGGAGCAGCTTGGGAGAACAAGAAAACAGAGACTGCTTTAGATTGTCTTCCCAAATTGACTCAACTTTATTCACAAGTACAACAGTTTATATAGAGGGTAAAATTCATGAGACAGCAGATTATCAGTTTAAACCAGTACAGACCAAGATAAGGGAGCGTCTTCCTGCCCTTGGGTGAAGAAGCATCCTTTGTGTAGTTTATTAGTTCAGCTACAATTGTGATTATCTCAGCGACATATTTTCAAGGCACAAAACAAAGAGTTCTTTCATTAGTGAAATCTGAAACAAACCATTTGGCCTTCAACAGGCGTCTAAAAGATTAAGAAACTAATGTAGCTGAGGGAGTGATCTCTGTGGTATTTCAACCTTGTACCAGCCTGTGATTCTCACACATCAATTCTTGGGTCAAAGAGAAAAATAACTAAAACAAAGGGGCCTTATTGAATGACAGAGTTTTCCTGCATAATGTCACTATAAAACAATATCCAGTAAATGCTACCATGGTACTAAAATACCTAACAGTTCCCCTCTTTTATTATTTTTAAAAATAATAACTCAAATAGAAAGGAAAAATCACAAATGTAATAACATAATATAAAAAGCAAATCATAAAATGTAATAGTTCACAACCTAATGTTCAATATACACATCAGGAACATCATTGGTAACATCTGGCACATCCTCAGGATCAATTTGTGCTAATTGCAAATACATTGAAGTAGCTGTACTAGTAGCTATATGGGTTATCATTGAAAATGTGGCTTGCAGAAATGTGAACAGGGTTGCACTTTACAATACGAAATAGTAAATAAAAATCCTAAGGTTAATGCAGTAGATATGATTAATAACCTAAATATATAAAAAAGACAGTTCTTTAGTCGTCTTCTGGCCTGGTCCCAGGTTCGAGAGACACCGTATAAGCGTCGTGTGATGACAATGGGCATTTCATTTTCTCCATTATCAGGATGAAACGAGTCTATCTTTATCAGGTTAGACATTGTGTGGTACTCTAGGCTTTCTGTTCCTGCTGGATGTTCGAGTACCTTGTTGTTGTTCTTTCAGGCGTTGTGTGTTAATCAGTGATTGTGTGTGTGTAGGTGGATTGGATCCGGGCGTTGGCTCGCCTGAGTCGTCATCTACTTGATCCGACGCCTTAGGTGGTTTGGTGGGGCTGGTCTTAACCCTGCTGGCATGAATCCACTGAGGTTGTCCGTCTGTTAGGATGCTGGTTCTCGTCACTGCAAGTACAGTCTGGGGGCTGGAACACGCGGCCTCCCCGAGTGCCCTTGGTTTTAGCGACTTTACCAACACCGCATCTCCTGGTTTCCACGGATGGGTTGGATCTGTGGAAGGGAGAGGCTGAGAGAGACAAACTTTCTGATAGTTATTATTCAGTGTTTCTACCAGGTTATGAACATAGTCAGACAATGCAGTGTCTATGTCCCCTTCCAATAGCGGTGCCCCTCTGGAGGCTGACCATGGTGTTGGAAACGGTCTTCCCATGATTATTTCAAATGGAGATAATTTGGTTGCTGCGGATGGAGTCATTCTAATCTCGCAGAGGATTTGAGGAAGTAGTTTGATCCAGGTCATTCCTGTTTCTATCATTGCTTTAGTCAGGCGATTTTTTATGGTCCTATTCATTCTTTCTACAACTCCTGAACTCTGAGGATGGTATGGCACATGATATTTCCAGTCTATTGCTAGAGTTTTAGCACACTTTTGAATTACTTCTGATGTGAATGAAGGTCCTCTATCACTGTTAATTTGGTGAGGTATTCCAAATCTGGGTATTATTTCATTGCACAACTTTTGACAGACTACTTCTGCAGTTTCTTTTGATGTTGGGTAAGCTTCTACCCATTTACTAAATTGGTCCACTATTACCAGTAAGTACTTGATGCTTCCTTGTGCTGGCATGTGTGTAAAATCAATTTGTAATGTATGAAATGGGAAATCTGGTTGTGGTAAATGCTGATGTTTTGCTTTTGAGCTACCTACATTAGTTCGTGCACATGTTAGACAGGTTGCTAATATGCGTTTTACTGCGTGTGATGTTTTCTCGATTACAAATCTTGATTTTATTGCTCCTATTACCCCTCTTTGTCCGACATGACTCACACCGTGAAAATGGCGGACAAGGATTGGCAGTAGTGAAGATGGGAGGGCAATCAAACCCTCAAGGTTTTTGTATAAGCCGTCTCTGTTATCTAAGGTACAATCATTACTTTCCCAGTAAGTGTAATCTAAGGCAGAGGCTTGCTCTTGTATGAATTTTAGGTCAACATTTGTTTCTAAATAGTCTGGGAGCGTGACAAGTGGCAGCTGTAAAGGCAAAGATAATACTTCCTTTCTGGGTGGTTGCTGTGAGGCAGCAGCTGCTTTCGCGGTTACGTCTGCAAGAGCATTAGAAAACATAGCTGTTATCAGTATCTGCAAACATTTCACCCTTTGTGTTAAATGAAATACACAAGTTCATTTTTGCCATTAAATCTCTGCCTAATAAATTCACAGGCGAGTTTGGAATAATTATGAATGGATGATATGTAATTTCGTCTGGTTTTGGGCCCCAGCGTGTTTTTAGAGAATGAGTTTTGGGGCATTGCACTAGAGTTCCGTTTATTCCCATGGTGTTGATGCACACAGAGGAAACAGGCCCACTATAGAATTTTCCAGACAGTGAACTTTTAGTGGCTCCACTGTCAACTAAAAAGGAATAAGTCTTTTCACCTATCTCTATATCTAACATGGGCAAGCTTTCTGTGTTACGGGACAATTGCAAATGCAGCATCGTGTGTAGTGCTTCACACTGTCCCTCATCATCACCTGGGCCTCCCTATGGTTGGTCCAGTCTTTCGTTATCATATGGATGGGGATTAAAATGTGGATTATAAGGTTGCTCCCTAAGTGCAAAGGGGCCGTTTCTTTGATGTGATTCCTGTCTGCGTTGCCAGTTACCTTGTCTGTAAGAGCTCTGCTGACGCCTAGTGGCAGGAGCTGGTCCTGTGTTTTGTGGTTGAGACCTATGTGCTGCTGATTTGCATTCCCTCCAGTGTCCTATTTTTCCACAGTAAAAACATACGTCTCCACTCCTATCTCTCCTTCTGAAATCTCCCTGCTGCGCTTGTTGAGGGGGCGGGGCCCCTGCATACTAGGGCTGCCACAAACGATTATTTTGATAGTCGACTAGTCACCGATTATTTTTGCGATTAGTCGACTAATCAGATCATCATCCATTGAACGTAAAAGTACAGCTTATTGCACCAGCAGCATCTGCTCTTATATAACTATCATTAGCTTACAGCTTTAAGTGTTTAAGGTCTGTGCTAACTAAAAATAAAGACAAGATGATAGTTAATTGAATTCTAATTAAATGTGCAGATTGTTTCGGTGGAGTTTAATAAACTCAGCCGATTTACTCAGGAACAAATAAAATACTGAAAAAAGCCAAACAATAACATTTTTAAGTTATCTAAGTGACTTGTATATGTTTAACCTGAGTAGGGCGGTGGGTTTGAAAACGATCTGCCGGGAGTCCGGTGCTCTCATGGCCCCCGGCTAGCTATCGAGCTAGTGGGTAACAGACGCCTCCGAAAACGTCGGAGCGCTTTTGAAAATATGTGGTGTCTTGATAAACTGAGCAGATATTTGAGGTTTACACAGCTACATTCTCGCCTGAAAATATGTTAAACGTTTATTTTGTGACCCAGAAAGAATAATAAGAGTAACATTAAAACTAACTAGCTGCCGCCATTGTTGACAACTGCGCTGGGCCGCGCTATGAATTCTGGGACACAGTTTCTTCTTCTTCGGGGTTTAACGGCAGCTGGCATCCTTGTACATGCAGTGCTGCCATCTTCTGTTTCAGTCCGTTATTACACTCTTAAATCCTGCTACTTATTCCTGCTTTTGGGATCTTACAAAGCTTCAAATGACGCGTCGACTATTAAATCAGTCGTCGACGATTTTGATAGTCGACGTAATCGTGACTAGTCGACTAATCGTGGCAGCCCTACTGCATACATCATTTTTTCACTTTCCTCTGAGCCTTCAACATCAAAATTCAACATCATCTTAACACTTTTAGCCTTCGTGCTGTTGGGGAAAAGATCTGCACCAGCTTTTGTTTTGACAAGTGTGATAAAGTTCTTTATTTTCATGTCATAGAGATTATCAGTGGCAGTCAGCTTCAATAGTTGTGAACATTCTGGATGAATATTGTTTAAGAATGTTGTTATGAAAATCTGATCATTTCCTCCTTCAGGCATGCATGCCTCATTAGTCCAGCAGTGTGTGAAACGTTTCATAAAAACTAGAATGGATTCATCTGGCTTTTGCTTACACATGGTTACTGCATTTAAATCAATTTTATCTCTAGACATTGTGAGCAGAAATTTCTTTAGATTTTGAAAAAAGGCTGTGATTTTGTCATCGTTTATCCACAAAAACGAGGTGGTGTTGGCTGCTTGGTCATTTTTAGGGTCTAGTTCCTCTACTTCTTCAATAAGCTGAGATTCAGTCACACCTGGGATTCGTTGACATAATATATATCTATAATCAGGCCCACCCAAGTGGTGGTATCTGGTACTTCTCTGTAATGCAGAAACAAAGGCTGTAGGATTTTTTAGAGGATCGGGAAGTTCTTTAATGGTTGCTGCTAACTCTGAAATTTTAGGGGGTTGAATGCAACACATGTCCCCTATTATCATGAACGGAAGGGAGGTGCTGACGTCATTAAATTGTGATCCCTGCTTTTCTTTATAACGGGTGTTTTTGTGGGGGCCCTCTTGAGTTTTTTCCTCTTTTTTCTGCTTTAAGTAGTTCCTTATTAAATTTCTGGTGTTAGTTATTGCTTTTGGCACAGTCAAACCATTCGCTACTCTAGTGTGGCGCTGAACATGATTATCTATGACGGAAACGGCTTCCTGCAGTTCAGCTTCCGTACGTTCAGTTAAAGGATCTTTCATGATTTCCTCACACTCTGCCATTAACTGTTTTGTTTGCTTTTTATGTTCCTGTAACTCTCTTTCTCGTTCAGTGTATTCTCGTTCCTGTCTTTGATCTAGGTTAAACCAGTCATCTTCTTCTGATTTAGGTGTCATTTCAGTGCCTTCCTCACTCTTTTGGGATTCTGCTGTTATATCAGGATATACGCGCTGATGACGTGCAGCCGCCGCAGCAGCTATTAATTCTGTTTTTTCATCATAAGGCGGCGGAGCCGTAGGTTGAACGGATGGGCATATAAGGCTAGTTTTTTTCTGCAGTGGATTTACTAGAGCCTACACTGGCTTGATTTAAAGCATTTACGTCTGGCTCGGGTCCCTTTTTCCATAGCGGTAGCATGCGATTGGTCACATCACGACATTCTATCATATATTTTTTACAGGACTTTTTTAATCAGCCTACTTTCCTTATCACAAATAGTATTTAACATTTCTACTGACCTGTTTTCTGGCGATAATCGTTCGGGATAGGGCTCCGGAAATACATTAGGATGCATTAAACTTATAGTTCTTAAGTTCGAGACGAAATCAGTCACGTAAGCACTTCCGCATGTTCTGGATACGTAATCATGGAAGTCTTCATTGATTCACGAGCGTGGGTTAAACGTAACCGGAAGTGGGAGTCGTACTGAGCCGCTATTTTTATATTTTATTTTTTTCGGTTTTACAGTTAATTTTGATTTTTTATCGGACCCGTCTAAGGTCTTTGAATTATTCTGACCCATGGTCAGTGATTTCCAGAGGGGTTTAGACGCTTTGAAGGATTTAAGTTAGTTTTTATTTTTGCTGTGGCACACCTGAGGTTACTTGATTTTTTTGCTAGCAATTTTATCTTTTTAGTGAGCAACTTCTCACTTTTTAACGAGCAACTTCTCGTTTTATGACCCCAGGCAACTTCCTGTGTCCTTTCTGCTTTTATTTACAAAACAACAGGCAACTTCCTGTGTTTCTATGTGGGCCACTAACGAAGGCTCCTCAGCGTATCCCACTTGTTACTATGTGGGCCACTGAAGAAGGCCTCGTCAGCGTATCCCGTTTCTATGTGGATCACTGAGAAAGGCATAACACAGTCTTATAAAATAAAAGACGAGTGCCTACCTTCGTCAGGATCCCACTTCTGACACCAAAATTGAAGGAAACGGTTTCCAAGGCCTAATCCGTGGATCGACTTCCTTCGAGGCGTGGACGTCTATCAGCAGAGAATGTACCTTCACCTATCAGCAGAGAATGTCCCTTAGTCTGTAACACAGTCAAATATATTCTCAAGCAATATTCAAGCATGCCATTCAGCGTGTTAGTACGAGCTCGGGAGCAGCTTGGGAGAACAAGAAAACAGAGACTGCTTTAGATTGTCTTCCCAAATTGACTCAACTTTATTCACAAGTACAACAGTTTATATAGAGGGTAAAATTCATGAGACAGCAGATTATCAGTTTAAACCAGTACAGACCAAGATAAGGGAGCGTCTTCCTGCCCTTGGGTGAAGAAGCATCCTTTGTGTAGTTTATTAGTTCAGCTACAATTGTGATTATCTCAGCGACGTATTTTCAAGGCACAAAACAAAGAGTTCTTTCATTAGTGAAATCTGAAACAAACCATTTGGCCTCAACAGGCGTCTAAAAGATTAAGAAACTAATGTAGCTGAGGGAGTGATCTCTGTGGTATTTCAACCTTGTACCAGCCTGTGATTCTCACACATCAATTCTTGGGTCAAAGAGAAAAATAACTAAAACAAAGGGGCCTTATTGAATGACAGAGTTTTCCTGCATAATGTCACTATAAAACAATATCCAGTAAATGCTACCATGGTACTAAAATACCTAACAGTTACTGATACTGAACTTTATTTTATTCATAAGGTTAGTTAGTAGAGTTGCCAACCGTCCAGTAAAAAACGGAATCGTCCGGTATTCAGAGAAAATATTACGCGTTTTGTATTGAGCTGAACAGGAACACAGTTTGTCCCGTACTTCAGCTAGAATGAAAAAGACACAAAGCTGGAGTTATTCTGTGTCTTTGCTGCGCAGCTGCTTCTTCTTCTCTCATTCTCTCCCCCGCCCTCTCCTGTTGCTACTTCAATCATGAAACTGATCAATGATCAGCTGATCGTCTTTTCTCTCTTGTTTGTTAATCGCTCACTTTGCGCCCGAAAGCAGAAACCAGCGAACGCGGTCGCACTAAACAACAGCAGCACGTTTAAGCTTGATCACCTGTTGTTAGAATTTATTTAATATTACTTTCTAGTATCAGCTGATGTTTGCTGGAGCCATAGCTGTAAAGCTGCTGGTCATGATATCGGTTTGGATATGTGGTGAGAGGGAAACGTGAAGATGAAACCAGGAGATGTCCTTACTGAATCATCATAGCTGAACAGGTGATGGAGAAACAGGTTTACCTTTTAGGTGACATGAATGAGTTGAAGGGAAGTTATGAACTGTTTCTGAGAGACAAATAGCACCAGGATCCTTTGTAGCCGACAGCTGGTAACTGTGCAGGGGCGGATCTAGCAAAGTTTTTGCCAGGGGGCCAGGTAGGGCATTAACAGGGAGAGGGGGGCACAAAGAAATACTTTTCTTTCTTATTCTCATTTAAAATATCTAGCGTTTATTTAATAATTATCAGAGTCTTACAACAAACGATTGATAGATTGATGCATATATACCATCAGAACAGTGTACATCACTGTCACAACAGCGTTTTTTTTTTTTTTTTTTCATTTAAAGGGTTTATGATTTTTCCTATAATGGTGGGCTAGTCAAAATGCCCAGGGCCAATTTTTTGTCTCAGTCCAGCCCTGTATGCAGTCTGGTGTTACCTACAGCTTCCTATTCGGAAGGCAGAATTTCCGAGTTCTGAGTACAATCGAAAGCAACACGATTGCAGTTTTCCTGTTGGATGTAAAAAGCGCATGTGATGCTGTGACGTAGGGCTAGAATCATGGTGGAAGTCGACGATAGTCCAGGCCTGGGATTTCTCTCCTGGAAATATGCACATTATTTTTTCCTTTCTGTTGATAGGTGGCACACTGCACTTGTGGCAGGATAGTGCTAACATGTAAGCAAGCTAGAAGACTGGCATCCTTGCCGGGTATCCAAGTTAGGGAAGCAACACATTAACAAGAGAATTCTGAGTAAAGCCAAAGTTACTTACCTTAGTAACTAGTTACTTTGAAAGTAACGAGTAACTTGAGATAACTGAGTTACTTTTTATAGAAGTAACTAGTAATTTACTAATTTAAAGTAACTTACCCAACACTGATTATTGCAGAGTCTTTACCTTACAATATAAATCGACTTGAGGCGACTGTTGTTATGATTTGACTATGACTATGGACAAAAACCTGCTGCCAAAGGAGTGGGCAGGTCTTGAAATGAACTTTGAGGCAAGCCTGTGAAGCAACTATCAATGAAAGAGTGGGATGCTGTTCACTGGCATGACCTGGCAGTAAATACATTACAGCGTTACCGCCAGAAAGTTGATTCTGTTCATCTGGATGTAGCATTTTAACTTTTGCTAAAACGCTACGTTATGTCCAGAGGAACAGAATCAGATTTCTGGGATTTCGTCACATGGAGCGTGCATCAGGACATTACAAGCTTTCTGCCCTTTTCTGTTTCTTTCTGTGTGGTTAAAGGTAATTTAATTAAAAGAGGCCCAAAATATGAAAAATGTCATGAGGACATTTACACCTTAAATCATAAAATAAAGCAAGAGTTGACCTATATCGAATCAAATAAACAACACTTTAAAATAAGGCTATGAAGCACAGTTACTGTAGTTTTGTCAGCATTTATGATGTGACTCTCCCATTTCACCGTGACACATAGGTACTCTATTAGATTCAGATCCAGGGACTCTGGTGGCCACTACCAGCCTGAACAGTTCATGTTGTTTTCACCAAATTCTGACCGTACCGTCTGAATATTGCAACAGAAATTGAGACTCATCAGACCCAGCAACATTTTTGCAAACTTCTGTTGTCCAATTTTGGTGAGATTGTGTGAATTGTAGCTGATGTAGCCGATGTTGGTGACACCTGTTGTGGTCTTCTGCAGCTCTAAAACCCAGAAATCCCAGTAGATTAGCAGTTTTTGAACAACCTGGCTCAACAACCATGCCACATTAAAAAAAACTTAAATCATCTTTTTCCCCCAATCAAGGTTTAATTTCAGGTCATCTTCATCATGTCTACATGCATAAATCCAATCCAATCCAATCCAACTTTATTTATATAGCACATTTAAAAACAACAAAGTTGACCAAAGTGCTTTCCAATAATAAAACAGAGATAGCAGTTAAACCCATACTTTAAGCATACAATGAAATCAATAAACAAAACAAATATATAATTGAAAAAGAAGATAAAAATAAATCAACATGAGTAGAATAAACAATAAGATATACAATGAATAAAATTAACAAAGTAAAAAGATTAAGAATGACCAACAGCTGACTAAAAACTGACTACAAACTGGCTCTGATAACACTCCTAGAAGGCCTTTGAAAAAAAGTGTGTTTTTAAAAGTGATTTAAACATTTCAAGTGTTGGGGCCAGCCTAATATGGAGGGGCAGTTTGTTCCATAGTTTGGGGGCCACAACAGCGAAAGCTCGGTCTCCTCGGTGTTTAAGTCTCGACATGGGGACAACAAGGAGTGACTGGTCAGATGATCTGAGAGACCTTTGTGGAGTGTATTGGTGTAAAAGGTCTGACAGGTAAGACGGAGCCAGGCCATTTAAAACTTTAAAAGCAAGCAATAAAATTTTAAAATGAATTCTAAAATGGACAGGCAACCAGTGTAAGGAGGCAAGAACAGGGGTAATGTGCTCACGTTTGCGTGTCCCTGTCAACAGGCGAGCAGCAGCATTCTGGACCATTTGCAAGCGTGATAGTGAAGCCTGATCAATACCAATATAAAGTCCATTACAGTAATCAAGGCGAGTGGTCACAAATGCGTGCAAAACTTTCTCCAAGTCACAAAAAGAAATAAAAGGTTTTACTTTAGAGAGCTGCCTCAACTGAAAAAAGCTTTTTCTCACCACTGTATTTACTTGTTTGTCCATTTTAAGAGCTGTGTCAAATTTTACTCCAAGGTTGGTGACAATTGATTTGACACACGATGTAAGAGGACCCAAGTCAGATGGAGGGACACCAGGTCCATTCGGCCCAAATATAATGACTTCAGTCTTCTTTTTGTTAAAATTTAAAAAATTCAGAGCCAACCATGCTCTGATATCCTTAAGACATTCTAAAATAGGCCTGAGGGGGTTAAGGTCATTGTGTTTCATCGGTAGATAAATTTGACAATCATCTGCATAAAAATGAAATGAGACTTTATGTTTTTTAATAATATGGCCAAGGGGAAGTAAATAAATACTAAAAAGAAGGGGCCCAAGGATGGATCCTTGAGGTACACCACATGGGAGGGGGGCGGAAGATGAATGAAATTTACCAAGTGAGACTGAAAAACTTCTATCAGAGAGGTATGATTTAAACCACTCCAAGGCAGTGCCTCTAATTCCAACATGATGTGCTAGACGATAAATCAAAATATTGTGATCTACTGTATCAAAAGCTGCTGTGAGATCCAAAAGCACAAGTAAGACAGACTTCCCAGAGTCAGCAGTTAATAAAATATCATTAAAAACTCTCAAAAGTGCAGTCTCTGTGCTGTGAAGTGCTTTAAAACCAGATTGAAATACCTCAAAAATGTTTTGACTCTCTAAAAAAGTCTGCAGCTGTGAGCACACTTCTTTTTCTAAAATTTTAGAAACAAAAGGCAGCTTTGAAATAGGTCTGAAATTACTCAACAAAGAGGCATCCAAGCCAGGGCGTTTCAGCAGAGGCTGGACCACTGCCTGTTTAAAAATTGCAGGTACATGGCCTAAAGTCAGGCTGCTGTTTATAAGCCTTTGAATATAAGGTCCAATAGTGCCCCAAACTTCTTTAAAAAAGCGAGGGGGAAGAACATCACTGGGAGAGCCAGACTTGATTTGGGTGACAATTTTACCCAGTTTAAATAGAGACACAGGTTCAAAATGGCTAAAAATTGCTAAAGGCGTAAAAATAACAGAAGGGTCATAAGAAGGGAGTAAAATATGTGCTCTAATAGATAAAATCTTCTCCACAAAGAATTTTAAAAAAGCTTCACAAGTTTCAGCAGAAGCTTCTATACAGTAGGATTGGGGAGGGTTAAGAACAGAGCTTAAAATACTAAATAAGACACGGGGCTTATGGCAGTTGTCATTAATAACACCTGCAAAATAGGCGGATTTCTGGTTCTTGACAATTTTCTGATATCTATGCCAGCTATCTCTTAAGATATCATAAGACACTTGTAGCTTGTCTTTTTCCCATTTGCGTTCTGCTTTTCTGCACTCTCTTCGAGCAGCCCGAGTGATGTCGTTCAGCCACGGCTCAGACTTCAATTTAGGCCGCCTGACCTTCAGAGGAGCAACAGTATCCAGAATGATTTGACAAGTAGATAAGAATTTTGCAGTCAGCACCTCAGTGTCGGCACAGACTGAGAGCTCTGAGTCAACATTTAAGGCCTTATTAAAGGCGGTAGAGAACTGGACGGCACTTGATGGTTTAAACATGCGAGAAGCAGTAGGAGGGCCACAGGTAGTGATATTACAGGGAAGAGAAGTTTCAAACAATACAGGCATATGATCAGAAAAGACGACATCATAAATTTGAAGATTATAAACAGGTAAACCATAAGACAAAACCAGATCCAGAGTGTGTCCATATTTATGAGTGGGACCAGTGACAGACTGCAAAACATTAAAAGCATCAAGTAGGTTTAAAAAGTCCTTTGCCAATGGTTTAGTAGGACAACACACATGAATATTCATATCACCCAAGAATGCAATGAGTTGCTGCCATGTGCCTCTGTCAGTGCGCCCCAGGCCAGCTGTGGCTACATTGTAGCTTGCCATCACCAGTGTGTGAATGTGTGTGTGAATGGGTGAATGACTGAATGTAGTGTAAAGCGCTTTGGGGTCCTTAGGGACTAAGTAAAGCGCTATACAAATACAGGCCATTTACCATTTACCATATGATCGGCCGATTAGATATTCACGAGCAGTTAAGGAGGTGTACCTAATAAAGTGACCAGTGAGTGTATATACACACAAGGCTGATTAGACAAAGGTGAAACTAGAAAGAGGGCAGGAAAACTGTCATATGTGATGACAAGGTGCAGGTGGAAAAAAAGATAGGAAAGGCAAATAAAACAGGAAGTGGAAAAGAAATTAAGAGACAAAACAAAGGGAGAGACAAAAAGGAGCATCAGAATAATTAAAAAACGTATTCAGTTATTTATTCATGAACATATGGATGGCAAGAAACCTCTTTGTCAGTTGCAGTAATTTCGATAATGGAAGGAAACACTGGCTGAGCAGGACATTTTACAGATAAACATTTCTGTATTGACTGTAATTTCAGAGAGTTTAGTTAAATGAAAGAGGCAAACATTAAAAAAAATATCAAGGCTATTTTTGTAGATTTACTGTTAAAAGTACATGTTCATTAGTTAATGTATGTTCTTTTTCCTTTAGGATGACCAATGGAGGAAAAACTACACTTGCCTCAAGTCTGCAAGAGCAAATACCCAACAGCTGCATCATTGCACAGGATTCATATTTTAAGGTAGACTGTGAGGCTGTGTTCAAGGCATACTGCTACTTTTCCAGCCTTGGTGCAAGCATCACATATGCTTCTTTCTTCAGGATGACTCTGAGGTGCCGATGGACAGCAATGGGTTCAAGCAATATGACAGTAAGGACAATTTGCTTTACACCGTATTACAACATATTAGATAAGACTTATCTAGGACAGATTATTGGAAAAACCTGTGGTGATAAAAGCTAGAAATAGGTTGTTTTTTCTCATAGACCTCTATACAATTAGACTTCTTTGTGCAGCAAGAAAAACCGCCCCCTACTGGTCAGTAGAAAGGTTGCAGGTTTTATGGCATTTGTCCTTCAGCTTCACATTTCAGACTTGATGGCTACATTCATCTTTGATATCCAGACTTATGATCACTACAGAATTTGTAGTTCATCTGTCCATCTAAAAATATGACCTGTGGTATTTTTTTTTAATACACGAGTTCCCAAGTTTTAGCAAACTGGAGAAGTTTTTAAAGTCTGAAAATGTTAATATGCACCACTATTAGGGTCAATAACTGTGAAAAATAGTGTAAGGACATTAAGAAATCCTTTACATGTTTTAAAATTGCATAAAAATGTATGTAAAATATAGAAACGTGGTTGGTTGACTACAATAACATTTCTAAGCATTTTTAAAAAGAAATACAGGGTATTGTAATGTATTGTAATGTGGGGTATCACTGATTTTCTTCTCCATTCATTGCAATCAAATTAAAATTAAATGGTAAAAATGTTTCACAGAACTCAAGGTGACACCTTAAAAATCACTTTTTGTCAATCAACAGTCTGAAAGATATAAAAAAGCCACAATGGCAGAAAATAAAGGAGAAGTATCCAAACAATGGATGTAATATTCATTCAGTTATTAAATTTTTTTCATTTAAAATGTGAAAGAAAGTCATGCTCACTGGTCTATTCAAGTCCTCGAGGCTCTGCACATGCAGATGATGATGAGGGACGTTGACTCCTGGCGAAGAGATCCCGAGTCGTTCCTCAGACAGCAAGGCCTGGAGACCCAGCTTATAGAACCATCAGTCGATAACCAGGTGTTCGTGCTCATAGTGGAAGGCTTCCTCATTTTCAACTACAGGTACACAAATGAGGATTAAATAAAAGGACATCATGTGTGTTTCAGTTATAAATTTAGCAAATGAAAGCTTAAGATTTACAGGACTTTATATTTTGGAAAGTAACTAAATACTTTGTTTATAATACTGGAATTTGCTGTTCATGTCAGTTTTTATGAAATTCTTTTTTTTAAATCACTTGGGGCAATTATTGAGCCTTACGTTAAATGTTAGGCAAAGATACAGCACTGATTAATGTGTTATTGTTTCTAGAAAAAACTGACAGATATAAATAGAAATAATAATTTATACTGAAGAATTTGTGAATTGTGTTTATCTGATGGAGATTTCTACTGGTTTATTATGTTTTACCCTTCCAGGCCTCTGGATGAACTGTTTGACAAAAAATATTTCATGGAAATACCTTATGATGCCTGCAAGAGGAGACGAAGGTATTTATTTAATTATCGAGTATTTATATGAAGTTTTTGACATTTTTTGTGCACTTTTATTCTGTTGTATCGCTTAATGCAAAAAAAAGAAAGTAACTGTGTCTACCTTCTTTGCTGTCTTCAACAGTTTAAGAGTGTACACACCTCCTGATCCTCCTGGCTACTTCGACGGATACGTGTGGCCAATGTACCTGAAAAACCGAGAAGAGATCGAGAGCGACACATCAGAATTTGGTAAAAATGCATGTGTGATGATTAGAACAAATGATTATTAAACAAAACAAAACAAACAAACTGCACTATCACTGAATGATAAAATAAATGACACTGATGTGGGGTTTTTTAATGTGGCATTTTCCCCCCAGTATTTCTGGATGGTTTGAAGCCAAAAGAAGAGCTGCTGGCAGCTGTGTGTAAAGATCTTTGTCAGGAAATACAAAGACTCAGAGGTAAGTCTGTCTGCTTGATATTGTTTTGCTATTTTGTTTGAAATATATTATCTACTTTAAAACTAGATTACTACGTTTTATGTATACAATAAGAAAATCATCTGATCACAAAAATCTGTGTCAGGTATGCATGATTGTTCCTTATTCTGAAAAACAAGTTTTCCAGACTTTTGTAGTTAAATAATTTTAGTTTTAAATCATTTCTAAGATTAAGAATCATATGAAGTGCTTTCTGTATAAGCCAGCAAAAACACGAGGACCTAACTGTGCCAATTCATAATTTGAATAATAAATATTTATTATTTGAGTTTAAGTTTGTACCATTTTGTCTATTTTCTTTTCAGAGAAAAACTGAATTGACCAGCGTATTATTTATTTGCCATTTGAAGATGAAGATCACTGCTCCCATGGATGTTAGGACCACTCTCAATTAGACTAATGTGTGACTGAAAGGACCAAATTTAGCTGTGTGAATATCCTGGAATAAAAGAGCTGTAGCATCTGAAGTTATCTGCCTGGAGACTGAAGCAAATGTCTTTACCATAAATGTACAGTATTTTGAAAAGACAAACACTCTGGGACATATAAATGTGATGTTTGAGGACTTGCAGTTTACTAATCCAATAATCGTATCGGTATGTGTAAACTTAAGTTTGGTTTTAACTCCATTTTCTTACTCGATCCCTGCATCCTGTGAGGAAATTTTTAAAGTTTGTTTTTTTCTAATATGTTCTGTAGAATAAATTGTTAAGTGTACATCCATTAAAACAGCTTAACAGAAACACTAAACGTTATCTGATGTCTGTGTATCATTTATCATAATTCGTTGTTATCTGACGACTGAACTGAATATACTGGAGACAGATTAATCTTCCTCTTGTGTAGGGGTCAGCACAGACTTGTTTTTAGGTTTTAAAAACATAAAACGGCCTTTTAAAAATTGTATTTAAATTTAGATTTTGCTCTGCTAAAGGCAGAGGACACAAAACAGAAATATGGATGAGCCAGTTTCTGAAGAGGACAATGATATGAGGTCTTATGAGGCGGTCATGGGGACTGAAGCTGCTCTTCCTGTAACACACAAATTCAAAAGCGGTACCATCTTTTGGAGTCCAGTACCTTGTGGCTTATATGGCAGGGCAACTGCTACAAATGTCATCAAAATGACCCCTGGGATTGCAAGGTTTTCTGTGACAAGAATAAGTGACACCAAAACATGTTTTGATCTGGTTATGCCAATGTCACTAAAGAGAGTTGTCATTGGTGTGACAAATCTTGAAAAAAATGTCTATGGTGACATTTGGAATGACACTGATGAGGAATACCTGGACTATCTGTTGATGGGATACATTAACAGGGAGAAATATTTTCCAGGCAACAACGTCCCTTCAGACCTTTTGAATGATATGAAGAGTCTTCAGATCTGACAACAGATACTAGAGCAAAATCTGACAAGCTTGCTTCCATCAGGGGTGACTCGTTGACATGACTACCAAGCAACACAATATCATGTTTCACAATTTCTTTGAGGAAAGTATTGCCTTACATATATACCTTACATTTAGTAACAGTAAGATAACTTGATAAGCTTTTATTTTTTAGAAACAAAAATCTCTTGATGTTCAGTTTACCTTTTGGGGGGCGGGGGGGGTTTCAGTTTTTATTTACATTTTATAGCATCCTGATTTTGTCATGGTTTACTTCTATTTATTTATTTTTTATTATTTGTTAACCTCTGTTCTTAGCCTCAGGTGGAATAGCTTGGCTAGCACCTTCCCTCTGATCCGCCCCTGGGTGGAGCCTTCTGGCTCATGTTGTCGTTCCCCCAGCTGTTTTCTATGGCGTAATCAAGAGCTTGGCTGTTGGGTGCCACAGTTCTCAGATTGTCCTGACATGGTGACCGTCAGGCCTCCTTGGTTTTGAGTAATTTCCTGCACTTACCTTGTGTAACCTGTATTTTCTGCTCCTCCTCTAGCTGCCAGGAAACCTTTGAACTCCAAGTCAAACACTCCTGTGGACTGTGAGCACCTCCAGGCAGTTTTTCTTATTTACTACCTGCAAGTGGAATGACTTACAAGGTCTCCGCCTGCGTCCTTTTGACCAAGTACTCCTTTTGAACTCCCCCATGCCATCTTTTTATGTTAGACTTTTACAATCAATTACAAATACAGCAATACTCATTCCTACTTACCTGGTACTCCACTAATAGTCACTCTCCTGTCTGACAGAGCTCCCAGTAGCATGGCTGTTAACTCAGTTAAGCAACTAGTCACTTACAAGAACCTGCTTTTCCGTTTTCTAATGAAGACATGCAAACATCTGCTTGACTCTGCTCACGGAGTCCAGTTTATACCAAACTATGCCTTTTTTGGAGTTGTTGTACTTTTGCCCATTTGGAAGAAAGCTCGGGATGCAAACAATCCTCCATGAGTGGAAAGGCTGGAGTGCTCAAATGGTGCACAGTTGTTTTGGTGACTCAAATCCTTCCTAGTGATTCAGGTTAGTCCTTTAACATATGAAAGTAAAGCATTAAGTGACATTTTACATAAACATTATGTATGGCATTTAAATGCATGTTAAGCTTCGGTGGTTACAATAACATCTTGTTGTTGCATAACGTGTGTTTGCCTAAACCGAATGTTGAATTTTTCCATTTACACAAGCAGCCTTCATGTCAGTGTTTCCTTATGCCCGCAAGAATTTGGGCGGGCTGTATTAGAAACTGTTAAGGTTCAAAATATTGGGGATGGAGACAAGAGAAAAAACCACAATAACAACACTGGTCCGGCCGGGTTGAGTCAAACGATGATTTAATGATCACACACGTGGGAGATGGACACTGATGCAGACAGCCTCAAAATCTCAAAATGGTGGAGCATTGCTCAAACATTTATAGCCTCTGGTGCCTCCACCTTATCATAAAAAGCCTAAACATTCACATGCTCTCTCTCACACAGCGCCTGAGCTACGACCTTGGCTCCCTGTTTATCTGCTCCTGCTGAAATGGGGCAGAAAACTCCAGCACACTCTGTTCTCTTCTACTCAGACAAATTAGACAATAACCTTCTGCGAACAGTATTTCTTATAACTCAGCAATATAATGCATCATAAAACAATATCATTCATTCACAACAAGTCAGCAATTTAATGTAATGCAAATCAGTTTAACTAATGCAATAGTTATCAGCTTCTTCTAATTCAGGAGAATAATGCAAACTAAAACTACATAATAATTCACAATCTTTAATTAGGGGTATAACATGGCATAAAATAATATCATAATTTTACAAAACCCTTGGAGCACCAATTGCTTTTTTTTTTTTTTTTTTTTTTTTACCCTCTTCCTAAACCATAAGCCATCTGTCTGCATAATTTAAGGTAGGAATGTGTGTTCATCAGTGGTTGAAGTTACAAAAAACATGTGTTACACAATCTGTGAATCAACTGTATCGGTTACAAAATCAGTTGTTTTTGCCACTTTAACATAAAGCATTAGAAAAGTTGCGACAGTCATGCATGGGGATTGTTATTTTGGTCTCTTATGAGGAACTTGTATTTAAACAACACTATTGGAAAAATACGCCTGCAACACCTTTAAACTTTTTAAACTTTAACTTTGGAACAGAAACTTGTCTGACAGCAGTTTTTATCCATGCATGAACCTGCAGCTGGCTGCTATAGTGGTCACATGTCCTCTACTATAAACCTCAGCACAAACCAATGAGGCTACGTAATTTCCAATAAACTCAATGATCAAAAATGTTGCCAAAAACTCCGCGCTGTCAGCAAAACCTTTGTTTACCTCAGCAGTCATGTTGCTTGACCGGCATGTGCGGTACAGGAGTTGTCACATGTAAATCTGGGCATTCCTCACTTCCCTGAACTGACTATATCCTGTTCTAACACGACTTA
This sequence comes from Aulonocara sp. 'chitande type north' Nkhata Bay, assembly GCF_057382095.1. Taxonomy (NCBI): domain Eukaryota; kingdom Metazoa; phylum Chordata; class Actinopteri; order Cichliformes; family Cichlidae; genus Aulonocara; species Aulonocara sp. 'chitande type north' Nkhata Bay. The sequence continues at coordinate 27,821,243 of NC_141355.1, read as the reverse complement.
TACAAGTCGGCTGCTTTCATTATCCACAGCTCTGACAGCTTTGTAAAAGAAGACTGCTCTGCTGAACTAAGCTGGTGACCAAAAACATGTTTAACACAGGTGTTTCGACCTATCTGTGCTTGTTTTTTGCCTGCTGCTTCTGCTGCAGCAGAGCTATGCCGACTAAACGCAACAACGAGGCTGTGAATGACAGATCTGTGATAGGTGAGTAAAATACACCATCAGGACTTTATATTTGGTATTTCACTCACAGAGATGCACATCTTTAGAAAGCAGAGCGAATCACTTCTGTAGCTGTGTCCCTGTTGACTGTTCAATCAGAGCTGCTGTGATTTTTGTTCCACAGGTGTTTTAACTCAGGTTGTTACAGATGAAATTATGAAACCATTTGGGAGGACTTACATACCTTCCTCTTACGTGAAATACATCGAGTCTGGGGGCAGCAGAGTGATGCCTATAAGGTGGGTTGAGTCATTTAAGAGTAAAGATGAGCTTTTAAAGAAGTCTGTTCTGTTGGCTCCAATGAAAAGGAAAGAACTGGGTGTATTTAGAGCTCATTATGCCTATTAAACCTCACTCAAAACAAGTGTCTTTAAATCTGCATATTAAAAACAGAGAGAGGGGTTTTTTTTAGTTTTTTTTTAAGGAGACTCATTTTGAGTCATTGGAGCTTGGTGACTTTGCATCAGCGTTCAACATTAGGTGAATGTTAACTCGCCTAATGTTTACGTTGTTGCTGACATTTTGTGGAAGAAGAAGAAGTTGACCCCCCTGTGTGAGCTCACCATTGTGTAGTCTGAACAATGGAAAATAGTACAACGCTCATTGTTTTTTGTTTCCCTGCACAGATTAACTCTGACTACATCTGAATATGAGAACATTTTCATGAAGATAAACGGGTGAGCTGCTGTATATTGATTTAAATGTGTTGGCAACTGAAATTTGTGTCTAAATAGATTACATTATTTGCCATGTGATGTCGGTTCAGGTTGATTTTCATTGGGGGAAATGCAGATTTGGAGACTTCAGACTTTGCCCGGGTGGCGAAGATTTTTTACAGGCTCGCTCTGGCGGTTAGTATAGAACATCATTCTCTGTTTATTGTTTTCTGCTTCAAAGCCTGTCTCGTTTGTGCAGAAATGAACTCCTCTTAGGGGAAGATCTTGTACCTGTCCTGAAGGTTTCCAATGCTTAATAGCAAAGAAAAATAAGAGCTTCTTTAACAACATTTGAACACTTACACTTGGCATTTTGAAATTCTGCTCTACAAAATTAACGTTAACTTCAATCAATTATTAATAGTTTGAGGTTAATCTTTGCACCGAGAACATTGTTTAAGATCAAGACTAGTTTGTTAATATGACGTACACTTGCCCTACATGTGCAGGACATTTAAGCTACTGTTGATTGCAAAAGGGAAAAAAAATTTAGCAACATTTTGTATGTTAGCGTAAATTTTCGTTTTGGTTTCCTGCTGTTGGTGCAGAAAAATTACATTTCCAACTTCCTGTGACTTTCAGGCTAATGATGCCGGGGACTACTTCCCTATTTGGGGCACATGCATGGGAATGCAGCTACTCACTGTGCTGGTGGCTGGTGAAAATCTCCTGACAAAAACCCCAGCTGAGAACTTAGCATTGCCCCTCAACTTAACCACAGGTTCGTGCTTGGTTGCTGTCTTTATGTGAATCTGTGTTATTTTTTTTACTCTTTGAATTAACTGGAGGAATGTGTTTTTGTATGTATGCATGCATGCAAGCAAGCTAGCTGGAACTTATTTTTTTCTCAGTGGTTAGAAACTTTTTGCAGAAGAGTGCCTGAACAAAACAATTGGTGTCAGTAGAGGCAAGTTACAAATCTGGGGGATTTTTGGCCCCAACTTTAAATGCTCTTTCTGCATATATGTGATGTGCTCTTTGGATGAGGTTGCTGTTGTAATTCTTTGACCCTAACTTTACTCTTACCCTAAGAACCCCCTCTTGAGCCTCTGTTCTTGCCCGGATGGTGTGGAACCTTCAACGGGTCCTTCAGTATCTGAGCTGCTCTAGAGCAGCATCTCCTGGTATAGATGTCCTGAAGGGAGGGGAGAGCAGTCCTGCAGCAGCGTTCTGCTGTACGCTCTCTGAAGAGCTTTTTTGTCCTTGACACAGCTGTTCCCATACCAGTATGTGATGTTCTGTGTGAAGATGCTCTCCACAGCGCCTGCATAGAAAGTCCTGAGGATCCCTGAGAGACCCTGAACTTCCTCAGTTGTCGTAGGTGGTGCAGGCGCTGCCTAGCCTTTTAGGACTGGACCTGAATGTGGGGAGATCATGTCAGATCTGAGGAGATGTGGACACTGAGGTACTTGAAGGACTATACCGTCTCCACTGGAGCGCCGTTGATGGTAATGGGCTTGTAGTCTCTGTGCTTACTCCTTCTGAAGTCCACCACCAGCTCCTTGGTCTTGCAGACGTTCAGCTCCACTTGGTTGTTCCGGCACCATGATGCCAGATTCTTCACTTCATCCATGTAGGCCGCCTCATTGTTATTGGAGATGGCACCCAACACCACTGTGTCGTCAGCAAACTTCATAATTGTATTGGAGCCATGGGTGGCCACACAGTCTGAAGTGCAGAGGGAGTAGAGCAGTGGAGAGAGGACACAGCCCTGTAGCGCTCCTGTGTTGATGGTGATGCTGTCGGAGACGCACCTACCCACCCTCACCACCTGAGTTCTGCCAGTGAGGAAGTCCAACACCCATGCACACAGACGGCTGTTGTGTCCTAGATAGATCCCTCAGCTTTGTGAACAGTCTGCTGGGCACTATTGTGTTAAATGCTGAACTGTAATCAGCAAACAGCAGTCTCACATAGTTACCCTGTTTTTTGTCCACGTGGCTAAGGATGGTGTGCAGAACATGGGCGATGGCGTCCTCCGTGGATCTGTTGAGTCATTAGGTGAACTGGAGCGGATCTGTGGTGTTTGGGATGGAGGATGAATCAGTGCAACTGGCCAGTAGTTATTTAGGCATGAGGGCTTGTTGTTCTTGGGCACAGGGATGATGATGATGGATCTCTTGAAGCATTAAATTGTTAAATTATTAAATTGTTCTCAAAAGCTTTGTCAGTTAGAGAACAAATAAAATAATCAAACTGAGATGCGTCAAAAAATATTCAAATTTATTCCCCCCAAAAGTCTATTTTTGCCTTTCTTCAGAGTGTGAGGTTAGACATATCAGCTATGATGACTTCTGAAGATCTCTGAACAGTTAAATTGCCTAGATTGTCTTATCCTAAACTGATATATCTATTCAGATGTCAAAGGAGCTTGCAAAGAAAAGCATCTGGACTTCTTTAAGTTACTTGAAGACGTTTCACCTCTCATCCGAGAAGCTTCTTCAGTTCTGAGGTCAAATGGTGGAGAGTCCCAGATATAAACCTAGTGGGAGTAACCCCCCACAGAGGGACCACAGGACCCCTGATGATCCTCTAATCGCCTGAGCCAAGGTGTGAAACTGGGTGTGGGTCCCAATCAGCCAGAGTTTCGGGTGCGTTCATTGTGAAACCTGGCCCCACCTTATCATGCGAATTCCTGAGGTCAGATGGCCCAGGATGTGAGTGGGCGTTAAGGCGTCAGGGAAGGGATCTCAAAACTGGATTATAGATGGCAGAGAGTTGGTGTCGTAAACCCCCGCCTCTGTTCAAAGATGGTCGCTCACAGTGGACATAGATGGCTTCTTTCACTCCTCTTTCAAACCATCTATCCTCTCTGTCCAAAATGTGAACATTGGCATCCTCGAAAGAGTGTCCTTTATCCTTAAGATGCAGATGGACTGCTGAGTCTTGTCCTGTGGAGGTGGCTCTTCTGTGTTGTGCCATGCGCTTGTGAAGTGGCTGTTTGGTCTCTCCAATGTAGAGGTCTGGGCATTCCTCGCTGCACTGTACAGCATACACCACATTGTTAAGTCTGTGTTTTGGCGTTTTGTCTTTCGGGTGAACCAGTTTTTGTCTGAGCGTGTTGCTGGGTCTGAAATACACTGGGATGTCGTGCTTGGAGAAAACCCTCCTGAGTTTTTCTGATACACCGGCTACATAGGGGATGACAATGTTGTTGCGTCTGTCTTTCTTATCCTCCCTCGCTGGTGTCTGATCTTCTTTTCTGTGCCTCTTTGCTGACTTTAAGAACGCCCATTTAGGATAGCCGCACGTTTTGAGTGCTTCCTTTACATGTGTGTGTGTTCCTTCTTTTTTCCTTCAGGCTTAGAGGGAACATGTTCTGCCCGGTGGTGTAGGGTCCTAATTACTCCACGTTTGTGTTCCAGAGGGTGATGGGAGTCAAAGAGGAGGTACTGGTCCGTGTGTGTGGGCTTCCGGTAAACTTCGATGTTGAGTTTGCCGTTCTCTTCAATGTGCACAGCGCAGTCCAGGAAAGGCAAACAGTCGTCCTTTGTGTCTTCCCTGGTGAACTTGATGTTTTTATCCACAGCGTTAATGTGCGCAGTGAAGGATTCCACTTCTTGTGTCTTGATTTTGACCCAGGTGTCGTCTACATATCTGTACCAGTGGCTGGGTACTCTTCCTTTGAAAGAGCCAAGAGCCTTCCTTTCCACTTCCTCCATGTAAAGGTTGGCTACAATAGGTGACACGGGGGAGCCCATGGCACAGCCATGTTTTTGTCTGTAAAAGCCTTCGTTGTATTTGAAATATGTAGTGGTGAGGCAGAGGTCTAACAGTGTGCAAATCTGATCGGGTGTGAAGTTGGTCCTGTCCTCCAAGGAGCTGTCTTCTTGTAGTCGTTTTCTGACAGTCTCCACGGCCTCCGTGGTGGGTATGCAAGTGAAGAGAGAGACTACATCAAAGGACACCATGGTTTCATCTGGATCCAGGGTAAGTTTCTGGACCTTGTCGGTGAAGTCGGTGGAGTTCTTGATGTGGTGTGGGGTGTTCCCCACGAGAGGCGCAAGGATGGTAGCAAGGTGTTTAGCAATGTTATAAGTGGCTGAGTTTATGCTACTGACTATGGGTCTGAGTGGGACAGCTTCCTTGTGGATTTTAGGAAGTCCGTAAATGCAGGGTATGGCATCCCCTGGGTAAAGGCGGTGATATGTAAGGCGAAACTCTGGCTGATTGGGACCCACACCCAGTTTCACACCTTGGCTCAGGCGATTAGAGGATCATCAGGGGGTCCTTTTGTCCCTCTGTGGGGGGTTACTCCCACTAGGTTTATATCTGGGACTCTCCACCATTTGACCTCAGAACTGAAGAAGCTTCTCGGATGAGAGGTGAAACGTCTTCAAGTAACTTAAAGAAGTCCAGACGCTTTTCTTTGTAAGCTCCTTTGACTACGATGACCTGGATGACTGAGAACCTTCAGACATATCTATTCAGATGTTTTTTCTTCTTTTGTGTTAAATGTGTTCAATTTTATAAGTGGACTTAATCAAATACCCTTTTGTGTTGCGTGCAGAAGTGCAGTCCAGCCGGATGTTCAATACTTTCCCAGATGAGCTCATCAATGCTTTGACCCAGGAACCTCTGACTGGCAATTTTCACAACTATGGAATTACAATAAAGGTACAGCATGAGCCTTCTTCTGACCAGTGTCGCCAAACAGAAAGTTTTACTTCCTCTGTTAGGTTTTGAATAGTTATTGTTTGGAGAAATAAAATCCCAGCCAATGATCACAGTTAGGAGCGTTCGTTTCAGCAGGGGTTTAACAGATATACTTTACAGATATATCTTTTAATCTGCATTCAGAATGAATTTGTCTGCCATGAAAAGAGTTGTCGTCATTTGAGCGGACATTAAACAAAGCATTAGTAGAAATGAAGCCCAAAAGCGAATTCTTCTAATAAATCCAAACAGTTCTGAGTATTGCATACAAGAAGGAGAGTTAAAATAATAACAAATAGAGACACTTAAATGATAACTGCTAATATGACGAATGTTCTCACAGGACTTCCAGGAAAATGAGATGCTACAGAGTTTCTTCACCATCTTGTCAACAAACATCGCTAAGAACGGAGCTCACTTTGTGTCAACTTTCGAAGGTTACAAGGTTTATTTTTTTATTTGGGAAGCTGAAGGATTTCCATGCAACAGCACTGTACCAAGAGATATATTGTTTTGTTCTGACAGGTAAAAGATATCCTTTCTACGGAGTTCAGTGGCACCCGGAGGTGAATCGTTTTCAGTGGTACAGAAAGCTGAACTTCCCTCACTCCCGTCACGCTGTGCAGTTATCGTCGCTGCTAGCTGAATTTTTTGTCAATGAAGGTAACATGACAAGCATGCATTATCAAAAAAACATACACTGTCACGGTCTGGCTGGCAGACTGTGGGGATGTGGGGAAGGAGGACCCAGGCGCGGAGCTCAAAGTTCAAGCAGTGCGTTTATTTACAGAGGGTGATATCAAACAACAATAAATCCCCGTGTTTTTCCCCAGACTCCCGTGTCGTGCCCTCCAAGTGCTCTCTGCTCCCGTGTCTGCACTCCCGGTGCTCGCTGCTCCTTAAGCCTTCCACGCTCCTCCTGCGGGAAACAATAGCGGCAGCAGTCAGGACACTGAACAATGGCAGGCATACACTACACGACCAAAACCTAAACTGGGTAACTAACGTGGAGTCCCAAGCAATGATCCCGCGTCGGTGGGAGCTCCAAGACTCTCTTAAGTAGCTCCCCCGACGAGGCCTGATCAGCAGCAGGTGTGTGGCTTCGGGTGTGGCCAGTCCCCTTGCAGGGCCACACCCTCCAGGCCTGACGCCGCCTATAAACAAGTGCTCAGCCACCCACACACACACATATACACAAGCACAGAGAAGGGGAAGCAACACCAAAATACACAACAATAGCACAGGTCCATGACTGCCCAGGGGTCCTGGGTCGCCCAGTCCCAGGACCCTGACATACACTGCTCAACAAAATTAAAGGAACACTTTTTAATCAGAGTATAGTATCAACCCAATTAAACTGGGATATTAATCTAGTCAAATAAGAAGCAGAGGGAGTTGTTAATCAGTTTTCAGTTGCATTGGTGTTACATGAACTCAACAGATGCATTCAGCTAGGGTCAATGTCACTACTGGTAGCATAAGGTGATACATGGACCCTACATAGGTTTCACAGGTAGTCCAACACCTCCAGGATAACACAGCAGCGTGTACAATGACCAAAAGGAGTTGGACAGAGCTATAGAAGGTCCTAACACATCACCAGGACTGGTATCTGCTCCTTTTTGAAACGAGGAACAGGATGAGCGCTGCTGGAGTCCTACAAAATCACTTCCAGTAGGCCACTAGTATGAATGTCTCTGACCTTTGTGGTGACCGCTATTTCCTGGTGAAACCAACTTAACTAATCAGCATCACTGATGCAAACCTTATATAAAACAGCGTGCTATCTTCTCATGAACTGCTTTCAGAACTGTGGGTATATTTATCGCCCTGTTTTGATCAGTTTCACTTGCAGACGTGAAAAAACAAAAAAAAAAACAACTTCACAGGACTGCATGCAGTGCTGTGTAAACTAGTAGCTTGCAGAACCACTTTTAGTGGCAATAGCTTAAGTAATCCTTTTGTGTGACTTTATCGGTCTGTCACGTCACTGTGGAGGAATTTGGGCCCTCTGTTCTTTACAGCAGTGCTTCAGTTCATTAAAGATTGCAGACAATTGTTTATGCACGGCTCCTTTAGGTTCCCGTGACAGGATTTCACTATGGTTGAGGTCTGGAATTTGGGCCGTTGCAACACCTTGATTCTTTCCTTTTGATTTCTTTTTTTTAGCCATTCTGTTGCAGGTTTGCTGCTGTGCTTGGGATCGTTGTCCCAACAATTTTGGATAAAGCACGTGAAGAGTACACTATGAATTTAGACGCTTTCGATTAAATTGGCTAAGTAGAAAGGCTACACAGGCCCCACTGTGCGCTGTAACAGGAACGGGAAGTGATACTACTTACCGCAGAGTGAGCTAACACCCAGTGAGATGCAGTGATGGAGCATCACTAGTATTTGAAGTTCATGGTTAACTTGGTGACTGCAAGGCATGCAGGTCCTGTGGCTGGAAAAAGAGCACAAATAATTACCCCCCCACCATTGTGCTTGGCAGCTGGTGTGAGGGGTTAGTGCTCATTTGCATTTTCTTGGTTTTCTCCAAACATCTCTACTTTGGTCTTGGCTTTCCAAAGAACTTTGTTCCAGAAATTTTGCAGTTTGTTCAGATGCATTTTTGCAAACCTAAACTGTGCTGCCATGTTCTTTTTAGGAAAAATGTCGCTTTGTCTTGGCAGCCCTTCCAAACAAGCTATATTTGTATCCATCAGTATACTCTCATGCATTGTAGCATTTAACATGGTTAAAGCCCGAGTATGAGATGTCTTGTTTTGGCTCTTGTTTGTTTTGTTTCTTTAAATTTCTGAGTAGTGCACTTGAAGTGAATTTGCTGGGATGTCCTCTTCTGGAAAAACTATGGCACACACCTAAACGCTCCAAACTTGCAAACTGTCAAAATTTCTGCTTGTATAGAAGGGGTCTATAAAATTGTTACTTGCTGTCGATTATTTTATCAAGTGAGTTTGATTAATTGCTATTAAAGAAGTAAACATATACTTAGTTTTTCACAGGATTTTCACATGACCGCCATTAAGCTATTTTATTCTAACGTAACCTAACCACATGTATGTCTGCTCTGCTTTGTTTAGCAAGGAGAAGTTTACATCACTTTGACAGTCCTGCAGAAGAGGAATCCTCACTGATTTACAGCTACTCACCTGTCTATGTCGCAAACATCACAGCATATGAGCAGGCCTACTTCTTCTGAGCTACTCCTGCAGCTGAATGGATCTCTGCACATGTAAATGTTTATATGCTCTAGTGTCTGTAGTACGCTCGTAAAGTCTGCTGGTTTTAATCTCAGATAATCAAAAGTGCTGTTTAAACCTTTGTGCTGATTCAGAGTATATTTGTATTTCACTAAGGAAGTATTTTTGCTGGCAATTATGGCATTACCGACCCAGAACTATTACTTTAATGGCAAAAATAACACATTAATGTGGTCGTTTATCATAGTGAAGTGTGACTGTGTTTGAAGTAAACATCAGGATAGATTTTAGGAGAACTAGGTCCACGTCTTTTGTACTTGGTTGTCATTTAATAAACAATTTTTTTAATGTGTGTGGCGTTTTTTTTTTTAAAATTTTAAGGCCAAGTGAAAAATATCTTCCAGTTCTACTTAATAATTAAGCGATCAATTTCTTATGACCAACATGGGAATCATAAATGTGTTACCTACTTTGCTCTTCAGCATAGGAGGTAACACATTTATGATGTGTTTAATGCAAAAAACTGGCAATAAAAGCTCTCAAACATCTTCAGCGCACAGAAAAACAAATTAATTAGCCTTGCTGTTCCAGTACCTTTGGGGGGCACTGTGAATCTATTAAAGACGTGACATTTAGAGGTGTGTGAGTGTGTGTGCTTTAATATACAGGTTATTATGCCACACTGGTGATTGGCTCATGAGCTACAGTGAACCAGACCCCTTGCTGTAAAACATACATGCATCAGTAAGCTGCAGACGTTAATGAGCTACAGGAAACACACCAGCCCGTCACATCACAGCGCGGATCAACCGGCCTCGCCATTGGTCTCCCCGGACGTCAGTCTGCCGGAGAGGGGGCGGGAGCAGGGAAATCGAGCCTGTGCTCTAGTTTCTCTTCTCACACAGATGCTGCCGCTGGGTCAGTGTCATGCCGTCTTTTAATAATAACAGAGTCAAAACAGCGACAGCGAGGAGAAGCTGGGGAAACACTCACATCAGCATTTCTGCTTTTTGAGACGAGCCAACGTGGACAATGTGACATAACCCAGCTGCAACTTCCGATACAAAAAGATTAAACGCCCTTTATCCACCTTTTTATTCGTCTTTCACGACCTCTTCAGGGCTGCTATTGTCTCACTCACCTTTGACACAGCTGGCGGGCAGTCACCGGCTCTACTTGTGCACTTCATTGCGGTCATCCATCTGCGAGGAGGCCTGCGGTTTGTTGGTAAACACGAATCGGATCCCGACGGCAAGGACTCCATCTGGTGCATTGATGCACCCGTTTCAGTGGTGTAACGGTGAGGAGTCATTTTTGTTGTTGTTTTTTGTTTTGTTTTGCTAGTCTGTGACAATAATGAACAATACGTCCTATTATTTTAGTAGGATTAAAACAGAGATTTTAGAACAAGACTGACTCAGGCCAGTGCTTTCTAAATTTAGACATCCCCAGCGAGTGCAACGACAATGTGCAGGATCTTAACAAAGAGACACAAAATGAGTTGTCCTAAGCTGTGTGCTCGGTGCTTCATTTGTTCTTAAAAGTGTCTCTAATAATGCCACAGCGATGACATATAAACACCCTATAAACGTGCTAAATGTTAAACACACGAAATCTAGTTTCGTTAAATATACTAATGTAAGCAGACAGCTGCATAGTAGTGGTATTAGTGATAAGTGATTTCTTGTCCACAAGCAGCTCTATACTTCGTCCTGTCCAATAAGTCAAAGACCACGGAAAAGAAAAGTATTAACAGCAAAAGTTAGAAGTGCTGAGTGAATACTAGAAAAATAGAGAAGGACTGTTAGAGCTGCAGTAATTAGAAGATTAATCCGCAGCAGTATTAATAAAAAAATCTTTTTTTGAAGCTGCAATGTGCACATCACCCAGTTCTAGCTTCTCAAACGTGAAGATTTGAATTATTAATTTGAAGCTTGGATGCATTATTTTTTGGCTGTAAGGCTTTTGCCACGACTGTCTGATATTTTATAGACGCAACAATCAAAGAAAATGACCAATAAAGAAAGTTATCATAAGCTGCAGCCCTATAGATTACAACATGTTATAAACGTTGTAATCTACCTAAATTAATACACTATCCACCAAAAGGGCGATTAGGCAATCAGAAATTTGGTCAGTTTTTGTATTGATTTGTAGGTTAAGAGTCTACCTGATCAATAAAAACGTTTATTTTGGCCTAAACTCACTCCAGAGAGTTACCCAAGACCGGTCATTGTGCTCTTTGTATAATGTTTTGTCTCTCTAGGTAATCTTGTTTGCTCTGACCCTATCTACAGTCTCTCACTTACACTCTTCACAGCTTCAGCTGATTATCTTCCAACAGGCCAAAAGTGTGAACAAAAGCAGTCACACTTAAACAAAAATAAAACCCTTCATTCCAGTGAAATTGTCTTTCAGTGTTTCTTTGTCATGGTGAGACTGGGTGAAGATGATGGATTGGGGTCTTTTTCCTCTGACTTTGCCTGTTTGAATGCACAACTACAGCAGCCTCCTCAGTGGACTGTTGGTGTTCAGACAAGAACAATTACTCCCTTTGTGCAGCAACTCGGCTGCCATTCATATTGGAAATAATACACACACACACACACACACACACACACACACACACACACACACAGTATCAAAGAGTAACATTCTGCTGGAAAAATGAAGCAGTAACAGGCAGCCGCAACTCTGTGTGTGTGTCAGTGTTTCTGTGATCGTGCCTATTCATTCTACTGTTTATATGTGACACATGTCATGCTTTCAGGCATGTGATGGGGAGATTTGTGCCCCAACCTACTTTCGTCTTGAAAACAGCAGCAGCCATGCAGGCAGGCCTGAGTGATTCCCCCCTATGTGAACTGCTGAATATTTGATGGGAAGCTCAGTCTTTAGCAAAGGCAGCAGCAGCAACAGCAGCAGAAAGCAGTTTTGTTTGAACACGACATATATAGGACAAAACCCCAGCAGGCATCTCATAGGAGCTGTCAGGGAAACTGCAATAGTCGAGGTATTTTACAGCTCGATCAAATCTCAGAGGGAATTTCCTGCCTTTTTGAAGAATAACTCGAGAAGCTCTCGGATTCTCTTTGTCCTGAAATGAGAACTTTCATTAGCTAACCTTCAGCCGCTTTCTGCATCTACTACTCCATGGCAACGGCATGCCTCATAAGATTGTTGATATATAGGTCACTGGTCATGCAAGACTTCAACCAAATCAAAAAATCACTTAATATAGCTGCTCTCCCCGCATGCAAAGGTGGAGGAGGGAAATGCGACGGGATGTGACATGGTGCGCACGCACAAAGGTTTGAATGCAAATGCCCTAGATTTGGATTGTGAGTCTGCTCAGGTGATTTGTGTCATCAGCAGGGCAGTGACATGAATACAGGAGCTGACATTTACACCATTCTCTCTCACTGTGTGTGTCTCTTTGTATGCTGATGATCTTTGTGAGGCAGATTGTTTGACATGTGTAAAGAGGATGAAGTAAATTCGATCGCCTTGCATCTTTCTGTGTCCTCGGTTATATTCAGGGAATGCAGCATCAGTCTGATCCATCCACCTAATTGCAGTGTAAAAAAAATAAAACTTAATTATGAAAGAGTAAACATCTGCAATTAAAAATAAAGGGTGTGCCTTCATTTCAAAATGTGAGAAACATAGTTATCTGACATTTTATGTAGTAGAAATTTCTCTGTGTCAGATCTAAATAGAGGTGTGACAATAGTGAGTTGAAATTGTGGAACAGAAAATATTAGTAATGCATGCTTTCAGCAGGACTGTTTGAATATTTGGATTTCTCCAGTGTGTTTTATTCTGGGCAACAATATGATGGAAAAGGGAACACACTGACTTGTAGAACAACCAAAATGTACCAAAAAAAAGGACTTAATGATTTATTCAACATGATCTGAAATGAGTGACCGAGGCCTTAAACTCAAGAGGAAAGTGTTTAGTCCAGTCAGAGCCCTGTTTTTCTTTGTGAAACCCTGGTTACCATAAGAAAGACACTTCAGTGTTGGTTTCACTTTTCAGACCCGAAAGTTACACCCCTTTTTTAATCTGTTTATAATTATGAATTGTATAGATGACCAAAGAGGACAATTTGTGCACAAAAGCATTTGCAAGTAGTCACTTGTCATAAAACTTGTCAGAGGACTAGTGGAGCTGTCTATCACCATCTCTACCCCTTTTCTAGTCATACAGGAAGTAGAGAGTGTGAAAAAGACAAGCAAACTAAATTGTGACAAAGTGTGAAAGCCAGTGAGCAATCAGTATAATTACTTTGCATGTCTATGTAAGGAGACATAGCACATAAAAGGCTATCACCGGCAAGAATATGGGAAAAATATTTGGTAGGTGATTGGACAAACCTGCTGTTCTATCAGCTGTTGCTAAACCAAAGTAACTTTGACCTTTTATGTCAGTTGTTTCTCGTAGAATGATGTTAGCTGTGATCGCACAGACCTCACAAAAATCAAGCTCTGTAGTGAAGGCCTACCTTTAATAACTGGTAGCGGGGGATGACAATGACAGTAGCTGTATAGCACATTTCATTACACGATGAGAGGGATACTTATTGTTGGGTATTTAGTACAGTGGTTTCAAATAGAGCTTAATAGGCCCTTATTAGTTAATTGCACATGTGTTGCATGGGCACATTTGATGAAAAAAGTGTTGTATGTGAAAGATATTTTTTGAAAAGGAAGGAGCATTATTAAAAATATTGTGGATTTTATTTCATCTCTTACATTTTTAAATCTCTCAAAATCTTTGTCAAATCCTGTCAGCTGTGCTACAGTTTACAACCCTGATGCAAGTTCTCGCCAGTCAGTCACATGAATAATCATAAGGCTGGCTGGTTTTGTCCCGTTTAGACTCTTTTCAGGCATTTGTGGCTTTTTGGTTAAAAATCTGGCTCAAACCTTAGTGTATCTACCATTGATTGCTTCTGGCTGAGTGAAGTGGTGGAACTTGATTTTGCAGCCATCAACGATCCTTGATTAATAGACACGCTCTGCTTGTTCAGCACGAGTGGAACCAAGAGGCGGATAGTATTGATCCCCTGATACTGCTGTTTCCACTGTGAGGCGGGAGAGGCGTCAGATAGAAATGTCAGTCTATTACTTTGGCTGCGGGAGTAACTGGAAATATCCTCATTGATTAAAAAGTGGTGCTGGAAGAAAATAATACCCACGAAAATGAAACTGGTGAAGATCTTCATCTATTCTGTTCATCCATCTCTTCAGTAAGTTGACCCATTCGGCTTTTCTTGAATTTCTGTTAAATAAACATATTTTTATAATGGTGGATGCTTAAATTAAAAATACTCAGCCTCTCAAAGGTTGTGCTCCTTGTGAGCCAAAATCTCAGGTTTCAGGTGCTCTAATGCTCAGTTTTTGGGTGTTTTTTATTTATTTATTTAAATCCTGGCTCTATGTGATGTAAATGAGAGCTAATATCATCTGTTGGTACAGAAGCCCAGCTCTTCTATGGAATAAATATTTTGTTTGTTACAGGCAGAAAATAATAGGAAGGTGGAAGGGGCTGTACCAAGGACCAGTACTGAAATTTTACAGTCACACTGCTAACCACATGACACAGTTTGGTCAAGTTAAAAAAGCCCCAGTTATGGAAAAACATGTAGTACCTAATTGGCTGTCGAAAATGTCCTTGTGACAGCTTTTGTCACTTGCAGATATCTGCAGTTTCTCTTAGTTTGTATCAACTTGTCTGCAAACGCTTCCTGCAACCACTCACCAACCAGTCACCAACCAGTCTGGGAGTACACATTTCCCTTGGGACCTGCGGTTGGGTCACAACACCACTTAAGAAGCCTCTTAAAGGTAAATATCAATCATTTGGTCCTCTGAGGCATACATAGCTCCTCTCATAGAGTCTAGAAGTTAAAATTAAATTAAAATATGGTGCTGAAAATCTGTCTTTCCTATGATGATGGAGGGCTTGTCAGTCCAGCACGGGATTAGTAAACACAGACAAATAACACACGAACATCCACAGACAGAGCAGAGCAGACGGAGTGGGTGTTAAATTTGTTTCAGGCTAAGTTTGTTGCAGTTTGTTTTTACATTACATTTGTTTCCATGCGTGTGCCCTGGAAGGCCAAAAGTGTCTCTGTGAAAGAGCACACGGGCTAAGTTCACTGATTAGCGCCTTGTCTCTGGGTGAATATGCTAATCAGTGAAATCAGCTGCTGCGGTGTCTGATGAAAATGAAAACCTGCAGACTCTCTCAGCTTTCTGCCTTGTTGCTGCTCTAATCTGGACATGAGAAGCCTGAGTGCGACGAGTACTGCGTGAGCTCCACTTCACTATCACTCCCTGGGTTAGCATGACCCTGATCTCACAAAGCTCCTTCTCACATGCTGACTTCTCATTACTCACTCAGATGCACAAAACACATAGTGTGCTCTCTGCGTCTCTGTTTATCTAACTTAAAAACAGCTTGTCAGTTCATGCTTGTGTGGATTTAAGGTTATTTCCTGTTTATTATTTTATTAATGTATATAAAGGTCAGACTTTAGACTGATTTAGTTATTGGGATAGCAAAACTGGATAGCACCTAATTCAAATACTGGGGGGTATTATCAGTCGATTATCGGTAGTTTATTTACACAAATTGTTCATTTTGAACTTAATGTCCTGTTTTTGAGCATAAGTCACTGTTTCCTGCTGCTTTAAGAGTCAGCTCAGAATTTTCTGTCTTTTTTTTTCTTTTTTACAGAACACAGCTATGTGCTCCGTTGCATGTTATTATTGAAAACAGCTTGTCAAGCAGAGATCTGGTTACATAGCGCTCCATTTGTGGAGATTTCACCACATCTTCCTCTGCAGCTATGCCCTGGAGTCACACTACCAGGCTCCACAATTGCTAATGAGTCCTCATTTGTTTGGGGATTTTGAATTATATGATATGCAATTACGCTGGGTGGTGCTGTTGGCGATTAACCAACTGTTTAATCCTTTAGGGTAGATGCAGATGAGCAAATAAACAGTTAAATTAACCAGTTACTTACAGCTATTTCAAACATTTCAACCAAGGAGACTACAGTGGCTTTGGTATAAAAATAATAAACACCCTGATCAAATACTGAAAACCGTGTGCGGGGTGCAGCATCAAAGTAGGAAGGATAAATAAAGCATGGCACGTTGCATAGGTTACCATCTCTTCTGATTGGTTCATGCTGCAGTATTCTTCAAAAAATGTTCAGTGCTGCATTTGTGCTATATTTGCACAAGTATCAGCAGATTATATGGACACTATTGTCAAGAACAGGAAAGGTTACAGATTCACTGATTCTTGGTGTGTGAGTCTCAGAGTCTGAAAACTGCTTGTTAACAGACAAAACATTTGTTACATATATATGAAAGTACATTAAAACCATCACATGTGCACAGTGGCAGTCTAACCCACCCGCCTGTTGCGTTTAAAGGCTCGGGATGTGGATTCTGGTTGAGGTTCACAATGCAGGTCTGAGCCTCAGAAAAGAGATGAGGTTACAGGTTGCATTCAGTTTTTGTTTTGCGGTATATTCGTGTGTGTGTGTGGGTGTTAGTGTTAG
This sequence comes from Aulonocara sp. 'chitande type north' Nkhata Bay, assembly GCF_057382095.1. Classification (NCBI taxonomy): domain Eukaryota; kingdom Metazoa; phylum Chordata; class Actinopteri; order Cichliformes; family Cichlidae; genus Aulonocara; species Aulonocara sp. 'chitande type north' Nkhata Bay. The sequence goes on along the minus strand of NC_141355.1, from coordinate 27,804,858 downwards.
TGTTAGTGTCAGGCTTTCAGTGTTTAGCTGTTTCATGCTATATCCTTCCTGTAAATTTGCTTTTGTTGTTGTTTTAGGGTGCTTCTGTGGTCTCGGACTCGTTTACTCCAACAAGTCGTGCACCATGCCGCCCATCACCTTCCAGGACCTACCTCTCAACATCTACATGGTGATCTTCGGGACAGGCATCTTTGTCTTCATCCTGAGCCTCATCTTCTGCTGTTATTTCATTAGGTGAGAGGCAACAGAATCGTACAGCAAGACCAAAGTCTTAATCCACTTCAAATTAGGGCAGAGTTTGTAGGAATTGTTTTCTCCTTGTTTCAAATTCTAGATGTGTTAACAGTTCACAGCAAAACAACATTATATAAATGATATATGACTCCTCTTGCATGTGGTGCTATTTATCTTTCAGAACTGTTTTGGTGAGAATTGCCCAGTTAGACATCTGCTTTCCCTTGATTAGAATTAAATAAGAGGAGTAAGGATAAAATTGTGAATTACTGAGTTATTGAACGGAGGTGGTGACACCAGCTATGAGCCAGGCAGCCTTCATTTGTCAGAGTGTGGCAGTGTCTCACCAAGAATTCACTGAATGGCTGTTGTGACCATAATGACCCACTCCTGATTCATACCTGGGGCGATCGTGGCTCAAGAGTTGGGAGTTTGCCTTGTAATCGGAAGGTTGCCGGTTCGAGCCCCGGCTCGGACAGTCTCGGTTGTTGTGTCCTTGGGCAAGACACTTCACCCATTGCCTACTGGTGGTGGTCAGAGGGCCCGGTGGCGCCAGTGTCCGGCAGCCTCGCCTCTGTCAGTGCGCTGTGGCTACAATGTAGCTTGCCATCACCAGTGTGTGAATGTGTGTGTGAATGGGTGGATGACTGGATATGTAAAGTGCTTTGGGGTTCTTAGGGACTAGTAAAGCGCTATATAAATACAGGCCATTTACCATTTTATTATATGAGGTGCATGTCAGGTTATGTAGGGTTTGAAAAGGAGTCTGAATCAGGCATAAGTTGCCCATGCAAACATTGGTAAACCTCTAAAACTTGTTGTGTATTTGTGTCTGGCTAAAGAAGTCATACGCAAAGGCTGTGTTGATGAACGTGGCGCCGTGATGTTTTTAAGTGCAAAAAGAAAATTCTTAAAAATCACTGCTCTGTACTGCGAGTAATGCATGAGTAATTCTACCTTGCTTAGGACCAGACGAGTTCTGTTTTTTGTAGGAACATGCTCAACTGGATCAAATGAAGTGCAGCATCAGGTTGGGGACCGCTGATGTAAAATATACCTGACTACAAGAATTTAGCTCACATTTTCAGAAAATGCTTCATAGTTTAATCAGATTCATAGTAAATGGACTTATTCTCATAAATTGCTTAATCACCCATTCATACAAGCACTTTCTCCTAACTAAGTGCTTTCTATTGCACACAATCACACTCCGATGAATTGGAGCGCAATTTGGGCTTCAGTATCTTGCCCAAGGACATGCATGCAGACCAGGGCAGCCAGAAATTGAACCGCCAACCTTCCGATTAGTACATGATCTGCTTTCCCTCCTGAAATACAGCCAAACAATGAATACAGCCAACTCTCAATTCGAGTAACATAAATTACCCCCCACAAACAAAGACTTCATATTCAGCTCTGCTCAGACAAACTCTAAGTTCTACTAATTCAGTTATACACTTATAAACATGCCAGAGGGATAATATTGACCCTATTAAGCAATAGGAAACAATGCAATGGGAAATATAAATGCCTGTAAATTATTTGTATACATTTATTTTAGTTGGAAAACAAATAAACACATAAAAGGTTCTCATGATAAATCATCAGGAAAAGTTAAGCATCTGTGATTGTAGGCATTGAATTCCAGCCTAAACCAAACTACGCCACCGAGACCAACATCGTAATCCCTAAATATCTCCACTGTAGAGACATTGTATGTGTGTGGAGGCAAGAAACACACTGTAGGAGGGACTGAGGTTAAAAAAAGAGGAACAGGGTGACCTATCCTGCTGTTGACTGTGAACTCCCTGATGAGTTGAGGATGGGAGGATGGGATGTGAGGTAACAGGAAGCCTCCCGTCACAATGTGTGAAGACAGCAGTGAGGAAAGGAGAAACTGTGTTCAGAATAAACACGGCATAAATAGTGCACAGTTGGAAAACATAAAGCCATCATACACGAAGGTCCACAGTGAACAAAAAGGAAACGTCAGCACCTGCTGTAGGGATTGTGTTTCATCTTGAGCTCTCTCTCTGTTTTTGGAAAATTGCTTGATGTCTTATAATGCGGTGTGCTATTGTTGGACATTTAAATGAATTTGAAATGTTGTTCAAATTTTAGTGTTATCAAAATGCCAGAGAGTTTAAGACATTTTCTGTCTGGAAGACAGGCAGGACGAATGTGCTGTTCAGGAAATAAATCACAGAAAATAAAGACGGACGTCAGCGAGAATCTTGATTCGCATTTGTGCAGATAACATCCCGCCTCTGTTCCTCAGTCGTTTTAATTCTTATAATTAAATATAATGGAAATCTAGTGAAATAAATTTCATCACTACACACCTAAATTAATCTAAACCTAAAGTTAATTTCCTTAAGACAAAATATTGTTATCCCAAAAGGCAATTCAGCAGAGGTGGCAAAAGTACACACATTTGTCACTTAAGTGGAAGAAAAGATTGTTGTTTTATAAAATTCTCTGGTAAAAGCTGAACCACAAGTGAAAAAGTACAGGCTCTGAAATATACTCAGTGTTCTTTGAGTATTTTAAGGTGTTTGCATCCACTCTTATGTCCAAACTACGACAATGTTTTTAAAAGAGGCCAAAAAACCCCAATGAAATAACTAAAAAAATCATTGCATTTAAAAGCTGCTTTCAGCATCTCCCTTTTACACAAGGAGGTCACCACAGCAGATACCTCCGCATGTTTGACTTGGTAGATTTTCTTTTTTATATACACCAGATCCTCCTTTTAACACAACCCCAATAGTGTTACTGCATCCTTCCAGAATCAAACTGGGGATCTTCTGCTTGTCAGGAAAATATGTAAACTCCTACACCACAGGAGAAGCTATTAAATGACGAAAATGTTTCTTTAAATATGTGCTCATTTGAGTTTAATGCTGGCAACATATTCCAGAAAGTTGGGAATAAGGGCGTATTTATGTCAGATTGTATCTACAAGCGTGCATCTCATTTCCTCCTCTGCTGCCTGAAAATAGTAACAAAGAAGTCCTGTTCTTTTGGTTATGTTCAAAAGGAAGTAGATTGTGTTTGATGCCTTTATTTCATCTTAATTTTTTCTTCTTTTAAAGAGATATACACTCACCACCCCTTTATAAACGTATAAGATACACCCTTTTGCCATCAGGAATGCCTTAATTCTTTGTGGCACGTATTGAACTAGTTGCTGGAAACATTTCTCAGAGATTTTGGTCTATATTAACATGACAGCGTCACACAGTCGCTTCACATTTGTCAGCTGCACATCCATGATGTGAATCTCCTGTTTCAACACATCCTAAAGATGCTCTGTGCTTTATTTGAAGTCACCATCATTTTAAAGAAACGCGTTTGAGATGACTTGAACTTTGTCGCGTATTATCCTACTGGAAGCAGCCAGAAAGTGGGCATAGATCAGCATTTTCTGAAATAATCAGCCCGGACCAACCGGCACTAACAACCAAAACCATGTTCAAAGTCACTGAAGTCAATTTTGATGCTCTGTTTGAGCTTCAGCAGGTTGTCTTGACCATATCCACATGGCTAAATGCATGTGGTTGAAGGATTCAATATTTGTGCTCAGGGGCAGTTGAACAGGTGTACCTAACAAAGTGACCTAAAATGTACGCATACATTTAAAAAAAATTATTTAAAAAAAAGAAGAACTATCATTGAGTAATTCTTTTAAACTTAGTGTTTGCACCAAAAATGGAAGTGATATCAAAATCAGTAGCAATAGTGATAATTATGAAAATAATAACACTAATGATAGGCGCACACACACACACACACACACACACACACACACACACACACACACACACACACACACACACACACTGTAATACTGCGGCACCACAGAACAAGAAGGAAGGCCATTATTACAAGCTGTCCTAACAATGACAAGTATAGCCGATGTTAAAAACAACAACAACTATGCACTAATGGGTAAGAAAAAACAAAAAATAAAAAACAATCATAAAGCAGCATGAAAATGATCATTCATAAACCACCATCCTCTGAACAGATTCATTACAAACACTAATGGAAAGCGTTTGAGGCGTGCATTTTCCCTCTGCGTCTCTCGCTGATGTGCTTGCTCCCTAAAGCGAACCCTAGCTCTAAATGGACTTTGTGGCGAGATTAATCTTTCACTTTTTGTATTCAAGATCTGGAAAAACTTTGAGCCTCAACCATTAAGATCAGCAGCTATAATGATAAATTGTAAGTGGTAAATATTTGTTTCAGTTTGGACTGACTCATGTTCACATGCTGAAGACACACTTCTTTGATTGAAAATGTTTTCTGTGACCTGGCTTCACCACTAAATTGAGCATCAACTCTGTCTGAAAAAGCTCAGATCCTTCCTGTTTCTCTTAAAGCCCTTTCTGAAGGATCGTAACCAGCGACTCACTTCCTTTGGCTCCATTAACATGCTGAAGGTACTCTTGGGTGGGAGTGTGATTGTGAATTCATTTATAGACCGGGTGATTCATAACATGAATACTGAGTGATGAAAGGCGCTCTGTGTTAGGGGGCAGGTCTCCTATTATCTCTTTCAGACAGGCTCTTTTCTTAATCCTGTGTGTCATCGTGTTTGTGATGTACAGCTGTAACATTAGATTGAGACCTAAATATCTATGCCCGCCCACCACTATTAAAACTGTTCTAATTTTTAAGATGTGGTGGTTAAAGTTTGCTAAGATTTAGCTTTCTTTAGCAAATACACGCCACTTCTTGCACAGAGTCGAGATCTTCGCAGCTGTACCTGTAAAGTACAAGGCCGAAAAGACACAAGTGTTCCACACCAAGGGCACGCCAAAAATATCACAACTTTAATTACGTCCCCATCTGGTCTTACAGTGCAGTACAGGGTTTGTACTCAGCAGCACAGCAGCTAGTCAGAGAGATATTTTAAGATCCACGAGGATCAAGAGGGAGGTGGTAATGTGTTTTTGTCCAGACAATAGAATGACTGAGGAGAGATATTAAGCTGTTAAGTGAATGGCTTTCTAAAATAAACTTTAATTTGCTGGGAGAGATCTTGGAGAAAACCCCAGAAAAACAACAAGAACAGCAACAGACAGTTAATTTGAAAACATGGAAATATAAATGGTTACTCGTCTACGCCAGCCTTTTACATCCAAACTGTGCATCTAACAACAGTTTAGTCTCAAACTGAGCTTCTTAAACCTCGTCTGTCATCATTAAACTGACGTCATCTCGCTTGCATACACTCTGAAGACAGATTGAGTTTAGCAAAAATAAAAGGATGATTATATCAGAAATGCTACAGCAGCAAGAAGGGCATGCTTGAGGTCATCTACTGTGAAAACAGAGATGCAGTCAGCGGTTTTTCTAGCTGTCCTTGGTGTCAGATGATGACGCTTGCACCGGGGGATGGCGGGGTTCAGCACCACGGCTGTGCTTGCTCACATGTGGTGCAAAAGAGCCCAGATACTGGGGTAATCCAGGTTTATCACGTCTTTCAGTCGTCTCAGTCTGTCCAGGTTGATCTGTTGAGTGCCAGATGTTCAAAATAGTTGGTACTTCCTGTGCAGTAGACTTTAGGTGTAGTCAAGCAAGTTGTTGGCAGCCTCGGGGTAGTTATTTTTTAACCTCTATTGAAATGAATGGGGAGAGATCCATAACCTTTATTTCAAAGGTCTCCAGGATATAAAAAAGGTTACTTATGGAATACATGGAAATGAAAACCTCTTCAAATGGTTTCTGACTTTGCCCCAAAAATAAGAGTTAAACTTTTTTTCTCTTCTGATACGCATGCAGAAAGTTACACGATACTACTGCTTCATTAGTCGAGAGTGCTGACCTCAACCTCTCTGGCTTCACTTTACTGATAAAAAGCCATGCTAATAATGTAATGTACATTTATTTATATGCCTACTACGATAGCAAGTAGATATGCCTGCTGTGCACACGTTTCCCAGTTTGAATGTTGACTGGCAATTATTAAATTCTCCTTTCCTTTTTGAGGAATCTGCTCTCTCTCTTTCTGTCTCTCTCTCTATAGCACCTCTTTTTCCTATCAGCAGCTTGTTTTCTGGGCTTGGAAGGGTAGATGTAGGTCAGTCATGTGGTTACCATGGCTTGTCTAGCAAACGCGGTTTTTGGCCACTGTTGCTTCCACGCAGATTAGTCTTGGAAAGGATCTCAGCCCGGGGGATCTGATCTTCCCAAGAGATCATCTTTTTAAGGCACAAGATGTTGGCAGTGCTTTGTTTTTTTAAATATACCTTTTGTATGGCGTCCATGTTTGTGCCCCATCGAGCATGGCGACGACAGATTACCACAGTGTATGCACCAGTCTTGGTGCCAACTTTCGTGTATTACAAGACTGTAGTTGGAGGAGCGTGCGAAGCCAAAATGGGTGAACTTTGGTTGGAACACCATTCGTTAAGAAGGGGGAAGGAAAAGAGACTGTTTGCCTTAGGAAGCCAAAGGCAAAAAAGTATTTAGTCAGCCACCGATTGTGCAAGTTCCCCCACTTAAAATGATGACAGAGGTCAGTAATTTGCACCAGAGGTACACTTCAACTGTGAGAGACAGAATGTGAAAAAAAAATCCATGAATTCACATGGTAGGATTTGTAAAGAATTTATTCGTAAATTAGGGTGGAAAATAAGTATTTGGTCACCTCAAACAAGGAAAATCTCTGGCTCTCACAGACCTGTAACGTCGTCTGTAAGAAGCTTTTCTGTCCCCCACTCGTTACCTGTATGAATGGCACCTGTTTGAACTCATCATCTGTATAAAAGACACCTGTCCACAGCCTCAAACAGTCAGACTCCAAACTCCGCCATGGCCAAGACCAAAGAGCTTTCGAAGGACACCAGGAAAAGTATTGTAGACCTGCACCAGACTGGGAAGAGTGAATCTACAATAGGCAAGCAGCTTGGTGTGAAAAAATCAACTGTGGGAGCAATCATCAGAAAATGGAAGACATACAAGACCACTGATAATCTCCCTCGATCTGGGGCTCCACGCAAGATCTCATCCCGTGGGGTCAAAATGATCATGAGAACGGTGAGCAAAGATCCCAGAACCACACGGGGGGACCTGGTGAATGACCTGCAGAGAGCTGGGACCAAAGTAACAAAGGTCACCATCAGTAACACACTACAACGGCAGGGAATCAAATCCCGCAGTGCCAGACGTGTTCCGCTGCTGAAGCCAGTGCATGTCCAGGCCCGTCTGAAGTTTGCCAGAGAGCACATGGATGATACAGCAGAGGATTGGGAGAATGTCATGTGGTCAGATGAAACCAAAGTAGAACTTTTTGGTATAAACTCAACTCGTCGTGTTTGGAGGAAGAAGAATACTGAGTTGCATCCCAAGAACACCATACCTACTGTGAAGCATGGGGGTGGAAAGATCATGCTATGGGGCTGTTTTTCTGCCAAGGGGACAGGACGACTGATCCGTGTTAAGGACAGAATGAATGGGGCCATGTATGGTGAGATTTTGAGCCAAAACCTCCTTCCATCAGTGAGAACTTTGAAGATGAAACGAGGCTGGGTCTTCCAACATGACAATGATCCAAAACACACCGCCCGGGCAACAAAGGAGTGGCTCCGTAAGAAGCATTTGAAAGTCCTGGAGTGGCCTAGCCAGTCTCCAGACCTCAACCCCATAGAAAATCTGTGGCGGGAGTTGAAAGTCCGTGTTGCTCGGCGACAGCCCCAAAACATCACTGCTCTCGAGAAGATCTGCATGGAGGAATGGGCCAAAATACCAGCTACTGTGTGTGCAAACCTGGTAAAGACCTATAGTAAACGTTTGACCTCTGTTATTGCCAACAAAGGTTATGTTACAAAGTATTGAGTTGTATTTTTGTTATTGACCAAATACTTATTTTCCACCCTGATTTACGAATAAATTCTTTACAAATCCTACCATGTGGATTCATGGATTTTTTTTTTCACATTCTGTCTCTCACAGTTGAAGTGTACCTCTGGTGCAAATTACTGACCTCTGTCATCATTTTAGGTGGGGGAACTTGCACAATCGGTGGCTGACTAAATACTTTTTTGCCCCACTGTATTTATGTTTAGGGCATGCTGTATGGACTCTTGGCTTAGTGCAGTCTTGGAGTCATGGTGGAGCTCACAGATTTGGCAGCTTCTCATTTTTGTTTGGGCCTGTAACTGTTTTCTGTCATTGTTGCACTCCAGGTATACTTCATCTTTGAGTCCATGTCGAAGTATCTTAACATCGACCAGGAAGGACTCTAAGTTTCCTGTGATGACTCTTGGTTGGTAATACTTGCTTGGTCGGGACCTTTACAATTTTAACTTTGCTCGGATTGATGTATAAGTACTGATCCTTGTGCTACTCAGTTGCTTATGGTGGTGGTCTTTTCAGCTGTGTTAGTTTGAGTTTTATGTTCGCTGATGTTCTGCGCATAAGAGGGGCTCTTCATTTTCCCCAGGTTATACTGACAAAGGACTTTATGTCACAGAAGACGGCCTGTGCTCACTCGACCTTTTAAGACTCTCATGAGTATTTTTGGTATTTTTAGCTGGGGTTTTTTGAATGAAAGATTTGTGTCCAACTCCCTTTAATGAGGAATTCCACCTGATTGGTATGGATAGTATCTTTTTTTTATTTACGTAAAAGTCTCTGTGTAGTAGGGTTGGAATTATTGATTAAGTTGTTTCTGGCTAATCAATTTATTGCTCTGTTTAAATCATATCAGGGAATAGTGACAGAAGGTAACTGTCATGGAACAACATGGAACAAAGTGGAATGCCAAGGAAACTAGCCAATTTATACAAACTCATTTAAAAAAGTGTTCAAATATCCAGCTAGAATTATGTCAGAAGCTTGTTCATGACTAGCAATTTAATTAAATTTAACATTTAATCAAATATTAGTGGGGGTGTATGTATATATTTGAGCCTGAATGTATACTTTTGATTGATTGGAGAAAATCCGAAATAAATTAAAATTTGAAATTGAAATGATCAAAAGTCCAAAATTATCATGGCATTCATGCCTTTTTCACCACTGCTGTATCCTTAAAATCTGAATGATATTCAGTATTAAAGACTAAGCTAAGTAACTTTTAAATTTTTGTCAGTTAAAGTTTATGAAAATGTTTCTGATGCGATTATTTTAATACAACTGTAGCAGATTAGCAGATCAATTTATTAACTAAGTAATCGGCTTGGAATTAACTGTAAAAAGTATTTCAAACATATATTTCAAAGGTGTAGCAACGCGAGCATTTAACCGTGTTTTGTAACACTGTAACGGGTCTCATATTTGAGCACACAATAAAGCAGGACATGAGCATGAGAGGCTTTGACGTTTGTCGAGAGGAATTTTAAGTCTTGCAGATGTTGCTGCACAATGGTTAGAGGGAAACACAGAAATCTCTGTCATGGCGCCCCTTTCACCCACTTCACATCATTATTCGAGCATGGGAAACCTCAACAAGAAAAACGTGTATCCTCACATTGTTCACGTGGAAAAATGTTAGGAGTAACTGTTCTAAACACTACAACCAAATTTCATTAACAATGAAAAAATTGTCAGTTCTTTACTGTAAGCGCTGAATCACTGCTTAGGGGGATATCATCATAGATAAACATTTAATTTGTTCTCAGATGTTGTCGCTGCACGTACTTTCAGGCCCAATTTATGGACAGCGACAGACATTTGGTCCATGTTCGGTTGGTTCAAAAACAAGAGGCCAAAAATAACCTCTTGAATAGACACTGCTCGCCAAGTGATAAAGATCTCTCCATTGTTGGTTTCAGGGGTGGTGCGGAGTTTCAAAGAGGCAACATACTCATTAGCTTGTTTGTGCATGTGTGTGCGCATAAGTGTGTGTTAGCATTTTTGAATGTAGTTGCATGATTACTTAAGTGAGTGAGCAATGTGTCTGTGTGTAATTATCCATAAACACTGTCCAAACTTTTTTTTAATCTGAGACCAACAACCTGATGACAAGACGTCAGTTAAAAATCGAGTTTTATGTGTAAATATTCTATTTTTGGTCTACTCTATTTACTTTAATCAAGTGGTTGATACATTTTTTATTAAAGTTTATTAGTACTGGGAATATATGCAAGTATATGGCATGAACTGATGCCATACACCTCAGTATTTTTAGCATAAGCTACAATTTGAAATCCCTGTAAGACTGAAAAATACATAAACCACAGCTACAGATACAGAAACTGATTAGGAAACTACAGGCAGAACAAATAAAGAGCACAAACAGTAAGAATGCATCAAGAAGCACCCATTCATGGCTAATTGCCTTTTTAAAACTGTTTAATTAATTTAAAATGAATCAGCATTCACTTTGGGTTCTGCATGTAAGAAATCCCAATGTTGGATTCACCTTACAGTTCCTTTTGGACATTCAGTGTCTTTCTGAGCCTGAAACTCTTAAGTGGAACCACAAGGGACAATTATGCAATCTTGCTCTCATAACTGTGTGACTAACTGTGTCATTAAGGGCCCGCCTGTTGTAGCTACTGACTATGACAAGAAGGTTACACAATAAGTTAAATATGAAGAGATTGCAGGAAGATCATTAAGCTATTTTCAGCATGAAATTGTCTCTAATAAGTCTAAGCATCAGTAAGCTTGCTTTTTCAACCTTGTCCTACATTGACATGCTTCTCAAAAACCATTTGCACATTGTCTATTTTTTCTGGTTGCATACAGAAAATATGAACAGTCAATATGATACCATATATTTGTGCAGACAGTACTTCACTAGCCCTTTAAAGCCAAGCGTATTGTATTTGATACATGTGTTTTTGTGAGTTTTTGAGACTTCTACATCATCAGCGTGACCTTTTTTGGCCCTCAAAAACTGATATAAATTGCATGACACATTTTTAATGACTAAATTCCAAAAATATGGCTAATGTAGCAAATGTGATACAAATTAAAAGTCATACATGCAGATTCAAATCTGATATATTTTTTTTATATTTTTTTGTCTAAAAGGTACAACAAACACTCCATTATCAAAAAATTAAGGATTTCTGGCAGTTAGTTCATGGTTATATAGATATTTATAATCTTGATTATTTTTGGAGGCTTTTTGCTGTTATTTGATCTTACAGTGAAGATTAGATAGAAAAGTGGGGAAACAGACAAAGCCTCAAGTCAGAGTTGAACCCAGGCTACTAAATTTAACCTCAAGGTATGTGGTTGCTTAGTAACATCGGGGCTAAACCAGCAACCCTAGATATTTATTGAAAAAGTTAAGGATGTTAATAAAAGTCTTATGAAGAGGGAGCTTTTATCTGTTTCCTTATTTTCTGCCATATATACATCATTACAGTGAGCACATTAAGGGGTTTATCCCATCTTGGAGCTGCATGATGTCAGAGTCACACAGAGAGAGCACAGCAGCCCACCCAACTGCTTCTTAAACCTTTTGTTTGGGAGGGGGAGCCAATCAGAAGAAAATTAGGGTCCACTTTAAAGTAAACGAAGATTATTTTGATCAACGAATCGTGCAAATCTATTTAAAAATAAAAATTTGCCTCTAAAAAAGAATTTAGATTTTCTTACAGGTGTACTTTAAGACAGAAACCAAGAAATGCATGCACACTGTGGTTAAAGGAACATTCTTTAAGGAACAAATTGCCAAAGTTTATTTATGTGTTTCTTCGCTCATCCACAGCAAACTACGACACCAAGCACAGAGTGAGCGGTTTGGATACAGAGAGGTAAGACTGGTGTTGATAATTTAAGATATTTAGGCTGTTAATTTTTTAAAAAGCATTACTTTAAAAAATATCTTGTGTTATTCCTACAGGTAGTTTTAAAAGGAGATCCAAAAAAGTTGAGTCTTCATGGGGTAAGAATGAAATTTAAATTTCTACCTGTTTGCGTTCAGCTTTAAGCTGTTGAAGCAGGATAATTTAATCTAACGACTGTCCTCTCCCGCTTCCTTCCGTCTGTCACTCACGCAGCAGACGTGCGCTGTGTGTCTGGAGGACTTCAAAGTGAAAGACGAGCTGGGAGTGTTGCCATGCCAACATGCTTTCCACAGGAAGTGAGTAGAGCACAGTGGAGTCTTTCTTCACACTCGCTTGCCAGTTTGCACCTGCTAGGGCTTGGTAAAGTGAAAATGGTCACGTCTGATGTGAAGTCCATTGATCAAAAGTTAAATGGAAATTTTTGGTGGAGTACTCGTCATCATTCATTCATGTCTTGGTTCCTGCTGAGGATCCCAGCATGCACATCAGACAGAGCTAGTCTGAAGACCTTGCAGAGGAGGCAAAGCTATATCCTTGTGCTTTCAGTTGTCTAAAATTGAAATGCTTCTTAATGTGAGAAGGTTTTTTTTTAATTTTTTTTTTACTGGGTTCTGTGAGAAGAGTTTAAAAGCAAAGAGGCCTTATCAGAGGAGCAATTTGATATTCTGGGCTAGCAGCCTTGGGCTACAGTAGTTTTGGTATAAATTGCTAAACATTCTCTACTTCATGGTTTAACTACAATCAAAGGCAGCAGGACATTATTTTGGTTTCTTAAGACTCTCTTACAGAAAGATAGAACTGAAAAAGCTCTGTGAGTCAAATATTGCAAGTAAACAACCATATGTGGGTTGCTGCTATTGCCTAAAGACATTTGTGTCAAGCATTACTGAGATGACACTTGCATTAGGAGATAGATGTTGCAGAGGTGGCGCAAACAAACTTGTCTGTGTGGGGGTTTACCTCTCATATAGGACGTGGGTTTTTGTTGTTGTTGTTGTTGTTGTTGTTTGCTTGTTTTTGTTTTTTTTTTACTTTTCCAGTGGTTTGTTGAGGTTTAGGCACCAAAACGGCTTTGTCAGAGTTATGTCACTTTTCTAGGTTTCAAGGATACCAAGTCCATTAGAGGGGACCCAGGATCATTAATATTCTTGAACACTTCTACACTTCATGCAAGTTTCCGAATAATCGGCTTCGGTGCAGCCTTTCATTTATTCCCCTCTCTAAAATGAGCCATAGCTCCTCCCCTTTTAATTCTTCCTTTTTCTGATTGGCTCCAACTCACAAACAGAAGGTCTGAACTGCAAACACGTGGAGCTGCTGTGCTCACAGCCAGAGCTGCATGTATCTGCCGATTTTTAGGATCATCTGAAGCCTGAGCTGTTGGCAGACAGGTATTATTTGTATATACTCTGATCCCATTATTTGAAACTCTGGTCTTGTTTAATATAAGCATCCTTCATTTATTGCACACAGTTTTAGTTGGATCAATTCAGATGGCCAAAGAGATTTCTTGGTTTTAAAACATGACTCTAGGAACAGCTTGCACAAGTGACCAGTCCAGCTGTTTTCTCAGTAAGGAGAGCTTCAGTAAGATGTAGCATACTTAAAAATCTATTACCATGACCACTGGGAAAACTGTGGGGAACCTGATTCCATCCAAAGGTAACAGAACCTTCATACCAGCACCAGCAAAGCTAAAGCACATTCTGCTTGTCCATCCCGTAAACTGTAAAACCGACACATTGGGGAGACTGTGCATACGTCTATTTTCGGTCCAACTTTCTGCAGTCTTGTCATCACTGTGAGACGACCAGCACAGGCTCCAGGAATTAACGGCCCCCAGCCTAGAAATAGTTTCTGCAAATGCTGCTTACGCATGAATGGCGGCAGCATCGCATTTTGATTGCTGGTGTAAGTGAGTTCTAAAGGGCTCTCACATACTCATGCATGGGTCATAAGCTTGCCACTCTGTGAAAAAATGACTAAGCTGTTAAACATTGAAGATTTTGTTGAAGTTAGTCCAGCTTTCTTTTTCCTCATTCCTGTCCTGTCTGTGTTCCTCTATGCAGGTGTTTGGTAAAGTGGCTGGAGGTGCGCTGCGTCTGCCCCATGTGCAACAAACCCATAGCCGGCCCGCCCGAGCCGCAGCATAGTATAGGAACTCTGCTGGATGAACTGGTATAACCTCTCAGCCTCAACCAGCCTGGTTGGGACGCCGACGCCCGGCCAAACTAGCTGGTGTGAGTTACAGACCATCAGGAAGAGGGAGACCGCTTTGCTGTTTAAACACGGCAAAGCACAAAAATGAACTGAAGGATGCTGTTGCCTAGCAACAATCTCCATGATAGCAACACAACACCTTGTGGTTGAGATTATCTTCAGCCGCCCACACATCACTCCAGCCCTCTCCTTTCACGATCCCGTTCTACATGCCTTTTCTCCACGTCCCTCACATCCTCTCTTGTTGGTTCGACTGAGGTTAACAACAGCACTGAACGGAGGGCAGTTTTTTCTCACTGAAGTGGACAAATGAGTGTTGATGAACAGCAGTGCTCGCAAGAAGATGCTGATCCCCCCTGAGTGTGTATCAATGCTGCCTGTCATGTGCTACCTGGGGTTAAATATTATCCATATTGGCTGAGTTATTTAAAACTCAAATGGGAAAAATTATTCCAGTACGTGGCACTCCATGAATTTTTTTCAGTTGACAAGTTTTGAGACAAAATTATAGTTTGTGTTTGACATTCCCAGCAGTAGCTCAAGGTCAGTTTTTAAGATGCAGTAGAAAAGAAGAACAAACTGCAGCCGAGGAGAAAAAATATCACTGTAGCAAAGAGGGCTTAATAAAACTAAGAAATACTTTTTTTATGATTAAATTGAGGTCATGCTGCTTAAAATTCAAGGAAACGGTTATTCATATTGCATTTATTCAGATGAACTCAGAACAGTGGTAGAAAAAGAGCGGGACATGAAGCTGCCCTTGCTCACATGTAGCACGCAAAAGGTGATGAATTTACTAGAAATGTTCTGAAAGGCTGAGCTGAGGCGTGGTGCCTAGGTTTAATGTGCAGAAGACCCGTTTGCTGTGAATCCTCCAGACAGTTGGCTGCTCTATATATAGAAAAAAGTCCAGGACTGCCGAACGTTTGTAAAAACAGCCTTCGAGATGCAGCTCCAGCTTTCGTCCATGTGTGGTAAACGTCTGCATCAAGTCTCTTACAAACCAGTTATTTCTGATATAACGTCTAAAATCCATACTGGTGCCAACCCCTACAGTACCACAGGCTCTAGCTGTTTTCTGTTGTTGTTGTTCAAGGGGATGTTTTATTGTCCTGTTGTGTTCTCATGTTAATATAGAAGGAACACATCCTGACGTTCACGCTAACAGTTTTGTTGAAATGTGTTGAAAGGTTTTTTATTTTTAGGTTTTGCACTTTGAATTCGGACACACACACACACACACACACACACACACACACACACACACACACACACACACACACACACACACACACACACACACACACACACACACAGACTTTACAATGGTGACATGCCTTTGTTCTTATAAATGTTAGACTTCGGTTTGGTTACAGCACAGCTGTGTTTTGAGGTGTGGTGAATCTTTTATAAAAGTCTGTGAAGTACCAGAGCTGGGTGATAAAGGGAGCAGCAGTGCAAGCCCTCAATGAATTCACCTGGGAAGCAACTAAATCTCACTCTCATAAACCGTGTTTTCGTGGCATTATTGCAGGTGGTTTACATTCCTCAGTCGTAAGTTATTTTTGTCTATTTTGTGATTTACAGATTCTGAAAGCAAAACACTGCCTAAATTGAGCACAAAACTCACAAAGCACATTGTCCAGATACAGCAGGCAGCTGCACTGTAATTAAAATGTGCCCTGTGCCAAAAAGAAAGAAAAGAAAACAACAAACAAACAAAAAAAGAGTTGATCATGTTTCATTTTCTGCACACGAGAAAAAGAAATGTTCACTCTGATTCTGACCACATTCCACATTTTGTAATCCAACAGATGTAAATAAGTTAAACAATAAAAAATACAGTTCTCTGGTCATGCAGGCTCTTGCTTATTTCTTGAACATCATGGTTATGGCACCACCATCAGGTGAAATCAAGTGTATGTGATGTACATTGTTTTAAGGTTGTTTATTTACTTGTCAAACAGTTGTCAAAAGTTTTAGAGTCTTGGTGGAAACCAGACTGTTTGCACTGAATTTCAGCAGGAAAAATGTAAGATTTTCAATTAAATACACTAATTAAATACTGTTCGAGTTCCTCTTTCCAGCACTACAGCCACTATTTGTTTTTAACTTGAGAAAACTCTTGATTGTTGTTTGTTTTGTTAATACTAGACTTATATTGCAGAAACAGTTGTTGTTATAATTTATTGAGACTTTTGAGTTTAATTGTCATATAGCACAAATAACAACCAATTTATGTTTCTCACCAGCTTGCAGTGACATCTAGCCATGCAGATAGTTTTTCCTGAATCTTTTTTAGACTTTGACTCTGTCTCCGAGACTCCAAGATGTTCAAAACTCAGTACAAAGCAAATTTCAGTTAATTCTAAGCAGTATGCACTGAAGCAGGCAACATATGTTTATATGGAATGATTTGCTTGATATTCCATGAGTATGCACCCATGAGACTGCTTTACGATAAAAGACAAAAACAAAAAACCCCCCCGAAAAAGTATGAACAAAAGTGTGTTTAACAGTTTTTTTTCAAGAGTTCAAAATCCAGAAAAGTGTGACTACAGCAGGTGAAGAGGTTTTTGGATCGGGTGAATTAAAAGCAGTGAATCAGACAATGTAACAAGACTAACTAAATCCCATCTATTCTGTGCCTGAGTTTAATTTTACTTACATTACAATAATGGAAATTTCAGAAACACTATTTAAAATATTGATGAAAAAAGAGAATACTTAAATATCAAATTGAAGTAACTGCACTTAGAAAGAAAATCTATGAGCAGTAAGGAGTCTGACCTCAGGAGTTGACGGCTGAATGAAAACAAGGACCATCTGTACAGTGTCTCATTAAATGTGCAAGACCCCATCCTAATGGTGGGACCGGATGGGTACCTAGCTGCTTCCCTCACAGCAGCTTGCAGGTGGCAGAGCATCGAAGTCTGAATGGCATTCTTTACTCTGTTTGCCTTCTAAGTAGTCTTAAGGGTGGAGCGGAGCCTGGGAAGAACTGAAAGGGAATTAAGGATGAAGGCAGATGGTGTGAGATCTTGTAGGGCAAGTAGAAGTATGAAAGGTAATAAAAGGGAAAAGGCAGGAAGAGAAAAAGAGAGAAGGAGGTGCTGAAAAAAGGTGGAGACTACGAGGAAAGAGGAACGGAGAGAGGACGTCCTCAGTTCAGTTGTGAAGGCACTTCAGTCCTCTTTTTTTGATAGGGCAGGGAGATGTTTTAATGTCTCCACACATTTTTAAAGTAAAGGAGACAAGCTGTTTAGGACAATGGATGCCCTATCATAACTTCCCTTCAGCAGAAGGTGAGTGCATTTCTTTCATCTTTTTCTTTGTCTTTAATTGCAGATTTATAGTGAAAACTTTGCTTTGAGGTCACATTTCAATGTTTTAGTTATAAATGTGATGATTTATTTACTGCCGGAAAGTGGATGAAAGCTTTATGTGAAACAGATGAAAGACTTTAATAGGAGCATTAAGAGAGAGAGATTAAAGGCATGACTGTAATACTGATTTTAAATGGAAGTGAGATAGTAAACTTTTTAACTTGCAATCACTTATATTAATTATACACAGTTTCTAAAGGTCAACATATTATGATCTCATACCTACATGTATGTTAACACATAGCGCCTGGATGGACGTGCAAACATAAGTGTCTTTCATAAAACCAGCTTCTACCTGAGTTATAAAGAGCCGACTGTGCTGTGAATAAACTGATTATGGCAGCGCGCGCGCACACACACACACACACACACACACACACACACACACACACACACACACACACACACACACACACAGGGTGGAGAGAAACACAGAGAAATGCTTGTTTCTGTCACTTCCCACTTTCGGGGGTTGTGGCAGTCAGGTCAGAGTATTTCTCTTTCTGTGCGTTTTACAGCAACCAAACTAAATCTAACCAGCAGTCCAACAGCAATGAAACGAGGCCACGTGCTGTGGACTAGTAACAAAAACTCGCACTGAAGATAAAAGCATCAAGGTTTTCCTTCATGATTTGGTGCTTTTTCTTTTTTTTTAATTTTTTTTTTTTATCTATCGACTTGTTTTTTGTCTACTTTATCTGCTGCTGGCACAGGTTTGTCCAGAGGTACACAATCTGCGTCCTTAGATCTGTGTTTGCTTTGATGTTTTACACGTACAGATTTTCTTTATACCTCTAACCAACTCTAGGCTAGGGGTATAAAATACATCACATTTACATAAAATACATCTTATTTTATAAGACACTTCAACCTTCAACAATCCCCTTAGACGTCAAAGGTCATTAGGAGGATTGTTTTTTCCAGCATTTTCTGATGGCAACTTTGTTTGAGGATTTGTTACTGCATGTTTCAGGCTGCCGTTGGCCTTCGTATCCAGCTGCATTAACTTTGGTGAACTTCAGCTTATCTTAAAACTAGTATTTTCCCCTTCCCTAGCATTAGTTGTACTTTATATGGTGTTACACGTCAGTCAGCATGTTGGCCTTTGAATGTTAGTTAACTCCTAGCACTGCTTCACAGAACTGTGATTGCAGCTGTAGATGAAACTTGTACATGGCCATGTTACAGTGTTGTTTGGCCTTTTTGTGGTGCTGGCCATTAAATTAAGATGATAAGATGTTTTCATGAGTTGTAGGTGCATAAAGGTAAAAGACAGGTAATTTTATCCCATGGCTAGGTGGTTGCAAGGTAATATGATGGCATCATAACATTTCATATCGTTAAGGGCCGTCAGAGGGTTAAGATGTACTTGTGTGCCAACTTTAGCTGTTCAAGTTCTGATCAAGTAGATGGGACTAGATGAGTTAATGGCCAAAGAAGCAAACACACAGACAGATTTCTGTAGGAAGATACTGGAACCTTTGTACAACCACTAATGAAGGTTCATGTACCTCTTCTTCTTTTGACTGGCCCAATCAGAGGTCATCACAGCAGGTCATCTGCCTGTATCTAACCCCGTCTATAGCATCTTCCTCTGTCACACCAGCCATCTGCACATCCTATTTCACTACATCTATGAAACTTTTCTGTGATCTTCCTTTTTTCCTCCGACCTGGCAGCTCCGTCTTCAACATCCTTTATCCAACATATCCCCTTTTCCTCCTCTGTAAATATCCAGTCCATCTCAGCTTTGCTTCTCTAACTTCGCCTCCAAAACGCTCAACCTGAGCTGATCCTCTGATATGCTCATTTGTAATCCTGTCGATTCTGATCACTCCCAGTAAAAATCCTATCATTTTCAACTTTGCCATCTCTAGGTCTACCTCCTGTTACTCTAAATAGCCTAAGTGATTGAGAACAACAACTTAAAGTGGTATATTTTTCATTGTAGTGATTTTCAGCACTTCAAGACAAACAGATTTGTTGAAAACAAATGACCATCCAAACCACATGCCAAGATGCTATCTGAGGATATGAAAGAAGGGGACATCACAAGAAAAGCGGAGGACTAAAAGCCACATGTTTTAATTTATCTTTAGGAACAATGGGTCACTTGTCTTTTCCTAGATGCATCTTTAGCCTTAAGTGTTTAGGATTTCCTTAAAAGACAATCCACCATGTTCAAACGGTGGCTGATGGCCCTGGTGGCCCGTGTTGGCCTCATTGTGCTGACCCTCTGCTGTTGCGTGCTGCTGCTGTATCTCCTGGCCTGCAAACCTGTATCTCACGGCAGCCAGCAGTCTTTGCCATGGGCTGGAAGTGCCACCAGTAAGGAGAGGTACATGGCTTTACTGCAGGAGAGGGAAGACTCTCACAGACATTATATCAACAGCCTGACAAAGCAAATAGCCCAGCTGAAGGAAGCTCTGCAGGAGAGGACGCAGCAGCTTCAGGAGTCCCTGGATAAAGCTAAAATCAAAGGGATCCTACCTCAGGGTTTGGAGAGCCTGCACAAAACCCCAACGCAGTCTGATCTGAAGGTAGGACAAGAAAATAAATACATTTTGTGTGACATTATAGCTGTAGTAGTAAATGCTACATGATGTCCTCCAGGAGTTCTTCCGCTCCCAACTGAACCAGGCAGAGGTGAACTCAGGTGTGAAGCTGCCCAGCGAATATGCACTAATTCCTTTTGACACTTTCACCCTGCAGAGGTAAGTGGGACAGCGGCGCAGTAGGAGCCCCCCAGGAGCGCTGTGTAGCACTTAAATTTTACCTTATGTTGGCTGTTAAGTGGGGTTTTGTTTTTTCATCCAGCGTGTACCAGCTGGAAACAGGGCTGACCAGGCATCCAGCGGAGAGGCCTGTGAGAAAAGACCGCAGAGATGAGCTGATAGGGACTGTGGAAACAGCTCTGCATGTCCTGAATGGACCCAAGCATCACACTGACAACATCAGGAGAAAACACACATTCTCCCCTTCAGACTTTATCCAAGGTGAAAAAGACCTCAGGTTATTCATTCATGTTGTACACACAGATTCATACACTGCATTAATTTGTTTGCAGAGAGCTAAGAAATTGTAGGAAACTAGTGGCCCAATAAAACAGAATGCATATCATGATGCTTTCTTCTCCATCGCAGGGCTGACTCGCACAGAGCGGGACAGAGGAAGCATTTACGAGCTGACGTTTAAAGGTGACAGTCCACAGGACTTCACGCAGCTTGTACTCTTCAGGCCTTTTGGCCCCGTGATGAAAGTGAAGAGCGAAATTGTGAACACGCAAAACATCATCATCAACATCATCGTACCTCTGTCCAAGAGGGTGGACACATTCAAACAATTCATCAAAAACTTCAGGTAACATTTAGAAGTAAATTAACAAACAGGCACCCAGTAAACATACTCCACATGGGGCCACAGTGGAAAGACCCCAGTACTGCTCGGAAATGTGGTGAGGAGTTGCTCCACATTTCATGCTGGCTCCAGGGCCACAGTGGGCTTGGCCATAGAAAACCTATATAAGGGCCCCAAAGGGCAAAACTGCTGTGGGGCTTGTGTTTAGACACCAACTTGGGGTCCACGTGGAATAAGTGTGGGTTTGCCCTGGCCTCACAGCCCCACAGCTACCCACAGTGGGGAGATTTTTGCTGTACATCTGATCCCAGCACAGACATCTGGAGATACATCTGGAAACCAATAAAACTCATTGCCTCTTAGTAAGGAGACAATGCACAGATTTAAAGACGGCCCTAATTTTAAAAAAGGTCATTTTCAGCTCAGTTTCATTGAAATTTTCCCACATTTGTTCATATGTCTGTTTCATTTAGAGAGGTATGCATCCAGCAGGACGGCAGGGTTCATCTCACCGTGGTCTACTTTGGTCGAGATCAGATAGACGAGGTAAAAGCTGTGCTGGACCAGACCACTAGGTATGTACAAACCATTTCATAGTTCACTCATCATCTAATTTCTAATATCTCATCTCTAATACTGATCGCTTGCAGATTAGTCCAGAGTTGTCTATAACACTTAAATTTGCAGGAGTTGGAGATTTTTGCATCAATCAGTTATAGTGAAATTGTGACGAGACTCTACAGATCTATGACTCTCATGATAATGTGCACTTGCAAGAAAAATATTAAACTCCCGTTGTCTCTTCAGTCTTAAGAAATGTGTCTGTGCTCGGGCACGAGTGTTTAACGGCTGCAGGCAAACAAAAATAAGTCCTGTGAGGCTTCTGCACCTCCAGGGATACACACATGCTGTGGCTGTGCAGGCTATTGTGGTGTTATCATCACAGCTTGTACATATATATCCGCAGGCTGCAGAAATATTAAGACTAATCAAACATCCACGAAAGTCTTCCTGTTTTCTTTTTCCGTCTTTCCCCTCAGAGAGACTCGGTTCAGGAGCTTCACGTTGATCCAGCTGAATGAGGAGTTTTCTCGCGGCCGGGGCTTAGACGTGGGTGCCAGGGCTTGGAGGCGCAGCCAGAACATTCTGCTCTTCTTCTGTGATGTTGACATTCACTTTACAGCTGATTTCTTAACTTCCTGTCGTCTCAATGCAGAACCTGGTGAGAGTCCCGACCCCCCAAGTGGTTCCTGCAATCATGAATAAAATAGCTTAATGAGAAACTACAGCTGATGGAGCAGATAAAATCAGTTCCGTGAGTGTTATTAAATATTGTGGTTGATTAGATCTCAGGCTGAAGGTGAGCGCTTTCCTTTGAGCTGGTCTGTAAAGTCATCAACATGCAATATAAACTGTTAAACATTTTCAAGGACAGAGTAGTAAGTTCTCATATAAGGTAAACCACAGGTTCTACTTACAATGGTTACACTGATTTTTATGCAAACGGGAAGACCTGTCACCCGACAGTCACCTTGAAATGCCTCGAGGCACTTATTTAGCTCCACTTAGAAAACTGCATGTATAGAATCACAAGTCAAATCTGGTAAAAGGTTTACTGACCCAATTAATATTTAAAAATGAATTTCCCCTTGAAACTTAACACTTCTTTGACTATCTTTGTGGTTTCAAAATTGCCCCACAGTTCAGTAAGGAGAGATCCCTTTGCAGAAGTGAACATGATTTACTAAGATAGAGAAATTAATTAAAGTATTTGGTGATTAGACTTAGATGACCCATCATCTAAGAATCAGGTCTCTCACATCATCTCACAGAATCCCAGCAGTGCTAGGATTTAGCACAGGTGGTGAAAATTAAGACTGAGGCTTGAATGGAGCTCTGACTGAGGTGTCTGTGAGGTGGAGATGGGGAGGAGGTGGGTTGCATGAGAGTCTGGCGGGGATGATAGCAGTGAGCAGAGATTTAAGCCACGGAGAGTAGAGGCTGATCGACTCAAAGAAGATGAACAAGAAGATGACTGGACTGGAGTAATGAGTAATGATGTCAGTATTGAGCCTGACAGTGTGGGAAAGTGGTAGTGATCTAAAGACACAGAGACACGGGGCCTAACGCCCAGGAAAGCCAGCAGATGAGTGATTACAGATCCTCCTTATTGAACTTATGCATGAGCTTCATTTTTAGTCTTACTGGGACACTTTTTGCCACTGTTAGCAAATTTCTGTTCAACTAGGTTTTTGGGTGGTCTCCAAAAAGCTTACCTGCGCCATGTGACACTTAAATAATTTGCTCTGTTGAGCAGGTAGAAAGAATATCTTGCATTTTTGGATAGAATATAGGTAGATTATTGTGGCTGAATGCAAAAAAATAAACTGCCACTGTACTGTGTCAGCCAACAACATTAAATTCTAATTTCTATCAGTATCTTTAACACCTCGTGGTGTGTGATTATTAGCTGATGGAGACTCAGTGTCACATCTGCTCTTGCTGCTATGCAACGAGCAGCACGGTCCTGGCCTCATAAATTATGGCCCAGCTCCACTGAACAGGCATCTGCCAGAGCTAGCATGCTACAGGTGTCTGCACTGTCTGTTCTGAAAAATCACATGGGCACAGCTATCAAACAAGAAGAGGCAATAAACAGGTTAAGGTAAATAGGTTTGAAATTTAAAAAAATGGTAAATGGCCTGTATTTGTATAGCGCTTTACTAGTCCCTAAGGACCCCAAAGAGCTTTACACATTCAGTCATCCACCCATTCACACACTGGTGATGGTAAGCTACAGTACATTGTAGCCACAGCCACCCTAGGGCGCACTGATAGAGGCGAGGCTACCGGACACTGGCGCCACCAGGCCCTCTGACCACCACCAGTAGGCAACGGGTGAAGTGTCTTGCCCAAGGACACAACGACCGAGAATGTCCAAGCCGGGGCTCGAACCGGCAACCTTCCGATTACAAGGCGAACTCCCAACTCTTGAGCCACGATCACCCCATATCTAAAGTTTTTTAGATAAAAAAATTTTTTGTTCATCGATTTGGCTAATAAGGACAAGATTTACAAACGCTGACCTTTGGAGATTCATAAGCTCTGCTGGCAAAATTTCATTTTTTTTATCCACCGTGTAAGTAACAGTCAGCTTATACGGGTGTTAACTTTTAGTAAATAAATGATTGATGAATAGTCATTACTGTCATTTTGGGGGGTAACAGAACTCGTGTCTGCTTTGAGAAATATGAAACTTTTTAGATTTTGTCTCAGTCTTTGTGGCATTTCTGATATTTCTGGAAGTTTGTTAGCAGTCTCTTATTATAGCACTGAAGTGTGATTCTCTGGAAATTGTGTTCTTTCATTTCTTTGTTCAGGCTTGCTGGTTATCGCTTCCCATACCAACCACACAGTTCTATTCTTTTCACTCCAATGAAACCCTCTGTTGCTGCCAGTAAAGAAAAATCCATCTCTCCCCTCACTGCCAAAGTTTTTTTTTTTACAGCAAAAAACCGAGAGTGAGAGAGACCCACCGGTCACCAAGTGTTAAAAATAGAAAATGTGCATGCTACAGCTTGAATCATTAGGTGAAATATTAAAATCATTGTTTTATTAGTGTTTTACACTTCCTGTTTTTTGTTTGTAGAAGTGTGACATGTTTGGTGATGGATGGTAAAAGGCTGCACAATCAGATTACTAAGAAATATTCTATTCTTTGTAATATTACTATTACTACTATATTACAATTATTAAAGCAGATCACATTTCGAAAAGATTGTTATATAATTAGGATTACTTAATTATCTCTTTACAGATGGTCAGTTTTAAGATTATGAGCTGCTTCAAGAAAAACCATCTTCTTGAACTTTGTTGTGGGGGTTTATTTATTTCCATACAGAGTGCAGGAAATTCATTGTTTGAGTTCAAAGTAATATTTATATGAGCTTATTTAAATTAGATTACATACTTTTGTTATACTCTATGCTATATAAAATGCACATTAAATGACTGTAAATGTTTTAAAGTAACCTGTCACAGGATTCAGTGTGTCTGTTTAAACTGTTCTTGTAGGTAAGAGAGTGTACTACCCAGTGCTCTTCAGCCAGTACAACCCATCTATCATCTACAGAAATCAGACGCTCTTGCCTTCACTTCAGCAGCAGCTGGTAGGTTAATACAACACACAAACAGCTCAGTTACAGCAAATGTCATCCAGAGGTGATTTCTGGCTGCTCCTCTTCCCTCAGGTGATAAGGAAGGAGAGTGGATTCTGGCGTGACTTTGGGTTCGGCATGACATGCCAGTACAGGTCTGATTTCATCAACATAGGTAAAGACAGATATATTAATTTCATGTGAAGGAACACAATAAAGTTAAATGTTACTGCTCAACTAAACATAAGCCTTTAAAAAAAACCTAAAGTTCAGGGTTAACAAAACCCCTCGAATTTATTCACAAGAAACCCCTGCAAAATGTTTTTCTTTTAAATATGTTAATTGTTAATTTTTATCTTTTAGTTATTTATTTAAAAGTTAGAATTGTTTCCTTTTTACTGCCAAATGACTTTGATTTGGTAGCCTCAGGCAGTGGAGCATTACAAGATAGCAAACCAGAGATTTTTACATAGTAATATAGTAAAAATGTCAAGTTCACTTTTATAGAATGTTAGAAAAACGGGTTCAATATTTTAGGTTAGATATTTCTTATACATATAATCTGCTGAGGAGCTTAACTGCTTTTCATTTATGTTAAAATAATCAAAACTGAACTTTACCTGATTAACCAGTTAATTGACCAGTCAGCTTCAGATCTGCTTTAAATTTTGGTTGATTGGGCTGTTAAAAAACGACAGTCATGGGCAGTAGAAGTCAAATTAATAGCAACTTCTTGATTTAATCCAGCCTTGGGATTTTATCTCCTGTCAGGTGGTTTTGATCGCAGCATCAAAGGTTGGGGCCTGGAGGACGTGCACCTGTACAGGAAGTACCTTCACAGTAAGCTGATGGTGATTCGCTTTCCAACTCGCAGCCTTTTCCATTTGTGGCACGAGAAGAGCTGTGCAGATGAGCTTCCTCCAGACAAGTACAAGATGTGTATGCAGACAAAAGCCATGAGCGAAGCTTCGCACAGCCAGCTGGGGGAGCTCTTCTCCAAACAAGAGATTCAGGTTCACGCTCAGAAACAGATGAAATGAGGAACTTCATGAGAGAAGTTAGTTTATATAATAAAAACATTATAATTCACTGATAAAGAGGATGTTTTGTGATGAGATTCATGTTATGTTTTGTGTTGATAAAACTGAGACATCTTATCTGCTTGTCTCCTGTGTGTTTTTTCCTTATCTAATAAGTTTCTTTCGGCGTGGTTACTGTAAGTTTCTTCAGCAAAAGACGCGATGACAAAAAGCATCTGTTTGTTGAAAGGACATAAAGAACCTGAATCACATGTTTCATTTGAGTTTTTTAAAGCAAATATATATATATTTTTAAATTATTATTATTACCAATAAAACACTTCTATAGACTCTCTCTTAAGATTTATTTTTGGGCTTTTCAGAATTATTTGACAGTTCAGCAGTGAAGCGTAGACAGGAGAGCGATGGGGAAGACACACAGGATATGGGTGCTGGTCAGACCCAGCCCACTCTATGGCATACAGGCACCTGCTCAACCAGTGACCTAAACTGCTGCCTAGCACAAGCTGAACTGCCAGCATTAACTGTGTCTTTGTTTGAAATATTTCATTTTTCTCCTCATCTTTTTTTTTCCTCGATTTTTTGAGTTTGGCAAACAACTTTAAGGTGCTTTGCCACTTTCTTCTGATCTTTTTTCTGATCTTTCTTACTTAACCATCTTAAAAGGAAAGAAAAAAAAGGAAAAACTGGGTTTGTAATTAAGAGTTTTGCTAGTTAAACAGGATTAACAGATCAAAACATTTTATTTTATCCAATGTTTTGCAAAACAGGGAAACCAAAACATGAAATATATCACAAATAGTATTAAGATAAATTATAGGCAACTTAACCTGACTGAGGGAGAAAACCCCCCAAAACAAATATGAGAATCGATGAAGTCTATGAAAGAAATTCATACTGCAGACTGCTGTCATATCCAGTTATGGCCCCATTTGATTATGGTCAGATCCAAAGGCCCTGGTGCTATAACCACTGATCTCTGTGGCCTGTTCATGAAACAGATCTGCTCTCTCTCTGGTCCTCATTTGCCACACCTTATTGCCATAGCTGAACAGCATTCTATTTTGTGTGGTTGCAGGAGTATTGCTGGTCAGTGTGAACTTCACGTGATCTTAAAAGATGAACCATGGGAAACTGTCAGACCTGTTCTGCTCTGTTTAGCTAAACTTCCCTATTTGTTGGGGGAAAGGTTTATAAACGTTTATAAGGGTTTTCTGCAGTTTCACTTACCTTTTTCACAACGCTCTGCATTTAATCAGTAACAATGAGAAACACCGTTTCAGAATGACACTGAAAAACTAGTTCATCCATTTATTACTTCTTGGCTGGACTACTGTAATTCATCATTATCAGGATGTCCTAAAACTCCCCAAAAAGCCTTCAGTTAATCCAAAATGCTGCAGTAAGAGTACTGACAGGGACTAGAAAGAGAGAGCATATTTCTCCTCTCTTCATTGGCTCCCCGTTAAATCCATGTTCAAATTTAAAATCCTTCTCATCACATACCAGATCTTGATTAATCAGGCTGCATCTTATCTTAATGACCGCATCATCCAATTAGAGCACTTTGCTCTCACACTGCAGGCTTGCTTGTGGCTCCTAGAGTATTTAAAAGTAGAGCCTGAGGCAGAGCATTCCGCTTTCAGACCCCTCTCCCATATCCCGCTTCTAGTTTGGATTCAGGAGACAGAAATCGCCTCTACTTTTAAGTTTAGGCTTAAAACTGTCATGAATCGCTGTGCGGCAGGCAGGAGTTGGACCCAAAATGCAGGACTCACAGACTCGGGGAGGTGAACTCAAAACACAGCTTTATTTGCTGGTAGAACAAACATACAAACTAGACTAAACTGGGAAACCATAAACTAAGAACTCACAGGGAGACACAGGGAGATCCACACACAGCATGAGGGACGACGTCACGCCGAACAGAGGGAGACGCAGACAGAAATACACAGAGGGTTAACGAGGAAAGTTTGAACACACGGGGAACACAGGTGACACTGATAATCATAACGAGACAGGGCGGGGTGAACTGAACATGACATGTACGGGCGTGAGAGTCACAAAGTAAACAGGAAGTGCACAGAGGTTCAGACAGGAGGAGAGAGAGCACGGGGAAAACACAGACATAACGGGCTGGGGAAACATGAAACAACCACAAAGGGAGACGAGGGCTCATAAATACACAGGGCACACGGGGGGGGGGAGAGAGAGCACGGGGAGAACTTGGACATAATGGGCAGGGGAAACATGGAATAAAACATAAGGAGAGACGAGGGCTCACAGATACACAGAGGGGCACACAGGGGTAAAAGCCATGAAGGGAAAACACTTAGGGAACAACACAACAGGGCAACTCAGAAAACATGGCCTAAATAAGGAACAAAATACAAACATACAAGAAAACTAAGAACACTGGGCCAACATGGCCCAGGACCATGACAGTACCCCCCCCCTCAAGGGCTGGCTCCCGACAGCCCAAACCCGAAAAAACAAAAACAGAAAACAACCCACCCAGGGCGGGAGGCGGGGGACCAGGACGGAGGGACCAGAACGGGAAACAAAAAACAAACAACAGAAAACACAGGAGCACATGACTATAGTCCAAATAAGGTTCAGGGGGCCGACCCAGAGCCCACAGGCACAAGAGTTCACGGATCACACGGTCGGGGGGCCGACCAGGTGGGTGGCACAGGTGACAGAGCTGGTCCGGAGGCCGGCCGCGCGGAAGGCAGCGGCGGCGGCGAAGGGGGGGACGACGACGGAGCAGTTCAGGGGGCCGACCGCGCGGAAGGCAGCGGCGGCGGCGAAGGAGACGACGGAGCAGTTCAGGGGGCCGACCGCGCGGAAGGCAGCGGCGGCCCTCCAGTCTCAGGCGTGCTGGCCATGGCCTGGTGGGCACAGGACCAGACGAGGCAGGACCAGACGAGGCAGGACCAGACGAGGCAGGACCAGACGAGGCAGGACCAGACGGTGGCGATGCGGGGGCCGGACCAGGCGAAGCACAGGCTGAGGCCGGACCAGACGAGGACGAAGACTCGGAGGCCGGACCAGACGAGGACGAAGACTCGGAGGCCGGACCAGACGAGGACGAAGACTCGGAGGCCGGACCAGACGAGGTTGCAGAGGCCGAGGCTGGACCAGAAGCAGAGGCTGAGACCGGACCAGGCGTAGCAGAAGCAGAGGCTGAGACCGGACCAGGCGTAGCAGAAGCAGAGGCAGAGGCTGGCCCAGGCGTAGCAGAAGCACAGGCGGATGCAGCCGGACCAGGCGACGACGAGGCGGTCGCAGGTGGCGGCTGGACAGGCTCCTCGGGCCCTCCAGCTGATGCGGCGTGAGGCTGAACGGGCCCCTCGGACCCTCCAGCGGAGACAGGAGGCTGAACGGGCCCCTCGGACCCTCCAGCTGACGAGGCGTGAGGCTGGACAGGCCCCTCGGACCCTCCAGTGGAGACAGGAGGCTGAACGGGCCCCTCGGACCCTCCAGCGGAGACAGGAGGCTGAACGGGCCCCTCGGACCCTCCAGCGGAGACGAGGAGGTGCTGGCTGGGCTCACTGGAACCCCCAGCGGACGAGGTAGATGGCGACACGGGAGCCGCGGAGTGCTGGATGAGCTCATCCGAGCTTCCAGCAGGAGCCGATGTAGAGCCAGAGAGAATTGGGACCCCGGGCTCAACGTTAAGCTGGCTAGAAAACTGCACTGCTACGGGGAACTGGGCCAAAGGTTCAGGTGCGAGCTGAGCTGCTGGACACACGGGGACCTGAGCTGCTGGACACACGGGGACCTGAGCTGCTGGACACACGGGGACCTGAGCTGCTGGACACACGGGGACCTGAGCTGCTGGACACACGGGGACCTGAGCTGCTAACGGTGGAGAAGTAAACGACTGCACAGGGGACTGAACTGATGTCTGTAGTAACGGTGGTGGTGAGAGTGGAGTAGGTGGTGGAGTTAATGACTTCACAGGGGAATGAACTAGAGGTAGTGACGGTTGTGGTGCTGGTGGTTGAGTGGGTGACTGTGCTAAAGGAGGCTGCACTGGGGACACTGGAGACTGCACTGGGGAAAGCAGGGCTGCAGGAGGCTGCACTGGGGACACTGGAGACTGCACTGGGGACACTGGAGACTGCACTGGGGAAAGCAGAGCTGCAGGAGACTGCGCTAGAG
Organism: Aulonocara sp. 'chitande type north' Nkhata Bay; assembly: GCF_057382095.1. Lineage (NCBI taxonomy): Eukaryota > Metazoa > Chordata > Actinopteri > Cichliformes > Cichlidae > Aulonocara > Aulonocara sp. 'chitande type north' Nkhata Bay. The sequence continues at coordinate 27,774,541 of NC_141355.1, read as the reverse complement.
ACTGCAGTGATGGTTGTAGTGGAGGTGTGACGGGTGGAGGAGTGGCTGAAGTGGCTGCGGGTCGGGCGGCTAATGGCTCGGCTACAGAGTGCCTTAATGGCAGGGCTATGGGTTGAATGACTGACTGAGTAGCAGCCTGAATGGCTGGGTGTAGTGACGGTTGTGGTGGAAGAGAAACAGGTGGTAGTGTGGATGATGGAGCTAAGGGCGACTGAGTGGCAGACCGAACTGATGACTGAAGCGATGGTAGAGGTGAAAATGGAGCTTGTGTGGAGTTAATGACTGTGCTAGCGGGGACACAGGAGACACAGCTTGTAGCTGGGCAGCTAAGAGAGCTTCAGGAGGCTGGGCAGCTAATAAACTGTTCACATTACCATCCGTAGCACAAAACACAACCCCTGAACGAATAGTCCCACGGTTCGACACAGAAAAAGAGTCCTTATTCACCACAGCCGGCGATGTAAAAGTCCGAACGTCCGGCTGTGGGGTGGCGCGCCCGCGGCGTGATCGACGTTTCTTCCCCGCAGATGGCTCCAAAGGGCCGGGAAAAACCACATCCGGCCGGTGAAACTGACGCGGCTGCTCCAGGGTGGCTGTTGTCTGTTGCTGCTGGGCCAAGTCTGATATTTCCCGAGTTCGCGCCGCCTCCCGGGCTTCATTCAAATTGGCCAATAAGTCCAAACATCCTCTGACCTGGCGGAGATGAGAATTTCCTTTGAGGATTGCTTCGATAGCATTTATCCCCACAATCTTTGCCCTTGTATTGGAAGTGTGGGTTATCCACTCGACTAGGCGTTGGACACGTATCAGATCGCTCTCCCCGGGTAAGTCTGCTGGGTCCATGTTGTGGTGACGTCGTACTGTCATGAATCGCTGTGCGGCAGGCAGGAGTTGGACCCAAAATGCAGGACTCACAGACTCGGGGAGGTGAACTCAAAACACAGCTTTATTTGCTGGTAGAACAAACATACAAACTAGACTAAACTGGGAAACCATAAACTAAGAACTCACAGGGAGATCCACACACAGCATGAGGGACGACGTCACGCCAAACAGAGGGAGACGCAGACAGAAATACACAGAGGGTTAACGAGGAAAGTGGGAACACACGGGGAACACAGGTGACACTGATAATCATAACGAGACAGGGCGGGGTGAACTGAACATGACATGTACGGGCGTGAGAGTCACAAAGTAAACAGGAAGTGCACAGAGGTTCAGACAGGAGGAGAGAGAGCACGGGGAAAACACAGACATAACGGGCTGGGGAAACATGAAACAACCACAAAGGGAGACGAGGGCTCATAAATACACAGGGCACACAGGGGGGGGGAGAGAGAGCACGGGGAGAACTTGGACATAATGGGCAGGGGAAACATGGAATAAAACATAAGGAGAGACGAGGGCTCACAGATACACAGAGGGGCACACAGGGGTAAAAGCCATGAAGGGAAAACACTTAGGGAACAACACAACAGGGCAACTCAGAAAACATGGCCTAAATAAGGAACAAAATACAAACATACAAGAAAACTAAGAACACTGGGCCAACATGGCCCAGGACCATGACAAAAACTGTCCTTTTTGACAAAACTTTTATTTGGGGCTGGATCGGGTGACCCTGAATCCTCCCTTAGTTATGCTGCAATAGGTCTGGGCTGCTGGGGGATTCCCATGACGCATTGAGTGTTTCATCAGGAGTCGCCTATGCTGTCTTTTTTCCCCCGCTCCTCTCGTCATTTAACAGAACAGGTCTATTTTAACTTTGCAAAGTTCCTATTTAAGAAGCAATTTTGGTTCTGGGTCCTCCCCAACTCCTGAAAGTGAGTAAGGGAAATGAAGAGGCAAAAACTATCCCTAAAGCTCCCTGCAGTTTTCCAGGAAAACCCCAAAACACTAAACAAGGCAAACAGTACAACACTGTATGTTCGAGGAAGAAGTATTTCCCATGTTTTGATCCAACAGGAAATGTGCTTTGGTTCTCTTTCAAATGCTTGCTACACATACTCAACCCGAGGAAGCTCCCTGAAGCAGCAGGGTCACCTGCTGGTTCATGAAACCATAATCTGATCAGTTTTACTCTTCTTGGAACCACAATTTAAGAAATGAACATCATGCTGTAGTAAAGAATACTTAAAACTAAGGACCGAAACGATAAATTCACCAGGAAAAGGATTTACTGAGATCGCAAATCAAGGGAGAAGTAGGGTGATTCAACTCACAGACCCTTAAACGCACAGAGGAGGAATACTAGGATAAACCCTGCTGCATCAGATCAATATGTTTGACCGATTAGGCCCACGGAAGCTCTCTCCTATTAATAGCAGTGGCGTTGAAACCTCATTACAGCTCCTGAGGGAGGAGCAGCTCTGTATCGGCCCATGACTGGCGCAGAGAGCACAGGCACGCCATAGGTCTAAGATTCCTATTACCGCTTCCACGTTGAGTGCTGCCTTCAGGCATCCTTCGGAAATTCAACAAAATGTTTCCAAGGGCAAAAAGAGATTCTAAACTCCTCATGGTGTTTTCTTAACTTAACAGTCTATTTGCGCCTGTCTGTATATTTTTACTTATTTTGATATCCTGTTAATTAAGTAAATAACCTGTCACCAGTTGGAACTGTACAGATTTGCATTAAACAACCCTAAAACCGGTTAAACAAACTTTCATCTCTATTGGTTTTTGTTGCGATTTAAGTCTCAAGCCCCTCAAAAAACTCCTAAAAACAGGAGGGGAGGAACATTATTACAAACATTATTTATGTGCTGATTAATTATCCACTTAAATTGTCGTTAAAATAGCCGAATTCGATTATTATGTATCGGTAGGCCTGAATGGCGGATCAAGCGAAATTGCATATTTTCCCAGCTGTCAGTGAAGGCATCTTTAATCACAACTGGAGAGAGGCGCTTGTGTCACAGCGTCACCGGTAATATTTCATCGGGGGCTGGAGGGTATTATGAGCAGAAGAAATCCCGCTGAGTTATGATGGTTTGTGAGCAGCTCAAAGGGTGAGAGGCTCGTCACGTGTGTGGTGGTGTTTTTAGATTAGATTTAGCCTTTAGTTAAGTGTCTTCTTCTTCTTCTTCCTTTTTTAAAAACTCCCAGAGTATATTTTACCTCCCCGGTAGATTTAGAAGCTCTTTGGCAGTTCCAGGATAATGACCCTGGTGTGTTTTAATTTTCTGGACTGAGTAGCGAGACATGTGCAGCAGATAGACTGCATCTCGTCACTCCAAAAAGTAGCCGACGGCCGATCAGCAGCCGAGACAGTCGGGACTGTCCATTTATTCTAAAGGCAGAAACCCCCAGAGCAAGAAGGAGCAACATGTTTGAATCCACGGGAATCCCTCTCATCGCGCTGGATATCGCGTGTCTTATCCTGGGTATGTAAATCAAATTCTGTCCCAACCTGAAGACATCTTTTAAACTGTTTATTCATCGGCTACCAATATCTAACAAAAAAGTTGTTTCGTAGTATTTGTTTTTACATCAAACTGAATTTAAAGGAGTGATCTGTCAGAGAGACGTTAGATAAAGTTGATGTCAAAGCAAATCTATTCAAATGGTATGGATATATATTATGTAAATGCTCATGGGAAGGCTTGAGGTTTAGGTAACCTGGCAGGAAGATGGAAAAAGGGCGATAACGTCCCACCCTGTTTGTGTTTCCCGAGCAAAGCCGCATTTTTAGCCCACTGTTTGATGAAATGTAATCATAGCACAGAGCCTGGTGCACGTCTGCGAAAGGGATCCGACAGTGTTGAGGTAATCATGCAATAAAAGACAATGACTGGCGTTTTAGTGATAGCTGTAAAAGCCTTGAACCTTGTATCTGGGACACTCACTTCAGTTTGATAGTTGCCGTGTTTGATAAGGACAGATACAGGCAGACACTCAAGCCCTTCCCTGTGATTACAAGGAACTCCTGCTTCACTGCTTAGTCAGGGTCTTGTGGTTGACTGTGCAATGCTGAGTCGTACATCTCATTGCTTATTTTGTTTTGGAGCTGGCACCAGTCAGACTGGAAAAACTGAGTCTCTGATTTTTACCCTGTTTTTAATTCTTAAACAGAACTTATAATTGAAAGAAATGTTGAAATCCATTTATTTACGTGAAATGAGTTTAATACCTGCATTTAAGGTGTACTGCTGTAAAAGTATCCATGCAAAACAGTAACAATACTGGATGCATCATTGTATAAGCAGCATTTGAATGCTGTGTTAAAAGTAGGACTGAACAACTCTGTGCACTGATTACAGATTTTTAAAATTTTTTTTTTTTTTTTTTACAGTTATCAAACAAACAGATGTACAGTGTTCATCTCTGAAATAACATATAGCGTATTATGGTCATACTTCGATAAGGTGCATGTGTATATATAGTCTTATATATCTAGACTACATGCAGGCCTGTGAAAAACGAACTACACCCTTGCTGCTTCCTAGGAATTAAGATGGTAAGTAGCGGCCTTGTGCTGCTAGTGAAATGCACTTGATTAATTGCTCATCAGCAAGTGTGAGCTTTAAGTGTTTATCTTTAAAAGCAGAAGTTTTGTCATTCTGCTGCTCTGGAGCAATCAGCTGTATGTAGACACATTGCTCAAGTCTTGGAGTGAAGTGGAGCTTCTGACAAATTCACCTTTATGTCAAACTGTGAAAATTCTCCCAAAATCCAAGAGCTTAGACTCTTAGACTCTCCAGGTCCAATTTAGCATGCTAAGCTCTAAAGTTCACGATGGTGGGGATGCCAGTTTAGCTGACTGGTTGAGCAGGGGACCATATGGCCAGGGGACCATATAAATCCCTGACAAAGATTAAGATGTTTGTACTAACTAACTAAAATGAAAACAAAACAGTACACTTTTAAACTGTACTGTACTTTTGAACAGATTTCAACCTGATGTCAACAAAGAAGACAGAAAATGAACAAACTAGTTAATGAACTGGTTCCTTATTTTATTGTTTGATCTGCGTAATTAAAATTTCTGCACGATTATACCTCATATGTCCTGAACAGTAAGTTCAAGTTTATTCAGGATTTCAGAACGATTTACTTTGTGCTTCAGTGACTCTATATTTGGTCATTTAGCCTAAAAGCATTAATACCAATGATTCCTCAGTCTTCATGTTTGGAAATATACCTGTTATTGCAATACTGTTTTCAGTTTAGCCAAGAGACGGTGCAGTTTTGTAATGTCTAAAGAAGCCACAGGGGAAGGGAAGGGCACAAGTCAGAGTACGTTTCATATGTTATGGTGTTCTCTGTACAGATTAACATGATGGGTTCAGTGTTTAACGCTAAACATGTGACTTACGTGCCAATAAAAATTGTCTTCCTGCTGTATATTCACAGATTTGCCTGGTTACTTTTTGAAAAAATGTTTTTGCAGTAATTCAAGGCCTCAGGCAGTTAATTATGAAATAGTATGCCCTTTTTGGGAGGAGTACAAAGGGAAATCTCACAATGAAGAAGTGTTGAAAGTGTCTCTTTGAGAAGAAAGATTTTCTGTGTGATCCAGACAGATCATGTTTCCTGTGTCTGAATCATCACACTTTTTAAAGCATTGTATAGCAGCAGCATTGCAAATATTAATGACATAAGATGAGCTGAAACCTGAAATTGTTCCATTTGCTCCATTTTATTTTTAGTTGGGCTTCCATTTTTTATCCTTACCCCGAAACACAGCCCTTTCAAACGGGGTTTCTTCTGTAACGATGAGTCCATCAGGTACCCGCTCAAAGAGGACACCATATCCTACCAGCTGCTGGGAGGAGTCATGATCCCCTTCACACTGATTGTAGTAAGTCAGGAGTATTCTTCTACAACCAAAGCCTCTTATTTTGCCTTTGGTCAACATGTGTGACTATTTTTTCCCCCCACTTTGGATCTTTTTCCTCAGATCGTATGTGGAGAGTGCCTTTCTGTTTACCTGTCACGCGTCAGGAACCAGTCTTTGGGGACCAAGTATATTTCATGTCTTTACAAAGCTGTGGGGAGCTACGTGTTTGGAGCTGCTGCCAGCCAGTCTCTGACGGACATAGCCAAATACTCCATTGGTCGTTTGAGGCCAAACTTCCTGGCTGTATGCAACCCAGTGTGGGATCGTATCAACTGCAAAGCTGGTGGATACATCGTGAACTTCACCTGCAGCGGGGATGAATTTCTGGTGGATGAAGCCAGGTAAAGATCCTGAGCACAAACCAAATGAAACCTATTTGATTTAATGTGGTGTGATTGTTGCAGTGCATTTGCCCTATAATTTTTTGTACTGTTTAGCATTTGCTGTTTACAAGTGAGATATGAAATACACCCACATTAATAATAATTACTGTGTACAACAGCCTCTCCGTGAATCGCTACCGAGGGGTTTGTGTGTCCCAGGGATCCCAGGGGCTATGTTGTCTGGGGGCTTTTGCCCCCTGGTAGGGTCTCCCATGGCAAATTGGTCCTGGGTGAGGGACCAGACAAAGAGCGATTCAGACGACCCTTATGAGAAAAACATCGAGGGAACAGTTTACCCTGCCCAGGTAAACCCTGCCCAGGAACGGAGGCCCTGGCGGACTGAAAGGCCCGGGGAGGGTGCCCGAGGGCGAGCGTCTGGTGGCCGGAGACTTTCAGATTAAAAACAGGCAATAAGTGGGCTAAAACCAGATTGAGAGTGTGGCCACACTGTTGCGTGGGTGCAGACACACATCGAACTAAATTAAAAGAATCGGTAAGATTCAAAAAGTCTTTAACCATAGGCTTATCTGGACAGCACACATGAATATTAAAATCCCCAACAATAAGAAAGGAGTCATATATAGGGGGATCACACTCCTCAGCCTCCCCGGGAAAGTCTATGCCAGGGTGCTGGAAAGGACAGTTCGTCCGCTAGTTGAACCTCAGATACAGGAGGAACAATGCAGTTTTCGTCCTGGTTGCGGAACACTGGACCAGCTCTTTATCCTCTCAAGGGTACTTGAGGGTGCATGGGAGTTTGCCCAACCAGTCTACATGTATTTTGTGGACTTGGAGAAGGCATTCGACCGTGTCCCTCGGGGTGTCCTGTGGGAGGTGCTGCGGGAGTATGGGGTGTCTGGCCCATTGCTACGGGCCATTCGATCCCTGTACAACCGTTGCAAGAGCTTGGTTCACATTGCCGGCAATAAGTCGGACTCGTTCCCGGTGGGTGATGGGCTCCGCCAGGGCTGCCCTTTGTCACCGATTCTGTTCATAATTTTTATGGACAGGATTTCTAGGCGCAGCCAAGTAGTGGAGGGCTTTCACTTCGGTGGCCTCAGAATCTCATCTCTGCTCTTTGCGGATGATGTGGTTCTGTTGGCTTCATCGGGTGAGGGCCTCCAGCTCGCATTGGAACGGTTTGCAGCCGAGTCTGAAGCAGCGGGAATGAGGATCAGCACCTCCAAATCTGAGGCCATGGTTCTCAGCCGGAAAAGGGTGGAGTGCCCACTCCGGGTCGGGGATGAGTTCCTGCCCCAAGTGGAGGAGTTCAAGTATCTCGGGGTCTTGTTTGCGAGTGATGGGAGAAGGGAGCTGGAGATCGACAGACTGATTGGTGCTGCGGCCGCAGTAATGCAGACGCTGCACCGGTCCGTCATGGTGAAGAGGGAGCTGAGTGTAAAAGCAAAGTTCTCAATTTACCGGTCGATCTACGTCCATACCCTCACCTATGGCCACGAGCTGTATGTTGTGACCGAAAGAACGAGATCGCGGATACAAGCGGTGGAAATGAGCTTCCTCCGAAGGGTGGCTGGCCTCTCCCTTAGAGATGGGGTGAGAAGCTCAGCCATCCGGGAGGGGCTCAGAGTAGAGCCGCTGCTCCTCCACATCGAAAGGAGCCAGCTGAGGTGGTTCGGGCATCTGACAAGGATGCCTCCTGTGTGAGGTGTTCCGGGCATGTCCCACCGGGAGGAGGCCCTGGGACAGACCCAGGACACGCTGGAGAGATTATCTCTCGGCTGGCCTTGGTGTTCCCCCGGATAAGATGGAGGAGGTGCCTGGGGAGAGGGAGGTCTGGGCTTCTCTGCTTAGGCTGCTGCCCCCGCGACCCGGCCCCGGATAAAGCGGAAGAAGATGGATGGATGGTGTACAACAGGACAGTTTTAGACACTGATTATGACAGAAGGACTTAAACATAAAAGGCTGATTTTTTTTTTTTTCTTTTTCTTCTTCTAAATTTCAATTTCTCGTTTATTTATTGTAGACTGTCCTTCTACTCTGGTCATTCATCCTTCTCTATGTACTGCATGCTGTTCCTTGTTGTAAGTATATATTGTCTTTAATACAAACTGATTTGTTGCTTTGTTAAAGAGGAGATACTAAAATCTTTGGTATTTGCTCTCTTGCTACTGTAGCTATACATTCAAGCCCGGCTGAGGTCACAATGGGCGAGGCTTTTGCGTCCCACCATTCAGTTTTTCCTGATTGCTACTGCAGTGTATGTGGGTCTATCTCGGGTGTCCGATTACAAACATCACTGGAGTGATGTGCTCGCTGGCCTTCTGCAGGGCGGTATAGTGGCTGTTCTAACAGTAAGTTTCATGTTATTATTCTTTTTTTAAATACAGTTCTAGTACAGTTACAATACTAGAGTACTGACTTTCTCACGTTTCCTGCAGGTTTTCTGTGTCGCAAACTTCTTTTCACAACCAGTGGAGCCAGTGGTGACACAGGAGGAAGAAGCCTCACATGCCAGTTTACAGGACAACCCTTCCAATGGGAACCACTATGGCAGCACTGAGTGAACATGAGGCCCAACAGACAATACAGTGTGGGGACCTCTATCCTTTAAATCCATGGAACTGAAGAATTTATTTTAAATTGTTGTCCGTTTTTTGTGTGCATGTCTTGAACACGTTTTGCCACCATGCAGTAGCCATTGCAACAGCCTGCAGGCTTTAGCTGCTACCTAGTGTAGCCATGAAACTTTGGTCACAGGAAGAAAATGCACTACAGAGGATGAGACTTGCATCGCAAAAGAAGCATGACTTCCTGGCGAGTTTTAGTTAAATCCAACATAATGCTGTTTATTATGCAGCCGTAAAACAAAACACAGCATGTTGAGTTTAAGTTATTTTTATGTTTTAATTTACAGTGTGAGCTTCTGGAAATGTGGTTACTCTTGCGTATTGGTTTAATGCATCATGAATGAATGGAATTCCTTTTGCCCAGAATATAAAGAGTGTCTGTGTGTGCACTGCAAGCAGGCGTTTAGCGGCCTGAAACCTGTGAATAAGAAAACCAAGACTGCCCTTAAAATAGAGTGAACTGAGAAATCTTGTGCTCATCTTATGTTTATTTTTGCCTTAGAGTTTTGCTGCTACCTGCTGTTAAGTAATTTCCCCGATATAATTTAATCTATGTAAAATACAGTTTATTGACTTTTTTTGGTTTCTTTTATAGATTGTATAAATTGCTATGTTTCTGTCCACATTTAAGCTTTTAAAAGTACCGTTTCCAATACTGGGAAGAAATGAGACAAATAATAAAGAAAATGTCATTTTGCTACTTTGAATCAAAGAAAATAAGCTAATCCTTTTATGCCTTATCTATTCAAAAATACAGAGTAGATATAATGCAAGTAACTAGTGACTTGGGAATTTATTTATTTATTTTACAAAACTAGACTAATTTGCTGCTGCAGAGTAGCTAATTTAATGTCGTGGGAAAATAAAAGGACTGAAAAAGAGGGAAGGAATAGAGTGATGATGATTTGGAAAATTTGAATCTGCACTAAAACCTAAAAGTTATTAATACAAAACACTGGCTTGGCTTGTCATTTAGTTTAGGTGACCTTTTAAACCGCAAGTATGCAAATGTAGAGGATTTTATCAAAGGATACTTGTTTTCCAAGTGATGTTATGGATATGTGGATATATATAGGGTAAGCACCAGTAAGCATGCTAACAGGCAGACTATCACTACACATTTGTCACCCATGGTTGCAAATGACTGAGGTAAGAATGTTCTTTAGAGTTGAAATCCCATCAACCTGATTTAATTACCTGCATGCTAGCTAGTTCTTTAGCACTCAGTAATAGCAGTAGAACACACAAAAATCAGCTCAGGTGTACTAAAGTTGTTTAATTTTGGTTTGTGATCCTAAATAGGGTAAATCACCTCATTTATGCACTTGCTAATAGTTAAAGAAATAGTTAAAGTATTATCTTAATCTCAATGCAAAAGCAGCTACAGTATGTTTGCATCATAAGGACATTTGTGATTCTTTGTGGTGAACTAAAAACATTTCTAAATGAAGATGAAAGCAGGAGAGGTCTCTGCTGGAAGTAAGGTCAAAGTGGACAACAAATTAAAATGTGCTTCCACCCGTCCATTAGTTATAGACTAGACTAGTAAATTATTAGTTAATTATCAAATTACACAAAAGAGTTGTGGCTAACTGGAGTTTTAACGTATTAACACACTCTGTGTGGTGGTTAACACATTTACCTTACATGCAAAAGAGACTTAGAGCCTTTTATTGTCATTGTGCAGTTTCTTGCACAGCGAAATTGGGTAGCAGGACCACAAAGGTGCAAAAGTAAGAATTAGAGAAACCAATATACAACAAGGGGAAAAAAATAAGTAAAATAAAATAAAAAGCAATGTATATGTATACATTTATGTGAGTGAAACTATATACATGGTGTATGTGTAAGAAACATTGAAACAGAAACATTGTGGGTCTGTATACAAGGGCAGTTATATAATATAATAAATAAATAAGGGTGGAGGGGCTATGGTCATTTAGGGTGGAGATGGTAGTTCTACTGGGACCAAAATATTGCACATACCAAGGATATTGCACTTGAGCCAAAAATATTGCACAGAGCATGGAAAGAACTCCAGTTCAAGACCCGTTGGACACACAAACCCACCCTCAGGTGGACACGAGCTGGTGTGACTCTAATACCAGTCCCAAGCCCATGGCAGGGCTGTGTCAGGAAAGAGTTGTGACATAAAATCTGTGCCAAATCAAACATGTGGATCCATTTCCTGTGGTGCTCTGTTAGGGAAACAAGAAGGCAGCCAAAAGTAACTGAGTAGCTTTGCAGGATTCACAGTTCAAACTGATCTTTATTCCTTGCCCTGTGTTTACCCCCTGTCTAAAAGAGCCATTTTAGCATCTCTACCTTATAGACAGCTTTGTTTTCCTCACTTGCTTCCCCTCTCAAACAGAAGGTTTGAGATGCATTAGCCCCCCAGCGCAACCAAGCAGCTTAGTTATCTGAAAATATAAATTCTATGACTACAAATTATCACAAAAAGTTTAAATAAAAAAAACAAACCTGCTGCTAATGGTCCAATAAAGTAATTTGAACAAAGCTCTGTCAACTTGTTTAATCTCTAAGTGGTGGATCCAGCACACCAAAGGTCACTCACACCAAAGTTTCTCTAAAAGGATCACTGATAGTGTCTCTGGTTATATAGTAACTACCATGGAACTCTACCAGCCAGGGTTATGGAATAACCACTGCTGGTTGGAGAAGTCTATATTAGCTTTCATTTCCAAGTATGACAGAATGGGTAGATGACATAAACAAACCTACATACTAACCTGACCTCAAATCAGTCTCATAGGCTGTTAATGCAGTCTAATAACTATATTTTGTACAAAGAGATCAGTCTCTAACTTCCACTTAGAGACAAACTTCCTCCTTCCTGAATGTCTAAAATCACCTCACGTGCAAATGTACAGTTTCAATTCCTGTTAAAGACTCGGTAATTCCCACATAATTTTGGATATTCATAAACAGTAACATACACATGGTGGCAGTTTTGAGGAATGTGATGATATGAAAAATTCAGAGACAGCTGACTATTGTTGCTCGTTTGACTAAACTCCTAACCCCACAGAGCAAATTTGATTTAGGGGCACACTGCTCCTTTGTGCACACTGGAGACACACTTTGCTTTCTAGGTGGACTATGATTTGGTGTTTCACAGTTTTGGCATGTAGGACTGCTAAAGGATAATAAGTAGTAATAGTAGTAATACTATTATATATAGATAGTTCAAGTGTATCTGGTGATTAAAAGCTTCACATTTGACCAATTAGGTTGCCTAAAATTTATTTTAAGATGACCAGATGACCATGTTTATTTGGGACAGAACTGCATTTTTATTTTCCCAGTGCATGTGGAGGGAAAGCTTGTTATTATAATCAAATTAAGGTTAGCCTGTCTAATGCTATGCCAATCAGGGAAGTTACCAAAAAGACACAAGCTTTGCAGATTATGGTGAATATGACGGAAACTATGACACATAAAAGGATGCAGCAGTATGTAGTAATGATAAAATATGTGTGTGTCATATTCGGCTAAAACTTGCTACAATTGTTAGATATAGCTCAAAAAAGGTATGCCAAGCAATGGATGTATCCCTACTGAAACCCAAAGACTGTCACTAGAGATAGACTATTGCATGAGACCAAACTTCAGCTTCCTATTGTTCTTATTATATTTCCTTTACAATGGTAATGGAAAAGTTGCATTCAAATAAAATATACTTGTCTACCGCCCAGCATTGTTGACATGTCCCACTTTGTCTCAGACAAACACTGGATTTGTCCTACATTTAGTTTGTTGAGATCTGGTCACCCTAATCTCTCTTGTCACACTGACATCAACAATAGCGCTTATTGAAAGCATCTCCATTCACTCTCTGTCACATGTCTCACTATATCTTGCCAGGCAGTGATGCTGTTGGAGGAACAAGCGACTCAGAGCACAATGTGAAATGGCAACTTTTTAAGAGCGGTCAGTGAAAAAAAGATGATGTTATGTAAGTTAAAAAATTCAGGAGAATTTATTTATGTGGATAAGAAAAAAAACAAGCTAAGAAAAAAAAACTACAGAAAATGAAGGAATAATGAGAGCCAACGTTGTGATAAACTTTGGTTCTTGATGTGGTAACCAAAAGAGAACAAAGTTCTTAATTGCAAAAAATGTACTTTTTGTCCAATGTTGTTCCTGTTTAATAAGAAGAGACAAACAGAGAAGTGTGGAAGAGAAACACAGCCGCTCAGGAGAGGAAGAGAAAAAGGCAGCTTATCAGCAGTAGATTTGCAGTGGTATGTCAGGAAAGACATCTATGAATGAGAAATGGTATGCGGTAGTTTGTATTCACGTTAGCACTTTTTAACTTTCCGATCAGCTGCAAAATTTAACTCACTTCCAGAAATGGTGGCACGCTGTATAAAATGTAAATAAAAAACAGAATGCAATGATTTTCGAGGATCATAAACCCATATTTTATTTGCAATAGAACCTAGAAAAATGTTTAAACTGAGAAAATGTAACATTTTAAAGGAAAAATAAGGCCACTTTGAATTTGATGGCAGCAACATGTCTCAAAAAAGTTGCGACAGGACTGTGTTTACCCTTCATAGCATCACCTCTTCTTTTAACAACAGTCCAGAAATGTCTGGAAAGACCAGCTGCTGGACTTTTGGGAGAGGAAAGCTGTCCCATTCCTGTGTGACACAGGATTCTAGCTGCTCAACAGTCCTGGGTTCTTTGTCAGACCATCACAGACTACAGGACCACCAAACCCTCTCCCGCATCCTCTGATGTCTCCTTCCTAAACGAGCTCAACAACTTTTATGCTCGTTTTGAGCGAGGGAACCCCACAACCACAACCAAAGCAGACATGACGCCAGACCACCAACCTATGACTCTCTCCCCCACCGATGTAGGAGCGGTGCTGAGCAGGATCAATGTCCACAAGGCTGCAGGCCCTGATGGCATCCCCGGGTGTGTTCTCAGAGCGTGTTCTGGGGAGCTTGCAGGAGTGCTCACAGACATATTCAATCTGTCCTTGGCCCACGCTGTGGTACCGGCCTGCTTCAAATCCACCTCCATCGTCCCGATACCCAAAAACTCCAACCCATCTTGCCTCAATGATTACCGCCCAGTAGCACTCACCCCCATCATCACTAAGTGCTTAGAGCGACTGGTCCTAGCACACTTCAAATCCTGTCTCCCCCCCACCCTGGACCCCCACCAATTCGCATACCGCCGGAACAGGAGCACAGAGGATGCAGTCTCCATCGCAATGCACTCTGTCCTCTCACACCTGGACAACAACAACACCTACGCCAGAATGCTGTTTATAGACTTCAGTTCAGCATTCAATACAATCCACCCCTCACAACTCATCAGGAAACTGACAGACCTGGGTATCAGTTCCCTCATCTGCAAATGGTTACTGGACTTCCTGACCAACCGCCCCCAACATGTCCGGCTGGATAACCGCTGCTCATCTACCATCACAATGAACACCGGTGTACCACAAGGCTGTGTGATGAGCCCTTTCCTCTACTCCCTCTTCACCCACGACTGCAGACCTGCTGATGGTTCCAACACCATCATTAAGTTTGCAGATGACACCACGGTGATTGGCCTCATCAGTGACAACGATGAGGCCGCCTACAGGGAGGAGGTGGATCGTCTGGCTGAGTGGTGCGACAGAAACAACCTGCTGCTTAACACCGAGAAGACCAAGGAGCTCATCGTGGACTACAGGAGGAATGCTGACCCACATCCACCCATCCACATTAAGGGGACGGCTGTGGAGCGTGTGAGCAGCTTCAAGTTCCTGGGAGTCCACATCTCCGAGGATCTCACCTGGACGACCAACTGCTCCAAGCTGGTCAAGAAGGCTCACCAGCGCCTCTTCTTCTTGAGGACCCTGAGGAAGAACCACCTGTCCTCAGACATCCTGGTGAACTTCTATCGCTGCACCATCGAGAGCATCCTGACCAACTGTATAACAGTCTGGTACGGGAACTGCTCTGCCTCGGACCGGAAGGCGTTGCAGAGGGTCGTGAAAACTGCCCAGCGCATCGCCGGAGCACCACTTCCTGCCATAAAAGACATCTACAGGAAGCGGTGTCTGAAAAGGGCTGGGAAAATCATCAAAGACCCCAGTCACCCATCACATGGACTCTTCACCCTCCTGCCCTCTGGGAGGCGCCACAGGAGCCTCCGGACTAAGACCACCAGGTACCGGAACAGCTTCTTCCCCACAGCTGTCAGACTCCTGAACTCTGCCTCCTGACATCTGACCCACGTTAAACTCATGGACTGAACATACACACACCCACAATGGACAACTGTACCCTCAAACACAATAATAACATGGACTGAACCACCACTCACAACCACTAGCACTTTATATAGCCTCTGTAGAAACTATCTACACCCTCACTTATCTTAACTGCACTAATGTATAGCTCTGTGTAAATAATCATTCTGTACATTCGATAATCTTTAATCCTACAACTGTTTACAACTTGCATAGTTCCCATTTCTGTATAGCTGTATATCCCAGATTCTGTAAAGTTATTTATTTCATATTCTGTATAGTTTTTCATATTTATATCCTGTTCATATCCTGTACATAGCTTGTACTCACTACAGCCTGTACATACTTATAGTTATAGAATATTCACAACATACTTCATACCGTGTACATTATAACATACCATAATAGACCCATTTCTGTAATATACTCACATATCTATATTATTGCTAATATATATTGTAATATATCTATATCACTAAAGCACTTCTGGATGGATGCAAACTGCATTTCGTTGCCCTGTACCTGTGCATGTGCAATGACAATAAAGTTGAATTCTATTCTATTCTATTCTATTCTATATTTTTGTTTTATGCTGCATCACATGTTGTCAACTGATAACATACTGGGACTGCAGGCAGACCAGTTTAGCCTGTTAAGCCTGCCTACAGTTCTACAGTGAAGCCCTGCTGCTAGAGTATGCAGTTTAGCATTGTCTTGGTAAAAGATGCAAATAAAACAACATCATCTGGATGGGTCCATATATTGCTCTACCTGTACATAGTTTTCAGCATCGATTGGGGAAAGCACTAATTGTGTGGGACAGTGCTGAGAGTTGTCCATATCTAACTTAACAATTAAAACGGCATATCTTACTGAATTGTTTTTTAACACATAAATAGGGATATCTGGTCACTCTGATACCATCAGAGATGCAGGTTTTTTGGAAAGTTGATAAGCTGGATGGTGACTCGTTGCTTCAGTTTAGATGTGGCGTCCATGTTTTCCAAAATGAATTTTATTTTATTTTTTTCCACCTGATCAGTTTTCCAGTTTGCCTCAGTCCATTTTAAATAGGCTTTGGCCCAGAAAAAATGGTGGTGTTCTGGATGTTCAAATATGGGTACTTCTTTGTACAGAAGACCTTTAACCTGCATTTGTGGATGGCATGGAGAACTGTGTTCACAGACACTGAGTTCTTGAAGGATTCCTGAGCCCATGCAGTGATTTCCATGACAGAATCATGGCTTTTTAATGCAGTTCTGTCTGAGCACCTGAAGGTCACAGACATCCAACACTGATTTTTGAACTTGTCCATTGCCTACATAGATTTCTCCATATTCTCAGAGCCCTTTGATGATATTAAATGATGTAATTGTAAATGATGAGATAGTAAAAGTCTTCACTCTTCCTCTCTAAGATGCTTTTTTTAAAATACCCAATAATACTGGGTATTACACTAGGTAGTACTGACCTGCTAACAGTTAACCTAATTAGCTGTGAAATGTTCCTTCTACTTCACTTACTTTTTCAGCCTTGTGTCCCAACTTTCTTCAGATGTGTTAGTAATGTGTTAGTTTAAACACTTGTTTCATATTTTACAGTGAATAAAATTTGGTTTATGAGATACACGAATCATTGCATTTGTTTTAATTTACATCATAAACAATGATCTTGTAATTTCTAACAATTCTTTTGTACTCCAGGTCAACAATGCCAACAGCTAAGATCTAGTGGTAAACCACCTCTTAGCCTCATTAGCAGCAGTATTTAAGATTTTATGGCCACCTGCTGGACATGAAGAGAAACCTATGTAGATTTACCACTTTTCATTTCTCCCACTGACATAGCTTATTAAGAAAAAGCATAGCTAGAAGGCACTGCCTTTTGTGAGGAACTTTCATTTCAAAGAATAAGTCAATACACAATGAAACATTTTGTTGTTGCAGCTCCTTTAAGTAGTCATTTGTTGAGATTTAAAAACTGCATAAATACACGTTGAGCTGTAAAAATGCAGTATTGATTTAAGCCAGGCAGACAAACATTGTCTCTTCAATCTCTCAACATAAGACAGTACTCAGGGATCTGATTCATGACAGCGTCACTGAATTTATTTAAGCATTTTCCCCCTACAGTTGAGAAACTGGGCTTACATTTCCCTCCAAGTTCTGAAACCAGCAGAGAAAATCATTTAAGTCAATCTATACTCATTTATCAGCCCCTTTTAATATGATGCTCCTATTAAGAACGACTTACAGTAAACAGCATTCATGAATTCATTATGTGCAGTATCACCCTCTCCATTTCGATATATTTAAATAGATCTATTCAAAACATGTTTGCTTTTGTTCTCGTCAAACTGAAAACTGTTTAGAGGGAACCAACTTGAACTCCAAACTGACCAAACAATCAGAAGAGTTTTACACCACCGCAGGGTTGTAAAATTTTATTTGGACAAATCTGTACATGGAGGTTTTGGCCTTCAGTGTGTTCACATATATAAGCAGAATGGGGACACAGACAGTTAGCTCACTGAAGATCAATCGAAGTGCTATTACTCAAAACTGGACAGGAAGTTCAGTACAATCTGCTTCAGTTTAGCATCTGATGCTTCTGAGATCTTGCCATCAGCCCTGAAACGAAAAACGGATGAGATCAGATTGAACAATTTTGGTTTTTAAAGGCTCAAACATACAGATTTGTTTTTCTTCTTACTTGATGTTGGAAAGCAGGTCCTGGTGCTGGCTCAAAATGTGTTGCAAGAAAGCCTTCTCGAATTTTGTGATCTTGCTCGGCTCCATCTTGTCCAGGTGACCCCTGACACCAGCATAGATGACTGCTACCTGCTCCTCAATGGCCATGGGAGCTGGAAGAACCATTAAAGACAGTTAGTTGCACTGTACAATACCCTGAGGATTTCTAGCGAAATAAAAATAATAATAGTAACTCACAGTACTGGCCCTGCTTCAGCAGTTCAGTGAGTCTGACACCCCTGTTAAGGAGCTGCTGGGTGGCAGCATCCAAGTCAGAGCCGAACTGGGCGAAGGCAGCCACCTCACGGTACTGGGCCAACTCCAGCTTCATGGTACCAGCCACCTATAAAGTTAGGAAAATATGAAATGAGAGAGAACCTAAGATTTTAGCCCTGCGGCTGAATTATATGCAATTCTTATTCTTGAATACATTTAAAAAGGAGGTCAGCCAGATGTTACCTGCTTCATGGCTCTAGTCTGGGCAGCAGAGCCTACTCTGGACACAGACAGACCCACATTGATAGCTGGGCGGATACCCTTGTAGAACAGCTCAGTCTCCAGGAAGATCTAAAGGGGGGGGGGGGGGGACGACGACATGGAGAAGTCAGAGGTGCAATACAAAACATGAACAGATAAACATCAGCTCCGAACACTTTTCAAACAAACCTGTCCGTCTGTGATGGAAATGACGTTGGTGGGGATGTAGGCAGACACGTCACCGGCCTGAGTCTCAATGACAGGCAGGGCGGTGAGGGAGCCACCACCGAAATTGTCGTTCATCTTGGCAGCTCTCTCCAGCAGACGGGAGTGCAGGTAGAACACGTCACCTGGGTAGGCCTCACGACCAGGGGGACGGCGGAGCAGCAGGGACATCTGACGGTAGGCAACAGCCTGTGGGAGAAAGAAAATTATTCAATTTGAGAATAATAGTGACATTTGCACAACATGCTAAACTTTAGTGATGAATAAAGTTTGCAGATTCATCTGCAAATCCTCACCTGTTTGGACAGATCATCATAGATGATCAGGGCATGCTTGCCGTTGTCTCTGAAGTACTCTCCCATGGAGCAGCCAGAGTATGGAGCCAGGTACTGCAGCGGAGCAGCATCAGAGGCAGTGGCAGAGACCACGATTGTGTACTTCATGGCATCGGCATCAGTCAGCCTCTTCACCAGCTGAGCCACAGTAGACCTCTTCTGTCCAATGGCAACATAGATGCAGTACAGCTTCTTCTTCTCATCAGTTCCGTCATTGAAGCGTTTCTGGTTGATGATTGTGTCGATGGCAATGGCAGTTTTGCTGGAATGTGGAATATTGAACTTAAAAAAAATATTCCACTCATCTACAGCTCTCCTATCAAGACCAAACCACTGTTAAAAACCATCTGTGAATTTTGATAATTACCCAGTCTGTCTGTCACCAATGATCAGCTCACGCTGGCCTCTGCCAATGGGCACCAGACTGTCCACAGCCTTGATTCCAGTCTGCATGGGCTCCCTCACAGAGATACGGGGGATGATACCTGGGGCCTTCAGACCCACACGCCTACGGACCTTGGAGCCCAAAGGACCCTGAGAGAGTGAGAGAGAATGTCAATTTAAGGCAAACTTCAACATCAAAATGGTTGCAAGTACTATAATGGTGGGAAATAAAAGTCATGTTGCGATGACTGCCATTTAATTACTGAACTAGTCATGAATAGGTAGAAAAACAAAAAGAACCAAACAAACCCCCCCCCCCCCAAAAAAAAAAAAAAAAAAAAAAGGCAAGATTTCGTCACTGGTCCAAATAACTCGTGGATGCTTACTAATGAGAGACAAGGTCATTTATGAAAACTTAAACTGGCAATTTTGCTGATTAATAGGTAATCTAGCTGCTCTACAAGATAATGTCTGGTGATGAGTTCTTTAAAAAGGCCCTAGTTAATCAACTTGAATGTCACAATCCAAAACAAAAAATTATTTTTTAAAGGTTTTTAAATTACCTTCCCATCGATGGCATTTCCCAGAGCATCCACTACACGGCCAAGCAGCTCCTCTCCCACAGGAACATCCACAATGGCACCGGTCCTCTTCACGATGTCGCCCTCCTTGATCAGCTTGTCATTACCGAACACCACAACACCAACGTTGTCAGGCTCCAAGTTCAGAGACATGCCCTGGAGGATAATAAATATGGTTTCTTGAAAAAACATAACATCACTGAATTGAAACTGTTAGCATTTTTTAGTTTCACAATTTTGTTCAACAAGACAAACCCACGGTGCGCTCCTCTTTAACCATTTTTATATATAAAAGATATGCAGGTTGGAGAGAAACCTTGTGCCTTTGGACTTACTTTCAGGCCAGAGGAAAATTCCACCATCTCTTCTGCCTGGACATTCCTCAGTCCATACACTCTGGCAATACCGTCACCAATAGACAGCACACGCCCTGTCTCCTCCAGGTCTGCAGAGGTGTCAGCTCCCAGGATCTTCTCCTCCAGGATGGAGGACACCTCGGCTGTGCCTGTGAAAGACAAAATGTCAAAAAATAAATACAACTGGATGTTAAAATGACTGGAAAAGCTTTCCCCAATAATCTATTGAAACACTTAGAAGTAGAGGAACAGTTGAGAAACAGTTGTGAAACCTTCATGGTTTTATGCTGCAAAAAGGATTAATTTTGTTACCTCAATGTGCTTTTACCAAAAAACAAACAAAAACAAAACCAAAGAATGAAAATATGCATGGTTTAAATTTCTAAATGACATAATTAGAATGAAGAGTTATGTGGGTCTCAAACACCAAACACTGATGATGCCTTTTCTAAGATAAGGTGTTCTTAGACGTACACACAGGGATTACACAGCAGTTTCACCGGCATAGCAGAACCAATTATTTTAATAAGTCGCCTTTATGAGATGCCCTGCATTGTACAGGATGAAGTTTCTGGTCTGTTGTTTTTGACTTTCTCACCTGTCTTCTGCAGCCATGGTCTGTGTGTGTGGAGGTGGTTGACCCCAACGCAGGCGGCCGGAATAGTCTTTGACACCTGGATTCAATAACAAGCACTTAATTAAAAGTTGAGCGCAAATGAAAGTTAAGAGACATTTAAATAAGGATTACAACTGCGCTTCTTGCAGTGAGGCAAATGTAAGTTTGTGCAGCGGAGAGGAGTTGCGCTGTCAGGCTTTCTGACCTTCAAAGCGTGGCTGAATGAGCTGTTAGCTGACAGCTAGCATTAGCTTGAGTGCTACATTTAGTGCTACAGGACGAAATCAGTCACTTCACAAGGGCAACATTAAAAAAAAACACGATTAAACATCCAATTTCAAGACTTTTAGCATCGATTATTAACTAGGGCTTATTAGAAGGGTATTCGTAAGCCGGTGACAGGTTAGCTAGCGGCCTGCGGCATTAACGTTACCCTTCACGCCCATAAATGCTCGCACGGATATTAAATAAACTTACTGCAATATTCTTAATAAATGCAACTTGCTTGGTTAAAGTACTTACGAATCCAGCCCTTCTAGGCAGGGTTCTGGCCAAAGCTGCTGCAACTCTAACGGATAGCATTTTCTCGGGTTGCTAATGACCTGTCCTCAACTGTTAGCAGCTCCGACCTGCCTGTGAGTGAATGTAATGGCTGAATGAACTCTTCTTCTATTAATGCGACTCTGGTCCTGGTTCCCACTTTAATACTCATCGGTGCCCCCTACTGACGCGGAAATTATACGTTACACAAAATAAAAACATTATTTTGTGCAAACCAACTTAACTTAAATGAAAATGGCAAAAAGAAAAAAAAAGATGTACAACTGTGGGTGCTTTGCACCAACTGTGCCAACATAAAATATAAATAGTAGACAGCAGGAATAAATAGTAAACAGGAGAAATATAAACAAGTAAGAGGGACGTATAAAAAACAAGAGAAATATAAAGCATAACAGCAAGGCACAACTAACAAAACAGACTGGGATTTGGTACATTGCTGTTCTGAATTTAGTGCATTTATATGCATATATATTTTCGATGCATGTGAAGATAATCCTCTCTTTTAATTTAATGCCTTTAAACAACCAGTCAAAAGCAGTTCCCAGTATAATAGTAGATAATGCTTTACTTTAGTTGATCTTTGGTTCTACCACATCCCAAAAGTGTTCTAGTGGAGTTAGATCTGGTGAATGTGGAGACCATTTGAGTACAATGAAAGCTCCTGTTGATAACAGCCATCAGTTATGTGAGTTACTGTTGCCTTCCTATAATCTCAAAGCAGCCAGAACATAGTCCCCTGGCCTCTAAAATCAACAAGGCATCCCATAACGTCTGCAGTTTGTAAAATGCTCATACCAACTCATCTGGTACCAGCAACCACGCCGCTTTCACAGTCACTTATATTCGCTTTCTCCCCCATTCTGATGCTCTATTTGAACTTCAGCAGGTCAGTGCCTTGAGCTGGTGCCATGTGATTGGCTGATTATTTACATTAACAGGGAACTAAACAAAACCAAACAAATCGGCCAGTGAGTATATTGAAGTGCACGCGATAACATTCTTATACGTACTTATTTATCTTATCTATTAACTTGCTTTTCCGAGTTGAGGGTACCTTAGTGTGATTTTTTTTTTTTTTGCTAACAGGGAAATCATATTTTTGATTATTTCCTACTCTCTGCGAATGCTTAAGAAAAGAGCAATTGCGTTGAATCATGGGAAATGTAGGCCTTAGCGCATCTAGCCAGGACATCTTTGCCTCTAATGCGTTTATTTTTATATGTATATTCTACCATTTCTTTCAAATGGGTTTCCAGTGAGTCTGCTAATGTTGCGGACATACATTAATAAACAACAGTGGTCCTTAAGTGAAGATTTCATTATTTAAAGTCAAGACTACAAGTTACTTCAATGTGCCGTTTGCGTTTTTAAGCCTGTTAATGTGTTTACATTGTTTCTATAAAGATTAACTTTGCAAGGTCGGATAGGTTAACCCAGAGATAGCTGCAGCTTTGGCATGTAGCGCTGCAACATCGCCCTCTTTTGCTCCGTAGAACAAATGACATGTCTGCTTTTGTCAACGACAACCAGGCGAGTCAGACAGTCATTTGGTTTGGTTCGCCTGTAGTGTTTAGCCAAGCCAGCCAGCCAGCAACAACCAGCCGCCTGAATGTAGATCCGCATGGGCTACTACCACTGTATATCTCCAAATAACCCAGCGGAATCATAAAATAAGGATCCCAGGATGGTGTTAGTGCATGTCGGATATCTGGTTCTTCCTGTATTCGGCTCAGTAAGAAACAGAGGTACGGTATTAATATTCATATCGATCCAAAACATGTGCCCTGTTTATCTTAATATTCACTGCAGCTGTTGGGCTAGCTAGCTCGAGCTCCGCCGTTGGGTTAGCTCCCGTTAGCTAGCATGAAATTAATGGTCAAATTGCTTGCCGACGCGATAACGCTTTATATTCGCATCCGTCGCAGATTAATATAAGGCACCGAATTATAAGGTTTGCTAGGTGCAAATACAGCGAATTAAAAATTAACTTCGTTGCTACAGATAAGCTAACTGGCTTCTTGGGCTCAGACTATTTCTTGAAACATTTCTCACAAAGGCTTGCACATGCACGCGACATGCGGCCAAAATGCCTCATGTAAAAAAAAGAAAAAGAAACACATTCCTACATAAAAAGACGTCTTTATTAACGTGCGGTGCATTTTTATTTGTGAGGTTTTAAGAAAAATATTCAACGTTTCCTCGAAACTACCGTGTTTGTGCTGTAAAGAAAAATACCGCAAAATAGACGTAGCCTGTCCAGCCAGTCAGCTTATCTGTGCACGGATGATGTCATTTGAAGATCATCTGCTTCTGCTAACGCTCGCCGTTTTTTCCACCGTGATTCCAGTAGTTATTACAATTATTACCCCTCTCAATTGGCCAGTGTGCTAATCGATAAGTGGCCAGTCGACCGGGAGCCTTTAATTCCGGGCTATCAGTGTATCCGTCGCCCTTTTCTCTCATTTGCTAATTGGCAATTCAGCAGCTGTTTGTTTGAAGCTGCCGAATTGCAAAAAGAAAAAGAATCGAGTGTGGGGTATCAGTTAAACAATGATAAAGCTACAGTGCAACATTAATTTCACAACAGTGGCATCAGTGATTTTCATTGTGCTTTTATTTCTGTTCTTATTTCCCTGTTTCATAGTATGGAGGCTGGCTCTACATTCTGCATTTATCAGATCTTTGTCGTCCCCCCCCATTGTGTAGCTAATGATCATCTGCTGCTGTGTGGTGTGGCGTGGCCTCTGCCTGTTCTCTGCATTTAGCTGTATTGTGAATCCCTTCTTCATTTCCTCTTTCCATCAGAAGACGACATTGGTATTAAAAAAAGCACCCCCCCCTTTCCCAAGATGTACTCAGCCATAGACTTTCCATGTTAAACAGACTAAAACAATATCTAACACCTAGGACAGAGCACCTTTTTTTTGGTCTTTTTTTCTGTCAAATTGCTGTAGCACTGAGTAAACATTTTTAGCTCTTTTCTAGATCAGTTGAATGTCATTGTGTACCTCCCATCCAGTCTTGATAGACAACATGCTGTAAATTCCTGTAAAGTGGATACATTTTGCATGATCTCAAATACTGCACTGCATTGTTGAACACCAGAATTTGGCTCATCTTTTTCTTCTCTTCACACAAGGTGCAATGTACATGATTAAAGTGACCTGCGATTGAAAAAACAACAACAAATAAATAAATTAAAGCATGCAAATTGGGACCACGCGCATGCCATTTTTTACTGTTAAAAACGTAACATTTAAATCAGTGGCGATGTCACTTGAAATGACTGAAGGTACACTGCACCTCCACACAACAACCTGCCATAACTGTCTCCATTTTTTTTGTGTAATCCTTTTGTTCCCTTTTTGCAAATTTCAAGCTTTGAATCACACTGAATTGTCAGGGCCTGTTTTGCCCTTTTACAGGCATCTGAAACTCTAAACGTTTAAGTAGGAAAACATGCTCACTGGTGGTTCATCACTTCTCAATTTACCCCACTAACATAAGACCAAAATGCTATCCATTTCACAGGGATGCCTATTTTTCCTGCACTGCTAAAGAGATCCTCTATTAGTAATAACGTCTTTATTGTTTGGTTGTGGTTTCTCTTTACCTTTTGTTCTGGTAATAGTACTTTCAATGCATGGTCACATTTATGATTCATAATTTTTTGTTTATGTTTTTTCTACATTTGACTAGTGAAAAATCCAATGTAATCTTTCTGTAGAAAAGATGTACCCTGCTGTACTGAAATCATGTGCTGTAGCCAACACGTCTGCTCATTGGATGCCGCTTTTGTTCTTTTTAACCCTATATGGAGCATGGTGGGCCTTGCCTTCAGTGTATGTTGTTTATTTTTGTTGCATGGAGTTATACTATTATTACAAACAAACAAGAAAGAAAACACAAATTCCACAAATACTAATATTTTTCAATAAAGAATATAGTGTTTTTCCTAACCTTCAGTGTGCTTCTTGCTGATTTCCATTTATTGTCCTCCCTCTCCCTTGTCCCCTATCTGCTCCCCCCCTCCTTCCCCTCCCTCCACCCCTGTCCCCACCAACCCACCTACCCACCTCCTCTCCTGCTGTGACAAAGATAGACGATTTCCACGCTTACTTCATCGCAGGGCCCTGAATGAGTCTATCTGCTGTCATTCATGGTGATCGTTCTCACTGAGACGCTTGAAAACGCAGTGTGCTACTTGCAGTCTAGACTCTGAGCCTTTGACCCACGGCAGCAAGGTCATATCTTGTTTGCTCGGCTACGCTGACAAACTGTCAAGCTGAAATGCGAAATCTGGAAAGCTACACTGCTTGTCTTTCCTGTATTTAAAATTCAAACTGCAATTTTCAAGCGTGCTCCGAGTAAATGCAATGTAGACTTTGCCTTTTTCTTCATAAATTATTATTTATTTATTTTTTTGGAGAAATCAAGTGTTTACGAGCAAAGTAGTCTTGTCTTTTGCACTTCTATAAGAAACTGTTTAAAAGTCAGACATGGCAGAGCATAACTGTGGTTCCCTCTGGCAGAGATCCCCTCCCCCCAAAATCTGATCAAAGCTAAATTTAATTATTCTCAGTCCCACTATGATACAAAAAGGTCTCCTTAAGCTTAACCAGGGTATTAAAACCATATTGCAACACAGCACAAGCTAGCCTATGTCTTTATTTTCCACTCCTTGTCAAGTCTCGACAGCAGTCTGTTCGCTGCAGTTGCCAAATAGCTGTGGTTGGAGAGAGTTAAAAAAAGCATTCAAGCTATTTCCTGTCAACTCCTGAATGTTCATATGGGAGAAGAATAGCAGAGCTTTACTGGAAGTGTATAACACAGAGAGACAGCTGATTTCAGTAGAGCACATTTATAATGTGAATTTAATGTCTAGTTTAATTTTTTTATATGGAACAGGTTGTTCTTTACAGTTGTGTAGATAGAGACTTGGCAGAGAAACAGTTTAATGTATTTCTTACAGGCAGTGAGGTAATAATGGTTTACTTCTGAGTGCACTGACCTGCTGTCAGCTGCAGAATTTACAAGAACTGAGCTACGTCGATATCTGTATAGGGGTACGGTTCTTCTGTTCTGATCCAGTTCCTTTGTCTGTGAAGACGAGGAGTCGATCCAGGGGCTGGAAATGCATTTAAAGAAATGAACGCTTGCGCTTTGTGTGGAGCACCAAAAATGGTTTTCATTCTCATGGTACTTGTGGTAACCATCATTTTCCCACCCCCACAGAAGTATTTTTCACCCTAGGTAAGAGGTAGGGCTTCATTAACATGCTATATCTCACACACAGTGACACCACATTTCACCTACTATTAATTCCATCTAATTTCCCCCCTCAGGTACCTGACAACTTCTCCTTATACTCCACAGGATCCCATTTCAACCGGCAACAGCAACAACAGCAGCAGCAGCACAGCCATGCTACCTCTTGCCGGCACTTCCAGTTAGGTCCTCAGGCCCCGCTGCCCATGGACTTCCCCATGCCCCACCCAGGGCAGCCACAGTCAGGCATTAACCCCCACCTGGCCCCGCCCAGCCACCAACACGGCCCTCCGCTCCACTCGCCCCTCAACCCTTTGCCCGCTCCCCAGTTCCAGGACATCCCTGCCCCTCCCTTCCTACCTCAGGCATTACACCAGCAATACCTCCTCCAGCAGCAGATCCTCGAGGCCCAGCACCGACACATCCTGCCACCCTCCAGGTATCCACACAGCTTTATGGTACAAAAAAAATAATAGAGAGGAAAAGGCAAAATATTTAGTTTAAGCACCTCGTTGGTAACTACTGGAGTTGTGCAGTGACATTTTAAATTTAAATGATAAACTCTTATTTTCCAGGATGTTTTCAAATGCTTAGTTATTTGTCTTAGTAGACGGACCCCAGAGAGAGTTCCTCACCAACCCCACAGGCTGCGACCCGGCTATGAGTTTGCTCCCCCCCTCCATGTCCCTCCGCAGCCTGTGGTTCAGCAGCCCCGCTACCTGGCTGAGGGCACAGACTGGTAAGCAGTGCATCTCTCTCAATGACACATGCAGCGCCACAGATGCAAAAAGCTATTTTTTTTAGAGGAAACATCAACAGACACCTTATTTCGTAATGTGAAAGCATTTTTTACCAGCTCATCTTTAGACCATTTAAGATAAATGTCAGTTACAGACACATTTTAGATTTGAATGAATGAGTTCAAGATGAAGAGTTGAAAGCAAATAAATTGCTGTTGTAGCACTCTTGTCAATGGGAGTCTTGAGTGAAATCACAGAGTACAAATTATAAAGACCAAAAAAACAAAAAACAAACACAAAATAATGACCCAAAAAATCAAGAAGTTCCCAAACTTCTTCTTAATGTATTTATTTAAGTAGCTCATCGCTTAATTTTAGCTATGTGTGCTACAGCCATTTGTCCACTTACCTTCTGCTGGTCCATGTGTATTGATTACTTTTATAATATCAACTCTCACACATTTGCTTGCATGATAACCAATTTTCATGTAATCAAATTTGCTGTATCTGACCTGGTATGGGGATATATATATTTTTTAAAAATCATATTACAATCTCACCGTTTAAAAGATTTACCCATTGAGCAGCTACAGAAGTACACAAGTCTGCTGTTATCGAAGCTCAGTGTTCCAGAGACCTCGCAGTGTTCCACTGGCTGATTTGTTTTTTCCGTTTCTGTCCAGGGATCTAAGTGTGGACGCTGGGCTTCCCCCCCACCAGTATCACATCCACCCGCTGCCGCAGCACTATCAGCACTACTTGACCTCTCCTAGGATGCACCACTTCCCTAGAAACAATGCCTCAACGCAAGTGGTGAGCTCCCCTCTGCCTCCATACGATCAATCATGTTCATCTCGATGAACTCACGGCGACTCTTCTCCTGGTTTCTGAGATTAATCTCAACACCCAGCAACCGGGGATGACCCGTGTCCCTATTGTTCTTTCTGATTTCTGCTGCAAAGCTGACGCTAGCTTCTTTTATCTGTCATCTCCTAGGTTGTCCATGAGATCAGAAACTACCCATATCCCCAGTTGCACTTGCTGGCTCTGCAGAGTCTCAACCCCTCCCGCCACGCATCTGCAGTTAGAGAGAGCTATGAGGTTTGTGCGCCTATTTCCTCGCTCTCCTCAGCAGACGCACCAGTCTACACTAATTTATCATTGTTTTCTCTGTGACCAATCTCTGGATAGGCTTGAGTGGTAGCTGATTTTCTTATTTCCAATTACCCAGGGCTCCAGATGCTTTAAATGGTCCAGCTGCCTTTAATCTCATGTCATTTGTTTTCATTTCAAGCAAGGTGTCCTGTTCCTTAAGGCACCGATTTGATTACATTACACACTTTAATATCTTTTTATTGTGCATATTTATTTCTGTTATTTTAGTGGCAAAATACAGAAAGGTCCTTCCTTTAAAGGCAACTGGGATTTTTTTCATAGGAGCTTCTGCAGCTGGAGGACAGACTGGGCAGCGTAAACCGTGGAGCGGTCCAAACCACCATTGAGAGATTCACTTTCCCCCACAAGTACAAAAAGGTAGGGCTGGAGACTCTTTAGCTCCTTGCTGGATTAAATATACCTTTTTGATGTGGTACGGTAAAGGGGAAGAACTGAAGATGCGAAAGAAAGGGATAGCGAAAGGCAGCAGCAGGTTGAAAGGATCAAAGAGCAAAGACGAGAGTGGAATGAAGGTCACGTCTGTCACTGTAGTTCAAAGGTCAAACTAATTTTCGTTGCCAGATTAGTGAGACAGGGCTGCAGTGTTCACAGTTCAAGGCGCTGGATGACTCATCTAGCTGTCTGCAGATATGTATGTGGAATGAATTTAAAGAAACGTCTATGCCAAATATGACCCAAATACTCAGAATGCAAGATTATTTGGTACATTTTGAGTGAGCAGGAGTAATTGAGTCATTTCCATCTTGATGTCTATTTTTTTCTGGGAAGTATAATTCAAAGACTTTTTTTTATTCTGCCTGAGCTGACTCAGAGACCCCTGTGGCATAAACACTGCACACTTCAGTAATTAAAGTGTGTTTGCTCTTGTGTGGTTTTCTGTGCAGAGAATACCACAGGACCTGAAGATGTGTCTGGATGATGAGGAGCTTGACACCGATGAAAAATGCACCATATGTCTGTCGATGCTGGAGGATGGCGAGGATGTCAGGTACTGCTTTTTCTTTGGTTGGTTATGCAGATGTTGATGTAGGCTGCGCATAAAAGCGCTTTTTTTCCTAGAAGGATGTATTTGTTTCTCACATCCTGAAATAGTATCGCATTATCAGTCTGTTTGTCATTCAGTGAATGTGCCACTGTGGTTCAGTTAGATGATTAGTGCCTGTAACAGCAGGTTGAGGTTGATTTGTGGATTTGGATGCATTGCATTGAATTTCAATTTACACATTCATGTCCCCCTCAGGAGGAATCTGAATTACTTTGCTCATCTCCTAACTAAACTTAAATGTGTCCCTTAACTTGGGTTCATGACTATATTAATACCTACAAAACTAATTGCATTACCCTCACAGACAACTGGGTTTAGTTACCCCTCTAAAAAACAATTTCTCCCAAAGCCTGTCAGGGTAAATGCTTTTCAGGATGATTAGTCCTCAGAGGTTAATTTACTAATTTATCCTTAACCACATTTCTTTCCCATAAACTGGATATAAAGACACAGGATCTAAGCATTTCTAAACCCTAAACTGGTTCTGCCACCTAAGTTAAAAAGCTTCATGTCTTAAAATCCCATCACTGGATTTCTCCCAGCACCTCATCTTAAAAACCCTCCCCGCGGGCAGCATTAGCTTCTCGCAAAATCTTTTGATGTGTGTCCGGTGTTGTGATGTGTTCAGAAGTGACAGAGCATATTATTTTACCCACTGAATAGGCGGAAAAGAGGCAAGAATAAACAGAATCTTCTGCATTTAAGGGAGGGATGGAGCTGTGATATGGTAGTAGACTTTAATTCTATTCAAATAAAGCGTACACCCAACATCTCAGCTTGATTGTGTTACGTTTGCTCTGGTTTATGTTGAAAATCCTCCATTATTTATGACACAAGCAAATCGTGGCACGTGTGGTCCTAAAATACATATCGGGTGATTTGATATGAGGGAACACCTACAGTAAATATATCATTATTGTACCTCAAACACAGAATTCCTCCTTATGACGTACAACGTTCATTTTAAGCTTATTCCCCCCACATATGAAAGTCAAATGTGAGCTGCTTTCAGATGTCAAACGTGAATCATAGTCCAATGGCTGGATTTATTCTGGATACAAATGGATTCCTGGGTATGACAGACCTATGAATCATACGCATGTGGAAGCCTTAAAGACCGTGAAGTTTGTGTAACAAAGCAGAGCAACAACAGTTGTTTTATCCAGCTGTTAGTTGAGCTGAAGGATGAAGCTTGTTGTCACTTCTGGGTTCACATCAAGCAGGAAACCACCTTTAAATGTTTAATATTAAATATTATTCAACCTAAGAGTGTAAAAAAAGGTGTAAAGAGGAAAAAAAATCATACAAATGTCCATTTATAGTTTTGTTTTTGTTATTTGAGAAAATGGTGTGCTTGTATTGTCAAAAAGCTTTAGTTACTTTCACTCATTGGTGAAGAAAAACAGCAAATTCTCACCTTGACGAAGCAGCAGCTCTGTGTTTTTTGGTATTTTTTCTTTAACAATTAGTGAAATATCAAATTTAACTTTAACAGCTGTTGTAGACAGATGAAAAAAAAACAACTTCATTCAGCTGCATAAGTAAATGCATTAGAAAACATTAGGAAATTCAGATTTTGTATGTAAATAATCTTGCAGTGTAATCACTTACTTTAAAAGCAAGTAATTGGCACACTGTGAAAAAACTTTCACTGCAATTGCTCTTTAACATCTTCTCAAGACGTGCTGATTATGTTGTGGTTGTAAAATAGAAAGCAGTGGTGTGCAATCAACATTTCTGTGAATGTTCTTTTTTCCAGGAAAAATGACTTTTGTCTAGATTTGGTGATCAATCAGCCACTTATACCGTAAACCTCTGGGATTATTACACAGCTTGACATTTTGGAAGGACGCTTTTACGCTTGTTTTAAATTCCTGACCTTGTCTCTCCTGTCTCCTCAGGAGATTACCCTGCATGCATCTCTTCCACCAGGCGTGTGTGGACCAGTGGTTGGCCACCAGCAGGAAATGCCCCATCTGCAGAGTGGACATTGAGACTCAGCTGACCCCCGACAGTTGATAGCTCCTGTTGACTTCTGCAGCTATGGATCTTGGTCTTGTTAATTTTCCATTGCCCTCCCTCCAGGGGGAGAGGCTCTGCCAAACACCCCTCTTCCCCTCTGCATCACTCAACGAGCCTGCCTTCTGAGACAGCTGTGACAGAGGGATCAACAAAGCACACTCACCTACAACGCAACGAGGGACGGGGGGGTTGATGCACAGATAGGCGCCTGGACTGAGGTTCGGTTTAATGGACTTGGCTGGATGTTAAAGGTAGGAGTGGACGTGTATGGACAGATGTGCTGAGGCTTCACACAGTTCTGTCAGATTGTGTACATTTCTCCATACAGCCGCCAAGAGAAAGGGTACTCTGACGACCAACCTCCCCAGCTCAGTGTGGTGTATCAAGGCCATTTCTCTGCCACTATAACCAAACCCTTTGCCCCATCCCTCTCCCCAGGCCTGTGAAAAATCCTTGAAGCTGCACTCTGCCCAAGCCCTCAGCACATCTGTACAGAACATTATCAAATGATTAGCATGAGGTTGTTTGGTGTGAACTCTTGTAGCTGAACGCTTGTGGTGTAATGGAGTATAGTACTGAATAAGTATTTACAGAGTAACAGTGTTGTGTAGCAAGCAAAAGCCTTTTGAGAAATATGTTTGTGAAAAATAAAACCTACAGAGAGGGTGAATACAGCTCTAACAGTAAGAATATTCAGTGTGTTTAATCGTAGGCAACCAGAGAAAGAGCTAGTCATGTAAAAAGGCCAAAAATCCCTCTTTCTTGTCTAACATGGTTTTGGATTTACAGTTAGTAGATGCCATCAGAGTTGATGCTAAAAACGCTAACTGCAGGCATGGCTTCCAGTGATCTGTGTAGTGTCGTAGTCGGGCCTCTATAATCTAGAGCAGAGGCCTCTGATGTGCATGCTGTATGGCAGGCTTGGGCTGTGTCGTTAATATTGTGGAGCAGTAGAAACAGGGACTGTGTCTGTGCATGTGAACCGTATATTATGACTCTGATGATCCCACTCATTCATAGAGGAGGACAAGAATGCACCTGATACCCCCTTCCCCACTCCTTCCCCCGCACCCTTCCCCACTCATCCCGAGTAGACCAAAGTTGCCGTTAGACACTGATCACCGACCAGCTAAGCATTGCGCTCCTAACAGGACTCAAAGAGCTGCCGGTGGATCCGTGTCTAACAGCAACTCCTCTCTGTGGCCTCGCTCATGGTCATGGTCACGCTCGTGATCATGAGAGGCCGGCATGGGCTTGAGGATGCAGTGCCTGAGTCTTGCCATCAGAGTACCTGACATTTGTATTACCTATCACCAGAACCTTATTGCCTATCGAACAAGCACACGTGATTTCTATATCCAGTGAATGGCCTCTGTTGTGTATCGGCTCCTTTCATTTCAATCTGAGTTGCTCCCACTGTTTGATTTAAAAACAAAAAAAGAAGAAAAAAAAGACTGTTTCTGGTGTTACAGGGACAATACAAACTAGTTTGCCTGTGATATGTGCTAGAATGTGTATGACTGTCCCCACCCCCTCTCCCCCCATGGTCGTAGTGTATGGTATTGCTAGAACAACTGTGATACGTTCAGTGATAGAAGCTGTTTTTCTATATCATGCATGAACCATGTTGGCGTAGTTCACTTGAAGGAGGGTGAAAGGGAGAAAAAGCCATCCATTTGAAAAATACCAAACAATTGTTCTTAACATTAATTTTGTTTTAATTGTCTTTTTTTCCCTGCCATTTCGTTCTTTCTTTTTTATTACCTGTACACTTTTCTTTCTTCCTTCTTTTTCTTTTTGTTTTGCTCACATGCCAATCTGGACATGGTACTAATATGCCGAGTCCTTGTCCACTTTAACCATAGTGAAGAAAAAGCTGCAATGCTGCAAAAACATATTTATTGTTGTTCTAATGTAGCTTGTGTTTTGTAAATGCACTATAATATGGAGTTGCCTGTTTTTTTTTTCTTTTTTTGTTTTGGTGGTGTGGGTTCTTCTTGTCCTAGAGTTTGTGTTCCAGTTCAGTTAAATATTTTCATGCTTCCTTGTGTATTATTGGAGGGTAACTTGACTGTTTGTGTTGCGTTTGTTTTTTTCGTTTGTTTTTTTTTTTCCTTTCTTTTCGTATGAAACCTCCATCCAAAAAACTACAGATGGATGAAAATGGAGGTTTGCTAGTTCACATAGAATGCTGTGATTAAAGATGCCTTAAGTATTTAACAATCATTATTTATTACTAACTGTAGCTAGCTAGCTATCGTGGTGGAATATTTAATGTCTCTATCTCATAACTTTGCAATTTAATCAATATATTTATTTAAAATAACACAAAATATTAAAAAAAGAATACCTCATTATGCATTGGTCGGTGGGGATGCTTTTGCATGCCGTCTGTGTTTTCTTTTTTCGGAGGCGAGATAAAAAAAAAAAGAAACTTGTTGAAAAATCGACTGGGGTTGTTTCCCCCGACACATTTTTTCTAGCCAGCATGGTGCTGTTGATCTGGATTACATTCCATTCATATCATCTCTCGATTTTTCTTTTTTAATAAATGTTTTACTTTCTAGACATCATCCCTGCTTTGATGCAAAGCAGATGTCAGGGTGCAGCCCTTTTTTTTTTGTTTTTTGTCTTAGCTCGCTTCTGTTGTCATAATCAGTCACATTTATTTTCGTTTTTCCACGTTTTAAGTTGACCACAATATAAATCATATCTGGGTCTCAATTTAGTGCTTCTCTTTACGACCCACATTACAAGCTGTATTATTTGTTGCTGGCAGTTGCTTTGTGTGGGATTATGGAACGTATATCTAACATGCTAACTTGAGCCATTGATCTTATTGAGCAAACTTCTGGTGTACTGTGGTTATACAATATAGATGTTTTACACCTGGGTATAATAAGCTAACTACGTTTTCGGTGTGCATTTCTTATTAATACTCTACTAATCCTGCAAATTATTATAACATATATTGGATTGGAATGAAGCTGGCTGGTCTTACTATTATGATTTCATTTCGTGCTCTCACTGGCCTTACCCCGTGCCCTCCACAGTGTACCCCATAACTCCAGAGCGAACTGGACAGTAGCCATAGTATTAACTCAAGCTGATGAACCGGAATGAACAGTAGAACTTAAAGCACAAGCTTTTTAATGCATGTCCTTCTCAGGTTTTCCTATGTGTATGTGGGAGTAGCTCTGTAGATGTGTTTAATATGATGCTGTACCTTCTTGAATATTTCAGATGTTTCTTTGCTGCTGAAAAAATGTTGATTATTAACCTGCCAGTGAAAAAGGGAAGTGGCCATCTTTGTACAACACACTGCTGTTTTGCTGTAACCGCGCAATGTTTTATGATCTTGAGTATTTTATAGAAAAGTAGAAGTATGTATCAATAATATGAAAGCAATAGCTAAATCATAATGAAGAATAACATGATCAGTGAATATTGTGGAAAATCTTTAGATTCACTCTGGGTGGATTTTGTACTGTATTTATTACTAATGATGATGCAAAAAGTTGCATAGCTTAACCCAAACTGTTCTGTCTCTTTTTTATTTATTGTCTTGTATATGATCTTTTTGTATGTGTTTTTCAAATAAACTGCCTAAAATGCTGAGAACTAATCTGATCCGTGTGTCATTTGGAGTCATTTTAATTTAGAAAAAACATTTCATTTATGGAACTGTAAGCTATCTGAATTACACGTGTTGGACAACATATCACAGACAGATCTGTAACAGCATACAGTGGGTCCACACATTTTGGAAAACGGCACAATCTTTCCAAACTTGCCTCTGTACACCACTGTATTGGATTTTAAATTAAGCAATCAAGATGTTATTAAACAGTGGAAGGTCTAGAATCAGGAATGCAGAGGAGAGGGAGTATCTGAAACAGGCTCTGTGTGGTGTGTGAGGTCTGGCTTGACAAAGGAGGATGCTAGGGATATAAATGGTAAAATGGCCTGTATTTATATGGGATAGGGTGAGATGGAGGCAGACGAGCTGCTATGGCGACCCCCAAAGGGAGCAGCTAAAAGAAAAAGAAAAATCAGGACGATATTAAAGTGGAGGTTTTTTTTAGTTGACAAATATATTGCCCACTTGTTAAAGTATCTTCACTAATAAGACAAGCATGACCGATAAAGTCATGCCTTGGCTAGGTGTCCGTCATCTGTCCATCCACAGCTGACAAGATTCACTAATCCTCCTGGAGTATTGGTCAGATTTGATCACCTAGTGGATTTTCATCCATATTGTGCTCACGGTCAAGCTCGAGGTCACATTTATTGTTCTCACTGGATTTTCATCCTGATTAGTTTGTGCAATATAGCCACAATGACAAGGAAGCCTACTATATCGCTTTCTTTCTGTATTTCACGGATTACAATACCTTGTAAATTGTTATAGACAATAGTCACAGTAAGCCAGATGAGCTACTTATGACAATGAAGTTCTGTTTTTTGTATTTCTTATGCAATCCAAGATTACCTGAAATCTGAAAATCATAGATAATGTCCATGTGGTGATACACTTATTTAAAAATAACAATCAACATATAAAGAAATAACTGGGACACTGTAAAATGTTACTCTAATGATCACATTATGCGTGTGATTATGTGTATGTGTAGGTCTTTATATAATAATAATAATGGATTGCATTTAGCGCTTTTCAAGGCACCCAAAGCGCTTTACAATTCCATTATTCATTCACTCTCAAATTCACACACTGGTGTAGGCAGCTACAGTTGTGGCCACAGCTGCCCTGCGGCAGACTGACAGAAGCGAGGCTGCCATATCACACCATCTGCCCCTCTGGCCAACACCAGTAGGCGGTAGGTGAAGTGTCTTGCCCAAGGACACAACGACCAGGACAGAGAGCCCGGAGAGAACCGGTGACCTTCCGGTTACAGATGCGCTTCCCAACCCCCAGCGCCATGGTCGCCCCTACTACTCCTACTCCTACTACTCCTCAACAGGTGGGCCAATCCAAACAAGACTGCACAAACATGGAATCTGTATGTTAAAAAAAGTTTTGTAATATTTATTATAAATTATGAATACATTGTTTTGAATTTGGTTTATATTATGTTTATTTCATCATCCCCCTACAAATGTTATATGTTCTCCTTTTGTCTTTGTTTCACGTGTCACGTTCAGTGTATCTCGTCCATACTTAACGGTCAACAAAATTTGATCTGTGATGTAATGAAGCATCACTGTGTATTAGTTCTGGTGGATTATGCAACGTGATATCCCGAAGCAGTGCCACTGTGCACTATTTCTAAGAGTGCAGCGCAGGCGCTGTTTCAGGTCGTCTCCTGATTTGGCATCCCGAAAGAGATACTGACTGACTGGTAGGTACTGGTCTGTTTGGACCAGCATCCACTACCTTCAGACTGCTTCTCTGGTGACTCTGGTGAAGGAGACAGATGAGTTAGGACCAGAGATGCCAAATTCCACCATTCCATCCTCCATTCATTGTGATAACCATCTCACACAGGCCCAGAGAGCGGATGTTGCTGCATTGCAACAGCATTTTGCAGATGTGTTCTCCCTCCTGCCCAGACATACCAATCTCATAGAGCACCATTTTGAAATATGCCCAGGCATGATGGTGCGTTCATGGCCCTGCAGGTTTCCTAAACATAAAAGGCTAATTGTTCAGAGGGAAATGGCTGAAATGCTAAAGCTTGGAGTTCACTAGCTGGGACCACATCCTCGTTAATGATGGGCGATGAGGGATGAGGAAGTGTGAACTGGTGCTGCGGTTTGGGGAAGGCCTCGAAGGGGACTGGCGAAGGCTCTCGAGGAGGAGAAGGGAGGGGAAAATTTGGGGGGGGGGGGGGGGGGGGGGCATGGGGCATGAAAATGAGAACAGCAGGTATTGGAGAGGGGGGCTTTTATAGCCTGAGGCGTGAAGGAAGAGTGGTCCTGCTCCTGAAATTCAGATGATATCTCTACTAATAGAAGAGTCATACAGTGGGTGGTATAGCCCCGTGGTCCTTGTGGTGAAGAAAGATAGGTCTATACAGTTCTGCATTGACTACCGCAAGGTGAATGAGGTGTCACAGTTTGATGCCTACCCCATGTCCCGGGTTGACGAGTTCCTGAACTGGTTAGGCATTGCTCAGTTTTTCACAACTCTGGATTTAACCAAGGGCTACTGGCAGATTCCCAGGAAAAAGCATCCTTGTGTACTCCTTACAGGTTGTACCAATTTGTCACACTTCCTTCTTTGGAGCTCCAGCCATTTTCCAACTCCTCATGGACTGGGTGCTGCATCCGCAGGCTGCATATGCTGCCGCCTACCCGGATGTCACTGTGGCTGGCATCATCCACAGTGACACCTGGGCGGAGCATGTGCAGTGGGTGGCCACGGTCCTGGAGTCCCTGAGGCACGTGTGGCTCACGGCCAGAAGAAGTGTACGGTTGGACGGAGGGAGGTACAGTATTTGGGGTACCGCTTGGGAGGCGGGCCGGTGCGCCCTCAGGTGTAAAAAACAGCAGCCATTGCATGCTTGCTACAGCACAGTTGAAAAGGAGTGCTTGGTAATCTGCTGGGTGGTTGACTCTCTTCATTTTTACCTCCTGAGCTGCCCTTTCATCCTCTGTTCGGATCACGCTCCGCTACAGTGGCTCCATCACATGCAGGATGCCAACGCCCGAATCACCTGTTGGTGTCTGACCTTACAGCCTTTTAAGTTACAGGTGATCCATAGACTGGGGGCGCAGATGGTCGTGAAGTAAAATGTCTTGGTCGAAACATCTGATATATTCTCTATGTTCTGTTGTGAATGAAATATGGGTTCATGAGATTTGGAAATGATTGCATTCGTTTTTTTATTTACATGTTAAACAGCATTCCGCGTTTTTTTTTGAGTTGTCTTTGTTTTTGCTGCTACGATTGGCTATTCGCCTTCCCTGATCCCTGTGTAATACTACCCATCATTCTACAAAAGGGTTTTTAAATTTATGCATAATGAATATTTTAACCCCTGTTGGAGTGCAATGCCCATATATTATGCTTAAGCAAATGAATTTATTTTTGCTGAACTGTTTTCCAGCTTTGCCTTTATCCCTCAAGTGATTGGCATTGGTATGAAACCTTTCAGTGAGACGTGAGGAAAAGTAAAATGAAGGTAAATATTTGTTGTGGTGAGCTGGGTAATATTCAGTTCTGTTTATTTGTGCGAGATGGAAGCAAATGGCTTTTTCTGAAGAGTGACAGCCTAAACAGTTGGCACAAACTTAAAAAAAAACAAAAAACAAACAAAAACAAAAAACTGGCTTTATCCTGAAAAAGTTGAAATGCATTTATATTCAGATGGATTAACTCTAACTTTTCCGTGCAATGTTTCTCTTACAATTGGTAAAAACCCCCAACAAAACAAATGAGTCAAACAGGAAAAAGCAAATGCTCACCCACTCTTTCTTTCTAGCATTATTCTAATATCTGGGATTGAGCACTCGCTGAATTTGTCCATCAGCTTTAGCAGTGTGCAACCACTTTCCACAGTGGAAGATTGTTGTGACTGAATTGGCTGTGTTGGTCACCTCAATACACTCTAAATACCACCCACTGTTGGGGCTAGTGCCGTCGTGCTCCACTTTGACCCTCAGCAATTCCCCAAGGTCCAGCATCTCCAGAACGAAGCGGTCTGTCCGCCCTCGCTCGAAAAGGTTGCGAAACTTCTGCCGTAGGTGACGCTTGCCTGAGTCACCATTGACGCCATACATGGTGATAAAAACATTTGCGTCTGTGCCGGCCGCTTTGACGTCCCCGGTGATGACGATGATTTCATACTTGACAGGGACCAGGTTGCGGACTTTGCTTGCAAAGCTCTCGATGGATTTATAGCACTCGAATGTCTGGAACTGGTCTTTTTTGGCTGCCAGGGGAATTTGTGCATCACAGTGGAAGAAATACCTAACCACAAGAGGATGCATTGATTCAGCACCATCAGTTTTATATAACATAATGCATGTTGTGAGAGTCTACTCACTTGTTTCCCAGCTCCTTTTCTGTCACCACCACCTCCATAACATGCCAGAAAGCCTCATTCTTCACCTTCTTGCCGTCTTTTGTGATGTGGCCAACGCAGATGCTAGCGATTTCCCCCACGTGCTTCGACGAGAACTCAAACGTGTCAGTGGCACCGCTGTGGAAGGGTGCAAGAGAAGTTTGTGTAGGGTTTTGATTTTAAACTGTTAAATTTTGTGGTCTGCCTGAGAGGTTCTGTTTCACCTCATGGGATTATCTCTCCTGAGAGTAAAGAGAAAATGAAGCTACAAGATAAAAGGGGGTAGAAAAAAATGTGTAAAAGAGGGCGATTATGTAAGACCACATTAGAGGGTTTTACCATGAGTCGTGAACCCTGGACTCTCTGAAGACCTACCTTAAGAACTTCTTTTTCTTATTCTCCAGAACAAACTCCTTGGAACGGGCTTTCCTTCCTTCCAGCAGGATCCAGACATTTTCCGTTGTGGAGGCGTCATCTGCGTTAGCAGTTGTTGTGGCAATTTCATATTCTGTGGCCATGCACAGAGACACAAATTGCTGCATTATTTTACAAGTGACAAATGGTTGTAATTTACTGCAAGTGATTCATCTCAGATAATTACACAACCCATGATTATGCCTACAGACTCTCAGGATTACTAACTTGTTTTGTCACTGAGGTCTACAAAATCATTGTTGGCACAAGCCAGTTCCCTCATAATCTGCCCGTCATCTTCGTTTTTTGCCAACCAGCGGTCACAGGGGAACCTGAAGGTGTTGTCCAGGGCCTCATCTTTCACGTCAAGGTACTCCAGGTGCCATCCAGGAGCAGGGCCTGTTTACAGTAAGAGCAACAGTCAATGGTGAATTTATTCCATCTGTGCACAAATGTTATCTCAACCACTGATCTAAATTTTCCTGTTCCATTGTTTAACAAAAAAAAGGTAAAGTATATATAGTATAAAGTTTCTTGAGATGACTACTATTGTGAACAGGTACTTTATAAATAAAATAGATTTGAAGTAAACAAGCTAACATTAACACTGTGCTGTACATCCACTCTTGCAGTATCTAAGCAAGATTCTGTTATTCCATCTT
This sequence comes from Aulonocara sp. 'chitande type north' Nkhata Bay, assembly GCF_057382095.1. Classification (NCBI taxonomy): domain Eukaryota; kingdom Metazoa; phylum Chordata; class Actinopteri; order Cichliformes; family Cichlidae; genus Aulonocara; species Aulonocara sp. 'chitande type north' Nkhata Bay. Next base: position 27,733,809 of record NC_141355.1, on the reverse strand, counting down.
CCAAGTATCCTTGTAAGACATTTTGTCAGCTTTTTTAGTCAAAAAGTTGAAAATAAAAAAAAGTACTTTGCTTCAATTCATTGCTTATACACAGCTCTTTTAAGGCCCTGCTGTGGCATTTCAATTGGGTTGATATACAGTGGCTTGCAAAAGTATTCGGCCCCCTTGAACTTTCCCACATTTTGTCACATTACAGCCACAAACATGAATCAATTTTATTGGAATTCCACGTGAAAGACCGATATAAAGTGGTGTACACGTGAGAAGTGGAATGAAAATCATACATGATTCCAAACATTTTTTACAAATAAATAACTGCAAAGTGGGGTGTGCGTAATTATTCAGCCCCCTGAGTCAATACTTTGTAGAACCACCTTTTGCTGGAATTACAGCTGCCAGTCTGGGGTATGTCTCTACCAGCTTTGCACATGTAGAGATTCTACAAAACAGCTCCAGCTCAGTCAGATTAGATGGACAGCGTTTGTGAACAGCAGTTTTCAGATCTTGCCACAGATTCTTGATTGGATTTCGATCTGGACTTTGACTGGGCCATTCTAACACATGGATATGTTTTGTTTTTAAACCATTCCATTGTTGCCCTGGCTTTATGTTCAGGGTCGTTGTCCTGCTGGAAGGTGAACCTCCGCCCCAGTCTCAAGTCTTTTGCAGACTCCAAGAGGTTTTCTTCCAAGATTGTCCTGTTTTGGCTCCATCCATCTTCCCATCAACTCTGACCAGCTTCCCTGTCCCTGCTGAAGAGAAGCACCCCCAGAGCCTGATGCTGCCACCACCATATTTGACAGTGGGGATTGTGTGTTCAGAGTGATGTGCAGTGTTAGTTTTTTGCCACACATAGCATTTTGCATTTTGGCCACAAAGTTCCATTTTGGTCTCATCTGACCAGAGCACCTTCTTCCACATGTTTGCTGTGTCCCCCACATGGCTTGTGGCAAACTGCAAATGGGACTTCTTATGGTTTTCTGTTAACAATGGCTTTCTTCTTGCCACTCTTCCATAAAGGCCAACTGTGTGCAGTGCATGACTAACAGCTGTCCTATGAACAGATTTTCCCACCTGAGCTGTAGATCTCTGCAGCTCGTCCAGAGTCACCATGGGCCTCTTGGCTGCATTTCTGATCAGCGCTCTCCTTGTTCGGCCTGTGAGTTTAGGTGGACGGCCTTGTCTCGATAGGTTTACAGTTGTGCCATACTTCTTCCATTTCTGAATGATTGCTTGAACAGTGCTCCGTGGGATGTTCAAGGCTTGCGAAATCTTTTTGAGCCTGCTTTAAATTTCTCAATAACCTTAACCCTGACCTGTCTGGTGTGTTCTTTGGACTTCATGGTGTTGTTGCTCCCAGTATTCTCTTAGAAAACCTCTGAGGCCGTCACAGATTACTCCAAACTGCTAAAACTTTCCTTCCTTTCTTATGTGCTTACTTATGACTGTAGTTCTCCTTGTCTCCTTACCTTTGTTGTCATGCCACACTCTGACTTTTGACAGTTCGCCCAGACTGAGCATGTCAGGAAATCTGAACACGTCCTTCATTTTTCGCTCAAACTTGTTTCTGTTGGTGCTCTCTTTCAGAGGCAGCGTCCCTGTGTCTCCATACTCCCCAAACACAATCAGAAACACGTTGGCATCAGTGCCAGCACCTAGAATATTGCAAAGATCAGAGAACAGAACTCCAATAAACTTTAACTTATGAGAAAATCTATTAGTAGTTGTAAACATGCTTGTTGAAGTTAAGCACTCAGTGTCTTATTTAACACTTAAAAAATATGTAAAATACTCATAGAAGTTCAACAAACGTAAAATTTGGGGAAGAAATTTGTGCAGTTAAAGAGGGCTCTGGGATGATTAGAAAAAACCCCCAACTTTGAATATTGATATTTATTTATTTATTTTTTTAAACTTTATTCCAAGCAGACAAATTAAGTTAAAATTGACTGATACAGTTTCTTTAACCTGGTCAACTTTCTAAATATATGTGGAAACATTCTGTGACCCACCTGCAACGTCACTAGTCTGGACTTGGATGATGTAAGTTGTTTTTTCTACCATCTCCTCGTCATCCACCATAGCCGCCAGCTCACACACCTTTGTCCTCTTGGGCCCTTTGGTCTTGGACAGCCAGTTCTCGTAGGTGAACAGGTACTCTTCCTCTGTGGTCAGGTTTCTCATCAGGATCTAACATTTTAAATCAGACGATGACCTCACAATTCGCATTAAACAAATGTCCACATGTGAAATCTACTATTTAGCTGCAGCAGAGGAGGAGGAAATTGACTGTGATTTTGGAATAAATGCATTAATGTATATTTGTGGCTTGAAAAATGTTAAACAATCCACAAATACACTAAAGTTAACCTAGCATTCATCTGTTTCCACTGCAAAAGAATCTGATTAATTAACGGTATTTGCGAAGGCTGAAAAAAGAAATTGCTTCATTATTAAATTAGCAAATTAAAAGATTGTGGTTTAAAAATCACAAGAGTTATTGTTTTAATTACAGCTTAGAGACAGCGCCATCCACTGCAATGATATACCAAACACGCAAGTGAAATTTACTAACTTGTGAAAACTGTTCAGTGTTCCACCTCATTTCATTACCTGAATAGGAACATTTATATAATTTCACAAATACTGTACAATCATTACTTACTTCATTAGGTACATCTGTTCAACCGGTTAATAATGCAAATATTTAATTAGTAAGTCAGACAGCTGCAGCTCAATGCCTTTAAGTGTGTAGACATAGTCCAGATGACCTCCTAAAGTTAAAACTGAACATCAGAATGTGGAAGAAAAGTTATTTAAGTAACTGACCGTGGCATGGTTGTTGGTGCCAGATGGGCTGGTCTGAGTATTTCAGAAACTGTTGATTTTCCCACATAACCATCTTTAGGGTTTATAGTAGTGATGTGCGATACCACTGATTTCCTTTCCGATCCGATACCAATTAATATTCAGGGTGATATCGACGATACTGATCCGATACCGATAGTTTGATCTCAAGTTATAGCATCATAATGATTACAGGACATCAGATTTCTTGTTCTTATCACTTAATAATGCAGATGAGTTCATCATATAGAAATAGAAAAACTGAAGTTGTGCGCTATTTGAACACCTTGCCTGCCTGCATCACTAAAGGACTCCGTGAGAGTCTCGCCCTAGCAGCACCTGTCCCTCTCCTCCTCTTCAGTTCGCTTCAACATACGCTCGTCATATTCTGTGATATGATTTGCTCTGAGGTGTTTGACAAGGTTAGTGATGTTGCCACAACCATACATGCCAACCCTCCCGATGTTTCCAGGAGAATCCTGAATTTCAGTGCCCCTTCCAAAAATCTCCTGGAGCCACCATTCTCCCGAATTTCTCCCGATTTTCCACCCGGACATCAAAATTGAAAAACCATGTCGCAGAATTCATAGCGTGGCGCGGCCCAGCCTATTCCAGTTTCCAGATACTTAGTTTTAATATTACTCTTATTTCTCTTTCTGGGTCGCAAAAAAACTTTTAACATATTTTCAGGTGAGAATGTAGCTGTGTAAACTTCAAATATCTGAGCCAACCGACACATCGTCTTCAAACCCCCGCGGTCGTTAAACATGATATATAAGTCACTTTGATAACTTAAAAATGTTATTGTTTGGCTTTTTCAGTGTTTTATTTGTTCGCGAGTAAATCGGTTTGGCTGAGAATAAAGTTATTAGATTAGATTAAATTAAATTTAACTTTATTAATCCCTCGAGAGGGTTCCTCCGGGGTTTTCACACAGCTGAATAAACGTCAAACAGAAAACTGTTTAAACAGAAGTGTGAGACGGTCGAGAGTTTAAGTCAGCGCCCTGTTATATTTTAGATAGCAAGGAGCAGAGTCTCAGGTGGAAGCAGCCTCTGAATTTGGACACCCCCGCTGTTTCCGGGCCGGCCAATAATAACGGTGACATTTAACGTATTTTATCCGATAAATAAACACTGTAAACTTTATTTATCAACCCCCCAACAGCCTTTTTGAATGTCTCCCTAATTCTGAGGTCTCAAGGTTGGCAAGTATGGCCACAACACCTCACTTTTTGCCACATGTATCGCAAACCACGTCTTGGCTGTTTGTGGATGTAAAATACAGTGGGGCAAAAAAGTATTTAGTCAGCCACCGATTGTGCAAGTTCCCCCACTTAAAATGATGACAGAGGTCAGTAATTTGCACCAGAGGTACACTTCAACTGTGAGAGACAGAATGTGAAAAAAAAAATCCATGAATTCACATGGTAGGATTTGTAAAGAATTTATTTGTAAATTAGGGTGGAAAATAAGTATTTGGTCACCTCAAACAAGGAAAATCTCTGGCTCTCACAGACCTGTAACGTCTTCTGTAAGAAGCTTTTCTGTCCCCCACTCGTTACCTGTATGAATGGCACCTGTTTGAACTCATCATCTGTATAAAAGACACCTGTCCACAGCCTCAAACAGTCAGACTCCAAACTCCGCCATGGCCAAGACCAAAGAGCTTTCGAAGGACACCAGGAAAAGTATTGTAGACCTGCACCAGACTGGGAAGAGTGAATCTACAATAGGCAAGCAGCTTGGTGTGAAAAAAAATCAACTGTGGGAGCAATCATCAGAAAATGGAAGACATACAAGACCACTGATAATCTCCCACGATCTGGGGCTCCACGCAAGATCTCATCCCGTGGGGTCAAAATGATCATGAGAACGGTGAGCAAAGATCCCAGAACCACACGGGGGGACCTGGTGAATGACCTGCAGAGAGCTGGGACCAAAGTAACAAAGGTCACCATCAGTAACACACTACAACGGCAGGGAATCAAATCCCGCAGTGCCAGACGTATTCCGCTGCTGAAGCCAGTGCATGTCCAGGCCCGTCTGAAGTTTGCCAGAGAGCACATGGATGACACAGCAGAGGATTGGGAGAATGTCATGTGGTCAGATGAAACCAAAGTAGAACTTTTTGGTATAAACTCAACTCGTCGTGTTTGGAGGAAGAAGAATACTGAGTTGCATCCCAAGAACACCATACCTACTGTGAAGCATGGGGGTGGAAACATCATGCTATGGGGCTGTTTTTCTGCCAAGGGGACAGGACGACTGATCCGTGTTAAGGACAGAATGAATGGGGCCATGTATCGTGAGATTTTGAGCCAAAACCTCCTTCCATCAGTGAGAACTTTGAAGATGAAACGCGGCTGGGTCTTCCAACATGACAATGATCCAAAACACACCGCCCGGGCAACAAAGGAGTGGCTCCGTAAGAAGCATTTGAAAGTCCTGGAGTGGCCTAGCCAGTCTCCAGACCTCAACCCCATAGAAAATCTGTGGCGGGAGTTGAAAGTCCGTGTTGCTCGGCGACAGCCCCAAAACATCACTGCTCTCGAGAAGATCTGCATGGAGGAATGGGCCAAAATACCAGCTACTGTGTGTGCAAACCTGGTAAAGACCTATAGTAAACGTTTGACCTCTGTTATTGCCAACAAAGGTTATGTTACAAAGTATTGAGTTGTATTTTTGTTATTGACCAAATACTTATTTTCCACCCTGATTTACGAATAAATTCTTTACAAATCCTACCATGTGGATTCATGGATTTTTTTTTTCACATTCTGTCTCTCACAGTTGAAGTGTACCTCTGGTGCAAATTACTGACCTCTGTCATCATTTTAGGTGGGGGAACTTGCACAATCGGTGGCTGACTAAATACTTTTTTGCCCCACTGTACGTCCGCAAATTACTCCAATTACGCTCAGCCATTGTTGTGAGTGCACACGCCAGCGGCTGCGAGACATTTATACAGCCGTATTTCGCACATGACTATGAAAGGCGGAAGAGGAAGTAGTGCCTTTGAATGTAGACAATCCGAATGTTATAGTTTCTTTCCACTGTGTTGCTGTTAATGATAAACTACAAATTTACTCTAAACTACTAAAATATCGATATTTTAATGTGAGAATCGATTCTAGAACATAAATGATTGGTATCAGAGGAATCGATATTTCAGGATCGATCTGCACATCACTAGTTTATAGAGGACGGACAGAAAAAGATAAAATATCCAGTGATCTGATTGTTCTCTGTGCAGTGAAAATGCCTTTTGATGCCAGAGAAAGACTGCATTGAGCTGATAGGGAGCCAACAGTGACTCAAAAAAACCACACCTTGCAACCAAGGTATGCAGAAAAACATCTCTGAAAGCACAAAATATCAAATGCTGCAGCAGATCACACTGAGTGCCACTCCTGTTTGCTAAGAGCAGGAACCTGAGGCTACAATACACATGGGATCAACAGAACAGAAGATTGGAAAAATGTTGTCTGGTCTGATGAGTTCTTGATTTCTGCTGCAACATTCAGATAGTAGTGTCTGAATTTGTTGCAAACAACATGAAAACATGGATCCATCCTGCTTGCATCAACAGTTCAGGCTGCTAGTGGTGGTTTAATGATGTGGGGGATATTTTCTTGGCATGCTTTGGGCCCCTTAGTACCAACTGAGCATTATTGAAATGCCACAGCCTACCTGAGAATTGATGCTGATCATTTCCATCCCTTTATGGCCATGGTGTACCCATCTTCTGATGGTTGCTTTCAAAAGGATGACACACCATATCACAAAGCTCAAGTAATCTCAAACTGATTGCTTGAATATGAAAATGAGCTCACTGTTCTCAAATGGCCTCTACAGTCACCAGATCTCAATCAAGCAGAGCACCTTTGGGATTTGGCTCAACGGGGGATTTGTATCATGGTTGTGGGGCCAACAAATCTGCAGCAAGTGTTTGACGGTATCATGTCAGTAATGGGTAAAATCTCAGAGGAATGTATACACCACCTTGTTGAACCTATGCCATGAAGAATTAAGCCAGTTCTGAATGTAAAAGGGGATCTAGCAAACTGTACCTTATAAAGTAGCACATGAGTGTAACACGTAATATTTATGATAAACTGATGTGAAAGTTTTGTGCTACCTCAAAATGTGCATCTGCTTTCCGGTAATTGCAAATTATTTCTTATCATTCCTTCTTTCTTACATTTTGTATTCTAATACCAGACGTGTTGCATCAGACTCTCTTTGCATTACCCTGTCAAGAAACCAGTCTGGGCGGCTTCCGGTGCCATCTATTCGAATTCTGATCTTCTTCAAAGGAGCGATGTCATCTATCTCCAAGGTAAATGTGTCTTCTTGCCCTCTTTCAAACCTGAATGAACCAATATATATGGATTAAGCTGCATTTAAAGACATGACTGTGCTAATTAAATAGTTTAACCTTTCTGAAGATACATTTAATTGCATTTTAACTTTCATGCCTTTGTAGCTGTACACAGCAGCTGGTTAGATTATCTTAGGTTAAACGGCATAAACAGTGAAACAGCCTGTCCAATTTTGTCCATAGGCAACAGCACAGATTAACATAAAACACTGTGTTTATTCAGAAACATGTGGTGCTTATGGCATTTATATGGCAGACTCTTTGTTATTACGATCTTAGTGCCAATAAAGGAAATCACTGCTTTGATCCAAAATACCACACAATAAGTGACATTTCTTTATAATTAGGTCACATTAATGAGATGCAACACATATATTATTGAACTTTAAAGGTGCTGATGAGCTCATTTTGTTTGTTTAAACTCAGGCATCCCACATTTCCAGTATTTGCACTGAAAGTATCAACTGTTTCTTTACTGATAAGTAATCACTGTGAACTGACCTATCCTCATTTTTGGGCAGAAGCATTTCCTCTGTGCTCCCATTGGCTCCGAACACGGTCAGGAAAATGTTGGTATCAGTTCCTGCATACTGAATGTCACCTGTGGCAACCGTGACTGAATAAACAACCTAAAAAAATACAGTACACAGAGATACAGATACAGTTTTTATGTAACACATTAACTGAATGTTTTCCAACACTTCATATTTTAGGTGCGGTGACTCACTTTGCGGATAATGTTGATCGTGCTGGAGTCCAGCACATTGAACAGTCTGGCAGTCAGACCATCTCCCCTGTCTTTAGCCAGCCAGCACTTACATGGAAAGATGTACTTGATACCTTTGGTTGGCACGGCAACCGACAGCTCATCCACCAACCAGCAGCTCTCTGGTGTGACACCATTATGGCCAAGCTGAGAGGGAAGAGAAGGGAGAGGAGATGGAGAGGGAATTTGTATATCACTTGATTTTTGTTTGATCTAGGCACATCTAGAATTAATTATTGCTGAGCTAGAATGGTTTTATTAAAATTTTAATAGCAGTGCATCTGAAGAGACAGCAGAGAGGAGACAGTTTCACAGATTTAGCTACAGAAAGAGTCCCAGATTCTCACTTCCACCCTCTTGATCTCTCCCACGTCAGTTCCATAGCACACAAAGTGCTCCATGGAGCCAGCTGTGAAGGATTTCTTTCCCTCTGGCAGGTCCAGCCACAGCCGGTCTGTCTCGACGTCATTGGGACCAATGATGATGACATAAACCCTCGCTGTGGTGCTGGCATCTTGTTCGATCGCCGTGGACAGGGTGAAGTGATAAGGGATGACTGGGTGAGAGAGAAAAACTGCTTTGAGATTTTTTTCCACATATAAAATTCAGTCTGATGTCTCAGCCACTTCAGAGACCATTCCTACTTCTTTAATATTAGTACTATCATCTAGCTCCAGGCTGAGTGTGACCTTTTGATCTTTTTCAAATATGGATGGAGACAATATTAAAGTTTATCTTAAAGGAGTAGTTTGACATTTTGGGAAAGGTGTATTCTTACAGAAAGTCAGATTAAGGTGGAAGATTGTTAGCACTCTTTTAAAACTGTAGCCAGCAGCCATTTACCTTAGCATAGCACGAAGACTTATAGTCAGGAAATAATCCTTCATCACTATACACTGTAAAAGCATACAGCTGTTCTTCTTAGACGAAACATGTTGTGTTAATTAATGAGCCTTTAAGGTGTTTGTAGATGCTTTTCTTTTATTAAGGCTACATCAGTGTTATTCTAGTGCTTTAGCACACACATACTATCATGTGCAGCCAAAGAAAGAGAGCAGAGGGATGCTTGTTTTGTGTCTTGTATCATACAGAAGAACAGAAACAGCAACGTTTCAGATCAGAGATTTATTTTGCCTGAGGTAGAGCAGTTCCACTACTAATCAGAAGGTCAGTTGTTCAATCCCTCCTCCTCCTTCATTCTGCACGTTGAAGTGTCCTTGGGCAAGATACTGACCCTCAAATCCGCCTTCCCGTGCATCCTTCAAAAAGTGTGTTCGTGTGTGTGTTTGAAAGTCCTTAGAGGCAGAAAATATAGCTCAAATGTGTGTGTGAATGTGGGTTGTAATAATCAATTGCTTTGAGTGCTCACTTAGACTAGAAAAGCACTACATAAGTACCAGTTCATTTAGCATCCCTGGTAGAGAGGTACAAAGAGGATTATAGAGGATGAGGTTACAAAAGGTGTCTGAGCCAAGCTATCTTTTTTGTCTTTTTTTCTCATTTTTTGAAGCAATTGTAGGTCTGCGTACTACAATTTTGTGGATGTCTCTGCTTTCCTTTCCACACTAAAAAAAGTCAGAACTGCATTGGCAGGACTTCCAGAAGTCTCAGTTTTAGGAGTGCTGTGGTGAGTGAGTTCAGGCACAAGGCGTAACTTTGGTAAGTTAAACACTTTAAAATGAAAGCCACCAAGCACAAATTTCTTTAATGTTGGTTAATTTGGTGTAAATATTAGGGTGAACTATGACCTGATTGATATTACCTATATTTATCAAATTTCTATAAGTTTGCATTGATTCTTCCTGTTGATATTGTGGTTATTTATCATGTTGAATTTCAGTATTTTTTCCTGATATTTGTGTCCACTTCCAGAAACGTCATTTCACAAAGAGACACAATGAATAGACCTTACTTGGACCCCCTTCAACCACTACTGCCTTTTTCTTCTTTTTCTTCTTGTTGGCATTCTTGTCCAGTCCCAGTTTGGCCTGAGCAATCATTTTGGAATATGGATCAGAGCTTCTTTCACCCTCATACCCCTGAAACAGGCACAAAATAAACACAGCTATCAATTTTCTTTTCTGGAATAACTCTGACATACAAAGAAGAAAATAATAAAACACTGTCTTTAAACACAACCTTGACGTAGAAGGTCCTGTCTATTTGTTTGTCCTCTTTCTTCGTTGATAGCCAGCGCTCACACAGGAACATGTATACCTCTTCTGTTTCCACATCCAGCACCTCCACCTGGTCCAGGTACCAATCAGCCCCAATCATAGAGTTGTTATGACGAACACGAATCTTAAACACCTGCCCCAAATCCACGGCCTCAATATTGAACTTATCCACCTAAAAGGCAAAAGGAATTGAACAGATTTAGATTTATTTTTGTGCAACATCACATAACGATTCGCACTTCTCCTCTAATACCTCTCCTCTCTCAAACTTGTTCTTGTTATTCTCAGATTTGGCGAGTTTCCGCTCTCCTGTGTCTCCCAAATCTCCATAAATGGTGAGGAAAACGTTGGCATCGGTCCCTGCTCCGTACATATCGCCTGTCCGCACAGACACCGTGTATGTGTGAGCTGTGAGGGAGGAAAAATTTTGAAGTCGGTAAATGCAGACCTTGTTTGCTAATAGATTTTTTTTTCCAACTGTGTTGTTTCCAGTCTCACAGCGTGTCTATTTATACAGCAAAATGTCTCAAAAAATTTGTACAACATGCAGAGGGTTGGTGTGACAGAAGAGGATGCTTTGGATAGTGCGAGATCGGCTGTGGTAACCCCTAAAGAGAGCAGCTGAAAGAAGAAGAATGTCTCAAAATTGGACTTTAAACCGTTCTCCCCACTAACCCTTTCAAAACTGAGTTCAGCTTTGAAAAAGTGCATGCTAGAAGAGCATATTAGGATGCTGAAAAGCAAAATCTACCAAGGCTTATATTGCTCCATGCTAGTTCAACATCTTCACCATGCAACAGCTGAAATAAAAATAAGCACCTCTAATGTTTCCTTAGACAGAGCACTTGAAAGCAAGTGTAGTTACATTCCACCGGTGACATAACTTTCAACCTACTTTCCAAAGCATCTTCCACCTCAGTTTCAGTCGTTTTCAGTGTCCCATCCCTGAGGAGTTTCTGTGTGATGATGTCTGAAGGGACAAGCTCCCTCACCGTCTCACCATCATCTTCAGACTTAGCTAGCCAGCGCTCGCAAGGGAATATAGTCGTCTCAGAACCCTGCCATTAAACACACACAACTCTTCAGTCTGGCACCAGCTATGTTTCTCTAGCTGAGACTCAATGAACTGTGTGAGCCAGAAGATGTTAAATTATTAATTTGTTAATAATTTAATGAGGCCACAGACAAGAAATCTCTTAACGATGCACTTACAGTGCATTGCCTAAAGTATTCACTCATCTGCGTTCAAAGGCATATGAACTTGAGTGACATCCCATTCTTAATCCATAGGGTTGAACATGATGTTGCAGCTATAATAGCTTCAACTCTTCTGGGAAGGCTTTCCACAAGGTTTAAGAGTGTTTTTATGAGAATATTTGACTACTCTTCCAGAAGAGCGTTTGTGATGTTGGATGAGAAGGGTGCTGTCAGGACTCTGTACAGGACAATCAAATTCTTTCACACCAGACTCGCTCATCCATGTTTTTATGAACCTTATGTGCCTCGGTATGTGCTCTGTGATTTTATGTGACCTACCACTTTGTGGCTGAGCTGCTGTCATTCCTCAATCGCTTCCACTTAATAATAATAATAACAGTAAAAGTTTAATGTGGAATCCTTAGTAGTGCTTGACTTCACAGAGCTCCTGAGAGCAACCCATTGTGTCGCAAATGTTTGTAGAAGCAGTGTGCATGCCTAGGTGCTTGATTTTATACACACACCTGTGGCCATGGAAGTAACTGGAACACCTTAGCCATGATTTGGATGAGTGAGTGAATAGTTTTGGCAATATAATGCCGCTATTATGGTGTCATCTCATGTGGCTTTTGCTTACCTTTCCTTTCCTGAGCTGTCGCCTGATCTCCACTCTGTCAAGATGCCATCCAGGATTGGTGCCGCTGTTGTCATGTCCTATCCTGATTTTCTCTATAACATCACCAATGTCCTCCAGCTGTTTAAAGACAACTTATCATTCGCAAACCGGCCGCCACTTTTTGAAAAGCTCTATCAGTGAGTAGCCACACATTACACTTACCTCCACAATAAACATGTCTTCAGCTCCCCTCTCAAAGCACAAGCGTCGCTCTCTCTTGTTGACACACAGGTGCTTCCGCTGAGTGCACACCCCCTTATGGCCATACAAGACTATAAACACGTCAGCATCTGTTCCCGCTCCAAATACATCGGTGGTGTATATCTTTATCTCATAAGGCACAACTGAAAAAAATGGAAAAGCTTTTTTGTTGACAGGTAAGGTGGAAGAACCCTTTTTGAGCCGTACACACACTGGTCCCATCATCGTTTACACTTCGGTTTATCAGGTGTCAGGTACAGCTGACCACTTGTGTTCAGATTTCCTTTCCTTCTTTTTAACCAAGAGTCAGCAAAGAAAACAACTATTTTAAGACTTGTAAAACACAAAAGCTGCATGAAAAAGAGAAAACAAGGTGTTACAATCTTGTTGTGGATGTATTAGACGCACTACAAAAAAATGTCAGTGCGTCAAAGACTGAAACTGCTTTGGCGGTTTCACCATTTATTGATGAGCAAACACTATCATGGTTAACTCATATTGATGACGTAGGAGTGGGTATATTTCAACTTAATATTCAAAAGCTTGCGTTTTGAATTTCAGAGGCCACAAGTAAACGTGTATAATAGTCTTTGTTTCTATCCCACCTTGATTACTTGTCTGTTATTTGGTTTTAGTGCTTCAGAAGTAAGACCCTTGCTCAAAACAGAGCTACCCCTTTTGCTCTTCACTGAAGGACAGTGTGGGTGGGAAACATGCCAGGCTGTCATGGATGAAGGTGGAGGACAGGCTGGCATATAATCTAGTCTTTTATATAAGAAACATTTGCATTTTAGGAAAGGCTATATTAGTATTCACAGCTAACGTTTACAGTTATGACACCAGACGTGCTTTTATGCCTTACAGAAAACATATCAGACTAAACTATCTAACTGTAATAACTGTCCATCATTCTTACTACAAGCATTGATAAGCAATTAAAAGCAAGAAGTTTAGGAAGAAAGTCGTGTAGTATATGTGGTTATTTATCTGTGGAGAGGGATCACAGTTGTGCTAGCTGATAGCATAACTGCTGGCTTAAAATGTTTTTATTGTCACTGATGACATTTTTCTGTTTTAGTGTTAACTTGTTGTTGAAACTCAAAGGAATCATTTGATCTTTTAATACATTTGCTGTCCTAAATAGTTAACATCTAACTGGTAAGATACTGAATGAAAATACAAAGTAATGTGTAGAAATTATATCTATAGATAATTGCTACTATAATATCCTGAAATTGGTTGAACTTTTAGAGCCTGCTTTATAAAAATGCCCTTATATTGAAGGGCATTAAATTATCGTCATTGATTAAATAATAACAGTCTTTGAGCCCGCTTTATAAACTGCAATATTATTTATTTACTTTCTTGTTGTTTGTATAAACTAACTGACATGAATGGATCATAATGCATAAGTTGAGTTTGCATACATATTGATAAAAAACAAACTATACTCTATAAGTCAATATTTCGGGCTGTTGTCTCAAACTTTATCTCAAAATTTGGATTTATTAACTCAAACTAATGAGAAAATAACTTTATCAAGGGGAGGCTGGAGCCTATCCCAGCTGTCATAGGGCGAGAGGCAGGGTACACCCTGAACAGGTCGCCAGTCTAACACACAGACACAGACAACCATTTGCACTCAAATAACTTAAATTCTGAGTAATTTTGTCTAAAGTTTGAGTGAGTAAGTCATAATCTTTTTTTGGAAAATAACCTGAAATTTCGACTTAGCTCTGCCAATCGAAAATGTTTTTTTCAAGGGCAGAAACAAGCCTTCATTGGAGGAATGATAATAAAAAGACAGGACACCACTGCAGCTTTATAACATTCATTACAGGTTGGAGTTAAGCACCATTCTTCAGGCAGACTGCTTTAAAATACATTTTACTGCTGATGCTTCCGCTCTTTTATCAGAGTGAAATTTTGCATAAAGCACTTTTAGAGGACGATTTCTCAATAAGCCTACTCTACGTTTACTAATGGATTTGAGTGCTTATATCACTGCTGTTCACTCACATGGTGTGTAGAATTCAGTCTGTAAGTCAGCAGGATAGAGATCCCTCACAGTTGCACCATCATCCTCCCCTTTATCCAGCCAACGGCCACATGGGAAGCGCATCCTCTGACCCTGTGAAGGGGCATCAATGTCGATCCAGTCCAAGAACCAACCAGATGAACCCCCTGATTCAGAAAAAAAAAGTTTATTTTTTTTGTACAGTGCAGTGCTTATGTATATGACTGCTTTGTTTGTTTTTGGACAGTACGTTCTTTCCCCACCTGAGTTGTCGTGCCCGATTCGAACTTTTACCAGGTCGCCCAGATCCACGGCCTCCACAGTGAACTCATTGATCATCCCCTGTTCAAACTTATTCTTGTAGTTTTTACAAGCCTTTAGATTGATGATCCCTGTGGGTGACATGCAGATTTTTTTTAAAATTCTGATATTTAGCCAGTAACAGGGATGCCACCATAATGCAGGGATGATGCTGAATTATCGCACCTGTGTCATCATTTTCACCAAAGAGGATGGCGAAGACGTTGGAATCAGTTCCAGCATACTTCTTTTCTCCAGTTTTTATCTTAAGAGTATATGTAGTAGACATAGCTGCAGGATAAATTTATCATATAAGTACATGAAACTTGTCATATTGGTCTTCCACTAATCTTATCCCACTGAGGCGTAAACAAGCTTTGAAGCTTCATTACATTTCTGCTCCAGGCCCAGAGTACCACTCGTGCCCTCATCATCATCATCCTTCCTCATGAAGGCCTCATCCACGGGAACCAGCTCTCTCGCTATCTGCCCGTCGTCTTCATCAACTGCAAGCCAGCGGTTACAAGGGAAGTAGTATCTACAGAAGAAACACCTCTGTTCAACACTCCAAGATATAATCTTGTTAATTTACTCTCCTAATCACACAAAATCTTTAATCCTTGTTTGCTGTAGGATTTTTCTGGAATCCAGCTGAATAACTAAGCAAAACCCACATGGCTGTATGTTTGTGGCACCTACGTTGTATCCTCTTTTGTGTCCACTATTTCAACACGATCCAGGTACCAAGAGGAGTAAGACTCAGAGTTGTCATGACGGATTCGTAGCTTCTTCAAAGGGCCCAAATCAACGGCTGTCACGATGAAAACATCCTCCTGCAAAATGCAGCAACTAGATGTTTTACAAATCACTTTTAATTTAACTGTTTTTATTTGATAGTCCAAAGTGATACCAGAGCAGAAATGAATCGGGACTCACAAGAGTGTTAACTGATAGAAGAGAAGTTGGTTTGAAACAGTACTGAAATATATGAAAGCTTTGAAACTTTACAAGGGAAAGACAGAAAATATATGAAAATGGAATGCAATCCATCCAGAGTTGCTACAGTATATCTGACCACATCACAAATATATTATTAGAAGAAGCATGTAAGCAAAAACAAGGTAATATGAAAACTCCCTGTTTCTGCGATGCTGTGTAAAATGTAGAGAAGAACAAAATGCAAAATCCCATATTTACCTAAAAATAAGTCAAAGACAACTTAAAAAAAACTTTAGTTGAATTTGATATGTATATTATAATGTTCCCAAAGTCTTGAAAGTAGGCAGGGTAGTTCAACAAACAGACTCTTTTACTTTTGTTTTTACAATTGAGTCATGTTGTTCACGTCACAGAGGTACCTATATGTGGTTTGACATTGTCCTGAGAAATCATCATCTGTATGGCTGCATATGATTTGGAATCATCTGGTGGGATTCATATGTTTCTCCATAACTTGTATGTACTCTTCAGCCTTAACAGTGCCTACCATGTGCAAGTTACTCATGCTTTTAGAATGCACACTAATATTAAGTCATACAGTTCCTCACATTTTTAGAGAGGAGGAAGTGATGGGCATGTTTTCCATCATTTTTATCATTTTTAATTAAATACACTAAGTGATTTGCAAGTCAATTCATTTTTTTCACCTTTCCTATTATGTTAAAAAAGGAGAAGACGGCTGGTCATACTCCACAGAAAACAGTTAAATGAATATGTGAGCTGCAGTTAAATTTCTTCATGGTAATGTGACAAAGATGGCACCATTCGTTTGTTCCCTTCTCCCTTCCACTTGCCACTCCTGGATTTATTTCTGTCTTCCCGAATCATCTGAAAACAGTTGATGTTAGTGACGGGATCTTGAATTATTCTTGAAGATGTGTTTCTGTGACACTCAGTATAATACACACATGAAGGGCCCCTCATTTCTCACAAAAGCTGTTAGCCTCTCTGTGGTCCAGCCATCTCACAGGCATGACAGTGTCTGTTTTCTGGGCCTGTTTCTTTTCCCTTGTAGCTTCCTTCTACTTCCACATCCCCTGCTTGTTATCCTCTGATTTCTGCAGGGATGTCTGTTGTTGTTATTCCGGTCGTCATGCAACTGCAGCACGTTTAATAAAAATGGTAATAAGGGGTCGAGAAAACAGAGCAGGTCTCCCAAGCAACATGTCCGGTGATGGCATAGCTCAAGAAAAAAAAGGTACTAGCAATAAACGAAACAAACCAAGTGTGACAAGAAAAAGTAAAAGAAAGCAAAAAAGGAAGGAAGAAAAGGACAGAGAGAAAGAGAGGTGGGGTTGTTGAGGAAATATTCAGTTTATTTCACTGTTAAGGCACTCACTCATGAGTAAAATATAGTATTTTTTTTTTTACATTGTAAAGGTGTAGATGTCTGTCAGCCACAGACCAAACATTCCCACTCACCGAATGGACTTTTTACTTGTGTCTTAGAAACAGACCCATTTTCCACTGAAGTGAGCTCTATGTTCTTACAGGGCCAGCTGTGATAATTAATTAACAGGTGTGGATAAAGTATGGAGTAAAAGTAGGACGGGTTCAATGACGCAGAGGACTCCTGTGAGTCCAAGCCGGCTTGCCTGCAGGAGTGTTTGTAACCCTACCAGAATATGCTCCCACCCACACCTCAGTGGAAGACTCATGTTGCGGGAACATGGTTGAATCTTTGACTAACTGCTGGTTAATTTTCAGCATGACACATTTTTGAACAAATGTATAAAGGTGTTCAGCTGTGATGAAAGCTACTAAGATATTTTTTTTAAGAATATCAATTCGTAGAACTTGCCACAATAGAGCATAATCACAAATATAATCAATTGACATCTTTAAATCTAAATCATCATTTTTATAATCATACAAATTTAGAAGTGATTGTGTATTTCCTTTATTACCTGCCCTCCCTCAAATTTATTGATGTTGTCAGAATTCTTCAGGCAGCGCTCTCCAGTGTCTCCGTTCTCTCCATAAATATTAATGTAGACATTGGCGTCGGTCCCGGCTCCCATCATGTCACCAGTGAAGACACACACTTCGTAGGTGTTGACTGTCAGACAAAACAAGGGTTCAATTACTAACACCTTGTTAACCTGTCATACATGCCCTCCAAGTAAATGTGTGAACCAATTATGGCTAAAACACAACACTGAAGACACAATGAAGATGTCGTAAATAAAAATACATTTCAGTTCTTTATTGCTTATTAGCTGTAGCTAATTGAAATTTCTTAAATGACTAAAAATGGGATAAGGTGGTACTGGGAAGTCTTGTTCAAAAAGATAAATGCAGACAGGTGGGTGCTCACTGGAAAACTGATAGAAAATACATCTGCTTTAAGCCTATGTCTTAAATTAATTAACTATGTGAGGAGAAGGGATGCATATGGGAAGAAGAGGTGCTCTTTGAATAAAACAGACCTTTTCTTCTCTCTAACTTTAAAGACATGATGTTAAATCTTTTAGTTTTGGTTGACTTAATAATATTATTACGTGCAATGTAATCATGAATTTCATCCAGCACTGGTATGCTTCCTTTGCTCTGAATGCATTATTCATGTGAAAAGGCATTTGAATTCAGTGCAGATGGTAGATTACCTCCATGACTAGATTTCCACATAGGGAGGTAACTAAGGATTGCACACAGTCAGTGAGACTGCAAAAAGTCATTAATAATATAAAAAAAATTATAATGAAAATCTCACGCATTGAAACTTTAATATGCTCCAAACTCAGAGAAGTGTTTAAAGAACATATGCAATTTCTAAAAATGCATTTTATGCTGTTGCATTTTTGATATAATTTAAAGAGAGGGTTCATGGACCAGCGAACAAAGCTGTGTTTGCCTGACTCTATCCGTGCATGAATAGCAGCTCCATTTTGTTGCAGGTGGTATATTTGAAAGAGTGATTTTGGTGCATTTTTATTGTGGAGTATGCACGGAGAAAAGGGTTTTGTTTTGTACTATGTTGCAAATCCATGGCCACTGAACTACCGGGAATTACTATTATGATGATTATTACTATCACATATATCATCATCATCATGAACTGTGTTAAATAAAACAGTTAAAACTTTCATTTAGCTTGTTCATTTAGTACCTTCCATCTCTTCTGCATCTTCAGGCAGCAGCTCCACCACCAGCTCGCCGTCCTCCTCTCCCCCAGCCAACCAGCGTGAACAGGGAAAATGATATGTCAGCACCACTTCTTGCATCTCCTCGCCACCCTCCTCATCCTCATCTTCCTCTTTCTTCTTTTTCTTCTTCTTTTTCTTGTCCTCCTTTTTCTTCTCCTTGGGCACCAAGGCCATGATGAGATGTTTCACGTCCACTGTCTCCAGGAACCAGCCAGATCCAATGCCGGCGCCATTGTGACCGATGCGTATCTTAAAGATCTTTCCGACATCTTTGGCCTCTATCTGTCAAACAATTGAAAAGTTTTGATTCAACATTTGGACACTTAATTCTGCATTCACGTTAAATTGTTGCAATAGAGTTGGAGTTTTGGAAATCATAAAATCCAGATTTGAAACCTTAAATATTTCGGTGGTATTCCGTTCAAAGTTGTTGGATCTGCTTTCCAGTGTGATAACCTCCGTCTTCCCCTTGTCCCCGTAGATTTGGATGAAGACTACAGCATTTGTGCCAGCAAACACCACATCTCCGGTCACGACTGTTATCTCATAGTTTATTACTAGAAAATGTAGATCGATGAATGTGAAAGTGAACAGAAGTATTTTTCATGCAGCAATGGTGTTAACACATACTCATATACTTAACTCATATATTTAAAACGCCTTACATAATAATTCAGTTCAGTGTAATTGTTTTTAAATAGTGGAAATTCACAATAACTTTTATCTCAAGGTACTTTATATTGCAGGCCCCAAACCCTACAGTCTAAAAAATATTTTAAAATAACCCAACAAAGAGACAACCCCCTATGAGCTTGCACTTGGTGATGGTGGGAAGGAAAAACTCCCTTTGAACAGGAAGAAACTTCCAGTAGAACCAGCCTCAGGGAGGGGCAGCTATTTGCTGGGACTGGTTGAAAGAAAAGACTCCATTATTAACCTTGGTAGGTGAAGGTGACTCCCTATTTGACTTTTGACTTACTCACTCATTTAAATACTGTTTATTAGTGTTTTTCTTCCTGTGCTTAATGTGTTGCCTACATTGTTCTACATCCAGGATCTCGCTTGGGTAGAGCTCCACCGTTGTTTTGCCATCGGCCTCATCTTCGTCCAGCCAGCGGTGGCTGGGGAACATGTAATTCTTTCCATGGACTGGAACCAAAATTTGAACACTGTCCAAGAACCAGCCCGCACGCATGCCTTTGTTAGTGTGGCCAATCAACAGACGGTTGATCTGGAAGAATAAATAAATGACACCAATTACATTTTAGACGTTTCACGCAGAAATTCTGAAAGTTCACAGGAAAAAACAAAACAATAGAATCTGTGTTATGTGTTTTTTCCATTTTACTTTAGCAAATATCCTCTCATATTTGGAGCAAATTGAATAAAAAATCATAATAATACTGACAATTATTGTTGCTAAGCCACTGTCCACAAACAGACACTACAAACATTGTTTCTATGATGTGTTTGTAACAGTAACTAAGCAACAGTAATTAGCAGTAAGGGTACAAATGCATTTAGACTACAGTTAAGATCTTTTTTTATTAGAATACGGATAGTATTATCCTATAATAAAATAGAATGAATCACAAAAGGCTATGTGTCTTTCATAAGTGAGAATAGGTCTTTAGTAAAGCTTTTCATAATACTGCAGTAGTGTGTAAAAGTCTCCAGCCACCTCTTATTTATAATCTTTATAATTTGCAAGGAAATTTGGAAAATAGGTGCAGAGATTTATTGAAAAATGTGCAAACCTACATGAAAATATGTGCTTAAAACACAGTCTGTACAATTGAAACAAGGGAATCACCTTTTGGTGCATAAAAAATTACAAAAAAAAGTCAATTTTCATGGAAACAAAATATAAAGAATTGAAGGGGAAGACTTATGCATAGTACTTTACATTGGCATCAACATCAAATGACAAAAACCTGTCCAATGTCAAAGGTTTCCACTGTGAAGATGTCAACGCGGCCTGTTTCAAAGTAGTTCCCCAGGTCGTTGGCAGAGATCACCAGCATCATCTTACTGGTGTCACCTTTCTCTCCATAGAGCTTCACAAACACATCAGAGTCAGAGCTACCTCCGGGGATGTCACCTGTCTTCACAGCGATGTGATAGTTGGTATCTGACACACACAGAGAACAAATATAAGCATGACAATAAAATTCAAACGTTACTGAAATGTCAGATTCCTTTAACTTACTGTAAAGACGCTGTCCTTCTGCAAACGGAACTAATTCTCTGACAATCTGTCCATCATCCTCGTTGCGGGCCAGCCATCTGCATGCCACATTCAGTAAACAAACTATTATCTCATCCATCACACACACACACACAGTTTAACAACTATTATGTATATACAAAACATGTTTTTAGGAACATGTAATCATCCAATCATTCATTCATGTGCCAGCACTGCAGCAAATAAAATCTTCAGGATCAGGATCTTTAGTTTATGTGCACATCAAAATAAAGAAATGAGGCAGGCTGTCTTTAAAGATGTGTTCCTAACAAAGTGACTAGTTAGTGTCGATTTTATTTCCCCGCAACAACTGTGACTGATGAGAGCACCTGTTACAGGGGAACTCCACGGCATTTGCCTCAGCTTGTCCTTCCTCTCTTACAATCACTTTGTCAAGAAACCAGGCAGAGCCTCCACCTTTGCCATCATGTCCAATTCTCACCCTGCGGATCTGCCCAATGGCCACCGCCTCAATTAGAAACTCATCCAACTAGAAAAACACACAATAAGATTGGATGAAGATCAGTCATGTGACTTTTAAATGAAAAAACAAAACGAAGTGAAGCTTTCTTCGTGAGCTCTATGTTTAACAGTGCAGTGCCAAATATACATACACTTCCTTTCTCAAACTTGTTGACGTTGTTTTTGCAGTTGATCAGGTCCCTATCTCCGGTGTCCCCTTGGTCTCCAATTAGATTTAGAAAAACAGATGCATCTGTGCCGCTACCACCGACCGTCCCCGTGCAGACAGTTACTCTGTATTTAATCACTGCAGAGCACAATAACATAATTCATCGTCACTTACATTCTTCTTCTTGTTTAGCTAATAAGATTTGGATTGTTCATGGTGAATGTGGATATACACACAGGGCAGAGGCTCAGCAATAAGCTCTCCGGTGGCGGGAAGCTCTCTCACAACCTCATTATCATCTTCATTACTATCCAGCCACCGCTCACAAGGAAATGTATACTTCTCCTTCGTTAATGTTTTCATTAATGTTGCCTGAATGAATAAAGATGATATTGATTTTTGATTGTATCAGTTGGAGCTGAGGATGCTGATTTCTTTATATTAGCACCATTCTTGTGTTTGCTAGGCTAGAATGTCTAAAAACTGGCTGTTTGAGATTTTAGGATTTTTATGAAATCACTAGCAGAAATAGGTATGGAAATGTCACAGCTGAGATAATTTATCCGATTACTAGATTTGAGAAATTCTCACCTTGCTTAGATGCCATCCTCCAAAAGGATTCCTCTTTTCATGCCAGATACGGAGTTTGGTCAGTTTTCCCAAATCAGAAAGTTCAACCTGTGATTTTAAGTCAAGGTAAAAGTAGTTTATTACTGTGTGCAGCCTCAATATCTGATGTGCTGATACTAATGTGCGTAGCACTGAATTGTAGGATACTTACCATAAATCTGTCAACTTGTCCTTGTTCAAAATTGTCTGTTTTGTTGTCCAGCCTGATCTCGTCTGACTTGCCCTTTTCTCCGTACACCTGGAATGAGATATCAGCATCGGTTCCTGCGCTGGGCAGGTCCGACGTCCAGATCCACAGCGACCAGGGATGCTCTGAGGAAAAGTGAACTCAAATCATCATCTTAAATTAGGACTGCCATAGCTTTTCATACCTCAGAAACTAATGGTGTCCCACTTTCATCATCATAATTTGTTTGTCACTGTGACTAAGAGCTCATCCATTCTCCCTGATTGCTTTGGCAGAGTGAAATAAAGTATGCTTTACACATTTGAGGGCAGTAGGAACACGAAGTCTCTGGAAGGATTTTTTGACAAGAGCTTAAAGATGTCAGGGGAGCAGCAGAAAATGCATTTTTGCTCATTAAAAATCTTCTCAGGACGGAAACTACCATTTTGAGGTGATTGCAGCAGACAGCTCCCAACTGTGATTTTTTGTGATTGTGAATGGGCATGAAGCCGGGCAGTGAAGGAATGCCCACTTTACAAATTTATGTCGAAATAATAAACTTCTGCTGTTTATGTTTGTCAACCAGAAGAAAACTAAGATAATACATAACAAATGCAATCAGCGGTTACATGTCTTCAAAATAGATATTGGACTTAATTTCACTGGCAATTTCACACAAAGCAGAATAAAGACAGGCTGCCTACTGCGTCAGTATGCAAATTTGTGTTAGTTCATTTACTGAGTGGTTCAGGAAATAAACGTGGAAATGACAGCATTAGCTGCCACCGCTGACTAGCCGTAATTACTGACATTCAGCTCACTTTTCTGTCTCTTCTGCCTGAGTGAGACCATCTCGTAGAGCTCTCGCTCTATCAGCCCATCTCCCTCCTTTTCATCCAGCCATTTACTGCATGGGAAAGTCTGCTCTATTCCGGTGAATGGGCAGTAAACCACAACCTGCAAAGAACGCAAGTTCTGTTAAACTATTTAATTGAAAATGAACACATTTTAATGCATTTAAGGGTGCTTGTGGAAATGTACCTTCTCGCAGTACCACCCAGTACTAAGCCCTCTGTTGTCGTGTCCAATGGTGACTCTGCTCAGGGGACTGAGGAGTGCAGCAAGCTCGACATTAAAGATGTCTGTTAAGTCCCGTTCAAACTTTCCTCCTTCCAAAAAGACCTTGATTAAGCACAACAGGGAAAAGTTTAAGTCTGGTTTGTCCACAAAGAAAGGAAGAAATACTCCTATATATTTGTTTAATATGTGCATTGACGGACTAATCCTGGTCAAAAATGACTCCATGATTCCTCACAAGGTTCCTGGAGGCCAAGGTAATGTCATCCAGAGTTGGTATCTGGTTAGATACCATATTTCCAAGATTTAAATAAATATACATAAAATGGTCACACTGATTACACAAAAAGTACATTTATTACAAAAATACATAAAAATGAAAGTGATGAACTTTTAACATTAAGAGGCAACCTTGGTAAACTGGCAAACGTGACCAAAAAAAGTTCTTTAAATCCTACAATGCCAAAGAATTTATAGAATAAATAAAATGTGCTGCCTGGGAGGAAAAAGGGGTTTGCTCTCTGTATGGCTGTGGCAGCTATAGAGAGTAAAATCAACCATAGTGGATTCATCTGTAATTAATTCGTGCTTAGGTGGGGATGGTTTGAGTGACAAAAGAAGAGTGAAAGCGGTGAGGCAGCACCTCAGCTAATTGGAGCCACTTGACTGGACCAGTCTCTCAACTCAAGTCTTCAAAATGATCCCTCTTTTATATCTACTTTAGATTCAGGTAGTCGCAAAAAAATGGGACTAAATCAGAATAAAAAGTGCCCTGCATTAGACCAGAAAATCATTGAGTTAAAGAAAAACACCTGCAGAGACCCACTGAAGTTAAGGCCACTTTTAACAACTCTGTTTTCAAATGAATCAAGTTTAAGGCAAAAGTTTAATAAGGAAGATCTGCATTGACTCATCTGCCTAGATTCTTGGGTGTTTGGGCTGCTAGTCTATTCTGTCAAACTCAGTTCTGTCATCATCACTCTGGTCCAATTATATTCTTGCCCGCCTTCTGCGAGTCAGTCGGCCTCTGTTCTGTGCTTTAAACCTCAGCGCTCTTATGTCATTCTGTTTTTCAGACTCCACCTTCAATTCATCCTGGCCCGACAGAGATCCTTATCAAGTCTCCACAGGTCCTGTCCTACTTCCTACCACAGTTGGACTCTGCTCTGAGATCTGGCTTCATTGGTGTCTAATTGCCAAAAACTTTATTTATTTCAATAAATCATGCTCAGTTCCTTAAAACGATCTCTCCTCCTGGAAATGAAAATAATGATTCCTGCAACACTTATTAGTAAAATGCTTTCTGTCCTGTGTCTTGTATTTCCTCTTTACCTTCCCACTGTTCTTCAAGCCTTTCGTGCCGTGCATCACAATGTGGATTTTGGAGTTGGTCCCGGCACCCCGCATGTTTCCTGTCACAATCTGGACATTGTACACAATACCTGATGGATACAGTTACATGTTAGCTTATCACAGGTAGTGCCAGTGGGTCGCCATGGTTCACAGCACCCGTACTCCCAAGGATATGAGCAGGACCAGATAACCCAGATCTAAACAATAGTAGTCTGATCCAAGAAGTAATGCTTACACAGCTTTCTGGCAGGGTTAGTCTGCAGTTATTCATTAATAGTTAATAATTAATTAAAACTGAGGGAAACTATTTTGTAAGACAGCTCCGAATTGTCAACTATCCTTGAAGCTGCCATCGTGTAAACCAGTTGAATTTTCTCAGGCTTAAAAACCAATTTTCCAAATATCACCTGTGGGCTGACTCCCTCCAACCAAAACATCCCTCTGGATCTTCCCATCATCCTCATCGATGGCAAACCAGCGGCTGATGGGGAATTCATACACTAGTTTGTTTCCAAGATCATCTACTATCACCTGTAGAAAAAAACTGCAATATTCAGTACAACTGGTCACACCAGAAACTACAAATATCAAAAAACCTAAATAAAATGAGATAGTGGTGCTTCATCTTCTCATGTGCTTGCTCGGTACAGGTCACATTAGTGCAATGCTATGATCAGTCTTACAGAGAAAGTTGCAGTAGAAGGATGAAATGAGGCAGAGCAGTCCGAGTTTCAAATTACAGTTTCTTAATTAAAGGCTGGAAAGCTGACTGAGCACATTTGTCTGCTGCTGAGGTGAAACATGCAAGATTGTCATTCAGTATCCACTTAGTGGCTGTTCCTTTCCTAGAGTGCTGAATATGATGTTGACTGTTTTATTCATATGTGTTTTGCATGCGCAGGTTTCCTTTTTAGCATCCATTTTGTCTTTATGCTCTAGGCAAGAACTTAATCTAGGAGGACTGGACTGCTCTTTTTATGGCACCAGTGTTTTTGTTGTGTGTGCAACTTGCACCGCAATCCTTAGACATGTGTTTTTATATGATATATATATAGATATTTGTATCAGCTTTACGTATTTCTTCCCCTAAGCTTTAGGGGATTAGTCTTGGTTAGTCTTGGGGGCATGGTGCACAATTAGTATTACTTCACCTGTATTCTCACTAGCTATTCCTCCCTTTTATGTTGTAGACTAAAAATCATTATTAGCTTTTATTAAGTAAGCATGCTCATATGTATCAGCGTATATTTGTCATTTGTCAATATATTGGTAATATAACAGCTGATAAATGTACATTTATGAAGCAAAGAAGAATACCACAAACACAACAACCAGCTAATCTGACCAGAATTGAACTTGAACTTTTTGGAACAATAAAAAAAAAGATGACTTTTAACTGCACTGTCATATTATTTTAGTAAGGACTCATAATTAACTTCACATAACAAATGTTATGGAAATATGTTTGTGTTTCATGTGTCTTAAAATGTTTTTGATAAAATAGATAAATCACCAAATATCGGTATCGGTCTTAAAACATCCGCAGTTATTTTATATGTGCTCGCTATCTTAGATTTGATTATGAATGTATTTTTGATATTTTCTGATAAACTGTAATAAAATGTCCATTTTTTTATTTAACACTGAATTATTGTATATTGCTTATAGAGGTTTCAGTAGCAATGACAAAAACAAAGCTAGCCTCAAATAAATGCTCAGAATCTTTTAGTCCAGAATTTATCTCAGTGTAATAAGTAATTTAGTGGCTGCACAAAACACATTTGAAATGCAAATAGAATATGACTCAGTAACATTGTCACTACTGATCTTTGGTGTCAGCCTGTGCTGCAGTAACCAACAAATCTACCGACTCGTCTGTCTGTTTGCTGTAAGGCAATCTCTTAATGGGGCATGGTGTCCCTTTACACAGCAGGTAGAATGAAGACATGCGTGTTTCGCGTGTCTGTTTGAATGAACTCATCTCTCACTGTATGTGTTGGAGGTGCAGGGACGCTGGTCTCGGATGAGACGGCCGACAGGAAACAAGAAGATCGCATGTCTTAAGTACGACTGCAGAAGCAGGGCAGCGGCACAGCAAGACTCTTTTGTTTCAAGATAATGTACAGTAAAATCCTTAATGTATTATATAACAAATGAAAGTCATTTTTCATTAACAATGCAAACTGACAAAGGGGCATATCTTTTGACCATTAGAATCATGTCAACATCATTTTATTTTACAGACTCATAGGGGAACAGTCTTGTAAACAATACCTGTCCTGTCTGTTTATGTGCCTGTTTCTTACCTTCTCCACAAACCATCCTGCTGAGGAGCCTTTGTTATTATGTCCAATGGTGATCTTTCTAATTTTGCCCAAGTTCGGTGCCTCGATGGTGAATTTGTCCTCTGTGCCCTTTTCAAAGTTATTTTTGTCGTTGTCAAGTCGCCTCTCCCCTAAAATAGAATCAATGAATAAATAAATAAATTATAGCAAACATATTATAGTTTCATTTATTCATTATAGTTTCATTAAAGTGCTTCTTTCAAACTTAAGTGACCAGATATGCTGCACGTGTTACCTGTATCTCCAAACTCCCCAAAGATGTTAATAAAGACATCTGCATCTGTGCCACTTCCTTTTACATCTGCAGTGAAAACACTCACAACAAATTTATTATCTGGAAAATTAAGAAAAAGTACAAAAAAGTCACAATTTTTGCAGAGTTTAAAGACAAACCTGATATATAAACTTCTTAAAAGCATGTCAGCTGCTAATGCCAACCAGATACTTAGAGGGTTTTATCTATGCATACATACATTTGGGTATGTCCATGGGGTCTATGCTGCCCAGCAGGTCTCTGATGTAAAGGCCATCTCCCTCTACCTTACTGAGCCAGTTATTACAAGCAAAATAGAACCTCAGATGAGGTCGAATCACATCCGTTACCACGACTCTGTCCAAGAACCAGCTGGGATTAAGGCCAGTGTTGTCATGCTCAATCCTGGAGAAACAGAAACATGTGGATAAATTACATGTTCCTGATCAAAAAAAAATGGTTAAGGGTGTTAAAAAATATCTCATGTCTAACAAACCGTATCTTTTTCAAGGATCCAACATTGTGAGTTCTAATTCTGAACACATCTGTTTTGGCCCTTTCGAATGCTGTGCAACTCCTGAAATACCAAAAAAGGTTAAAATTCAGAAGTCACCTGAACGTCATCCTCTTTTGACACATCATACTATTCACTAAAAAATAAATACAAACTAATCAGAAGTAAAAATGTAAATCTAGGAGAATAATTACCAAAGTCATGCAAACTTTGAAAAAATCATGCAGTAAATGGTGCCACCAATAACCACAGCACAATCTGATGGCTAAGCTGTCACAGCAATTTTTTAACACAACAATAAATACATACTTCTTTTCTGTGCTGTGAAAGAGGAGGAAAGACATCGTTTTAGTTCATATAGAAAATAAATACTGAAATGACATAGGGTTTATTTTGAACTGGAGGCTCTTAGAGTAATCACTCTTTGCTGTTTATACGCTTGCAGACAAGCTTACATCTAAACTCCACTAATCTTTAAAGGTGACTTACTTGCTAGCCAGGTGGACTTTGGGTGTGATGCCATAATCTCCAAAAAGAGTAATAAACACATTGGCATCAGTGCCTGCTCCTCTCTCATCACCAGTGATGGCAACCACCTCGTACACTACAGGGTTCAAAAAGAAGAGAACAATAAAACCAAGTAAAGTGTGAAGATGCATTAAGGTATTGTGGTAAACATAAATACATACATACTAGGTGACAGTGTGCATTTGTGTTTTAGTACTTCTGGCCTTCTGAAACTTATCGTAAGCTTAATTTATTCAAACCCACACAGATGTTCCCAGTTATGTTTTCAGATAAGACAATAGGTTGCCAAATTTAATGCACTAATTCAAAAGTTTCTCACAGATACTTTGAAGCTTAAATATTTTATATAGGATAGTCACTGTATCCAATTAGATGATTATGAAGCAATAAGTATTGCTTTGAACTGGTCAAAAAGAAATATCATACTGGGCAAGTAAGCCAAGAATAATACTAGTGGCCACATGTCTGACCGTTTGCTATGAATTGTTAAGATGTGTCCTTTTTTTTGGACTATATGAGGCATGGAGTTATCCACTGTGACACACTATCCAAGATAAAACATACAAATCTTATGATTATTGCTTATTTTTCTCTCAAAATTGTCCATCATTTTGGTTGGTTATCATTGGAACCAGGTATAATGAAGATCTATTCAAGTGATGTGTTTATCTGATGAAGTTGAAGGTGTTTTAAATCTAGATTTCCATTTCTTATGTTTACTAATAGAATTGTTGGGGAGGGCTTGAGCTAATCCTTAGACAAAAAGGGGTACGGAACGAGCAGGTTACTCTACGTTCTCACATCCACACCTTCAGCCAGTTCAGGATCACCAATTAACCCAACAAGCATGTCTTTGAACTGTGGGAGGAAACAGGAGCACCCAGAGGACAGGCACAACTAAGAGCTGCTATCATGACATGTAACTGGTTAACCTGAGTTTTACTTAGATTATGAAAAAATATTTAATGATGAAACAACACACAAGTCGAATACATGACAAGATTTAAGCTTAATTGTTCTTCAAATGACTTTTGATTCCACTCCACTACATCTAAATTAAATTGCTAAAACGAAACAAATCTCAAATATATATCTTTATATTTCTTACTTCTTGAAACAATAAGATTTATTTATATAATTAAATACTTTAAAGATAAACCTAAAATCCATCCATCCATTTTCTTTCACTTCTTTTGCTTGAATGTGAGTGTGAATAGCCGTCTAAACACTCAAATAAAGTGCTAACATTTAAAGTTTACAATATCGTGGTGCATTTCATTGTGTTTCTTTGTTTTTGTAAGATGATGTTTCTTTTTGTTAAGTTCAGTGTGACTTTGCTTTGGGTTGTTGTGGACTGGGATGGACGTGAAACCACCCCACGTAAAGATTAACGACATTATGTTCACTACGCCACTATGTCCATCCGCCTCATGAACATTAAACTAAGGCAGCGACACTGCTAGAGACAGTGAGACTCCTGAAACTGCAAAGATCCACCTGTCCTCTGGGTGTCGAATAACTTTCCTGAAGCAGAACTGACATTATATTGTCCTTGATTCTCCTGAATATACATATTTTACACCTGCTGCTCCCTCATCTTGAATTCTGCATTTTACAAGAGATGAAAAAAAGTTTACCTTTCTTTTTGTGATACTCATCCTCGTAGTTCTCCACTTTTTCCGGCTCGTAGGTACGAAGCTCTTTCTCATAGATTTCAACATAATTTTCAATCTTCTTCTTCTTGCCTTTTGTCTTCTTGGTGTCTTCATCACTGTCTCCCTTTACTGAACCTTTCTTCTTCTTGTCTTTCTTTTT
Organism: Aulonocara sp. 'chitande type north' Nkhata Bay; assembly: GCF_057382095.1. Classification (NCBI taxonomy): domain Eukaryota; kingdom Metazoa; phylum Chordata; class Actinopteri; order Cichliformes; family Cichlidae; genus Aulonocara; species Aulonocara sp. 'chitande type north' Nkhata Bay. The sequence continues at coordinate 27,703,540 of NC_141355.1, read as the reverse complement.
CTTTTTCCCTTCCTCTTCTTCAGGGTCCTCCTCTTTCTTGGATTTTTTGTCCTTTGATCCCATCTTTGACTGAAGACTTCTTCTTTGTGGTTTCAATCACATCAGGAAACTTTTCTCCTCTCGTGCTACCCTTGGTTCTGCTGTCATTAACTTCATTATTGTTGCTGAATACTCTTTTGTCTTCTTAACCTGATTTTCCTTTTTTTTCTAGATGCTCCTCATATCAGACCCTGATTAGTCAGAATTACATCCTGCTTCATCCTTGTCCTTCTTCTTCTTCAGTCTCCTTTGACTCACTCATCTACTCATCTGGTGAAAAACCTGTTAGGTTTCCTCCACTGCTCTCTGACTTCTTTTTTCTTTTTTGTAGACATCTTAATTTATTTAATACCTTGTAACCGTAGCCAATTCCTGTGGCTGAAACTTGATTAAACTGACCCGTGACAGCACAGGAATGACCCACTGCTAGGACAAGTCTGACTCAGAGTTTACACAGTTTCTTAGTAGGTGGCTGGGGATTATCCTCTTTATTCATGACCTCATGAGAAATGATGAAGTAACCTGAGCAGAGCATAGGGCAGGTTCCCTCCCAGAATGGAGACCTGCTAGAAAAGTCCCTACAGATCAACGGCAGCAAGTAAATAAATGAAATGACTGATACATGTTAAATATGCGTCAGGTCACTAACCCTGTGAGTATTACATGACTGGTATTATATTACAGCCTGTTATTAAAATATAAACAACATTTTATGGTTATGTGTTATTCAACAGTAAAACAGATGTTGACTGTTTCGCATGTGCAGGTTTCTTTTTTAGCATCCAGATTCTGTTTTCTCTTTATGCTCTAAAACAGTAAAACAAAATATGAACAGAGTATTTTTAATTAATTTTTTTAATTAATTTTTAATTAAGGATTTTTTGTTCTATTATATTATCAACTAACTGCTGAACATTACACAAATTATTGAGTTTGTTAGACAATCATAATTTTTTGTACAAACCTTAAAATAACAGGCTTAATCAGTTGTTTTTAGCTAATGTTGGTTTCTCTAATATGTGCAAGTTATTGATATATTTGACATGCAAACATCCTAAACATCAAACATCCTAAACTTTTAAATATCCTGCCAAATTCGGACTTCATATAATCGAGTGGAAAGTAATTCTTTCTCTCTAAAGTGTAATGTATTAGAAGTAACATGTAGTAATAGAAACGTCCTAAGCTAATGTAGGCCATTTAAAAAAAATAAAAGTTTTAAATTGATATTAAAAACAGATACTGCAATGGGAAAAAAACTGTTTTGTACGTGTAGTTCTAATTGCAACCAGCAGAGGGAGATATTTACGTTTGGATCAGCGTTCAAAGTGTGCTTTTTGTGTTTGCACCCACTCAGCAGAGGATGACCATTGCTTTTGTCATCCAGACTGACTTATCAAAAGGAGCTTATCCCAGCTGGTTTTAATAAATGAAGTTAAAATCACAATGTGCTTCAAACTGCTTGTAATAAGTAAAACAATATCTGTAATGAAAATTTAGTTTTAAACAAACTGGAAAAAGAATCTGTTCACTGCAACATAAGCAGTTAAAAAAAAAAAGCTTCATCCTGTATTCATTTTCTGTCTGGGCAAATGTTTTTTCTCCATTTTCAGCAATGTTTCCTTTGGCTGTACAGCAGACATATTCCCTTACACGATGGGCTCAGCCACAATGAAAGCTCTTCCTCTTCCATGTCCTCATCTTCCTCCTTCTGTTTCCCCCCGCCTTCTTCCCCCAACATCTCATTCTCTTGATGCAGTTCTGATTCTTTTCAAAATAGTTAAACTCACTCGAATTACCTAAATGTTAATGTTTGCATCTGTGAAACAGGCACATTAGCGTTTCATTGCAGCAGTTACGTTGTAACTTACGATCATAGCCTTATTTAAACGGTTTCACATTCTGTGATTTGGGCCACTGAACGTGTCTAATTTTACAGCTAATGTTCAATTTGCTCACCTAATTTTCCTCATTAGTTGATGACTATGCAATCACAGCTTACACACACAAAAAATAACAGTTAAACTGTTTCTGCAGATGTATGTTGTCACTTCAGTGGCTAGACTATAACATTAGTTTGTTGAGACAGCTGTTTATTGACTGAATAAACACCAGTAAAATAAACAAAATGCATGTTAAAAGAGAAGAGAGATAATTGAGACCCACTCCCTCGCTGTGTAGTCTCTCAGTTGGAAAGCTGTTGGGTAAGGAGGCTGTTTATAAGATCCATATCAGTGAAGGATCCAGGAAAAGGAGTTCACGATGACAGTCCTGACAACCTTAACAAGCTCACGGCACTAAATCAATACAGATTTCTTTCGAATTCATTGAGAGAGGAAGAAGTTTACGCTACAGAGGAGCAGATCAGCTGTCATCTGTGTCCACAGGGGCCAAATACTGGACATCAAACTCAGCATTTATCTGAAATGTCTTTGAACATAGATTCAAAGAGTTTGAATCTCAGAGCTTAGTACAGCAGTCAGCCAATTACTATTGCTGCTTGTTCACTGGAGTCAACTAAAGGTCACTCATATTATAGTTGTTCTTGTTCAAGAAGCTGCCGGTTGGCTTATCCAGATAGAGGATGTGTGGATCTGTATGTATAGGTGAGGAAGGTTGTCTGTCTCTCTGTGTTAGCCCGGTGATGGACTGGCAACTTTCAGAGTGTACCCTGCATCTTGTACAGTGTCAGCTGGGATAGGCTCCAGGTAGCCTGGGATGCTAGTTTGATTCAATGAGCAAGACTCCCCTCATAAGTAAATTCACTACCTTGTTGTCAAACTTCATACAAAATGTGAGGCAACGTTAATATCATTGGGTTTTAAAAACTGGGAAAAAAGAAAAGTGACATTATACAGCAAATTAATAGAAAATTTCAGGTGTGGAGCAAAAAACCCCATAATAAGTAAATAACTACTGATTCGAAACAATATGACTTTAGTAAAATCCATTTGCCCTAAGCAAGGGGATAAAAAGAGTCAACCATGAATGCACCCCCAGACATGGAGATTTGACCATGTCGTGACCGGTAGGAAAATCCTGTAATCTACTGCTCAACAGCAACAAAAATAAGGGAATGGTTGCTGACATTAGAAAAAATGTGACAAAGACAAACTGTTTGTATCAGATGAGCTGAGGCAGACCTGAGGTGGAGCAGAAGAAAAGCTTTATGTTCTTGAGAATCCATATCCAAGAGAATCTGCTGCGGTCATCCTCGGGTAAGAAAGCCCAGAAATGACTTTACTTCTTAATTAAATGTAGGCTTGGTCTTAGAATTTTTGAAGTTCTTCCTAAACTTAAAGAGAAGCAATTGAAAGCATCTCAACTGTGATGTGCACACCACACCAAACTAACAAGCTTCAGTTATACCTGTGAGGTGAGGTGTGCAGAGTGGAGCCTCCAATCGGGCACTTTTTAAAAATGTATTTAGTATTCTTTAGTTAGTAGCAAAATGGAGTTATATCGTGGGAAAAAACATTTTGTTATGTAGTAAAAAAACAAATAAGGTGTGCAATTTATGCTTGTTTAAATATTTCCTTAATCATTCCAGTGTTTGAACTGGCATTTAAATGATTAAAATCCTGAAAATAATGTAATTTTTGATTGTTCTGATATGGACTCAAGTTGATTAACTGGTTTATGAAAAGCAACAAAACAAAAAACAAAAAACAATTGTTATATGAGGATTTAATGGCAGATTTTTTGTGTACATTTTTGTCCACGAAGATGTCAAAAGAGTGTAAAATTTGAGGAGGGCACAAGGGTTAAGGATTCCACAGAAGTTTTATGATGAATATTTGTGACTTTTTTATTATTTTATAAGTGATTAAAACTGTCTTACTGATCTTACTTAATTTTAAGTGGTTGCCATTTGTGTAACGCAGGTCGCTACTTAAGAAAACAGCTTAATCTATTTAAACAATTTAGAGTCTATGAACCCAAGAATCACAAGAGTCTGTGATATCCTTGACGTTTGTGTCTTTAAAAGATGAGGGTAGTTAAAAAAAGCAAACAGAGCATCTTTCCTCTCTGCACATCCACGACACCCTGATTCATTATCAGCTTTTGGAAATGAACTGATTGACCCTGATTTATTTTAGAGATATAAACATCAAGAAGAAATGTAAACTCTTGTGGGAGTCTGAAATCCTCCTGTAAGTGATGTTGACTTCAGATCCTTTCGTAGCCTGTAGATTATAAGCTTAATTGGTTTCCCAAACTTCAAATGTTTATTTTCTATCCCATCCAGAAGGAGATTCGTGATAACACAGCCATGGCTTCGCGACACAGAAGACACTCCGCAAAGTCATTCAAAACAAACACACTGGAGGGTTTGTGGGTTCACGCAGGATGCTCAGGAGGAAATGAAGAGGAAATCGACTTCCACAGAAGGATACGTGAGGAACACAGCACTGTCATGTTGCTCGGTCAGCTACCTCAGTCCATGACTGTGGTCGTGTTATGTTGTGACAAGGGGATCAGATTGTGGTGAAACCTAAACACTGATTTATTTGACAAGGACAAGGTGATTGGTTCGTTCTCAGAGCAACTTGTTTGTGTGGCGGTTTTGCAACAGGGAAAGAGGTCACAGCTTGTGCTGATAGTATTATGACTGGGGCCGACAGGTGAAATAAGGAGAGATGAGAATGAAAACCAAAGTTAAAGGTGTCATGTTGGCAAGCAAGCCGGAAAGCCCTTTTGTGCTCAGGAGGGTACAAAACAACACTGTGCAATGGTAAAGCACCTAAAACATCACAATCGTGTGACGGCATGCTTTCATGGAAATTTAGAGGCAATCGGTGGTGCTACTTGATACTTTGGGCTTCCTTAAAGCAGCGATTAAACTTGCCCTTCTTTCAAAATGGAGGTGACATCCTGTAATATTTTCAGAGAATACGTTTAATAGTTTCACCTTTTAGTAAAAAGAAATTACATTAACAATGAACTAAATCCCTAATCTAGCTAATGTAGACATCAGGAAATTACAGGCTTTCTCTCCTTTTTAGAAATGCAGCCCTGTGGTGATGGTGACGAAGAAGAGGTCATCACAAGCCTTTCACTTTTCTGATCCCAATTTATTTTACTCTTCCACAGATAAAGCCAGAAACCTCCCGATACAACTACTAAAACGAATACCAATTTGTCGGCTCACCTGAAGTGGCAGCAATCATTGTTGAGAGCTCGTATAATTACCCATCTGGTGCTTTACTAAATTCATTTTAGCAATCAATTCTACTTCGTGCTTAATCACTAACTGTCATTTTGTCTGCAACAATTAATGCCTCTGCACACTCACAGTCCACCCACATAGATGTTCTTGTTTAAAGTGGCCAATATTTTTATAGTAATGTAGCCCATATTCCTCATTTCTCTGGGGGTAGCGTTGCCCAGTCTCTGTGGGCTGCGGTTGAACATTAGACTACAGTTTCACTTAAAAATATCTTTAATGATAAACATCAACAAAGCGGGACGGTGTGCATGATACACAGTATATGTGGAAAATGATGAAGTGCTGCACTGCTAATGTACCGATAATGAAATACTTTAATATGCAATGAATTCAATTCTGTAGTCATTAAGTCATAACCCTGCACAACTTAATATTGAGCATAACATGCTAAAAGCTAAAGTTTATCAAATGCTAGTTTGAAGACAACGTAACAGTTTAAAAGGATTAAAGGTTGATGGAGCACTTCAGTGGGTTTATTTTAACTTCAGAGTGTTTACATTTGAAAAGTCTTTCACTGACTTGACTTATTCTTTTGTTATTCAGCGCTCTGTGCATTACATTTTAACCCAGCTGTGGCCCTTTGCATGCTTTATCCGTCAGTTCACGCCCCTGAGAAATAATGTTTCCCACTCCTGGTCTAAAGTCATCAGTGGCACCAAAGCAGCATTCAGCAGCATGTTTGGATGTTAGCAAGTAAACAAACTGAATACTTATTATTAATTATGAACACAGTCACAGTATCTGAGGACACCAGATGCAAGCATTTGTGATAAAAACTGACTTAACTTCAACTGATTTGATTAATGATACCGTTCTACAGCATTTCCTCTATTTTTGCATTGTCTTCACTGACAGACAGACAGAAACAAACAAACAAACCCCAAATAACTCAGTTGTCATGGTTACATCAGATCTCCTTCCTCTTGACCATCTGCACACAGATCAAATATAAACTTAAAAGTGGGATTTATGACAGAAATTGGGCGAGAACATTTTTGAGTACAACTCACATCAGGTTTTATTTTCTCTTTTACAATCCCACTTAGTATCACAATGCAAGCTTCAATCAGCTAGAGTAATCGAGGACAGCAGTAGACCTGTATATGATTGATACTTTTCACAAAAGGTCATTGGAAAGGTCCATCCATCTTCCTCCGCTTATCTGGGGCCGGGTCGTGGGAGCAGCAGCCTACGCAGAGAAGCCCAGACCTCCCTCTCCTCCACCTCCTGCAGCTTGTCTGGGGGAACACCAAGGCTTTCCTAGGACAGCCGACAGATATAATTTCTCCAGCATATCCTGGGTCTGCCCCGGGGTCTCCTCCCGATGGGGCATGCCCGGAACACTTCACCCAGGAAGTGCCCAGGAGGCATCCGCATGAGATGCCTGAACCACCTCAACTGGCTCCTTTCGATATGGAGAAGCAGCGGCTCTGAGCCCCTCCCGGATGGCCGAACTCCTCACTTTATCTCTTAGGGAGAGGCCAGCCACCCTTGAGGAAACTCAATTCCAAATTCAAATTTTATTTGTCACATACACAGTCATACACAGTACGATATGCAGTGAAATGCTTAGACAGCTGCTCGTGACCTAAAATAAAAGACTATGAATAGGATAGGAAATAAATATGAAAATTTAAATAAAGGGTAAATTTAACTAGGAAAGAATAAAATAAAATACAAAAATTAAAGTTAAAAATAAAATAACTGTACAACAGAATACAAAATATAGAAAATATATAAGAATATATGAAGAAATATAGAACAATAAGAGCAGCTGTACGAGTAATAAATGGTAATGAAAGAAATGTAATGTCCAGGGTTTTGCAATCCACATATTTAAGTGACTTGTGATAGAGTGATTTGATTTAATGACCACACAGTGTAGTTGTGCAGTGGCCACTAGTGTAAACAAATGTCCAGTGTGTGTGTAAAAACCATATGTGTGGGTCAGTACTATGTGGTGGTGTGATTGAGAGACAGTATCGCCTGTGGAAAGAAGCTCCTCCTCAGTCTCTCTGTGTTGGTCTTCAGGGAGCGGAATCGCTTTCCTGACCTCAACAGAGAGAACAGTCCATTGTTGGGATGGCTGAGGTCCTTCGTGATATTCCTGGCCTTGGTCCAGCAGCGCCTGCTGTAGATTGAGTCATATGTGTACAAAGAGTACAGCAGGGGGCTCAGAACACACCCCTGGGGCGCTCCAGTGCTGAGAGTGATGGAGGCTGAGACATGTCTGCCCATCCTTACTGCCTGTGGTCTGCCAGTTAGGAAGTTGGAGATCCACTGACACATAGATGAGCTGAGTCCCAGGTGCTCCAGCTTGGTGGTGAGTGTGGAGGGAATTATGGTATTAAATGCAGAGCTGTAGTCGATGAAGAGCATTTTAACATAATTCCCTTTTCTAGTGTCCAGGTGAGTGAGTGATGTGTGGAGGAGATGAGAGATGGCATCGTCTGTGGAACGATTTGGACGGTAAGCGAACTGTAGTGGGTCCAGTGTGTCTGGTAGTGAAGAAATGATGAAGTCTCTGACCAGGCGTTCAAAGCACTTCATCACTACTGAGGTGAGGGCTACAGGGCGATAGTCATTGAGAGAAGCAGGGTGGGGTTTCTTCGGGACAGGAACAATGATGGACTCTTTGAAGCATGTGGGGATCACCGACTGAGATAAAGAGATGTTGAATATCTCAGTGAACACAGGTGCTAGCTGGTTCCACCGCTTATATCTGTGATCTCGTTCTTTCGGTCACTACCCACAGCTCATGACCATAGATGAGGGTAGGGATGTAGATCGACCAGTAAATCACGAGCTTCGCTTTCACACTCAGCTCTGCCTTCAACACAACGAATCGGTACAGCGTCTGCATCACTGCAGCCGCAGCACCAATCCACCTGTTGATCTCCCACTCCCTTCTCGCATCACTCATGAATAAGACCCCGAGATACTTAAATTCCTCCATTTGGGACAGTAACTCATCCCTGACCTGCAGTGGGCATTCCACACTTTTCCAGCTGAGGACCATGGCCTCAGATTTGGAGGTGCTGATTCACATTCCCACCACTTCACATTCGGTTGCGAACTGTTCCAGTGCGAGCTGAAGGCATTCACCCAATGAATCCAACAGAACCACAGCATCCACGATAAGCAGAGACGATTCTGAATCCGCCCAAGTGGAAGCCTTCCACCACTTGGATACTCCTAGAAATTCTGTCCATAAAAATTATGAACAGAATCAGTGACAAAGAAAAGGTAGCCAACTTAACCGGTATTTGTACACATATAACTAGTCCTCTAAACAACTTCAAACATCTGAGAATGAAATCAGGTGGTGCTGCTGGTTTATTTGATAGCTATTAACTGTAGTAGTAAGCTAAATGTTAAGCCACTTCATAACATTCATATGAAGAAAGGTATTCATTTAACTTTATCTTTTAGTTTTGGGTTGCCCCAAAGTAATTGTCTTTTATTGAAAACTGTTCCAAATATTTGAAAAAATTATCACAAGTATGTTTTCATACTCTGAGCCAGGGGTGCCCAATCCCGGTCCTCGAGAGCTACTATCCTGCAGCTTTTAGATGCATCCCTACTCCAACACAGCTGAATCAAATGGTTTGATCTCTTCAGCATGCCATCATGTTTGGCAAAGGCCTGATAACAAGCCATTCATTTGATTCAGGTGTGTGGGAACAAGGATGCATCTAAAAGCTGCAGGACGGTAGCTCTCGAGGACCAGGATTGGGCACCCCTGCTCTGAGCAGTTTGTGACTTGACCAGCAGAAACAAGAAGAATGTGGAGTTGTCAGCGTCAAAGCCCAGACAGAAAGACATCCTGGTCTTTGAAGATAAGCTTTAGTATCTATTTCAAACTTCTACTTAATCAACATCTTTCAACCTTCAGTCTGGGCTTCCTGTTATTTTTCAGCATTTAAGATACGGGTACTTCAAGGAGATTACTTTCTCAGGGTGAGATGTGGCTTTTACGAAAGAAAATGATGGTGTTTTGTATTTATTAGATCTTACAGAGGTGAGTGTCAGAAAAAGAGGTGTACCAAAGAGAAGGTCATGGAGCAGGAATACACATTTTTCCATTTTTCCAATGTAATGTCAAATATTTGGTCTTTCACAACTTAAATTATTAACCAAAAACCCCTTTATGCATCATTTAAAGTGCTGTAAATAAGTGTTGAGGTTCAGGGTGGAAAAGTAAAGTGAAAAAAAAAAACTGTCCAGCAAAGCGAGCAGCTTGGTAAATACTAATTTATAAAATGTTAATAAATTCTGTAAATAAATTATTTACTTCAAAATGAAATCATCATGCTTAACATAATAGTTAGTATGAATTCTATGATGTGTGACTCAATCTGTTTATCTGCAAAAGCCTTTCTGGGTTTGTATTTGAATGCTACATGGAACTTGATCCAGTTTACAGAAAACTGCTGGACGACTGACACAAAGGTTCTGTGTATTTGGCTTTTTAAACTAATTATTTAATGTCCTGAAAGGATATAAGAATTGCATTACGAAAGCACTCCTTTTCCTCTGCGGAGAATGGTTTGGAAATTTGTGTGGGTGCAAAAGAGAAACAGATTTGATATAAATGCATTTGCTCCACATCTGCACTGCTTCATGCCATCATTTCTTTGCTAGTTTTTTAGGGGGGGCCTGCTGAAAGTGCACTTAGAAGCGACATCTGATACAGTGTGTGCAAATGAGCATGCTTATACATAGTCTCTGCTAAAGCACTTACACAAATGTTGACCCGTGCCGTCTACAATTAGTGGTCCCCGTTCCGGGCAGTTGAAATGAGGATACCGTTTCATTGCCTTTGGTGAGAAGAAAAGAAACTGAACCCAAGAATCACAAGAGCACGAAACCTGAGCAGTGCGGGCAATTCCCATTTACACACAAATGCACATAGAAACAAGCAAAAACACATGCAATACACACTTATTATGATTAATAACATGCCTATTAGGTACTCTTTTGAGAGTAATTTACTCATTAAATACAGAGGGGTGCACTTTTCCCACTAATTTTTTTGCCCTATTGAAGTTGAAGATTGCATAAACCTTTCCAAACTGGCATAAAATAGCAGATTTATGACCTGTGGATGTTGTTTTATTTCAGCAGCCTAAATGAACCATCCACTAAATCATGCTAGAATAAGCTACCTTTCATCAGAAGTTCCCATGCATGCTGCTGGCTCAGAGACACAACTTACTTAAGCTACAGATGGTTTTCAAATAGTCGGCTAGTGCAGCAGCAACAACAGATATTTAAAGAGCCCATTTGCAGTGATTCAAAGTTTTAGCAGATTTTTTGTTTGAATCACAGTAACCTGAAGAAAGCCAGATAAATTAAAAATCATGGTAAAATACCTCAAATCTGAATCACTTTACCCTGTACCATCATCTGGTAAAGCTCTAACCCAACATTAATATATACTCAGCGATATTTAAGATGACTTATTGATCTTAAACTGAAGTATGATGTAGTGTGTTGAACTGCCACAATTTATTACATCTGTTAGCCCAAGGACAGGACCATTTGCAAGGTGTGATCAGGAATGTGCATCCCCACAGAAATTCCAAAACCATGTGTTATTTAAATCTGTCCACTCGCCCTTACCACTAGTCTCCTTTGGGCGGCTTTTTAAAAAGTCTCTGTTCTGACGACTTGCACATGAACCTCTGCAAAGTACTCTGGATGTTCTGAAATATGTCAAAGCAGCACCCTTTACATTTTCAGGTATCCAAGAAACATTTAGCTTGATGAGGCCCAAAAAACGTATACGTGGTATCACACACTGCAGTCCAGAAAATTTGCATGTTCACAGTTTGACCCTAGGGGTCAAATTCACTTTGCAGAGCCATGTGAAAGTAAAAAAACAGCAAAGGCACTCCTGGCGGTGCTGTTTGTAGTGAAATTGTGGAATCATGACTCCTGGTCAAAGTCAAAAAGGACCTCATGAATGTGCCTAGGTTTCTGAGACAGGGAGCTGTCTTTGAATCTGAACAGCGAAAGTTGTCTCCTATAATAAACTGAGACATAAAGATTAAATAAATCAGCATGAATAATACACATATAGGGAAGGATAGCAGAGATAATGTCTGTGTATAATGTCAGCACTGTGCACATAAATGAACCTGGGCTGTTTGGTGGTGCCGTGGTGGTAAACTCTAGGTTTGCATATTCTCCGTCTGCCAGCATCTCCAAGATGTGTTAGGCAATTGATGATTCTAATTGGGCTGTAGGTGAAGAGGGAAGATAAATGATCTTCTGTATGAACGGGTAAAGCATTTAGAGCAGTCAGTATGGCTAGAGGATTGCTCTACAAATTGCAAACCTGTTTTCATTTACACTATTTTTTCTGGTGCCTGCTATGTTGTAATACCCCTGACAGGCTTTAATGTGACAAGCACTTCTTTTTTAAACCAAACAAATTTACAACAGTTTGTCATGTAAATCTTCAGCTTGTATCCAGCACAAAATAGCCATATTTTTAAATAACAACACTCAAGACAACTGTGAGAAAAACACCGGGACATTCATTCTCTGTGATTCATAACCACATTCGCTGCGTCAGTACGTCTGCCTGTGATTAATAAATATGTTTAAATATTTATGGCACACTGTGCTGCTTTGCTTGAGTTATGAGACGTTGAAACTTTAAAACAAATCAGGATATAAACAGGTTTAAGCTATCAACACTGTTTCAGAGCAACATTTGTTTAAAGGAAAACCCACAGAAAGAGATTCAGTAATTTGATTCCCGGAGAGCGAAGCAGTTCAGCAGTGAATATCTGGTAAAGCTTTTGAAGTCGAATAAACATGTTTGTAGTGATTAATTGTGCAATGAAACGATGAGGGGTCATTCCACTCAGCATGTAATAAGTGATCACAGGGGCTAATTATTATATTAAAAAACAACAGAGAAATGTACTTATATTAGGTGACTTAAGAAAACAAAACAGCTGAGAGCTGCAAGAATCATTAAGTGAGGCCCCAGAGTTGGCAGAAACAACGGTGAGAGTTGGGAAGCACTGCTAGCTTCCAGTATGTGAACATGTGACTTTCTGTTGGAGCACCTCCCTGATGACCTGAAGCGGTGAGCCGAGAATCTAGTATTGCATTTTTTTGGGTTAAACCACATATAAATATAGACACTTAATTTTGTCTTAATAAATCATTTCTCAGTGATGTGGTGCTATTTTAAGAGTTTGAAGGTTTTTACTGGCCATGGCAAAGATTTTACAATCTTTATGTTTGGACTACTGGGCTGGTTTCTGTTGTTTCCCTTTTTAAGTTTCAAATTTAATAAATGACTACCTGTTTGAAGTTATTCATTAATAAATGTAGTGTTGATAAATCAGGATGACAGTTCCATGTTCTTTTTACTCCTCCCTGTTTTATTGTGAATGTTATTTCTTCATGTTGTATTTTTACTTCCTGTCTTTGTTCTCTTCCTGCCGTCTTTATGGCTTATTTACACTTCTGTGGTGAATGTTGTAGTGCCTATGACATAACCCATGTAACTGGTCAACACTGTTACAACATTGTTACCAGCATTCATGTTTTTGTGTGATGTTTTTGGCATTTTTTCCCTCCTGGGATTAATCTTTTCTCTCTCTAGCTCCCCCCCTTTTTTGAGGCAAACATATTTGTCTCTTTAGTTTTTTTCACCTCTTTGTACTTGGCAATATCCTTCCAGGAATTTGGTGACATCTGTCACTGATAAATTCTAAAACTGTGGTGACGAAGTAGCTGGAAATACACAATAGTACTGAACATCCTAATAGGTTAAGGCTGTATCAACACAACATATGGGTTATGTTGTACATTTTCAGAGGGGTCTGTGAATATGATGTAATTACGGTATAGATTTAACTTAGAAGTATGAATCCCCTGTTAATGCCGGGTTCACTGTACCTTATTACTTATTGCTAAGTTGTCTGATGGCTTAAATGGGTCTTTTGGTGACCATGCTCCTGTGACATGTATATATCTTTCTACGTAGCACTCTTAATTCTTATTCTCATGTATATATCTCATGTATAGCTCATGCACATATCTTTCTACGTAGCACTTTTAATTCTTATCCCTACTTTTATTTTTTCATGTCTATTTAAGTGCTATTTATGACACTATTTAAGTGCTATTTATGACACTATGTTTGCACTGAAGCACCGCAGCAATTTCCTAATGTTGTAAACCTGCTCAACATTTGGCAATAAACCCCTTTCTGATTCTGATTCTGATTCTGACTGTCAGGCACATCATGGAGAGGATGTGGAGGTTTGGTACTAGGAGTATGTGCCCTGAGTAAGCGAATGTCTATCTTGACATGCTGTAATTACCAAAAAAACCAACACTTTTTTGTCAGATAAACAACCCTACAAGTGTCGGTGACTCACTTATTTTAACTGCTATTATTACATTTGACCTGCTTTAGCTAATTTCCTTAATAATATGAAGTTTGCGCAAGCAATAAAGCAAATCTTGGGTGGTCTGTGACTAATCTGAAATGCACATTTGGAAATTACTGACTCTGTGAACTCTAAACTTGCAGGAATGACCTACTGTTCTTTGATAAATGTGACTCTGGGGACTACACACAAACACACACACATGCACAGTCGTGTTTTCATATCTTTATGGGGACATCTAATTGATATAATGCTTTCCCTAGCCGCTTACCCTAACCCTAACCATCAAAACAGAATGCCGTACCCTAACCCTTAGCCTAAACCTAATCACGACCTAATTGTAATCCTGGCACTTAAACCACATTTTGAGTCTCAGGCTACGTCCACACTAGCCCAGATAGATTTGAAAACGGTGTTTTCGTCTGAAAACGCTCCGCGTCCTCACTATTGTTTATCAGTCGTTTTCACAAAGTTGTGCGTCCACATTGAAACGGCTGAAAACGCTTACGTTCCAGTCCTGCGCATGCCTGAAACGCAAGTTGATTTGACCTGCCTCAATTCTGTCTGCTGTTTATTTACTTTGCTCTTTGAAACGTGCAGCAAAATGGCAAGGAAAAGCACAGGTTTTTTTAAATGAACTAACAATGAGATGGAGTTGTTGCTGCGAGTAACACAAAAGTACAAAGTCGCAAAAGCGAGTGAGAATTACAGAATTTGAAGAAAAGCTATCTGGAGCATGTACAAACTGATATTAATCTTTAATAGGGCTGTCAAAATTGAGAGCAAACAAAACTACTGCTCTTAGTTTAATTGGTCACTTGACTGCATCACATGACTAAAATGTGTCATCGTTTTCAAAAAGTCTCAGTTTTCGCTGTCCACACTGCCAGGCGAAAGCACTGTTTTCAAATGTATGCGTCCTCGAGAGCGTTTTCAAAACGCTGCGTTTTCCTTGAGTGAAAATGCCGTCTCAGTGTGGACGGGAGGCCAAAACGAAATGCATTAGTGTGGACGTAGCCTCAAAAATGCTTTCAAGCCCGTGGGGACGGATATTTTGTCCCCATAAAGGCTGTTAGTCCCCACAAAGATATGCAAACATGGCACACACACACACACACACACACACACTAACACACAGACACAGAGGAGCAACAGTAACACATGGTGTAACACTTTCATTGTTACTCCACACTTTTGTCTACTGTGTAAAACGTTTCCCAGCAACATTTATTGTATTCAGATAAGTAACTGCAGTAAGACTTTTATTTTGTTGAAGTATTTCATTTCCCATGTAAAAACAAAACTGATTTAGAAATATGTTGGAGGACATACTGTGTTGTTTTTTTCCACTGTCTGTTGCCTAACAGGTCACCTCATGTGGTTAAGTTTTTCCTATTTGCTTGTATAACAGCAGAGATCAAAGTTACTAGTTGCTTGTTTCATGGGAACGTGCTGTTGTACATAATTCTGTTTTAAAAAACTTTGAAATAAGTTGCCCTGCATTCTGTATATTTGTGTGGGATTTAACACAGTCTGGAGCCCAATCCTAACGAATTTCTGCCCTGGAGCTGTTCACACTATCGTCTTCTATGGAATGAAATGTGACAATAATAATCAGAATTTGGGGGGAAAAAAGAAAGAAATCTAGGTGGTCATCTAAGTACTAAAGTATTTTTTTATTTTCACTTATAAGCATGAAAAAGCATGTCTCAAGTATGAAAAGCAAGGCTTTAGCTGGAAGTCAGTTAACTAATATCAAATAAAATATCGTCATCTTTAGGTATGCACGTGCAAACGTTTTGCAGAACATTTACTGATTAGCTCTGAGATTTTTGCTACCACTCGAAAAGATCAGGCCCTTTATTTTTGACATTGCAGGCAGTAAACCCCACAATCATGATCCCAGCCAGAGATATGAATTTAAAATGTTGTGTTGTAGTATTAGCTAACCAAAGCTAAAAACCTACTCAATCAAAACTGACACAAAAAATTCTGAAGACTGAAAGTTGTCAAGTTGCTTTCAGTTGCTAATAATTTTGGACTGATGATCCAACACCTCCAGTATGTCTTTCAATTTCCACATCAAAGATAAGAGATAAGATAAGATAAGACTTTATTGATCCCACAACGGGAAAATTTTTGCGTCAGCTGTTCTTATTAACTTAGATATTATAATACAGCCTGCAAATGATCGGCATCATAACAGATTCTGGTTGTGGTGCTCTCAGCATAAAATAAATAAAATGTAAACAAGCAATCGTTAGACAAAAAAATTTACATTCAAGAAATTCCTATATAACTCTGAGACCCCTTTGGGTCTCAGAG
Source organism: Aulonocara sp. 'chitande type north' Nkhata Bay (assembly GCF_057382095.1). Classification (NCBI taxonomy): domain Eukaryota; kingdom Metazoa; phylum Chordata; class Actinopteri; order Cichliformes; family Cichlidae; genus Aulonocara; species Aulonocara sp. 'chitande type north' Nkhata Bay. Next base: position 27,687,523 of record NC_141355.1, on the reverse strand, counting down.
TTATATAGGAGCTGACATTGGGCTATAGCCTAAGGTAATGCAGACCGCAGTACTTTGTTAAAATATATTTTTGTATTTTTTTTAGTAAGCCATTTAAAATTATGTTGAAATTAAAATATTTTAATTGTTGTATATTATATTGTAACTTTATGTCTATGTTTCAATTTGTATGTCTTTTATTTTATTGTCCATATTTTGATGTTGGGTTAATTTTTACCTCATCAAAATATTGTTTTACAATAGCATATTTTAATTTTTTTATACCATTTGTTTGTTTAATCTATTTGCATTTGTATGTTTAACTTTATTTAAAAAATGTAATTGCTGTAACAAAAGAGGAGATTAGCACTTAGCTTGTGTGGCTTCACTGATGTCACATGGAGAAAGGATGGTTGTCACACTGATGTGAAAAGAATGGCTCCAAACACACTACAGAGGATCATATTTTCCCTTTGAATTACATTTAATTTCTCTTTTCACCATCACCCGAGGGATGAAGCGCCTGCACTAAGACTTGCTTCAGCTCCGCTTTGGCTCTGACATATTTTCAGACTCGTCTTGTTTAATTTCCTCCTTAACCGAGGGCGACAGCAGACACTGTTGAGCAACAGGTGCTTTCTGTTGTTTATCAATGAGCACAGAGGTGACAGTGTGCAGACTGTCACTAGAGGACCCCGCTGACATAAAGCAGCATCACAGCTTTGCCACTTACACAACATGTCAAGTTGTGCATCACATGAGATCAAATTCTCTGAGCATCACAGAGATATTCTTTCACAGCTGAAATTTAAAGCTGATGGTCTCACCACTTACTTCTCCAAAATTTGATTCTGTCTTATAAACAGTACACTTCCATAATGACCGATTGAGGAAACCTGCAGTCAGCTGAGCTGAGACTGAAGAAGTCACTTGGATGAGTGACGAAACGTTTCTCCCACTGAAAACGTCCAGATGAACAGAATCAATTTTTGGAGATTTACTTATCTGGATGATTGAGAATGCATCAAGACGTCACCACTTACTTGTTTGCCTGTTTGGGGTTATTGAAGCAATCCTGAACATTTGTGCAGGCTGTGCTTGTGCACCTGTTCACCCAGATGGTAGATATCAGTCTTGTTGCTTTTCCATTAATACATTTAATTGGGTATTGCAGACTCTGGTGAACAAAGATGATCAAATTACTGAGAATCTTCATGAATGTTCCACGTATCACCATCTCCCGCTATGGTACAATCCTGATTTTCACAGTTTAATTAAATTAACGCGTCTTGTTCCCAGAGACTGGAGGATCCTCTCACACTCCGGTGTTTGCTTAAGCCACTGCAATGCTTGTTTAAGCTTAATTGCAGTGAACTGGAGCTTTCAATTGTGTTTATTGTTTCAGGAGAGAAGTGCTCTGGGGCACCTCTACTTCCAGAGACCCCTGATTTTTCTTTTCCATCAGAGCAAAGACCTCTGATTTCCTCTTATTGTGTGTGTGTGTGTGTGTGTGTGTGTGTGTGTGTGTGTGTGTGTGTGTGTCTGTGTGTGTCTTTCACACAATCAAGATTCAGTAAGATTGTTGTAGACTAGCAATAATCACATTTGTGTTTATTTATCTATAAACGTCGGGAAAGTGGTAGCACGCTTTTCTCAGGGTCATTTGTCTGAATTAATGGGGGTCATGAGATGGTCTCACTAAATATAAACAAGGAAAATGTGACTGTGAGAAAGAAAGCTCGTATTAAGCAGTTCTGCTTTATGGTAATAAAATATGACAACATGTCAAAGGCGATGTTTGCTCTGAAACAGTTAGTGTTCATTTACAACTGCATCATAAATGTAGACATATATATTTCTTATCAGACAGGAGTTCTCAGTCATTTCCACTCAGTTTTTTTCTTGTACATCAAGTCATATTTACAGATATAATATATTACCACAGCAAATAAATTCAAAGCTCATACAGTATATGCATGTACACAAATTTCACTCTGCAATACAATATGAACCACAACTGAGCATAAAGTGCATAATTTAATGACTCAAAATAAATTAAAAGTTTTCAACTAGTATGTCAATCCCTAACTTTTGCCCTCACTGTACAATGTTTACAATGTTCATGTTCAAACTCAGACAAAAAGAAAATCTGAGTGAAAAACTTCAAACCAGCAGGAGTTCAAAAGTTCAGTCTGTATAGTGTTAGAATATCAGAAGGTTTAACTTTTAATATTAAAATGGAGAATTTGCCTTATAAATGCAACAGAGAGGAGGATTACGCTGTATACTCACATGAAACTTGAGAATAATATTTAAATCTAGACTTGTGATCTTGGATAATTCATATTAGATCTGATATTGGGTGGTATCTGGTGATTTTCAAGGAGGAAAAAGGTGCTGGTACCATCTTTTTAAATGTGAGCATCATCAGACTTTTCCTGATTTTGTTTCACTGTAAACAGCATGTCTTTGACAACAAAAACTTTGGTTTCCTGCAAAACTGAACATCTCACTTTAAACATTACACTCAAAGAGAAGTGTTACTCCTAAACTTAACCTTTAGCTTCAGTCCTAACTAATACAAAACATTTTTCAATAGGTTCTTTGATATTTTGAGTCCTGACTTTATAGATAGTGATGTTGAAAGACAACAATTTGTGAGTGTAAATACTGATCAAACTGCATGACTGATACAATTTATAACTGCGCATAAATATGTCTTTTGGACGAGTAATCCTTTTGGACCTGGAATTTATTCATTTTGACCTTCTCTTAGAGAAGAATAGTTATATATCACAAAAAAAATATTTTACACAAGATCGCTCATTTAGAACTTGATTCTTCTCAAGCTGACCGCTTAATGCATCTCATTAATCAGCATCTATCCACTGATTTATAGAACATTTTCTGTAGCTGTGGAAATTATGCAGAAATTTCCCAGTCTACTGTGGAACAAGAGCCTCTGTGCCCTCGCTGTGTTTTGTTTTGTTTTTTTAATAATTTGAGACAGTATCTTTGTGTGTTTTCCGGGCTATAGAACAAAAACGTCTGTTTTCACAACCTTATAAACTCTACTCTACATTAGTCATGGAGCTAACATGACTGTGCCCTTCAAAACTCACTGTACAGTAGAGTTTCCAAATGAATCAGTCCTAACAATAACTATGTGAATACTCATAGTGACTACTCACAAGAAGCACAATCAGGACTATTTCATTTACTACACTGACCACAAGCTTGTAGTCAGCACAGTTTGGAGACAGTAAATAGAGCTTTACAGTAAAGGTTTCCACAATGGTTGAACAAAGTAAATGAAATTGAGAATGATAAGTTTTTTCATCAATGTTATGTGTCTAACATAGGGGCGATCGCGCGAACATATATAGGGGCGACCGTGGCTCAAGAGTTGGGCGTTTGTCTTGTAATCGGAAGGTTGCCGGTTTGAGCCCCGGCTCTGACAGTCTCGGTCATTGTGTTGTTGTGTCCTTGGGCAAGACACCTCACCTGTTGCCTACTGGTGGTGGTCAGAGGGCCTGGTTGCGCCAGTGTCCAGCAGCCTCGCCTCTGTCAGTGCCCACAGCTAACACACCCATGTGTGTGAATGGGTATATGATTGTGTTAGGACCAAATAAAGCGCTATACAAATACAGACCATTTACCATAACATCTTTCTTAGGCAAAATGGCAAAATCTGCTCACACAGTCAGTCATCACAGAGATTGCTGGGTGCTGAAACAAACAACGGGACGATATCACTCACAGCACTTATCTCTTTCCCACTGCATGGGCTCTACTAGATAGAAGAGTTACTTATTATTTATGTGCTACTTCCATTTTTGAGTTCTTCAAAAGGTCTGTTGTAGAGAAATAAAACGGTATTTCTCTGGTTGGGTCAGATGCATTTCTCCTTTACTGTCTCGGTGTTCAGCGTGACCTGAAGTGCTGGATCTTTAGGGCATGGAGATGATGGATGATCTGTGATTGCATTTGTCTCGTCTCTGGTCTGATCCTCAGCGCTGCCCTCTTGGGATGAGTAAGAAGCTTGTGAATTTCTTGCTGAAGGTGGTTGTGAAGCAGAGAGTTTGTTTGACTTAGGACATTTTTCAGTGCACATCTCAGTTTTATCTTTATAGTAGAGGAAGGTTTGACAGGTGCTGTTGCTATCTCGTTGGTCACTAGACACCAAGGAGTTAGAGTCCCTGTTAGAGATCACAGAGGAGAGCTGATAGGCATCAATACAGGGGAAGTTTCCCTGTCTCTGTTGCCTCCTTGCTCCCATTTTACAGAACAGGCACTTGATTTTCTCAATGAGCTTGATGAGAACAGCCTTGCGGAGCAGGATGTAGATCCAGGGGTCAAAGATAGGGTTAAAAGAGGCAAAACGTATTGCCCGTAGATCAGGGTTTTTGTCCAGCCGCACCTCCACTGGAGTCTTATAAAGCTGGTTTAAAAACACCTGAGCCTGCAGGGGAGAGGAGAATAGTGACTGAATGAAAAGATATGGATGCGTATGTTTGAGAGGCCACTAATATAAACATGAAAGGGAAGAGAGTCAGTTCACCTCTAATGTAAACTGTTTTACATAATCCTGCATACAGCAGCTGTGCTGAGTAAGTGTGATTAATCTGGACTGTAAGTGTTGTGGCTGAAAAGGTAAAAGGAAAAGTTATTCTTTTTCACATTTTTTTTAACCTAACTAAACAGTTTTCTGCACTTAAAAAACATTTTTGTGTGAAAAAGAACCATGCGTAAAGCGTGCGTAATGGTAACATGCAACCGAAAAAAAAATTAAACTTACAACAAGTGGTATAGAGCAGATGAGGACTACTACCGATGTGCCTATGAGTAGAATAACCATCTGAATCTCTGCACCGGCCAGACGACCAAAGCTGCGTGCTCTTCTTCGCGGGTCCACGCTGCGTCCCACATCGGTGCCAAGCGACATCCTACGCACAAAGCGTCGATGCATCCGGATCAAAGCCACACACACCAACACATTACAGATGACAGTGGAGAGAATAAGAAGAGAGCTGAAACCAGCATACATGTAGGAGTAGGCGGCATCGCTGGTCTTGTTGCTCCTCCACTCTAAAAAACACCACGTTTGTGGGTACTGTTTCTTCACCTGCCCAAAGCCCATAATTGGCAGGGCGCAGAAAAAAGCATTTGAGATGTAGATCGCTACTAGAGTCAGTCCCGCCAGTTTTTGGTCCACGTAGTCGTTGTAGAAATAGGCATGGTTTATAGCAATGTATCTCTCTACCGACATGGCACATATGATGCTGAGCCCTGCCAGCGAGAAGAAAAGCATGGTGAATCCAAAGTACTGGCACAGCGGGTCCTCTCCGGGCCACGCGCCTTTCACATAAATGGCGATGGTGACCGGACTGGCCAGCAGCGTGCCAAGCAGGTCCGTGATCGCCAGGCCACACACCAGCGTGTAAAACGTAGTTTCTTTCTGTTCTTTCCGAGATTTACAAAGGACCACGATGGCGATGAGGTTTCCAACCACCCCGAAAATGAACATAATGGACGGAATGGTGGGGACCATGGTCCTCCCTGTGGTTTGATTATTCATTGTGAAGTCCAAACGCACTTCAAGACAAGTGAAGCAACTCGTTTTATCGCCTGTATTTCCAGTCCAGAGCAAGAAACTTACCTACAAGTGAAAGAAGCCTGGGCAGCATTTTCAAAATAAGAAAGTAGTTTTTTCTTATCTGAAAACTAACCTTTAAAAAACTTACAAAATCCCCCAAAGCATCCTCCGCATGCTGCCTCTGTGGTAACCAACAACTCCGTGGTGCTTTCTTATCAGATCCTCAGCTAGCTGTGCAAGACAGAAGCAGATTTCACTCACCACGCCAGAGAGATTGAAATGAGGCTCTGCCTTCTGGCGTCTTGCTGGGCTCAGCCCCTCCCCTTCATTTTACTTCACAGCCCTAATCAGCAGTTCAGGAAAAAGGTCACATTTTGTAACACAGAGATTAACCACAACTCACAGCAATTTCTTTACACCATGGTATAACATTATTAGGTAGGGGAAAAAGGACAAAACAAAAGTGAGTCTGAAAAATAAAAGTGTAGTTTTTTGCTCTCAAAGTTTCCACTTCAGGACAGAGAGAGGGAGGGAGGAAGAAAAGGAAAAAATCTTTATTTTTCTTACATTTTGATCTGTTAGGGTGGATTCTACTTTGAGAAATGATTGATCGCAAAGATTAACCAAACGATTCACATGAAAACACGCAAGATTAGGTGATGGGAAATAAGACAATAATTCAACTAAAGGTTATACTTTGATAATCTGACTTCCTTACAACCATTTCATATTTTGCTTACTGGTTCAAGGGTCTTTTTGTTCCTTAGGTACTGATAAAAATCAACAAAATGTGAAAAGGCTCCAGTGACATCAGTTAGTCTCCAGTCTAATTCTGATCACATATGTTTATAAGAGTGTCATAAAATGTCAAACAAACAGCCTCTTTGAATAAGGCTGTAACAAAACTTTCTGTTCCTATGATCATATTTTAATGAGAACAGTTTATTAGTAACTTAAAATTCAGCCGCCAAACACATTTTGTTTCAATTAAAGGCAAAACAAGCACCCATCATTTTCACTGTGGAGTACATAAACACGATGGTAAGGTGAGAGCAGTAGTCTTCTTTTTATTTAATTCCTTTCAATAATTGTCAAAAAACACAAAACACATCAAAACAAAAGTGACATTTAAACAAACCAGCAGATGTACATGGTAGTTAATCTGTAGAGATGAATTAGTGAGGTAGTTAGTTGTCTAAGAACGTCAGGTATATATAATACATATAAATAGTGGAAAGTGTTAGTCATAGCTAAGTTTTACCAGTCTACAAAGGGTTTCCGGGGTTTCTGAAATTTATCAGATGAGCCACACAAACCGATTCTTCATTTCTCAAGATGAAAATGTCTGTGAGTCCATCACGATCTGTGAAAGTTCTTCCAGTTTAGGAGAACCAATATTTATGCAATTTTTATGTTTGTTTTCTGTGACTTAATACTACTACTTGATACACTGGAACACAATCCACAATCACATGCAATTCAGCCTTCAACCTGCTGCTATGTCAAACCTCAGCTGGTGAGTAAATGCCAGCTGAAGTGTACAATGTCTATGTACAGCGGCAATAAAGGAATCTTTATCTTACCTTATCTTGGAAAAGAATTCTACATGTTTTGATTTAGCTGACTATATACTGTAGGCATAAATGGCAACAGTAGGCCAGTTTGGTAGCCTTTTCTTTACTTGAAATAACAGAAAAATCAAAATGTTGTCATCTGTACTGGAAAAATCAAACAGGTTTGATCACTGTCAGTAGATGAATGTAGGATTCTACCAGCATTCTACTTAATGGCCAGCAGGGGGTGAGTCTTGGTTTCAAACAATCAGCTGTACAGAAATCTATGGGATAATAATCCCGGCCTCCTTCACGTGTCACCTCAGTAAATACTCTGTGATGGCTTTATAAGCTGAGTTGCTAATTTTAGGTCATACTGAACAGTACGTGAAGTTAAATTATGGTTGGTATTAGAGTAATTTTCTAGAGTATGCTAACTGGCTAATGATTTGTCAAACAGAAGTCGTCAGCCAATGAGCATGCAGAGTCCCCTTGGTTCACAGTTCACTTGTCACATCAGTTTTTTTTAATATGAGGATTTTTACTGCAAAATGCTCGGCTTGAGGCTTCATAGCGTGAATTCCCCAAGCAGTGCATTCATCTTTTATACCTACTATGAGTGTGAGCACAACAATGTATATATATTTTTGGAGTATTTATAGCAACAACTTAAAAACTAGTCAGATGCACATCTAATCGCATGCTACTCATAGTTAGTTATTGTCGTACCATTCAGTCAGCAAAAATACTGTTAGATTAAATTACTAAGGGTGTGTGTTTCAGTCACACATTTTTCTATGTATATTTGCTATTGTGCGATAAGTTACAACTGATCCTAATGTGCTGCACTCAAAACTTCAGTGGCTCGAAGTAGAAGAGCGTCGGTATGGCAGCGATTGCTTTGAAATCTCTTTCATCTTTGCATTGTGTTTTTGGCTTTATGTTCTATGTGTGTCCTGTAGATGGGGATTTGTGGTGGTGTGTGGGACTGTAGCTAAGGTTTATGTTTTTAACTGGTAATTATGTGACAAAGCCTTTCAGTTCATTTTGCAGAGTAATGAGAAAGTCACATAAAGAGTGTTATGAATCACTTTATCCACCCGACTTTAAGAATGCTACTGGATTACTTTCAAGAAAAGGAACAAGTAATGTGTAATACATTACTTTTTTTAGGTACCGACCTCAACACTGTATTTCCATGATACACTTACATAACCTGAGTCAGGACAATGTGTTGGAAATCACTGGTGTTCACTTGAACTTGAAGTAAATGACAACTAACCTACACTGCTGATACAGCAAGTCTGCCTGTAATCTGGGCCTGGGCGTGGCCAGAAAAACTGAGCTCAGCTTTTCAAAAGATTTCTTTAACAGCAGTTAATCCATGATTTAACAAGGGGCTAGGTCACTTTAGCTACGGTAGTTTTAATTATTTAAACTTCAAAGTTTAATAAATCGAATCTTTCTAAATTTTTTAGTTTCACATTTTGGGTGTACTCAGGTTGTCTTTGTCTAATACAGAAATTAGTTCTATGATCTGAAACACGTAAATAGGACATATATGCAAAAAACCAGAAGGTGGGAAAAGACCTTTTCCCAGCACTGCATGTGAGGGCAAGGAATGATTATAAAGGACTGTTGACAAACAAACAGTTTCTGCCACTTAGCTTCGGTGGGTGGGGTCAGTCAGTGTGCGGGCGCACTTGTAGATGCAGCCGGACTGTCGCCTGTGCTGTGCTTAACCCTGAGCTACCTGTCACATGTGCAAAACCAGCACGGACAAATTGTCTGCATGGAAGGTGTTTGTTTTTGTTTTAAGTTAATAAGTAAAGATTACTGTGAATGTGCAAGCCTTTAAAAAAAGCACACACACATACACACACGGGGAGAGTCCACAACTTCTGGCTACTGCTTCTTTTTAACTAGACTGTGACAGAACACGTTGAACTCTTGAGACCTTGAGTCCCCTTATCTGACGTCATCCTGTTATAGTGACCCCATCAAAACACAATCTGTTGCTGTCAAAGTTACAGACATTTTACAGCCTTGAAAATGTTTTTTTTTTTGTTTGTTTTAGCATTGCATTCATATGTAGTCCGTATTACATAATTGGCCTTAACACGTCAGCCCGACCAGAAAACACAGCTGTGTGCGTGATCATACTCATACCCTACAACTTCCAGTTGTTTGTTTCTCTGAAGTTATGTTTAGTTTCAGGGCTATCCGAATGTGCTGTAAGTAGATTGGAAAGATTAGGCTTCACATGAATGTGCTTTTCCTGGATTTGTGTATTGAAGTCAGATAACCTGCAGCATAGCTGCACTGTAACTTAGAGTAATAACCACCAACACTACTGAAATAATCAATTTTCCTCTAAATACAATTCTGTAGATAGTTATTGTAGATAGACCATTGCACAATGTGGTTTTTGCATGGGCTTTTCTATTTGTACGTTTGTTTTTGTGTGAGCTGTACTGTCTAAAGAAAGCAAATCACACACAAAAAAAACCCTACTTCCCAAAAGCATTTCTTCTTGCTTTAATTCCTGTGCCAAACAATTACTACATTGTGTTGTGGAAAGGATTTATAGATTCCTATGTCCTCAAAGTATTATAATTTACGGGTGAGGGAATGCACATTTTTCTCCCATGGTTTTGTTTCCCAGAACAGTCATTTATAGAGAAGAAAAACTGCTATTACAGGTGTGTGGCACTCTGTATTTGCTACAGCATTTACAGTAGGCGTTGCTCTGGATTATTTCCCTTGCAACAATGCTCCTGTGTTTTGGTTTACTGTTAGGCTGGCTCTAAGATTATGACTGCTACCCGTAGAGCGGCATGATCGCTGAGGACAGGTAGAGACAGATTTGATAGCTCGGGGGATGGGTCAAAGAAAACTGTCTTCATTCCTTATTTAATTCCCTGTACGCAGGGATGAGCTGCCTACACGCCCACCAGTTTCATAACTGACAAATGTTGCTCTAGAGCTTTGGAGAGGCAGATGTTTGCTTAAAAATATGTAACCTCTCACTTTTGTCTCTCTCTCTCTCACACTGCCTCACATGAAAAGCTCAGCAATTTGTAATAATGTGCTTGTTCACCATTTTGAAAAGGTTTTGACAGGTTCTCAGATGTGCCATAACTAACAGCTGTAAGTTTATGTTTGAGTTGGAGTGAGAGAGTACTCTGTGCTACTCTTTCTAAAGGTAACTAAATCCATTCAGCAGCCTTTTAATGCTCGCTCATGCTAAACATGTTATCTCTTGTTGTTAAATCTGTATGAAAAAACTTTAGCTGGGAGCTATTGTAAGATAATCATCAAAAAACGCGGCAAGGCCTGGACTTTGTGCATCGTTAAGCTCTGGGCTTCAGAGAGTATTGTTAATTTCATTCCAACTCGATGAATAAGGGACATAACCTATTTCTCAAATTGCCAAACTATTTAAACACTGAGTGGATTTATTGCTGAAGTGAAAATGAACTTCAAGTATAATATTTTTGATTATTTTGGAATACTTTCACGCATCACAGAAGTCTTCACAAAAAGAGTTAAATTAATTTGAATAACGAGCAGTTAATGTGTCAAAATGTCCAAACACTGTTCCTACAATTGCAGATCTGTTTGTGAATTTAACCCAAATGCTTGCAGGGAATATTTGAAATTAAACTTCAATCAATATTTTTTGCAGGTTGCAGGCTACCTACAACCACTGCATACCTTTTTTTTTGTATCAACTTGTTTCTTGACCTCTGGGTGGAAATCTCACTAATTAAATAGAACAGCAGGTAAGAATGGGTTTCTCTGACAAAATAATTCCCCAGATTTCTAATTAGTCATTTAAAAGTTGAGTCAACTTGTTCCTAAACTGAGAACTGTTTTAATCTGTTTACCATACAGCAATGTCATAGGGAGGAGTACAAAAACCATATATGGAAAATAAAAAAAGCCAAACAAACCCACAAACAGTCAGCACTAATGCTTATGACTCAGCAGTGCTTGTGTTAAACATTCAAAAACATTTTATCATTTCACGATCTGTTCGTTGCGATTCTTTTCTGCTGAATCAGACGTGTTTGGGTTGCAACCGAGGGCAGAATAACAGTTATAAGACTGCAGTTTACTCTCCGCTTTACAGTCTTGGTTAGGCAGACAATTTGGCCTTGAAGTTCTGGAACTCTTATTGAATTACTTTATGATTTTTCCCCCCAATAATGTATCAACAAATAGCGCAGAGCTTAAGGGGCTGACCTGGTAGCTCTAAACAGAGCAGTTTACAGTTACTTTAAACCAGACGAAAGATTCCCAGCATCTCCAGGAATAAGCCCAGGTGGACGGCATTCTGCCTGCAGCTTGTTTTTAAATGTAAACTTTAGAAATAGCAAGGATGTGTTTATCTTGAGGTCTGGTTGATTTATAGATGACATCCGTATGCGATCTCCTTCAGCATAACAAAGCCACGGCGCAGAGAATCACATGTAAACTGTTTGAACTGGCACTGAATTGCCAACTTGCAAACAGAAAGTCCCTTTTTTTGAAGATTTGTTTTTTTAGATCAGATCCTGCCAGTTTGTTTAGACTGTCGATGAAGTTGTCATAATTAATCACGTGTACCTTATAAAAATATTCATTCTCAGTTCCTGCAAGCATGACCTTCAGTCAGATTCGAGACTAAAACATCCATCTAAAGTGAACATATCTCTTCATAGGGTGATTTATTCCTCAGCTGGTACGCACCACACCAGAGAAGGAGGCTCACTCTAGTTTATAAAAATGACAAATAAGAGTCTGTGTTTTACACGTTACACAGCACTTCTCCTTCCAGAAAGTTTTTCTCCAAAGTAGATGTGACTCATCGTAGCAACAGTCAAACAACAACATTCTGGTAAGTTGAAGCGTTAATCCAGCCAATTGATATTCCTGGGAAAAACTGTAGCTCTTACTTCTCTTAAGCTGCGCATAAGACATTATGATGGTAATCATTAGCAAGGAAAGCAAACCAAAGAGACATTAAGGACTTTTTCTGCTAATCTTTAAATGACCGGATGACTATATTTGGCCACTAGAGCACAGTGGAAAAAGTCTGCAGGAAGCTGTATTGCTGATGGAGCAAACTTATAGCCAAAGGGCAAAAGCAAGACAAATGAGGAACACAGTTTAATTAGCTTATTTATATTCCAATCCCTGAGTCTACGAATTAGTTTTGGACATGCTGGATGTTGTTTGTGAGCTCCTGCTGTGTCATTTCTTTGAAATGCAGGTAACTGAATGGAAACCTTCCATTCAAATTACTGATGCTTACGCCATTAAGAAGCAGCTTTATCAAATCATTCAGATATCTATCTATCTATCTATATAATACTTATATTATATTACATAACATACACACACACACACACACACACACATGTTTTATATATATATATATATATATATATATATATATATAAAACATGTGTGTGTGTGTGTATATATATATATATATATATATATACACACACACACACACACACACACACAATTTTACAATTTTATTTTTTCTAATTTTATTCTATTTTTTCATTTGGCTTTGAATAACGTTTGCTGAAAACTTTTGCCAGCTATCCTCACATGGTCCTGTCACAGGAAGTGGGAGCACGTGAGATTTCTTTCCAGTATTTGAGGATTGATTCATATCAAAACATCCCGCTGCTTCTATTTTTGCTTCAACATCATGGCTGTAGCCACTGCGCTTCTTCATGCTTATCAGTTCAGTGGGACAGCTGTGAGACATCTTGCCAAATAGTCATGTCATCACTGAACGCTCAGATGCGGTTCATCCACCTCTGCTTGGTCAATGTGACTCTAAAAAGCTTTGTTGATTAAATGTTTTGGCCGCCTGTGATCAGACACAGGAATACCTAGCAACAACAGTCCTTATAAATAACAAGTATTCATCATTTGTCTCTATTGTGGAGAAATGAATATGACTTTATTTGGTTTATAATTTGTAATTGTAATGATTTTACGACACAACTCGTGTTTACCCTGTCATGTCACGTGATTGCTGAATAACTTAGATCATTTCCGTTGCACTGATGTCATTGGTGTCTTTGAACAGGACGCATGACGATTTTCACAAACATCAACAATTTAGACGCAGATAAAAGGAAAACATAAGTTCAAGTGCAGCTACATCTGATATTTAAAATAAAAAAATTTCCCATTCAAGCAGCTTAATAAAAATCCAGATATTCAAATCTGGATTTTGAGACTACTTACAAAGGTGCAAGAGCATATTCATTACAAACAAATATACTAGATTACCACCTAATGAAAGATGGGTACCACAGTTAACAGCTACAACCAGCTTATCTTTCTGTAATGGTTACTCCTTTATGTGCAAGCATGAAATTATGCATTTTTATGCAAAAATATAATTACCGTTATCCATGACTTTTCAAATTTCAATGTTAAGCATTAATTTAATAAAGTACTGTATTAACTCTGGTCTTAAAGCCTTTTGTTTACTGCTTTAGCCATTGGTCTTTCTTCTTTTGAAACTGGAAGTTACCATGTTTACACAAAAGATCAGAAGTTAAGAACTAAAGTAAGCACTATCCTGCAGCTAGTTTGATTAGCAAGTTGTATCATCCTAACCCTGTCTGACTGTTAAACAGGATGCAAAATTTGAGCAGTGAAAAGCTGTCTTAAAACCTAAAAACAGCCTACTTGTTGGACAAATTAAACACAATCAAGCATTGGACGAGATCACAGGGCACCCACGCATCACTTGGAGCAGGGTGCCTTTAATTATGCATAAATTTAAGCCTTAAAGCAGCAATTAAAAAAATCCCCTACTCCCATCCTCTCAAAGCAATTTTAGGAAAAAATTATCATCTTAATGATTCAAATTAAAGCCAAGTGAATAGATTTGCAGAGGTGGGTTATACAAAACTGTATTACCTGTACAGGTGTGTCGTAACACGCTGTAAACGTGCTTATTTCTACTGTGAAGCTGGGAATTTAACCATGAGCCTCTATGGGAACTGACTTGCTTTAGAGGCCGGTCTCATTTTGAGTAACTGCAGCGCTGAAGGTTGCTGCTTCGTTGGTCACTTGCTTAATCCTGCTTGTTACTTACTGAGATGGAAATTTCGCGTTGTTTAACTAAGACCCAACTTACACACTGTCAAAGTCTGGTGTTCAAAGTCAGAAAGTATTATTTTAAAGTTACCATGTAACTGTAGCTAATGGCTGAGAGCAAAACATTATTTTGATTGCATTTTAATTGGCTTATAAGGTCATATATTTCAGCTCACGGTGTCAAAATAACAGGCAAATAAATCAGACAGCAGATAAATCCAATGTCTAATTGCCGTTGCACATCACCTTAATTTATTCGTTTAATATAGGAACAATGCGCCAGCGTCAGGACACATAAAAGCCATGCATGCCCTCTAAACAAATGGACAGATGAATTAAACATTATTTGTTTTCACTTATCTTTTTAAAGTGTTAAATATGAAGCGAGTGACCCTGATGAATAACGAAAGATTAATAAACATCTTTCTCTGGAGATTCAGTGAGAAGTCTTTAATAATAACCCATCTTATCTTGCATCTTTTCTGCTTTACAAGAGAAGGACCAACCTGTGCCCTCCCACCTTGGAGAATTATAGATGTTTATATCAAACTTAATCAATAAAAGGAGCAAAATATAAAAGAAGGGGGGGGGGGGGGCATGCAACAAGGAAAATGCATCTGCAGGAAGATAAAACTCTCCCAAACGTAGATACAATTAGAACATGGTGTTCAGAGATAGCACGTACTAAACCTAAAAGATTAAATAAGAACGTGTTGACTTGTTTACAAATTTACTGACCAACAAAGGCATGGGAGGTTTCTTTATATAAGAAAAGGTTTAAATAGAAGCAAGTCCTCTGTATCCAAGCCCAGCTCTGATAATGTCTAATGCACACGCTTTTCTCTTTGAGATTAATATTTACATCTCAAATAAACCATGACATCATAGCTAGCCAACGTCCTCCTCTCCTCCAAGAAAACAGACATGGGTGTTTTAACACACTTAAAAGGCTCTGGGCATCGGATAACCAGTGACGTGAATGTCAAACTTCCTGACATCTCACCTGTTTGACTTGATCAGCGGTGCTCAAACACCTGAAAAAGGCTTCTGGGACAACAGCAGAGAAAGTAAATACTCCTGTCACTGCTGTTAACCAGCAATGTTTAACCTGCCAAAGAATGACTGATGGCCACCTTTTTTTAATTTTTTTTAAATGAGGATTAGAGCTAATATATTTTCAACAGCTTTATCGCTGTGAGATAAGCATCACACACAGAAAAAAAGGCCTGAATCTGTGGAAATAATCTGTGACTGTACAAAGAAGAAAGACTTCACTGATAAGCTGGAAGAAGGACACTAGCACTTTTCTTTATGGTAATTACACTTTAGTGGCACATATTTCACCACTGTGCGACTTTGTGCAGGCATCCAAGAATCAGCTGAATTTCTCCTGTAGTGTACACTCAACTGCCAGGTTATTAGGTGCACCTATTCAGGTAGTTCTTTATCCAAATATTAAGACGTTCTGCTGAGGTTTAAATCGATCATCAGAGAGAGGAAGAAAGGCGATTTAAGCGACTTTGAATGTGACCGAAAATTCATCTGTCAAGGTGGTCTAAGCGTAGCAGGAATGAAAGCCAACTGTCAGACTGATGAAGATGGTTCATATACACTGTGTTGCATTCGCTAACACTCTGCAAGAGCTATATGTGTATATATCATGAACCCTTTCTGTGGTCTGCATCTCCGCATTCAACATCCTTTCTTCAGTATATCTACCACCCCTCTTTATACAATATACTCTACTTAATGATAACAAGTGCAATGTAAATAAAAGGAGATATTCAAGTAAAAAGTCAGTGAATCCACCTCTTTAAGTTTATAAATCTCCACTGAGTCCCCTCACCTCATCAGGTGGTGCAAACATTTACACCACAAAACTGTAAAATCTTGATTTAGTAACCCTTTTCTTTTAAGAACGCAAAGTCTTAATTCATAATCAGTTATAAACCAGTAAGTGGAGCCAGAGCTGAAAGTGTGACTCAACACCTGCGTGCTTTAATATTTCTCTAGGCGGTCCAATTTATGCAATAACACTATTAAGCAAACACCAACTATGAATGCAGGGCCACTCTGAGAACTGTTAGTGAGGTGCCTCGGGATCACAATGGTTCTTGTTTCAGCGTTTTGTGCTGCTCATTCATCCTGGACTGCATACCAGGCTGTTTCCCAAGCTCGTGCTCTGAATACTGAATAGCTGCAGCATAATGTAGAATGAATGCATTATCTGCACTACCACAACAGCATTTCCCCCCCCAAAGATCTATTATCTTATCTTTTGTGCAGAGTCCAAACTTCATTTGTTAGTTAACGTGTCGTTGCTATTAGAGTGATATTTCTGTATTAGCTGACATTGAACTTTTATGAAGATAGTTTCCTAATAATTTAGCCTGATGTGCACTTTGTCTGGTCTTACATTTATCAGGAGCTATACAACATTATTGGCTTTTTCATGTGAACGGAAAGGTTTCTGGTCAAAACTGCATTCCTTTCTAGGCAAATAATTTGTTTTTCTCTAGATTTGCTATCAGCAAATATCTTGTGTAATGTGGCCCGTGAGAAAAAACTCCCCAAGATGCTTTTGACAGACGTGCGCACACAGAAAACACACAAACATGTGACAAAGACGACTGCAGGCAAAGAGGAAAAGGAGTGGGAGGATGTGATGGGACGATCTTTCCCTAGCTTTTCCATCTTTTTGCTTACATGAGGTCACCCTACGATCGGGCTGAACAATTGATGTGAGCATAAGTTCCAGTGATGATATCATCCCATAGTCCACGACAGACAAACAATAAATGTGAAATACAAATATGTGATAGAACTGAAAGTGTGTTTTATTTTGACAGCCTATTTATATTAGCTCTATTATATAAAAACAGAGCCACAAACACAATAACTGATATATACAAAAGTAATAAGTGACAGAATCCGGTGCAATGATAATAATACACTCACAAGTATACACATTTTAAAGTACGTACTCGACGGACAGTTCAGTGAGTCACAGTTGGCTCCATGTAAAAAGTTTCTACACCTGCTGAGCTGCAGCCATGGCAGCTAATCGCTCCTGTTTCTCCTGCTCAGCCTTTTCCCTCATCTCCTTCTCTCTCTGGATCAGCTGCCTCTTCTCGGCCTCCCAGGCCTGCACCCGGCTCTCATACTGCTCGAGGTCCGGTGTCTCGGCAGCAGCCAGGTTCTGCTGGGCCAGAGCGGTCACTAAATCCTGGAAAGAGGTTGACTCTACTTTACCCTGAGACTCCAGCTGACTGCTCAATTCCTGGAGAGGCAGGGCAACAAAAAAAGTTGAAAGCACAAAGGAATGATCTCATCACTTCATTTAAATGACTTGGGTGAAACCCTGTGACCCAGAAAAGTCACTTCCAATATGTGACGCACACCGAGAATCATGGCTGCACAGAAAAACAGTCAAGATATGATGCATTCAAGAACAACCGGACTTTCCAATAATTCCAGTGTTTATTATCTTAGCTTCGTGGTCTGAAATATCCCTTAAATCTATGACCAAATGTAGTTTGTTTTTTTATGATGCGCATACGTCAAATAAACAGTTGCAGCTATTTTGTTCCAAATTTTCATCCAGCAAACATTTTGGCCATGAGGGGAAATCCCCCTCTGGATGCAGCCACACACATGCCTATAGGGGGCACCTGGCCTGTCAGCCAGTGAAATTTATCTTTACCCTGTGGCAATAATGCCATATGTATTGGGATCAAAGTTTCTCTGTAAGCCTACCTACTTTTATTCAGAAGGTCAATCATTTATGATTGTGGTATAAGTGCATATCCATTTGCATCATTACTACACACACAACAATAATTTGACATCTATGAGTTTAAAATAAATAGAAAATAAAGACTGAAAAATTAAACCTGGTTTTATGTGGATACATACAGCGCATGTCAGGATGCATAGTGCAGAAAATGAATTCAATAATGATTCAGATTCAGCTATTTGATAAAAACACTGGCAGGTGCAGATATTTCATGTATCCAATAGTAATTATGTGTGTGCACATATTCTACAGCATTTGATATCAGAATGTACTGAAAGTCAAAGCTCAACATCTGGATTTGCAAAAAGAAGCTCTGACCACCCCTTTACAGCAAACTGGACTCTGTTTTCTTTGTTCTCCTGTAGGTGCACCAGGAAGCATTATAAACCCTGATGCACGCGGCTGATAAAATCCACATCCCAGCTAAGGCTTTTACACTGGTCCGCTGATCTACAGGTGGTAGTTATGTTTCAGGAACGTTAATGGATCTACAAAGCCAGGAAAGAAGAAGAAGAATGCCAGCTGGGAAAATTTGGAAGAAAATGTTCTATGAGGAAGGAAATGTTTTCAGCATGGTCTCAAGAACATGCCCACTACACCTTAGTGAGCAACGACAAATGCAAACAGAAGCTTTGCTTTAATTTAAAGAGAAAAAAATATATATATAAATTATCGTTTAGAGAATCAACAACGTAACTACAAATGTAAGAATCCCTAATTAACAGTCCACTTATTCAAAAATAAGTGGAAAATAATAATTTTATTATTTTTATTATCAGTTCAGTGGTAATACAAGACAGTAGGCAGAATGAAGAAAAGCACTTCTGACAGTCAAAAAAAACCCCATCTTATGCTGTTTGCAAAGGGGAAACTTTTTAAACTAGAGCGCAGTCAGAAAGCGTATCCTATAACCCAACAGGGTATTTTGCATTTTTGGATCCACATCAAATTTTTAATGGGTCTTTCCTTTGTCTAGGCTACACCTTTCCATCAGGTTTCAGCTTGGTGGTTGTTGTGTAATCTTGCTGAAAGATGGACAAATGGGAGGGAAAACATACTTCCGCCCCACCTCTTGCCTTAGAATTATATTTTAATCTGTCCCTTAAAAAAAACAAAGCATGCTGCTCACAGCAGCTTGACTTCTAAGTTATAACCTCGTTTTTACCAGCATGCCCCTATAATTACATTTGATGCAAATTTGAGCTTTAAGTACAAACAAAGACCCACCTTGAATTTCTTGACATACTCGGGTAGCTTAGCAGCTTCGGCCTGATCGTCTTCATCTACAGTGTTTTCTTTCTTGTCCTCTTCACCTCCTGACTCTTCTCCAGAAGAGTCTGACTCTGAGGTCAAAGGCAGGTCGTGGAGCAAGTCATTCACATATCCCAGCTGAAAAATAATCACAAAAATTAATGTTATTTATGCAGAAAGATAAAATTTTGTAATGAAGCATGTTCTGAAACAACTGTTTTCTGGTCTTTTTGCTGAAAATTACATTATGCAAGTAAAGTCTCTTACTGGAATGAAAACAGGCCAGACATTTAATGACGCAGGGTTATACACCTTACTTGACAAGTCACCTCTTAATCTTAGGAAGAAGTAAGATTAACTGTGACCTGAGGCAGCAGCACCTTCATTGAGATGTAATACTTCCTCTCTGTCCTATGGCGTTATCTTCTCTGTCTACGTTATTGCTGTGCTGCTGTGTGACGCAGGCTGTTCACTTTCTGTTGCAGTGATTGTCAAAGACAACCTCAGAGCTCCAGGCTCTTCAAAATCTCATTAGATGCAGACAAAGCTGTACTATTGAACTGGACAGCAGAGAGCGGATTAGAGATGCTACAGCCTGCGCATATATGTAAAAATTGCAAAATCATGACAGCGTGTGTGTCACACAATGCTGTCTGTGCCAAGCAGCCTACCTGGAAAGTAATAAGCAACCTGTGGACTATTTGCAATGCTGCACGCAGTTTAATCCACGCTCATTTTACAACAGCAAATGAACACGTTAAGAAATACATCCGTTTGACATCAAACCCACAGTTAGGGGGCTGATATCAGGCGCCCAAATGAGAACAAAGAGCAGTGCTGTCTGGTACGGCTCGGATAGTTGTTTGTTATGAACTATATAACTATAAACAGTTCTAGCATATTGTGCATTTGCTTGAGCACAGAACGTTTGTGTTGTATTACACAGCAGTTGTCTTACTGATATTTTTCTGCCTATATGAAAGAATAATGTATGCCATCATTGGTACCTTTTGTAAAGTTAATCAGAGACACATGGGACATAATCAAGGATATCTGGGGTTGCAATGTTCAATGTTTTTGCTCTCTCATTACTGATTTTGATATTTAAATATGTTTGCAAATTGTGCGTTACCCTGAGACGCTTAATGAGGTGAGTGCTGGCTCAGACACCAATTCAGGGATCGATACAACTTTGACATAAAAAGAAGAGTGTCCTCAGATGACATTATCAGCATGGACCTAGCTTATTTTTGAAGGTGGGAGAAACCAGAACTCCCAGAGAAAAACAATAAAAACACCACATCCTCTGCTCCCAATTTCTATGAGGGCCAGAAAAGCGCCAGTAATTAATTTAGATGTGCTGAACTGAACTGCACAAGCCCTATTAATACCCAATTAAATTGTGAAATTAACTGTATAAATGAAGAAGATCTTTAAAATAAAGAAGTTGCACCATGTCAATACTGCAGGAAAGCGTCTCTAGTCTGAGGATATACTTATGTAAGACAGGATACGTACAAGGGTTAGGCAACTGAACAACTAAATCAGTTGTCATCAACTCATCAAGTCCATTTCAGTTCCTTTTTTGGGCCTTGTGCTCAAAGGAAATAGCATTTGGTATTTTTGGACTTAACTTGCCACTTGCACAGAGAAACTGAAAAAAAAGGAGATTTGCTTTAGTTATGAGTTGGTGTCAGCTGTGCACCTTATGTTTTGCTGCTCAGGTACAAATCTGTACAATAAGAGGCTGCAATGTGTCCTTCATCTCACTTCTTTCTATCATCTGTGGTTTTAAAGTCTCTTCCAGAACAAGCTGCACAAACTTTTCTGTGAATATACTAAGAAACACCAGTCAGGAAAAAATGGAATTTGTTGTTCAACCCTAACACAAAACACACAAAATGAAGCACGATTTGTTTGCCCTTACTGTATCTTTGGACAGTTTGACATCACTAGAAGCAGCAGCCACTCTCTCCATAATGGCCAGCGCTCTGCCCAGATATCCTCGACCCCAGAAGAGAGGCATCCCTTTGAAGACGGCATGTATGCCCTTTAAATTTTCTACCTTGCCTGGATGATGAAGAAGGAGGAAAACAAATGAGACAAGTGGCATAATGAAAGGCTACAGGAGAAAAAACAAAACTATCAATCACAGCAAAAAAAATTACTTAAAATAATGCAAGAAAAGAAACTCAAGCACTTACCGAGGAAAGCATTGCCAAGCAGCTGAGCACTGAGGCCAATGGTGTTGTCTTGCTTCTGTCCACAGATAAGCAGCGATGCCCCCAGAGCCCGTTCTTCTGACACCTGATCGCAGCAAAGAACAAGTGTTTTATTACTTCTACTGCAACATGTTAATTAGCATCGGGCATCTCTTTTTACAAAAATGTATAAAAGTTTAGAATGAAACCCCCTAAGATGCCCCTTTTTGAATCACAGGAAATTGATTTTGCAATTTCCAGTCATAAGAATATTCTAGAGTCATCAGCTGTCCTAAACACCTTCAGAGCTGCTGATTCACTCACAGCAAGTTGTGGTCTGGTTGCTAGGTAACTGCCCAGAGCATACAGAGACAGGATCTGAGTGGAGGGAAGATCAAAAGCCTCCTGAAGCATCACCTCTTCAACCACAGAACACGCACCTGAACAATTATAAAAAACAAACAAACATTCTCAGATAACATTTCCCAATATCTCTATATGACAAACATTTTTTATATTACAGAAGTTTCATAATCTGGATAGGAGTAAGCTTGTGTGTGAAAAACTGAGTAAACTCTTACTGCTTACATAAGAACTAAGGGGATAAGTAGCAGCCAGGTACTCATAATCAAATGCACACAACTATTTGATTATAAGTGTGACCGCCTCTATATTTTTTGGTCTAGAGATGAAAAAAAAAAGAGGATTTGGCAGTTCATTCAGATATGTGTTAACAGAATGCCACACAGAAAAGACATCAGCACTGATCTCAGAGAAGACTTGCTGTTGTCCATCAATCTGAGAAGGCTTATATGGCCATTTCCAAACAATCTGAACTCTGCCAGTTCACACAAAAGATTAATTACTTGTGAAAAACCATCAAGACAGGTGCCAAACTTCTCAGGAGCCTCACCCCAAGCGAACACTGTGCAATGCTCAGAGAAACCCAAGAGCTACATCTCAGAATCTGCAGGCCTCAGCATGCTAAATGTTAATGTTCATGACAAGTTAAGTACAAAAAACAAGAAAAAATAAGTTTGAGTTGTTTGGGTTGCTAGGAGAAATCTAAAACTTACACTGCACTTAGTTTTTGTTAAATAAATGATACTTTTATTGTCACATCACATGTGCGGGTACACTGGTACAGCACATGCGAGTGAAAGTCTTGTGTCCAAGCTTCACAAGCAACAGGGGTGAGCAAAATACAATACAATAACATAAGAACAAGCAAAATATAAGAATGGGAGAAAAAATAAAGGAAAAGGAAAATTAAACACTAAAACCAGCTGTTGCTTGGGGGAGCTCGCGATGAGGCTGCCATACTCTGCGCCATAAACTCTTGGAAGTGAGAAGAAGCTGTATGATAAACTACCAGTATTTGGTGAGTTCACCATTTTACAATGGTGTCCAAATCTGCACTATGATTATGTCCTGTATAGCAGAGAATCCTGGTATCCCAGAAAAAGGAGCATAAAACCAGTGGTCTATAGTATATTGTAAACTGTGCATAAAGCGAAATGACACAAACAAGGTGTCATACAACTTGCAAAATGAAAGCAAGGTGTATGACAGCAATGTATTGAAACATGAAGTTCCCCAAAGTATTTATTAACTACTATTTATTAATTACACTCAGCATATTTGCAGGACATTGATTCTTTTAGCTGATTTTTGATGCGTTGTGTTTTATTGTGCAAATTCTTTTTCTAGGCACTGTTAACTAAGTTAAATCTTGGCTGGCCATTAGCTCACTATATAGTCCTTTACATAGAATGTGCCAACCATCAACTGGAGTGTCGTGGATGAGTATATAATTAAGGACACTGTAATTTTCTTTTAATGGCAAAAGATCCAAAACCACCCAAAATTAGTTCTATGCGCCCACCCGGTTTTAATCCAAATCACTTGTTGTACAAAACATGACGGGGCATTGAGAGTTCATCTGGCAAGGCTGTAAACTGTTGAGCTACGTCACAATAGCGACATTTGTAAACCACTAATAAAGGAAACTAACAGACGAAACCTAAAAAGTAATTCAGCAACATCAGATCTGAGCTACTGTTTTGAAACTTTGCAGCATATAAGCACTTTTAGCGAATGGAATCAAAACTTTCACATTCAACTGAAACAGCGGCTCTGCAAGACAATTATTTACGGTCTAATGTTATTATAGAAAACATAAATAAATAGAAACAACAAGCTTCCCTTTACCCCCGTCTTTTACAAACAAGGAAAGAAATGTTGAAATCAGATTTTGGTGATTTGAACATTTCAAGCAAACAAGAATGTGCTTGGAAACCTGCAAGGGGTTGGCCTTGCAGTCTGTGTGGTGCTTATGCTTCCCAAAGGTTAAATGAAAAATGATTTTTAAACTAAGTCTTACTTTTAAAGTCTGCATCCTTAATGAAGGAATCCATGAGGAGATTGAAGGTGAAGTCATCTGGGAATATTCCATACTGGATCTGCACACAGAGATATCAAAATATTGGCATCATGGAAAAACATCAATTTTTTTCTACATTATTTAATGATGAAGGTGTATATCACATGCAGCAATAAGACTGCTTCTCAGTGCATTAGTGACAATGAAAGCTCTTGCGTCAGAGTTGTATGCCGCCAATCAAAACAACTACAGCCGTGATCGCTTTTACCTCACTGTAAACGCGTCACTGGCTACCTGACATCTGTTTCTGGAGTAATTCAGGGATGCTCAGATACTATAACGCATTCAGGAACTGAAAAAAAGCGCTGGGCTGAAAATGTCAACCATTTAACCGTTTAACATTATTTGTGCTGGTCAGATCGGTTTGAAAACACGCCTCAGTGCTTCACAATGAGTCTGTGCTGTCTCATGATGACAGCCTTGATCAGATTTCCTCTCCGATCATTGAGATAAGGTTCATATGCAAGACCCAAACAGTGCTCTCAGCGTAGTTTATTTCCCAAAGAATAAACTGAGTGAATATTATAGTGTACCTTGTTTTTAAGTGTGTGCAAGGCCTTATCTCTAGCCCCATGTTTTAGACACTGTCTGATCCAGCCGTGAATGGTCCAGTCTCGCAGGTACCAACAGTTTGGACTGTGACGAAACCTTAAAGAAAGTTACGGAAAAAAAAGTTGTTTCACATGCTTTAAAATAGAAATAGATACAAACACAACAACAAGAGGAAGAGAGGAAATCACATGACAAATATACAGTAAACAGTTTCAGCTGCTGAACCACAACTTTATCCTGGAAATCAGAGATAGGAATAAGAATATATCAGCAGAAGCACATCTAAATTCGTTCAGTGTTTCCCGATTATGAAAATGAATGTGCCCTGAACTAGAGTGCAGTTGGGAAACACACTAAATCTTGCCATCACAAGAATGGGTGCAGATTCCAGAGGAAGGAGTAAACAGGAAAGGTCTGGAGTTGCCCCGAACAAAGAAGAGCATGTGACTGAATATAAACCAAAACAGACAAACCAAACAGACAGTTCAGTCCAACAAAAACACACAGACTGGTACCACAAAAACCAAAAGCAGCAGCAGACATTTGGCACAGATGCAGGAGATGTAAAAATGATATCTGATTACTTATAAAGGTAGTACTCTGCTTGATCAATTTCTTCCCGGGATGATATGTTGTCCACAAACTGAAACAGAAAACAGTGTGCCATGAAAAATCAAGTTTACAGCAAATAAATAAAAAAACTAAATATGGTCCATTTAATGTAGATGCAGCTTACCCGTGACATAATCAGAGAGCTAACAGGGAGATTCCTGTCATATGTCCTGTCCATAGTGTTGGCGAGTACAGCTGCAAGTTTAAGAAGGATTTAAAAAAAATACCAGAATTATAGTAAAATAAACTAGAGAATAAGCTTTCCAGAGTAGAATAAATTGCTGACACGTTTTTGTTTTTTGTTTTTTTAATATATGAGTTTTATTATGGTGATTTACAACTTTTCACAACTTCGGTAATATCTAATTAAATTGTATTTAAACTTTGTTAAACTACGAGTATAAATTATGTACACTTTGTGAAGCAGGTAAATTTCGTCTGTAACACCATGAGGCTGCAGTGCTACACTGCCACCCTGTGTTGATGAAGTGTAAACACAGTAGTATTTGATGCTGGACTTCTGCAATGAGCATCAAATGGTGTAAATATTTCCAGAAAAAAAATTCTCTTTTTTAATAATTCTCCCAAGACAAACTAATTTACTGTACTAGAATAATATTCTATATTTGTACAACTATGGGTTACTGGATGGATGGGGCGGGGGGGGGGGGGATTTTCTGGTGTTCCCTTTGGGGGCCACAACAATGGATAATCTGCCTTCATCTCACCCTATACTTATACTTAACTCACCCTATACTTAACTTCCTCCTCTGTCACACCAACCCTCTGATTGCCCTCCATCACTACACCCATCAACCTTCTCTGGGGTCTGCACTTTTTCTCCTGCCTGGCAGCTCCTTCCTCAACATCATGTGTCTAATATATTCACTATCTACTCTTTTTACATATCCAACCCAAAGTCTCTAAACTGCTTGATTGGAGTTGTCTCTCTGATGTACTCATTTCTAATCCTGTCCATCCATATTGAAGCCAACCTGCTCCTGAGCCACAGAAGATAGTATCCTACACACTCTACCCACTCTAACTGGAAGGTCAGTGGCTGACTTCATAACTCCTCCATTCACATTGAAGAAACCTTGGGCAAGATACTGAACCTCAAGCTGCCCCAATTGAGAGTGAGCATGTGTGAATGTGTAGGGGTCGAAAAAATAAATAAACAATAATAACAACCACTGCACTGTAAGTGCAGTAAACTGAATGTAGTGCCATGTTTAGTGGAAGTGGCACTTACGTTTCTTTACACATCTCAGGCTGCTTATGATCTGTTTTTTAAACAGTTTATTAAAGGTAATAAACTATTAATGCTTTAATAATTATTTGGAATTAAGGGCATTATAGTCAGTCGTATTGCTATATTAGTTTGACACTTCTTGACTTGGTGGAAAAATGTTACGTTTCCCTGGATAATGATCCAAATCTTGACAAGCCCTTTGTTTGCTTGTCTTTTCATTATGTACTGTGTAATGTGGAGATTTAACTCTTACCCAGGTTCTGAGGATCTTTCTCTCTCGCCTCCCACATTTTGCTGTCTGTGTAAGCCGCTGAAAGCAACCATCGTCGGGCTGTGAAGAGAAATGCACACATCAGTCAAATATTTGGGAAAATGAGTTGCTCATGGCTTTAAAATTACAGGAAAACTCAAATGCCGGTTAGTTTAGCTTCATGTTGTTAGCTAACGTTACCATGAACTGAGGGCATTTAGCTCCACCTCTATGAACATTCAAATATTGACCGTAAAAAACAACAACATGAAACTAAAATTAAATCATACTCTATATTGAGTCTTAACCAAATGCATGATGTGTCTACCTGAAAGAGACGGAGATAAACTTTTAACTTTGACAGCAGCAGTCGCACATCGCTTCAACACGGAGGCTGCCATATTAGACGATACCATGTCGTGGCAGGCGCCGGGGGAGTTTGATGACCGGCAAAAGTGGATTATACCAAAAGTGACAACAGGAAAGCAGAAAAGTTTTTGGTTTGGTTTTTGTTGTTGTTGTTTGTTTTGTTTTTTGTTGCTACCTATAAAAACAAATTAAAACTTAAAACTTATTTCTAAACACAATTCGTACATGTTTATGAGTCAATGAATTATTAATGAAGTTAAAATGAGATATTATTGATATTTAATTTAACTTAATCTAATAATTTTTACTGTTCTACCTTGCTGTGTGCACCAAGCAACAAAATACTTTACAGGAAATGTTTTGATTTCCTGAAATTTATCAGGAATGACTTGCAGATAATGTAGAGAATACACACTTCCAGCCTACTAACCACAAGTTTCACCACAAGGTTGCTAACTTCCACTTTGGTATCAGCTTCTACGTGTAGATGAAAAGCGATAAACATTTTCTGATCAAAATAACTTAAAAACGTTTTTATTTAACCAACAAATAGTTGATCTATCTATCTATCTATCTATCTATCTATCTATCTATCTATCTATCTATCTATCTATCTATCTATCTATCTATCTATCTATCTATCTATCTATCTATCTATCTATCTATCTATCTTTAAATAATAAACTATAATACTTTGCAGCTTGTTACATTTGGTGTGATGTATGTGTAATTCATTAATATTAGTTTATATTCTATTTTTGACATTTTTGGGATTTTTTGGATTCATTTGTTTACATATTTCTTGATTGGCTTTGGTAATTAAAGTCACATCAAAATGAAAGAGAAGCTACTTTTGGTCACTCCCAAAATCTGTTAAACATAAATAATATTCTATGTTGCAAGCGAGAGTGAAATACTTGAGAAGAACCTGCTCTTTGACAATAGAGGGCACTGTTCATATAAGAAAGAGACAGAACAGGAAAACACACACAGCTGTAAAAGTGAAGGAGCTTCACTTTGCCATGCTGTGTTGCACATAAAGCCATGAAGAGGTCCATTGCTAGTTATTGAGCACCACTGCTTCATCAAGCTTTTCAATAGGGCTTACTAGATCTGTCCTCTCATGTTCATTAGACTGCAGGCAGCCCCAAAAATACTAGCAAACCACCAAAATTAAGCAGGAAGTTGGACATAAATGTGGAGTTGAGTTGTCTCACTTTGTTTACCTAAATGTGCATTAATTTGTCCGTAAAAAGCTGTTGCCCCCGTCACCTCTGTGTTTGTCAGCCAGTATTTTTGTTCAGCTGCAGGAGGACAGCCCTCAGCTATTATTACAGTTAGCTCCTTGGCTGTGGGTCAAAGGAGGTGACAGGTTGAGACTAGGGTGGGACCACTCTGTTAAACAAAACATGGAAGAATTTTAGCACCATCTCATTTTCTCAGTGACCAGCAAAACAGGAAATTTGTACCTGAGATGCATTACAGTGTAGTCACTACAAGTAAACAAGAAGTGTACCATTCAGTTCCATTACTGGGATTTCTGATATCATCTTGTGCCTTTCTGTTTTGCCATTATGCAAAAGGCCATACAAAGTCTACAGAACCTTTATTGAAAATCACGTTTTAAAACCCACACTTCTCTCATCATGTTAAAAAAAGGTATGTTTGTGGTTTAGAGATGAAAAAAAAATCAGAAGTATTTGTTTTCAGGATCTTGCTTACGGGCAGCCCCTTGCTGCTTCCCTTTTTTATTTCTCATCCATAGTGTTAGAGGACGTTGGTGCAGGTTGGTGCGATGTGATAAAAGAACTGCATTATACAGGGAATGACAAAGCATTTTGTAGGGAGGCTTTTTATGCAATAGATGTGAACTGTCATTGAACACATGCATGCTTGACCAATAGTATGTGTCTGCAAAATATAATGGATAAATTTATCATATAAGGATAGCTAGGATGAGCAGCGTGATAGTCTGAATTTTATTTAATTTGTATTTAAGACATTAAATAAATGTACATTACACAATGAGACAATTATAAGAATCTCTAAAAGGAGAAACAATTTTAGCCACATTATAAAAAGTTACAAGATACCAATCCTCAGTCTGGTTATCAACTCATCCTGAGTTCCTTCTTGAATGTGCATGATTTCGAAAACATTTATTGTGTAAAAAAAACCTACAAAAAAACCCAAAACGGCTTGCTGTAATTTGCCTGCTTATATAACAGTATTCAAATACATTCCGGATGAAACAGGATAGCAGGACATGAACCGCGCTGTAATATACAGCCCAACTTTCCAGCCAAGTGTTGTGACTCCTATTTTTTCACAAGTTTAGTTGAATTTTCTTTCCAAGACTTTTAAACTGTTGTCATTATCAGCCATTTGAGTTACAAAATGTTTTCCGAAACAGTCCTTGACTCAACTTTTTAATCACAGTATTATGAAACAGAAAACATCATAACAATAATTTATTGGACTTAAGACAGATGACAACCCTAGCACAACCTACAGTATGGTTTGGGTAAAGCAGCGTTTTGGAAAAATGGGAATAGGATTATCCTTATCAGGGTCATGGGGGGAGGGGAGCACTGCAGCCTATCCCAACTACCATAGGCTGAGAGGCGGTGTCCACCCTGGACAGTTAGCCTGGCTAACACAGAGAGAAAGATAACCATTTGCACTCACATTCACACCTATGAGTGCATTAGAATCACAAATTGACCTAACCCCACTAACTGCATGCCTTCAGACTGTGAGAGGAAGCCAGAGTACCCAGACAAAAACATGCAAAGTCCACACAGAAAGGCCCCGGCCTGGTGGTGGAGTCAAACTCAGGACCTTCTTGCTGGGAGGTGATAGTGCCGGACCACAGCGCTGCCCTGAATAATTTTCTATGTGTGTTAATTAGAATGAATATTTTCTTTGTTCCCTGATTGCAAAGACCTGCGAAAACACTTAAATTCTATTATATAATTTTACACATTTGTCTTGTAGAAAAACTGAGACGTGAACACTGAACACTGACAGGAAGTGCAGTTTCACTCTTCCAGCCCGCAACAGAAGTAGGCTGAATGCGACCCTCAAGCTAAAATGAGTTTGCCATCCCTGGTTTAGAGGGTTATTCCTGTTGGTCAACTACTTTCTTCTTCAGTTTATAGAGCATAGCACAAAGGTTGTGTGATTTGAATGTCTCTGAGTAACCACTGATGGCATGATGCTTATGGTCAGTGTTTTCACAGAGCTCGAGCTGTTTTTTTGTTTTTAACCACGAGATTCATTTTCCCACCCGAGACGTATTTACCTGTTCTCCCCTGTGTCTGATTCATCTTTGGCTTCTCATTGTCTCTCAAGTTTCAGTTCACGAAAAAGTGATGGACTCAACGTGATCAACATGCTTTTTCAGAGGAGATTAGATAAAGAGGAGCTAACTGTGAACAGGAGATGGTGATACGGCCGACTCTCTGTGGTTTCTCTTCAGGCAAGTGGCTGGGACTGAAACATGTAGGTGAGGAAAGGAAAGAAGAGGAGGATGTGAGAACTTCCTCAAACTGTTTGCAGTTTCGCTCTTTTGGACACGGTGGTCGTCGCTGGTCAAAATAGAGAAGCTGCTGTTCTGCATTTCATCTGACAAGAAATGACTGTTTACCTGAACTGGCATGATTATATGAGATGTAGCCCACAGCACATACTGTGGACTGAAGCATAGTAAGTAATGTTTATAGTCACATTTTGCTCATTTCTTTATAATCCAGCAATCTTAAGTGCGAGTTATCCCACACAGCGCATTGTACAACATTTTTTCATGTAGTATTTCTATTTTCAGTGAGACTTCTGCAACGAGGAGAAACAATGCTTTATTCTGAGTCATACAGACATATGAAGCCTTTGTCTGGGACACCCACTGTGTCCGTCACTGCTGTTTGATCACAACCTAAAAGAGAGAAGGGGAGAGGTGTTTTCTCTTCCTCTTCCTCTGCTTTGAAAGAGAAGCAGGAGGATAGAGGCAAGCTTTCTGAAACTCGCAGCAATCATTTCTCGCTCGGTATGTGCGAGACGGAGAGAATCGAAATTTAGCATCTAGGCTCATATGCTGTAAAGACATTTGCAGCGATGTTTATAAGGCATTTAGTGAGAAAAAGCATCAAGTTTGTGTATTCAAGCTTTTATTTCAGTATTTATTCATCAGAATCATATTCAGATCACCAACATTGCAATAAAACACAGAAATATCTCCAAAAAAGAGCATGTGCATAAAAAACAATCGAGACATAGAATGTAAAAAAACAAAATCATTTTAGCTTTTTTTTTCAATTGTGTCTGTCAAAAACATTTTTCATCCAGTTTTTTGCTGACTTTTAGAACAATATCACACAAACAAGAGTAGAGCATGTACAATGGTGTGATCAGTAACACTTAAAATTTTAATATCACAGATTAGATTCTGAGTCAAACCAGAGTTACATATTTAAGCAACATTTCAAAATGATTTGTAAAAAACTAAAACATTAAATATCTGTTTGCATTTTATTTACATCGCACGTTTCCAGCCAAAGCTTCTGTCAGTCACTATTAATGATAATTTGATATGTTTTTTACATGCAATATTCTTCACAGCTTGTAGTTATTCTTGATTTTTTTGCTCTGGTAATAAACAACAAGTTCATTCGCTGCTACTCACCACCCTTCCCTAATCAGAGATGTTTGGAAGCATGCATATTGTCGTTGCCCTCCAAAACAACCACTTAGTTTTAAACAAGAAACAATGCTACACATTTAATTATCTTCTGAGTCTTTGACTCACTTTTCTTCATGTTTGTCTTCTTCACCGTTTGACCCGTAAACTCTTTGAGCAATGCGCTCGTATTTGTTTGTCTCTTCCACATCGATGGCCTTGTGAAAGTTATCCAACTTTTCTTTTCTTTGTTTTGGTTCATCTAGCTCTAGCTGATGTGCTTCTTCTTCTTCTGAGTCATATTCATATGACTGTCTACGGACCATTTTTTGGCGGCACACCTGCTCACCTAATTCTGCATCTGATTCATAGGATGTCTCGGACTCCAATAGCTGCACCTTGTTACCTCTGGGAACTTTAGATTGACCTTCTGCTACTGACTCCCTCTCAAACGTCTCATCCTCTAAACTTTCCTGGTACTTCTGCTGTTTCTGTCTCTTGCCTTCCCTCGGTTCACCAGGGGATCCCTGCCTTCTTTCCTCCAGCTCAGGGATGTACTGAGCACCTGCTTCCTCGTGGTGGTCTACTTCAGGGCTGTACTGGCTCCTGTACAAACTCTCCTCATCCTCCTCCTCCTGACAGGAGCTTCCCGGGACGCTCTCACCATCAGACTGGGAGAGACGGAGGCTGGGCAGACCCGGGGGTTTCTGGGAGAGGTCAAACGGTTCCTCTTGGCTAAAGTGGGTGAGGAGGTCCATCGGGGTGGTCAGACAGAAACGCCCTCTTTGCCTAAATACTGAAATCACAGGGAGAAAAAAAAGTTACATTTCACAACAAATTTTACTAAAATACATAAACAATATACATCATCAGCAGTGTGTGCACACTTACGTCTCTCATCCAGGCCTCTGTCCATGACACCATGTTTAACCTTCATATGTCTGGTGAGGTTCCCCTTCAGTGTGAACTTGCTCTGGCAGTATAGGCATTTGAAGGGTTTGCTGTCTGAGTGGAGATGCATGTGGCCCATTAGGTTGTGCATCCTGTTGAATTCTTTCCCACAAAGCTGAAAGAGAAGAGAGAGAATACATGTCCAGATATTAGGAACTCATTAAGACCTCGGGTTTAATTTGACACATTATTAACAGTGATGCATAGGCTATGCATCCTGAATCATTCGCAAGGTTTCTCAGGTAAGTACATTTTAATCTCTTGCTTTTATTTCAAGTCATTAAAAAAAATAAGTGAATATTATGTTAACAACCCATCCAGTTGCCAATTTTCTGGCTTGAAAAGTGAAAAGGCCAAGATATTTTTGTATTAAAATTTACATGTTATCAATACAATGTAAAATTCTGAATTCGAATTTTTGCTACAATTTGAATAATATAAACACACACAAGCATTAATACCTTACAAACCTTATAAACTATCTGCAATAAAAATAATATTTTAAGCTCATTTGTAACAGCTGCAGTGGTCAGATGAATGGAGTGATTAAAAACAAAGCATATTTCTCAGATTCAAATTCAAAGTGTAAGAATCGAGTATTAAAGGTGATACTCTAGCTTTTCATCAGTGAGTAAACACTGTGTCCACATCCAACAATAACAGGCAAGCCCTAATTACCTGTTATTTTTCTCTCTACCAGATCTCCTTTGTTAGATGACTAATTTTCTCAGATGCTGAGTTGCAGAGTTTACACGTAATCATGAATGAATGCGAAGTCTTTCAGACATGCATACATACACACATTCTTTCTCCCTCCTTCTATAGTTATTTTCCTCATTTCCTCTCTGTCTTCCCCCCTCACACACAAGCAAGGACACACACACACAAGAAAAACAGAAAGAAAAAGACAGAGAGAGAGAGGAAGCAACACTGAGACAGGGCCAGGAGGAGAACAGGGAAGGGCAACTCCTGTGCTGTCCTTCCTCTGCATTCTTTTTTATAAGGGTGGTCCTTTCCTTCAGGAGGAGAGAGGGACTGTAAACTGTCCAAGAGGACCGTGAGAAAACAGGAAGCTGCCTCCAGCAGCAGAGAAAGCGAGATGAAATCTATTTGCGGGGCTTGTTCTCCGGGGAGGCCAACGGGCCATTGTTAGAGAGGCAGTTTGTGCGGCGATATCCTTCCTATGGACAAGGAGGCTCCCACTCCCATAAGCCTCTCTGCTATCTGGTCATCGTCTCAGTCCTCAAGTTGTACCAAAAACCAAGGTCAAAACAGACAAATTCTTTAACAGCAGCTGCCACTACAAATTACAAGCCTAGTTCCTGGCTGTGATTATCAAGACTTGGTTTGTGTAGCTTGCAAAAAGGGAGACACTTGCATTTTAGATGCCTTTATTTACTCCTTATAGTAAAATAACTGAGTATTAAAGGCATAAAATGAAACTGAAATAGCAACCAGACCTGTAGCTAACAATGACCTGCTGCTTCTCATCTTACTACAGTTCGTGCCTTCTACTGATTACCAGTGAAAGTATGTATTTGCTTCATATGTAAATAAATATATATGTTTTACAGCTTGCATTTTTCTAACAGCTGTTTTATGTTTTTAAGGCCCATTTATGATGTCATGATTTGTGTATTGCTGTAAATGTAATAATAAAATAACATTTTGTCCATTACACACGTGTCTAGCTCATTAACTTAGCTTAGCAAGAAGAGTGGAAATAGCTATCCTCACTCTACCCCCCAAAAATGTTCCACATCAAGCCCTTTGCTACATGGGATTACATTTCAGTGTGATAAGATAAATATTAAACTTTATAAGTCACAGTAGATGGATTTTACTGCTTTCAGACATACCTGGCAAACTGTTTTGCTTCATTTTCTCTTTTTGTTGGAGGCTTAAACTGTGGTTTAGTGATTGCTAACAGCAATTTCATAATGATATCCTACAAATGTGATGTTACACTTTTACCAGTTTGCCCTTTAGAGGAACACTGCTGGAAACTAGCTCAGTCATATGGTGTAGAAACACTGTGGCTCGATTTTGTTGTGATAGGGCAGGAAAGGGCTAGTTTTTTGTCATACTGATAATCCTGTCTTCACTTGGGTTGCCAGTTCTGTGGTTTTCCTGCTGAGGGGAGTGACTTTTTTCTGTGGGTAATTTTTCTATACTTCAGGAAAAAATAAGAGTATCTCTATAATTAAAAAATCTCATTTAAATGAAATAATTGATTCCGACTTCATGGACGCACATATGGACACAAAATGTGCCATACTGACCTCCAACACCTCCAGTTACTAACTGAATACAGAGCAGGTTTTGACAGGCCAGGGAGATGTCATGTCATGTAAGTTAAATTACAAATTTATATTCTTCTTCTCCTATGGACTTTGTCACTCCATAATGAGATCACCTGACAGCGCAGACATGAGTCATACTTACTGAGGCCACTAACGTGCTTTGTCATTCGAACACGTGAACCTTTGGGAAATTTGCTGTACAGAAGGCCAAAAGAAAGAGCCACATCTCACATGCCAAACTCGACCAACCTTGCATTTATAGGGCTTGATGTCCGAGTGGACGATCATGTGAGCCTTTAGAGTCTGTTTCTGGACGAAACTCTTAAAGCACATGTGGCACTGGTAGGCCCGAATGTTGGTGTGGATGAGGACGTGACGCTTCATGTTGGCCAACAGGGTGAATTCACGACCACAGATGCGACACTTGTGCTCCTTCACCCCCTGAAGAACAAGATAACGTGGAAGTAGTGGTGTGAGAAAGACGAGTCATTCTTCTGGTTTGCTTTAGAGAGGCCAGATCGTCCCCTGATAACAAATATGCCAGGCAGTGCCAGTGGAAATGCATTTACATTTATTTACGAAATATAAAATATCTATTTGATGAAACTATCGCTGCTACAGTTGTAAATATAATGGTATAAACAATAAGTTGTGCATTTTAGAGCTTGGGCATGCTAATACAGGACGTGTATAAAGGTGGTTTGTCTAAACTCTAATGCTACTAAAGAATAAAAACTGGATGTTAAGCAGTTAAAAGTAGCTTCAGTCAAAATTCAAGAGGAAACTGCTTCATGGCTGACATTTTTACTATCCAAAATGTAAACTGGGCAAGCTGATAATTCTTGGATGCCATTAAAAAACAAGAGAGAAAAAAAACTTTCAAATTTCATTTTTTAATCCTCATAAACCACCTACTTTATGAGTGAGCGTGTGCTGTTTCAGGTGGTGCGACTGGATGAACTCCATCCCACACTCACTGCAGATATACGGTCTGATGTCTTTGTGTTTCATCATGTGGTTCTGAAGCTGACTGGGATACTGGAAAGTCTTCTGGCACTCTGTACACCTGCACACACAGCAACCAACATTTGCAGTTAGCCTGCTGGAATGTCTCAACAATGTGGGAAATGCATATATAAAAATACACTTTTGTGCCAGGAGTTCCACGAATAATTAATATTGCGCAGAAAATCTGAGGCCATAGCCAGCAAGAGGTTAGCCTCATTTAAAATTAAAAAAAAAAAAAATCTATTTCTTGGAAAGAATTAGTGGATGTCCCCAATGGGTGGAGCTTGAGCTGCTGTGCTAAGCCAACTAACTGCTTACTTTAAACAATAACAAGAATATGAACATAAGAATATGAAAGGAAGGAAATGAGCTCACCTGTACAATGTGGGACCTCGGTGGACGGTCAGGTGCCTCTTTAGCTGTGCCAGTGTGGGGAAGTCTAGACCACACTCCACACATACATTCTCTTGACCTTTTTCATGCTTCAGCTCGTGGGCTCGAAGCTCGCTGGGATAAGCGAAACCTCGACCACACACACTGCAGCTGGAGGTGCAGAAAAAGTGTGAATGAGCAGGAAATCTAGGCATTAAACAGCAGAAACTCTATGCAATATATTGGAATGAGTGGAAATGAAAGTAAAACTGGTGTAAAGCTGGTAAAAAGTAGATTATAAGCCTAATTCTACACAGGAGGCCACTCCACAGGCTGACAAATAGTCCAACTGTATGGAAGTCTAAGGGGAAGGGAACTCAACTGCTAAGGTGATTTGGGTTAGCTTGCGATCGACATCTGTTTGGTTTCACCCCTTATTCATTACCTCCAGCTTCAGAACACCAAGATGGTGACTGCCAAGATACTCAACATCACGATGGCTACCTCTTTGACATATTGTATGTAAAAAAAATTTACCTGTATGGCTTCACGTCACTGTGCTGCATCATGTGTCTCTTCAGGTGGCTGGTCTGGGTGAAGGCCTTGTGGCACACCTGGCACTTGTGGGGCCTCATTCCCTGGTGTGTGAGTAGGTGTGTATGCAGGTGGCTCAGCTGCTTAAATAGCTTCCCACACAGGTGACATCCGTGTGGTTTGATGCCGTTGTGACCCAGGATGTGTGTGACCAGGTTATACTTGGATGTGTAGGACTTCTCACACATTCGACACTTCCATCTCTTCTGGTCTCCGCCAACGTCCACATAGTAGCTGTCATCTACGTGAACATTGAGACCGAGCTTCTCAGCGCTGCTCGTACCACTTCGAGGAGCTCCTTCACGGGCGCTATGACTGGGGCGGAGGTCCTCTCTGGGGTAGAAACCACCAGGGGGGTGGTGCATGATAGGGCCAGGCATAAAGAAGGGGTAAGGGAGAAGGCTGTGGTGGAGAGGTGGGAAGTAGGGCGGGTGAAGAAGCAGAGGAGAGGGTGGCCAGATGGGGGAAGGACTGAGTGGCTCCTGTTTTACCTGCACAGGAAAATTCACATCTGGAGGTCTGTGTTGAAGCTGCAGGCTGTTGAGCTCGATCATGCCAGGGATGGGTTTTGGAGATGGAGACGGAAACGGACGAGGTGGGAGGGAAAAGGGAATGTGTGGCAGGTCCACTGTCTTCTTACTGCGGCTTTCTTCTGCCTCTTCTGCCTCCTTCTCAGGAGATTCACCTCCCTCATGGCCATCTACTTTTAAGGGAGTCCTTTTGCGTTTTTGGGATCCTTCTTTGAGGGTGTAACTGGGGCCAAGCATGGGAAAGAAAAGAGGTGGACTAAAAGCTCTGTAGGCATCTCTGGTGGGTGATATGCTGGGATATCTAGCTGGAGAAAATTTGGGGGGCTGAATAAAGAGCGGAGCTGGGCTTAGGTAGAAACTGCGCTGAGATGTTTGTCTTAGCTCTTCTCGGAGGGGAGGACTTCTTCGCGGTGAGATGCTTACTCTATCTTTTTCCATCTTCTTTCTGCATGAAAAAGGAAAAGAAGTTGTTAAATATCTCCAGTAACAACAGGGAAGAAAGTATTTAATCAAATCTTTTACTAGAGGGAGTCTGTTAAAACTACTTGTGAGCTTACAAAGCTCACTTGATGATGCAGAAGGCAAGCAAGACATGACATAAAAATAAAGGGCTTTTTAGTTCTTCATATAAAATGTGGATCTTTGAAGTTTTCCTTTTAACTTTTGAGTGAGCCTGACAGTTTCATCATAATCACACAGAAAAACTGAAGCATCAAAAACTATCCCAATACTTTATCCAGTATAAAATGAATTTTCTTTCAGGAATTTACAAGAGTAAAAGTCAGGAATTGACTGGTTTAAAGAAGAGTAACAGTAACACGAAGCAAGTCCTGAAACCAGAACCATCTTCGAGTGATTACATGTATTTTCTTCTGCTGCCTTCAAATAATGTGCATTTAGACTTGCATCTGTTCTGTCCTCGCTATATCTTAGAAACTAACACGAACAACCAGTACTAATATCAATGTCGCCAACCACAGTAGAATGCAAGTCAGCAACATTGGTGTGACATCAGTGATACTTGTAACATTTACAATTGCAGGCACTATGTCTGTCTGTGGTGATGACAAGGGTGATGAGAAAATAGAAATATTTGACTAAACTACATTTAAAATGACAATATTAGTCGAACTACTGACAGAAAGAAAGTGTCAGTTTGTTTGTGCAATACATGTGTCATGCATTATATCATACACATACATTTTTTATATATTTCACTTCTGGTCCTTTTAAATAAATATATTAATATGTTCTTCACATGATCCTTTTGTGTTATTATTGGTAGGATCTATTAATATCTATGATGTCTATTAATGTATGTCAGGTTAGAAATTGTTCTGTCATCGTATCGTCTGTGCATTTGAGTTAAATGTACTTTTAACTCAGTTCACAGAATCAAAATCTAGTTGGTTCTGGAATAGTCGCCAATGTTGCTGGGAAAATCAAAAGAGATGTTTGCCTTGAATGCACAGATTGCCTGATATCAAAATAAATTTGAAAGTACAAAGGCTGAACATTTTTAGTTAGTAAGGTGATTACTTTGAAGATTGCTTCTGTTTGAGATTTACCCAGTTAGTATGATGTATTTTTTCAGTGTTACATTTTCCACCCTCTTCTGTTACTATTTCCCCCATCAAGGGCTCAGTTGTAAAACTCTGGTTTCTTGCATTAAAATAGGTATTTTAGCCCTGTTCCCATTATTGACAAGATATCAGTTGTACTATTAGTTGGTGCACATTTGTGTTTTGTTTATCAGGAGATGACAAGTGTATTTCAATTAGCCTGTGAGGAAAATGTTTTTAAAAAATATATATTACATTTGTCCCCAGTATCCACTAGTTTTAAATGTTTCACACATTAACACGTATTTAATGGGACTCTTTATACACTCTTTATAAGAATGACACAATCAGAAATAACTGCTACTGACTACACAAAAAATGCATCCATCTTATCATGCTTTCTTGACATTGATGGGGGAAAACATCATAAAGGTGAAGAAAGGATTTAGCAAAAAACAACGTGGTGCAAAAACAAGCTGGTTAAACCTCAGAAATCTTAAGCAGGAACTCATATCTATGAGGGGCATTGCCATTTTGCAAAATAATACACTGTGAATGACTGGTTTGAAAATCAGTAATATACTTTCCATCATATGCATTTATTTTAATTCTTAATTTGAAAAATAGCAAGTAGCTGTCAAATAAAATCTATACAAATAAGGAAGTAAATAAACTATAAATACCTTACATTTGCTTTCAAGTTCAGTTCTTGCATGTGTTTACTTTCCACCACTGCTTACATATATTTCCAGTTGTAACATTTGGAGAAAGACTTGACAAAAGTGCATCAAATGAAACTGTGTCCTGTTTCTATTTATGACATGAAACCACTTCTCTGAAGATTCCTGAGGAAAGGAATGCAAGCGGACACACACACGCATGCACGGTGTGGCGTTGACACCCACACCTTTCAGGTTTCAACCTGAAACCTTTCACTTCTTCGTTTCTCACAGATCTTCTCCTTGTCTGAAATTAGGAAGTTATCTGTGAGAAGTTCGCCTCTACCTCCTGGCCCCTTTTCGCTTCTCCATCTCTTTTTCTCTGTGCTCTTCATCCTTCTTTTTTTTCTTTTTCTTTTTTGGACTGATAGCCAAAACTTTACTGGAGTTCACTTAAGCAAAATCACAAAACTGCAGTTTGCATCTGTATGATATAGAAATATAGAATAGATGATTGTAATGGATGTAAAGATGAAGATAGTCAGAGGGGAACTATCTTACTTCTGCATGACATTTAAAATAGTGGTGCAGATTAATTCTATTCCTGTTAACACTGTAGTGCTTATCAGTGAGAAACTGCTGAGACCTGTACCAGTCCACTGCTTGCATGACTACAGTTTCCACTTCATGTCTGTCACAGGTTACATACCTGTTGGCTTTTAAAATGTAAACATTTTAAAAATACCCAAGGCTTCAATTTATGAGTATCAAATTTTAAGAAAACACCTGCTACAGTTTCCAGAAATTTAAGGAGACGTCTTACATTTTCTCATTTTTTCTGGCAAAAACTAAAAAAATTGTAGTAACGCAAGTCAAAGAAAAAAATAGCAAAAGCTCGTAATGTGGAGGTTGTAATTCCATCACATTTTGGCATTTTTGCTTGACAAACATTTTAACTGATGAATTGAAAGCAAATGTTGATCTCAAATCAAGGATCAGCTTTCTAAGTATTTCAGCTCAACATCTGCATCCAGCTTTGCATGCATTCTTACAACACAAACGTCATAAAAGCTAATGTGACGATGAAATGAAAACCAGTGAAACTTTGACATTTAAATCCACCTCAACAAATAATTAGCATTTTACTTCTGGAAAAACATTAAAATGACACATTTCTACCAGTAAATTTCCCTTTCTCAGATACATGGATGGAAATTCATAAAAATCAATCTACAGGAATAAAAAAAACAACAACAACAACAAGATGCCAAATGCAAAAACTGGATTTTTCTGCCTCTTTCCAGGATTTTCAAAGAGCCCTAGACGCCTGCTGAAGTTTTGGGTCTCTCCTGGACATTGTCCTGCTCTTTTATCCTCTTCACTACTCTTAGTTAAGTTGCTCTGTGCAGAGACCCCAGCCTGTCCTCGCCACACCACGCATTCCAAACAATCCATTAGACCCGAAGCCCCTCCTCATGTGCCAGTCAGTGCCATGTAAGTGTGTGCTGTGTGCGGTTGCAGCATATGTCTGCGTGTGTAACTTACCAGTTGAGTGTAGCAGAGTGTGTGTGTGTGTGTGTGTGTATTTTCTCTGTGATGCTGGGGCTGAAGTGCTGCTGCAGTAGCTGCTGCTGTACCTGTGCCTCTCTTCTCTCCCTCCTGCTCGCACTGCAACTCTCCTGACAATGAGCCGCCTGTCCACGGATAGCATTTGAACTGACTTAAGAAAGAGAACAGGAACAATCACTTTGTTCTCATTTTTCAGATGAGTACCTTCGGAGAGAAGGAAGGAAGGGAGGGGAGAGGAAGTCAACAAGCCTAGTGCCTTCCTGCAGAAAAATAAGGAAACACTAGATAGACATCTCTATTTCTCTATGAAATAGGGATTTGCATAGCCTTTGGAGGAATGTGGGGAGGAGGGTGCTGATGTTTCACTTGAAAACAGCACAATTTCTAGGTTTAATAGCTGCAAAGTGACATATCATGATGGAAGATAGCAATGCTTTCCATTAATCCAGCTCAATGAGATGT
Organism: Aulonocara sp. 'chitande type north' Nkhata Bay; assembly: GCF_057382095.1. NCBI lineage: Eukaryota > Metazoa > Chordata > Actinopteri > Cichliformes > Cichlidae > Aulonocara > Aulonocara sp. 'chitande type north' Nkhata Bay. The sequence continues at coordinate 27,645,862 of NC_141355.1, read as the reverse complement.
ATCTTAAAACTGGCTGTTTTCATATTTATAAGCAAATAAGTATCTTTTTTTAAATAGATAAAATAGAACATTTCTTGAGCTTATGAAATAAATATTGTCAAAGGTTCTTGATTGTTATGTACATGTTCATCACAGATTGCCAGGGAGACACTGCAATGTGTAATATATCACATTACAGGAGAAAAAACATGTGAGACATGATGTGTTTTATTTTCTTTTTTCTTTTGAAATTGTATTTTTTCATGCATTGTGTGTGTTGCTCTGGTAATCAATTGCAGGATCACCTTAATCAGTTTTCCCATTATTTTCTCCACTTCCCACAAAACACGTGGCAGATGGAAACAGCAGCAATGAAAAATGTACAAATAGATGACATGCGTCAGCACAGCCACTAGGAGGCAGGAGTGGCCTATCTGTCTACAGTGCCACTTTATTGTCCTGTTTGTCATCATATAGCGTTTGTAGCTACCTGTCTCTGGTTGTGAAATCTGAGTAAATTAACATCCCACGCGTCTCTGTTGGCACAGAAGTTTTTGAACAATGACGATGCTAGCCGCTTTTTAATTGAGATGAGGTGGCAGTTAGTAAATCAGGAGGGAGCTGCAGTAATTGAGCTCATATCATTGAAACGGTGAAACTGTCTTTTATGAGATGTGGCCAATCATTAGCTGTGTTAATTAGCTCATGAGACCAATTAACCTCGGCCCTGGACAATGTGTGCATCAATTCCTCTGAGGAATTAAGGACTTTATTAATAGAAAGGGAAATTTTCAGGTGTGCATATGTGTGTATATACGTTTGTGGGTATGTGTGTTTCTTGCTTTGTTGTCGAGTTTGTTTACAAGCTCTGCAAGAAGCATTGCTTACCGACATGGTGGCTCAGCAGGCCAGAAATGTTCTGTCAACCTTTAAAACCAGCTTTTTCACTCTCTCCTGACCTCCCAGGGGTAGTAATAAAAAGTTGAATCCTTAAAATTAACTTTTTTTTGTTCTTTAAAAAAAAATTAAACTGGTGCTACCCTCTTGTCCCGTCCTGCTTTGAATAATTTCATCGCTGCCTGCTCTTCTTGACCTCTCTGACTTTCCTAACATCTCTAACATGCACGGTCACGCAGCAGGAGCCCTTAACTAATGATCTCCAATAGGAAGAAGCAAACCAGGCCACACAATTACCAGGCCCTTTGACCTGGCCCACACAGTGGTCAGCTTCATCTGCTAAGGTGATTAAAAAGGCCTCATTAAGGATTTCTAAGTGGCTTTTAAGTTTCTGTGTCACTCTCAAAAGGTGCTTTGGAAGTATATAAGACACACCAGCAACACCGTATGAGACAGAGAAGTCAGCAGTCATCCAAGAGCAACCTAAAGAGGAACTTGAGCTAACAAGTGTGTACATTTGCTCTCCGTGAAGCGTGGATTTTGTGGTCAGCCTTACTAAGTGTTTTTTTCTCTGTTTTTCTCTTCCATTCTTAGCAGAAATGACCGGAGCTGCTGTGTCTGTGTGCCTGCTTTTTCTCCTGTCTGTATGTTCAGCGTGTTACATCTCCAACTGCCCTATCGGAGGAAAAAGGTCCATAATGGATGCACCACTGCGCAAGGTAAGCTCAATCAGTCAGTCAATAGGTCTTTAACTTTGCAGCTTTTGAAGCTTCTGACAATATTATTAGCAAACTGGCACATGTTTCTCTTCATTCATTTATTCAGATAATGCAAAGCCTAAAGAGAGATTTAGGTGACATGCATGTGAAAAACTTGGGTCAGGGGCCAAAACCATCAGAAAGAAAATACAAACTGAGAAAGCCTAAAAATGCTTTATAAGGTAGTAAATTATGGTGACGTTCAAAGCAACACCAAAAATAATCATCTGTTTCAACCTCTAGTGCATGTCGTGTGGCCCCGGAGACAGAGGCCGCTGCTTCGGGCCAAGTATCTGCTGCGGGGAAGGTCTTGGTTGCCTGCTCGGCTCCCCGGAAACAGCTCACTGTGTGGAGGAGAACTACCTGCTCACCCCCTGCCAGGCAGGAGGACGACCCTGTGGTTCTGAAGGAGGACGCTGTGCTGCTTCAGGACTCTGCTGTGATGCAGGTCAGAAAATCCTGATGTAAATATAAGCAGTAGTAAAAGGAGTATTTTAGTCCTTTATTGAAGTAATTAATACCACTACTATTTGCAGAATAATCCTGCAAACTAAAGCAAATAGCAGAGAAGTACTATATTAGCAATATTTGCTTAAAGTACAAGACAGCAAAGTTTATAGTTTAAGCTGATCAGTCAAGCGGATTGTAATTATTATATTTACAGCTGGGTGGCTTGTTCTGTGTAAGCATACATCCTATTTTATAAGCTAATTACATCTGACTTGATAAAGGCACAGTATCTAGAGTAAACAACATGAAGTAAAAAGTATAAATTTTCCTCTAAAATGTAGTGAAGTACAATTATAAAGTGCTATAACATTGAAAAACTTTAGTGGGGGTTATCAGGTACAAGCACTTGATTGATTCATGAAATTGTGCAGTCTCTATTCCGGTCCAAGGTTCAGCATAGCTAAACCTGCAGAAGTCAAAGATTCTCTAGTGTAAACATGATGACTTTCATCCAAACCTGAAGTTGTAATCATTGTTGTTTTTTTGTTGTTTTATATAATGTAAGGAATAATGCAAGAATTATAAATCTTATTCCTAATAGAGCTCTGCATGCTTTAGTATACTACTTTGGTCATGATGATTTACCTAATTTACCCTACCCTGCTCTTTAAGGGTCCATGAATACAGGTCACAAAGACTGATAACAACAGATCATAAAGTGTAGACGATGACCATTTTTGGTAATAACTCCTTCTGATTTGTTCTTAACCCTGCCTCAGAGAGCTGCACCACAGATCAATCCTGCCTTATCGAGGAGGAAGGAGATGAACAAACCAGCCAGTTCAATGGCAGCGACCCCGGTGACATCATCCTCAGGCTCCTGCATTTGGCTGGCCACAGTTCTCCTCATCGAGTCCACCAATGAGCTGCTCTTGACGTCAAGGTCTCACTGCAAGCTCTCGAGCTGTAGGGATTAAATGGGACTTGTAGTTCACATAGTTGTGTTTTTATGTTTGTTGTCATGATGCTGGTTTTGCTCTTTTCCCCTGCAGTACTTCTGTAGAGTGCCTTTGTCAATATAGCCTATTTTTATGTATGAAATTAGGGGTGAATACTTGTTGTGGTCATCCTGTTATCTGCATGTTGAAATAAAGTTTGAAGAGAGTATAAAGTGCTGTCGTTTTCCCTGACCTGATTAAGTCTTGTGTGTAAAATTACAGTATTTCAAACCTTCCAAATACTTTTCCTTATAAGACAGCTTGAACCGTATTAGGGCATTGTGTTTGGCAAACAAATATACAAAGCCCACAAGAGTCTTTATCTTTCAGATAATCCTCCAAAGTATCTCTGGCAAATTCAAATGATCCCCACATGATGGTGTGTGTGTGTTTTTGTGGCAACTCTGGTGACACAATATCCCTGTTGCAACAGTTGGGACTATTATCTCATAGGCTGTTCACCTTTGATCCAATTTTGTTTCGGTTAACTTTGCAGTCAGTCCACTTTGGTTCTCTGTGTCCTTCTATGGGCATGCATAGAAGGGCACAGAGCATGCAACAAAGCAGTAAACAAATAAACACAGCATGCTGAAGACTTTTGTCTTTTATCTCTCTGCCCGCCCATCTTTTGCGAGCAAGCTGGAAGTAGTGAAGTAGGGACTTTCCTTAATTTCAGGCACCTGAGGTTAAAGATTGATCCGCTGTAGCTTGAGAATATAAAAGAGGCAGATACTTTCTTTACCTTCACTGCCTGCCAACATGTCTTTCTCTGGAAAATACCAGCTTGAGTCTCGGGAGAACTTCGAGCCTTTCATGAAGGCTGTTGGTAAGAGTTGTGCAAAACTAATAAGCTTCCTGCACTGAATGAACTGAAATAACAATTTATCTGACCAATGCTTTCCAAACTTTTTGCTTTCTGCCACAGGTTTGTCTGATGAGATCATTCATCATTCAGAAAATCAAAGATCTTAAGAGCACCTCTGAGATCGAGGAGAATGGTGACACCTTCAAAATGACATTCACAACTGGCGCAAATGCCATCGTCAGCAATTTCACTATCGGACAGGAGGCTGAACTACTGTCACCCACTGGAGAGAAAGTCAAGGTAAGCCAAGATACTTAACTTAATTCTACAGGAAACACAATTATGACAACTAAAACACTTATAACGCATTTGGTCTGCATTAAATGTTATAGTTGATCACTGAGCCTAATCTTCATTTATCATGCTTGTTGAAGGGAGTGGTTCAGCGTGAAGGCAATAAGCTGAAGACCACCCTGAAGAACATTCTGTCTGTCACGGAACTGGTGGATGCAAACACACTCGTTTCAGTAAGTAGTTTTTCTGACTTTCTTTTCTTTAAAGTCTTCCTTGTTGATTAACTAGCTGGTATTTAATGCATTTTGTTCTTCTCCTTGTAGACACTGACTCTTGGAAACATTGTACACAAGACGACAAGCAAACGCATGTAACTTTCTATACATGATAATAAAAGGAGGGTGAAAAAAAGCAACTGTGTCATGGTTTGACTTGTATGTGTTCAGCAGGCTGTTGTTAAATGCTTCATTTGGGTTTACACTGAACAAGCTCCAGTTCCTCAGCTGGTTTAAAAAATACTCCCAACTAGTTAATTTGGGGGCTTTTGGTTTCAGAAATTTCGCTTGCTTGTGGGTTTTAATAAAAAATAAATAAAAAAAAACTTTATTTAAACAAATATAAGCAGTAACATGGTAACGGTAATAGGTTCCCAGTTGAAAAAGGTAAACAAAGTGTGGGGAATACATAATACCAAGAGGTGAAGTGGAAAAATCAAAGGAAAAAAAATAACATAATAACCTGAAATTGACAAGAACAGTCAAAAATTAGTTTAAACCTTTACAAAAAATCCTGTGCAGAAAACGTATTTCGTTTAATTGATAATGCAGTATTTGTCTAATAATTTCCACGCCTTATGTAATATATGAGGCTTACAGTACATGGACTTGAAGTGTATTTCTAATTTGTTGGGGCAAAGGTGAAAGTTGATGCGATTGTGACATTTTTGCAACTTTGTCAGACTTTCCTGCAAAATGTGGAGGCTGTGAAGAGTTAAGTATAAAAGATGCTTTCATTGACGATGTCTACTTCCTAGTGAGTGGTAACAAATAACTTGATGAATGTAACCCGGGATACTCAAAGACCTTGCTTGAATCTAGCTGAATGCTGGCACAACACTAGAATGTCTGGCTTTGTCAAAAATGGAGATTTAGGAGACTTTGAGGCACTTTGAAGCTGCACTGTAAATATTTACAGCTTACAGACAGGAACTTAGTTAAAGCCCTTATACCAAATTTGGCATCCAGCTTACGTTGGTGATTAGCCCAGGATCTGCAAGACAGTTAGATTTTTTTTTAATTTTTATAAAATAAAACTATCAAAACATCAGTGTGCATCTTTATCTGTGCAGTCAAAGATCAGTTAAGCTAGCAACATCTTCTGGTAATGTAAAACTTTACACTGGGTTAAAGTGCGACATACTGTCATTGCATTTCTTGTACTCTATCTTTTGACCTTATGTAGTGTCACAGCAAACACCAAAGGATGTGGGTCTATTTGATGTACAGGTGCACTAACTTAAGCCTGTTTTGTTTTTGTTTTTTTAAGTTTTATGAGGGCAGAGATAGTAGTGCTTTTTACTTTATAATTCACTCCTGTGGTTGGATTTTGCATCTTCAAAGCAAACTCACAAGGTCAAGACATCTTTTTTAATGAAAAGACATATTTCCCTGAAAAACTAAGTGATGCAGAAAATGGTCATGTGACTAAATGGCTAGGCTAACATCAACACTCTGAAAGCTGTTAACAGTAAACAACAGGGTGGGGCTCTCCTGATTGCTGTCATGTGATCACTTCCTCCGGTGGAAGAGATTTTTGATTCCCTCCTCCACAGACTTGGGCTCGTGCATCATGGTCATGGGTTTGTTCTTCAGAGCTGCCTCTCTCATACTGTGATAAACATACTCATTCTGTTTGAACATCCTCAGCTCCATCTCTGTCTGAATGCGCATCGCCTGTGAAGAAATCAGAACAGAAACATCAGCACTCAGTGGGCCAGGAAAATTTTTATTTCTATTAAAAAGTTTAAGGAGACCTAATTTGAATAATTTTAAGGTGACGCTTACATCAAGGTCCTTAGTGATGGGATGTGTTGGACCATGGGTAACCATGAGAATGGCGTAGGCCTTGCAGATCATCCCATGTGCAACCTCAATCTGCCCAGCCTGCCAGTGGGTCACTCCTGCTCTCATGGCAGCCATACCAAGAGCAGCATTGTTCGGGTGGTACAGCTTCCTGTTAGAGGGATGAGACTCGATTTGTGTTGTGTTTTTAACCTTTTCAAGCTGACAACCTGTTCTTTCTATCAACATTAGATAAATTATGCTCATGGGTATAACAGGAAAATCCTCTGTATTTTCACACTTACATGTATCCCTCCACCATCTTCCGGGCGTAATCTGCAGCATCATCAAAGTACTGCAGGTAAGCTTGAACCTCGCTCATTGTGCTCCACATCCTCAACAGGTAGATGTGAGTGTCTGCCAGAACCGGCTCTGTCTTCTCAATGCACTCCCTGCAGATTTTCACAACCTGAAGAGACGAACCGCAATAAGAAAGATTACACAGTATCAAAAAAAACCATTTTTTTTTCATTTAAGTGATTTGATACAATACCTCATGGTAGTCACCATTTAATCGAGCCTTTTCCATCTTCTCTAGCATCTGAAAGCAATAATCTGTTGCCTCTTTCACTTGTTCCTCTGAAGGCTAAAACATTGGACAGATTTTGGGTCAAGTATTAAAAAGTGACAAAGAAATGTGCGGAAAAAAAATGTTTCAGAGTTATTTAGGTAAGACTGCAGGTAAGACTTTCTAGAATTATAAAACAGAAAGTCTGGTTATTTTTATCCCTAAAAGGACCTTTGACCTGCTGGTGACACACACAGGATGTTTGATTACAACAAACAAGATTTACTTTGTTAGAATTTTAATTACGTTTCCACATTATTATTATTAGGTAGCCAATCTGGCGCTTCAAAATAGATGTGGCCAGTTTTTCAGACTTATCCTGTTAAACACAGAAACTCCTTAAACATTTTTTTGTGCTAATAGCTACTGGCAAGTTATTTATAACTTGTGACACACCCGTGTATAGTCTATAAAAGCACACAGAGCTCATTAGTGTTACAACAGCAGTACATAGATTCAGATTACATCTAGCAGTGTCTCTCACTTCTGAGACTTTCAGTGATGTGACAAACATTTATGTGTATTTGGCACTGAAAGCTGGATATAAACTTTATTAAAAAATAAAACAGAAAAGAAAGTAAGTAATTAAAATTAATCAGCAAATCAAGTTGAAATTGGTTATTTCTTCTAATAGCTGTTTCTCAAAAGCAGGTTTGAATGCACAGAAGACTGAATCCACTTGAGACTTATCTTTGCTTAAAATAGTCTCTGTGTGACTGCTTCTCATGTTTCTCGCCTGTTCTTATCAGTTCTAAACGCAGTGGGGGGTGTTTGGTTAAACTGGAGACAAGCGAACACTAACCTTGACTCCGTCCTCTTCCCTTCCCCCAATCTTCATGTCATCTTTAATTCGGTTCTTGCAGTCCTCACACGTGCAGTCAAAGAAATATTGTGTTTTCAGCAGCCTCTGTCGCTCCTCTGACAGATTCAAGAAGTCCACATAGGCGACTGTCAGCTCCTCGCCTTCTGCAATCTTACCCAAAGCACGCAGCTCGATCCTGGGGATGAGAATCACAGTCAAACACGAGCAGAGATGTGGAAACACATGCTTTGTGATTGAGTTTGCGATGGTGAAATCCTGTTCCACAGCGTGGCTTTCAGTCCAGTTGAAGGACTGATCCTTCAACTGAGTGAGATATTAGTGAGTGTCGGTTTATTTCTGGGTGGCTGTAGCTCAGGTGGCAGAGCAGGTCAGCCCCTAATCAGAAGGTCGGTGGTTCGATCCCAGGCTGCATCCTGGCTGCATGCCAAATATCCTTGGGCAAGATACTAACCCCGTGTTTGCCTACTGGTGGTGGTCAGAGGGCCCGGTGGCGCCAGCCTCGCCTCTGTCAGTGCGCCCCAGGGCAGCTGTGGCTACAATGTAGCTTGCTATCACCAGTGTGTGAATGTGTGTGTGAATGGGTGAATGACTGAATGTAGTGTAAAGCGCTTTGGGGTCCTATGGACTAGAAAAGCGCTATACAAATGCAGGCCATTTACCATTTCACACAGCACTTAAGTGGCAAAACATTTCACGTATATCTGGTTCATTTTCTTTAATTTGTTGTAAAGTTAGTTTCAATTTCAGTCTCCTTGCATAACATGCAAAACGGTAATAATCGGTTTTATCTAACAAAAAGGTTGTATTTATATGAAAATGCTCTTTTTGTCTTATTTTACTTTGGTGTTATGCTGAGTTAAAGGTGAAACAATAAGGAAAATGTGGTATAAAAGGTAGAAGCTACTACTACACTCACACACGGCAATCTGTGTTGGTGTGACGGACAGACGCACAAAGTGACACACCAGCTGCATTCGAATAAAACTTTGTGTGGACACGACAAAGGTTTTTTCGGGCGAAGAAATATGAGATAAGAAAAAGTTAGCAGCCTTTTGTTACACTAAACAAGCCATTTAAAGGGTTAGAGCATTCAAGTAGCACATGTGAACATGTATTGAGGTGATATTCGAGTCACATCAAACATGCAGTGCTCACCACAGAACACTGCTCGCTGATAAAAAAATATTTTACAACAGATTGTTAAGTGTAATGATTTGTTTAATGACAGAGTCTAAAGGGTGCTCTAATAATAAACTTCAAAGGCTCAGGATGAGGCAACGCACCTCCGTTGAGAATGAAACATAGTATTCACAGCCGATTGACTGAAAGACAAACAGGAAGCAGTTTTACACCAAGTGACACCCAACACACACACATTCACACGTAACAGCACATAAACGTGCACAGAAGCTCTGAAAACGTTAAGTATTTTTCACTTTTTAATCAATTTTGAGGAATTTGGAGCTGTAGATAACAATGAGTTGTCATGAAGAGTATTTTTTGTTAACTTACTTGCCGTGGTTGAGGATTACGGTGCAGTTGGGCCAGCAGTCATGGTTCACTAGACACAAGTTGGGGAAAAGACCAACTCCTACTGCCTGGAGACCCCTCTGGTCACTCACACTGAAGCCGTTACAGTTGATCTGGAAAAAAAGGCAATCTTTGATGTGAACATGCATACATGTTGTCCATATAAGACTGCTACAGGTAAATAAAACAAATGTAAATATTCAAGGCTGCATGGCAGCTGTGAATCAAGGCATTAAGTGCAGAAACAGTGTTGTCTCAGGTGAACTGTCTTATTTATGAATCAGGTTTTCCTACTAAAGACTTTACTTTAAAAAAAACTAACAAATATATGTTTTAGTCATTTAAACGCACCACTCCAAATATGTGTGAGATATCATCAATTGTGTGCTGTTTGCTGTTATGGGGCCAGTAGTCCAGGAAGTTGTGAATGTCCACTTTCAGCTCCTTCAAGTCGTCCTCTGGCATGTCGGCAATGTGGTCCTCCAGCTCGTCCAGCGTGGTCAGCTGCATGTCAGACACCGTGCTCCCCTCCTTGTCGAGGCGCCACATAATGCGGGCCACCACACTGACCACACAAATGAGCAATGGAGAAATGGACGTGTAAAGTCAAATCCACATTATCTTTAAATTACTTTTGAAGTGTATTAACATTTACTGCTTTATAGCATACAAGTGCCTATTTAAATTACTTTTGAAGTGTATTAACATTTACTGCTTTATAGCATACAAGTGCCTATTTAAATTACACATTTGTTGTCCTATAGTAAGTAATAAAGACTAGCCAGTCTTTTTTATAGCACTTATTTCCCTTTCCATCCACTTACCGGATGTTCTCATTTGGTACTTTGCCATAAGCTTTGATGGCGCTACATTCTAGCTTGTGCTCTGCCCAGCCTGCACGCTGGCAGGTTCGGTCACAATAATGTGCAAATTTACACTGGCCGCACCGCTGCAGCTTCTCTTGTCTTCGGAAACAGCTGTGGCAAATACGCTCTGCTAGACTGCAGAGGAAGAGAAGAAAGAAAACAAGGATAGGCGTCATAATTTAAAATCTGTAGCACACGCATACGACACTCAGTTATCATTTAAAGAGCAGCACTTGCACCTGCTTTGATAGTTCACTCTTTCATGTTTAACTAAAATTGCACCAATAATAATTAGTGTTCACAGCTTTCATCAGTGAGTTGAAGAAGTACTAAAAACACTAATACAAGTGGACTTTGACCGGAGATTATTTTGACCCATTTAGTTAACTGTTATAAAACTCATAATGATTGCTTGTATGGAAATTAATACTAGGATAATCTGCACTTCTGAGATAGAGAAGAACTGATATTAAGGCAGTCAAGTTTGGCATTGTGTGTTAGAAGCACAATTTTAAAAGTACTGTGCACTTAAATTCTTGTTTAGAGGCTTTTAGAAACATTAAAATGTAATATTTTGAAATTATAATGTAGGCTAATGATGGGTAATAAAGCAAAAATTTGTTTTGCTATTAAGTCTATGATACAGAAGCAGAAACCTCTGACTACAGCTGTCACACAGTCCACCACAAACAACACTGAAAACAAGACATTGTGTAAATGTGGACTTTTCTTCAGATTCTTCCACATAGTTAATGTTATGAGGGTTTGCTTGATAAGGCTGAGTCGCTACAAGTGGCAAGGCACCATACTCTAAGGAAACTGCTTTTATTCCACTAAAATAAGTAAAAATCAGCAGTATAGCTTTCCAAAATATAAAAACACAACGTGCTCTGGTTAATTTCTAATTACAGACTAACAAAAGGCCAGAAAATCCATTATTCACATGTTCAAATATCCCATAAAGACTGCATTTGAAGGCATCCCTATCAATGACCATCCACACCCACAACTTACATCCTCACCTTACCTGTCAAAGACAACAGCTGCAATACTGGCCTCGGAAAAAATTACATCTCCTGCCCAAAACTCCTTTGTTGCCTTTAACCCTCTCCCCTTCCCAGGCGAGTCAAATATTGCCACGGTCTCCATTGTAGGTGCGCCGGATTCTGAGACTCTGGTGAATGGATGATGGTCTGAGTGGATGAGAGAAGACTTAGTGTAGGACCTCCAATCTGTGCCTGTGTTCTTCAGTGACTGTACATTCCTCACCCAAGTTACTAAAATAGCCGAGCACCTCTTGAACTGTACCAACAGATGCAGAAGACGGGTTGGTTGGTGTTTTGTCTCTTTAGTTAAGTGAGAAATTAAAAGTCTTCAGCGGGCAGGCTTGTCAATAAAACCAGTTATCTTTGTGCGAAAGTAACACAACTGAAGCTGGTTGTCATCTGTGAGATGTCTTCAGCTTTTACAATTTGTCACATTTTTTGCTTTACACTGGCAGAAATCCCCTGACCCCTGATGTTGAGTGTTGGTAGACGCCCTCTCCTTGAGGGTTATTTTCGTCCTTCAGTTGTGACTGTCTGTCAGGAGTCAGTTGTGACGTTGAACAGCTGCGAGAAGCTTGACAGGAACAGAGTTGCTCTATCTCACTGCCTCTACTCTGTTCTGGTGCTTTCTCTATCATGCTGTTCCTTTCCTGCGCTCTGTCTCTCTCTAACTGCATGTTATGATGCAACAGAGCAGGAAAACTGTCACTTACACACTGTGAGGTGGGAGGCATCCACCTGCTGAGGGCCCCCTCAAAGAAAGTCAGATCATAAAACTTGAATATCCAGTTAAGGTCTCTGTATACATACACTCTCATGCTTTCATTCACCAAACTGTCACAAAACAGCAGAAAAGTAACACAGCTTTCCCTCCCTGTTTCACTCAGCTGTTCTTTTATGCTCAGATCAGCTGTGAAGCTGTAAAACAGCTGCTGTTCATAAGCAAAGCCCAAGTATAACTCTCTTTATTTCCAGCAGGAGTTTCCCAGAGTGAGCTGAAGTGACCACAAGGATAGCGGAAGTGTTCAGAAGACAGACCACCTGGATGGACAAGAGACAGTTTCTTTAATTTTTCTTTTATCCCCTATCAATTTAGGAAGCCCTCTACTTACTTGGTTCACCCATTCTGGACTCTGGTTTTTAAAGTAGATGCCTGACATCTTGACAAATTTCTGTTATGATATAAACAGGGATCATGAAGAAAATGCATATTTTGCCATCTTGAAAGAAGCATGTGATATCAATGTTCTTCTGCTTATTTACTGTTTTGCAGAACATGGAGTGAGAGCCGACATACCCTGGACAGGCCACCACATATTCACAGCTATAGCCCATTTAAAATCAGTTAACCTAAAGTCTATGTCTTTGGATTGTGGAATGAAGACAGAGAAGGAGAACTCCACAAAGAAAGGCCCCAGTTGGTCTAGTGGATTCAAACCCACAACCTTTTTAACGTGTTAATCATTGCACCATAACCCAACATTAGCAGACAAAAAAAACTGCATATAATTCTTAATTTGACCTCTAAAAATCTAATGTGGACTCTGTATCATCTTCTTCTTCTTTAACAACCTAAAAATGCAGTGTTAAAGTGCTAAAAGTTACATTTTAATGTGTTAATAGTAATCTAAGGAAGTTCATTTGTATCTCACAGGTTATTACCTCTTGTTTGCAAAGATATTAACATGTCTTTATTTTTTCTGGGGTTTGACATTAATGCCTTCTTTTGAGTCAGGTGACCGGTATAACAAAGGAAAAGTAAAGGGAGACAGCAGAGAAATAAAATGCATAAAATTAAGTTAAGTAAACATTAGCGCATCGTGGTGGCTAAAGGAAGAACATGCCTCAGTTGAAAGCAATGGTGCTCTCAGCTTGCAGCTGTATTGCAGCTGCGAGATTGAGTGCAAGTGAAAAAGTAAACACTACTGCCCCCTCATGGAAAATGAAGCAAATACAAGAGCACTGGGATGTTTTTCTTTAGAGATTTGACATTTCAAGGTAAGATTCTACTATCCTGCATGAGTAAGATTGGTAAGTGAGCATATGACATCAAAGGCCAACACTATACTATAAGTATCCGTAGCGCCAACTAACCTAAGTGTCTTAAATTCACTAGATAATTACTTTAGATACTTACTTAATTATTTACTACCTGTACACACATCTACACGTGGTGTGGTAAGCTTGCAGTTGTTGATTAAATTAACTTATTGCCTATTTGTCGGTCACAGCAGGCATTTTAGACAAAGACGCAACCAGTCGTAATAAGGATGTGGTGAATTTATTTAGTGGAGCTTCACCTGCCACAACAAGTCAAGGCATAACATGCAAAAAAGGAAAAAAAAATCAAATTGCTTTCAGGTACACAGAGTGGCCACTTTTTGGAGTTTTGAATTCTCTCTGTATGATTTGTGCCTCCAATCCTCTAGAGGAAGCACTGGGGCTCTTTTTCTAAACATCTGTACCTTTAAGGAGAAGCATGAGCAAGAAAACATAATGTTTTTGACCATTGTGTGAAAATACAGAAAAACAGCTCGTCGGTGAAACTTCTAAACTAAGAAAATTAAGATGAAAAAATTCATATGCATGCACATACAGACTGCTGGTGGAGTTTGTCAAAACCAAACAAAGGGATGTTCTTTTTTAACTCCACACATAAAAAGCAAATGTCAGCCTAAATGATTCTGTGGCAACTTTTGTGCTAATGTGCAAACAAGCATAATCCAAAACTAGAAGAATTTCAGGCAGGTTCATTCTATTATTCTGATAATATTATACTAATAAGTCTGCAGTTACTTCATTCAGGATGTAACAGAAATCTGGGGATTTATTACCTTATACTGGATATTTGTTAGTTCATGAATGACCAGCATTAATGAATTGTTTTGGGATTCTATATGGAGTTTAGTTAAAAAAAATTTTAGCATTATCTTTCATCGTCAGTTTGTAGAAAGCACAGGAAGCACGGGACGACTGGCCATCCTACCTATCAGGAAAAATATCTTAATCACAAACTCTACTGCTGTGGTTTCAGTAAAACTATTTTATGTCTAATATACATTAGCAATTTTCACCTCTCCTGGTTGTCTCCTGGGTGGAGTACAAGGCAAAAGAAACAACTTAAGGTATTCACGTGAGATAGATAGGGCATAAAATTGCTACTAGTTGGTCTCACTGGGTTAGTGTTATTGTTATTTTTCATGAAGTCTTGCTCTTCGTCCATCTTCTTCCTCTTATCCAATTCAGTATTGCAGGGGGGCTGGTGCCTATCCCATCTGGCATATGGCAAGAGGTAGGGTAGACCCTGGACAAGTCACCAACACACAGAGACAGACATCCATTCACACTCACATTCACATTTAGAGACACCACTTAACCTAACCCTGTCCTCCTGAGAAGGAAAAAAAGGATCTTCCCATTGAACTTGTGTGTGTGTGTGTGTGTGTGTGTGTGTGTGTGTGTGTGTGTGTGTGTGTGTGTGTGTGTGTGTGTGTTCCTGCCTCTTTGGAGCTCAAAGAGGCCACCCAAATGCATGAGATATCAACAGAAGGCCAGGAATGTCCTCTATTTAGTAGATCAGGACTTATTAAGGTTACTCAGATAATTCAAAAGATATAGGTCAAAAACAAATGTCCATTACAGAGGACATACATGAATGAGCTGGTTCTCAGGAGGCTGTGTTTGGACTTTGGGAAAAAGTCAGAGAACTCAAACAAACATGGGAAGAAAAAAGCCCCACACAGCAAGACCCCAGGCCGGATTTGAACCCAGGGCCACATCACCAAGGTGCCCCAAGTCCTGCTGTATGTCTGTAAATTACAAAAGTGAAAAGATGTAGCCCGGGGCAATTATTTTGGCTGTATGTTTTATTTTAGATGACTCTTATCTAAAATCTCTGGTTCTAGTTTGTTCTAGGCACATTTTCCACAATAAACATTACTGCTTTTGATTTACAGCTCACTGCTCTGTTTCTTCACAATCTAATACACTGCATCCCAGGCAGACAGACGAAAATAGTGACTGGCTGGAGATCATAGAGAAGGAAAAGCTGGAGAATCAGATATTTGATTCAGACACTGGTAGATACCAAAACAGAGCAAAAAGAAGCAGACAGAGACAAACCCGCAAATGAATGATCCTTTTGTTCTGCATCATCAGGCTACAGGGCAGCTTCTTATATATGTAACATATAAATATATGGGGAAAGATGTGTCAGTGTTGAGTATGTTGCATTGCCAAAAAAAAAAATCACGTGTCCTTTGTTTCATATGCGTTATGATTATGAAGATTAAGCTGACATTTACCATCCATCCATCCATCCATCCATCCATCCATCCGAGGAACTGTCCAGCATATAATACCTCTATAGGTTTTTCCCGGGGGAGAGCACTGGATGAGTGCCAAAAGGGGGCGTTTGTATCGTGCAGCCGGAGGGGCGGGACCAAAGGTGGGTGTGTGTCTCTCAGCTGATGCGCGTATCAACCGACCGACTCCATCATCAGCATCCGACGCTGACAGCGGTCGAAGACAGCATCCTTAATATTACCGAGCCACGGCATCAACGCGGAATAATTCAGAGCCCGACCGACCAGGACTGACGTCTCTGTCTTTTGACATTATTGTTTGTTGGGGCTGCCATCTTACAAAACCGCCAAGCTGCAAAATAGTGAGTAGCCTTTGATGATGGACCGCCAGGATGCTACAATCGGTAAATCAAAGCCACTGCATGATACGTCGTCAATGTCAATGACGATCTGCATTTTAATCTCGATTCATTTTTCCCAGCCAGCGAGGGTCGTGCGCTTGTGTTTTGGCACAGGCCTAGCAAGTAATTGTTTGGGAGCGCAGTCGATTCAGGGCTTGATGCGGATGCTGCTAAAGCCGCCCTTGCCGCCCAGGGATGCAGAGAAAACGGAGAGAGGGAGTCGTGAGGGGAGGGGAATGGGGCAGAGCAGCAGACAGATAGGCAGTGTATTTTACTACTACTACTATTCACCCAAGTGGAAGTAAACCTCTAGTAAATGGCCTGAGAAAGGGAAGTGCATTGCTTGACTGCGCCCTTATCTATCTATCTATCTATCGATCGATCGATCTTTCTACTGTATGATTTTGGTTGATGTAAAAATATCCTGAATCCTACTTTGCGATTCAGAGTAGTGGGTGGCTGCAGATTATACACATATAAACATAGCTTATGTAGGCCATATCAAGGCTTCTGTGTTCTTATCCTTCTCTACAGAGTATATGCTCCTCAGAGTTCCCTGTTTATTTGGCAAACCAAGCTAAAAAATGAATGCACTCTGTTATATCAGTTTTGTGATATATTCTGCTTTCTTAGATTCAGTTTTAGATGTTGGTTCGGTTTTGTGGCTGGTTTTGTTTTCAGGGTTGTTGAATTTTATCTTTGGCCTGTACTAGACAAAATAAGTAAACTGCTAACAGGCCACAAAGAGATTCAAGTGGCACTCACCCATGGTCCCAGGTTGGACTCAGATGGTAATGTTGTTATGTTTAGCATTAGGGTTTCCACTGAGAGATGTGTGTAACATGTAGTCTTCTTTCGCCGAAAGGGACTCATAAAATGAATAGAAACCACAATCATTGCAGTGCAGTTCAGGTCACTTCAAAATAACATCTTTCATATATGTGCTTTTCTTAAAACTGTTTTAGAGACATGTCAATTCCACTTTATGGTAATTTCATTATAGTTTGTGTTGCTGCTGAATTGTACACCATCGCCCTTCTTTTATTGTAGAAATAGTAGAAACTGACTGTGACTACAGTAAATGGGAAGGGTATTTACAGGCCTCTCTGATAGACTGGAGTCCTAATTGCATAACATGCAAAAAAGAAAAAAAAAAACACATTTACCTTGGAGTATTTAAGATGTATTATTGGTGGATGATTGCAAATAAATTTGCTGTTAATCAAACAGTGCAACAGCCTGAGCTGTTGCACTGTTTGCCCGGTGGATAAACCAGGCTTAAGTATAGTGATGTAGGTCCGCAGAAGTAAAAACTACATCTTCTACAATGATGCAAAGTTATTCCAGAGCTGATATCCAACTGCTTTAATTGGGTGTACCTAATAATCTGGCCACATTAACAGGAATACACTTTGTGCAAAGTTTACACAGTCCTGCAATAAGAACATTTTTGCAGCAGTTTTGATGTTGAGATTCCAAAATAAAGATGTTGGAGATAAGTTGACAAGTGGTGATATTTGTGTTGGTTTGTGCCACACTACAGATGTTCTCAATGTTCTCAACAGGTCCTTTTCCTGTTTACATGCTCCAAAATGTACTGAGCATAACATCATTAGCTTTATACCCAATGAATTCCATATAAGCCCAGTTTGGATGCTGTGATTTTTCTCAGATGCCCACTATAGAAAATAACCTTCTATACAATGCACTGGTTACCATCTATATGTGTGATTAGTGTTTACAGTATTTCTACACAGCTCCACCCTAAACCCACTCTATCTGGATTTCTGTGATTCCTGGTGTTTCATTTCTATCACAGTTGCTTAGAAAGAGGTCTGACAGGAAAGTATAATAGACCACAAACATCATCACATGTACATGTCAAGTTCTTTTATAGTTTTTTTTTAATGGGTTAAGTGAGATGTTGTTTTATGTTGCAATATTGTTCCATTATTTTTATACATTGTGTAGGAGTGATGTCTGAGGAGGAAGCAAAGGGAAAAAATCAGGGAATGAAACTACATCTATCTGATGCAAAGCAAACAAAAAAGAATAATTGTGAGCTTTCCTCAAAAAAAGAGGCTGTGATTGTTGCAGGGCTGGGTTTTTTTTGCACTGTATTCCTGGATTTGTGACCATAGAAAAAGGGAAAACAAACAAGCTAACAAAACAAACAAACAATAGACACATACCCTCATCCTCCAGCTCAGTGATGCTAATGGACACCAAATCTGCATAGTCCGTGTTTTGTATTGGACTGGTATAAGTGACCTGTTCACACTATATCTTATAACTTATGAACATAAACAAAAAAGTCTGAAATTAGTTTGAGAATTTTCACTTTTACTTAGAACATGTTTACAGAGATTAGTGTTGTGATTTCATCATCAAGCTGGAGAAAGTCTTATTTTTATGTTTTATTTTTTCCCTCACTATGCACAGAGTTGTCCAGACTTATCTATCTGACCCTTTTCATTTTTATCATGGTGGGAGGACCACGCTGCCCCTGTATGTGGGCTGGAATCTCTTCTGCAGTTGTTATTGTATAACTAGTCATTATGCAATTACAATATTGTATAACTCCTTTCGTTTTTCTGTGTTCCTCTAGTGTGTGTGCCCCCACTACCTGCATTAGGTTGTGATGACCCACACTACTTCCAAATGTATCTGTGACCCTCCCCAATCCTGACTCCTAACCTCTAATCCTGACCTTTGACCCCCACTATGGGCAGTGTTGGCAGTGGGGTGGCAGGAGAGCAGGAGTTTGCCATGAAGTCTGTGGGCACGAGGACCACCCTGCCCCGAGCACCTCCTCTCTCTCGCCGTTGCCCTGCTGATCGCAGCTGCAGCGCAGAGCGGCTGCCACGCCCCCCGGCGACTATATCAGACGGGACGGCCTCTAGCGATGAACGAGGGAGTGTTAGTATCGGGACTGGGACCTGTACCGGGACTGACCGACCCACCGAAACAGCCTCCTCCACCAACACTGAATGCACCATGACAGCCCCGTCCAACAACAACCAGTTGGACTGTGGCAACGGAGCGGGCAGGAGGGAGTGGGAGAGGCAGCGTGAGAGGGGGAGAGACAGGGACCGGGACCGAGACTGGGACCGGGAGAGGTTAGAGAGGGAACGAGAGAGGGAGAGGAACCGGGAGAGGGAGCGGGAAAGAGTGGAGAGGGAGAGGCTGGAACGTGAGAGGGAACGCGAGAGGGAGCGAGCCAGAGAGCGGGAACGAGAGAGGATTGAAAGGGAGAAGATAGAAAGGGAGAGAGAGCGCGAGAGAGAGAGGGAGAGGGAGCGAGAAAGAGAGAGGCTGGAGAACGAGAGGATGGAAAGAGAGCGAGAGAGGGAAATGCAGGCTGCAGGTTTAGATGTTTGTGGGAACATTGTGGGTCGAGGGGCCAGTGAGAAGAGCAGTGTTGGGATGAGCCAACACCAGCACAGAGAGATGGCAGCCGTCAGAGCCGACAGCGAGAACAATCCAGCCGGCCATAACCACAACCCTCCAAACCACAACCCGCCCAAGATCATGCCTGTGTCAGGAAAACTTGAACAGGTACTTCACACACAGCAGGTCAGCACCTTCAGAGAGGGATTCAAAACAAATCTATTGGGTTACAAGTTAGCAAGAACGGGAAATTATATTTATTTTTGTGACTCTTCTGGAGCTTTTTCCCCCAGAACATTTGTGCATTTCACACAGCTTTAAATTGTTAGCCGAGTGTAAATTATTGCAATGAATCACTCTGAGGAGAAAGTTTTAAACACCACTGATTTACATGATACTCTTATATTAAGACTATAAAACATTAGATTTCATTTTTTCCAAGTATGTTTTAACTCAAACTTCCTTTTTTTTCTCATTATTTTATTAAGAAACAGTGTAAACAGTTCATCTTTTCTATGTTGTTTTCCAAAATCTTCAGAATAAAGCACCATCTTTCCACAAACTGTTTCTTTGCTGAGGTTTTTGTGGAGCGCTACTAACACAAAGCAATTTTTTTTTTTTAAAGATGGCAACTTTATTTGGATGTCAAAGATTATTGAAGCTGTATATTAACGTTCACACGCAATAACTTTTAAAAAGCATGAGCTCTGTAAAATGATCTCGTGTTTTTCGTGAGATCTGCTTAGGCTGCTGCCCCCATGACCTGGTCCCGGATAAGCGGAAGATGATGGATGGATGGAGATCTGTAAAAACAGATAGTTATAGTAACCATCAAAAACATATACTTGAGGAATATAATGCATGCCACGTGAAAAATGAGTATTAGTAGGAAGAAATAAATTCAAAAACTATTGTTTTAAGTGGTTTTAAATACATAAAACTTTACATAATATCAGGTTCAGCATTCAAATACATAATATCATCATTTTATTGCTGAAATTTGTACTTTGTTTTACTTTTGTCTGTAAACTGTAGCTCATATGGCTCACATTTTTTTTGACTGTCATTCTTCTGTCCCTCTTCTTGTCTTTCACAGGCAATGCAGAACAACTCAGGCCTTGTGCGTCCTTCTGCATTCAAGCCAGTGGTGCCCAAGAGCTTCCACTCCATGCAGAATCTGGTAGGCCAGGCAGGAGGGGCTGGAAATGAGGGAAAGCATGAGGGAAGGAGTGAAGGGTTCAGCGAGGGCAGAGTAGGCAGGAGAGGCAGGGATGGAGGAGGAGGTGAGTCAGGAGAGGTCCCAGAAGCCCTGCTCCTTGATCAGGACAGCCCAGTGAGGGTTAGCAGAAGTGATGGAGGGGGAACTGGTAATGAAGTGGTTCAGGGAGGCATGTCCGATTCAGGGAGAAACTCCCTGACCAGTCTGCCCACCTACACGGGCTCAGGGTCTGGTTGTGGACCCCCAGCAGTCCTGGGGCCTCTCAGTGCTTCTACCAGCCACATCAACAGATTGGGCATGGTTGGAGCCGCTGCAGGCCTAGAGAAGCTGGAGAAGCCTGGCTACCAGGTGCAGCCATCATCCATGCTTGCTTTGTCTAAGACTAAATGGGCCCTGCTCTTATCATATTTGATGTACCGTGATGTGTTTCTCACCTTCAGAATGGGATCAGCGCCTCAGACAGCGGCCGGTCCTCCTCAGGAAAGAGCTCTTCGTCCTATCAGAGGCTGAGCCACCTGAGTGACGCTCCAGCACCTCTACGCCCCTCTCCCTCCTCGGATGACATCATCCAGGACCTCGAGGATCGCTTGTGGGAGAAAGAGCAAGAGGTCAGAGCCCGCTCAAAAATATCTGACACATGTTAGCATTTAAAGGGCCATTTCACCTCAGACATGAGTTTGTTTTGATTTACATTCTCAGATTTCTTTTCCAAAAGGGCTACCACACCAGTACATTTGAGATTAATGACATTTGAATTTTTGTACACAGAACATTGTAATTAAAAACATAGAGAAAAGACGTGAGATCATTCCTTTGCTTTAATCAAATGTGACTTAGGTTGGCCCATTGTATTTGGATGAAACTAAACTGTATCATTCCCAAACTGTTAATAATTATTATTATTATTATTTACCCTATAAATAATGTGATATAATTGATGCAACAATGTGAACATGGCCACATAGGTGAAAATTGTAAAGATTAAGATTTGGATTTGTTTTAAACACCTGAGAATTAAATCTGTCACATTTTACAAATACTACATTCCTCACACATAAAGTTTACTGCCTTCCTACAGTCTGATAGAGTTTCCACTTCCATATGCTGCTTTCCGTTCATCAGGTGCAGCATATGCGCAGAAACCTGGACCAAAGTGAGGCAGCGATCATTCAGGTGTTTGAGGAGAAGCAACGTGTCTGGGAGCGACAGATGGATGAGCTGAGACAAAACTATGCCTCACGTCTGCAGCAGGTGACTTCATTGCAAACTTTCATGCAAAATAATGTTAAGGTGCATTTGCACTTTGTTTTCTTTACTCCAAACGAAAATGATGGAAAGTTTATTAAAGAAATTCTCTGTCAGATTAGTAAGACTACAGAAATTGCATTATATGAAAATGTATTAGGATAGGTTCAAGTGATGGTTATAAAAGAATTTCTATTACAGTTTAAAAACCTTTAGAAAAGCTACATGTGAAGTAGATGTAAGCTTTTAAATGGTTAATATGGCACTCAAGAAATAAGAAAATATAGCTAAAATCCAGTATATTATAAAAAGCATTTAAACACTATACATGTTCTAAACTTTCATAGCGTAATGTATCAGCGTATGTTATTAACTTGTCTAATCATACACTGGTCTTCCAAGTGTAGATATGTTCAAAGCTTGCATTTTCATCTGCAGGTTACCCGTCGTGCTCAGCGTTCCCAGACTGCCCTGCAGGCCCAGATAACCCGTCTGTCCCAGGACAAAAGGAGGCTCCAGGAGGAGATGGCGGCTCTGTTGGCCCAGAGAGAGGAGCTGGAGAGAAAATGTTTGGATTACAGGAAGGAGCAGGCTGACATCTTGCCTCGTCTGGAGGAGACCAAATGGGAGGTGAGATGCGAGGACATGTCGAGATGTTGGGATTGATGAGTACTCAGAATATGTGCATGTGCGTGGGAAATTAACTTTGCTGTGTAATTTTAAAAGTGGTCAAACAGGTTGTGATTCTTTATTTAAAAAATAAGACTTTTTTCTGAAGGAAAAGCACATGTTGACGCCTTGTGTTTGATTTTAAAAGAGGGATTATTGCTTATTCTGTGAAAATCTACTTAAGTGATCTACATAGAATATTGACTTATCAAATTATTATTTTTAAACTACTGGGTGAGGTGATAAGAAAGAAAACTGTCGCCAAATATGTTCAAAGTATGAAGGTCACAAATATTTTGTCCCCAAACTGAAATGAAAAATGGTTCAACCTGTTGCAAAAGAACCAAGGAAACCTTCATATAATAGTAACTGAGCACCAAGATAAAGGCATATCGCAGCCTGAATACAACATTTTTATCAGTGAAAGTTTACCAAAAGGCATTTTGACCAGTCTCAATAATTTAAAAGGAATACCTTTTGGACAGCTAAGACAAATTAAGGTCCTTGGATTAAGTCACATTAGCTGTAAAAGTCCCCACTATGCTGATTTATAAGTTGTGTGATGAGGTGTCTTGATGAACACGAAATCAGAGTTGTCAATCACAGATCATGGCTTCATCAAACAGTGCTGCTCTCCAGAGACCTGGTATGAGTCTTGATCTTTATGGAAAACAGTGTAAAGTTACAGTTTGGAGAAGGTACAGCTGAACTTCAGAGCAGTTTTCTCAGACAGTCAAACCATCAGATAGTAAGTATGGAACGCCCATTAAGTGCCACAGAAAGCATTTGATTGGACAGTTAATCTCAAAAGGGTGCAGTACACTCTGTTAGGTTAAAGGTTTCAGTATTTTTGGCGATGCTATTTTGCAATGCAAGTGCTGATGCAGAGGTGTTTTAAGTTCTGTTTATATTTGTTTGTCGGTTAGCAGGACTACATCAAAAACCAAAAGTCATTAAAGTTAGAAAATTGGACCACAGCACTTTCTTGTATTAGTTCAAATAAATGTTTACACAGAAAATCAAATGCGGGACGTCTTTTTCTTTTTTTTAATTGAAGTTTTGCATGTATGCAATCTGTCTGTATGAAATGAGATAGGGAGCACATTTACAAAATACCTCTCACTGTCTAACCTTCCTGTGGCAGGTGTGCCAGAAAGCAGGAGAGATCTCCTTGCTGAAGCAGCAGCTGAGGGAAAGTCAGGCTGAAGTGACCCAGCGAGCTGGAGAGATGGTGGCCCTGAGAGGCCAGCTAAAGGAGCTCAATGCCCAGCTGAGGGAACGGGAGGAGGTCATGCTGGGCCTGAAGGACTCCTACAGCAGCAAGAGTGTGGAGCTGGAGAAGTGTGAGGGAGAGCTGAGGAGGACTCTGTCTGAGGTAGGTTTTCAGTCACACCTGAGGACTAAACAATAACGATTACAAATAACAGAAAGCAAAATCATATGAATACTTTATATTAGATTAGATTAGATGAAACTTTATTAATCCCTCGGGTGGGTTCCTCCAGGAAATTCAGTTTCCAGTAGCACAGCACCGACAGAAGTTGCATGTTACAGATACAATAAGGGGAATGAGAGTAAGGATATAAGCATAAATATACCATATATACATATATAAATACAGAATATATAATATGGATAAATAGGATTGCACATTTGAGTGAATATATTGCACAGTGATTATTGCAAATGGTAAATGGCCTGTATTTGTATAGCGCTTTACTTAGTCCCTACGGACCCCAAAGTGCTTTACACTACATTCAGTCATCCACCCATTCACACACACATTCACACACTGGTGATGGCAAGCTACATTACCATCAAGTCGAATATAAGAAAAAAATATTGCAAATATTGCACAGTGTAAAAAAACACTACAGCTGAGATGTTCCTGCCCTCCTTTGTCCCCCTGTTACCCCTCCAGTGAGGAGTTAAACAGTCTGACTGTGTGACAAAGGAGTTTTTAAGTCTGTTGCTTTTTGACTTTCTGGAGAAGCAACCTGTCGCTGAATAGGCTCCTCTGATTGTTTACGACCGTGTGCAGCATTGTCCATAATGTCCAGCAGTTTCTTTAATGTCCTTTTCTCTGCCACTGTCACCAGAGTATATAAATATATAAATCAATCATTCATTAATATATTACATAAAAAATAATAGTAGCTGATTAAACTGAATTGGTCTCATAAAATATGCCATAGCTTCCCCTGTATAAAAAATTCAGCACAGTCATATTTAATATATTAGTTGCAATATGTTCGTAAGGGTTTGTAATTGAATTAATGAGTCCAACACTGGTTCAGTGTACCTGCTGAAGCTCTGAATCAACAGACACCAAACAGCACAGATGGATATTCAGAATTTTATGCACATAAATGTAATCAAGATTCAAGATTACTGAATCAAGATTCACTTAATCTCAGACAAGATATCAAACTACAGATGAAAGTTCGTCTATGCGGCTAAATATATTTACAAGATAAATTTAAGTGTTCATTTTAATTAATATGTATTGCATTCTCTATATAAATATAAACATATATATAAACAATAAGCAAAATGTCATAATTACAGGCCTAAAGATCATTATCCAGGCCTTTGATAACATACTTCCCATTCTTTACATTTACTGCCATCATTATGTGATGCCAGCATGAGCTTTCTATGTTACTGTAAAATAATAATAAAACATTATCTCATGACCCGTGGCCCACTTGTTTGGTGCAGGTTGAAAATTAAGACAATCGAAACAATCGAAGCCCAGATTTTGCATTTGGTGGAGACAGCTGGCTGCTTCAGAGTCCACAAAAAGTGCAACACGGTGCCGCTCGCACTCCGAAGCAGTCGGGAAACAATTTACAACAAGTGAGATTGCCGGATTGGGATGTTTACCACCAAATCTAGATTGTTGTGTGTTTAATCCTCAAAATCCTTTGGAGGGATTTCAAAAACTTGGCAAGGAGACTAGGACAAATTGGGGATTGGGCAACATTATATATAACAGCTGCAACATTTTTTTCCTTTTGTGCTGAATGAGCTCGTAATCAGCTTACACACATAGAGTAAAATGTCTGTGTACCTTGGTTATTTTTTAGTTAAGGAGGCGTGTTTACATTTTTTTGAAATAAAACATATACATGTGTCCTATGCTAAAGCACACATAGATTGAGTTCAAATAAGGTTTCCTATAATAGCTGTTACCTTTTCCTTTCTGCAGGTAACCATCCTTAGAGAGAAGCTGGGTGTATTTGAAGCGGAGGTGCTAAGTTTAAAACGGGCTCTGAGTGAAGTGAGCAGAGGGGCAGAAGTTGTTGTGAGCCCTAACTTGGCTGCTGCAGGGCTGCTGCCTCCATGGGGAGGTGTCCACTGCCCACGAAACCCAAATGAGCCCTCAACAAACTCCCTCACCCCCACGTCTGACACCCTGCTAAGCCTTCAGAGTGATGAAGCCAAAGCCCAAAGGCAGGAAGCTCAGAGACAAGAGAGGCAACAACGCGAAGAAGCTCAGTGGCGTGACGTGCAGCAACGGCAAGACCCGCACGTTCCACAGGACCTTCAGATGCGTCAGGATGCCCAAATCCGACCAGAGGCCCAACTCCGCCAGGAGGCACAGCTGCGCCAAGAGGCTCACCTGCGTCATGAAGCCCAGATCCGTCAAGAGGTCCAACTACGCCAAGAAGCGCAGCTGCGTCAAGAAGCGCAGCTCCGTCAGGAGGCCCAACTTCGTCATGAGGCTCAAATGCGTCAAGAGGCCCAGCTACGTCACGAGTCCCAACTCTGCCAGGATGGTCACCAGCCACAGAGGGTCCAGGAGGGTCACTGGGATGAAGCGGGGGAGCTGCGTAGGCAGCTAGAGCAGTTGCAGGCTGCATTACGGCTGGAGCGACAGCAACGGGAACGTCAGGCCCTCAACTTCGACCAGGAGCGCCACACCTGGCAGGACGAGAAGGAGCGGGTTTTGAAATACCAGGCACAGCTGCAGCTCAGCTATGTGGAAACACTGCAGAAGAACCAGGCCTTGGAAAAACGTATGAGCCAGCTGGGAGCTAAACAAACCACAACCACCACCACCACCACTGTTACCACTATCACAACTACTTCCCCCACCTCCTCTAATTCTCCACCTCCGCCACCACCAGCTCTCTCATCTCTGTCTCCTCAGCCTCTGCCGTCTCTCTCTGGCCCTATCGCCCTCACCCTCTCTCCACCTTGTGAAGACCAAAAGGGCCCTCCTTCCCTCCACCAGCTTGCGCCTCCCTGGGCAGGACCCTCACGCCTGGAGAGGATCGAGTCAACTGAGATATAGAGACACCTCCATGGAGGAAATTCTCCATTTCGCACCATTCACAGTGACCAAGGCCTCTCACACAAAGCCACTTCAGCATACAGTAGAAAAACAATTCAGTCTACAATAGAATAAACCAGTACAGTCTGACATACTTTTCAAAGCAACCATAGACACAAAGCAGCAACAGGAGCCGACTGTTAAAATGCAACAAGAACAAAGTCATCTCAACAGGATCTTAACAACACGAATCATTATCGATGATATTTTCAAGCTCCTAAGCAGCCTTTCTATCACTAGTTGCTAATTGCAGCATCCAACATAATCAGTGTTCATGAAAAGTGTGCCACGCTAACGGATGGCAGCAAAACAAAATATTAAATGACGGTGTTTAGATTACAGCGCTAAAACACGAGTCATTTAATGCCAATGCTAGAAAAGGACCAAGACAATCAGGGATATTGTCAGAAACGATCAACAGGAATATAATGTGGTATTTATTCATTGTAAGTCTGTGTCACTGGTTATGTAAAAGTAGAATTAGTGGTCAGAGTGTGTGATGTTAACATTTTTGGCCAGAGAGCGCCTTACTCCAGTCTTTCCAGCATGTGTATGCTGGGAACAGTTAGTGGTGGGGGGGGGGGGGAATCAAGTGTGATGATTTCAGCGCTTTAATCGCGACATTAATTATCAGCAAACCAGTCAAACAGAAGTGTGGCTGGACTATTTAATTTGTAATCCCAGCAGTTAGTAACGTCAGCGGTCTCGCAGACTGATTCAGTTTATTTCAAGTCATTTCATGCACAGGGTCCAACACACATGGCCCATTTAAACACATTATTAAGACCAACAGAGTTTATATTTTCTACAAATTGAATTTAAATAGATATGTTTAGCAGATAATCAGCCCCAAATGCAGGCAGAACAGGTTTCAGGACACAGGAGAACGTGGTTCACCTTCGCTCCAGTATTCCTGCGGTGACTAACAATGAACACCAGGGGTCACTGGAGAGCTTTCACCGCTCCGCTAGCAGATGATGTGAATGGAAGCACACAATTTGAATTTGGTTATTATGATAATTGTGTCATTCACAGCCAAGACATCTGTCAAAGCAGTACTTATCCCCAAAGTTAAAATTTTTATAGAATGTATGATAATCTAGAAAGAAATACTTATAATAGTTATAGATTGTACATTTTTGTGTACGAGAGAAAGCGAGAGCGTGTGCGAGCGAGTGCGTGCATGTGTGTAAACATATGAAAGGCTTCAGCTTATGAGATTGAGGATAGAGGGACTAGTGGCAATAGAGCAAGTGAAGATATAATATAAGCAAAGGGGGATTTTCTCTACAGTAACATGTACATCAAAGCTTGTGAGACTTACATTTCAAACTGAGGAGGTGTGTTTATGCTGGAAAGTCTTACTTTCTTCTGTATATTTCGTTTCGATAAAGCAGGGGATAAGGAAGTGAAAAAAAATCAGACGAGTGGAGAGTCTGCCCCTTTAAAGGGAGAATTCAGGCTAACTGCACTATGTAGTTTCCTACACACAAGTTATGATGTACAGTAGACTCAGATGTGAATATCATGGCTTTTATATGTGTTGTTATGCCAGCATACAAAGATGTTGCTCAAGAATATTAACTTATCTCTAAGGTATTATATAGTATTATCATCTTTATTACTGTTATTATATTATGGTGAACTGACAGAGAAAAAAATATGTGCCATTTGAGCTTTCCTTTATGTGGTTTTTGTTTTTGTTTGTTTTTTAACTGTGTAGATAGCCTATCGGCCTACCATGATGGTGCAATCATAGCAACCCTGTCCAAAAATGATGTTCCTTTTTGATGTAGGTGATAAATGTAGTTACAGTATTGCATTGTTTAGAGAACAAAATGCCACCGATTTTATACATATTTCCAATTTATTGTTTGCATTTATGTTACTAGTACTGCTCTGGCTTGATTCAAACCCACCTCTTTGTTAAATTCAGCAGAACTAATAAAGATATGTGAATAATTCAACCCTTTTAGTTCTTCAGTTGTTCTTATGTTTAAGACTAAACATTTGACTCTGGAAATCAAGTTTGAAAAATCTGACCAAAAGAAATATTTTTATATAATGATATAATGATATATGAAATAATAATTATTACGCTCTGAGTTAGCACCTCAGAGCAAAAAGGCTGCGTGTTTAAATTCAAATTTATCAGGATAAATTTGTATGTGCTCTCTGTCCCTCATTCTGGGTACCCCTGTTTACATCACCATCCACATATATGTATGTTCTAAATTGGCCATAGGTGTGGATGTGAACATAAGCTAGTGTCTGTCTCGCGCCCCAAAGAAAGCTGCTGTCGAGACAGATGATGGGTGGATGGAAGTTGTTACATTGTCTCTTAAAGCAGTGGTTTCCCATTCATTCCCCTCAGATTATTTACAAAGTAGAAGGAGATCAAAAAAAATATCAGTCATTTTTTTTCTTTATACTTCTAAAAACCTCTAAAAAGCATTCAACTTACCGGCCACTTTGTCAGACACACCTGCAATTTAGGCATGCAGGTGCATCCTGAAGATTAAACTGTCCATCAGAATAGGGAAGAAAGGTGACTGAAGTTTGTTGTTTGTAGTAGTCGATCTGGTCTGCCTCCTCCAAAACCTGCTGGGCAACTGCGATTTGCCCACACAAACATCTCTACGGTTTACAGAAAATGGTCTGTAAATCAACCATTCTAAGTAGAAATGCCTTGTGCCAAAGGTCAGAGGAGAATGGCCAGACTGTCTGAAGATAAGAGGAAGGAAACAGCAACTCCAATAACTACTTGTTACAACCAAGGTATACAGAAAAGCATGTCTGAATGCACAATTATCCTTGAAGCAGGTGGAGTACAGCAGCAGAAGACCACAAGTATAACTCATGTGAGCTAAGACTCACCAAAATTCAGTGACAAAAGATTGTAAACTGTTGCCTGGTCAGATGAGTCTCAGTTTCTGCTGTGAATTGTAGATGGTAGAGTCTAGATTTTGTAAACAAGCTAAACATTCTGCCTTGTATTAAATGTTGAGTATTGTTGCAGATTGTGTCCATCCCTTTATCACCACAATGTACCCATTTTCTGATAGCTGCTTTCAGCAGGATAACTTCACAAAGCACATCTCATGTCAAATTGGTTTCTTGAACATGACAATGAGTTCCCTGTACTCAAATGGCCTCAGCAGTCACCAGATGTCAATCCACCTTTGGAATGTGGTGGAATGGGAGATTCACACCAAAGCTGTGGTTCCTGCAGTAATTGCATGATGCCATCATATCATTATGGTCCAAACTCTCTGAGGAATGTTTCCAGCACCTTGTTGAAGCTATACTTTGAAGAATTTCTGCAGTTCTGAAGGCAAAAGGGGGTCCAACCCAATGTTAGCAAAGTGTACCTAATAATATGGCCAGTTAGTATACATTATAGTAAGGCAGTGCATTAATTCGCAGGCTTATTTTTTGTATGTAAGATCTAAATCTGCAACATAAAGCAGACAGCAACTGTCACAGTATATAGAAGCACAATGTGAATGTGCTTAAGTAAAAGCAACTAAGTAATAGAGCCAGTACCCTAAGCTTATAACGTAGAATGTAGATACTATAAGGTGTGAAATTAAATTATGGAAAGGTATAATAGTGAGCAAAAAAAATAACAACCCTCAAACAAAAGAAGTCTGGGTTCATCCCTCTGAACATTATGTATCCAATTGAAATATCCTTGAAATGAAGTAGGCTGCAGCTTTTACAGATGAGCAACTCTGCTGACCTTCATATAGAGGATGCAATATGTGAAAGGGACAAGATGGACACAGAGCACTTTTAGATGGAAAATGCAGAGGCCTTGCCATTATTATTTCATGGATATAAGGTAAAAAAAAATAATTAATTACAACATCTCACCATTAGCAGAATAGAATAGAATAGCCCTTTACTGTCATTGTACATGTACAACAAAATTATGGATCAGAGGTCCATACTCAGTTATTGACATTTGTATGTAGAGTTTTCTAATATTTTAGGTTTAAATATAGAAAAATAAGTATCTATGTTATCTATGATTACATTTGCATAATTTTCAAATACTGGAATCTCAGGATCGAAAAAAAATCTTCTCTTTGAAATCTACTTTTAACACACTGGAGTCAAAGGTTTTTCACAGAATATTTTGAATGTCTGTTCATGACCCAACAAATCAGGGAGCACTGTTATTAAACTGAAAACTATCATTTTCCATCTATTTTTAAGGGGAAAAAATTAATTTAATCAGGACATAAATTATACAAAATAAAGTGTAAATAACACTGGAAGGTTAAATGTATTGTGCCACTGATGTGGATCATTTTTTGCCATGAGGAGAAAAAAGTCACTATGACAAATGACCTTTAAAAATGTACTGGGAAGTTCCACTGATTCTTTACTGGCAGAAAGGTATAGCAAAACAACAAACTTAACTGTGGCAGTGTTTTGAATGTTTTCTACCTGCGTAGGATGTAGTTAGTAACACCTCGAGTAGTTAGTACATTGGATGGATAGCCTGATAGAAGAGTTCGTGGTTGGCAAAAAAAAAAAAAAAAAAAAAAAAAACAACCTCAAACTCAAAAAGAGTGCATAAAAAATTAAAAAGATTGTAATTGTCTGTAGTGGCTTCTTTAAGTACAAACTATGGCAAGAAACACATAAGTATTAATGAACAGGCAGCTAAATCCACTCAAAATCTGCTTACTAATAATGTACTTTGTTGACGAAATTTGAAGTATGTCCCTTACAGCGTGCTGTAGCTCAGCCGGCTAAGCTATGTAGCTGTTTTGTGGCTAATAACAGATCGCTGTTAGTAGCTTTTTTCCTAATGATTAGACACGCAAAATAAAGACTCAAAGCGGGAAAGTGTCAGCAACCAAGCAAAGTGAGTTAATTTTCATTGGTTTAGTTTGCTGTGGAAATGTTAACACTATCAGTCTCACCGAAGTTTAAATATTAGCTCATTGTTAGCTGTTGGTTAGAATACAGCTGAATTCATAACAGATTTTACATGTAACCAAGTAGTTTTCAGTTACATGTAAAATCTATTTTACAAGTCTATTCTAACCAAAAGCTGCAGCGATACGTTTGACAGTGTCCCTGAAACGATTGCGTTCTTGTTCAGTCATTAATAGCTTTGTATTAAAAATATCCTTAAGTGGTGAAAAAGTGGCGATGTTCTCGGTTTAGTTATTTTCCTACAAGAAACGGAGAGACATTGATTTGTCTGTTTTAGATCATACATTGAAAACAATCAGAATAGTTGTTGATAACTGTTTTTGACTCAGCTATCGGTGAGCTGTTATTAATTCTGATTGTTTCGACTGTCTTAATAATGATTGTACGAGTTGAAGTTATTTATCCACTAAACGTCTGGTCAGAGAGAGAAAAAAAATCATACATCATTATTTATCAGTACCACAGACGTTCAGTTCAAGTCAGTTCCGTTTATAAAGCGCTAAATCAAAACAAAAGTTGTCTTAAGACGCCTTGTATTGTAAGATAAAAACCCTGCAATAATACAGAGAAATCAGAGAAAACCCCAACAATCATATGACCCCCTATGAGAAAGGGCTTTGGCGACAGTGGGAAGGAAAACTTCCCGTTTAACAGGAAGAAACCTCAGTGGAACCAGTCAGAATCAGAATACTTGATTAATCTCAGAGAGGGGCAGCCATTTGCCACGACCTGTTGGGGTTGAGTTGATGAACATAGGACAAAAACACGCTGTGGAAGAGAGACAGAGGTTAATAATAATTAATAATTAAATGCAGATAGGTCTATTAACACATAGTGAGTGAAAAAGGTGACTGAAGAAGAAACGCTGAATGTATCATGGAAATCCCCCAGCAGCCTAGACCTGCAGCGTAACTCAAGTTCAAGGTTCTTTATTTGTCACATGCATAGTTATACAAGTATAACACACAGTGAAATGTAACCTGACATGCTCCTTGGCGGGGGGGGGGGTAGAGGAAGAACATTATATATATATAGTATATACATTAGGTGAATGTGCAGTAGTAGCAGCAAGCAAGCAGGGAGGATAACTAAGGAAGGATTTAGTCACCTGATCCAAACCTAACTATATGCTTTATCAAAAAGGAAAGTTTTAAGCCTAATCTTAATAGTAGAAAGGATGTATGTCTCCCTAATCCAAACTGGAAGCTGGTTCCACAGAAGAGGGGCCTGAAAGCTGAAGGCTGTGTCTCCCATTATAATGTACAGTGATGTAAGACAGAGAAGCCGTTTGATGGAGAAGTATAGAGAAGGTCAAAACGATCTGCACTCATAGTCCACGTGGACTATGATGTTTGGACAAGAGTAAGAGTAGTTATATCAGATTAACAGGTCAGGTTGAGCTGTTTGAAGAGGTAAGGCTGAGATCCTTTGGACATGTGCAGAGGAAGGATAGTGGATACACTGCACAAAGTATGCTGAAGATGGAGCTTCCACAAAGGATGAAAAGAGGAAGACCACAGACAAGGTTCTTGATGTAATAAAATAGCTCATGCAGAGGGTTGGCGTGATAGTGAAGGATGCTAGAGATGGGGTGACATGCAGGCACGTGGTCCAGCATACAACCTCTAAAGCAGGGGTCCCCAATCCCAGTCCACGAGGGCCGGTGTCCCTGCAGGTTTTAGATCTCACCCTGGGTCAACACACCTGAATCACATGATTAGTTCATTACCAGGCCTCTGGTAATGAACTTCAAGACAGCTGAGACGGTAATTTATCCATTTAAATCAGCTGTGATGGATCAAGGACACATCTAAAACCTGCAGGGACACTGGCCCTCGTGAACTGGGATTGGGGACCCCTGCTCTAAAGGGAGCAGTTGAAAGAAGATGAAGAAGGAGAAATGTTTGGCTTTCCCTTTAATAAATTAATTAACTGCTAAATCATGTGTCTTATTGTTAACTGACTAATGATTTCAGTCCTATCTTGGAGGCAGTCAGAAATGAATTATTGAATTCAATTGAAATACAGCTCAAACATATGTGCAAATCAGGGTCTTTCCTCTTCATCGTAATAAATACTTACTGTATAATAATATTGTTGGGAATTGCAATGACGTATGACTTTAAATGTTAAATAGCCTGTGCTTAAAGAACAAACACGTCCTGTTGTGCTTATTGTTAGTGCATGCAAAGTTCAGGCTCTTTCGCTAAATGTCCATTTTATGTTATTATAATGAAAAATTAAGCTCAGGTCATTCAACTTAGTGTTAAAAATCGTTATTGAGAGATGATTATGAGATGGAAGTGTAAACACAGCAAATATATGTTTACCTTCTGAGTTGGGGTTCATGAGCTCTATTCACTAAATGGCCCATTTTGCTGTGACCTATAAGTTTTGTGTAAGTGACGTCAGAAAACGTTCATAACTACAAACTGTTTCTCTTTACAGATTGGAGAGTATGGTTGTGAATCTCTGCTTGCCACATTTTCACACGACAGCTCATTGTAACAAGGTGAGATATATTTTATAGACCTGCCACATAAAGGTACCCTCCCCTCCCCTCCTTTCTTTTTTTTATTTAACTATTTTATTTTTTGTTTTTTAAAGTCCAAGAAAAGGCTTGATATGTTTTTAGATAAGCAGTTCAAAGCAGCGCAGACAGACGCAAAATGACACAGGAAGTGGAGGACAGTAATGTAAAAATAAAAATAAATAAAAAACCGGTGGGATAAAGTGCTGTGTGGGAGACTGAATCACAACCGTCCTTGTGTTCTTTTCATTGGTATTTTTTAATCCGATCATGGCTGTCTTTTTCATCACACTCAGAGGATTAAAAAAATGAATGTTATCACGTTCAAGAAAACAGTTTCTTTGTTTTTTTTATTCCACATGTGCCTTATTTATGTCTTTTACATGGCTTGTTCTCATTTCATATGAGCTTTTCATGTTTAACCTTGTGATGACTCTCTCATGAGCATGTGAGGCATGTGTACTGTAATTGTTTTCAAATTTTCTCATATCTGCTGTCAGTTCGATTCAGTTTTATTTCTATGGTGCTAAATCATGACAGTCGCCTCAAGAAGCAGTCAATCCTACATTACTATAACATAATGTAGCTTTTCTCTGTACATTTTCAATTTCAAGCTTTCCCTGAAAAACACTGACACCAGTTTAATTTTCTTCTCCAGCTGTGTGCAGATGGCTATGATGTCACAAATCTTGTATCAGCTGACCCTGCCCTCCGCAGACGTGGCTTTAAGCTGGAATATTTCCTTCGTCCACCTGTACAGGTAAGATTTCACTGTCATACTTTGGAACTTGACACTCAGCATTTTTTCCTAAAATGTGTATATGTCTCATTAAATAATAGGTACCAGTAGAAGTAGTATTTGGTACTGAAAAAAGTACCACTACCTTTTATTTAAATAATAACCGCTTGAAAACAGGGAATTTGGGGAAAATGTGCAGGTCAGGAAGACACTGAGGAAGAGTAGCTATTCTATCTCATGTATTATATTTTATCTATGGTTTTTTGTTTGTTTTGTCATCTTTTTGACTGTATTTTTGTTTCCAAACATTAATTATGTAGAGTATTATGTTGATGGGGCTGAACACGGATATCCAACTGTAAAGTTTATTTTTATTCTTGTTACAAGCTTAAGATTTGAACCCCTTTAAACCAGAATGCAGTAGGTGTTCTAAAGAGGTCTTAATATGCTTCCTTTTCCTTAAGTCTGTTATATCATCTCTTTTGTTCATTTGAAAGCTGTGCAGGTTATTTTTTTCCTCATAGAAAACACCGCTCACTGACTGAGCACCCAAAGTGTATTTGTAACATAAGCCAAAAATGCAACAAAAGGGTAAAAAGCCAAAAATGGCATTCAAAAGGAAAGTCAGATTTACTAAATGTGCATACACACCTGCATGTATTGTTCCCTTCATGAATCACGCTTCAATAGGAAATGTGTGTTCAGCCTCTTTGTGCATAGAAATCGAGATTAGTAGTTCTTACCATCATGTTTTTCTCTGGCAGCGATGGTACATTTGTATGTTTAAAGCAGTCAGTTTAAACAAAAACTTTCCCACATTGTTGCAATGAACTGTGGTATTCTCCACTGTGGGATGTCATATGATAGTTTAACTTTCCTGAATATGATTTATTTATTTGAGTTTTTATGGAGAACATATCCTGTATTTTGATGAGGATTCATAATGCATTGTAAGAGTCACATTTAAAAAAAAACTAGGTATGATTATTATAGTAATGTGTTTATATCCATACCTTACACATTTTTCTTCTGTTCCTTCAAGGTGACATTGAAGTTTGGTTTCCAGGTGGAGCTGTGTAGGGTGGATGTTGAGTTGTGGCCCTGGGGTATGGACAGGGGACAGGCTTGCAAGAAACTGGAGATCAGCACCAGTTCTGATCCGTTACCTTCTACAGGCACCAAAGATTTTCCACAAAAGAAACAGATACAGGCGAAAGATCAGAATGCAGCGAATAGACGAGAACTTCGAAACCACGAGAATAAATCTCAACAGAGTAACAGCCACCAGTGGAGTCTTCAGGCCCAGCAGTGGAGTGAAGTGACTCCAGGTGAGCCTCAGAAAAGAGGCTGCATGTTCAAACATCAGACAAACACGGAATCCAGCAATTCTGAGCCAGAGTTTAAACTGGTGGCTCGTTGCGAACTAAAGGAGGAAACCAAAGTCTGTTTCACACGTTCAAATTTTTGCCCCAGGGCCCCGTTTCTGTCCTCGCCTCCTCCACAACCTGCAAACTGTCTGCAAGAGGAGCTATGGAGCCGAGGTTTGCTCTCGCTCGGGGCTGTGACAAAGCTTCGTGTAACCATGCCTTATGGTGGTGCAGCATCATCTCTGGGGCTGAAATCTTTGACTGTGTGGGGACAACCTGCTCGCAGCTGCTCTGCAGAAGAAGTGGAGAGGATCAAAAAAGTCCACGAGGCCAGTGAAAGACGGCTACAACAGCCTGCATTTTTTGCACCTCCTATCAGACAAAGCAAACAGGGACTGCAAGAACCTCCAAGGTATTTGTGTAATTTCAAAAGTAGTAGAACTAATTATCGGGCTGTCACATCTATACTGTTGGTTTTATAGATTATGTAAGTATTGATGTGTGCCAATATGTCGTTTACTTTGGTAGTCATTCCATCCCAGAAGAATTCCTTGATCCACTCACACAGGAAGTGATGATGCTCCCTATGCTGCTGCCCAGTGGTGTATCAGTGGACAACTCCACTCTGGAAGAGTACCAGAAGAGGGAAGCCACGTGGGGTAGACCCCCAAATGACCCTTTCACCGGTGTACCATTCACTTCAACTTCCCAACCTCTTCCTAACCCCCAACTGAAAAGTCGCATTGACCACTTCCTGTTGCAGAAAGGAATGACGAGGAGGGATGGGATGTTGGGGAGAGGAGTTACAGGAGACAATACACAGGCCTCAAGACTTCTAGCCTCCAAAGTACACGAACATTCTCAGAGCTCTCTGTGCCTCAGTAAAAGCTCAAACAGTGGTGCTGCTGAATATAATGCTGACACCAGAATCACAAACAGGACTGTGAAGATAGAAGATGCAGGGTCAGGACCTTTGTCAGATAATAAAAATCACACATCTGATGCTGAGCCTTTAAGTACAGGTAATAAATCAGCATTAGACAGGAGAAAGAAACGAGATCTAAGTGATATTTCCAAAGAATCCAAGGACACATTGACACCTGAGAGGGAACTCCAAACAAAAAAACTAAAAAGTGATGCAGTTTCTGGTGAGTATAACATGTAAACATACAAACCAGGGGTGTCAAACATAAGGCCCAGGGACCAGAATTGGCCCAATCCAGCCAATTGGATGGCTTTTGGAACATGTAGTTAAACTTCTTTTCTGGAGTTTTACTGGTTTGGCCCATTTAAGATCAAAGTATGTGGACCGACATGTAAAATGAGTTTGACATCCCTGATCTAAACCATATCCATGCCATTTTTTCAGTTTGTCTTGATTGTTGACTTCTCTGCTGTCTTCACGTTTGCTTCCTCATTGTGCACCTTCAGTTCCGAGCTGCAGCTCCCACGAGCAGCGTTTATCTGCTAGTCTGGATGAGGCCCTCTTCTCTGCCCTGCAGGGCCGGCCCTCCTTCACTTCAAATTTGCCCCAGAAGCGGGTTAGTCCTGACTCTGAAACGCTGAATACCACCCAACAGCGCCAGAATTCAGGCTTCCTGAGCAGTTCTACAGGTAGGATTTGCACCCTCTGATACATTTGAGTAAATACTATTCCCTAAGTATATGACTGTTGAAATATAATAAAGAAATCTGGAGAAGTTGTTTAGAAATCTTGTTTTTGGTGTAGTCAGTTTTGATTCATGTCAGTTAGAAATAAAACAGAGGTGTGAAACCATACATAGAAATTTTTCCGACCACTTCACTGCTGCTTACCTCTGAATAACTCAATTTTGTGTTATTACAGTGGAGAAAAAAATACTGAAAAAACAAACCTTGAGCCTATGTTCAAGTTTAAAGCGCCAGTGAAGTGGGAGAAATGCAAGTGTTCAGTTTTACTTGATACATTTGTAACATAAGAACCAGATGTCTATTGTTTCCCTGCTGATCATTGCCACAAAAGACAAAACAAACATGGTGTTAAATTTCTAGAGTGCTGTCACGCTTTCTCATTCAATGCTTAACCAGAGTTGCATTTACATTCTTTAAATGTTTTTCTGTATTGCTCTCCCTTTGTAAAGCACTCTGAGTGACCTTATATCCAAATCAGTTTGACTTCATTTAAATTGGTTTAATATAATAAGCAGTGCCCCAAATGCTACTTGGCTACAGAACATTGCTTAAAATTTTATGGCAGAAGTATTTAAAGTTTGTTTGAAATTAAGTGAGTATTAAGTGATTCTCCCTTGCCCCATCTTTGCTTAATAGGTGAGAAGATGTGCTCTGCGTGTTCCTGTTCTGTGTCCCTTTACTCCACCTCAGCATCATCCGTCTACCGTCTGAGCTGTGGTCACTTGCTCTGCCGCGCCTGCGTGCAGAAGGAAGCCAATCCTCTGAGGTCGGCCACTACATCAACATCCAATCGTATTGTGTGCCCAACCTGCCAACATCCCACCCCACGTGCCCTCATCACACGGGTGCATCACTAACATAGCATAAGAATCCAACCGACACTTACAAATTGAAGACATGATTGTATTCCAGATGTTTAAGTAAAAAGAAAAAATTTGCAACTGGAAATTCAGGATTTTATTTATGGACCGTTAACTTTTCTTGACAGTACCTTATTACCCTTTTTGTAAGCATGACATCTTTACACTGTAAGTCTATTTGTCACGTTATAACTACTGTTTTCACAACCACTCCTGTTAAATTGTCTGTTTCTCATTTGTTGTTTTATTGTATTATTTTGTATATTTTTGCTCACGTGGATTAAAGATACCTCAGATCTAGCAGTGAATTGTATTTCTTCACATCTTCTTACACTCATATTGTCACAATATCAGATCACACAGGCCTGTTTTATTAATCTCCACAGATCAGGAAAGGACATCTCTGAAAGCAAAGACCTTTGCAAATATTGTAAAAAATATAGTGTGGCTAAAGTCCTGTTCTTTATCTCCTCCACCCCCTCTTTCTTTCTTTTCATCAAGCGCTGAAGTGTACTTGCAGCCTTGGGTCTGCAGTCTTTGTGTGGCCGCTCTCTACGTGGATGCATTTGACTAGAAAATGTTTGGGCACAGAAGCAGGAGACCAAAAGAATTTAAGTAGAAATTGAGTCCAACCAAGGTTATGTGGTCATTGTGAAGAAGGAGACAGTGTCGTGTTCAGCTGACCTCCTGATGTCATGTGTTCTTTGTCCTTATCTCTGTTCCTTGCCTTGTTTTGCTGTCTTAAATGGGTGAACGCAGGCAGAAGATGGAATAATAAGAACATCCAGACACATCATGTACTAGTTCTAAATATATTTATGTGATATTAACAATAACCTTTATGTTGGTATTTCAGGTAGTATGAAATACTGACACTAGATTACATTAGGTTTCAGGTTTCTTTTTAAGGAGCAGTTTTACGTTAGGAGGCTGCACCTCCTCCTTGCCCATGTGTTCTTTCACTACCCTCTGAACTCTTGAAGCTAATTACCCTTTACAAGCCTGAGTTATTGTGCACAGAAGGGTTAAACGGAGAAATGTGAGGCAAACAGTATTTAGTTGGTGTTCACCATCACAAATAGCATAATCTGTATGTTGCTTTCCTTGACAGCATTAAGCTTAATCAAGGTCGTGATCCTGTATCCGCTCAGTAAGAGAAAAGACAGGAGTCAGTTCTGCATGTGAAATGAAGACATGGGCTTCACTGTTTCCGATACAAGTGGTGGTTAAAGTGCTTAAATGATACTGAATCACACTGTATTAGTCAAAGTCACTGACTTTATACACTTATTAGACAAAAACTTTGCTTATGTTGTGAACTCTTATTGTTTGTAAACTTTTCTTATTATACACCGTATTAGAGGCATCAAGAAATTTCTGCAGAAGACTAAAACTGCCATAAATACAAGTAAACATGTGACTTAATAGATCAGTTATTATACCACTAAATGAATGAAAACATACTAAGAAAATTAATATTAGCATTGATTAATCTGAAAAATGTGAGAAATGTATTCTCTCTGGTAATTCTTCACTGGAAACAACCATTTACTTTTAACAGAAAATTTCTTAGGTACACTCTGTAACTACCAGGTGCCATGTCGTCACATGTTTTAAGGTTTTATTTGTCATATACAGGAAATAATGGCACATAACTACCAGTAATGGAATTCTTAGGCTCAGAGCCCTCTCAATATTGCGCATAAGCAATGCCTAGATATAAATAAGAAAAAGTATAAAAATAAAGAAAATATATATTTATAAAAAAGACTACAATAAATAAATACAGAATACTGAAATACTGTAGCATCTGTAGTGCAGAGATAGTGGCATATAAAAGTACAGTGTGTATAGTGATTGTGCAAAATAAACTGTTCAATATTTCAGCAATTCAGTAGCCCGATGGCTTGTGGGTAGAGACTTCATCCCTTCATAATGGGATGGACATGGTCAGGAGCAATACTCAAATAGGCTGTGGCATTTAAATATTGCTCAACTGGTGCTGAAGGGCCCAAATTGTGCCAGAACAATGTCCCTTACACATGAAAAAACAGCCAGGATGGAGCTACGTTTACATGTTGTTTATGTCAAATTATGATCCAACAATCAGTAGAAATTGAGAGTGATCAGGAAACGTTCGCCCATTTTCCTGTTCTCAGCTGACAAGGGTGGGACCCGGTGTGGTCTTCTGCATCTGTTGTGCTTACAGAGGTGCTCTGCTGCATACCTTGCGTTTAATAAACTCTAATTTGAATTCTTGCTGCTCCCCTATCAGCTCAAGCCAGTCTGGCTATTTTCCTCTCACGTTTGGTGTCAACATGGCATGTTCACCCAGAGAACTCCTGCTCACTGGAGCTCACTATTTTTCGCTTATTGGATCATTCTCTGTAAACCTAGAGATAGTTGTAAAAAAAAAAAATACACAGAAATTTTTGTAAAGTAAAATAAACACATACATGAAAGAGTATTTATTGTTGATACTTTCATGTATTTAATGACAAACATTTTTTCACTGAGTCTTAGTTATGTCTCTATTTTGATTTTGGCACTTTAGGGCCTCCTATAGTCCTGTTTGTCTGGGTCTCGGTGTTCGAGCTACTTCCTGTTTTATTTTGATAGTTCTTGTCTCTTGTGTGTTGCGTTCAGTGCTGCGTCTCCTGTCTCGTTATGTCCTATTTCTTCCTGCTGTGGTCCCATTTGTTTCCACTCCCCTGATCACCCCTCACTGTATTTATTGTCTCTGTTTTCCTCCGTCAGAGCGTCTTTTCGCATACCCCCTGTGTCTCCATGTTCCTATTGTTGCAGTTTATGTTTTCACGAAAATTTGCATTTCTTATTTTTGTACCGTTTTGCCAAACGCTCTGAATAAACTGCTCGCCTTCTGTTAAAGCCAGTGTCTGCCTTTGAGTCCTCTCTCTGCTCCACTTGATCTGCTGCCGCAGATCATGAGAGAAATGTTTGAAAGTAAATTCTGTAAAACTTTTTCTTTCACATTTGGAGTACTGTAAAGTTTAATGAGATTTAGATTCACTGAAGGATGAGCTTTGAATGCTGTGACTCTAATTAAAGAGCTTCACACCTGGACCTGCAGCCTTTGATGCTCAGTTTTGCCATTTCTCATTTAACTGCTGATTAGTATAACAACAGCTAATAAGAGAGATGCAACCCCGAGCATGCAACAAGACGCTGAAAGGAATAATCAAGGTGTAATATGTTTATTTGAAAATGCTACTCTGGTTAGGATCATTACACCCACTAGTTTTACATTAAGTCTGGAACATAATTTGTGTGACCTCTGTTGTCATGATGCTACCACATTTGTCTTAATCTAAAAGTGAAAACTACACACAGTGACGAACTGTGCATGATCATTAAATGTTCTTCATTATTCCCCCTCATTGCGGTTAATTTGGGCTAATAAATTGTTCGCAAACTCCAATTAGTTGTTCATGTTTTGCCGTTTTCAGTGTGTCAGTCAAAGCGGGGGGTGAAATTATTCAAAGTTATTACAAATAGGCGCAGTGCTGAATACAGAAATTGTATCTTCTGCTGTCGTGTCTGTTTTTGTGTAGATTTGTTAGATGGCACACATCCGATGCAGAGCCACATCTGTGGCGACCTCTCGCGCACGCGTCGCGCGCACACCGGTGGCCTTCGGGCGCGCATCCCTGCGGAGAGAGCGCAACGGGGACGAAAGTGACGTCAGGAATCAATCGCTTTGTCAAACATGTCCATCTGCTTATAAGTGAGAAATGACCGCAGTACCAGACAGACATCCACACCGGCGGAGGACACACAGGTGCAGCGCGGCGCTCACTCCAAACCGACAGCGATGCCTCACTCCTTGTTCCCCCTGTGCGTCCTAGGACTCCTTGCGTTCTCCTCCGCCTGCTACATCCAGAACTGCCCCCGAGGAGGGAAGCGAGCGCTGACTGAAACTGGAATCAGACAGGTGAGCATTGTTCTTTCTGCTAAGACAGCATGCTTATTCTTTAACTGGCTGTGTTTGATTCTAAATTGGCTTTAGCCTATAACATTAGAACAAACGGTCAAGAAAAAACGGTCCAGCAATTCACAAAATTAAAGGAATGCTAAGCAGCCTTTAAATAAGCGAAACCGAGCGTGCAATGGATGTTATGGGATCAAAATGTGAGTGGTTTACTGGGTATATCAGATTTTAATAAAAACGGAAGAGAAATCATACTGATAAAAAATAAAAGTCACTTATGGAAAGGTTTAAAAAAAAAAATAACACCAACTCAATTGAACCTTTTTTAAAGTCACAAATTAGATATTACTCATGTAGTTTAAAAATACTGATTTACAGTGAGAGACTGTAGGAAAGAAAATGGTTGTGACTTATTTCACATGCTCATATTGCTATAATTCTTCTGCTGAGGCAATGCAATGAATGTTGATTTTGTTGAATACAAGATGGAAAAGAACGTGAAAGTATCATTGGTCTTGTAATATGATATAATATAACAGAAAATAATACTGCTAAATTCAATTCCATTCTCCTCCAGTGCAAGTCTTGTGGCCCTGGAGACAGGGGCCGCTGCTTTGGCCCCAGTATCTGCTGTGGGGACGGCTTCGGCTGCCTGCTTGGCTCCCCAGAAACAGCTCACTGTGTGGAGGAGAACTACCTGCTCACCCCCTGCCAGGCAGGAGGGAGATCCTGTGGGTCTGAGGGAGGGCACTGCGCTATTTCTGGATTCTGCTGCAATTCTGGTACGAACTGGTCTGATTGATTGACATGTTGACATGTAAGATATGAACTTCATTTCTTGTTTTTCTTCTTTTCAGAGGGCTGTATGGTGGACTCTGACTGCGTGGGAGAGACAGAGGCCACAGATCCAGTCCACGGCTCTGAAAGAAGCTCACCAACAGAGCTGCTGATGCGTCTTCTCCACGTGGCTGCCAGAGGACAGAATGAGTACTGATATTTTATGTGTGGGCGTCCATCTGCTGCTCAAGACCTGGAACTGCAACAGAAATGAAGTTCATCCATGTTCCACTATAAGCCTTGGGATCTGAACTCTGAACAATTTAAATTTTCTTGGTTCTATTACTGTTTCTGTTTGAAGTGTCTTTCTGATTAGCTGGGCTAAAAATACAAGGGGAGAAGAACCACATTAATTGATAGGAAAACATTAGGTTTCATGTGTGCTCCCCCCTAAAAA
Organism: Aulonocara sp. 'chitande type north' Nkhata Bay; assembly: GCF_057382095.1. Lineage (NCBI taxonomy): Eukaryota > Metazoa > Chordata > Actinopteri > Cichliformes > Cichlidae > Aulonocara > Aulonocara sp. 'chitande type north' Nkhata Bay. The sequence goes on along the minus strand of NC_141355.1, from coordinate 27,601,858 downwards.
ATGTATATACTAATGCACATACTGTAAACAAAGTTTATTCTCTATAAGAAGACACCCGAGAGCTCCAATTTCAAAACTGAGATATAGTAGAGCACATTGTAAATAAGTCAGAGGTTAAAGATTACAGTTGATACAGGCATCCAGGTAAAACAGCAGAATGTCAATGCTTGATCAGTTGCTTCTTGTGTAGTAGAAATATTGTTGTATATTAAAAATGGGAGAAACAATACAGAATGAAAGAATGCCAAAAAGGCTCTTCTGATTCCTCATTTCCCAGAATACTCTTGAGTGTGCGAAAGAAAGCAACAGTCAAAGGAACCACAACAATAACCACAGAGTAATCAGGAATGATAATTGCTGTAATTTGATCAGTTTCGATCAAAACTGTTTTGCACACAGATTAGCTGCTCAAGGAATTACATAAACTGACTGCATTGATGCATTCATATCCTCCAACCATATAACTCAGCACTGTGTACCAACATGTATAATTTGCGTAGATGAAAGATAGTGGTTTCCTAACTATCAGACTCCTGTCTGTGTGAATGCTAATTTGCTGCCAAATCTGTATGTGCTGGCAGTTTGTCTGCACTGTTTTTCAATCCAGTTGGCACTAGATGCAGGACCTCCCAGATTTTGACAGTTATGTTCTTTGATTGACTCAATACCTGTGTGGCACGTCAAAAATCCTAAACTTTTGGAAAGTCATTTTATGTGTGACTCATCTTGTGCTCCACACTATGAAGGAGACGCCTCAAAACCCACAGATACAAATAGACCTGCTGCCAATTCCCCAGGTTTCAGACCCCGGCCACTGTCACACCATGATGACAAAACAGCTCGGAGCTGTTTTAGTAGCACAAGGGGAACCTACACGTGGGTGGCAATGTCATGCACTGTCACCTCACAGCAAGAAGACGATTGGTTCAAATATCAGTCGGGGCCTGTCTGTGTGGAGTATGTGTGTTCTCACTGTGCCTTGCGTGGATTTCCTCCAGATACTCCAGCCTCCTCCCACAGTTTAAAGACATGTCTGTAAGGTTAAATGACAATACTAAATTGGCCATGGAACTGACACAAATAAAGTGCTTCAAGAGTGAATGTGTGAATCATCCCTTATCTTTAGCTAGTTCAACACATTCTCATTCGTGGTTAACAAATGATGTATTTTGTAGACTTTGGTTACTGAACACTGTTTTCATTAGCTAAACAGAGGAGTTGCACTAGACTACAGAGGCTTATCATTAAAACCAAAGCAAATCCTCCAGATCTCATTCACGGAACAAAACATGTCAGAGAGATTCAAACCTCAGTCAATACATCTATGTCACAAAGGCAAAGACAGTTGGGAAGCAAGATCCCATAAATCATAAAGTGCTGCGATTCAAAGGCCTTAGGTGGTATTGGGGAGCTATTAGCCATTGGATCAAAAGTGCAAATCAAGCGCAAACATCCTACAGACACCGTTTTTATTTGTCAGTTATGACTCCTACTGACTTACCAATGTTCCCACCTTTAAAATAAACTGCCAAGAAGTCACTCATTGACATTGGTGCAACCAGAAGAATTCCTTTCAGCATGTTTTTCTTTTCTTTTTTTCTCAGTAATTATACTGTATGCTTGCACGCTCAGTTAAATTGCACAACACGTAAGAGTTGAAAACCACACCTGGGTACACAATGAACCTTGGCTCTAAAGAGGTTGGAAAACAGGACGACACTTTTAAAATGACTTAACCGTGCATTTTTTATTTGTTTATTTATTTGTGTGCCCAAAAGTTGAGTTCATCAACACAATCTTGCTCATGCGCATTCATTAAAGGGTAAAAAGTGTCAAGTTTCCTGCATGATCAGTACTTCAAAGTGCCACTTGAACTCTTAACAACAAAATTAATCAGTTATTAAATGTTATTACCGAGCTTTGCGCTAATCACACATCTTAATTTGTCCCCAGACTTGGAAAATATCCCTGAAAAGACTGAAATCTGACGTTCTTTGTGTTCTAATTTGACCTTTAGCAGTGAACTGTATTGAATGTTGACTCTGGGTGTGTCGTCCATTTTTTTTAAATTTCATATCAATCAGTCAAGTAAGATTCTGTTCAAAGAGTGGTGATTAAACCTGTCAGAGCCTGCTTTGGCGCATCATACCTGTATTTATGAGCACTGACTGTTTGAACAAAGAGTTAAGCTGGAAACGAAAGTAACTTTTCTTTTCGTAAATACTTTACTAATACCAATACTATACTAATACCTTTTCAATGCATTTTAATTACCGAGTTCCATTCAAAGAGACGTTCAGATGTTCACATGTGCTTCTCTGGATCTTCGTAGGTGTGTGCACAGGCATGTGCAGGACCTCTGTGTCAGTATTTAAACACCAAAGACACGTTACCTCCCCACACTTGCTCTGCCATCATGGATGTGAAAGTTGGGTTTGTGATTGTTTGTCTGTGCACTTTGGCCATCACCTCCAGTGAAGGTAAGGACACTCAGGCCAAATACATTTGGCAAAATCAAGGAGACATTTGGACTGAATATGCACTGATTTATACATCAGGTGCATCCAAAATAAGTAAATAAATTGACACTTAGAGCTCTTTATGTGTGCAGCTGTGTGATTACCACATTCCTCCTAAAGTTTAGAAATGGTGAAAACACTTGTCTGTTTTTTCAATAATTTTAGTGTTCATACAGTGTTTTTAAAGACATTTTGTATAATGCTTCTTATCTGTTTAACAATGACCACTGTTACATGACATGAAATGTTTAATCCTGTTCAGTTTTATGAGGCTCCATAAAAACATACATTACATTTGGTTATACCTTACAGCTGGAATTCCAAAATGCTGCATAAATACAAAGAGTGACATCCGGCCACGAATACTGATGAACGTTCAAAGATGGGAGATGCAGGAAAGCAACAGTGCCTGTGACATCCAAGCACTTGTGTAAGTGTTGAAAACTAATTTTCCAAAAGGTTACAGGTAATTTTGTAGTTATTACATGATACATAATTCATGTAATCATGCATTCCTCAGCTGCACAGTTTCAGTTAAATAATGATCAGTAATCAAACTGTAAGCTAATACCTTTTACTTCAGGTTACATTAATATTTGTATTTAATTGCTTTTCCTTGTGCATCCACAGACTGTATGTAAAGAACTTCAAAAAGCCAGTATGTGCTCATCCCAATGTGAAGCCAAAACTGAAGACCATTCTGAAAATAAAGGACCAGATGGCGCGCCGACGTCCTTCCTAGGACAAGGAGCGGAAGAAACGTCTTCTCCAGATGTTTGTGTGTCATGTTTCCCACAAAAGGTGTTTTTCAGAGTTTTTATTATGTAATAATTATCATTTAGTTCCACCTCAGCTGCCTGCAGCAACATTGCTTACATGTTAAGGCATTAGTACAGTAATATCATATTACTTCTGCTACTATATTTTAGTTTTACATTGACAGACACCATCCTACTTCTGAGTTGCTACTTTAAGTGTATTATGCTATATGTAAGAAAAAACATAGGTTTGCATGTAATAGAATATGAAGTAATGGAGTATTTTTTTACAGTGTACTAAAACTTTTTAAACTGTTTAATGATGCAACTATATCTTGTACCACTGCGCTGATGCAAATAGATGTTTTTTAAAACACTGTAAAGTGTGATGTCTATTTTTCTTTTACTTTGTTTTCTATTAATCTGCAAATATATAGTAGTTATGATCATCAAGCCATCATTAGACTACCAGCACGCAGCTTGATAGTGTAGTAGTTAACACAGTTAAGAAGGGCTGCTGGTTCAGTTCCAACTAGAGACAAGGTTGTGTCAGGAAGTCAAATCAAAAATCTTGTACTACCTGGTGTCACGCCCTTTTGTGACAAGTAGCTTCCATGTTAAGCTTAAATAAAATTGCATCATGGTAGCAAAGCTGCTTTTGCCAACCACATTCAGTCATTTCGGGAAGTGTCTTTCATAAATGTTGGTTGCAGGAAACCATTCCTTGAGAAATCCCTTTAAAAAGGAAACTGGCCTCTGCTATTCACTTATATTGAAGCTCTGGAAAAATATGACCTACTCCAAATAGTTTCCACATACTAGAGGTATTTGATAAAATGTTAAAAAAGAAGAAGAAGAAGAAGAAGAAGAAGAAGAAGAAGAAGAAGAAGAAGAAGAAGAAGAAGAAAAACACCAACCACACACTGTGGTGTGTTACTATAGCTCACTTAGTTGAGCTGTTCTAAAGGTGCCGCAGGGGCCTGGAGCTATGTCTGGCCCAGACCCGTTCCTGCATGTCACTGCTGCTGTCTAGTTCTCCAAAAAAGAAAAAGGTGCACGACATTCCTTTTAACCTTTTAAAAGTGACCCATATTCTTTCTCTAATTCAATTTCCATGAGTCAGATTCTGTTTAAATAATCGTTATTACACATGTCTGAACTTGTGGGCAATACATTAGCCTGCTGTTCACTGATAGTTTAAGCACAGAGGTAAAGGTGAAAGTAAGATGAATTTTTATAAAGCATTCGAGTACTGTCCAATAAACTTTATATTTACCTTTATCACTGTTATGATTTTGGCAACATGATTTTTTCAAAGAGCTACTGACTGGTTAAAGTACATGTTCATACACGTCTCAGTGTTGGTGGGTGGGTGCGCAGATATGTGTCAGTATTTAAACACCAAGGACACGTTTCCTCCCCAAACTTGCTCTGCCATCATGGATGTGAAAGTTGTCCTTGTGATTGTTTGTCTGTGCATTTTGGCCATCACCTCCAGTGAAGGTAAGGACACTCAGAGCAAACACACATGCAAAAACCAAGAGAGTACTGGCGCTTCACAGATCATACGTCAGGTACATCCTAAATAAATAAATGAGCTCACATTTAAAGCTGTTTTGAGAGAAAAGGGCATGTGTGTGGCAAGCACATTAATGTTGAAGTCAAGATAAGATGAATACAGTTGTCTGTTTTGGCCTGAAATTATTCCAATAAAAAATCCAATAAAAATTTGTTTCAGCATGCTAACGTTCAGCTGACTCATCTGCTCAGTTTAACCACAACCACCATTGCACAATACAAAATGCTGAGCTCTGTTCTGTTTCATGGTGTTCCAAAAAACGCGCTCTGCTCTCGGGAAAAAAGTAGACATCGGTAACTGGTCTGTAAAAACATGAATGTTTAGACTAAGGTGTGTGTGTGTGGGGGGGTGTCTCTTTTGGAGCAATGTTAGTAAGGACGCACATCCTCAGAGTAACTATCATGGAAGAAAATGATCTCTATATACGTTTTTTAATCAAAGAAAACATAATGTAATTTCCATATTTTGGTTTTAATCTCATGTTACAGCTGGAATTCCAAAATGCTGCTTACATACAAAGAACAAAATCCGGCCACGGACACTGATGAAGGTTAAAAGATGGGAGATGCAGAAAAGCAGCGGCGAATGTGAAATCAAAGCACTTGTGTAAGTGTTAAAATTACTCATCCGATTAGTTTAACCACAGGTTACGGGTCATTTTGATCATCACATGATCATCGATAACATAACATGCACTGATAATCTCTACTGTATGAATTTTATAATGATCAAGACTGATCAAGAAATAAACTTTGTCACCAGATTCTATCTCTATTTGATCTTACTCGGAGTTACATAAATATTTGTGTTATTATCTTAAACTGAAACATAATCGTGTTTTCTTGTGCATCCACAGGCTTTACCTAAAGGGCTATGAAAAGCCAATATGTGCTCATCCTAGTGAGCTCCGAAGACTGAAGAGGATGAAGATAAAAAGATCGTAGGGTGTGGAACAGAAACTCTCTTCTCCAGGAATCTTCATATCATCTGGTGTTTTCAAGAGTTTCAAGAGCCTTCGTGTAATTGTTTTCTTTTATTTTGATCTTAAAGGCAGCTATCTGCTACTGTAACTCTGTTGCTAAGAAACTTTGCATGTACTCAGGTACATTTTAGAGGTACTACTATTATTTTATATTCTGATGTTTTACCCAAATACCATATAGATGTCATCACTTTTCACGAATTGCTATTACTAAAGGTACACGAGTCAGTTAGATTTGTCTCCATCTCAGCTGCCTGTAAGACTACTGCTTACAAGTTAAGACATTTATAGTGATGGTTTGTAACATAGAATCCAGCATTGACACATATCATTCTCGGGCATTTCATTGGGTATTTTTGTAGTATTGTATCCATTTTTAAACTGTTCAGTCCTCCAGGTATATCTTGTTCTACTGCATATATACAAACAGAATTAATAAAATGTCACAGCGAGGTGTGCTGTATTTTTTCTTTTACTTTATCTACACATGCAAAGAGCAGTCAAGATTGTCCAGCCATAGTGAAACTAGCAGAGAGATTATGATAACAAAGCTAATGATATTCAATCATTTCAGATACGCAGCAACATCAAAAGTTTAATGGGCAGGATATGGACCCAAATAAACTTGAAGTGCAGCTTTAATGTGGAATACTTTAAAGTATTAAAAAAGCACAAAACAAAGGCAACAGTGGACAGAGGGAGACTCATACAATATAAACACACGAGGTTATGAAGGAAATGGGAAACAGGTGAAAACACAGCTGAAGACAATTAACCTAATGAATCTGGATGCAAGGCACGGAAAATAACTGGTGTCAAAATAAACCAGGAAGCAACAAATACAGTTAGAACAAGCAATACAAGACAACTTTACGCAATAGGAAACACTGGGTAGGACGGGCAACTCCAAAATGAAAGGGTCTAAATAATCCCCCAAACACCAGAACTCTAATGATAAACAAAGCCATAAAAGTACAGAGAAAAGCAATGTAGACACCAAAGTCTTTGTTAAGTAAATGTTTCTTTGTGTGTGGCTAAAGCAAAAAACTCAGTAACTTCCACTCACTAATATTAAAGCAATGAGAAAAGACCAAATACTGCAAATAGCTTTTAGTAACATTGGACATTTAAGAAAAAATTGACCAAGTGGTTATCGTGAAAATGTAATTTGAATATTTGAGCTACCTAAAAATGCTGTTGGGATTGTGACTCTACGTTTTCACAGAAAAGAAAGTAAAAAGAGTGAGATGTATTAAAAGTGACAATTGTTCTTTCGTGACTGTTGGCTCTACTTGTGTTTTCATTCCATACACATCAGTTCAATAGGATTCTGTTTGAAGAGTGGTTACTGGACCTGTTAGAGCCTGTTAGAGTCTGAGTCAAGCACTCCAGTAACTGACAGCACTAACAATTTAAACAAGACATCGGGCTGAAAGTGAACGGAACACTTCATTAAATTTTTTAATTAAGTATGGCAGTCATTTAATAACCTTTTGATATTTATATTACTATTACTGTTTTTAATGTTTAGGCATCGTGTTTCATTCAAAGAGCTTCTTACTGGTTAAAGCACATGCTCACACACTCCCTTCTGACAGTTGGTGGGTGGATGCACATGTACGCTTTGTTGTCAGTATTTAAACATCAAGGGCACGTTGCCTCCCCACACTTGCTCTGCCATCATGGATGTGAAAATTGTCTTTTTGATTGTTTGTCTGTGCGCCTTGGCCATCACCTCCAGTGAAGGTAAGGACACTCAGAGCAAACACACATGCTGAAACCAAGAGAGCACTGGCACTGTACAGATTATACTTCAGGTCCTAAATAAGAAGTTCACATTTAAAGATTTTTTCTGAGAAAATTGCAATGACTCTACATTCCTCCTGGGATTTAAACAAGATGATGATGCATGTGCATTTTAGCACAGCTGGTTTTTGGAGGGTTTTTTCAGTTTTTTCTTCATCCAGCTGTTTTAAAGCATAAAATTATTCCAGTAAAAATATGTTTTAGAAAGTTAACTTTAAGCTGACTTATCTGATCAGTTTAACCACAAAGACTATTGCACAAAACAAAAAACCTAGCCCTGTTTGGTTTTAGGATGCTAAAAATACAAAAATTAGACATATATAAACTTTTTATAAAAGTGCAATACTGTAAAAAAAAATTTTGTTTGTGTGTTTTTTGGAGACCTGTTAGAATGGACACACAATTATTCTCTAGCAAATGTCTTTTTCTTTTATTTTTTTATATTATGTTAGTTTTATACTTTTTAAAATTCTTAAATTTGGTCTTAATCTCACATTACAGCTGGCATCCCAAGCTGCTGCATGACAGCAAACCAAAAAATCAAACGATATATGCTGAAGAAGATTCAGAGATGGGAGATGCAGGAAATCGGTGCCTGTGACATCAGAGCACTTGTGTAAGTGTTTGTTTACTTAAGTGTGCCAAAAGGTTACAGGTAATATTGTAGTTATTACATGATTGGTAAAGGAAGGTTTTGAGAATTATTGACAGTAATTTTGTTTTGTTATGATTTACTTATAACATCATGCATTCATCATATAAAATGAAAATTTAATGTAAAAAATAAACACCAATAAAGAAACTTTATCCAGAGGCAGTTTTCCTTCATTTTTGCTTAGGGTTACTGCATTTGCACTGTTATGTTAAACTGAAATGTATTTATGTTTCTATGTGGACCCACAGGGTGTTTGTAAAAGGCTTCAAAAGGCCACTGTGTGTTGATCCGAGACTGAAGCTAATCCTGGAGGAGCTATTGAAAGAGAAGAAGAGTGGAACAAAAAACGTACTTCTCTAAATGTCTGGGTATCATGTTTCTCACATATGATGTTATATGATATACATCATCATGCTTGGTTGTTGTTGTTGCTTTTCTTTTTATCTTAAAAAGCTATCTACTGTAACTCTGTTACAAAGCAACACTGCATTTACTCAAGTACTTTTTAGAGGTACAACTGTGGTTTCATATACTCACACTTTATATTAAGAAAATGTGTCATTACATTTTATGCATTATTAAAAATGAAACTACATGAACTGGTTTGAGTTGAGCCCATCTCAACTGCCTGCAGTGGTACTTCTTGTGTTAACGCATTAATGTGATGATATTATTACCACTAGTACTACTATTACAACGTAAAATTAACAGATACCACTCTACAGCATGTAATAGTGTATGCCATAGCCTGTAAAAGTGTTTATACATTAAGAATTTAAAAAAAAACTTTAAACTGTGATTCATATCATTCTTTTATTCTATTTTGTCTGCACCTGAAAGAGTGGTCAGTGGTCCAGCCATAGTTCAGCCAACCAGCATAGACACATTATGATAACAAAGTTGCTGCTGGGCAACAATGTTCAGTCATTTCAGAAACGTGTCACGATCAAAATAACAGCAGCACGGTGGCACGGTGGTTAGCACTGTTGCCGCACAGTAGGAAGGTGCTGAGTTCAATTCCACCATCAGGCCGGGGTCTTTCTGTGTGGAGTTTGCATGTTCTCCCCGTGTTTGTGTGGGTTCTCTCCGGGTAATCCGGCTTCCTCCCACCGTCCAAAGACACGCAGCTTGTGGGGATAGGTTAATTGGATAATCCAAATTGCCACTAGGTGTAAATGTGCGAATGAATGTGAGTGCGAATGGTTGTCTGTCCCTGTGTGTTAGCCCTGCGATAGACTGGCAACCTGTCCAGGGAGTACCCTGCATCTCGCCCTATGACAGCTCCAGTGCCCCCCGCGATCCTGAAAAGGATAAGCGAATGGATGAATGGATGGAAGAACAAGTGTCTAAGAATGCTGTTAGAAATGAAACTCCAAGTCCTTACTGGAAAGAAGGAAGACTTTTTTTTCGGTTCAGTGTTATCCTCAGATAAGAAACCCTGATTTATCCCCTAGAGGCAAGTACATTCATCAATGAATAAACAGCCCCCATGACTACATGAATCTGCTGCCAGTCTGTTGCTTTTCTGGCACCAGACATTAGTAATAGTGTTTCCCTGTGCTGACAAGCTCAAAGCTGGTTTGGTGTCACGCAAATCTTCCTTAAATACATAAACGAACTCTGTCACAATCAAAATTTGATAGATTGTTGTGGCTTCAGTTCAGACACCTATGTTTCTGAGTCAGTGAATTGTCATTCATGTTCCACTCTTCTTGCAAATTTTAATATCTCAATATCTTCCAAACTGTAAAGAAAAAGTTCTTGTATGAATGGGTGTGAATGGGTGAATGACGCAAGCTCTATAAAGAGCTTTGAGTGTTCAGGGAATGTTTTCAGAGATATAAATGATTGCTTAGTGGCCCCAAATGTGTTCTTGCAGGAGGACAATTAGCCTAAACACACAGACAAAGTCATTAAGGCCTATCTCCACCCACCACCACTTCCCCTGCCGGTGGCGGACTCCCTCAGGTGTCGGTGTGTTGGTGGTTCTTTGTGTCTGGGGGTGGGCGTCCGGGTACACACCGGCTCACTCCTTGGCGGCCGCTTGTCGGGGCCTGGGGCCTGGGGCTCGCTCGGGCCCCTTTGGAGGTGGGGTGCCCCCGGCCTCTCGGCCTGGGGCTCGGTCACTCAGGCACAGCTGGGGGCCGGCGGAGCTCACGGGCGCGTCACTGCAACTCCCCCTGACTTCTGCTCCGCGGCTGCTGGGCGAGCCCTCATCTGGGACTCTCCTCAGCTCTTACTGGAACAGTGGCGCGGCTGCCCCTCTGTTGGTCTTCCATGGTCTCTTGTGTTCTGGGGGCCTCTGGATGTCTGGAGTTTTGATCTCCTCCATACCCGCTTCACACCCTGGAGGACGGGGCTGTGGCCCCCCCCACACTCCCTAGCAGATCATTACATGGAGAAACCTTTGGAATGCAAGCATGCTGATCCACACAGGTATGCACACATGGGTATTCACAGACGCGGACTAAAGCTTTCTTGGCTGCTGCCTCAAAGCACACTGTGCGCTGTCTATCTTGCGTGCTGCACAATATCGTTTATTATTTAGTAAATATTGATAACTATGACTAGCTAGTTTATTGTGATGGTGCTTTGTTTTCTCTATTATTATGTTGCTCTTTGTTGTTTGCTGTCTCCTCTGTTTGTTTTTTTTGTTTGTTTGTTTTTTTTCTCCATACAGGTGACCCAGGAGTTCTTTTTTTTTTTTCTCTCTCTTCCCCCCCCTTCTCACCGTCTCTTCTCCCCTTTGGTTTTCTTTCTTTCTCTCCCCCTCTTTCTCTCATTCATTCCCCCTGTCCTATTTATTAAAAAAAAAAAAAAAAAAAAAAAAAAAAAAGACAAAGGATGAACTGAAGCTCTGCCATCACGTAATGTCGCATACTGCTGTTTCTGATGTCATCTAGAAAAAAAAAAAAAAAAAAAAAAAAAAAAAAAAAAAAACTATCTTCAGTGTGAAGTAGAACAAGAACTACTGGACGTGATAGCATAGCCTCCACAGAGCCCTGATCTCAACATCATCGAGTGTGTCTGGGATTACATAAAGAGACAGAAGGATGTGAGGAAGCCTACATCCACAGAAGATCTGTGGTTTGTTCTCCAAGATGTTTGGAACAACCTACCAGCCGAGTTCCTTCAAAAACTGTGTGCAAGTGTACCTAGAAGAACTGATGCTGTTTTGAAGGCAAAAGGTGGTCACACCAAATATTGATTTGATTTAGATTCACTGCATTTTGTTGATTGATGAAAATAAATGAGCAACACTTCCATTTTTGAAAGCATTCTTTGCTTTCAGCATTTTTTCCTCACCTGACTAAAACTTTTGCACAGTACTGATAACTGAGACAATTTTTTTCAGTTGAGCAAGAGTGTTGTCAAAAATGTATTTCGCCTATTTGGGGCAAGCTTTCTTGTAACTTAAGTAGTCTTCAGGAACAGCTGTTGGATGTTTGCTGCACTTTGTTTCATTCTAGGTCAAGTTGATCTCACACTGATCCCATAATGACGCAGTCATTATGTAGGGAGGCCTCTGTCAGTGCGCTATACAAATACAGGCCATTTACCATTTAATAATAGTGTTTCATTGTGTGTTATTCTATCCAGGTAAGCTTTTACTGTGCTAGCAGTGTGTTTGGGATCATTGTCAAAGTGAAAAATTAAGCCATTGCCAATCAAATGCTTTCTGGGTGGTATTGCATGAGGGATTAAAATAAAACTTTTAAAAAAAATTTTTCCTCCAATTTTTTAAGCTGCACATCATGACAAGATATGGTTTCAGTTAATAGCTCCTTAAGAATCACCTTATTGGTGCAAAAATACTATTTTATGCCACACTGTATAGCTTTAGAATGTTTCATAGATTAAACTAAAGAAATGAGTTAAGTGCATTTTTGTGCTTGGATGATTCACATGTCATTGTTAAGTGGTTCAACAAAGTCAAAAAGCATTCCCCTGAAATCGTTGAAAGTTATAAGGACTGGAATGAAAATGACTGAAAAAGAAATGTCCAAAGAAAAACTCTGAAAGACCTTCAGAAAGCCCAGAGAACTATTGCTCAAGATAACTTTAAAACAAAAGACATGGCTTTATATTTGCCACCAATAAGCAAAATAAAAAGACATAAGGTTCGGCTCAAGACAAAGAGTTTTGTAAGTCTGTGTAATGCTAGAAAGTCTAGTTTCTTTACGTATACTGGGGACTATTAGGACTTATCCCCTAATAGTGCTCAGATCCTGTTACCACCTCTGTCCACACAAATCCGCTGAAAAGAAGCTGTCACAGTAAAGGCTGTGAAACTTCTGAGAATGGATGAGTAAGCTTGTTTGATTTATTTGAGTACATTCCATACAGTGAAGAACAAAAACACTGTTAGGTGGGAAAGTATAATTACATTAAGCTCTCTTCGTTTGCCTGAGGAGCTTCTTCACGCACAAGTGCTTTTTAAAAAAAAACTTTTCTTGTCCTGGATTTTACTTAAATAAACACACACAAAAAACCTTACGAATGTTTTTCATGTCGTGTGTTGTATTGTTAAGCTGTGAAAATGACCGTTGAAAGGCTGAAAGAAACTAAAAAGGAAACTGATGATTATTCTAAGATCCAGCAATTAATTATTGTCCCCTGTGCTGGTCATGACTCTGAGACCTCTATGTAAAGCAAAATGTAGGCGATCTATTTAGGTCCTACTATACTGTTGAAAGGACCTCCTGTGCTTTCTAGTCACGCCACATCTGTGGGGGTTTGACTAACAGACAACACTGGCTTTTTTGCAGTTATTATTTTTCCCTTCATACAAATCAAACAGTTTCTTCTGAGATTCTTAACTTCAGAGGGTTTTCAGAAATGTACAGTAACTTTAATTCTTTCCAAACAAAACTTTCATTCAGTGACCTTTGTTGTGGGCAGCTGCACTCACCAACTCCCAATGTCCCTTCACGAAGGGCTGAACAGGCCAGAAAGGATTTGAATTGCAGAAGAAGAGTACTTATAGGTGTCACGGATGAGGTGGAGGAGAGCCAGACATTAGAGTGGGAAGGTGAGAGCTCGGAAGACATCCCAACTTTGCCGTAAGCTGAGCAGTGATTTTACCCACCACCCATTATGCATTCAAATCAATGTGTAACCTTGGCATTTGTCATTTTATGGTATTACATTGGTAAAATTGGTAAAATTCTGGAGCTGGAAACAATTTTCAGCATATTGATCTTCAGACTGGGCTGTAGTTATAGCCAATTCGATAAGTCAAGACAGATTCTTCAGGATTATGGAGTCCATCATTGTAGCAAATGAAGTCAATGCCACTGATATGGGAGAAAAGACTGCACAATGAGGCTGCATCAGTCTGCTGAGATGAAAAACCTGTGTAGATAAACTTGTGTTTTCCTTTTCTCACGACTTCATAGCCCTGGCTTGTTATCCATACTTACACTATCTAGCTTAAAGCTGTCCCCCTCTCCGTTTTTCCCTCCTTTTTTAATAAAAAAAAGGTCAAGATAATCAAAAGGTAATTTTTTAACTATTAAAAAAGTAGACTTTTTTAAAATTTATATTTATTTGACTTTTTTTGTCATAAAGCTTCTTTTTCTTGTTATTTAACTGTATAACTATGAAAAAATAAATTGAGCTTCTGATCCTATGTTGCTCATTGCTGCTTAGACCTGTACTTTTAATTGCAATCTTTGTTTTTACAGTGAAGCATACAGAAGGCTGAGTCTCGATCCGTGTCATGAGGGATTATGCTGTGTGGGTCATTTTGCCGTTAGGGTTCGGGGCAGCTTCGTCACTGTTGTTGTTAAGAACAGAGATTCTCAGACACTTTTTCTTTCACTTCAGAAGCTGAGAAAAGTTAATCCCGCTCCCTAATGTTTTAATCACTCCATAACAATAAGAAGGATTTAAATGTAAATCCTACATAAATACATGTCATCACAATGGCATTGGCAAAGTTGTTTATTTTTCACCTGTTCATGCACCACACCTGCTGTAGCTCCACACCCCACCAAGGATGAGTAGAAGTGTGTGACACCACAAAAGCAATGCAAAGCTCTTTTGACTGATCATCTTTATCATCTGATATAAATCTATCTTAGGGTGACTGGTGTCTTTGAGAATGCTAGTTACTTCATTGTTGGAAATCACTGAACGATGTCAGAACAAAAAAGGATGTGAGTCATATGCTGGGCCTTCACAGTGGTAATCCAGTCATACACCTGTGGGACACCTGCTTCTTTGGTGGTACATTGTGGCTCAAACTCTTTACCTAATTTGTCACTTTTGTTTATTTCAGTTCATCACACAAGATGTGCACAGTCTGTTAGATTTAAATAAAATGTTTGCCATTTATTCTACTAAAGATTCCTGTTTAACCATCACCCACCATGCAGGCATCCCGTGTTAACGTATTTCTGTTATTAACTTTGGCAAGTTTACAGTTAATTTTTAATTACGTTTCTTGGCTCACCACATTTTAAGCTCCTTGCTTTTTAACAGGATTCGTCATTGGTCCATTATATGAGTTATCAAGTCAGAGTCACTTATGTTAATACTCAACTGATGAACCTGTTATGACCGTAACTGTAAGCAAGTCATTTAAAATGGAAGAGAGCCTCCGGCAAATTACGGTTTTATTGACTGCCTCGAGTCACAAAGGATCAGAAACATTCATAAATACTTTCCCATATGAGTGTATTCAAGTCAAAGCAGGTTTCTCCAGTGGTGGTTATTCTAATTATGAAGAAAGTTTCCACTGAGTAGAAGTTTTATTTTATTTTATCATAGTTAAACAGTTAAATAACAAGAGAAAGAGTTTATTAAAGTTCAAAGAGGAAAAACACAGTGTCAGATGAGAGTATAGGTAAACTTAACCCCCCCACACACACACAGACACACACACATACACAAAAACATGTCACAGCTTCGCACAGTTGAACTTCTGCCCACAATTTAATCCCATGTCATTGTTCTCCAGGCATGCATTCATCAGCACTCAAAACTGTCATAAAGCATTGATTCATCCCGTTTAAGAGGAACAGGAACTATGTGGAAAAGGTCTTCGAAAAGGGATCAGTTTTGTTTATTGTGAAGTGAAAATGATGAGAAGGGCTTTTAAAGGAGAGATTTATAACAAAGCAGACCTGCACTTGTAACTTTTCTGAGAGTGAAGTAAAGGTACAAACTGATTTTGTGAACAGCTGCCAATCATTACAAGAGTTTCCCTGTCACCGTCAAACATGAGCCTGATGCTACAGCACCATCTTGTGGAAACACTCATAGGGATTTTTCCATAGACTGCTCAACTGCAGGAATTCAGGTATGCATGTTTGCCAAAGCAAGTATATTCAGAAACGTGTCAACAGACAATTATCATATCTTTAATTTACTTCCTATACCAAGCTAGCAAGATAAGGCATCTCACATTTCTTCTGCATATGGACAATGTACACAATATACCCATATTTTTTTGTAGCTCAGGAGGTAGAACAGGAAACAGGTGGTTTGATGCATGACTGCTCCCAGTTTGCAGGCCAAATCCTCTTGGGCCAATCTCAAGTTACTCACAGATGCATTCATTTGGGTGTGAATGTGTTTGAAGGTTAAATAGAAAGCACACATAGAAAAAAAGGCATAGAAAAATGTTCTTGTGTGAACGGATGTGAATGAGTAAAGGAGGCAAGCTGTATGTAAGAACCAATCTATTTAATATTCAGTTGTCTCAAGCAAACTATTCTCTTGTCTTGGTATCAACACTTTAATATCTCAGAAAACTTGTCCATACACACCTGCTGCTAACAGCAAAAACAGTCCCACTGCTCACTGTGGGAAAATATGTTCAAATACACAAAACAGTACATTTATGGGTGCAGCACAGTCCGGTAGACACTTCCAGAAATAAGAGCTTTGCTTACTTGCCTACTGAAGCATGATAACCACTTTTTGTCTGGTAATGTTTAACTTGGCAGAGATCAGGCAGGTTTCAGCCTAGAGCTGAGAACCAAAGTGCCGCACAATTATGTGTAATTTATCTATTAAGTTATACAGTGAATAACATGTATTCACAATCAATGTCCCTACTTCAAAAAAAAAAGAAAAAAAAAAGAATAAACACGTAAGAGAAAAGATTCGCTGACAATGCCATATAATGTACATTTAGGCTGCTTATCTTAGATTTCTTTATATGTAATCAGAGCACATTAGCCTGAGAAAAAAAGAGAAACGCAGAGTACATTAAATATACATATATACAGGTATATAACCAAACACAAGGCAGCCTGGCATTATTTTAAGATCAGCTGACACCAGAGATAAATCCATATTTGTAGACTAAAGAGAACTCTTGTTCAATAATATGCAGACCTGAAATTGTCTTCATAGTACAATGTATTGAAATAAACCTCTTTAAGGTACAATTTTGCATAAAAGGGAAAATAAGCTTTTGTGTACCAACAATGGTATGTTGAATTTGGTCTATTACAATTAAAAATTAAAATGTTCTTGTGTTTTGTAATACACTAAGCCCTGTTTTGGGGCCATTTTTTACAAGTATACAGTACAACACACAGCCATCTGTCCACTTCAACACATTGTGAATCAGTTTTACCTGTGTTGGTGTTGGGCTGTGAGCACAGGTCCCAATTAAAGCTATCAGGACTTTTTCCTGATGTCTCAAAAAGAGTCATAAAGATGCTCACAAGTAGCTCACTGGGGGTGATTTGTAAGACTCTGGCAGCGCTGCTTCTGTTCCTCCTTGAACAGAAAAGGCTGTTGTGCCACAAAGTGATCATCTGTCAAGAAGTAAATACTGGTATTTGTTAAAAAAGTATATAAAAATGAGTTGTTGGTATTTAAACTATTGTGAATGACTTGTTGACCTATAATCCCTCAAACATATATCACATGAATGGTACCAAAATAATTTTGAGCCAGAAACGATATCTCTGCTAGATGCTGCCCACAATCAGTTTTTGGCAAAGGACATGTCTTTTATTTATTCAGGTAAAAGGTCTCATTTATATTTAAAATGCATTTTTATATACAGTGATGTGTCCAAGAGGGCAGCAGAAATTGCAACAAATATAACATAGAACAGCTCTACAAATATATTTCAAGTAGCCCAAAAGGATTGGATCGATTATGATGTAGAATGCAGAGTAGATCAAATAGTGCAGATTTGTGAGGATACCTATGACAAAACAGGTAATTTCTTTATTTTATCCTGGATAAATCATGCTGAATATTATTTACCAATATAAATAACAACATTATAAATAAAAAGAAAATTCAATATTTGGCAGTAACTTTTTGGCAGATCATCCAGCTGCTAGGTCGATGCCCTACTATGTTCCTGTCCAGCTTCTTGTGCAGCAGTCGGTCTCCTGGTATCTCCTTCACAGTCTTAAGATTGCACTGGGGGACACAGCAAACCTTGTTGCAGTAGAATGTATGGATGTAGCATCCTAGAGGAGCTGGACTAACTTTGCTGGCCATGCAAAGCCATGACGAGGACAATAATAAAAACAAAACTCGAGAAAAAATAACCAGTGGGCATCGCCTGCCTGTTCAAAATCAGAATCAGAGTCCTTTGTTGACATTAAATATCAGATGTTCAAAAAGATTAGAAGCTGCTCCTTTGTAGCAGCATTTAGAATAAATAACAATGAAAACAAATCCAAAAGTACCACCATATACACATGTGTAGTGATGTGTGATGTGAGAAGTACTGATGTGAAATTTGTACAGTAATGGCTTGTGAAAAGAAAATGTGTTTCTGAGATTGTTCATCGTGGTTTGGACGGACCTGTAGCGCCCCCTAGAGGACAGCAACTCAAACAGGTGACCTCTGAAGCCTCTTCCACTGAGCGTGGGTGCAGTGAGTGAACCACATATGTAAAGATGCTCTCAATGGCTGAACGATAGAAGGTCACCAGCAGCTTCTCAAAGATTTTGTTCCTCCTGAGCACTCCCAGGTAGTGCAGAGCTGACCTGATCCCCCTTTTCAGCTCAGGTGAGTGGAGAAGAGAGAGATGGTCAGACTGGTCTAGGTCTGGGAGCTGTGTGGCTCTCTTATGTTGCCTGTGTGTAAATGCTTCCCCCTGTTGTCATACATCTTACATTGTGTTAGAATGTAGGCAGGAAAGACTGGAGGTTTGCCTGATTAAAATCAACCGTGATAATGGTGTGTCCCTGTCCTAAAGGGGGGGTCCTTGTTGCCGCTCCAGTGCACCTGTTCTCACTATAATTTGCTCCAAATCAGGTGAAACTGATTCACGTTGCTTTATGTTTCTTAACTGGACAGACTGGTATTTCTGTTGTTTAACTAACTTTGTGTTATAGTGTGGTTACCGAGTCTTCCTCTTTTTTTCTCCCTAAACTGTTTACATTTCATCTATAAAAACTCATGTAAACTATTTGGAACGTCTGCGCTTTATTTTGTAACAGTGTGCTTTTCTTTTCGTTTCCTATTAAGTGAAAATGTGCTTGACATTTTAAAGACAGGCGAAACAATTTGGCTTCAGCTCGACCCATCTCCTGAATTATGTAATAGTTGTAAAAGACCGCCTACCCTTTCTTTTGCTATGTGGCCATTTACGACTGGTGGACACGAAAGGGCAGCTGAACGAAAGTCGCCACTCGACCAGAATCAACTCAAGCCTAATTTTAAACGCTAAAAGCTTCATTCGCAGTATGTAACTATGTCTTTGGAACCCTGTGAAGAAACTGCGGAACACTCCGCTTTGCTCAAGCTCCTCTCTGCACTGTTTTATGCCGGAAGTTCGTTTCTTATTACCGTAGTGAACAAAACCGTGTTGACAACTTTCAGGTAGGTGTCGCTTTGTAGGGATATCACTAATTTATTCATAGTCGAAGGACGGAAGCAAAAAAAAATTGTTAAGTTCACAGATAAAGGAAGCTTGTAATAATAGCTTATTCTCTGTTGTCGAGTTATATTTAAGAGTTCTGCTTTTTGTGTGTTGACTTTGCAGATTTCCCTCCTAGTTGTGTCTGGGAATTGGACAGGTATGTTGTCCAGGTGCGAATACCTCCCACCCACACTCCACTAATAATAAACAAATACAAACTCATTTTATTGTCCTTTCAGATGATCACCACTGTTATTGTTCTTTATGCGGCCAAAAAGAGCAAAACGGTGCAGTTTCAAGATTTCGACAAGAATGTTCTCTTAAAAGTAAGCACCCTCACCCCATTATAATATCTCTATTTATTCTTTTTTTAATGTATTTTGTGATCTATAAATCTTTTTGTTTGTTATGCCCAGATTTTCCCCCTCCCTTTGCTGTACGTTGGGAACCATGTTACAGGCCTGGCAAGCACCAAAAAACTCAGGTTTTTACCAGTTCATTTGCATCACATTTAGTCCTTAAATTTAGTTAAGATTTTCTCAGTACTCATTTATGCAGTCTTCCCGAAACTGTGTTATCTGTTACAGTTTACCCATGTTTACAGTTTTGCGGAAATTCACTATATTGATGACAATGATCTTGGAAGCGTATATACTAAGGTAAGGAATTATTCTAACTATGTATTACCGTACTGTTAGAGCCTTGAAGCACTCTAGGGCCTTATCTCATCTGATTTGGTCTGAAATTTCTTAAAGTACTTTACTTGAAGAGGTTTCTAATGGATTTGTTAATGGAGTTAAACAATGTGAAAGCTTTCAGTGTAGGATGTGAGATTAAAAAAAAAAAAGATTTAACAATGGAAGTGCCCATTAATGCCTGTATGCCTGTTTTGTCCTCTTTATCTCCATTTTTCAGAAAAACATTTCCAAAGCGTCTTGTGTACAGTGTTGTAACCATAGTATTTGGTGCTATGATTGCTGCAAGGTATAGTTTTGCTTTTTGTTTTTATTTAAATTACTTTTGTAATTGTATTTCTCCATGAACTGCAAAAACAAAGTAGACTTTACCTCCATCTCTATTGTCTCCTATAGTTCAGACCTGGCCTTTGATGTGGAGGGCTATACATTCATCCTGCTTAATGATGCATTCACTGCTGCCAGTGGAGTGTACACCAAGAAGAAACTTGGTGATAAGGTAGGATTTCCTGTTCCGTAGAAAAACAGAGACAATTTGAGCATTGCTGCTTTAGTAGATATATCTCTGTCCAGGTGTTGTTTGAAGAAAAAAAACAAAAAACAATTTTACTGCACAGCTGTGCTGCCAAGAAAAATGGGGGCACAACCATCCAAAGCAATGCACAGTGAAGGAGAGTGTGCAGGCAGAGTGGATTGGGTGGAGACACGTGTCAGGTGTGATTTGTGTCAGAGTTGGAGCTACAGGTGGGACAGCTCAGGCTGAGCAGTGTGCAAACCAAGTTAAAGAAGCAAGGCTGAAATTGTTTAGACATCGGGGGGAGGAGGGTGGATTTATCTGGACAAAGGATGCTGAAGATGGAGCTGCTAGGCAGAAGGAAAAGATGAAGACCCCAGAGAAAATTCATGGATGTAGTAAAGAAGGATATGCAGAGGGTTGATGTGACAACGGAGGATGCTAGGAGTGGAGGTAGATGATCTGCTGTGGTAACCCCAAGGTAACAGCTGAAAGAAGAAGAATATTAGAAAAGAAAGCTGAGCATTATCTTTTTAAACAACAAAACAGAAGGTTTTAGTGTCGTTCACGAATATCCTTTGATCATGGCAGCTCCACACTAGCAGCGTCTTTATATCTAAAAGCAGAATCGTGGGATTCGCACATTTTTTAACCTTTTTTTTTAATGCATAGTGATGCGAGCATCTAATGACGCATGTGCCTCACAGGAGTAAAATGTTAACGTTCTCAATACTTTGAAATGTCCCTATTGCATAACAGTGTTTGCTGTTTACATTTGTTTTCCTCCTTTTTGTCAAGGGTCTTGGGAAGTATGGGGTCCTGTTTTACAATGCATTAATAATTGTCATTCCTACTGTCTTGGCAAGTGCGTTTACTGGAGATTTACACAAGGTAAACTGTGATCAGGTGCATTATCGCTATTTATTGTTGTTTTTTGGTTTTCTGTGCCAGAAACTGTATTCTGTTACCACCCTTTATGTTTT
The DNA here is from genome assembly GCF_057382095.1 of Aulonocara sp. 'chitande type north' Nkhata Bay. Taxonomy (NCBI): domain Eukaryota; kingdom Metazoa; phylum Chordata; class Actinopteri; order Cichliformes; family Cichlidae; genus Aulonocara; species Aulonocara sp. 'chitande type north' Nkhata Bay. Next base: position 27,580,514 of record NC_141355.1, on the reverse strand, counting down.
GATCCACAGGCAGTCACATTTGAAGACTGGGTGAAAGGCACATTTGTCTTTTGTTTCCTTATTTCATGCTTAATGGGGTATGTCACTATAATCCAGTCCAAACTGTTCAGTTATTGTAGAAATCAAACTTCCTTGAGTCGGTCATTCTATATAAAATTGATCAAAGATAACTAGGATGTGATGAAAATTATTCTGACACAGAAGCGGAGATGGCTAGGGGGTGAATATGGTATGATTGTAGCTAAAAAAGAGACTAAGTTGAAAGGGCATATTCTATTCTACCCACCCTTCCGTGTATTTTGAGGGCCTATAACTTGGAAAGTATTCATAGTGTGAAGGCAGAATTTCGTTAACCTTTATTAAACACACTAAAATATTTGCACAAATAAAAACGTTGTTGAATCTGAGGGTGTTGAGTTGACGATGGAATGGCCCAGATGTTAGATCGCTGTTCAAAGCTGTTTTGCTTTTGTCCTAATTTTCTTTAGGTTTGTGCTGATGTATTCCATCGTCCTCTGCAGCCATTATAACTCAGCACTTACAACCACAGTAGTTGGGGCAGTAAAGGTAAGAGCACAGTGATATTAGTTTGTTTTTTTATTGTACAAAATCCAAATATTAAGAGTTCTTTGAAAAATTGTTGACTGAAATCCACAGCAAAAAATTTCCTCCTTTTTTCTTGACCCATGGTGATGGACAGGTGGAGGGATTTACTAAGATAGTTGTTGTTTTTTTCCTTATTTCCAACACAATGATACTAAAGTGAACACAATTTCACCTTTTCCTCAGAATATTGCAGTGGCCTATATTGGCATGTTTGTGGGTGGAGACTACCTGTTCTCTTGGACTAATTTCCTAGGCCTCAGCATTTGGTGAGTAATAAGACTTAAATGCTATTTTCTGTTCCTGACTACAGAGTTAAGCGTGACTCTATAAGAGGCCATATTTCTTCAAAAAGTCAAACAGTATGCTATGTTGAATAAGAACAGCAGATTGGAATCTGGCTTGGGAAGGATTTTAATCTAGAGCAAAATATTGATTGAAAGTGAAGATTAGGCATTCTCTGATAAATATAGTTTAGTCTGCAGATTTTGTTTCCTTGAACATTTTATCTTTTTGGTTTTCAGTATGTCAGGTGGACTAATGTACTCATATATGACCTTCAACAAGAAACCATCTGGAAGTGACACAGGAGCACAAAAGCTGAAGCTTCAGATCTCCGAGGAATCAGCAGGAAAGTACTCTAAGGTCTAAAGGGATTTCACCACTTGGTGGTGCTGATCTGCTCCATATTGGAGCATGATATTACTTCAGCACTTATGTGCATTAATAAGCAAAAAAATAAAATCAATAAAATGCTTTCCAAATATATTCCAGGTTCCATCTATTTCATTATACTTTTACACAATGAACAAATGGACAAGGAAGGGGTAAATCCTGGGTCAGGTTCAGTGAATGTTTATTGAAGATCAACAATGACAGAACAGTGTGGACAGCCTGTGAGAGAAAATTTGTACTTTAAAACATGTAGTATATCTACCAAGCAAGCAGGATCGCCCTACATACTTAAATATGAAAACTGATGGAGGATGTTAGCAGTGGGGAAAACTGAAACTACAAATTAAAATTTCAAAGCTCTCTGTAAATTGTGCACTCGATATTCTAAAACTACATGTATATATTAAATGCCTTAATCTTTCTCAAACCGAAATATAAACAAAGGGTAAAATGCTTCCAGGTATATTCTAATTGGCTAGAATAAATCATTTGGTTTACTGATTATCAACAATCCACTTGGCTTCCAGTTTCACCATTACTTAAAAAAAACAAAATTCAAATTCGCTTGACTTCTCGAGTGACGGCTTTCTGGTGCAGGTTTCCCCTAAACAGAGGCAGGGCACTTGTGAAAGGCTTCTTACAGTGTTAAGAGATGTAGTGTTGCTTCAGGGGAAAAAAAAACAAAAAAATCCACTACACATCAGTTTATGATAAACAAGTGCCATTTCTTCTGGGCAAGGCAACCTAATATTCAGTGCATTGCAAACTTAATCCAAGACTTGATGGGGGCTCCAAGTACTTCATAAAAACCAATGAGTTTCCCAAATGTATGTTTTACAATCGTGGGACATTTTGTGTTGCAATATTTCCCTTTTATGAGTTAATCAAACATATGGAAAAAATGACTTGTAATGAGATACATACACCTACTACTATGGTACTGTTCCCATATCAAAACTAGTCAGCCAGCTTTTAATATAAAAGGTGACTGACACGCATTGTAAAACATCTCCCACCTAGTTGAAAACACTTTTTGGTTTCGCAAACTTGTTACGAGGAAAACCACAAAATCTAAATGTTTTCCTGTGTTTAAAAACTACTTGGAACCTTTGAACACTGTAGAATCTGGTAGACTGTATTTAGAAAACGAGTGTTATGCTTGTCTGTTACTGTTGAGAAAATAGTTACATGTATATATTTAGACAAGCATCAACTGTAAAAATTTGAATTTTTTTTAAGAGCTTGTACCTGATCAGACCTGCGGATTAGGGTTGCAATGATCACACATATAAAAATGGCCCGTGTCATATAATGTCAGACTTTTCCATCTTCCCTGACTTCCCTCTTGTCCACCTTTGCCCTTAAATAAAGTTGTACCTGTGAGGCAAAAAACTAGCTGAACCTTTCTCAGTCCATTTCTACTGCCACTGCTGTCATCAGTGGCAGTGAAATTGTGCTTATAGCACCAGAGATGAAACCTGGGAACATGGTGAGACGCCATCTGACAGTTGAACTCAACATTTCCTATGGCTGACCACACCCTGTATCATTCCGTCCATCTGAGCTTAATCCATATATACAGTCATACACACTCTTACACTCACAATATACTTAAAAAAAAAAAAAAAAAAAACTTGTTACCAAAGTGCAAACAAAACCAAAACATGATAGGTATCCTTTCTTTGCCTTTAGAAGACAGAAGAAAGAAAGACATTCTTCATATTGTCAAATCTACAATTATAGCAGCCTAAAAAGGATAAAATTGAAGCTGAATAAGGTGCTTTAGCTTGTGCCTTCCTGATAATGTGTGTGGGAACAGATACCTGTGTAACACTGATCTCAAGCCAATCCAGCTCTTTTACAAAGTCTGTTTTCACAACTTTACAGGAAAAAAACTAAACTACTTGTTGATCTGCATTGTAGGAAGAATTTTAGCGACAGCACATGTAACAGGAAGGCGGACTGGGATAGAGATACGAGGGCAGGGAATTGGGAGTCCGGGATGAGGAAGTGGGATGGGTGTTCGTTCAGGGAGACAGGTTGTTAGCCAGCTCGATGAGCGCCAGAGCGCCGTGGAGTCGCTCTCGTTGCTCCTGGAGGCGGCGCTTGGCTGCTCCTCCCTGGGTGCTCTTCTCCTCCTCTGCGGTCTCTTCTTCCCCGTTCTCTTCATCAGACTGGAGAAACTCCATTGGATCCTGCTGCTCCTGGTCCTGCCCTCTAGCCTTGCCCTGTGGCTTCACCTTGGTGGTTGTAGGGGCACGCTGCTCACGGGTTCGCCAGTACCTGCAATGACAAAGAGCACATTACCATACAATGTAAACAAAACAAACAAAAAAAGCTATTTAAATGTGGAAATCTTCCTCACGGTCCTGCTTTTGTACATATGAGCCTACTTTCACTTACTTTGCCAGCCACTCTGCCACAGCCTTGTTATCCACAGACTGAGCCTTCCCCAGACCCTCCTTTGGTTCTTCCCTCTTCAGACGGGAGAAAGGATGCTTGGGGCAGTGTCGGTTAGCATGTGTAAACCGATTGCCACATCCTGCAGAGGAAGCATCAAGTCTGAATAACTGCAGAAAATGACTGGAGGTTTTTGTCATTTTTACATAGTTAAAATGTGTAGTGCACAACATTTGTGGTTCACTACTGTTATAAACAGTGCTTCAGTCTTCTTAGAATGGATTACTATTAATAAATTAATGAGTAATGATGTTTACTCAAATATGACTTTTTATAAGTCACAAAGCAACAGTAATGATTTTTAGGGTTAGTACATGAAATTACAGCAGACTGTTACACAGTCAGTTTCATTTCCCAGGTACTTTCCAAGTATTAGTTTAAGGCTCTAGTCAGTCATAGTAAATAAACCACATTTCATCTTAATGGAAAGTACCTTGAAGACACTAAAGGTGAAAACTTTCAGTTTGCTGTTTGTGATAATACATTTTTAAAAGGCTAACTGCATGGTCTTTTCTAAAAAAAAAAAAAAAAAAAAAAATCTACGTTTCACACCCACCTTTCTCAGAGCAAACAAAGGGTTTTTCCCCAGTGTGCAGGCGCTGGTGGGTCTTCAGCTGTCCACTCTGGACAAATGCCTTCCCACAGTTTGGGTAGTCACACAGATAAGGCCTCTCACCTGGGGTGGAACAAGATAAGATATACTTTATTCATCCCACAAGTTGGGAAATTGAGGAGGGGGTGGGTTAGTTAGTGGAAAAACTGTGGTTACTTAATACTTTAGTAATTACTAGACAATGCTTTTAAATTCAGAACAGGGACCACATGGTTTCATGTTTTGTACCGTGACAGGTGAAGCACATGTATTAAAGCAATTTATAATGGGTCAGCGGACTTCTCTCACCTGTGTGTGTCCTCTTATGGGCCTGGAGAGACTTCTCTCTGGGAAACACTCGGTTGCAGATGTTACAACGGATACGGCTGGATGAAGTCTCCCCCTCGCTTATCAGCTCCCGGACTGTGTCCGCCCGTGGCCGGCCTCTGCGGATACCATCCTGACAGCGAGAACACGCAGAATCATTGCTCTGGCCCTATCAGACTTATCAAAGGACTCTGGATGAATGAACACCTATGGTGCAACAGCTTTGAGACAAAGCAGGGTATAATATGCCAAACCAAGGACAAACTGTTTTCACTGCTTCATAATCTAATACACTTATAACACATGATTCACATAAAATACTCATTTATTGCATTTCATACAATGTATCAACGTGCCAGTCTGACTTCATTTAATTAGCTCACGTGTTACACTGTGAGCTAATTCACATCCGGTTAAATTTTTGGCGCGCGACTACACGTCATATTGGAGCAGCTGCTCCAGATTCAGGAACTGGGGTTTAAAATCCACGGAGTCACACCCTAATGCGCGGGCGTTTTTTAAATGACTCTATATGACGCCATATTGAGGCCGACTCTCTGTTTTAAGTAATCACATTTCAAGAGAATATATAACTTTACAAGAAAAAGGTGTTCATTCTGATCGTGCTGTTCTGCTGTGATAACTATGTATGGGTTATTGCGCCTGTTATACACATGCTATATCCTTTCAGACCTGCTCTGGAGGTTCTTCAACAGATCAATGAATTAAGTTACAAATGCTCTTTTAGGCGTATTACACTGTTGTCAGCAGTCTCTGCATTAACAATATTAAAGTATTAAAATAGTTAAAAAATACTTTCTGCTTTTAGGTTGCGCTCAGACATCCATACGACATCCAGCCATGTCACTTTTTAAAGAGTATCAAGACAAACTTTCATATGAGGGGTTTACCTTGATCTGCTCAGGTGAAGGAGCTGTGTCCGCTTCCCTGGCCGTCTGTGTCCCGGTAGGGGACGCGGCTCCACTCCCTGAGCCCGGGCTCAGGGTTACATTGTGGGCGTTCTCTCCCCACTTCCACGGGTAGACCATAAAGTCGCTGAAGCCGGGGCTTGTCGGAGTTATGGCCTCTGCTTTCCTGGGTTTAATCGGAGTGGTCTTGATGACGGACACCAAAACTCTTTTAGGCGAGTCATTGCAGAAAATAACGTGAGGGTGCTTGCTCTCAGCCATCGTTTGAGTGTCAAAATCCCGGTGTTTGACGCAAAAGCCGCAAAACTATTTTTTTTTCCCAACAAGATAAACGAGCAAGTGTAATAAATAGTTTGCCTTCTTAATCTGGAGTAAATACTTCCTTCATTTCCAAAGAGTACAAGAAGAAGAAAAAAATCTCTGATCCGCTCTCTGCTATAAAGTAACTACAAAAGTTGCAGGAATATATGAAGACTGCGGTTTCTTTCCTTCTTGTCGCAGCAGGTCGTCTCAATTGACCTGTGTGCGCCCACAGGAGCGTTGTCCCGCGTTGCAAAATCGCGCCTGAGCAGTGCATCCTCCAATCCACTGCAGGCGTCGAACCCCACGTGTCAAAAGAAGCGAATGGCAGCAGCCATATGGCTCTACCTAGCCATTCTCCAGACCAGTAGGAGACGCGAAGGGCTCTGTGCACACTAATTGGCCGAAAAGCTTTTGTCCAATGAGATTTAAACACCTGATGCGCGCTCTCGCAGATTGACATCAAGACTAGCCAATGAAAGCGATTGTGGCCCACGTGTTAGCCAATGGGAGCGAAGGGCGGTTAATTTTTTTAACATTGCGGATGAGCAGATGGCTCTTTTCCCGCGCTGAAGAATCTGTTTATGTTATTACATGTTTTTGTCGTTTTAAAGGGAAAGAAAACGGTGGTTCCGAGGCGCCAAAGTTACGTAATCACTGTAGGGCGGAAGTAATAGAACAAAGGCTTTATTGTGTGCGAGAAATGGAAACAGAAACTTAGAGTTATTTGAAATTTCATTATATCAATGCAATATACCTAAAGTGGTTTATCTGTTTAACCCAAAACCCTACTAAATCTCTAGATACTGTGTTCTTCAGATGATTTCATTTCTCCAGTAAAATGTAGTAAAGTGTGCTGTCAATCATCCGTTCCTGGCAGTTGTTGGAAGACGACCCTGCCCTGCTTTCACTGTCATCCTGTTTGTCGCCCATGTTTCAGTTACCTAGTAAAAAACAGTTTAAATACACTCCAGGGCACTGTCTTAAAAATAGTATAGTATGCCAAAGGGAGTGCAGATTTACTGCTGGATGAACACCATCCAGGCCATCCCGGACTATACACACTACAGACACTGAATTTAAATGTGCTGATGCGGATTTATGATAGCTTTCGGTATTTGAGTGTCACACATCTGTTTTAGTAAATATTGTGTGAGTTTCTTTCTTTCAAATACTCAAACAAAAACTGCTACTAGACTTGATAACATTTACACTCTTTCATACATTTCCTGCTATACATTAATACTGAAACATTGCACACTAACAACACAGACTTGTATATTCATTCTGCTATGACTACTGAATGAGGTTTCATTATATAAAATTACTTACTCATCTTGCAAAAGAGGGTAGGTGGAATTTTATATATTTTAATAGCTGGACTAAAGAGATCTGAGCATTATACATATTATACATATGTCATATGATTGTCTCAGTAGGCCTATGTGTTGCTTCAGTTCATCAAATAATCCAAGAAGTAAAATGAAGTTCAGTCTGAAAAAAAGTAAATAGTATAGACATTTCATTAAGGCTGAGGGTTTTGTATAGATTTGCAAAGTTACGAACATATGGGGCATGCAAATATGGAGAGTTTAATGCACGTGGTTCGCAAACTGTTAGGAGGGCCCCCCCTAGTGGGGTATAGAGCCACTACAGGGTGGATAACCAAAGGAAAGCTACATAAGAAATAGATAAATAAAATATAATTTATGTGGTGCTACCACACTGACCTTTTTTTCTGTATGAATAAGATTTAACTTATTTCCTTTTTTATTGCCAATGATTGCTGAAAAGTGTGAGGTAGAAGTGTGAAATTTTCAGCTTCTAGGAGCATGCCAAAAATGATTGAGACAGTGCTTTAATGGGATATCGCTCAGATTCTCATGTGTAGCTTAGTGCAGCATGGACTAGGCATGCTTTCTTAACATTTTGTTTATGCAAAAGTATGACGAATGGACTTTTCTAGAACATTGCGTGCAATACACTGTTTTCACACAGTGCAGTGGCTGACACTGTTGCAAGAAGGTCCTGAGTTTGAATGCTGTCTGGGGCCTTTCCATGTGTAGTTTGCATGTTCTCTGGCTTTCTCCTACAGTCCAAAGATAGGCATGGTGTGATTCTAAATCGACTGTGTCTATGTGTTATCTCTGCAAAAGACTGACACTGTGACAGGCTCCAGCCTCCCAGCAACCCTGAAATGCACAAGTGGAGGAAAACAGATGGATTGAATCTTTGGAGACTTGAGAAACCTTTCATAAACATTGTAACTCTATGCAAATGTTCCCCAAGTCTGTTCTGAAGGTTGCATTGTGAGCAATCTTTAAAAGTCAACTTTAAAGAACCCAGAACTCCAGTCTTTTTTGTGAAGTTTTGTGATAACTGTCAGGGAACATTTAGGGAACAGTCACAGGAGTTTCTGCAAGGAGTAGATCCCTATATAACCTGGGAAAGTTTTTTTTCTGGTAAAGCTGTGGATTGGCCACCATTTGCTACTAGTTACAAAAACTTATATACTAATGTAACAAATGCCATTACTAGCTACTTGGGCCAGAGGCAATTGCTGACAGTTATGTAGCAAAAATACAAGAAAATGTGAAGATTAACATTATTTCTTATAATGTCAGTTGAATTACAAAAAAACCCTGCTTTGTGACTGACCTAATGGTAGGCCTAATAAGCAACATTTACAATAGTATACATACAATAGTGGCACACTTCTAAGCTATGTATCCAGGAAGCTAAAAATAAAAGAATAAAAACAAGTATGGCTTCTCTAAGTAAATATCTATCAAGTAGATTGAAAACGAAAAACAAAACAAAACAAAAAAACTTCGGTAAATGTTATTTGAAGCTTTCACAAAAATCGTTGAAGAATCCCGACTGTTCTTCAGAGGTTACGCAACCTTCAGCCTGGTTGTTGGGCTGCGGTATGGATGTTTATTGATGCTGCTGTTTGGCTTTGATTAAGTTAGCTACTTTGGTACACCCCAGGCCTTCCTGAGGTTTGGCTACAATAATCAAATTACTGTTAGACCTGACAGGCAATACTGCCTACCTGCCTTGGAGGGAAACAGACACTGCCAGGTAGATAACAAACAGGCCTACAACAAAAGGAAAAGGGAAACACTTGACTTGCTTGCACAGTAACAAGACGTCGCTGTGCGAGTCAACTCGTTAACAAGCCAGTATACTACTAAGCTACCTAACTAGTGTCAACCCCCCCCCAAAAAAGTAGGACCTTTACCTGACATTTATGCTAATGTTACTAGGTCTAAGCTACAGTCCATAATTACCCGAACATTATCGGTTAATGTTAGCTAACTGTAGATTAAAACCATTTTATACGTTTATTGAAGTTAATGCGCTTCATTAATTAAAGTGAACTGTAATGAAAGCTCACAAAATGGATAATATTTCCATATGTAAATTTGTCTTAAATGTTTATCTTTGTTTTTCGAATGCTTTTTGAGGGTTAGCGCCCCTTTAACTTCAGCCCCTGTGCCAGTTCCGACTCGTAGGCCTCCAGCCTGACTAAGCACAGAACCATCTCTGGCAGAGGAGCTGAGCCAAGCCTTTGCAATGCAGACTGTTGATGAGCACGTGGGCGTGGTGTCGCTTGCATCCACACGTGCAAACATTTATTTAAAAGTGTGCCGAAATATGCTGGAGGCATTTGTTGGATGTTCACTGGGGCAGCATAGTTCCGACCGTCACAGCTCTTTTGTTCTAGCTGAGCTGGAAAACGGTGCTTATCTTTATTGTCTGATACTTGAAAGCTGTTTGATCATCTCGAGGAGGTAATTATTTAAACTGTTTTTTTAATTCATCATTAACAGGCTAACATGCTGCCGGACGCCTACGGGTGTGCTGTGGCGAACAGGTTCGGGAATCTTCTGGATGATGACACGGATCCTTTCGACTTGATCAACGAAGTGGAATCAGAAAAGACGAAGAAGAAAAAGAAGAAGAAGGAAGAGGAGGAGAAGAAAGCAAAGCAGAAAAAACCTGGTCAGAAGGAGTCCCAAAAGGACCGACGCCTCCCTATGGCCCTGGATATTCAAGAGCCGGTTCCAGGTAAGTACTGCGACACACTGCACAAATCCAAACGATTCTGGCAGCTGCTGGGGTTTCCAGACGGGGTAGTCCAGCCAAGAGTGGCCAGTTTGCCTGAGCTTTGTCAGCTGGTAAAAATGCGTGGTCAGCGAGGTGCACATGTGCATGCTGTCAGAGGTGGTTATATCCCCACTATCCTCTGTGCAGAAATCTGGGTCAAAGTGACGCTTGTCTAATTTTATAGATAATTCCAGAGGACATTTAAGTACATAGATTCAGCTATTGGACTGAACCTAAAAAATGGATTGGAAAGAGGAAAGCATGTTAAATTGTTGTTTTCCTCCTGTAAATGTAAGCTCAGTGAGGTTTGAGAGCATAAGTCTGATACTGAGAATTGCATTCAGAAACATAGTTTTCCCCAAATAGTGATTGCTACCTTATGACTCAGTTCAGTACGTTACCATCTCGCTTTCTCCCTTCAGTCCGTAGGCAGCAGCCACGTCCTGCACCTGTGTCTGAGAGTGGGGAGGGCAGAGAAGAAGCCCAGAAGAAAGCTGCTGCTGGGCAGCGTAGGGCCAACCAAGAGGAACCCCCACAGGAGTTTTCAGTTTCTAGGTTTGCATTCCATGCTTAATAAAAATATCTTTATTTAACTGATGTCATATAAAAGATGACATACCCAGTCTTGATTAGTGTTTCAGCATATGCTTGCATACATAAACATTATTTCATACACTCTTACAGGAGCTTTTGTTGATTAAAAGCTCTCCTAATATTTAATGTCACCCAACAATGTCTAATTATACTATGGAAGCTTGTTTCTGCAACTATGGGGGGGGAAACAAAGCATTTGTTTGCCAACCAAATTGAAATTTCAGGTTATAGCTTACCAATTCAGACTTCTGAGAAAAGAATTCTAAATTAAGAAAACTACATTTCAAGTTGAGATGCTAACCCAAAATTTGGACTTACTGATTGCAATAAACCCCTACCCCACCCCCTCCCATGGCATAAACAAGCTTTCCTAGGATACTGCTGTCAGCTGGGTTTGAAATGTGGATGTTGTCACATGAATAAACTGAGTTTTAATCTTCTTTTTTGGCAGGCCTTCCTATAATTCAGACTTTGATCTCAGAGGCAAAGGGGGGATCAAAGGTAGGAGAGCAGGAAGAGCTGGAGGAAATGCAAGGAACCCGGACTACTTTATTCTGAGGGGCAAGAGGGAATACGATCGGCACAATGGAACGTAAGTCTTTGTAAAAATGCCGCTTGTCCCTGATTGTCCTCTGTCTCGTAACTGTGTACTGATGATCATTTTGTCTTAATTGCAGAGGTATACCTCCTGACGATAAGAGAGGAGGAAGAGGAGCTTGGAACTGGGGCTCTGTTGAAGAAGCTGCAAGGTAAGTGGGTAGTTGATAAACATGAAAATGACAACATTTTAATTCTTGCAGAGAATAGAGGTTCTGTTTGTTCATGTCCGTTTTTGTACAGTGAATTCATGGATGGGACATCTCCAATCAAATCTGAGGACTCCCAGATAACTGTAGAGGAAGACAATCCGAATCAGTGAGTGAAATGCACAAATATCCTTTCTTAAATTTACATCTGTACCACCGTGACTTATTTAGAAGTGACGGTGGTCTTGTTTAGCATCTGTGCAATGAAAATAGAGGAAAATCTACAATTTAAAAAAACAAAAACACATTCAACAGTGTGCTAGATAAAATGTTCTGTGACGAGCTTTAATTGATGGGGAAATTTGGGATGTCTGTACTTGGCAGTCGCACATGAGAATTGTCATTTGCAGGAAGTGGGAATAGGGAAAAAAAGAAATGGAAGATGATTTATTTGTTTTCAAATGATAAAATAGAGCAACGGAGGAGGAGGGAGAGATGTTAGTCCAAGTTGCTATGGAGATGACCCTGGATGAATGGAAGGCCATGCAGGAGATGAGTCGTCCCAAAGCAGAATTTAATATCCGCAAAGCAGAAGGCAAGATTCCCTCCAAAGCCAAGGTCATCCACGAGTCAAAGCATGTGGAGGTGAGCGTGGAAGATGAACTCTGGAGGCTATATGGGTTGGTTTTTGTTTTTTGTTTTTTGTTTCCCCCATTTTGTTTTTATGAATAATTTCTGCAGTTTCTCAGAGTAACTAAAAATCGTGTGTGTGATGCAACATTACTGCAACATAGGCCACCGGCAGTTGTGTAAGTTTGTGCACCCTCAGTTGTGGCTCCTTAGGGGCTAGTTCATCTTGGCTGCTAATGAGGTTAATTTGAGATGAACTGTAACATGTGTTGACATGCCTGTGCATATTCGGGTAGTTTCTTGACTGTGCAGCAAAGCAAGCCATTAATAAATTCAACGAGACAGAATATCTATTGCCGAATAATCAAAGACTGAGTAATAATCATAATCTGTATATTTAGTGTTTGCTTCCAATTTCTAGACCATCAAGGTAAATATGGAAGATGAAGGAAACTTCCTTCGCAGGTCTGTGAATGATATCACCTCCCTCTTGGACATCAATTTCGGGAGCCTTGGACGTCCCACTCGTGGTGGCCGAGGAAGAGGAGCACGTGGTTGTCCTAGCAGGCGCCCAGAGAGTGTCAAACCGATATTGGAGAGGGTATGTCTGTATTTGGGTACAGAATTTGGGACAGCGCTGAAATGCTCCAACCTTTCATATAGCTTTTATTGACAATTGTGCATTTGAGGTTTATTTACTTTCTGAAGGGTAAGAGGGGTACTCGTATTTGTGTGCCCAGAGCACAGTTAGCATATTGTTTTATGAATGACGTGGTTTTTCCCTATTAGGCGGAGGATGATCTGGCACCTAACCCAGATGACCCAGAAGACTTCCCAGCACTATCAGCAGGGAGATAACTGAGTAAAACCTCATCTCCTGATGTGACACATTTATTGTTTTTGAGGTTTTGGGTTCAATTGCACGGAATACACTGTTCAATAAATAATTATTTTGCAAGGTTAACTTTTTGTTTTGAACGCATCACTGAGGATTTAAACTCATTTTTCTTGTCAGCTGGTTGACAGGTCTTCAAATAACTTTCGCATGGGACAGTATTGTGGAAGTAGAGCCAAAGAGTCAGGCATGAGACTGCTCTAAACACCCAGCCTTCTTTTCTTAATATGGTCTTACAGCTGAGCACAGCATCTCCACCTACCTGCTTCTCTTTCCAACTGTTAGCAAGGGGCACCCAGTCTGGGGGTTTAAAAAAGGATCTGGGAACAACCATAATAATTGTGCTTAAAACATGTAATGAAAGGACTAAGCCAGAGACATACTTGGGTATACATTTATTAAAAAGTATGATTCTGTGCTTCAAGCAAATGTCTTCCATGGATTATGAAGGTGAGTTAGACCAGGCCCCGTTAGGACCACCCACTCATTTATAGGATGATCTAACAGTACAAAATATTTACAAAATACAGAGTATATCAAATGTTGACATATTTACAGTTTAAGTACAGGAGCTGAAAAGCTTCACAAGTAAGAGACATCAGATATTCAATAGAGGTACAAATGCACATGTCGCCTTGTAATCGGAAGGTTGAGAGTTCGAGCCCCAGCTTGGACAGTCTCTGTCGTTGTGTCCTTGGGCAAGACACTTCACCCGTTGCCTACTGGTGGTGGTCAGAGGGCCCGGTGGCGCCTCTGTCAGTGTGCCCCAGGGTGGCTGTGGCTACAATGTAGCTTGCCATCACCAGTGTGTGAATGGGTGGATGACTGAATGTGTAAAGCACTTTGGGGTCCTTAGGGACTAGAAAAGCGCTATACAAATACAGGCCATTTACCATTTTGTGATGGAATTACTGCCAATAGACTTAACTATGTCCATGGCAAACACACAATGCAAGGCCCAAGATCAGGGACTCGGGACAAATTAAAGGCCAATTCTATCAAATACTTCCCACCATGAACCCTTATCAGAATAAGTTCTGCACAGTGCTCATTTTGGAGGAAAACTCCTGGATCCACACATTCATACAATGATTCGATCTGATGCTGCTACTGCATGCTTCAGTTAAGTAGAAACAACCAGGCAATGATTAAAACTAGCAGTTCAGTTCATGATTCTATGTTTAAAAAGAGTCCTATGGATAAAATGGCTTGTAATCATAAAATTTTGAATGAAGTATTTGTGGTGTTTCTGTAACGTCTCTTCCCCCCACGTCAGCTGTATAGAAGGTAATGTATCAGATTTTCCAGATCCACAGGCTCACCGCAGTAGAGGAGCTCTAGGTTTGGGTATGGAGTGACTACAAAGAAGAAGGGGGAAAATAGTTATTTAAGATTAAATCATTACAATACTAGAGTAAATGCAAGACAGAAAAGTGAAGCGGTAGATACCATAGCCTGGAAAACCTAATGGATTGCAAAGAGCTGCGAGCTTTACATCCTCTGGAGACGGTACGTCTGTTGCATATATGAAACGTAAAAGGAGGAAAAGAAGGGAGGTGAACATTAAAGATTGGCTCAAGAAAAGAATGCACACATGGCTACAGAGTGGTAACAACAGGCCAAAGGCAGAGTGAAGTGAGGCGCACAAAGTCTAGAGAAGCTATAGCCAGCCATACTCTCAAACAAACTTTTCTCAGAGAACATGCAGGGAAAATGTTTGAATGAAGCAGTAGGGGGATTGTGCCAAGTGGAATTTAATTTGGCATCCTGATAGTGGTACATATGCACCATCAGATTTACTACATGTTAGACCTGGACAATATCCAGTTATATATAAAGGTTAGTTCATCTGAGTAAAGAATCTGAGCTGGGTTGCACCTTCATCAAATTCATAAAACAATATTTATTAATAGTATTTAGTTTCTCTATGTAAACCTCATTAGCCTTCTGTCATGATGAAAAAAATGCAAATTTCTCTACACTGAAAGGATCTGCAGTACCATTTTGTTTTACTTAATGCTTAAATTAACTGAATAATTAAATTCAATGAAAGTATTCACCTGTTTATAATTAATCCATTCCTTCATTAAAAAAAATGCATTCAAATGCTTCCACTTTTACCTAAACTGTAAGATCTTAACTGTTGTTGGTGGAAACAGTCTTTTTTTTTCAAGAAACATTTTTTGAATGAATCACAGGTTTTGTTTCAGTAGGCGATGCAGCCCAGCCTAGGAACATCATGTGATTATGGCACAACCCCTTTTTTTGAAAACTGAAGTGAAACGACGTGTATTCCAAGCCTCTGAAATTTTTGCTGAATTTGCACAGGCACTAAAGATCACATCTCTTTTTGCATATTGCAATTTTTGGCTCCTGTGCAAATGCAGTCCAAATCTCCACTTGGCTTGTGAAGATCTAAGGAAGCTTGCCTGTAGATGGACCTGTCCCATGCTTAAGCTGATGGGAGAGCCTAAGTTGGTTGTGACACTGGCTGTCTGTCTATGGCTGTCACATGGTTCACAACACATTGGGTCTTTGCCACCAGCCACGACATGCAAGTTGCCTAGGGACCTGACCAGTCTGGTGTTGCACAGGGAGCTGGTAGAGAAAAGGGAAGCTGTTAATGTACTCAGCAAGCACTCATGAGTGGCTATAGCCTCTCTATTTTTTTTTTTTCCAGTTTCAATGGTACATAGAGGAATTAAAATACAAAGCATGTATTATTATTACAACAGTACAATTTCACATGTAATGACTGAAGTTAAAAATACAACCTACAGACTGCTTTAAACACGCATTATTTATAATGGCCAGCAGGGGGCAACTAGGTAAACACTTTCATATTGAATATACATGATGTCCTATCTGCAGATTATGGGTGATGTCAAATTGCAGCTGCAGCAATGTTTTCTGTCTAGTCTATGATCCAAACTGAAACATTGTTGACCTTTGTGGATAATTTTAACTGTATAACGTATGTAAAGTCTATCCGGGAAAGTCAGTTCGGGCAAATAAGTGTTATTTAAATTCTTCCACTGACCTTCCTCCTGTTCCATTGGCTGGAAGGGAGGTTCTGGTCCTTTTCCTGCTGTCTGACTGGTCAGATAGAGCCAATGGGCTAACACTTGTCTTACAGCTCTGAAAACTTGCCTGCAAGATGACTCCGCTGCAGAGGAGACATATTCATTAGTCTAAGCCCTGCTTTATGTCAGTATGTGTATGTAGGTGTGCATTTTGTGTGTACATTGTACACTTTACCTCAGGGACTGTGATGAGGATCTGGTGTGCATCTTATTCTCCTCTTGTCTGTGAAGACAAAGTAACATAGCAGTAAAAAATGTGAAACTTCATATGTATATGTAATGAACTACACTTCAGAGTGGATAGCAGGGGAAAGGTTTGCATGGTAATGAGAAAAAATGTTTTGTTTTTAATGTGACAGTTTTAGCCGTGTGAACAGAATATTATTGCATTCAGCAGCCAGGTAGGATTAGTAGAGCTAAGTTAAAGCGAGGAGGTGGCACTAAAACTTAAAGAGAGTCTTGATCTGTCTTAGTCATTTCCATCAGCAGCTCTTAATTGTCTGCCAATTTAACAGTTGGGAATAAGTCAACACAATAACCAGCAAAGCATGATGTGTAAAGGTGACGGGGTGATGGGAATGTTTATGGTACAAATCATCATGTACAAAAAATGCTGACAAGGTCAAGGCAGTAGCCTTTGATGTTTTAGATTTTTAAAAACTGGCTCTGCTCATTAGCTTTGACTTTACAGTATTTGCAGAAAGAATATAGGAACAGTAAGATGATTTTGAACAAATTTCTGATTCGGGTTGGGAATTAAAAAGAGACTGGGGGCTCACTTACAGCATTCTCAGTTAGAGCTCCAGAAGGAGGGGCAGGGCAGGTTTTGGGGGGGCTGACGGGCAGTAGAACTCATTGAAATCCTAACCCGTCTATACAGAAATGCAGGATGGAAGAAGGGAAGCCATACACAATCCACCACAGGGCAAGGCTACACAGGGAGGAGAGCAGCATGGCTACCAGCCATCTGAAAGGAGGACAAATCCAACAACAAGAGCAAATGGAAAAAAAGGGGGGAAAAAGGAAGGAGAGACAAGAGACGTCTGGGCAGGACATAAAGCCTCTGATGTTGTGCTTTTCCACTGGGACTGGATTAGATGAATCACCTTTTGTAGAGCCTTTCATCCAACAGTGCCAAACAGCATATTTTTGTTCATCACTTGCTCTGTTGTATAAGCAGTCAGCCATAAAGAACCCAACTAATGTAGGAAGTTTAAAGTAGGTTAACTTACTTGAGGAAAAAAACAACAACTTTATTTTACTTAAGTTCTACATATTTATAATAAATATAGGAGTGAGTTTTTTTGTATCGTAAGCTCCTCAAAAGTACTTGAAAATAAAACACGATTCTAGGAAAAAAGAGAACCCCAGGCAGCATTTACAGACATTAAATAGATAACAGTATCCCTGGTACTGAAATTGTAGTGATTGATATAAGCCTGCCAATGAAGGAGATGGGCTCTGTTTAACAGAAACATCTAAAAATAGTCAGATCCTACAAGAATTAAGCACCCATTTCTAAACTCTGTCCCACACTTTTAATAGAAGCTAACAGAGATGGACTCCTGCAAGAGTAAACAAAGCTCAGATGGTATGCATACACTGATCCAGTCACAAGAGCAATGGAAAAACAACAGGCAACTGACAATGATCCCAGCCCAGCATTAAGTACATGTTAGACACAAACACAGAGGCATGTGCATGCGTGCATGTCCAAGGGTTTCATGCCTGTTGCCATGCGTGAAGAGGCAGAAAAGTGAAGAAGTTCTGACAGTCATCGTTCTAATCGTCCCTGGAGTTTAACATGCATATTGGTGTTGCATAATAAACCAAACAGTGGAGCCAGATGGTGATGCTCAGCTGGAAATGGAGCATTAGATGTGTAGCAATGCATTCCCTACAGCAGCATATGGCCTGTAGTGCAAGCAAATCTCCCTTCAGCCTCAACTCTCTGTTTTCGTGCAACTACCTAGCCCATAGCCCCTAGCCCACAATGTTTTTCTAATGCTTTATGTGATAACGAGGATCTGGAGGATTTTACTATCCAAATAACAGAATTTAAAGACACTAATTAAACTCACAAAACACTCGAAATCATAGCTTAGTCCAGTACCAAAGAACTACTGCCAATTTACACCTAAACATTAATGAATCAGCTGGCAAATTCACTACTTTACCAAGCAATGAGGAATTACGTACTGCAGATGAGAACAAGGTCAAAGCTTCCCTGATTCAGACTTTATCTTGATGTGAGCCAAGTCAGTCGTGCAAGCAAAGCAATAAAACATTGAATTCAACTAATCCCGATCTTATTTAAAACCGTGATTGGTTGAATAATTGGTGCTGTTAACTTGAGAGCTTTTATTGTGACTCAGAGGATACCACAGATATGCCTTGATATCAAAGCAGAACAGCTCGGTGTGTCCATGAGGCAGATAATGAAAGGCGTGTAAATGTAATGCATCCACTAAGTGCATAACCTCTTCACACCAGTCATCAAAAGAAAAGAAAAGGAAGAGAGAAAAAAAAAAAAAAAAGGACAACTTCAAATCTGTCACACCATTCGCTGGCTTACCAATATATATTTTTTTAAACAGGAAGAGGATGTCGGCTAGAAAGGAACTGACGTGCACTTACCTCCAACGTACAAAACCTCACATCCTCTCTCTGTTTTTCCTCTCCCCAACTCTTTCTCTGCCTCTCTCTGCTATCTTTTGAACGGCAGGCAACACATCGGCCACACCGTGCCCATGAGGCTGCAGCAGAACACTACCACCTGCCTGACATGGGACAACAAAAGCCAAAGCCATATGGGTACATTGGCAGAGGCCGGTCAACCATACTCTGCCATACTGACCAACCTTCCACAGCTTTGAATTATATGGACACAAATGATGTGGACTTGGGCAGAAAAACAACAATAGAGGAAATTTTAATAATCTTTTAATGACGTTGTTGTTCAGTAGAGGGTTAGGTTTTGCACTTTAGCACCCCCCACTGGCATAGAGCGGGAAGCTCACGTCATAGTTGTCCAAATACGGCTGATCGTTTCTTTTTTTCTTTCTTTCTTCTTTTTTCAAAGAATTAGAAAAGCTAATCAATATTTGTTGTCTCAGCTACAAAGTTTATCTATAGAAAAACTTTCTGTTGACTTGACTGAGTGACCTAGTTACACTGATTTCATGATAACCTAGTGACAGATAAGCTTTATATTGACTTGGCTTACATATGCTTTTGTCCAAACTGAACTTTTTTAAGCTTCTGACCAAAGAACACAGCTTACACACCATCAGCACTTTAGCAAAAGATTTTCATAGAGCTATCATCTTTAGCTTCCACATTGTTCATGCCTTTCTAAATTCAACCCACAAAACAGTTTTTCCTGGAAAAGTGTATATCAGATAACTAAAATCCAACCCTGCAAACAACTGTGTCACTTTGAGCCTAAGTATCTGGGCTACCACTTTCTCATCTTATTGTTTATCCTCACTGATTACACATGGTAATAGGATGACTTTATTATACTCTATCCGTATGAGATGAAATTTGAAAAAAGAAACATGGTTATTAAAATAATGCAGATATTCCAAATGGTTTAAAGTACAGTATTAGGATGAAATTGTATGGCATGGTTAAATGAGGGCAGCCCTGCCAAATCCTCAAACCCGACTCCCAAAGCGGACTACCTGGAAGAAGTTACTGAGGAAGACAGAAAGCTTACCCAACGAAATGATAAATGTAACCAAAGAAATCCTACATGGTCACTTCCTGGTCATCTTTTTTATGCTTTGAAAAACACTACTGTATACATGTAATGATCCAAGGGACTGATTCGCTCATTTTACTGTACTACAGCACAATGGTGTGATGCATGATGAGGCTTGCAGGCTGCCTGGATACTTACGATAGTGAACCCGAAGATGATCTGGCCTGCCTCTTGCTCTTAAGAGCTCGTAATTTATCACCCTGTGTTAGGCCATTTCTCTCCTCTTCATCATTGTACTGCAAAAAAAAGAGAAAAACAATGAGCAGAATGAATTATTAGAATGAAAGACTTAAGACTTTAGTTTCAAACTCACCATTTCCATCTCTTCTTTCTTGGATCCTCTGTTCTTGTTGCTCCCATTGATGGTTATGTCATCCACTCCAGATAGGATCCTGGTTACAGCCATCTTACCATTCTCACGTTCATTCAGCATCTTCTCGCGGAAAACATCTCCTTCTGCCCACAGACTGTTCTGCTTCCTGATACACAAACCACACAATGATTTTCTTGCCAAACCAAAAATCACATGACTTTAAGATTTTTCATCATCTAATAATTTGTTGCCTGAAACAGTGTTGTTTCAAACCACAGCTATAAAACTTAAACTGTGGTTAATTTATCTAGTTTAATCTCAGATATGTATCAATACAAAATACTTTGAAAGTATTTAAAGATTTTTTAAAATGTGACATTTTGAAAGTCCTGCTCTAGTGAACACTTACTCTTCAACAAAGTTCTGCTGAGGTCCAATGATGGACCCTGGTCGGCAGATCCGTATCCAAGCGATGGCCTCTGCTGCAGTTAGGCGGTAATGTTTCATCATATAGCAGGCAATCAGAGTACCAGTCCTTCCTAGCCCAGCTAAAACAAAAGAAAAGTAGTGTGCATTGAAATTGTGCCGTAAACAGGAAACCGAGCAAGGTTTATGTAGCTACAAGTACGTCTTGCACCAAAAAAAACCTACCTTTACAGTGGACTGCAATGGCTCCTTCAGCGTTCTCACAGATGTTGAGAAACGTCCTAACAATAGAATCATTCGGTGTGCTTCCATCCACAAAGAAGAGGTCCTGATGTTCAAACCCAGAGTCTGTAAAACGTCGGGCATCATACATCTTCTTGTTGAGTCTGATGATGGTAGTGATGTTGTGCTTCCTGAAGTATGGGATGTAGGCCTCAGGAGCGTGCAAAGGGTACCCTAAAATAAGAAAGGAAAACATTCTTGTGAGTTCAGGATGTGTTAAAATGTGGTGAGACATAGTCCTGTAATGTACTTTAATTACCATTCTCTATTTTGCTTTTTGGATGTGGCCCACTGAATGCAAGGAACTTTCCTGGAATGATCCAGTTTAAGTCTCCATTTTCTGCTCTCTCATAGTGCTCATATTCTTCCACATCAAAGTTAGAGAAGTCGAGCCAGCCATAATGCAAAGCCTAGCGGAGCGTTGAATTGAAAGTCATTTTGTTAGGGTGTGTTAATACAACAAAGAAAAGGAATTCATTCTTTAAATGACATACTTTGTGCACACCACGAAGACAGTCTAGGATGTTCAGATTGTACATGCAGGTTCCAAATGAAGCATCTCTGTAAAATATAAAACATATTTAAGGTTCTGCACAACATACATGGGATTTCATATTCATTTAAACACTGAATATGATATCACTTCTTCTTATTCTGAACTCTTTCTCTCTTTCCCTCTCAAAAAGCATGTGTGACCCCTCCTCTTAAAGGTCCCTGTCATAATTCTGATGAGCCACAGTAGCATTGTGCTTTAATCTTGTGTTGTAGTTGGGGCTAAACAGTGCTCCAATATTTAATTTGCTGTGCAATTTCATTGAGGTATGTTAAAGTGGACCTATTATGATTTCAAATTTTCTGTTAAACACATGTTGTTACAATGGTGGATGCTTATATTAAACAATGTCTGCAGGAAACCTATGTGAATTTAAGCTTCTGACTGCTCTATAACCTTGGTTTCCAATATGTTTTACTTCTTTTTGGATAGTTATAATGATATGATAACATGCTTTTGAGGTAAGCCAATCAGAAGAAATTTAGCTCAAAGGCGGAGCTAAAATGAGCTAAATTTTTTTACAAGCTTGCACCAATGTCCGCTATTTATAACTAAGTGTTATTTTAATTTGTGAATGGTGCAGAGAAACTCTAGTAAAGTCCAGTAAGAGAAACCTGGAACTGGAAATTTAGCTTAATAGGTCCCCTTTAAGAAAAAACAATAACTAGAATAGAAATTAATCTATTATCATTTTCCTTTAATCAGTATAGTTTAACCCTCCCACCCAGCTCCTCTTATCACTTAACAGTCTCCTTGATTAATGAAGAGAGGCTGAAACCAGAAACTTATACTTTCAGTCAGAGACACTTGAAAATCAAATTAAAATGCGAATGGCAGTTAAAACTGTTATTATTAAATTAGTCTGAGTAAAAATTGTGTTGCAAACTGTTACCTGAATGGAATATATGATGAATTTCTTGACATCAGCAGACTGTAGGCCTCCTCTGGCAACATATTTAGATGCATTACCTATAAATACAAATGTGCAATCAGCAAATGCCATATGTATTACATGCTAATATAATTTCTGTTACATTAGGCACAGCACAAGTCCATAAGTTATTTGTAATACACATGTTTGCAAACAACTTACTGCATATGAGCCTATTAGATAGGCAGCATTGGCTTGCTTCTTCTGATCTCCACATGTATAAAATATGATCTTCTTCCTTGAGAGTGTAATGGACTGCACAAATACATTAACAACATGAAATTACAGGTGATTCTTTATTTATTTGAGTGACAAAAAAAAATGATTACCTGTATAACTGAAAAGTTATTCATTAGGTCTACCAAGGATCAACAAGCAAAGATATCTTAAATTGAAAAGGCTGGACAACCATCAATAAATCAATCATGCACAGGAGCTCAGCTGCCCCAGCCTGTGATCAGCATCTTTTCCAGCTCACATGCAAATACACGTAAACTGTCTCAGCACAAAGCAATAACGCAAACATGTTTGCACTATTAGGTACATAGATTAAACAATAAGACAGCTGACTGTATTACATAAAAGCCCAAACACTACTTTACTTTGTTTACCTACTGTAGGTATAAAAAGCTATTGATTGAACCCCCCCCTTACAGGAACTGCAAATTAAGAGCATCAGTTTACTTTACCTTGAGCTTCTTTGTCAGCTTGCAGCAGAAGCGATAAAACATGGCCAGGTTAAGGGGACCAAAGTCCGCATAGAAGCTAAGAGAGGGAGAGAGAGAAAGCAGAGAACAAAGAGTGTGTCAGTGGCTATTTATGCAGCCAGCTATCATCTCTAGGGAAGTTTCACTAGACAGAATCGGCTACCCAAGATTCACACTGTAAAAACACTGACAGAGTAAAGGCTATATTTAGAAACATCATGGGTCAATCAGAACAGGACAAAAAGCTGCAAACACCAGGTCTTTTTGTAACACTAGCATAAACTTTAAAAGGTCAGTCCTGTCCTAGTGAGCCATCCTTTAAAAGCCCTGATGTTGCTAAAATAGCAAGTAGTGGAACCTCTTCCACTGGCTTTGAAGTTGAATATCTTTTGCAATGCACCATGACATTGCGTAACATCACAGTAAGGGGCAAGTTATGTACACATCTACTCACACAAACCCTACTGTTAAAGATCAGCATTTGATAACATGAGGTGTGCCTATTTTATGGCACTCAGACCAAAAGGAGAGAAAGGAAGAAAGAAAGAAAGGGGACACACACGATATGGAAACTAGTAATCCAAGTAAGTGGTGAGTATGACTACTCACTTCTCATATGCCAGTTCTTCATCGATGCAGAAACAGTGTCTTTCAGCTGTGCTCTTGATCTTTTGCTGAAGTATGGCAAAATACAGTTGATCTGGAGGAACACGACAGGGGAAGAGGGAGGGGACAACATTAAAATAAAGGCAGTTACTTGTTTTTTGTCATGTAAACACATGCATGCTGCTGATTATTAAAAAAACTCTCTTCGTCTAATACTTCTTAAAAGTATTTTTTCTCGCGACTTACCTTTGATGAACTCAATGCACACTGACGAAACATCGTCCGCGGTCATCTTGCAAACTGTTTTGAACATGACGTTTTTATACAGAAACACACGGGGTGACTTTCTTCACTGAGACTTTCGCATGCTAGGTAAAAAAAATAAAAATAAAACGCGAATAGTTAAGTTTAAAGTGGCAAAATGTAAATTTAAAAGGGATAAGGAAGGTTTCTTTAGTCTTTTAAAGTGGAGAAAGTCACTTGCCGAAGAGGGAAGGACGGAGAGTTTCGTGTCTAAGTGCGTACTCTGCTAAAAATGAGCTCTGCGCGACCCCTCCCCTGAGGCGGTTCTCGGGACGCTATTGGCTGCAAGAGATGCAGAGGACTACGTGATTGGTAGACAAACGCGTACGTCAGGCTCTGCCCCGCCTAGTTCAGTTTAAAGTTCTTGATATTAGACACATGATAGGCCCTGGGATCGTTGCCCAAGCGGTTGCTAGGACGATCTCTTAGCCAGTCAGATTTGTGATTTCTACTTCGACGAACCTCCCCTCTTTCAGCTCACCGAGGATGTGGGAACCAGGAAACGCCATAAAGATATGAAAATAAAACATAAATGGAACTGACAGTGGGTTGACTGTGATATTTATGACATTGATACAGCAAACCACCTCTAAGTATGCACTCGCACCTCACACCGACTTCATAAAACAAAAAGGTGCAACTCTGCCGCAATTCCCTGCTCTGAAATTAAATACCCGAGTAAAACTGCTCATTGTTGGAGGTTTCATGTGCACGGAGCTAAGGTAAATCGAGGCAAAACCCGCTGTAATAACATTAAAGGGACAGACGGTGTCGCCATGAGAGGACAAAAGCAGGGAAAAAATCAAAGACGTTCACACACAATGGTCAGTGCACGACATTTTTGGGGGGGGTTTCGCCTGTAGTGCGCGCTTTCGTGCATTTGCCAACTGTGCGCAAAGTTGACCGGGTGCATTCTGCAGACCCCCTTACCTGTTATCTCAATGTAAATATCAGAGTTTGGCTCCGCCTCTGAGCTGCTGTGAGCTGCACAGCGCTTTTTCCTCGACTCGGCTCGCCTCCTTTCGCTCTTGCGCTTCATTTTTTCTCCTCAGGGCTGCTGGACATTCCCGTGCAGCAGCGACAGACACCCCTGCGCTTCACAGTGCGGCGGCTTGTCCTCGTGTTGTCGACGCGCTAATATGTCATGTCTCGCCCCCGATGGTCTGCCTGTGTCTGCGTGCTTCCAGTTACCCGTTCCAACCTCTCTGGTGGTGACGTCTGTGAACAGGGGCAGGTTTCTGCTTTCTGAATCCCCTGCAAGTGACGTATCGGGATTAGATGTCCAATGCCCACCCTTCACCGTTCAGCTGCAGCAGCTGGTGCTGTACCAATAGATAACATATTGGAAATGTAGTCCTTGATGCCAGAGTTTTTCCTATTTGAATGCAACCGTGCTCTGGCCTTGCACTGTAGAGCATATATGGCCGCCAATAAATAACAAAAAAAATATCTTTATTTACAATATAATAAACTTTGCAGATTGCAATGGGAATGTGACAAGGTAGTAAAATCAGTGCAACAGCTGCTATTCAGTCTTATCACTACAAAACAGGCACATAATTATACCACAAAACACACTGGAATATAAGGGTTTACTGCTGTTTCAGACCACAGACTGAAAACAGAGAAAATCCTCCTGCATCAAGAACAACCATCATCAGCTCTTGACATGTGATTGGAGACACTGGACAATGCCAGTAGTGCATTTTTTAATGAAACTGTACTATTTGCAAGGCCAGTGATTCTAACCTCTCCCAGGTTTTTGGTCATTTGGTCAGGTCAGTGTCTAGCCTTGAAATAAATAACATACTTGTGAATGCTGGGACTGAAATATTTGTTACGGATAAAACTCTTCTTGGGGGGAATCAATGTAATGATGAATCCAAGTTAGAGATTTCTGTCTGTAACATAATGGTGTATTTAAGAAGACAAACAGAACATAAATATTCAGTTCTGGGAGGGTTGTCTATAGAGTTGGACAAAGAGAATGACAAATTAGACGTGTTGTCTTATTTGTCAAAGTTTTGCAAGAACTTCTTGAAAACTATATAAGACTACAAAAAAAGAGTGTTGGCTGACATTGACTTTTTCCTCCACAGTCATTGGACCTCAGCCCTGCTAAACATTTAAAGGGGACACTGCAAAGGCCAAGCATTCACTGATTTCTCAAGAAGATATTTGGAACACTTTCAGATCATGCCAGGAAAACATGCCTTATCGGTTTTTGCACAAACTTGCCGCATGCACTTTCAGTTTGAGTGATGTTATTAAAGCCAAGACAGTTGAGGGAAGAGGAGAGAGGTGTGTGTTAAGCTGATAAAGTCATTGTAATGTACTATTTGTCAATCAAGTTGAGTTCAAATGCACAACAGAAGCAACAGAAACTCATTTAGTCGTCTTAGAGTTTGAAGCTGATTGTATATACACTCCATGTGTGATTACAGCAGTGACGTGGGATGAAACTTTCAGGCAGGCACCTAACTAGATGTGAATGATTTTCGGCTTATCGCTGAAGTCAATCGTTTTCTGAGCTCCTGCAAGCTGAAGGAGCCAGTTGATGGGCATGTGGTCCAGGCGGTTCATGTCAAGATGGGAAAAATGGACTTTGGAGCCTGTAGAGAGGGAGAAAACAGTGAGTGTGAAGAAAAAAGATATAAGATATAATGCAGTGGCAACATTAACACATGACATTATATATAGAGAGAGACCAACTTACCAGGTCCTGCAATGATGGCTCCACCTTGTTGATGTAGGTCACCCTGAAAATCAAAGGCAGGACTAGTCATGGCTCTCCATATAGTCTTGATTTGGCCCATAAAAACGCCAGACTTCACATGGGGACTAGGCTGTGCTGAGTTCACAAACACAGATACAAAGACAAAGTTTCATTATCATCTCAAAATAAGCTTACTTATACACTCCAACAGTGTTTTTGCATACCAGAGTCTGTGAATGTCTCCTCTCTCTTCATCCCCAGCTTTTGGTAAATGCGCCTCTCTGGGTCCACATATATTTCATAAGGATACTCCGTGAGCAAGCAGAACGACTACATGACAGAACAAGAAGAAAGAGTACATTTGTCTGGAAAACTATAGTGCCTGCTGTGATATTTATATACACTCATCAGACACTGTAATAGGTACACCTTGCAAAAGTTAGACCTTAATTCTTTGTGGCATACATTCAACAGAGATTTTGGTTCATATTGAATTGATAGCATCACACAGTTGGTGCAGCTTTGATGGCTGCACATCCATCATGCCAAAGACGTTCTACTGGATTGCAGTAGTGGAAATTCTTATATAGTGAATAGTGAATTCTTTCTCTTGTTCCTTGAACTAGTTTTGATTATCTGAGCTTTTTGATGTGTAATCCTGCTGGAAATAGCCATCAGAAGATGCGAATACTGTAGTCAGAAAGGGATGGACGTGGTCAAGATCAATACTCGGGAAGGCTGCGGAGTTTAAAATCACACTCAATTGGTTCCAAATGGCCCAAGGTGTACCAAGAAAATATGCCTTCCACCATTATACCACCAGCAGCCTGAACAGTTCAGAATCAATCCACACTTTCATTCTTTTTTTTACTTCAGATCCTATCATCTGAATGTAGAAGTAGAATTGGAGACTCATGAGACCAGAATGCTTTTTTTCAAACCTCTATTGCCCGATTTTGTTGAGCCTGTGCAAACTGCAGCCTCAGTTTCCTGTACTTAGCTGACAGGAGTGGCTCTAGGTGTGGTCTTTTGCATATTTTGGTTGTAACAAGTGGTTATTTCAGTTACTCGTGCCTTCTTATCAGCTCGAAGCAGTCTGGACATTCTCCTCTTACTTTTCACACAGACAACTGGTGCTCACTGGATATTTCCCCCTTTTTTTTCTCGACCATTCTCTGTAAACCTTAGAGATGGCACTGTGGCAGAATTCCAATAGAGCGGCCACATGTCAAAACCAGACTCAATTAAATCACCTTTCTTCAAAACTTCAGCGAGTTGTTTTGACCATGTCTGCATGCATAAATGCACTGAGTTGCTGCCATGTGGTTGGCTGATCAGATATTTGCTTTAACAAGCAGCTGAACAAGTGTCCAGTGGGTGTATATATATAACAAAATAATTACCTTTATGTGATGATAAGCGGACTGACCTATCACGACCAGTCTAATTTCAGCATCCTGCAACAACACACATGGAATTTTGGATTTCTCATGATCAATTATTTATGTTAATACTCATCAGACCTCCTATTGCTACAACTGAGCACCTTTGCTGCCAGTGTTGCAGCTGTGCTCTTTGTTTTGATAGCCTCTAGTGCAATGGTCCTTACTAAACAGAACTTACCTCCAGTACTTCTCTGGGTATTTTTCCCAAATCATCAGCATACTCTTTACAGCTGTAGCACAAGAAATTCTGCAGGGACACATATTACATAACATGTTAAAAGTCTGTAGTGATGAGAGAGATCACTGCATTTAAAAATTCACATCTTGCGCCATAACATTTATCCCTCTGTCTTCACCTATGAAGAACGATCTCTTCATTCGTCCATTTCCAACACACCACAGGAAATTCTTGGAGCATCTGGCCAGCTACACTTAGGCTCACCTACTTTGAAGCCTATCAAGACCCAGTTAAAAACGCAACTTAAGGTAGGGTGCCTATGCGAACCCATAACTCATCAGCAAAGTTAAGCCAAATGAAGTTTTCCCTACCCGCACAAAAATTATGACTGATTTCCTGTCTTGGTATAGGGTCTTGAACGGAAGAGAAACTCCATGCCGGTCGTAAATTAAACAGTCTTCGACGTCTCTGAGATTAATATCCACAAAACAGGTCACATTTTCCTGGCTTCCTTTAGTTACTTGTCGAGTTATTGGTGAAACTACTTCAGCCATTTTTTTTTCTCAGAGGATCCAGAATTCGCAGTGCTGCTATTTTGGGAGTTGCAATTCAGCCTGGAGGAGCTGGTGCCTGGAAAATTCACGCCCATATGCTCGCTCTCTCTCTCTCTCTCTCTCTCTCTCTCTCTCTCTCCAGGAGAACGAAGAGAGACGGCGAACACATATTCATTGGTTAAACATTGGTTAATATTATCTTAATCTCCGGATTTAGTTGTATAAATAAGGCAATACAAAACAGAAACTGACCGGTGCGTCAGTGCGCGCGCGCTCTGACTTCACAATAACAGTTAGGCAACATTTATTTATATATAGCCTATTTCAGCTCAGTGAACAACATTGCCATGGATATGAGGCCATTAAAAGCTATTGTTTACAGTGTAGTCGCTCAGATGCGAGAGCAGATACTCTAGCAGAAATTCCGCAAACACTTTTCAGAATAAACATGATGGGTCTTACAGTTGTGTTTCTATGGATTCCAGCCCATTATGGAATAATGGGGAATGAAATGGCAGACAGAGCGGCGAAGGAAGCCACAAGACATGGGACAGTTGACATGGCTGTTAGTTTTGGTCAAGCTGAAGTGAAGAGTATCATAAGGCAAGAAATGAGGAGTAGTTGGCAAAAGCAGTAGGAGGAGGAAAGGAGAGGACGATGGTTGTATACAATACAAAGGGGGGTAGGAGAAATGAGAACCACTGGAAGGAGCAGGAGAGAGGAGATGGTCATAGAGATTGAGATTTGGACATACTGGGTTAAATGCTACATTATTCTTGATTGGGAAACATAATACGGGGAAATGTGCCTTCTGTGGAGAAACAGAAACTATAGAGCATGTGATATTGCACTGTCTGAAATATCAGGTGGAGAGGAGACAATTAAACCAAAACCTCATTAATATGAATATGAAACTGGATCTGGTTGACCTATTGCAAAAGGATTCTGGAAGTAGGAGTTAACAGGCTTTATTTCGGTTTTTTAAAGCGGGAAGAGTGTTTGAAAGGCTTTGAGGTTTTTTGTTTGTTTGTTTGTTTGTTTGTTTGTTTTGGGGGTGGGGGCGTCATTTCAGTCCACACTCCATACTAGTGGTGGCGGTAATGCACCAATCAGTTGTTTGCCAACCGCCAATAACATTTAAGAATAAGAAGAACATTGCCATGGGAATTTACAATGAAATACAGTTTGAACTTTACATCCAGATTATTATATATCTCTCTGTGTATATTAAATATATATAGAGTAGACATACTGTACAGTTCGGTACTGTAGAAAATTACATGTGCTATGTATATTGTCGTTAACAGTCTCTCATCTTGTGTTATGTTTATAAATTATAATTTTATGCCCTGATTCTCTCTCCCCAAAGTGTTTTTTTTAGCTCCTCGCAAGACCAAGTTGGCTGCAATATACTGTAGTTACTGCAGAAAACCCAGTTAAGTTACATACAACTATACATTTTATCCTATTTGTGACTTTTAAGTTTTACATTTCATACTTTAGTCTAATACTGCTTGGTGGTCTAGACTTGAAGTGTTTAATGCATGAAACGTTTAAGATACAAACAATGAGTTCATTCTGATTAACTTTGATGTATTTTGGCAGTATGTGTATATTTTATGCTTGTTTTATGTTGGATTCATTATTTTAAATTCGCATAATATACAGCTATTATGTTCACGAATAAAATCTGATTATTTGTTGGGAGTGACCAGAATGGACAGGATTAGAAATTAGTGCACCAGAGGGACTGCTCATATCCAGTGCTTGATGATTTAGAGAGGCAAGGCTGAGGTGGTTTGGACATTTGAAGAGGAGCGGTAGTGGATATACTGGACAAAAGGTGCTAAATGTGTAGCTGTCAGGGAAGAGGAAGACCAGTAAATAAAGTAACTGCAAGAATAAAGGTGTTAAGAGTAGAAATTTATAAGGTAGGTAGTGTTTTCTGTAACAACCACTGTCAGTAGATTATTTTGGGGCGGTTGTCCAGTTTTCCTATGGTTAATAAATTAAAAGTTTGTTTTTAATTTAAATGATCTTGTGGCGATACCTCCACAATCTAAACACGATACAAAATGATTCCCATACTCTATTATAATTCCACATTTGTATGCATTAGATAGCTTAATATTTAGACCCTGTGTTTTCTAAGTCAGTTTTCAAAGCTTCATTTACCTATCGTTGAAAAAAATCAATCCAGTGTTTGGTTCTTCTCTATCCCCAAAATCCTGGGAACAGGATTTTCATTGATGGCGAATTACGAATCGCCCTCGTCGGCTTCCTTCTCGCTGCCCTCTCGGTGCGGAAGTGCTGTCCTCAAGAGCAGCAGCAGCAGCAGCAGAGGTACAACCAGAGCTGCTACTGTTTTGGAAGAGCAGAACGGCGATTTAGTGGCCGTTTTTCCTAAGCCCTTGTCTCTCCTTTCGGGGCTCGTCACCGTTCATCTTGACCGTGGAGCTTAGCAGTATTATGCGAGCGCAGTGCGGAGTGTGGGAGCACCGTGTGAAGTGGTGAGAGATGATTGCTTTTGGGGCTATAGCTAACTTAGCATCTGGGGATGGAGCAGGCTAGCCTGACAGAAAACTGCGAAGCAATCGCGTCTTTCTTTCCCTCAAAAACAGCGTTAAGTTCGTGTGAATGTTGAAGGCAAATCTGCGGCAATTCCAGGCAAACCGCAGGTGTCACGTTAAGTCTGCATTGGCTTTTCTACATGCTAAACAAATGACCACCTGTTCACTGTTTACATCTCTGTGTTTTGATTCAGCAGCCATCAACCGGTGCTGCACTGCTGCAGTTATCCGACGAGATTTTTCACGTCCTCAACAAATGTGGATCATTAAAAAACAAACAAAACAAAAACAACCCCAAACCCCCAAAACATTTTTCAAGTTATGCACAGCATCCACGCATGAATCTTTTCCATCGTAGGCAAGCACGGCTGCAAAGCTTGCTGCTCTTTGTTGTGTGCTGTGCTGAGATTTAGGTTTTACTCTTAAATTGTGAGTGTTTTTAACAAATAACATCAGTATTTCATTGCAGTACTGTGTTGTTGGGCTCTCCGGTGCTGAGTTTAATGACACATGTGGTTGCTGTCAGTCTTGTCCATCGTCGTGTCTGTTTCAGCAGAAAGGACTGTCCTGATTGTTGTTGACATACAGGATCAGGCTCAGATTTTTCTTTTCTTTTTGTGTGGAAATCTGTGCCATTATTTACACGAGCCCACCACGATCACAAATACACCCTTCCAGATTAAGTTAATCTCACTCTCCACCCCGTGTGTGTGTGTCAGACAACTCTAGCGTTATCTTGTAAAGTTCCCATCTTTTCTTGAGCATTCTTTCACTGCAGCTATAAAAAACAGCCTTGAAAATATTGAAGGATGGCCATTAGATTTTCCTACTAAAGGTTCATGTTGACTCTTCCTTTAGGGAAAAGAGGAACATTAAAGCAGCTAATGACAGGCTTAATAAAGCATGAAAAAAAGCCTCATTAAAAAAGGAGATAATGATAATGATAGCTGTTAGTGATCCTGCAATTTTCCCGTATTATTTTATTTATGTGGGGCAAAACATTGTTAGCAAAAAGACATTTTCTCTTAATTGATGAAATACATCTTTACTCATAAAAATGTATTAAAGTATCAGACATATATATATATATATATAAAACAATGTTTTGAATAGTCATTTTAAGCAAAAGAAAGGATATCCTTTGTTCTCTTAATTATACAGGGGCTAAATAATTCACCTATGCTATGTTTATGTACTGACTACAATAAATTCGTAGTACTGAGGATGGAAACTATCAAATTCTTTTTTCATTGAATCGTTTTTTCTTCATTGCGTATTTTTTGATGCCAAGTCTTAACACTACAACTTTCATAGAATTTTCATATCATTACAAACTAGCATCTGTCGCTCTCACAACAGCCTTTTTCAGTACATCCATGAACCTCCTCTGAGGTCTTGCTCTTTTCCTCCTGCCTGGCAGCTACATATTTAACATCTTTTGTCCATTATATCCACTAACCCTGTGCTGCACATGTCCAAACCATCTCAGCCTTGCTTCTCCAACTTTGCCTCCAAACTGCTTGACTTGAGCTGACCTTCTGATATGCTGATTTGTAATCCTGTTCATTTTGGTCACTGCCAATGAAAATATGAGCGTCTTCCACTCTGTCACCTTTAGCTCGGCCTCCTGTTAGTGCTGAAACATATATATATATTTGACCAATCCTTTTTTTTTTGTTGTTGTTCCAGAGTTTCCTTGAATCATCTATATGGGCCATCTTTTTTCGAAAAATGGTTATCGCCTGAAGAAGAGGACACGCAAATTGCATCACAGGAAGAAGAAGAAGAGGAACTGTTTTCTGCACGGGCCCTGCATGCTCTGCTTTATCGTCCACGGCAACAGCGGTGGTTTCGACGACGAGAGCGACCACTTTGAGGCCAACGGGTGTCGACACAACAGCATCACGGGAATCAGCGTCCCAGGTGTTGGCGGAGTCGGCATCGGAGCGTCAGCTGCCACGAAGCTTGCGGAGCGATACGCGACCCTCGCATCTCCGGAGGATTGCTCCAAGTTCTTGTTGTCACCGAGAGAACTTGCTATCTGGGAGGGCCAGGGGAGGAGCCTTTTGTCAGCTGTTCCTGCCAAACTAATTCCACCACCGGCCCTCTTCCGAACCGCTGGTGTGTCTGTGACTGTGCCCATACCTGTGCCTGTGCCTGGCTGCACCAGCGATTACACAGAGATGGTAGGCATCCGGTTCGGAGCATTAATTCCTAATTAATATAGGCTTTTAATAATTTTCAAATAACTGTATTGCATATTTATTTACATTTAACAGCATGAATTTCTTTCTGTAATTGTAACTAAATTTGCCTGAAAATCTGATTCCAAGTGACCTGTCTGTGTGTGTGTGTGTGTGTGTGTGTGCGCGCGTGCGTGTGTGTCCGATTGCAGGTGTGTAAGAGGAAGTGTTCAGAGGTGCAAAGGTGCACCCCTTGTAAGCAGCCGCGCTGTGCCTTCGCTGCTCCTGATGGAGGGCTGGAGAATGGAGGTGGGGGGGAGGCGGCCTCGAACTCTGAAACGGGCCATTGCCACCTTCCCCTTTGCCCGCTTCCCTCCTCCTCTTCCTCCTCCGCTTCCTCTTCTTCCTCACCTGCTGATGGCTGCTGTGGGTTGGGTCTTCACGCCGATTTGCCCCACAGTTCTGACTCGTCCCCGCCCTGCGCACATAACTATGACGACTGCCAGGCAAGAAGTTCTGAAGCTGCTGATCACTTGAGTATCAATCATCTGCCTTCCTCCATCCTTCTTAAGGTCAGAAGAAGTTTTTTATTTAATGTTTTCATATGGTTTGGTGCAGACAAAGACACTGGAAAACTGAATTGTTGTCTGATGGCTTTTAAGGGACTGAAAACACCCTTTTTTTCCCCTCACAGGTGCTGTCTCACCTGACAGTAAAGGAGCGCTGTCTTTGTGCCTCTCTGGTTTGTAAGTACTGGAGGGACCTCTGCTTGGACTTCCAGTTCTGGAAGCAAATCGACCTCAGTGGCCTACAACAAGTAAGAGACACAGTTGTCTACAAAAAAGTCAGAAAGAACAGGAAACTTTGATTTCTGTGCTGATTATTGTGTCTTTTTATGTTATCTTGCTCTGCAGGTAAATGATGATCTTCTGGTGAAAATAGCTTCTCGGAGGCAGAATGTGACCGAGATTAACATCTCGGATTGCAGGGCGGTCCATGACCACGGCGTGTCCTCCCTGGCTTCACAGTGTCCTGGCTTGCAGAAATATACCGCCTACCGCTGCAAGCAGCTGGGTGACATTTCTTTGTGTGCTTTGGCTACACACTGCCCTCTTCTGGTGAAGGTGCATGTGGGCAACCAGGACAAACTGACAGATGCAGCATTGAAAAAGGTGTGGATTCAGAACTGGGGTTGACACACAATGGGCCTCGTTCACTTATGTGCATATACATGTTCTTGTCCTGATCGGTACAAATGCAAAATTACGATCATATTTATGATACGTGGGAACGAGCCAGTTGTGTTCTTACCACCGTGTATATGTTAGTGCATACTGCCGCGTGCCCGTTCTTAATTTAACACATTTATTGAAAAAAAGAAAGAAAGAGAGATGCTAAAAACAGTTTCATTTTAGAAAAACACTGTCGTTCAAGTGAAAAGAAACAATTTGACATCAAACTTGAAACGGAAAAAAAAGACAACCAGAGCATAACAAAAAGAAGAAAGCAGGTGGAGGACAAGGATCTGTCAGCCCAAGACGAGTAACTCAGCGACAGCAATTATTCTCCAGCATCTGTGGGATAGTGCCAAGAAATTAGACTTTAACTGATGACATCCAACAAGAAAGGAAGCCATCTTTAAGAGAGAGATAAGATGAGATAATGTCTATTAGAATATGTTTTTTAAAAAAAGCTTAAAACCTGTGCCTTTTTATACTCGGTGTTTTCCTTTCTTGGCTTGTAATCTCAGAGTTTATTGTGTATTTTATTCAAATTCTGAGCGCTTTTGTTCTTAAGCGGTTTTGAAAAAATAATCACTAAAAAGAAACTTATAGTCATCAGCAGCATTAGTATTAATATTAAGTTTAAAAATGTGTGTTTACATTTTCAAGACAGCCAAACCTTCATCATTTCGTCACGTATGCATGTTCAGAGGATCGTAGAGTGCAAACAAATTCAGGAAAGAAATGATTGGGTTTGGAGCGTTCTTTCGCTTGGTTTATTTGCAGATTTGTGTACATATTGTTTGCGAACGAGATCCAGTAGATATGAACCCCTAGTTTAAATAAAAAGCAAACACATACACCAGTCATATCAGCTTAGTGAAGATTTTGAGCAATATCTTCTTTACTTCTCTGTTTTGTTTTGTTTTATTTATTTATTTTTTACCTCAGCTGGGGGAGCACTGCAGTGAGCTGAAAGACATCCACTTGGGTCAGTGCTACGGTATCTCAGATGACGGCATCATGGCCTTGGCGAGAGGATGCCCTAAACTGCAGAGACTCTACTTGCAAGAGAACAAAATGGTCAGTTTTTACTGTTGGTTAAGGCTAAGAAGTCGTGCATTATTATAGCCCACTCAGTACGCCTTCTTCCAATAAGTACGTCAATGTCTTGAAGGTTTGCTAGACACCATCTATAATGATACACAGACTTATTCATTTCTGTCCTTCAGTATATTCCTTTTCTCACTCAAGCTTGGCTGGCAAACATTTGCAGGTGCTCCTTATCGTAGTGTTTTTTAAATACGCAGCTCAAATCTGCAAATAGCAGGGCACAATGAAAGTTTGCTGCAAGTGTCTGTCTTGTTGCTATATGGTAATCTCATCAGAGATTCTTTAAAGAAGGGAAAATATCTTTATCAGTGTGCATGATACATACACACATTATATGTTTGATAACTAACCTTTCAATCGCTTTTTGGTCTATTCTCTATAAAAGTTGATTTTGTTTTATATAATTTTTTAACTTAGTGCGACATTAGAAAGCTCAGTTGTTGTGATGCCATCTTGTCTTATTATAAAAACACCATCTGCAGTATAAAGCGACATACCTTAAACCACCACTAGATGTCGCTTTTTTCTAATTACTACAAACAGCCTTCCAGCTGCTTTCCCCTCATAGTCAGATGATTATTTGTGTAATTCTACCAGTATAGATGTGTTTTTTCTTAAACTGTATTGTTAATGTTTATGTTTAAAAAAATATTTATCTTTTAAATAATTTGGCTTGTCTGTGCCTATCCACCTGCTATCTCCATCGTTCTTGTTTCACTAATGGTTTCACCTTTTTCCCGCTACTATTTCTTTGGAGGCCATGAATAATCGTGACCTTGATGGATTGGTCTGCTTTAAGTTTTTAACAACAGCTCAGTTTGTTAAAATCCCATTCATCATCTTAATAGTATATGAAATTAGCGATTACCACTAGGTGAGAGATTAATATTGCTTCTTATAACGTTTCAGAGGACCAGTATCAATTTCAGATGGTCATTTTTCAGACGTGAAGGCGCTGAAGTTATTTTAGCTTCCTGTCATCAGGGCAGAGAGAAATGGGCTGAGCTTATATGGGAATTGTTATGTCTAGTCGCTCTGCTTGCTTGGCCTAAAATTGTCGTTAACTTTGCCAGGAGTTAAGACGACCCAGAAAGCACTTATTCTTTCTGACAGCTTAAAGGCTACCTAAGGGTCTCTGCTCCAGTCTCTCAGATATGAAGAAAACTGATTTTGTTGTTCTGTGGTAAAATGGTTTAGAATTGCAATCTTTAAGCGAGTCAGAAATATGCAGAAACACTTATTGATGCCTCTTTATGTATAATTACATTGCATATATTTTTTGATTTTTGAAGTTTCTTCAACCCTAAAGAATATAAAAGGTGTCTCAAGCTGTTGTACGCCAAAGATCTTGCTTCATACTGAAGTCTACAAGTCATGGACACACTAAAAGGTTTGAGGGCGCTTGAAAAAAGGCTTTCCTGAAAGGTTTATACAAAAAATGAAAGACTGAACTCTTGCAGAAATGTTGTGTGGGCTCAGCCCGTCTTCACTACATGAATTGATTCAGGAAAGTGCTGAGATTGGCTTTTTGGGGTTTTAGTGTGCTATAAATTGCAAAAATCATGGGAGTGTAGTGAAAGCCTCTTAAGACTACTTTGTAAAACTTCTCTTCTCATGCTGGCTTCTGTTGTGTGTTAATGTGGGTGTGAGTTTCTGTCTATCCTAATCAATCACAGATGAGGATGAGCCTTTCACTCACTCTGATCTTTTCTCTCTTTCTCGTCCTCCTCCTCCAAAATGGAATAATTAAATTGCTGCAGGATGTTGCTGTGTGGTCTGTTCACTCGCCCTCTTAACTTTTTCTTTGTCATGTGCACCCACGTACATTTTTTTCCCTTTCTGTCTTGCTTTCCTTTTTGCCATGATTGTGGTTTTACTGCCACGCTGAAGGGTTCGTTTTCTCTGTGTTAAGACCATATCAAGCTCTGGTGATGGTTCAAGACGTTTTTTGCAGGGGGGGATGCGCAACATCTCTGAATAGGCTTGTGCAACTTGAAGGACTCTTTTATGTTATTTGTTTAGCAGCAGTAGTTGTAACATTGCTATAATGTACACAGTATTTTTTGCAAAATCTTGGTAGTAATATCTGGACACTTTTGTGCCATTGGTTAGATTTTTCTTAATTTTTTTAAAAAAAAAGGGGAGATGTGTAATTTCATACCCTGATTATCATACCGAAGCAGTGTGCCCTTCCCTATGATAATGACAGTTTAAAGTTGCTAATGTAATCCCGAGGATGGCTTTTACGCTCAGTAGTGTCTCCAAATTTTGTTTACGGTTGACAAACTGGAGCTTTCGCTTTCATTGCTTGTTAGCTCGGGGCCAAATCAGCCCAGGGCTATGGATAACCCTGGGCTGAGAGCGTTGTGTGAAAAGCAGGTGACTGCGGTGTGTCTGTGCCCCTCTTCTTTTGACATCCACCCTGCATTCTTTATTGGCGTTCATCCACTATTTATGCCGGAGTTGGTATTATTGCAGCAGTTGGCTTTCAAGGCTTGTTTTCATCTTCTGAAGTGTTTTCTCGCTCGCTTCCCATTCATATTCTGTTCTCTTTCAGCACCTCGAAGGGCAAAGGCTGGGAGAATAGCAAATTCCCCTTTTCCCAGACTCGCTCCAGTTTGCCGTAGGGGGGGGAGAGGCAGCCCTGAAAGTTTAACTCTGAGTTCTGTCAGTTTTATAGACCAAGCAGTGGACAAAACAGAAGTTGCGAAAACCCCTCGTCACCCGTCTTTCCAACTTTGCTCCAGTGTACCTTTCAATTAAACACGTTATAATCTGGAAACATTTTCGCTGGAGAAGCACTTTTCCTCACTCTCTTTTTTCCCGTGTCTTTAAACGGAAAACCCCCCCCAAAACGTTATCTGCTCTCGTGTCTTGTTAAAATCAAAGCGTGTGCACTTAATTTTCCTGCAGTGTGACGGGACATTCTTCCTCTGGCTCATCTCAAAGATGCCGCGTCTGAAAATGCACTCTCTCTCCCTCTTTCCCGCTTTCCCTCTCCCCCCTCTCGCTTACGCGCACAGGCTCTGATTATTAATGGTTTTAATTAGTCCAAAATGTGGAAATGTAAGTGGAATTAGAGATGACCTAACATAGATTACCATGTGCCCTCAATTTAGTTGTAATTACCACTCTGCATGTACAATCAGAGCTTCTCTCCCTTGTTTTTTTTTCTCCTCCCCTATTTCGTTTTTCGACAGCTTTTTTTTTTTAGCCCTCTCTTGTGGATATTTGGGAAGGAAGAGATGTATTTGTCTGTGGGACTTTGTGAAACACTAGAAAAAGATGAACTGTCAGTGTGAATGGTGTTTCCTGGCTATAGGTCAGTGGAGGAGGGCTCATCTCCCGTTCTGATTGGCTGGCTGGCTCCACAGGTCCAATCAAACATGATTGGAGATTAAAATGTATATTGACATTAGCAGATTTAATTAGCTGGATTAGAGGGAGAGAAAGGAAGTGATAATGATAGCTGTCAGTTATTATGGGATAGACCTTTTGACATGAACCAACACACATCGCACAAAAACACAGAGGAATATTTCAGATGGTGGCAGTGACACACATACACTCGGGAGCGGTGGGTGACTTGAATAGCTGCCATCTGCACTGGAGTCTCCTTTGGAAACTTTTTTCTTCCACATATTTGACTGTGATTAGAGATAAATAGAACCACTCTGACCAGGCGCATAAACACAGCATTACACATGCATAAACAATGTGGTGTCCATCTCCGCAATCCCCTCCAGTCTTTGTAGATGGCCATTTAGACTTTTCAGGATGTTGAATGTCAGATGTTGTCGAATGTATTAAGTCAGTTTAGTTGCTAATAGCACTGGATTATGTCCATCAGATTGGGAGGTGGGGGTAGGACTGCTCCCACTCAGAGTTTCCATGCTTTAGGATCCTGAAACATGCCAATGTTTTCTGATAGCAGATGCTGATAGTAATTATTTTTATTGTGTTGTTGTTTTTGCATTACAATGTTTGTCCGTCCATCCACTTTTTCAATTAAAGGTTGACAATCTGGGATAGCGGCTGGAGCCTGTCCCAGCTGTTGAGGGTGAAGGGCGCAAACACAAAGAGAAAGACATCAGTTCATTCTCATCGTCACACCTACGACCACCTAAGCCAACACATTTTTTCCTTAATGTTATATTTTATTTCCCGAGTCCTTGTTTTACTGGGATATTCAACAACTTTGACATAAGCAATGGAAAATTTCAAGTCTTTTCAAAACTTGGCTTTGCCTTTTTTTTCACACCTCAAAGATAAAAGTGATGCATTTTCATCAGTAACATGGTTTCCATAAACTCAACGATAAACCGAATATTTGTGTTGAGCTTGTTGTTTAAACGTTGGAAAACAGCAGCTGACAAAATGAAAAAATGATCAGCACAAATCATCTGAAGAACAGACAAATTGGTAAATGATCAATAGTAGAAACAATAAAACACTATAAATAATTGAAAGTTGCAGACTCATTTGGAAGAAGCTAAGAGGCTTGTTTATTGTAAGGAAATAAACTGTGATTTATACACTTCTTCTCATTATTATTATTATTGTTTACATTCTCATCATGTGGCCTATGTTAACAGCGGATTCCTCTCCCTCGCACATCTTCCTCTTTCCTCTTTTGAAGTGCATTTGTATTGATCTGTGTCCCCACAAAGACGGCTCTGTATGTGCGTGCGGCTTTTTTTTTGCCGTTCGGCCTTTGCCTAAAGCGTAATCAGATGCATTAATGAGCACTGACTTTAACTCGAACAGCCGGCTGCACTCAGACGCAGACTTCGTCGATATGTTCTCTCTGCTGTCTGCCCAAGAACAAAACAAGTTTTGAAAAGAAGAAAGTGAAAGCGTTTTTCAAAATGCGAGTCTGTGAACTTTCCTCCAAAGCGATATTTCACCTTGCTGCCATGTTTTCTTTTCAATATTAGTTACTGCGGTAAAGAGTCAGGATCAACATTCTTTTGTGTGTGTGTGTGTGTGTCCCACAGTCTATCAATAACACAGTCTAAATTACTTTGTAAAAAAGACGAAAAACACTTCGGTGTGGCAGGATGGTCTCTTGGATTCCTCGAGTGGCTCATGGAAATGTTAAAAGTATTAACCTTGTGGAAAGAAAACAAAGTCAAGTGAATGACTCACATTATAATGGAGAAGTGGGACAGGCCGCACAGCTGACTTTATACTGCTGAACAGTGACAGAATGCCAAAAAATGACACCGGCTATGAATCAGATATTTGTTTGGGCAGGGCAGCTAACCTGTGCTAGTAATGTCTACATTGATGTAACGATGGAAGTAAATGAGTTTTTACCAGCAGGAGCAAGAATCAAAATGATTCTTACATTTTACTTCACTTTTATGTTAGCTTATATACCTTTTTAAAAAGAAAATGAAAGTGTGTTCCAAGGCGTGCCAACACAGAGCTTTAACTTATGCTCATTTGTTTTAAATAAAGGGTTTTGAACACATCAGCAATGAAAACATTAACAGTTTTTGAATGTGTTTCTATTAAGGCAGGTTATTATTAAGGCAAAACTCTGGCTTTGTTATAAACTGTTGTTTTAATTTGTTGCTCTAATTTGTCCTGTTTAAATCATTATAGCTCCTTGTACTGACTGTATTGCTTGACTTTGTTTTATCTTAGTCTATGTTGCCTCAAAAACCTATCAGTGACAAGGGCAGCAAATTAGCTCATGGTCAAAGTCCTACACTCATTTCATTGGTTGCCTTTTACTTCAGTTTATGAGAATGTCATCTCTTTAAAAATAAAATAAAAGAATGAACCTGTATCTCTTACAGAGCTTGCAAACTGCCCTCACAAGTGCACGGTAGACGGTTGCAGAGAAACCAGTTTGATCTTGTTTGATTTGCCTGGTTTTCAACTGCAGAGGGTGTAGTAGGACTGGATAAGAACAGTAATACGACAGTGAATGAGCAGCGAGTGAGTTTATTTTCCTCTAGTACTTAAGACTGCACATAAAAAAACAAACCAAAAAACAAAAAGGTGTTTTTAGAAACTTGAACATCTCAAAAAGTATTAAATTCACACACATTTTCTGTTTACCTACTCCTGAGAAGTCATTTACCGAGAGTCTGATTTGGAGGAGAATCATGTCGTGTAACCTGTTGGTAGTGAGGCTGTAATATTTTCCTGCACGAGGATGCGTGTGTAGAATGGCTGATGAGTTTTTGTGGCCTTCGCGTCCTTTCCGATGTCACATAATTCATGTCAGCATTTGAATTTTATTGAAATGAAAATAAGCATTTTCTCACCTGTAGCGAGAAACTCTGAATGGCCTTTGCAGTGGTAATACATAATCTCCAAGTAGTGGAGATGTTGTAGCAGCGCTCATCTCCATGACGTTATCAAGCATTCGCCCGCAGCTACTGGAGTACCAGAAAAAGCACTGAAGAATGTTAATGCGGGTCTGACTTCCATTTCGATTCATTTTCTCTCCTTTGCTTACTCTGGCTGAGCACATGGACGGACTGCAGTCGGAGGCGGGGGCTAAAGCTGAGATGAAACCCGCATTTAATTTCATTTTTTATTTTGTTACTGGGTGGTGAGTGCTCAGGCTGTGAAAAATTTGTCCTGCCCCTAGGCTAATAACTCAATGTTGTAAGATTTTAAAAGCTGACACTTTTTCTTTTTTCAAAGATGAATCTGAAAAAGGAATACTTATGTTGGATGAAGATGAGTGCTATAATATGAGCACGACCAAAATAATCTGTCAACGAAAACAAAGTTTTATCACCGTAGAGCGAATGAAGAGTCTTTTTCCTCTAAGTGAAATGCATTTTATCGTTAGTTTAATTATATTAACTTTCAGTTTTACTTCAGTCTAGCTACTTGGTGACCTGTGTGAAAGTCAAACTGTGGTAACTCACAGATGTATTTTTTGGTGGTCGATCTGGCCTTAACGGGCAGCAGCAAGTTGGAAAGGTTATGGCAACACTGCAGCCGGTAAGTTTTTGACCATCAGTAAAATTGGCACCCGTTTCAGTTTTCCAGAGGGCCAGCACTGGGCTTTGACCTGGCCGGTGTTTAAAGAGCATTGCTTTAGAGGCCCTCTGTTTATCCAGCCCCAGACAGCAGCAGCTTCTGACACCCAGCCAGGGATGTCACTATGATTCATGGCCCTTTCCGACACCTCGCTCATGCCTTTACTCTTCTTAATCTCTTTGCACTCTCTCTCTTCCTCCCCTCTCTCCTTCTCTCCGATGATGAGTTTTCCTTTTGTTTGAGAAGGGCAGAAATGATGTCATCATTTAAAGCCAGAGCCCGACGTCGGGACGGAGGCCTCGTCTTTAGCCTGTGAACTAGTTTGTGTGTGCATCGTGATGAATAGCCCTCCCCTGGGATTCGCTTCTGTCCTGTTTATGGAGAAAAGACAGATGTGTAGCACAGCAGAGACTTGGACAAAGTCTACCTGCCTTATTTCAAACTTTGTACCCTCCGTGCACGCGTGTGGTCCTCTTACTTATCTCCTCACTCTCCTCTCAAACAAGGCATGCGCTCCCTCTCAATTGCACTTCCCCTCTGTTGCCCTCTCCTGCTGCCGTCTGTCTTTAAGAGACCAAACTCGCTCTAAATGCTGACTTCATTAGTGATAGGAAGCACAAAGCCATCCGTAGGACCATTTATAGATGTTGTGGTTTATCTGTCTATTTATGTGCATGATCCATCCTCCTCCCCCCTCATCTACTATCTCACCCTCCACCAAGCGTCTTCCTTTACCTCCCGCTGTGATGCATTTGGGGCCGGTGATCGCGGCAGCGGTTCAATACTTGGGGTAATGAATGTGTTTAATAAGCACAGTGGGTCGATGGACTTAATGAAGGTGTGACAGAAGATGGGCCTGGAGAATGCTGCTCTAACAAGACTCTAACGAGCCTCTGGGGTTAACGAGGTCACGCTGTAATTGGGATTCCCTCACCTGTACAGTTTCTGTTTGTCTGTTTTCGGTCCACCGCTCTCAGCTTCTAAAGTACGTCCACTCTTGTACATTTCTTTGTTCCTCTATTGTGCTGTCACTGCTCTTTGAAAATGATTTTTTTTCCTCTCCACTGCCTGCTCCGTCTCTATTTGCTCGCTGCACAGTGCTTCCCTCTGTCTTCTCATAATTTTTCTGTCCATCTCTCACATACAGCTTTATGTTAGCTTCTGTTTCACTGCAGCTCGTCCATCTTTTCAAGGACAACCTGGCTAAGGAATGCTGGCTGAAATACATTAGAATCCTTTTTTATTTAATTTGTTTTACATTTCTAATGTTAGTCTCTAAAAGGCATGTCTGGAGGCTTGGAGTTTGTATTGCTGTAGAAATCTGACATCAGGAAAAAAAATCAAACAAACCATCAACCTGTACAGCCACTTTTCCTTTGTATCTGTTTGCGTAGCTCTTGACTTAATAGACAAATGTACTTAAATGGCTTGGACCACAATAAGAAGGAAGGGGGCACATACACTAGCACATTTCAGGTACCTGAAGACCTAAAAGTATTCCTTTTTGATAAAGTTTATAGTTGGGGCTGGATCAACGATTCCTTGGGTATACTACTATAAGCGCAGGCTACCTCCCATAATGCACGGAGCGTTTCTTCTTCACTCTATTGCATGTCATTAAGTTTACTGCTTATCATTAAATTTTGTGTTCTTTCGCTCATAGTTTGTGCTTTGTCCTTGTCTCTCTCTGCTCTCCTTTTTTGTCTTTTCTTTCCACCAACATCCCAACTGGGCGTGGCAGATTGCAGCCCCTCCCTGAGCCTGGTTCTGCCAAAGGTTTCTTCCTGTTAAGGGGGAGTTCGTCGTCCCCGCTGTCACAGGGTGCTTACTTCTGGGGGATGGTCTAATTGTTTGTGTTTTCTTTCAAATATTGGGTTTTTAATTTCCAGTATGAAGCACCTTGAGGTGACTGTTGCTGCGAGTTGGTACCAGACAAATAAACTTAATTTTTAATTTTTTGGGGGGAGGGTTACCTAAAAGTATTTGTAATAAGAGCTGTTTGAGTTCTCTAAATATTAATGAAAGGTACTTCAGTGCTTCCTTTCTTGCCTCCTTTAGCATAGGACAAGCTAGACCATCCTTTATGAAAATTCTATCCCATAATTAATAGCGCCGCACCCTCCTTTCCATAACATGCTGATAT
The DNA here is from genome assembly GCF_057382095.1 of Aulonocara sp. 'chitande type north' Nkhata Bay. Lineage (NCBI taxonomy): Eukaryota > Metazoa > Chordata > Actinopteri > Cichliformes > Cichlidae > Aulonocara > Aulonocara sp. 'chitande type north' Nkhata Bay. The sequence goes on along the minus strand of NC_141355.1, from coordinate 27,535,544 downwards.
GTTTTGAATTTTCAGCATCAGGCTGTTGAACCCACAGCTGAACTCTGAACATTACGCTGCTGTAATAAAATCTGCCTCTTGTCGAGGTGTTGCCTTGCATGAAGAAAGCAGATTTATATAAGCTTTCTAAATCAACTTTATGATCAAAGTGCATTTAAGGTTTGCTGTTGTTCGGTTAGTATCGGTAATATTCATTGTTATATTGCCAGCCTTTAGGAATATCATGAATTAATTTTTACTGCGGGTCAGCTGGGATAAGTTATGGATGAAGGGAATTTTTCTTCGGTCATAGAAATCCTCAAAAAGGTGGAGGAAACACTGAGTTGCACACAATCATCTCTCCACCAGGAAAAAAAAGATTTATTTCTTTGTACTGGATACATGTTCTCTTTTCTTTAAAATTTCAGCTTTAGGAATGAAATGCTTCACCGGTGGTTCTCGTTTATATGACCTACACGAAACAACACGCTAAGAACACGCTGTGGTGACGTGAAACGCAGCAGACCATCAAATTCTTCTTCGCACCTTGCCCTCATGATGCTTTCCATAAGGTCGAGGAAAAGCGATGAGGAAAAGCAGATACAAGGCAGTTATTTGGACCGGACTCTTTGACTCGACTCACAAAGTACAGGCTTTGCTGTCACTATGGTAACACTTGACCAGTTTTTAACTGGTGGGCTCCCTCTTGTGATGGACTTTCAGAAGTGTTGGTTTGACAGGAAATACCCCCGTCCCGTGAAACTTTTTGTTGTTGTTTTGTTTTTTTAAAGAGCTCTCAAGTGTCCTTTATAGTTTATAAAATATCAGAATTGGTGGATTGCTGTTAAATGGGCCTAAACAACTGTCAGAAAGCACTTATCCTCAAAGTACTTTTTCTTTTATATAGTCTAAAAAAATATAACTGCAACAAGCAACTACTTGCTATGTGATACTTATTTGTTTCTGTATCATCGGTGTCAGTAGAAATCAAAGACTTGCAGGTTTCCAGAAAAGACTGAAGCAGCTCCCCTAGAAATTGTTGACATTTTTCAAACTTCTGTCTTAATCAGTCTTCTCTGTTTGAACCCTGTCTTCTTCTAAGTGAATCCAAATGGAAGTACCAAACTGTGGGTGATTGAAAAATTAATATACAAATATTCGTCCCATGTTGCGTCTCAATTTCACAATCTTGACGTGCATTTTCTCCCGAGTCTGCACCGTATGACTACGCCTGTTAGTGATTCAGTCAGCTTAACAGCTAAGCAGGTTTTAAATAGCTGTCACTTGAGCGGCATGCTTGCCACCTGTTGAGATTCTACTTGATGTTCATTGTAGTGAATTCCTTTTGTTTCCACTTTTGTGTGTGTGTGTGTGTGTGTCTACGGTCTAAGAAAGTGCCTGAACAAAAAGCACTATGTCGTGTCTTTATTGCTTGCCATGTTTTGTTGCACCAGTGGGAGCTTCTTTCGCTCTCTGTTTACTTCTACCTTCACTCTTATTTTTCTTTGACTTAAAAATGTTCCACTCTTGTCTCTTTAGACTTGTGAACTTCATAGGAACCCTTGTTTTGCGCTTCAGAAAATGTCATGTGCGTTTCTTTTGCTGATAAGGTTGTGGCTTTGTTAAAATTCTTGATTTAAGCACATAACAAATGTGGTTTTTTTTTGCTCTCAACTCTTTTTCCACTTGCTCAGAGTGTTTATGCAATCGATTTCAATATTGTTAAAGTCTTTTCAGTCCCATCAGACTGCCTCCCACTCCTGTGTTTGCGAAGGCTCTGTTACTCTCTGCTTCCTGTCTCCCCGGCACCAGTATTTCACCAGCGGAAAAGTGTGACTTCTTGAACCTCACATTTCTTCTCCTGCCATTGCCAGAGTGCAACAGTGTTATGAGATATAGCATAGAGACAAACAATCGATTAATGGTGCACTTAGCTTGGCTAATTAACAGCTGTGTAGAAGTGGAGAAAGCATCGAGCAGCATCAGGGAGGTTGTTTTCCCATCGTCAAGACCCCAGATAACCTTTGGAACATAGATCACTTTACACCATGATTTACATTACAGGTCACAGGGCCTTGGTGCTCTGTAGACATCCTTGTATATTGCTTAATGTCAGCTTTGTAACTGGGAAGCACTGGTGACTGAGGTGAACAGAGTTACAGAGTTTGACTTCTGTAGTTGCGCCTCTAGTGAAAACACAATTTTGAGAAGCAGTTTTTGCCTTACGAGTACTCCGTCGTCAGAATATCCACAGAGCTTTTCCTGTTATTGGAAACTTTTCTCTTCTTTTTTTTCCTGCTGGGAAACAAATTAAGTGTGTGACAGATTCTACCCTATTTCTTCCTCATATTTCTTCCTGCCTTTCACCCTTTTTTCCTTGTCAAAGTGCTTCTGTCCTTTGAGAGTGAGAGTGACACAAGCAGCAGATTTTATTGTCACCTGCCACTCTAAATCCCGCTTTACCTCTTCTTTTCCCTCCTCTTTATTTATCTCCCTTTGCTACACTCCTCTGCTCCTCTCCGTTCTACCTCCAGCGTGAATTTGCCTTGGTTCAATTAGCTCTCAATTAAAAGTGAATTTGGTGAAAATGAGTGCACTCCAGAGAAGGCAGAGCTGATGGGCTGCCCGGCTGGCTGGCTGTACACTTCTGCCTCATGTATTTTAGGACATACAAAGTAAATTATGCGTGTGTTGTTGAGTGACGGCAGCTGATTTGCATTTAGATAAATCCCTGTGGATGTCTGGTTGTCATTGAGATTCAGAATGCTGAATCCAGTGGCCCTCTACCCGGGCACTATTACTTGGCGGGGTTGGGGGTGTGAGCGTGGGGTGCTACCTGGAGCTTTTGCCCCACATTTTTAGACAGTGGTGAAGGGATGGAAATGGAAATATGAGCTATTACTAGGAACATAGGTGTGTTCACTTGTGTCTCTGCACAAAATGAATTTGCGTCTGACCTTTCTATACCGGGACTGGCCTAACATAATGACTAATCAGAAGTGAACGCACAGAATTGGAAGACGCCGCATCCTTTTAGACAAAGTGTTCAAAGGCAAAGAACTGCTGAAGGTGTGGGTGTTCATTTTCCACTTTTATAATTAAAAAAGAAAAAGACACTTTAAGCTGCATTTAATGAAACTGTAGACAACGGGTGGTATGCAGTGTTCAGAAGCTGACTGTTTTCATTAGTTCTTTTTGATTATACAGAAACTGCTCCTCAGTAGTCGGCTGAAATTATCTTGTGTAATGTTCTGTTCTCTGGTGGAAGCTCATGTTAAATATATTTTCATTTCTTAATCCTGTTTGATGATGCATGTAGACAGTTGTGCACATGGAGGCTCCGTTATTGCACACACAGCACAGACAAGCTTATTAAAAGCTAAAATCAAAACTTAAGGGAAACATCGTTGGCTTCTGTAAAATGAAGTGTGTATAAACCACTGATCAATTCCTTAACTTTGAACACGTTTGTCAGTTTGTCAAAAGTAGCATCCGGCCATCATGTGCTGGATCACTTGGTTGTTGATGTCGGTGTTTATACCGGATGTTGTGGTCTGGTGCTTTTGGCCTATGATGGATTGTCAGAGGGTGGAGGCGGCTTGCCGCTGATTGACAGTCGGGGCTGAGTGCAGGCAGATGGGCCGTAGTGGCTGTAAATATGAAGTCTGTGTGACAGGTGAAGGTCACTGTGGTGGGCGGTAGAGGAGAGGAAAACTGAGCCTGGTTGGAAGACAAGTGAATGAGTAGAAGTCAGTCTGTCCATGTGTTAAGGTGAGAGAATGAGTAAGAGGTTGCCATGGTTCCTGCCGATGCACAGATTTTTGCAGCGAAATAAAACTGATCCTCCTTATTCACCTTGTTTAAGAAGAAGAAAAAATATATACATATATATTATAATTCAATGTTTATATATAGATAAAAAAACTTAATGCATAATTAAATCAACAGGTTATTGCTTCAGTTTTACGTTGTGCTGGATGAATGTGGATGTGATTGAAGCTTGTAGCGAAGTACTCGACTGCTCTGAGATCCATCTCTCTTTTTCAAAAATAACTGTGGTGTGTGCAACATTTTGCATACAACACAGTTATTGTCCTTTTGGAAGAATAATTTTGCGAGGTGATAACGTGTCTTTTGTCCAGTGTATCGTTTTCACAAAGTCACAGTCAGCGGGCCTTTGTGAGCTTGAAGATGGATGCATATGCTGCACAGACTTGATGTTGAATGATTCACATTAGCATCCATTACGCTGCTTTTCTTGATCTTCATTATTCTGATTTCCAGCATTGCTCGATCATTTTCATTCAATTGCGGGAAGCCCAAATCACGATTGAGGTTAAAATATGGTTAAATGTGCAATCTTAGAAAAAATACAAAAACCTTTGCTTATATTCTGATAAAAATTCATGTTTTCACCTGAAGGTCAAGGTCAGAGATGAAGTTTTCTGGAAACTTTGTGAATGTGATACCTCGAGAATGAGCTAATGTGGGATTTTGATACCATAGGTGTGTCACCCAGGAGGGTGACTGGTAATACTGGTGGCAACTGGTATTTTTTTTATTTTTAGTCAGCGCTCTGGTGAAATGTAATTAACTAAAGCATATTTTGGTGTATCACTCCTATAATTTCTTGGAAAATGACACTTTATATTAGCCAGTTTCTAATATAATTCATATTTTTGCATGTTGGCTCACTGAAGTGGCCTATTAGTGCAGTTAATGGAACTGAGCCATTGTTAATGTTATTAATGCCACCCCTGCCTTCCCTACAAAGTCAGAATATCTGCTGTAAAAAAGGTGGATAATGGCTGTAGGTGTGCACGGCGGAGCTGAAGCAGGAGTGTGGAGGAACTGCTGGGCTGAATTTAACAAGAGGATTAGTTAAAAATATTTTTCAGCCAAAGAATGTAATTTCGTTCAGAGATTTAAGATGCCAAACAGGAATTGTTGTTGACCTTCACATTACCTTCAGTTTTGGCTTTTTAGTCATAGTAGAAAGAGTCTGCGCTGTAAAGTTTAACAGTATCACAGAGCTCTCACTCTTTCTGCTTTTGTTTTTATCCTCTAGCCTTAAGTGAACTATATTGATATAAAAAAAACAGTAATCCTAAACTGATTGCTCTCCTTTGACTGTGTCTGTGCCGTACAGGCTAATGGCAGTCAGGAAACTCTTTGCTCTACCTCCTTTACTGTACCTTCCTCTATTGATCTCTTCCTCTTCCACTTTAACTCCCTCTCCTCGTGGAATAATCCTTTGCTGTGTTCCCATGTCTCTTGGAGCTATGCCAGAGAAGTGTGGGGTTACCACAACTGGAGACGCCACACACACAGAAGCAGGCAGACTGCATATACCCTTTCAAAGATCTCCCTTTGTGGGACAATGGAGGAATGTGCCAGGGGACGCCCATGTTGACTGTAGAGGGTCTTCCGGGACTTGGGGAAATTTTCAGAATAGCACTAGGTAAAGGAAGCCTCGCTTCCTAAAGGGGTTCATCAAAGGAATATGATAAGAATCCCACCATATTCATTTACTTTCATGCACCCTTCTGTTAAAGATCCTGACAGCTTTTCTAGAAGAAATACTGAGGTTAATCACTTTGGTTATATATAAAGGAAAGTGGTGGGAGAATAGCAGAAATATATGATATTTATATTTGGATTATTATATTTTTAATGTAACTTCTTCAATGTAACATCAGTTATCTTTCCTCAGTTTTTTTTATACATATTTTATTTTGAGTAAATCAAGTGAAACTGTACGCTGTACTGTTTCTGTCTGTTTCAGTTGTTGTACTGGCTGTGTTAGGAAGTAGGCAGCAGTGCGCCTCCTTATTTGCATATTTTTGTGTCCGTATTTATTTTATCTATAACACATGGTAAAAGAAACTGAGAGATGTTAAAAGGAGCAGAGGATCATGCAATCCTTGCTTTTACCTTGCCATATTTCACTAAATCCTTTACTTCATTTTCTGCACCAGATCCAAATCCCTGCAAATAGCACAGAAAACATCATGGCAAACAGCAAAAATAAAAGAATAAAATAAAAGATAAATAATAACACGAATGCCTGATAAAAGGTCTGTTTTCTGTCTAGCTCCATCACACTCACTCATTCTCAACCAACCTTCATCTTTGTGGGGCTGCTGTGACATCGTGCCTGGGTTTACCGTAATTACTCTAATAGCACTGAAAAGTACAGAGCTGCTGCTTTCAGGAATCGTTGGAATTCTTTCAATTGAGGAAAAAACGTGGCAAAACACGTATCACACCTGTCATTCATCCACTGGTTGTTGGCTACTATGGCAAAGTAGTGAAGTAAACAAAAGAGTCTAGCTTTCTAGCAGTCTAGCAAATCTAGCATTAATTCAATTAGCCACCAATTAGCCAGCCCTGCTATTGTAGCCATCATTGCTGACTTAACTTTCCTAGGAATATCAGCAAATGCATCAGTCACCTCAGTAATGGTTGCAAAACTCTAATAACCGTCCCTTTTAATAGACCCATCACAAATGGTAGTGAAAAGCGTTTGTGAATTTTTCTGTGCGTATGCAGGGTCCCTAAAGTGGCGCCCAGTCATTAAAAACCTCGAGAACCCTTAAAGTGAAGCGACTCCCCAATGGCAAGCGCAGTATCCTGCCACTGTGCGATTAAAATCCAGCTAATTAAAAGTTCAGAGCAAACTTGTAAATGTCAAATACTGATTCTGTTCTTGGCAGCCTTTTACACTCTACTGCTTCATCCTGTGTGATGAAACAGGTCTTTACCTCATAATGTGAGAGACGGCAAAGCCGAATAACGGGCTGTTGAATATTATGTTACCGTATTTTTGTAGAGTATTATGTTGTGTGCAGCGGCTCTCTGTCTACTTGGTCAGTTGACAGTATATGAGAGGACGGGGTGAGGGAGGTGTGCTGAGTTGGAGAAATAAAGAGTTCTCCACTGCTACTGTATATGGGATTCAGCAAGATCAGGTAGAGCCAGTCATAGCTCTCAGTGTGTGTGTGTGTGTGTGTGTGTGTGTGTGTGCAGTCTCATTCTGCCTCTCTGTTTTACTTTCCCCCTCCTCCCCTCCTCTCTCCTCTCTGTCTTTCTCCTAGTAATAAAGCAGAGTATTTATTTCCCCCTCTTCGACTCTCCGGTCTCTTAAAGGGAGTCAGGGACCTAGCTGATATTAGACGGTATATGTGTGTGTGTTTGTATGTGCGACTGTAAGTGTGTGTAAGTGTGGGCGCTGTCGATCTCTCGCTCTCACGCCGTGCGGTCTGCTTGTCTCACCACCAATCCCAAATGTACAGTTGCGTCTTCTTGCGTGCTAACACACCGAGATTGAAAGTTGCTGATTCTGAGCCATGGGGACTCGTAGAGAGGAGGCCTCTGGCGGGGGCTGATTGAGCTGTGCTGAGCTGATGTAGAAAAGTTACAGTAGCATGCTATTACCTGCCAGTGTCGATGGAGTTTATTAGCATTGCAGATACGTTCTGGCAGAACTCAGTGCAGCCAAGCAAATAATTTTATGACTCTAGTCCACAAGGGAGTTAGAGGCTAAAAAGGTTTGTCTCATTCATGTCAACTAGCCTTTAACTTGGGCTCTGTGGGTGCACGCATGCCAGTTTACAAAGAGAAGTGATAATTTACAGTGTAGGCCAAACATCTTTCATTGGAAATCGTCATTCAATCACTCTGGCTGGCATGCAACTGTTGATTTTTTTTTTATGACAGTAATTCAATTAAACTAATTAGGATAATAATAATAATATTCAAAGCCGTTTTAGATTATTTACCACTCTTGCTTGGAACCAAAAAGAGGAATGATTGTTTTATTTTTTTTAGTTCTGTCTTTCGTGCAGAGGCAGCAGAGTCGAGATCGCCGGGAGCGTGTGCGGGTGAATCAGCTTTTTACAGCTAAGGGACCGAGCCTGACAGTTGGCACAGTGAAGATGATTTATGAGTGGCCGGGATAGTCAGAGATGGATGAGGAGAAATAACTTTGATCAAAGTTTTCCTCTAACAACAGATGAAAGCTTCTTTTTAGTCCTTGTTGGTGTCTGGTTGTGTCCTGACTTTATTTTCCAGAGGAAAGAAGTTGAGTCTGCTTGCATGTTTTAAAGTTGGGTATTAGACCAAATGCAAATAGTTTATATGCAGATACTGGAGGACACATCATTATGTACCTTTAAGAACGATTTTTCATTTTATTGCAAAAAAGTTCTGCAAACTCCATCGTTATGGTAACAGTTTGCCCTTGCAGTCAAACTGTGGTTTTTGTGAAAGTTGCATGAGTCCATCAGCACACACTGCATCAGAGAGTATACACAAACTATCAACATTAAAAGTCAGCTGTTCTGAGCAGAGTGTAACTTTCTTACTGTCAGCTGGTAGTTTTCCTGACTTTTTTCGGTGCTCTGGGTGTCGTCAGAGAGCGCAACCCCTCCCTCCTTTGTGAGAAGAGGGAAAAAAGGGATTTAAGGTGCCAGCCATGAACTGCAACATTCATGATTTGAGTCCTGTTGAGAACCTTCGTTATGTCCTCCACAATCTCTAAATCCTCTCATTTCCAACCATTTCTTGGCTGTCAGCTCAGTAATGAAGGCATAAAATGCCCCCCAAAAACCGGGTACAAAACAGGTGGCATATGAGGCCTCCTCCTTACAAACAGGAGAAAACACAGCTAGGTAATTGGACACAGAAATATTGGCTTGTGGTGTGGCCTTTTTTTTTCTTTTCCAAGGCTTAGATGTTCTGTTGCCAAGACTCCTTTGGCTTTGCAGCTCAGTGTGTGTCCATCCCTGCTCATCTGCTGCCTTTCTGCAGGTCACACCCTAATCCTGTGAAGGGGTTTGGGGCCAGTAGTCCCCAGGAAGGGGTTTACTGAGCTCGTCTCACAGGGACCAATCAAGACTAGCTTTCTTTTACAGTGTTCCTATGTGGCGATTGTTCAGTGTGAGGCAAAAAAAAGAAAAAAAAAAGGGTGGTTTCGCGTTGAGAGGATTCATGATGTCCATTATAAGCAGACTGAGAAGAAAATATTCAACATAGAAAGAAAAGGCCAACATAGTTTTTTAGTGTTTAAATGTCACTGTTTGCAGCCTTATTTTCACTATTCATCTTTTATGTCTGATGAGACATGTTTGATGTGCTGTTTGTCAACTTGTCATCTGTTATTTTCCACATTTTCTAGTGGAGAGATTAATATCTCACCAGAATGAAACTGTGAGTGCTCACTAGGGCTGAATAGGGTGTAACACCTCAGTAATTTATGAGTTTTGACTGAGTAGTATCATACGAGTATCAAACACTTGAAAGAGAGCAAGAAAAATGTTTTCTCTTTGATCACGTACCTCATTACTTAAGTCATAGTTTTAGCAGGAAACAAGCATGCAGTGGAAATTCCAGCACACAAAATATTTGGAGATCTTTTTTTTTCTGTTAGTCATATGTGAGGACAAATGAATTTTACACTGCAGGCTCCTCAGACTCGCTTGTGGCTTTTTATTTCCTGCAGTTTTCCTTAAGAAAAGATTTTTCTGAGGCTGCTTATGTGTATGGAGACGCTTTCCTGTTTTGTACTTGTAAAAGTTTTGAGACATCATTACTTTATATCTGCTTCCAGGGAGCTGTATGTTCTTGTATCTTTTTTCTTTTTCTCTTTCTAAGTAATTTTGAGCAGTAGGCTTTCTGAAGGTCTTTTTTAAAGGTTTTCTTTAGACTTTGGCTGCTTTTTCACTCATTTTTAGTTCAGTCCTTGTACCTGACTAATTTCAGAGGAATGTTTTTTGTTTAAGCCCCTTAACGCTGACCTATGAATCATTCAAGCTCAAGAAAAGTACCGAACTCAAAGGATGAAGCAATATTTTGTCTGCACATAACAGACAACTTGGCAAAGAACCAATTTTAAATAGTGTCTTTAGGCGCTTTGTTACTAGCAGCCTGTCACAAAAACACATAATTTGTTCCTGTTTCTTTAGCTGAATCTATGAAAAATGCCAAAGATAACACAGTTTGACAGGCATAAAACAGTATTTTTGCACCAACAAGGTGATTCCCAAAGAGCTATTAGCTGAAAATTTGGCACGGACTTCAACGTGTCTTTAAAAAGTTTAAGGAAACTGGACAAGTAGAGGGCAAAAAAACCCCAAAAGAAGTGGCAGACCTAAAAAACGATGTGCAACAGACAACCCGACACAGGACCTGAGACATGGCACTTCAGTTGATCCATCTGCTGTTCACTGAAAATGCTGTTCATTAAAAATAGTCTCAATGGAAGGATGGCTGTCAAGAAGCCATAATTAAGGAAGGGGAACAGGCAGAAAAGGCTGAGATATGCCAAATTACACAAGAACTGGACTTAAAATCAGTGGTAACAGGTCCTACAGAGTGAGTAACCCAGGTTTAAATTTTTTGTTCAAACCATAGACCCTCCTCCATCCAGAAACACCGTGGAGGCTGTGGACGCATGGTTTGGGGCTACATTTCAGCCAGTGGTGTTGGAGATCTTGTCAAAAATGATTAACACAGAAAAGTACCATCAGATTTTGATCCACCACGCAATACCAGGGAAAGCATCGACTTCAGTCAGCGTTACAATGATCCCAAACACACGGCCAATGCAGTAAAAGCATACCAAGCTAGAAAAACACCCAGTAGAACAGTATCAGCCATGGATTGGCCTCCTCAGAGCCTGGACTTCAACATTATTGAAGCAGTGTGGAATCGTCTTGACAGAGAATCGAACAAAAGACACCCAACATCCAAAGAAGAGCTTTGAATGTACTTCAAGAAGCCTGAAGAACTTTTTTCTAAAGACTACTTAAAGAAATGACAAGAATGCTGCCTAAGAGAGTTTAGACTGTGTGAAGAATAAAGGTGGCCAAAGCAAATATTGTATTCATGTTTCAATAAATCATAGCTGCAATTTCCTATATTCAATTTTCAAAACAAAATATAAAGGCGTGGTGCCTCAAGCCTTTTGCGCACTACAGTATACCAAGAGTTGCTGTGATTGTGATCGGGCTAAAGACTTCTTTGTTTCTGACAGTCTTATTTATGGCTTTGTTTTTGTCAGTACATAATGCTGAGCAAGTTTGAGCTAAAATATTGTCTGCAATGTCTGCTTTTAAGTTATTACACCTAATGCCCACTTTATTTGGAGTTGTGAAATCCCTGGATCTCCTGGTTAGCTTAAGTTCACCCTTTTCTAGATCGTAAGGAACACCCCATTAAGTCTGTGAGTTAGAAGAACTTATTTTAAATGCAATGCCACTATTACCTCAATAATGAATAATACGAAGTAGAATATCCTCATTTGGAAAAAATGTGAAAAGTTGAGTTTAAAAGATACATGCCCGTTTGCATCTCTGCCTTTCTCTGCGCCTCCTCTTGTCTTTCTTTACGTCTCTCTCTCTCTGTCTCTTCTTCCACCTCAGAAACACTCACAGGCTTAGCAGAGTCTCTGTGAGAGCCAGTGTTTGATTCTCTTCTCCCCATAGTCCCTGGGCAGCCAGCTTCCCAAACCCCCCCAACCTTCACTGTTTCTCTCTCATCTCCCATCATCCCTCTGCCATAAGACCCTGGCTGACCTGGCACGTAGACACACGCTCACCCATGCCTCCTACCCATCTCCCCAAATCCCCTATTTCCCCCACCCTTCCTAGTCTCATCTCTCAGCAAGGACTTGAATTTACCGTCCAGCCACCTCTGTTGTCTGGACCAGAAGCACAAGCAGGTCCTTTTGTTCTGACTGATAAAAGGGAGAAAGCAGGGTGAGGCAGGAGGATTAATTTAAGCGCACGCCAGACGACACATCTGCTTGTTGTGTTTGTGTCTTTCCCTTCCCTCCCGTGGTTTCCCTTGCTTTCGTTCTATTATCTTTGGTGAGAGCAGAGGATATTGGGTCGAGATGCATGGTGAACTCAGGGCCATGACACTCCTCTAATCCGCTCTCTGTTCTGTCTTTTGCCCTTTCTGTCTTCCTGCTGTCTCCATCCAACATTACCCCTCTTCCTCCTTGTTCCCTCTTCCTTTCTTTCTTTTGTCTGGCCTTAACCTTGCCATGTTTTCCATTGCTCCTTTAAAGAGAAAGCTTCCCTTCGATTTTGCAGTGGAGTAGTTATGGCAAGAAAGAGCAAATACTGCAAAGAGAGGATGCAGTATTTATTAATGTTGTTATTAGCATTATCGAAATAGATTCATGACTTTGGTGGCTGCATTATCAGTGGTCAGGTAGATCTATTCGATCCCTGTAAATGTAAGGTGTTCCGCTCTACTATTAATTTTACTTCCTGCCTTTTGTCTCGACTTCTTCCATTGTTCTTCTTCTTCCGACTGCCTCGACACTCAAACTGGGTCACTTTTCTTCTTCCTCTTTGTGTGTGATTCACCTTAGCTTCCACTGCATCCCTGTCTCCCTCTCAGCCTCCCTCTGACCAGTTCATTGTCCCCAGACCTGGGTCACGGTTACTGGTCCGTGTCAGCTTTCTCAGTGGGCGTGTTTGATGGCCTTTCTCCTCTGCTGACAGCTCTCTGGGTCAGCAGAGACAAAAGCAAAGGGTGGAAAGGGATTAGTCCTTTTATTTATGGTCTGGCTTTGATTTGGTATGCTTGTAGGGGAATTTGCAAACAAACAATTATGTTTTTAATATGCATGAAAGCATATTTTCTGCTGTTTTGTCCTGTTACTCTCGTGAACCTGCTGAACCAGTGCGCGCTTCTTTTATGGTCGTATGTATGTCAGTCAGCAGGGGGATGCAGATTGCGTGACCTTTAACCCTGACAGTGATCTGTGTCACATTAGGGTCGATGGCGGGCAGTAGGAACAGATCTGAAATGTCTCTGATCAGACAGGACAGGAACTTAGGCCAGCGGGTGCGTCTCCCGGTTTCCTTGGCCTTCTGCCCCAGCCATTGTCTCTTGCAGACCCCTGCTCCCCCTTTCATTCCAGCTCACACTCAGCATCCCACGCCTGCACAACCAATAGGGAGTTAGTGTAGGAGCGAGAGCAGGTCGGAGGAGGCTGTCTTGTCTGCTCTGTCACTTCATGCTGACACGGTGTAAGGTGGAGTGACACTGAGCTCCGCCATCGTGTCTGGGAGCAGTCTGGTCTAGGAAGTCTGACCTCCGTGACCCGTTCCCGGACCAGTGGGATAGGCGGGGAGCTGTCTTTTGCTTGTGTTGTGTAAATGTGTATATGAGTGAAATGGGTAGGAGAAGGCAGAAAAACAGGGGCTGGTCTCTCTGCGGAGGGACTTCCATCTCCAAAAGGTACAGATCAGCAAAGCTTTGCTGTTTATACAATAGAAGAAAAGTTTCTGATGAAATTGCTTGAAAAATGCTGGCTCAGGAAGTGTGGTGAATACTTCATAGTTCTGCTGCTGCTGCTGGGGTCGAGGGCTGAAAGCAAACTATAGCCACTGCTGAATGTGTAAATGACCCTCAGAGCTCTTAGACTAAATGGCCATGACAGAGGGTGATTCAAAACGACTTTACTTCTGAGCTGGTTCATATTTTGGCTTATGTACCTTTTGCAGAGCTGTTATAGTTGATGTTAGGAGAGTTCTTTTAAAAAAAGACACAAATGGCATCGTTACTTATATGTGTTCACAAGATACAAGAGAGCAACACTTCACGTCCACTTATGGAAATTAGAACGTCTGGTGGAAAAAAAAAAGTCAAGGTCTGTTTGTTCTGATCAGCTTTGAATTGTCAGTGGATGTCTGTGCTATTTATACATGACTGTGGTGTATAGATATACTCTGGCTGATGAATTTCTTGAAATAAAAGGTCTAAAGTTTCTTCAATAAACTCTATTACGCCCTCAGACATTGGTGCATTGGTGGTTCTTTGTGTCCGGGGGTGGGCGTCCCAGTACGCACCGGCTCACTCCTGGTGGCTGCTTCTTGTCGGGGCCTGGAGCCTGGGGGTCGCTCGGGCCCCTTCAGGGGTAGGGTGCCCTCGGCCTCTCGGCCTGGGACTCGGTCACTCTGGCACAGCTGGTTGCCGGCAGAGCTCACGGGCACGTCACCGCAACCCCCCCCCGGCTGCTCCGCGGCTGCTGAGTGATCCTTCATCTGGGGCTCTCCTCAGCTCTTTCCGGGAGAGTGGCACGGCTGCCCCTCCGTTGGTCTTCCTTGGTCTCTTGTGCTCTGAGGGCCTCTGGATGTCTGGAGCCTGGATCTCCTCCATACCTGCTTCATGCCCTGGAGGATGAGGCTATGGCTCCCCACACCCTCTAGCAGATCATTACATGAAGGAACCTTTTAAATACAAGCGCGCTCACGCTCACAGGTGTACTTTTTGTCTGTTCGTTTTGTTGGTTTTTGTTTTTTGCCCTTTATCACCGTTCCTCTTCCCCGCTGTTTTTCTTTCCCTCTTTCTTTCTCCCTTTTCTTTTCCCCAGTCAAGTCTGTCCCGTGTGTAGCAAGTGAAAATAAAATAAACAATAAAAGCAAAGGTGAATCAAATAGACCAATATGGCAAGGCCGGGATGGTCCATTTGGTATAGTAAATCCGTTGGGCGTCTTTCTTTGCCTTTAGACAATAATTCTGATGGCAAAAGAACCAAATAGGACAGGCAGGGGAAAAAGAAAACAAACAAAAAAAAACTCTATTAAATCACCTTTGGTCTAAAACTTTTTTGAGCTCTAATATTATAAAAACAGTAAGTCAGGCAGCTGTGGAGATGAAATTAAAAAATAAATTAAATATAAATTTAACAGATCAATAAGGAAAGCCAGGGTTGCACAAGAGATAAACATGTGCTTTTAATTTGTTTTTTTGGCTCCTCCTGTTTTGCTGAACCCCATGGAGCTGGCTTGTCCTGCTTGTTTTGCAAATATGAATGTGCATAATTTGAGTGTTTGGATACAGATCCAATTCACACAGAGATACAAAAGGTTAACACGGGAGCATTTTTCCCCCCAAGCACAATCAGTTACACAAAATGAGCTGTTTACACTTCACAAGCATACAACAAGCGCACGCGTTCGGCTACAACAGCTGCGGTTGTGACTGCGTTAGTTGTGTATCACCTGTGTGAAAAGTGCTATTCAGTATCTATGTAAGCAATTCCTTCTCATGGCTCAGGTTAGAAATCATTTTGTGCAACACCTTTTGGATTTGCTATAAATCCCAGCATGTGAAATTTATTGCATGGTTAACTATGAACCTTTATAGTGACGTGTACCATATCCATCATTCTGTACGTAACATTTTACGCCCCTGATGTGTTCAGAAAAGGTGACGCACTCATGAATGCAACGACCTCTTCTAGTCCTCAGGCAAGACTGGGATTGGATTTTCTGCGCTGGCCTGAAATGGGCTGCAGCTGGACATTTTTAAACCCCCTGCTGTGACCCTCCAGGGAATACTTACTGGACTGTGACAGCCTTCAGACACCAGAGAAAACCTCACCCTCTAGTGTCCAGACTGGCCATAACAATACAATTATCATGCGGCATATAACCCTCTTGTTGACGCTATTGTTGCGGCCCGACCTAACTCAGACGCCTTTGTCGCCGTCTCACCTTTGTCTGTTTCTCACTGTCAAATGGCAGCTTTCTGTGGAAAGCTGCTCTATACCAAAAGCTTGAAATTCAGGAGCACAATGACACCGACACTCAACAGGCTCTCCCTAACTGTGTAGCCATTTTGCTCCACTGAATTAGGAGTTAAAAGAAGACTGAGAGGAACGGCTGTTTTGGTATGTGAGAAAATGTAAATGGTTTTGCAGGAAGAATTAGAAATCACAAGTCCCTCAAGAAATGTTCCAAACCCTCCTATTCAGCATCAAAAGACTTGGCACATTTTACAGTTAAGTCTTAGAGAAATAGTGAGACTGACACAGTTTCCTGCTACCCTACTTCCTCTCGTTTCCTTGCATCCCAACTCACACAAGAGCCCTGTTTCTTCCTGGAGAAAGCACGGAAATGCAACAGCTCTATCCGTTTCTCCAATATACAAGCCTAGTTAGGCCACTACACTTACTGTTCTCTGTGCACTGATGTGTCCTGCTTCGACACAAGGTAAGATAAATGAAATATCTCCTCTATACTTGTTTATGTAAGTCCCTCAGACAAAGTAGTGACACTGGACTTCCAATTACCTGTGCAATATCAATGTGGTGCTTAGAGCTGAGACTTGACTCCATTTGCAGCTGATAGCTCTGTCTCCAAGGGTCTTTAGTCTAGCTCCTAATATGTAGTGCCATATAATAAATGAGCTGGGATTCTTGGGCACTTGGCTCACATGCTGTGGACAGCAGTGCAGTGTGACAGTTAAGAGATGAAAGCTGATGGTGTTTGTGCACAAGGTTTGCTTTGCAGCTACATGTTGCTGTAATGCTCTGTGGGTCTTTAAGCTCCCATTAAAATCAAGACATGTGCACAGAATAAACTTACCAAAACGAGCCAAACTTTGGATTATTAGTC
The DNA here is from genome assembly GCF_057382095.1 of Aulonocara sp. 'chitande type north' Nkhata Bay. NCBI lineage: Eukaryota > Metazoa > Chordata > Actinopteri > Cichliformes > Cichlidae > Aulonocara > Aulonocara sp. 'chitande type north' Nkhata Bay. The sequence continues at coordinate 27,519,144 of NC_141355.1, read as the reverse complement.
CTATGTGCATTGACATGTGGGCTTATGGCATTGTTAGCTATTTTGCTCACAGTACACTGGGTTTCTGACTAACAGCTTGTTTTTTTTTTCTCTCTCCTTGTTAATATTTGATTTGGCGTTACACCGATTTGGGCCTGTCATTGTCGTGAACCTATTTTCCACAGCTCGCAACAGTAGTAATTTTCTTGTCAGGTTGTTGGTTGTTAGATGAGATGCTGTTCAAAAGCAGCGGCATTAAGAAAGCAGCACCAAAGAAAAGGAAAAGTAGGCGTGTGGAGGGGGTCAGATTTTCTTTAAATTTGTAACTGTAATGTACCGGAAGTGATTCTTGGGTTTTTTTTGGGGGGGGGTGGTTTGGTATGGCGTGCTACTTTCCAACCCTCTCACCATCTCCTTGTGTGCAGAATTATACTCTCATCTATGCTTGAGAGTGCTGCTGTATTCATCCCGGGCTTTTTTTTCCCCTGCCATCAGAAAAACTCATTTACTGCCATCCAGTCTTGTTTAGAATGAAAACAATTTAGACAGACTTCAAAATTGCTTAAGCCAGGTAATCCATCACATTAAAAAATGAAGCCTTAATTTGTTTTGGTTTCCCAAGTTGTTGCCCAAAATGAGTGTTTTCTTGTCTTGGTGGGGCTTGTATAATGGTCGTGCTTATTGTCAATCACTTGATTTGCTCAAGAAGGAATTGAAATCCCAGTCAGGAAATAATCACTGGTTAAAAATCAAATACCAAGATAATGTGAGAGATGTTTTCTAGGTTGCAGTTTTATTTCAGCTCCGTTTAAGTAAAAATAGTACATTAATCACAAGTTAAGACCAGATATTAAAATATATATTTTTTAAAAACAAAAAACCATCAGATCTAGACTCAAGATGCACCAACTGAAATTTTGCCAACTCTGATTTTTATTGATTGTGTGTGTGTGTGTGTGTGTGTCCTGCTGATACCAGATTTTCTTTCTAAAAAAGGTATATGACAGAAAACAAAAATCAGCTTTTCTTTAAAGGAAATAGTTTTTATAGTCAAATAAATTAATAAACTTTACAGTTTTTTAGGATCTTCTCTCACTTAGATTGGAAATTAAGTGCTTTATTGTAAAGAGGTACAAATAATTAATTAGCCACCTTTACCTTACCAAACAATACAGGCGTATGATATTTATATAATAAAACAAATACCAGTTACTTTCATCATTTTCCTACATGTTTCTTTTTAATTCTCTAGTTCTCCTTTTAACTCATGCCCTTGTTTTTTCTTGTAACTACTTTGATCCTTTGCTCATACCGAGGCTGCTGGCTTGTGGTTGGCTGTGAACTCTGGATAACTTTAGCTTTAGCCACATGTATAGCAGAGTGAAGGTTATTTAAGGGTCCGCTTAGGTTTGTTGTTATGAATATTTTGTTGTCGTACTGCCATAGTGAGACTAACCAACCGACCGGTTGCCCGTTAGTGGTCCGTGAGAACGCTTAAAATTGAGACAATTCTGGTCCCTGGCCGATCCATCAGCACATCAGATTTGATGAAACACGAGTTGTTTAAAAACAGCAACATCCTCTATTTAATTACATATATAATAGTAAAGGGTTTTGTACTTGAATTCAGGAAGGCTTCATGTTCAGTTGAGTTCAGTTTAAGTGCTAATATAATATTTAATACATTTTAATAAAACACACAATAGGCAATTTATTTTTCTTTACAAGATGATCTCTCTTTGGAATCTGATTGGGGTAACAAACATAAAGTCATTGCTTAATTGCTTATATGCCAAATTAGGCCTGGGTAAGATTGTGTAGGAGTACTTTGTTACAGACTGCAGTATAGTCTCCAGCTTGTTATATTACACGTCTCTGTGCCTATTAATGCACTTTCCCATCCAAGTTTCATTTAACAGACTGCTGCATAGAGTGCGAGGCTCCACAGTATGTATCTTAAACAAATGTGAGGTTCATTGCACTTTTGTGTATTTTAAGTTCTGCTTACCTCAAGGAGAACACATTTAATTATGTGCAAATTACACCTGCGGTGTTTCAGGAACTGTAGTGGTAGTCTGGGGAACGCACACCTGTGTACTCTACTGTGTATTTTTCCATTTCAAACCACATTCTTGCTTAGCAGTGTAGCACACACTGCAGTGTGCCGTGTATCAGGCTGAATACTCAGTCAGAGTGGACCATGGGCCCTGTGTCTCCACCAGACCAATTAGGCAGCAAAGCAAGACTAATGACTGTGCTTGACTTAGCCTCTGAAGAATGGAGCTGTCCCTATTGGACTGCCTCGTTAGGTGATTGAGTAGGGTGTGTACGCGTTTGTGTGGGCCTGCGTGTATTTGTTAATTTGAACCAGGGTCTAAATGATGACAAGCAGATGCCTGCAGTGGGCGTGTCCGCCCCCAGCTTGCCCCCGCTTTCTCCTGAGATTACAGTAGAGCCACCTCTGTGCCACCTTGCAGGCCCACACCTGGTTGCACTGTGGGGATATTAGAGAGAGGGAAAATGAATTTCTGCGATTCCCCACCTTTTTAACAAGCTAATTAAGCAGTGTGTGTTGCATCCTGAGGCAATATTGAAATGACTCTGTCACAGTTCAGTAATGCTTCTAATAGACAAAGAAAGAATGGGAGCTCAGGAGGGAGGGACGATGAAGGAGGGAACCAGGGAGATCCGGAGGACAGGGAATGGCGAAGGGACAAATTAGACATAGTTGGAACAGTTGTGCGTGTAACAAGCTCCCTACTGTATTCTTCTTAGTCAGACAGCATTGAGGAGGCACTCAGGCAGACAGGCTAGTCTGGCCTGGAAGTAGCTCTGCAGCTGCAGATGCCATCAGTTTTTGTAGCACCAGCAGGGGGCGTTAGATCCAGAAATGAAGCTTGGCACATGCCACTGACATTATGTTAAAATATTCTTTTCTTTTTGTAAACACTTATGCCTGCTAGAAATTTTATTTGTCAAAGCTATTTAAGGTTCAATGGAAACCAGAGTCTTCTCTAAAGCTGTACACACAGTGAAAATGACTCTATGTAATGACTTAAACAGAAGGTTGTCCTTCCAATGTTTTTTTTGCTTTTCTTTCTTTTCTATATTATTCTCACCTCATAGCAGACAGCCCTTGATTTTGTAGCTTTCTGGTTTCTACGAGATCCTTATTTCATACTATAAATCTTGTGTGTGATACTTGCAGGTGTCTAATCTTGGGCTATCATGTTTTTTGGGTTTTTTTTAAGTTCAAACAAAATTGCTTGAACTAATTTGAATGTAAGTCGTGCACTGTATTATTTTTCAACCACCTTTTATCTTTAGTATAGTCTGCATATTCTTCTCTGCGGTGTCATAAAACTCAGCTACACATCCTTGCATATAAATCCTGGTATCTTACAGGCTTCTACCAACTGAGGAGTGTAAAAGTTTGGACAATCGACAAAGCTTAACTGTATATTTTCCTTCACTTTTGATCTTGACCACAACGCTGACTCCTTCAGCGGGTCTGATGGTCTTGCAGACTTTTGATTAGAGTTGGCGATTACGGTTTGTTTATCGTTTCTCCAAGTGGAAGTCTGCCGCCAACGATCTGTGTTGCGTACCTGTGTTTTCGCTCTGTTCAAGTACGAATTTTTTCTATATATAAACTCGAGCTCGGCTCTCTTTTGTCAGGAGACATTAAAATGACACCTGATCAGCCACAGACGCTTGTAAGCCAGTGGCACATTTCCTGTGTATGGCAGCTTATTAGCATACAGGTCTCAAAGAGGCAGCAGGAGGAGTGAAATGCAAAATGTGCTGGTGAGGCACTTTCAGCTGGAGATGAATAATAATAATAATCATATGGTAATATTTACCGTATTATACAGTATGCTAGGGGTAAGCAAATACTACAGGCATGGGAATAAAGATGAAACTGAAAGAAGAAAAGGAAATGATGAAACCTATGGAGGAGGGTAAGTGTTGATCAGGGACGAGTTAATTATGGACATGATTGCAATTATTTTAAAATATATAAATATGATTTGGACTCTTAACTGTGCTTACATTGAATTATTTTATGATATCTGTGCTGTTCTGTTGTATCAGGGCTAAAACAGGTTAGAGTTACCTAATGAAAACAAAGCAGCTGTACTTTGTTTACATTTTTTTTTAGGTTTTCCTATATTGCATGCATTGCATGCAGAAAATAAAATTCAATGTCCAGAAATGCTTTCTTTACCTCAGCGCTGTACCTTTTGTGCCGTGAACTAGAGGATGACGAGTCTTTGTGGAGCAGGGGTGCCAAAGTCTGTCTGTTCAAGTGATGAGAGGTTATTTCCCCAAAAATGTACAATCCACATTTGTGACAAAGTATATCCATTACCCATCAAAATGAATACGTCAAACCAAAGTGAAAACGTGGATATTGTGAAGTTTTAGTGATGGTGAAGTGATTTTTTTTAACCTTTTGTCTGTTAAAAAATGTGCTGGTGTTTTTATGTGAGAAATTTTCTGTTTTCCAATTTTGTTTTTTGACTTCTTCCAGCTGGCTGCATGAAGCTTTTCATTGCCTAAGACATCCTGTCTTGGCTTGTGTTACTGACCTCAAAACGCCAGACTCATTTTCCTCTCGCTGGAGAAATATTTTGCCGCACCAAAGTGCATATCATTAAAGTATCAGTAATGAGACACCTTCGTGCTCAGATCCAAATATGTGCGCCGGGGATCTGGTCCATCTCTGATCCCGATGTAGCCCGTTTTTTTGGCACATGCTTGTCGGAGGCTGATTTGGTTTATTTGAGTGGTCCTTCAGCCTCACAGGGAATGCATCGAGGCTGTAGGAGATTGGCCATGATGTACTTTTTGGGCTGAACTTGGTTTTTAGTTTTTTTTTTATCAGCTCTGGCAGATCTTGATTGCCTGCTGCTGCTCGAATGAATCAAATGTGCCACTGACAGAGTCAGAGTTAGTGCAGTAACGCTGTGAGTGGACCTGTCAGCTACCTTCTGTTTACATTTAGTCAAAACAGGCGGAGTCCTAATTTCTCCTGGGAGTCGCAAATTGGATTGCCCAACTTGTTGCCCTGACCTCTTGCTGATATTTCCACTCAGTTTTAAAGGAAGAGAGAGGAAATGCGCACAGGAAAGAAGGGAAAAAAAAACTTCAATAGAATTTTAATTTGCTCTATTAATTTATGTAAATGATGCTGAGCGGCTGTTTGAATTGGAGTGGTAAATTGCTTACCCAAGCATCACCATGTAGGCTGTATGTAAATGCAGGTGTGTGCTAATTGAAATTCAATATCCTTCTCGTCGGCATGGGTTGCTGGCCTTCTCCACTGAGCTGCCTTCCTCATCCTCCGCCTTCTTCTCCTCCTCCTCTCCCTCCTCCTCCACCTGCTCTTTCTCCTCCTCTCCCACCACTTGTTTGCCCTCCAACCTTACCTAAGTGGGTCTTTAATTTAAAAGTAAGCGCATTAACTTCTTTCAAACACAGGCTAGATAAAGTACCTCTTGCCAACAAATGAATAAATGGCGAAATAAATAACGCGGCTTCGCGCCTTCACTCTCTTACATCGCGCACAGACATGCACACAAGCACACAAGGGGAGATCGATAAACAGTGGTATTGAGGCATCTCTTGAGGTCTGTGTCTGGCTCAGTGTGATGGTTGATTTATTTGTTCTTTGCAAGAGGTGGTAAATCAGTGCTTACCCTCAGGCCAGCTTGGCTCTAGACGCCCAGGCAACCTACTTAGTGTCACTCCCCAGCCCTGCCGGTTCAGGCGTCTTTATGCTTCTGTTTGTGCATTTTCATGTTTGCCACCAAAAATGATTTTTCAAACTAACTTTTGGTCACTTTGAAAATGTCTGTGCACTTTTGTTGGCGTTGCTGTGAGTGAGACGCGTGTAGGTGCAGAATTAATGCTTTCGGTTAATATTCGGAAAGTGTAATGTGAAGAGCCTGGCTTTTGGCTAATTGCTGCTCACAGATGTAGAAAGGTGGAGGGGGGGAAAAGATGGAGAGAAGGGCTGAGAGGAGGGCTAACCTTCCCTCAGGGCTCTCTCAGGGGTTGATGCTGTGTGTCGCTCTCCTCAGCTCCTCTGCTCTCCTTTGCTCTCGTCTGTTGCCCTAAGACAGGAAACCAAGCTGTCCTCGGCAAACGGCGGCTCTCACCGTTGAGACAGAAGCCACCAGCGCAAAACGCCGCTTTGAATTATCTGGGCTTTGCTTTTCTTCATCTCGTCTCTCACCTTTTCTTTGTTTATTCATGGTAAAATATCCAACTGGGGGGCACACGTTAGAGGACATACTTGTTTGTTTTGCTTTGTCATAGTTTCAAATAGATTCTTTTCTATTGTTGCTAACTTTTAATGGATATTTCCCTCATTTTTACTGTTTTCACAAGATAACATTGGAGGAAAAAAACAGGTGATTTAAAACTTGTTTAGTGTAACTTTGTGTACTTTTTAATAACATTAAGACTGCCAAAATGCTAGCCAGGCAAGCTAATTAACTTTGGCTCAAGCATCATTTGGCTGGAACTTCATGCCCAGCGTGTTTACACACAGTGGCAGCTGGTGTCCACATTGCTCACTGGGGGTGTGACATAGCTAAGAGACATCAACAAATGTGACTTGCTCTTGGCCAAGTGCTCTAATACAAAACACATTACATCTTTTTAGTTTGGCTAGACCCTTTGTACGACGTTATTATGTCCAAGCTTTTAAACCATTTCCAACACTGGTCTTAGCACTTGCACTCCAGAGTGCCCCACAGTTCCAAAAACGTGTTAAACCCGAAACACATGCTACAACGACAACAAATCATTTCAGAAAAGCTGCCATAAAAAGCAGTTCTTTATGCGTACTAGGATCTATTCGGTATACCTTGGTAGTAGCGAGTTGTACTACTTTTGTCAACGGAACTGCAAGGTGCTTGAAAACATTCCTCAGACATTTTGGTCGATTTGACATCTGCTGTTCCACAAGATCCTGAAGGTGATCTGGTGACTGTGGACGCCATTAGTGTCATGAACCGCAGTTCAGCACACAAGCTGGACCCAGAAGCAGAGACAACACGCCAAGGTGCACGCAAAATAAACTTTATTTTAACTAAGGGTGTCCCGGAAGGGTCAAGGAAAACACACTGATTAACTGGAAAACCAAGGGACCGGGAGATAAGCAACTCAGGAACGCCATAGTCGGGACTGTGGGAGGCTGCAACAGAAAGAGGAAGAGAGTTACTGGGGAACGGGGAAGTAACAGCATAAGCAGGGTAGAGTTGTTAATCTTACGATCAAGGCTGGGCCGTGGGAACCGGAGGGAGGGGTGAGGGTCCGCGTGGGAGCTCCAGGGAAAACAGAGGAGATGAAGACCGGTGGTGATCCGAACTCCAGGCGGGCAGGAGGACAGGCAGGTGAGGGCTCAAAACACGCCGAACGGTTACCTGAGCGCACAAGGAAAGGATTAGCGTTGTTTAAAGCAAGTCAGAATTTCACAACCGCCTTCATGTGGGGCCACGTTACCGCTGAAAGGTGACTAACGGACAGGTGTGGAGCAGCTGGCTGAGCTGGGTTAAATAGTCCACCTGATCGCCTGGGATGGGATGCAGGTGTGGAGTCGACAGCCACACCCGTGGGCGTGGGCATCCTATCAGCTCCTTGGACACCGGGCCGCGGACCATGACAATTAGAGTACATCGAACTCATTTTCATGTTCAAATAAACAGTTTGGCATAATTTCAAGGTTCAAGGAAGGATGGATCCATGCTTTCATGTTGTTTATGCTTCAGTCCAAACTTTGCAACAGAAACTGAGACTCTGTCCATCTTTTATGGGGCCATTGTTAATTGTACACTCAGTTTCCCGTTCTTAGCTGACAGCTAAGAACCTGGTGACTTCGGCTGTAGCCCATCAGAAGATTACAAATGAATAAATAAATAAGTAAAATGCACAATGAATTTCTATATACTATCTAGAACAGAACTTAAGTACATATAAAAGACAGATGAACATTTATTCATCAAAACATCCTCACATACATACTGTTCCAGACATTCCCACATGCTTGAAGAGACTTCATGCATATTGAATATTGCACTTGTGTAAGAAAATAGTTTAATAAATAGTAAACAAATGCATAACAATAAATAGAATCGTTAATAGATTTGACGTGTTTGTTTTATAGTTTGTGTGATTTCAGAGCAGAGTTCAATGTAGTGATGGATAAAAACGGTTCCTTAATCTTGTAGTGCGTGTCTGTAACAGTTGCCCAAGGGCAGGCATTCAAACAGCTGATGGGCAGGCCAAGTCCTTTAAAATGCAGCGTACTTTCTGAGTGATGTGCATAGTGTCTTTAAGAAGCAGGCAACTGCGTCTTGTTAATCTTTTGTGCAGTTTTTAGAGGTTTCTGCAGATCTTTCTTATCTGCTGCAAATCTCTGACCATATCGTGTTGTGATTGAGGACACGTTCAGTGCTCCGATGGTAGTTAGACACCAGAAGGTTATGTGACAGATTAATTTTCGTCACAAATCTAAAGAAATACAGTATATTTTGTTTGTGTGTGTGTGTGTGTGTGTGTGTGTGTGTGTGTGTGTGTGTGTGTGTGTGTGTTTTAATAAGACCAGGTGAGGTCTTCTGTGATGTGTGTACCCAAGAACCTGAAACTAGATTCTCTCTCCACCTCCACCTCTGAACCTGCTCTGTCTATGCAAACTCATCTCCACTAGTGACCAGTCCTATCAGCGTTGTGTCATATGCAAACTTCCCCATGCTATCTGTTCTACAACGTGTTGTCCTGCATACCTTGTTGGTAACCAGTTCAGAGGCTCCTTTCTCTGGAGTTTGAACTTCTTGACCAATATCTGTATACCTAGATGACCCAATCACATGGCACCACTGAATTGCTGCCATGTGATTAGATTCAGTGTTTGCATTAATGAACAGGTGTACCTAACAAAGTGGCCGTCGTGGGTAAGTTTTAAATCAGTGTTCAGCAATGTTTGTTGACTTGATCCACAAAGAGGGACCCTGCAATGTACTTTAGGAGCTAGAATATAAAAAGCTTAGTTACCACACATGACAAAAGGTTGTCACTCTGTCTTTGTATCTAATTGGAGTTTGTAGTTCTCTTTCAAAAAAACGAACAAAACCATTCAGCTCATCATGCTCTACTTTAAAAAAAATACACCCCAAAGAGTCCCCCTTGTAATATAGTGTTTACTTTACGGGCAAGGATTTGACTTTTTAAGTGTCTTCTAAATTAGAGGCCTGCTTTAACGTCGATTTAATATTCTGTTTAGATGCTCAATTAGATTTGTAATTGCTCCTCAGGCATGATTGCGTTTATATTGGCTAAGTTCATTAATACTGTGGGACCCAGGTCTGTGGCCAGCAACGCAGTAAAAATGAAATTAAACCCTCAACATGGGGCTCGGGCTGGGTTGGAACAGCATCAGCAGAGCACAAGGATGTGTGGCTCCAGTGACAGATTCAAGGCTGTAGCTCCTTCAAGTGTTAAATTCAGTAGCTGAGACTGAAATTATTGCTGTTAAAGTTCAGTTCACCAGAGTTCATCTGGAGTTTTAAACAGATTATATGTTAAGGTTTGAAATGTGCTGCTTGCATATGGTTGATGGTGATTTGATGAAGCATGTATGCACTGTGAAAGAACTTTATTATGGCTTTGAAAGGGAATGGAGAGACTGCATTGATGGATGTATTAAAAAAAAAAAAAACTCCATACAGTCACTGTCTGATGGAGTGTTTTTCCTTTTTGGAGCCTTAGATTGTTCTTTTCATTTAACTTTCCTTTCCTTTTCCCCATTTGCTTTTTCTGTCTGTCACTTTCTTTATATTTGTCTTTCATCATTGCTTTTTGCTTCACAGTATGTTATTACAAAGATGACTGCTCTCTCTTGAGGTTTAGGCTCACTGGTCCAGGAAGTCCAGTCTGAAAGCCCAAGAAGAGACCCAGATGTCTAGCCACTTCCTTGTATAATTTAGTCATGCATTCCTTAAAGGTGTTACAAAAACACCTGCATCTGGTGCTTTTACTTTCACCTGTCATTCTCTTGGAACCTCGCTTTTCATCTGGCACTGTGTCCTTTATCAGTTTATGGAAGCCCAGGTGGTCCGGTCTTACTCGTAATGTACTTCAGCACTCACAAAAACCTTGCAAAATACAAAGGCTTTGTTCGCTCCCGGTCCTAGATGGATCCGAAAAGAAATCAGATTAATTGGTTAGCCTGCCAGTTCAGTCACACCACCGGAGTGGAATAATGGACACATTTGGTGTGAAAATCTCAGAGCATTAAAGGAAAGGAATGCATTAAAAGCTTGTGATAGTCGCACATTTGCTTGGACTCAAAATGCATTATCATTCAAATCAAATCAAATCACTTTTTATTGTCACATCACATGTGCAGGCACACTGGCACAGCACATGCGAGTGAAATTCTTGTGTGCGAGCCCCACAAGCAACAGAGATGTGCAAACACAACAACACAAACGAGCAAAATACAAGAATGGCCAACCTGAAACTAATAAATATATGTACAATATATAATAGTGTATGCATTTCTGGATGTGTATACTAAATATTTTCCTACGTGTGTGTGTGTGTGTGTGTGTGTGTGTGTGTGTGTGTATACACATTTTTACAAATTAAATAGTAAAAAAATAAAATAAAATAATAATAATAATATTAATAATAAAATATATAAAATATACAGAGTTGAATATGTGCAAAACAAGTGGCATTTATATACAGTGTGGAGTGCATAATGTTGAAGTTCCAGTAGTGAAGCTGAGGTGTCTATGACGTGTTCAGCAGTCTGATGGCCTGATGGAAAAAGCTGTCTCTCAGTCTGCTGGTACGGGACCGGATGCTGCAGAACCTCCTTCCTGATGGAAGCAGTCTGAACAGTTTATGGCTGGGGTGACTGGAGTCCTTGATGATCCTCCCCGCTTTCCTCAGGCAGCGCTTCCTGTAGATGTCTCGGAGGGAGGGAAGCTCACCTCCAATTATCCGTTCAGAGCACCGCACTACTCGCTGGAGAGCTTTGCAGTTGTAGGCGGTGCTGTTGCCATACCAGGTGGTGATGCATCCAGTGAGGATGCTCTCAATGGCACAGCGATAGAAGGTCCTGAGGATGCGGGGGCTCATGCCGAATCTTTTCAGTCTCCTGAGAAAGAAGAGGCGCTGCTGCGCCTTCTTCACTGTTTTGTTTGTGTGTACTGACCACGTAAGATCCTCAGCCAGGTGTACGCCAAGGAACCGGAAGCTGCTCACTCTCTCCACAGCAGCGCCGTTGATGGTGATGGGGGTGTGTACTTCTCTGCACCTCCGGAAGTCCACTATCAACTCCTTTGTCTTTGCGACGTTGAGGGTGAGATGGTTGTCTTGACACCAGTGGGTCAGGGCGCTGACCTCCTCCCTGTAAGCCGTCTCATCACCGTTGGTGATAAGACCCACCACTGTAGTGTCGTCCGCAAACTTCACAATGATGTTGGAGCTGTTAGTGGCTGTGCAGTCGTAGGTGTAGAGTGAGTACAGGAGAGGGCTCAGTACACACCCCTGTGGAGCACCAGTGTTCAGTGTGATGGGGGATGAGGTGATGCTGCCCAGTCTGACCACCTGGCGTCTGTCAGACAGGAAGCTAAGGATCCAGCTGCAGAGGGAGCTGCTCAGTCCTAGATCTTGCATTCAGCCCACAATAGAAATTATGTTGATGTTTGGGTTGTTTCTGTCTCATTTGCAGATTTTACATTAATTACATTTTGGCACATCTAATTGATCCAAATGAAAAGGGGAGTGTAAGTACTTTTCATCAGTTCCCACTATATTACCTATGTCAATATTCTGTTTTCGTGAAATGATAGCGACCTTCCAAACTGGGCTGATTTCTTATTCAAAGCGCATCTATGTGCAGTGCACCTTCAGCAGCATGGTAAAGCTGTGATTGCGGCAAGAAATCTTTTGAATAACACTGTTTTTTATTGGTCCCACCAGCTGATTTTAGAACAACCATATAAAAATAAATTGTCACATTGAATGATTCTTTGAAATTTTCGGAAAGCTTTCTGTATTTGTTTGGCTGCCAACTGTCTAGTGATGCCAGATAGCTTTGGCTCCAGCTTTCTCCCAGAAGGGACAAACCATATTGATGAAGCCAGAGTCTACTTCTAATGTACGTTTAATGCAGCGCGTGGGGGGAGGGAAAGCGGCCTCTTGAACTCTAGTCTTCTTAGCTCTCTAAACTATTACATCAAAAACACATTTGTTTCACGCTTTCATTGCTAAGGGCACACTAGCGCAGAAAGCAAAAATGTCATTTCAAAGATCAGCCTGATTGTTCTAATATTTGTTGATTAGGTTTACATTCTGCCAAGCTCGGAGAAATCATTGCTGAATTATGTTTTGTACATCTGTGGCGAATGAGGTCATTTAAGTCAAGTCGATGTTATTTCTCGAGCTTGGGGCTTCTTTATTATGCCTTTTTTTGTTGTAATGTCTCGAGCTACATATAAAATCCAAACTTCTACTGCAGTGATGTTTCTTAATGTTTATAAGATTAGCACAATGTGCCTGCTGTAATAAATCTCTCTTGTTTGTTTGTTTGTTATGAGCAAAAGAGAGTTTGCCTGCTGAGAAACCTTGCATTCTTTCTTGTGTCTTCATGTAGACAAGCGCTCATAATTCATGTAGCATTGTTTACATTTGTGCAGTGTCGCTTCAGAATGGGATGATGGTGGCTTGCAGCATGAACGACTGATTGAAGTCATTTGTCTCTGGGAGGAATGGGCTATGTCAATAAATACACAGCTGGATTGCATTGTTGGCTGTAGTGATTCAACAACACTGGTCATCTCCTGAATACTTTGTATGCCACCACCTAGACTGTCATCATATATAATGTGCAAAAGTCCTGAATCACCTCTCATTTTGTTGTGTTTTTCCTGGAAACATGTAAATAGGCAGAGCAGTATACACATATAGTATACACAGCAAAACATGACTTTTTACAGTTATAATGAGTTGGAGACATTTGGTACTGCTGCCTTTATTGTTCAAAACAGCCTGAACTCTCTTAGGTAAACTTGTAATTTCTCGAAGTAGTCTTCAGGAATAGTTCTCCAGGCTTTTTAAAGCACGTTCAAAGCCCTTCTTTTAGATGTTGGCTGCCTTTTGTTCCATTTTCTGTCAAGATGATCCCACACTGCTTCAATAAATTTGAGGTCTGGGGCTCTGGGGAAGCCATTGTATGTTTTTCTTTTTTTCTTTTTCCTACCCAGATATGGTTTTACTGCATTGGCAGTGTTTTTGGGATCATTGTCATCCTGAAAAATGAAGCCTCTGCCACCCAGATGCTTTCCAGATGGACGGATCAAATTCTGATGGTACCTTTGTGTGTTCATAAGTCCATCAATTTTGAGAGGATCCCCAACACCAGTGCCTGAAATGCAGCCCCAAACCATGACAGAACCTCCACCGTGTTTTACAGATTTTTGTAGACATGCTGGCGAAGATTTGAACCAGAAATGTCAAATTTGGTGTCATCACTCAATTAGACCCATTATCACTGATTTTCAGTGCAGTCCTACTTGTTTTACAACAAGTGCGTTCAGTTTACCGTCGTTTTTGCAAAGCTGCTGTTCTAAAAAATGTCATTGAAAGAAATGATTAGCCATAGTATAGGAACCATTCCCTTCCAAATGTGATCCCACTTGACAGTGCACATGACCCAAATATGAAGTAGCTCAGAAGAATGCTTGTCAAGAAAAGCCAAGAACAGATGCACGTGAAGAGACTCCTTTTACTTGTTTGTCAGCTTGTACCTGGAGGTTCAACGATGCCACCGTTAGGAGGCATGTCAGAGCTGAATATTTGACATTGCACAATGTAAACATAATGTAACATTGCAACAACAGTGCAGGTTGCTATATTTCTAATTCCCCTGCAGTTAAAAATGTGTTTCAGCATTTCTCTTAGATGTTTGACCTTCACTGTGCAGGATACTGTTTGTTCAGTGTTTGACACTAGATGAGTGTCAAACTCGGGAGCCCTTTTTCAAAGGAAGGGATCTTTAATGTTGACATCACAGCAGAAATACTAGCAGCATTAAAAGGCATCATCAAAATGCAAACAGACAAATAGCCTAAATGCTGGTACAAGCTCTGTTGGTTTCTTTTCTGCCACTGATGATTGTTGAGCACTGACCTTTTCTGTCTCAAGGTTTAAGCATTTAATTGGGGCCTATCATGCTTTTCATCATTTTCTATTATTTCTTTTATGTTACGATGTGGACGCGATAAAGTTTTTGGTTGAAGCAGTCAAAAGCTGCGGTTGATGGCTCCACACATTGACTTGTTCAGGGTTGAACAAATGTTTATTTATGAGGGTGACAATCTGAATTAAGTAAAAAAGTAACCTGCAGTTTGTTTTCTAGACCTTTCATTATCTTTCATTGTGCATTAGAGAAAACGTACAACCAAATATCTGCACAAAAATATTTGGTTGTACGTTTTCAGTAAGCCACCATCCTGGTTATTGGTTTCACGAAGCCCTATATAAGAAAAAACATAGACTTTGTTATTTTCCCGCTTGCCTTCGTAGAGACTCTCGTTATGGTTATGTATGAGCAGGCAGTGAAAAGTCGAGCAGACACACTTGGCGCTGAATAAATCGAGAGCCTCTGTTATAATGATGGGAAAATCCTGACTTGAAACCTGTGAAATGCCAAAGTGAAAAGAGCTGGGAGGAATGTCTGGCTGAATGTCTTTTAGTGCCTGCTTGGTTTTATAAAATTGCTGAAACAGTTTGGTTCCAACTCAGACCCTGAAGAACTGGCACCATGAAAAATAATAGTTTCTACATAGTGAAAGGTTTCAGCCAGATTTCCTCAGAAGGAATTATTACACTATCTTTTTACGCCAAGTGTTGTACTGTAAACACAGCCTTAAGCCCAGAAAATATCTGAACACTCCATGGAAGTATTTCCCTAAGAATGAGACGCATTCCAATAATACCTTCCTGTCTTTATGTCTCTTTTGATTGCTTCCATTCCTGACAAAGCTGGAAGGGATTTCATTTTCCAGCTAGGATCTCTGTATATTTGGCCTCCACGCTGTAGCTTTGTCAACTGTTTTGCCTGCACATTGTTCACTTTCATGTGTTGCTCTGATAGCAGCAGTTAATACCTACCAAAATTTGCTGGTGTGGTTTAATTGACTGAAGCTTGTTTAACTCCCTGTGATCTTTGCATGGAGGGCTATTTGAAATAAATAGCCAATTGGACAAGTTAATTGACAGAAGCAGAGAGGCCTGCTCTCTGTCAGAGAAAAGGAAAACATCATTTTGCTTTTGTTAAGGAGCTTTTATTTTCAAGGGAGAGGAAATAATGTTTCCTGCTGGAAACCTTGACGGAGAGCTAAATGAAGATTGTTCATCTCTGACCCAGCTCCAGGTCTGTCTCATTAACTGCTCTCTATTTCTCTCTTCGGTGATTGAGCTCTCTTGATGGCCACGAGCACTCGCTCGCTGCGTACGCGCCCATGCACGTGGATTGAGACTCACATGGATCCATGCAGACACAAGTTTCTGCTTCTTTTCTTTTTGGTTTAAATAAAAAAGTACCCAAAATGTAGAAATGATATCTCTGTGTTTTGCTTTCCAGACAAAAAGTGTTTCTGCATTTTGGGGCTCTGGGGAAGCCATTGTATGTTTGTCTATAAAAAAAACAAACCTATAAGTCGTCTAGTGTGTAAACAGAGCCCTACATGTGCAGTGTGACCAGATCCCATTGTCAGTACATTGGTTATATTTTAATGGAGCTCAGTTCAGAATGTTTTTGTCAAAGCAGGGTGGCTGGAGAACAGTATTCATCTTGCAAAAACATGTCTCCCACCACATTTTCTACATTTCTCTCCTCATCTCTAACCCTTCTTTCTCCACATTACCATATTTCTACTTTTTGCTTCTTTGAATCTTGATCCCGGTTTTTTGGTGCAGCAACCTCTAATTGTGTGTTTGTTTGGTTTTTTTTTTAAAGCTTTTTTTGTTGGTTTTATCTTATTCGGTTGAGTTTTAAATACTGCAGTTGATCCTGTTTTGTATGCCATCTGACTCATGGCTATGGTATGGCACTATCACATTATAATACCTGCTTTTGGCGGTGGGAGACAAAATAAAATCAATTTTAAAAGGTATAGAGGTGAGTACTTTTAGGAAGGAGGAAGAAAGATCAGACTCATTGGCCGCTCTGGTTATGCACTGTATTTAAATGCCCACATGAGGTCTCAGTTGTTGAATGAATGTGGGCTTGATTGGCTTAGTTGTTTCCCTTTGTTTACATTTTTAAGTGCCACTCATTTATCTTTTTGAAACAATATCAACACTCGTGGTCTTCTACACGTTTTTTGAATGTTCGCGTAACACTAACTGTGTGTGTGTCCCACATTAAAAAAAATTAATAAAAAAATGCCAGTGTCATACTCTACACTTAACCCACACATTAAGCACCCTTAAGGCTCAATTATAGTTGTTACGGTCTCAGTGGCATCAGTAGAATTTTCAGTGTCCGTGCTGCGACCGTGGGGGTTTATGTATTTATAGTTTCCCATCATTTCTGGGATCACCTCCTTAACCTTTCCTGATGACATGCGCAATCGTGGGATTTGTATGGTCTCTGTGGGTTTCTCTGCAGGGTTTCCCTTTGGGGCTTTGTGAAAGAACAAGCAAGACCAGATTCTCATGTCTCGATGGTGCAGAGTAGCACGAAGTGAACACATAGTATGACAAAAATGTAGCCAGAAGCTGGTGGCGTGACGTTTTTAAAAAAAGTTGTGCAGTGATGGAAATAAATTAATTAAAGATGTCGGTGGAGACCCTTTTATAAGTGAATCACTCTGGTGCTACTGCAGTTTCTGTTTTGCATTTGCTAAATGGATGTTGTAGGAGGCGATGACAAGCGAGGTTGAAGAGCCACTGTAATCTGAATTTTTTCCCCCTGTACAGACTACATAATATCAAGTTAGACCACAGTTGACCCTGTTGATGTGTGTAAGGGCGATTGGATTTTTTGTGTGTGGCAGACTTCTGTTACTTGCATGCAATATATTCAGTATAAGTGCAGTGGAGGCCTTGCATAATGGCACCGTGCGCTGACACGGCAAATCACCAGCTGCAGATTTATGAACATGTCCGTCTTCCTGCCTTTAGATGGCTCTAGGACTTTAATGAACCGAGGGATTTTTTTTTTTCTTTTAAGGAAAGACTACTGTAAATCAGCTGTGGACAACAGCTATGGCCAGAATCATACATATTCATCCACATAAATGCAAAGTGAAAGCTTTTCTGCTTGATTTGCTTAAAGTGACTCATTTGGATGATAAGCATTATTATATTAACTCATATTCGTGCTGATATCTTATCGTTTGAGCAGTTTTTAAAATAAAAGTGCAGAACTTGACCTGTATACACAAACAAAGGCAAAAATAGAGGCAAAAATCTAAAACTCAGTTGAATGAGTATACCAACAAATGGTTAAATGTAATGTAGTTGTAAATAGACTGGAAATGTTGGAAGTGTTAATGCCAAAAATGTGTAATTTATGCAACACTGGCAAGATGAAATAACAGCTGTCTGATTTTTTTTTCTTTGTCTTTTAAGCTCATAGTGATTATTTTTCAGCACTGTCACTAAGTTTATTAGTACTGTTGGCAGTGTGAAAAGCAAAAAAAAAATGTTTGGGAAAAGGTCTGAGTGACATTAGAGAAAATGATTTGATAAAACATGACACTACATCACTACCCAGAACTGTTTCTCTTTGGTTTGTATCCAGAGAAGTATAATTATTTAGAAATGTGAAGAAACATTAATGAACTTCAGTTTTTTAAATGACAAAAAGCTAATAGCATTGTTTGAATTAAATAAAAAAAATGATACAGACAGGAAAAGAAAAATGAACTTGACAGAACAGAATTTATATTGAAGGCATTTGAAAACATTTGGAGACCCTGCTTGAACTTTGTTAAAACTTTGTTCTTTAGAAAATCAGAAGAAAGACGTTTGGTTTGTCAGTCTTTTAAAATGGCTTGCGCTTCATTTTCTGTTTGAATCTGCACTCTTTCATTGCTGCCATTGTTGTTGTTTTTTTGTGTGCGTGTTTCTTTTACAATGTTCCGACTGCACTGCTTAAACCTTGGGTTCAAGTTTACTTGCCCTCACAAATCACGCCACGATTATTTGAGTAAACAAAGCGCCCAGAGACCTCGCCTCATGAAATGTGGTCAGTGTGTTGATTGTGCGATAAATTAGGTCAAGATTACACACTGTACAAACACCCCCCACCCACAAAAATGCATTAATTGTAATATAGATAATAGAATGAAAACGGTCATTATTTATTTCTCTATTTTATTTCAAATATGCAATTCGAGGTATATCTTTAAACAGCTCCTCTAATATCGTTCTTTAAGCCGGTACCATAAGCAGACTTCTCCTCCTCCACTTTCCTCTCTTTTCAAGCTCTTCTCCATCCACCTCGGAGTAATTGATTTGGGAATGGAGTTTTGCACGGGGAATTAGGGGAATAACACATCGTCTGGTCTCACACTTTTAATCTCGACTCCATTTCTCTTCCTTTTCATGTCTATAATTTGGCTGATGTTGAAAGAGGGGGAATCCATCGAGGCATCCTCCTTTGCACTTCTAGGGACTTAAACCTCGTTTGTCTGTTTGCATATTTCCCTTTGTCCTGGTTTGTTTTGGTGTTAGCTCCAGGTCCTTCCTTTCAGGAAGGGAGGAAAGTTAAAGGTATCCCCAATCATCTTTGTAATTTATTTTTATTAATTATTACTTTTCCTCTACCCCTCATCAACATTCCCATTACGCCTCCTACCCTTTTCTTCTTTTCTTTGTCTTTCCTTAAATCAGCCTTGTCTGTGCAGCAGGTTAGGTTGAGAGCATCCTTTCCTACTCTCTTCTCCTCGCTCTTGCTCCTTTAACTTTCATCCTTTTGCTTCAGCATTAAAGTTATGAATGTTATAAAAAAGTTTTACGATTGAGGGAAAGACTACACTCTGTTGCCACGTTAAAGTTTAATGTCGCCCGTGGCCACTTATGCAGTGAGAGTTGCCTCAGTAGTTAATATAACAATTAGAAAGGTTGCGAGGCACTTCTGGGAACATTTACAGATGTATCATCAGTCTGCGCAGATAATACATGATTATTTCTCATATTTCAGCTCTCTTTGACACCTCCTTTTAAATATGTTTTATAAAGTGGCGTTTTAGCTGCCTGCCTCGAGGCAGAAGTACACACTCAACCACATTTCCATCTTTATGCTAAAATTGTCTGGACACTAGACTGCACCTACACAGCAGCCCACCTCCTGCTGTAAACACACGCACACACATGCGCACGCACACACAGACAACTGAACTGAAAAGGTCTTTCCGAGCTGCTTCAAATTCTATTTGCCCATTTCACTCAAAATGGGTGGAAAATGGAGAAGCTGGCGCCAAATAGGCCGTTTGCCAAATCACCGAAAACCCCCAAATAGTCTCCATTAAAGTTTCCGGGCTCTTGGCTGAGTGAGGCCACGGTGTTTGGAGGTCATTTTTAAAAGCCCTGTGGAAATACCCCCCTTCCAGCCATCTCAGACCATCACTCTGTGTGTGTTTCTTCGTGTGTGTGTAAGTGACTGAGTTCAGGCTTTATTAGGCTTCAGTGGTGTTTGGACAGCCGGAAGAGTAGTACTAATAGGACAGAATGATGCAGAAATGGACAGAAAGCCCCCTTGGAGTTCTTGAAGCTCATTTTCTCTCTCCTCCCTTTTACCCTCTCACTCTTTTTCAATCATTCACTCATTTTTTTGCCCCCCCTCTTCTCTCTCTCCTCCTCTCGCTGCTCTTTTCTACATCAGCACCGCTCTGCTTTCTCAGCCTTAGCTGTCACACGGTCCTGGTGTTGCTCCACTAATTTTTCACATCCCTTTATTCCTGCTATTCTGCTTCTTCCCAAAAGCACTTTTGAGTCAGCGGGGGGAAGCTTTTAGCCTCTGATTACTCCTACATGGTAATTTCTCCTTGTTTTGCTCATCTTTCTGTTTGTTTCAGGAGTCTTTCATTCTATTACCTTGTTTCTCTGTCCTTTTTGCACCTGCTCTCCATTGTTTTGTTTTTTCTCCTGTTCTTTTTTAAAAACTGTCTTTCTGCCCGTGTCTGTCGCCCTCTTCTATTTACCTATTAAAACAACACTTTATGTTGAGAAGGCCATTTCATATATAACGTGTTTTAATCAACAAAGAAATAAATACTTATTAATAATGATAATTAAAATAGCATTTCATCCAGTTAAACCTGGTGGACAGCTTGTGGGTCCAGCCAAGGAGCCCTGTGGGATAAAGAATAATTTCAGTCTTGGTGGTAGACGTGAAGTCCATTTCCCAGAGTACCAAGCCTCCCTTGTGAAATTTCTGTATATTTTTATTTTATTTTTTGGGGTAACCTGTAGCTAGAGGGACCTCTCTGATGTCCTACATTGTACCTATATTTTATACAAGGTGAACCGTGTCTCTCAGCAGGACCAGAAAGTTCTTTTTTGTTAAGATTAGACTGAAATTACTCAGACATTTATCCTGTGGCACCATCCAAAAAGTCACAATATCATAACAAGGGCATCTTTTGTTATTTGTGTAGCGTAACATGCCATTCTACACGGCAGACAAAAAAAGAGTTAATTCTCGTGATTAGCACGGCTCTACTATTGTGTGATAGCTTCAACGTTGTCAGATGATGGCGTGCCATCTTCTGATTTCGAGGCACACAAAGCGGATGATAAAGAAATGCATTAAGACAGTGTAACGATACATGACTGACAGCGTTTTTGGTCTTCTACAGCCTCCACCGTTGTGCAAACGCTGAGCTACACCTGTATGGAAAAAGTCCTCTTTTGGGCACCCTGATTTCAAACTGAACACGAGAAATACAGTCCATTGAAACCTTTGAGGCAAGCAGTAACTCATTAAGTTACTCAGTCATTCAGTCTGCGTTCATTAAGACAGACTAACAGTGGGGTTGATTACACAAAAGTTTGTTTAAAAGTAGGGCTGAACGATATATCGCATTTGCGATAATATCGCGACATGATCAAGTGCAATTTTCTAACCGCAAAGGCTGCGATTATACTCTGGACATGTCCAAATTCATGGGCTGCATCCTCCTGAGGCCGCATTTGTAGACCGATTACGTCACAGCGACGCGCCGAAGGCTGTCCAAATTACTACCATATCCCAGAATTCATAGCGCGGCCCAGCCAAACTCCAGTTTCCAGCAATGGCGGCCGCTACTAAGTTTTAAAATTACTCATACTAATCTTTCTGGGTCACAAAATAAACTTTTAACATATTTTCAGGCGAGAAAGTAGTTGTGTAAACATCAAATATCTGCTCGGTTTATCAAGATATCCCATATTTGCAAAAGTGCTTCGACGTTTTCAGAGGCGTCTGCTACCCACCAGCTCGACAGCTAGCCGGGAGCTCGAGGGTTACTGATGCGGCCGAGAACGGCACAACTCCCGGCACATCATTTTCAGATCACCGCGGAGTTTCGCTGCTCGGGTTAAACGTAATATATAAGTCACTTAGACAACCTAAAAATGTTATTGTTGGGCTTTTTTCAGTGTTTTGTTTGTTCGTGAGTAAATCGGTTTGGCTGAGATTAAAGTTATTAGATTAGATAAAATAAAACTTTATTAATCCCCCGGGTGGGTTCCTCCTTGGTTTTCACACAGCTGACTAAACGTCAAACAGAAAACTTATTAAACAGAAGTATGAGACAGTCGAGAATTTACACCAGTGTCTGGTTATATTTTAGATAGCAAGAAGCAGACGGCCGAGTTTAATAAACTCCACCGAGACAGCGGTGACGCTAATCAGAACTAGACCGTCCAATTTCACGCCTTTAAATTTTAAAGGCGCGTTTGTGTGTGTGTTTATACAATTGCTATTATGTTTGCACTTTATGTGTAATGTTACTGACTGCAAAGATCAGTAAGATGTGTGTATTTTTTATTTATTAGTTTTATTTATTTAATATTATTTTTTAATTGAATGACTGTCTAGTAGTTCACAGATGTCGAAAAACTGAGTGTGGTAAAGCCACTGATTTTTTTTTATGTATATTTCTGCAATCTGCACATTGTACTGACTTTCATTTTAACGTTTACACCAGGGTTCCTTGTCAGCACTTTATGCTCAGATGTTTGTAAGCTAAAAATAAACTATTGTGTATGTTCAAATATACTGTTGTGATTGAAGAAGTTAAATAAAAATGTCAGTCATCAATTCATGCATCACCTCATGTCATCATAACAGAGGTCTGTCTTCCAGGAAAGAACAGTTTAAAATTAATGTAATATAGTATTGGCCATACTATATGATGTATTGCTTGTCTTTGTTTAATAATACAGAAGACAAAGACCTTAAAAAATAATCGCATATCGCAATCGCAATATTGGGGCAAAAAATCGCAATTAGATTATTTTCCATAATCGTTCAGCCCTATTTAAAAGCCTTCCACAGATGTTAAATCGTGCTGGAGGCCTTAAAGTAGACTAGACCTCAGCTTTGTGTAAATAGAGCACGTCACTTGACCTCGTTAATTAAAACACATACCTGTGCAATGTATCGCACGGGGGGTTACAAGCACAGTAAATGGGAAGTGTCGCAATGGTGAGAACTGTGTACACACCTGTGATAGAAACATTGACCTGTGACACTGGATTAATGAAACTAAAAGGAAAGAAGGTGTTTACTGCTGGATAGAGTCGAACATGTACAACAAATGAAATCAGAACAGCTCTCTAAAATGATCCTACTGGTGAAGGGCACTATGATTGTGTTGTTGTAGTGAACTGCTGTACAGTATATGATGTTTGCCAAGGCCACTGGATAACTCACTGACTTTTAGGTGAAATTATGTGTAGCTTTTAGTTCACAAAGGAGCTGAAATGACTGTAAATGGGTGTATGACCGAGACCTTTTAGTCCCAAAAATATATTACATTTTAGTTCAATTCCAAGCATTTAGGTTATATGTAGCACCAAATCACAACCGCAGTCTCCTCAAGCTGCTTTATATTGCAAGCTAAAGGCAAATTCCTGCAATAATAAAGAGGAAACCCCAATAACCAGATGACTCCCTGTGAACAAGCACTTGGCAACAGTGGGAAGGAAAAACTCCCACTGAGCTTTGATGTTGTTTTCAGTGAAACCCCAGTGTTGATTGGAAACATTGAATGTTTCTGTATAATAACAAGTAGAAAATCAATATTAAGTCAAAGAGCAGTTTTGAAAATGTAAATGTTAAGATCTGAACTGTGTAGCTTTCTGCTTGAGTTTGTGATCTTAATGTTGGGAAAAATTCATTTCCTTTTCCTGTGATTTTAATGCTTTTTTTCTCTCTGTCTTTCTCTTATTATTTTTCTTTCAGCCTTTTACTATTTATTTCTATTTTCTCATCGTCTCTTTTCTCTTTTCCTCTAACCTGTCTGTGTTTCTCTCTTTGTTTTCATTAACTATATACTACAGTCCAATTTGCTCCAGTGGCAACACAGATGAAAACACGAGTGAGGAACTGGCTTGTCTGTACATCATCTGACTCACACCCCTAAACCTTCCCCTGACACTTATTCTTTTCCCCGTGTCACACACTGTTACCTGACAATCTGCTCAGCAGAGATGTGATTGTTGGAGCAACTCAAGCAGAAGTAACACTAAAAGGCTTTTAATCTTTATAAAATCCTCCTCTTCTCATTGGAGCTTTTTTTTGTAAATCCATTATCAGAGAACAGTGTGTGGAGAATGTTTCTTTCCTTTAGAGAGAAAGCACTTGTGAGTACAGTGTGAGGTGTGCATTGTGTTTCTTTTGCACGCACGTTTGTGTCACAGAGGTATTTTGAGTTATGCTTTGCTTTCAGCAATGTCTGCAATTAGCATTAAAACCCCTGTGATGTGGTCTGGGAGCTTTTCAAGGTTATTTTTTCGGTCTACTAAACCAGAGGAGTCTTTCTGCCCCAATAACTGCCGTGTTAGTCACAATACAGTTGTTTTTAGATTCATTTTCTTCAGATCGATTACAAATGTCTGTTGAGTGTGAGCTTTAAAGGTATAAAATCTGATCTTTGATGGGATCTGACACCTGATAGACAATCATGCGTCCGTGTTTCAGACTCTGAGCGACCTGTTCTTCTGGGTTCCTTCTCTCAAATCAGCCTAACCTCAGTGTATCTTTCATTCGTTAAATATTCATCCCATTCAAAGAATTAATAATTTATGATTACAATTCAGAATCAGACATCAGACAATCACCGTGAAATAATCATTTTTCATTTGCTCACGGCACATTGGTAATAAACATTTTCTTCACGCTCATTCTTTTCACTCTCATTTCATTCCTCTCCTTCTCCTCGTTTTCATAAAAAAAATTCTTACTTTATGATCAGCTCAACACCTGGTGAGGGACCAAAGCTCTGTCACTGTCTATCCTGTTGCCATGGTGATTAGAAGGTTAGGAGCCCCAGAAGGGCCCCTAATAAGGAGGAAACAGGGTGTGAAATTAAGGCTGTAGGACAAGCATAGCATCTGTTTTTTAAGCAAGGCTGTGAAGACGGTGATTTAATGTAAATGAGCGGAAAATACAAACAGCAGGTGGCTTGTACAGTAGTTTCCTTCAGGTTGTTAAAATTTCAGTTTGGATGTTTTGCTTATCTCTCTTTATGTCCAGTTTTCAATCAGCAAACTCAACAGCGCTAAAAAGTTATTTTGCACGTTGTTTTATTTAAGTTGGTCTTTTCCCCTAAAGCGGCTACAAGAGAGGATGGAGGACAGTGATAAGCTTAATGACTATGCTTAATTATTTTCAATTAGCGATGGGATAGAAGCAGAGTCAGAGCCTTTTATGTTTCGGGTCAAAGTTTTCATCCCTGAGGAGGATAATAGGGACACTCTTGGGACGGTGCTGCTGCGTATGTTACTTTTTGTGTCCTTATGCAGATTGTTTGCAGCAAAACGTCTGTTTTAGTGGCTACACCTGCAGCGGTCGTTAAGTGTTGGACTCTGGGAATGACAAACTAAAAGAAGAAGGCCTTTGTTTAGAGATTACATTAGGCCTTTAGTTTTTTGGCCCAGCACAGCTCTGTGAAATGTTAGGCTTTCCACAGAGTTGTTGTAACATGTGAAAATAAACATCAAATGACTGCTGTAGATTTTAAAATTACTAAGCTACTGCCAACTGGTAATGCTCCTGGCAACAAAATGCAGATGTTGGAGTCAGTTCCTGTATAGTGGTAGTTAATTTGAAAAAAACTCCAAAACAACATTTTAAGAGACATTTCTGTGTGTCTGTTCTGTGATGCCGTTCTCAAACTCACTGTAGCCACATTCATTGATTCTAGTAAGTGTTCGGTGGCAGCTTCCACTGCACGTGTGTAAAGCTACTCAGTTTGTCTCATACTTATTCCAGCATGAAAATTAAGAAGTAGGATTTACCAGTCGAAGAGCCTTGTTCACATCGAACCCATTTTTTCTTAGACTGCTTGAGCAATTCAGCTTTA
Organism: Aulonocara sp. 'chitande type north' Nkhata Bay; assembly: GCF_057382095.1. Lineage (NCBI taxonomy): Eukaryota > Metazoa > Chordata > Actinopteri > Cichliformes > Cichlidae > Aulonocara > Aulonocara sp. 'chitande type north' Nkhata Bay. The sequence continues at coordinate 27,493,558 of NC_141355.1, read as the reverse complement.
GGTGCATCATGGACAGGTCCCTAGTCTGTTGCAAGGCTAACAGATAGAAGCAGACAAAACATTCATTCTTATGGCCTGAGAATCACCAGATAACCTAACATGCATGCCTTTAGGCTGTGGAAGAAGAGAAAACCCCCAGATGGCTGGTGGGTTCGAACTGATGACCTTCTTGCTATGCCGCAACGGTGCTAACTACTGCATCGCTGCGTCTCATTTACATGCAAGATTTAGCGTTCTTCAATTAGTGGACAGATATCAGCTACAGAGATAAAATTGTAATACATTTTGCCTGGGTCCTTTTTTTTTTTTTGTAAAGGTCTGTAGTTGTACTAACTTTATGTGTAAAGTAGTGGACTTTTACTCCCCACTGTGTCCTGCCCACACACAGGGTCTTTCCCGGACAAACACACACACCTGGTCAAAAGAGAGAACAAGCATTCAAGTGCTCTAAAGCTCTGATTTACAATCCAGCCAGCAGAGAGAAATATCCTCATTCTGTTTACTCTCATTTTGATAATGTGATGGATCAGTGTAGCTGCTCCATATGCACATTTATTTCAAACATGGCAGAGCTTCAAGCATGAATTGTGTTTGCACTTGCCCGCCCACATGCTTTCCTGTCACAAGTGTCAATTATATGCGATGATGCTGATGTGAAATTATGGCAAGACAGATTAAATTTAATATGAATCTAAAAATAAATGAGAAAGCTAATTCTGTGCAACAATGGGGAAAATAAGTGTGCGTGTGTGTGTGTGTGTGTGTGTGTGTGTGTGTGTGTGTGTGTGTGTGTGTGTGTGGGCAAAAGCATAGCTGTGATACTACTCTGCTACATGTGCTGTAGACAGTGCAACGTAGTCACAAACACACCAGGAGAATTGCAAAAGCAGAGAAATGAAGGGATTATTACATTGTTGTAGCTGTAGCATAACAACAGCTCATCCGCGAGGACGCTGCTGATATGTTAACCAAGATACACATTTTAGCCGTGCATCTGTTTAACATCTGTTTATTCCTATTAAGAGCATATATAGCATTTTTGTAAACAGCTTCTGTGTTTAGCATCAAGTAGTTCTGTTTGTGGTAAAATAATTTTCCTCACCTGCTTTCCTATTCAACACACACACGCACACGATGCTGAAACCAAGTCCAAAAAGCTGAGGTGTGAACCAAATCATGGATTTGTGAAATCATTATGTCTCTATTGTTGGAAAAAGAACATCACATACATGCGTATAGGCCTGTAGCGATGGGTGATACACATTTTTAGTTTAACAGCATAGAGAGCTCTATTTGATTCTATTTTGCTTGAGCGTGTCCTGCGCTGAGATGGGCAGCATTATTGTCTTTTGATGGCAGGACATCCAGGAGAAAACCTGCTCTTGATGTGAGGCTACAGCGCTACCCCGAGAGAGATTTTGTTCACTAAGAAATTAGTTGAACTAAAATTAACAGTGTTACTTTCCTTCTCAGGCCAGTTCTAACAAATTTATGATGACCCATGAAATATATATTTAAGTAATTAAACACATTTTACAACTTGCTTTACCTACTATTGCCTTTTTTGTCACCATTTACCTTATTTTTATTTCAACACTAATTGAGATTCATAATTCCCCCATTATTTGCCATTTAAGCAAATTAATAAATATCAATTATTACTCATAATATTTTCATGATTTTGGCTTAGTGGGTATATACTAAGTCTGAGTAATTATTGAGTTATACTAATACTTATCTAAAGTGTAAGTGTAGCTGCTTGCAGAACTGTGGATCTACTTTACATTGCCCGTGGATGCTACCTGTGATGGCCTTAATAGTGCTAGACAGGTATGGGATTGTGAATCAGTGGCCACTGGAGGAGGCTGACCCAAGCTGTCTACTTGCTCATCACTGGATGCTCCGATCCATTTGTTCAATTCCCGGATTCCAGTCTTTCCCTGAGGGCAATACCCAGTATGCCCTAGCTCTTTGGCTCAGAAAGGAATTGCTTCTGAAAATGAGTCGATGAGGTGGATGAGAGAAGCAGACCACATGTGTGCGATCGTTTGATGTCTTAGAACCTGGATTTAGTCTGTGGACTCCTTCGCTAAGCTTTCTGTCCATGCAAAACACAAGCCTGGGCTTTATCGTCGGTGAATTTATGTGTGTGTGCGCACGCGCGGCTGTGTGTGCCTGTGTGTGTTTATCGACATTTTTCTGCTAAGTGTGTCTTTGTGTGCTTCTGCTGGTGCTGGCTTTTTTGAGAACGTTACACCAAAACGGACAGGAGAATGTTGGAGGGGTATCAAAGTCTTAACCCCTCTGCATTTATTATAACCTGCCTATATCCAAGCCCGCTGAGTCCCAGACACTGCCTGTTTGATTTGCGTGTGACTGAGAGACAGTTTGTGAACATGTTGATACCACAATCAGCAGGGGATGCTTGTTAATAGTACATTTACAGCTTTTATTTGTGGTCTCTTGCTCTTTTCGATTTGTGTACTTAAATGCTTTACTTTACTGTCTTTTTACATTCTGCTCTTTCAATCTGTCTCAAATTTTTCTGCCCCCTGTGTGCTCTCCTGCGCCCCCATAGACGTCTGCTTTGCATGGAAGTGGTTATAACTCTCAATAGTCAATAGGATGCATCAGTACGGCTTGAATTTATATATATATCTATATATCTATATATATCTATATATATATATATATATATATATATATATATATATATATATATATATATATATATATAGATATCTATATATATCTATATATATATATATATCATAATCATTTAAGAAATTATTAAAAGTGTGAAAAAACACAGATGATGTGGTAGTTTTCAAAGTGACTTTTCCTTACTGATTGTTTTAAAGGTGTACGTGTTGCAGTGGCATAAAACAAAGGGGAAAATTTTACACTTCATTTTACATTTAATAAAAATGAGCTAACACCCTGTTGAAAAAGGATTTAAGTGGTTAATCAGTAGTCAGTTAATCTTGAGAAACTGACTCACTGATTGAACAGCTAATTGTTTTAGTGCTAATATTATCAGACTGGCTGATAACCTCAGAAGAAATGACAGTGGGGTCTTTTTAATTTAAAATACTGCAGATCTTGTGATTTACCCCTGATGGTAAAGCTCGACTGAGTGCGCATGTTTTTGTGTGGTACTATATGGTTAGCTTTGCAAGTATTTGGGCAGTGTTCGAATTTTTGTCTTTTTTTCTCTAGCGCACCATAATGGACTTGGAATTACGCAATTATGGTGTGATTAAAGTGCTTCAGTTCAAGGAGTTTGAAATTGAATGTTGAATCGACTTTTTAGAAATTACAGCTATTTTACAGTTTCCTTCATTTTCACAGGCTTAGAGGTAATTTGGCAAATTAACCATTATAAATATAATGGTTAATTTTTTAATATTTAGTAGGAAGTCTGCCACTGGAACCACAAGCTCATTGGCCCACTGAGCCCAAGTTGACTTCCTACTGCAGTTAAGTGTTTTTTAAAGACAAAAGCAAGCGTCATTCAGTTAACTAATGTTCCTGTTAATTATACATTAAAACAGGCACCAGTTCAGCTGACAGATTGAGCAGACGACTAAATGCTGCAAGGCTAAATACCTTGCAGACCTGAGGCCCCCTTTTTTTCACAGATTTTCATCTTGATCCAATTTTCACCCAAATTAAATCTGCTGGAGCTTTTATTCGTATCTGCAATCACACAAAATTTGAAAATGATATCTTGAAAACTGTGGGTGGTAGATTGCAAACAAACTATTACAACTAATACTTGTTTTATATGTTGAGCTGATATCCATCCACTTATACTATGTGCAGTACTTACATCATTAACCCTGCCACTTTCTAGGGCACTAATACAACATTTTTCAAGTTTAAAATTGCAAAACGTCTATTGGTGTCCATATACTTATGGACTTGACTTTATGTCTTTGGGCATGCTGCTAATGCGCCAAGGACTCGCTGTGCCTCCTTCCCTCCTGCCATATCACAAAGATTGCCTAAGATAGCACATCTCTGTGTCAACCCCTGCTGAGCTGACTCTGCAGCAGGCTGTCCCATAATATCAGATTTTTATGCATCCCTCTAATACTGCTTGGAAATGCACCACTCTTTTATCCTCCCCTCTGCTTTATTTTATCATTAGTAGGCCCTAACAGGGGGGATCTCAGAATGGGTGTTAAAATGTGTTTGCCCTTGTCGCTCTCTCATTCTCAGAATTTCACATTCTTTAAATGCTCCCTTTACCTCAAAAACAACCACATATGTAAATGTCAACAGAACTACACTGCTATTTTATTGCTGTTTTTTCTCACAACATTTACTTTTTTTTTTTTCTTCCTCTCTCTGTTCATTACTTCAAGCTGGTCAAATGTCAGTGTGTAGTGTTAAAACAGATTGCTGTCCCCAGTAGCGAAGTCTTGACTTTTATTTCTTGGAACCACACTGGTATTTCCACGCTAGGCTCCGAACAACATGCTAGTGCCAGTCGGCATTGGTGTACTCTGCTCCAGCACGCACGCCACTGCATCTGGTGCACTGACTCACTCGTCGTGTGTTTGACTGTTTGTTAGTTGTTTCTCATGCACGTGGGTGAAATGCATTAAACTATACTTGATATGTTCAGTCTTCCAGTGAAAGACAAATATGAGGCAGGTTGTTGTAATGATGCATGTGTGCAAATGTCTGTGCCTGTAGGAATATAAAAGAAGCACTTGACCTTGTGTGCCAATGCATAAATAAAATAAGGGTGTATTTTTTTTTATGTGATAACTGTCTAGACATGGCTCTCCTCCAGCTATTTTGGTTTCAGTGTCCCTCTCGTTACTTTTCTTTCTCGATTTTAATTTCATTCCCTTGTGCTCTCTTGCGCTTTCACTCCATCTTTTTCTTGCGATGCACCCCATGGTACCCAAGGGAACAATGGTGCTCTAACAGCCTTTGCAGAAGTCCTGTGGACCTGAGGACTGGGCAGCATTAGTCTTAAAAAAAACACAACAAAAAATCCAACAAAAGGTCCGTTTTTTAGTTTTCCACAAGTCCATCTGAGACTTGCAGACAACCTAAAGATTTGCTATAGACGCATTTATCATGCAAGCCATGCAGTGTATGACCTAACTCCTGTAGAATTAGCACTGACGTGGTTAATATGGCGGTGAATAAAGGTTTAACACCGACCCCCTCAGCCATCTGTGATGATGTTGAGGTAATTAGCATGCTACTGTTAAACTCCTCTCTGTGTTTTTTCCCTGCCTCTGTCTCTCCCTCACTGTCAGTCAGCCACACACATGCATACACAAACACACAGTGGACTTCTCTAGCTATTAGCCATGCTAATGGCTTAGATCTCTTGGACATTAATTGTCAAGTTAAACAGTAATGGGGAAGATAATAGTCTTCTTGTCCACAGCTTGTCATTTAGAAAATAAAAGGAGCACTTGGCTGTTGTGCTTTTCAGTAGCAACACGTTTGGAATAACTGGTGCAGTGGCTTAAACGTTTTCATTTTTGAATATATATTGTTCCTTTTTAGTTGATTCTTACAATTCTGAGTTTATTGAACTGCTTTTCCTGTGAGTTCAAGTGATGTCAGTTCCAGTTTGAGCTCTTTCCCCCCCCTTATTTATTTTTTTCTTTTACATACATTGGTCATGACATTGAATGTGTCTGCCTGTTTCATCTCCACCGCAAGTTACTTTTATAATCACATCATGAACATTTGTCTTATCCTTTTTACTGTAGTTTGCTTTGACTTTGTATTTTCCAGCTGGATGTTGATCAGTGGCTGCGATGACATTGCGAGATTAGTCATAGAAATTATGAAGTGCACAGTAAGTTTGAATGCAATTTTATGACAAAGTACTTGCGTGGAAAAAAAGGGAAAATTGTGGCAGTTATGACCTGTGAGATACTTTAGTTTTTCTGATAGCTCCCTAACCACACATAAAGTTACTGTTTTGTAGTCAGATGTACAGGAATAAATTGCCAGAGGACAGCAGGATCTCTTAACCTTTAGTCTCTGTGGAGGATACTTAAAGGCTGTTAGAGGCTGTCTTACTTATAAAATGTATGGAAGACTGTTCTCCCCTTGCTCTTTACTAGAATCATACCTCAGTCTCACTGACAGCAGATATCTGTCCCTGTCACTGCTCATACCATCAGCATGAGTAATGCTGTGTGAAAAGGCTCTGCACAGACCGCTAACATGTAACGACCTTCTAATTTCTCTGCCCTGGGCACTGTCACCTACCTGCTCATCATCTGCATAGCAGAACATCCTGGATACTCTTGTGTATGGACCTCAAGAGTATTTATGATGTCAACTGTACCCAACAACACACCTCTAGTTCTAATCATAACGCTGCAGCAAGCAGAGGCTGCATGCCCAGAGGCCACGAGGGCAGAGGAGGCCACTACCTTCGGGCCAGCCCCGGGTCTTCCTGGACTACGATGACACTGACAAGGTAGAGGGAGTAAAGTGTAGAGTTTGTTGTATGAGGACACTGAAATGAGAAGCCAAGAGATGATTATTGTTGTATGGTGTTACTCAAATCTATAAATATGTCCAATGTCCCACTTAGAAACAAAACTTCACGAATCACTATGATTTTCTTTTAGATAGATGGATTAATTCTGTGGTTTTAATACTTTGTAGTTATCATTTTTATTTTTTAATCAAATATTAATGATAGGAGAACCAAAAAAAATGTAGTGACATAGAGGTAGGCATGATAGCATTAGCAAAGTCTTATTTGTCCTGCGCCACTTTAAGAACCTCTGAAAGAAAGGGCATTTAATAAAATGACATACTATTCAAATGATCTCCAAATAGTAATGGTCGAATTCAGCCAATGTTATAACTAAACTTTAGATTTGAGTCCCTCCCTCTACACATACCAGAGATGCCGCTTGTGTTCTCCATTTCACAGAAAACCCACTAGTGTCCAGAAAGCATGTTTACCATCTGTCTCTCTGTCTTCCTTCATGTCTCCACTCCCGCTGTCTCTGTGCCTGATCTGTCTTTGATGCTACTGTTGTCTGGAAAGTTTCCATTGTGATAGAGTCTAAGTTGTCACAGTGTCTGACATACATGCTTTTTTAGAGGGCATGTCTTCCAAAGGATGTGAAGAAAAAGGACAGTTTGTTTTAGATGCAAGTACAGCTGGAGCAGCAAAGGAGGCTCACTGAAGTCCTGCGGTGTGTACATTGCAGATCAGGCTGGACTTTCTACATAGCAAAACTTGGAGAAAAAATATGTAGGCGTATGCACGTGGTTTAGGTAAAGCATCTTATTTAATTTTGAATGGTTGGACATGTATAAAAGCACTACAGTAGATGTTATAGTAATTTGCTGTATAGAATATAACCTTGTTGTTGTCGTTGTAATCAGTTTGTTATTATTCATCCACAGGGTTCACGTCCTTAAGTTTTATCCATGTAATATCTTTGTTTTTATCACACAGGGGTTTATAATACTTGCTGGATGGATTAACATCCAGAAAACAAGATCGATGTAATCGCAAAGAAACTTGAGAGTTCTGAAAACTGTGGTTTCCCAATGAGAAAGCACTGAAACTCTTTGTTGCTGGTCCTGTGATTCTAGTAGTTGCTGCCAGCTCCTGTTCCATACCTTTTGTACTGTGTCGATAAGAAGAAGAGGCGGAGATTCCCTCCATAGGCTGCTGAACAGAACAATCCAATATGGGCCATAGCTATAAAGGAAGGTATAGATGGGAGCTTCACTGTGGCAGCCTGTCATTTCTGGTCCAGGTCCATGGTCAAACTGGCCTCTTTAAGCCCCATTTTTCATCATTAGCATGAGACATAAAACTGATCTCTAAGTAAAGCTCAAAGTCAATTTCTGGTCCAACTTGATAGATTTAGGTGGAAAGTTACCATGGAAACGGCAAAGGGTTAAGTGATTCAGATTTGCTCAGACTCAGAGTATCTTTTAGTGGCTTTCAGTTTTCTGTGAAAATTACAGACCACCAGCAAAGTTCTTAAAAAAGCTGGCTGTTGATGCTTTCAGAGGATTGATTTCTGTTATTTAAACCCAGTGCTTAGATGTAGTGTACGCACCTTTGTTTAATGTTATCACAGATTCGGTGGGTTTTTTTGTTTGCATTTTTGAGCATCTTTGTCATGCTTTGCTGGTAGCTGGTAGTTGCTGGTAGTTGCTTGGCCTACCTAAGTGATCTCTTTTGAAAAGTGGGTGCTTTACCAAAAATCTCTTTGTGATTGTCTGTAATTTGCACAGAAAACACAGATTAAGCAGTAGGAAGACTGAAATGTGGAATGAAAACTGGAAATGGAAAGCATTTTCCTTCAGATTAAAAGATGCCTTTTTTAAAATGTGTTGGTTGCAGTAGTAATGCCCATCTTTTACTTTGATGGTGAATGGTCTCTACTGTTTTGCATCACACTTTTGACAGTTGGCAAGTGTTTGCAAACAATGGGAGACCACCGCTGTCTGTTATCAACCCCAAAAATTTGATTTGAAAAGGTTTTTGGTGCAGAAACCTCTTAGCGAACAATTTCACTTAATGACTAACGGCGATCTCCAGCAACCACATGGCAACTGGTTGGAAAAACCGCATCTTTCTCTAGTGAGCCTTTGGTTGCCAAAGTGTCACTGACTGGTCTCCAGGCCTGTTTAACTCAGTCCCTAATCAGACAGGGGGGTGACATTAACAATGCCAAGCCCCAACTTAAAAACCGTTCAACTGGTTAGACTAGCAATAAAATGAATTTAGTGTGCGCCGAGTCTTTGCCTGTGTACTGAAATGAAATGAAATGTGAGGTATATTTTGGCTTGTGTTTATCCCTCTTATTTAACTAAAGCAGCGTTTAGCTGATCCTTTCCTGCAGAGTGCTCAAAGATGAACAGAAACTTGAATATTATTATTATAAACCCAGGGATAAACTTTAAATACCAAGTTGTCTTTCAAAGGCATGAAAATGCCATTCAATAAAAATATAATTGAAACCAAGAACTCAAAATGCAAATAGTTGTCATATTTTTGGTGCTTAACAGATACAGCGAGTGATACACACATGAGGTGGTACTTTGAATTTTTGATTGGGCAATTAAACATTTGCTTCTTAATTGTAATTTCCAAATTAATCTGGGAAAATGTGTGTATTTATTTTATAGCTGCAATTCCCAGGGTAATGTTTTAAAATGCAACTATTTTCAAACGCTGGAGTAGGTTTTAACAGTTGATGAGTGTAAAAGCATTCTTGTATGTTTGTGTGTGCATTGTGTGTGTGTGTGTGTGTGTGTTTTTTAACAGAAGTGAAGCTGAAGGGCAAGCTGAGAATTGATGGCTTGCTATAGGCAGAGTGGATACTTCTAATAGTAGGAGTTCCAATAATGAATTTTCTCCAGCTTCCCAGAAAGAGGTTAAAAAGAATAGTGACTTGTTTTTGTTATGAAACGGTTTTGTAACATGGTTATTGAGTTCAGCCTGTCTGCACTACTTATAAATGCAGCACTCTTACTGTACATACAGCTAGACTTTTTGCCTTGAGAGATGTTTTGTTGTAACGAGGACCATCACGGTAACAAAATGAGCCAACGTGTTTATTGCTCTGTCAGCCTTAGGCCTCTCCCTCAAGAGCACAAAGCCATACTAATATGGCGCGATGATGTTGAGGAGGAGCCCCTTGGAACGCATTTTACTTCATTTTGAAAAACTCAAGGGAGGTGTTAAGGTGTCGTATCAGTGATGTAATGACAGCTTTCAGTTTGCATTTATAGGTAGCAAATATGTCTCCTTGGATTCCTTCACTGTGGCTTCTTTTGTCCAATTTGACATGCAACATAGAGGAGTTGGCATGTAGAAATACATTGGGACTTGAAACCACAAGAGAACTGTTGGAAGGTTTTGACAATGTGGTGTAATGACGCTGCATTTAAGAGAGTAAAGAATGTCTTTTGGCTTCCTCCAAAGTAGCTTCTGATTTCCATTTGACATGCTACAAAGCACTATTGACTGTTAGAGAAGCAGGGTGAAAACCTCTTCTTCAACAAATGGAAACTGCAAAGTAGGGGCCTCCACAAGCCAACACCTCCTGCTCATGCATACTTACATATACACATACACAGTCTTGTGTTTAAAAAAAAACAAAAACAAACTAGAATGTGCCACTCTCGAGGGAACTGAGGGCTTAAGCCACCAAATAAATGACAGGTAATTTTCAGTTGAGAGTGGAGCATACAGGCGAGTGAGGCAATCAATCACTTTGGTGATCACCCATGCAGATTTCAGTTCTGTCTGGCATCATCAAGGCTGATGACATCGATAGACCAAGACGAGATTGCTTGACAAGTGTGTGAGAGAGTACTGTTCATATGGTAGGATAGGAGATTGATTTCCCAAAAAAATTAAAAAAAAAAGAAGCACAAAATGTTACCATTGTTCAGACATTGGTGTGATCACTGATAAGTAGGTAGCAGTTACTTTTTTGTGAAATATATGAGAAGGATAGGCCAAGTTTTTTATGGATTTTCTTTCCCCCAAGTGTGTCTGAGATGGCCACAGCTGGAGCAAAGTGGATCTATTGATCCTGGGAGTTTCATTTTTCAAACATAGTCATCTTTCAGAGCCGCCTTCGATTTTTGAAAAATATACAGTGCGCTTTGAGATAATTTTATGGCCTTTTTGTCACAGTATACAGTGGAGAGATGTGAGGAATTTAAAGGTAGGTGGTAGTTTGTGGAAGACGGGTGGCTCTACTTCTCAGACGGGCTGGAGCTATTTACTTTGCTTGACCGCATGTTCAAACAGGGGCTGTGGGTCATAACTTTATATTAATTTGGTATTAATTAGTAATTCCATCAGATGAATTCTATGTAAAATGCTTCCCAGACACATCTTCAAATCGCTTGTTTTGTTCCATCAATAGTCCAAAACCCCAAAATATTATATTGGCTGTTGGCAAACCATAGGCATCAATCATTAGAATTGTTTCAAAACAGCTGTCTGCTGATGAATTTATGACATATTAATCCAGCACCACTTTCAAGATGAATTTCACTATGTCAGCAGGATCCCCAGTGGATGATTTTAATTAGAAAAGATGAGATTCGATACATTTTAGCTCTTTTTTTCAAATTTCCACCATCTATCAAACACATTTTGACTTGTAACTAACAGTTATTTGCATTAAAAGTTAATCATTTTGTTTACAAAATGTCAAAGAAGTAAAATGACATTGAACCCGAGGCAGCCTTTCCAAATTGATCATTCTGTCAGGCCAGCAGTTCACAACCCCAAAGAAAAGGAGAGAAAGGCTTATAAATGTTTGCCTTTTCCCCTTGAAACCATTGATATAGATAAAATATTGATAAGCAAAAATGACTGCAGATTAATTTTCTGTCACTCTGCTAATCGTTTCACTTTTAGGAAGAATATTGTTTAAAAACTCTGCATTACACACACTGCAAAAGAAAAGGCCTAGCAAAGCTTTTACTTAAGAAGGACTTTCACTAAATTACACTTGGTTGGTTAATCTCTGCACGCCCTCTATTAGCTCTGTGTTTTTATCTATTTATTTGTTTTTATGAGTTAATAATTTGAGTTTGTGACCTTTTGCTTTCTTTGCTTTACCCTCTGGTCCTCTGTCCGTGCTCTTCTTTCTCCTACAATTTTCAGGTCAAAGTAATAAGCCGGAAAGAGGCTGCGAAAGGCGAAAAAACGATTATGAGAGCAACGAAAAGAGCATCACTTGTGTTGGTTGCTTACACTATAACCTCAGAGAAACGGAAAGAGAGAGCGAGAGAGTCAGATGCTATTAGATTATACAAACAAAAAGCTTACTGCCCACAGTGTCTCATCGTGGGTAGTCAAGTGGTCAGGGAGCGGTTATGTCATCACTGACAGTTGATGCCCCGTGTTGCCCAGCAGCAGGCCATGGAAACACCGCACACACGAACAACCCCGCTGGTCTTTAAAGGTCTGCTTGTTGTGTGGACTTGACAACAACACACATACCAACACAAACAAGCCTGTCCTTCTGTTGTGACCCGCTTTGACTTCCACGCCAGGACTCTTCTGCAGGGGATGAGTGGGCGTCAAAGATCGGCCTGTCCTGTCTTAAGTGCAAGTGTAAATGGGAACGACTTGTCTCCTAAAGTTCAACATCAGAGTTGTGTGTCGCCGAGGGGCTTTTATCATGTCGTCCTTTTTGAAAGTTTAACACTGAGTGCTTTAATCGTGGACGTAGCACAATTATTTTATGATGCTAATACAGTGAGTCTTTCTTATGGAACTTTACGCTTCATTAAATAAAAATTATCTGTTGAGAATGTTATTTCATTTGCTTTGAAGTCTTGATCGAAGCAGAAGAACCTTTCATATTTCAGAGGATTTCCTGCAATTGCCAAAGAAGTCACTTCTTATGCAAAGCTGCTGGATAGGCATGAAGATGGATTGTTAATAGAATGTGTTGCAGTGTGTTCAGTAATCATTATTAATCTCTGTGTCGGCGGATTCTTTCTCGGCTCGGCCCAGTGTTCATAAAGCTCGGTTAATTAGACTGATTGATTAGATGGTGATGATTCAGAGCTCTCATCACAGCTCCTCATCCCGTCAGCTCTCTAATAAGATCAGATTGCGCTCATATTCACGTATTCCCCTGTGCACGCACCCACACACACCCACGAGCTTGTTTAGCCTGTCATGCCACCTCCCCGTCTTTCTCATCTTCGCGACTGGCTGTCTGTCACATACATATTCAGACAGGATTTACAGGCATGAAAGAAGCAGCCAGGCTTGCCAAAGCTATACACTGAAGACCAGAAGCTACATTATGTTAACATGAAAAGATTGCAAATCTCTCATTCGCCCTTATTCGCCTCTCCCCTTTCTTCTCCCTTGTCTCTCACTGCTATCCATCCTGTTTTCCAGTCTCATCATGTCTCATAAATATGACTTGTCTCCCTGTTTAGCCAAGAAAAACATTGCAATGGATAGCGGGAGTTTAGGAACCTCACATCTGTCTAGACTGTACTGTGTTCTTGACCTACGTGTGCGCTCCATGCGTCTTTTTGTGGACCTTTGTGATTACTTTCATGTCTGTATGGAAAACAGCATACACACAAATGTATTCGCAAACTTAAATGTGAATCAGCTTTGCTAAAGCTTTAGCAGCAGATCAATATTCATGCACAGCTCCAAGCGAACCGCCCTGCACTTAGTGCACAGTGCCTGCTCATCAGCACAGTAAAGAGACTCTCCCTAGCTGTAGTAAAAGTTTATGACTTTCCGTGTTGCTTTTGTCTCCAGGCAGCGGATATTACAGAGGATGATAAGTATTCATTTAGATTTTTGCCAGATCACCAGTCCTTCGTGTCAATACAGCCCATCTGAGCTCTTTAAAAAAGAGACAAAGTTTGGTGTGTGTACATGTGTGCGCATCTAAATGTGTGTGTGTTCCAATGCTGTGATGAACCCAGTGCAATATCACCCCTAAGAGAGTATTTATGGAGAAAATGATTACCTTGGAAAAAAACAGAACTTTGATGAAAATTGTCCCACTTCAATTTGTACCTGGAAGGCTTGCAGTTGGTGTCCTTGTTTATGGGTAATATTGGAAACCTGTAAAACTCAACAGTACCAGATGCTTTCATAAAGAAATCACAATCATCAGTGGGTTTTTGTAGTGAGCCTGAGCTTCTTTTTCCTGGAAAATGGTAGCGCATGAAAAACTCGGACTGCAGCTTTGACGAAATTTTGCATGGGTATGTTTTTTTTTAAATAGAAGGCCATATTAAACAAAGTATTGACCTGCTAGGCCCTGGAGTGAGTATTAGGCTGCGCTGTCATAAATCTTCTGAGAGGTAAGACTACTCTCTAAACCTGATCGTCCATAGCTTTTTAAGCTCCCTTTGAATCCCACCTTCACACTAAGCAAAAGTAGATACTCAGTACCTTAATCTTCCCTTATATCTCCTTTTTCTTGCAAAATCGATTCAAATTTAATTCCATGGTCCACTCAGTTGTCTAGCCACCATCGCAGTTTCACTGTGTCTACACAGAAAGCAGAGCATGAGCAGCATGTTTAGCAGAAAAGCAGCAGTGAGCTCTCTGTCTGTGTATTTTCACAGTAGGCGTTTAGATGTTGAGTGTAGGTTATCTGTGTTTTGGAAGTGCGCACAGCCCAATGCACAGTGACAGGTGGATGGGAGGTCACGCTTCACACCGACTGGCTCCAGTAAGTAATTAACCTACTGTATATAACAAAAAAAGGATGTAGCCACCATTGGACACACATTGGCGTCCTGTTTTTGAAGCCTTTAGCATTGTAGTCTATACGATCTTGTTTTTTCCAAAGCTAGAAGTAACCATATGTGGAAAAAGGGGTTAAACGCTAAGCTGTCTGCTGGCAGTAACAGCCAAAGTGCAAACGTACTCTGTGTAAGGGCATCAAACAAACAGATATCGGGTAATTTGTGCCAGTAACCTACCAAATAGCTACTAGCAACTGTGAAAGACACTGAAAGTGACCACAGCCCAGATAATGGGAACTTTAAGGCTCAATGCAACTCACATGGGTGAGTTCACTTCCTGTATAGTTGTCATGAAGCGAAGAAATTGTTAGTAGACCAAATCCAGTTTTTTTTTAGACCAGGCTGTAAAAGTGTTTATTGCTACTGAAAGAACATCAGGATTGACTCTCTTTTGGAACCAACCTCAAACAGGCCACTGGAGGGACTGCAGTTTTTAGCACCTTCCCATTAGCCTTTTTTATCACCCTGTTAGGTTGCTTGATTTTGAGGGGGGGAAATTAGTTTTTCCAAGAAACTCTGTTTCCTCATGTGTATGCGTTGGATGAATAACAGTCTCTCTCGGTGATTGAACTGGCTTTATCTGGCTTTATCTATGTGTGTGTTTCTGAAATATGTCTGTAAGAAAGCAAGAACTTGTGGAAAGATGTATTCACGATGTGTTGTTTTTGTTGGTAAAGAATGAATCGTTTTAACGGGAGATGAAAATGAACAAAATCTGGAAAGAAAACAATCTTTCTGATCTTTCGGTTTCCATCTCTTAACCTGACGTTTGATGGAGGCAAACAAGTTGTATGATTGACCGTATTGACAAGCTTAAATAGCCTCATTGGATGAGAAGTGGCCCTTGGGTGCTGCCACAGCGTTTTGAAAAGAACAGGCGGCCAGACAAAAAACCACACATTCATGTACAGCACTACCCCTTTTTGCTACCACAGCACTCTTAACAATTACCTTCCCGCTCTTTAACACACACATGCACGCACACGCACACACACAAAGGCTATCTTTATGACTGCAGCATTTCCACCATTCCAGCTCGCTGTGTTTTTCTGCTTTCCTTACCTCCTTCACCCAGAGACCATTAAACTAGATCCCTTCTAAAAGGCTTTAAGGTCTCTCTTGGCTAGCCACTACTTCTCCAAAGCTCTGCCATGACTTTTTTCAT
This sequence comes from Aulonocara sp. 'chitande type north' Nkhata Bay, assembly GCF_057382095.1. NCBI lineage: Eukaryota > Metazoa > Chordata > Actinopteri > Cichliformes > Cichlidae > Aulonocara > Aulonocara sp. 'chitande type north' Nkhata Bay. The sequence goes on along the minus strand of NC_141355.1, from coordinate 27,478,095 downwards.
GTTTTTAAATCAAAGTCCATGAAAAGTTGAGGGGGAGGAGTGGGAAGCAAAGAGAAATTTGGGATGGGTTTTTGTGTTTGTGGGTTGGAGACAAATCTTAGTTATAAACCCATATGGTGTTACTCACATTTACACAGGGACGCACACATACACGGGCTTAATCTGATACGGTACATGGCCTCCTGGCCTGTTCTGCTCTGGTGGGATTTAAGTTTTTTTCCTTCCCTGTCTCCCTTCTCACCTGCTGAGAGTTACTTTAGATTTGTAACCTGCTCTCTTGTGCGTCCATACGCGTGCGCACACACTTGACTGCACCCACACAGTCCTGCAACACAAACAGCCGTATGAAAGACAGTCTGGAGGTGGCGTCTGCTATGACTCCTTGACTCCCTTACAGAAGGTTCTGATTTAGGGATCGAGGTGGTGTGCGGCTTTTTGATTTTGCTGGTAGTCAACCTGAAAATGTTTTCCTTGATGGTTTTTTGGCAGAGGCCATGTTGGGAGAGCTGTGGCCAGCTCACTTCTCCTACCAGCTGCTCAGATTAGGCTGGTCCAGCTGGAGTTTTTTAAGTTTCATACTCAAAAGACAACTCTGGTTTACTCTTCTCCATATCTCTACCTGGCCCTGCAGATCCGGATCCATATGCATCAGTGTCTCCAAGTGGGATAGCTGACTCACCTTCACTTAATCTTTCCTGACTGAGTGGGGAAGGAAAGTGTGGTGGGTTCAACCTGAGGCACTTTTAAGGTGCATCCAGTTATTGATTGTGCTGAAAAACCACACTCTGTGCAAAGCTCAAAAAGTACTACAGCTTGTATATACAGCAATGTCCAGGAAGAACACTTGTTCTGTTTTGTAGGATTTAAATATTACACTGGAAAAAGGAATTCCTTCAAAAGCTGCACCGAACCTCATATACTGCCCTCCTTAGCACTCCTTTTTTGATGATTCAATCTATTTACTCTAAACAGGGCGTAATGTTTAAGGCTTCTTAAGAAGGTGACTGTGTAGGTTCTAAATTACCCAAGTCATACAAGTGTTAGGCGTTTGAAACGAAGGCAGGAATGGGACTTCTTTTTTTGGGATTGTGAAGATGTTTCACGTCTTATTCAAGAGGTTTTTTTCAGGTCTAAAACAACTGGGATTTAACCCCTAGTGGTTTCGCTCTCTTGGAGGCAATTCCGTTTGTCGACTCATTATTGATTATGTGAGTAGTCAGATGAGCCAAGGTGTGTGTGGTTGATCCTTGTGAAAGGAAATTCCCTCCGTAAAGGGATGTGGACTAGAGCTCTTCACACGTCAAACTGTTGTCAAAATGAGCTGAACGTTATGGATTTGTGTTGGCAATATACATATATTGTTTTTAGGTTTTGTTTTGGGGTTTTTTGCCTCAGGTGTTGACACAAGTTTGTGTCATTGATATCACAATATGACTTTATAGCGGATTATAGCAGTAATACAGAGGAAGATTCTGATTCTGATATCCTTGCGTTCTGTAGTGTAGAAAATCCTCCTGTCGACGTGCAACATTAAATATAGATATAACTCTGCATGCAGGTTGATCAATAAGAATGTAATCTACAGCCACACTAGCAGGTCTGTGAGAATATTTGTCATTTTCAGAATGTTTTGCTATGTGCAAAAATAGAAAGTTCAAATGGTTAATATTACCTTTGCAGGTATTCGATTCAAAGTACAGGACAAATTTCAGCTTGATACGCGCACTACATTTTAAAAAAAGTTTGCTGTTTATTCCGCAAACTATTTCTGAGTCCTGATTTAAAACCTAATCAAAGTAGAGACAACTACCACCCACAGAGCACAGTTAAATATGGTAAAAAGTGTAATTTTCAAACGCCAGCTTTTGTTTTTACCTGGTAAAATTAGATGCTCAGAGGTCTGCTCCTGGATCATCTTTTTAGTTGCTGGATTATAACCTTAAAAGCTATTCTTACATTTTCAGTCACACTTCTTTAGGAACTATTTTACACTTTAAAGGCACTTTAGCTCCATACTGATAAGGTGAAAGACAAAGCTTTTAGCTTCATACGAGGTGTTTTGCCCAGATAACTTGACTTGGTGAAAGATAAATGGACACCTTGTTCTTTCTTTTTGTGATTTCTTTACCCCCTTGAGTTTTCCATCTTACTCTACCTCGACTCAGTAACCTTTAAAGCAGCCTTGTGAGGGGGAGCGGGGCAGGGAAGAAGAAAGAGATAGAGCGGTGTAAGGGTTTGAATGTAGGACAGCATCAAGGAAATGAGGAGTCTACAAGTATATAGAATGATCAGTAAAGAATTACAAATAAGTAGTTTGATCAGCCTCAGACGTGACACTATGGGAATAGGTTGCTAGTATTAGATGTCTGATCACAGTTCTACACTGACAAGAGGTTTGGCCATAGAGGACATGCAGTACTGTGCAGGAGTACAGTGAAAACTGTGGAAAAATCTTACTGACTGATGATGCTGCAGTGAAGTAGTTTGCAGTAGTCTTCTATGTGTCCCTTTGAGTATTCTTAAACTATCCTGCCTTTCAGTGTTTTTTAGGCATAAGTGCTTCTTCCAGACTTCTAGTAATTTAGAATAAAAATATGGAGCTGTTTATTTCCTTTGAAACATATCAGATATATTTTAGTCTCAGTGCGCTGAATCTGATAAGGAAATGTTGGTGTCTGGATGCATCCATTCCTATTTTATGGGCTTTTTGACCATATTCCGATTTACTTTTCCTGACTTGCTTTTGGGGAATCTCAAAAGTAAATATGGATGATTTTGACAGAGACGCCTAGAAAGCATGATTATTTCTCTCTAATGTTCTTTGTTGTTTGTTTGCTTTGTTTTCTCAGTTAATCAGTGCTGTCAGTTCTCTCTCCTTTTTCTCCTCTTATTTTGTCTTTGTGATTGATGAAGAATTTGAGGAAGCGCCGAGGAAGCCGACAGAGAGGACAAACAATCTTCCACATATTGTTGCGGTGTTGAGTGTAGTGAAGGAGGTGAAGGTGCTATAAATGCCCATATTGATGACTACAGTGGAAGCTGGTGGAAATGTTCTGCTTCCCTATTGATCTAAGATCCATTATGAGCGGTTAGTAGACAGCTGGGTGAATGATGGGGAACGGTCTATCCATCATAAGTCGATGCCCACAGTGCTTGGCACACACTTTTGACTTCTTTTTTCCTTTTCTCCCCTCTGATTCTCCTTTTCTCTTCTGTTGATCAACACAAAGCCTGTTGGAATAAGAGAGCAGACATTTTGGCTCAAATCTGACAGCACCAGTCTGTACACGCTACTGTTGAAAGGCACTCTTAATAGATTTTTTTATTCGTTATTTATTTATTAAGCTGGCAAGGTCATCTTTAACAGCAATCTGCACAAGACAGAAAAATGGGAATCCTGATGTTTTTCACTCTGATTTTAACATGTTGACTCTCAAAGTCTGAATGAATGAAACATGTTGAATGAATCCTTCTCTGCTCTTCTGTTTTCCAGGTCACTGATCAGTCTGTGCGGGCAGTAGCAGAACATTGTCCCGAGCTGCAGTTTGTCGGCTTCATGGGATGCCCCGTGACCTCTCAGGGAGTCATCCATCTGACTGCGGTGAGTATGACAGCTATTCTTTACTTGCATTGCTGTAGTTTACCTTGAGTCCTCAGTGAAGGCCCAATCTTCTGAGCTCCATCAGTGTGTTTACTTACAGTAAAGTAAAAGTGCATCCCGTTGAGCCACTTTAAAGAAGACTAATTTCTCTTTTTCACAGTAATTACTTGTAGCAGTAAATGTCACCACAAGTTCTGGCGTGACCAACATTTTTGTCTAATCCTGTTACTACAGGTCAGCTCTGTGCATTGCCACAGGCCATGCATTGTCACCAGGGGGGAAGTTTAACTTTTGGAGAGTAAACTCTGTATGCCGGTGTGTATTTTATCTCAGACTTAGTTTTGAAGTTATTTCTCGTTAACTTTTAAATCTCATGAAAGCCTAATGAGATGAATCCTAATAATACACTGCTGTTCTGACTACACCCTGCTGTTTGGATATTACCATGCTAATGAGCAGGGCTCCGTGCTTAAAGGCGTTCCATGCCATATAAACATGGACACACATGCACCCACACACGGTGATTGCCTGAATTGAATTCACCAGAAAAACACTGCACCTTATTTTTCCTCTCATTTATTTCTTTTCCCCCAGCCTAACACCCACATAGGACGTTTGTGCACCCACGTGCAGATGTGCATGTCATGTCCACGTCCACGCATGCTCGTGTAATACAATTCCATTTGCGTTCGATGTACTCCGGTGTACACTTGAGTGTGCGCGTACCTCTGTGGACCTGTGTGCTCCCATTCCTCCTCAAATGCAATTACAGTTGTGTTAATAGGACTGAGGCACCCGATGCCACGCTGCATTATTAGATTAAACAGCAGATTAATTTGTGCTCATGCTTTTGGCCCCCTATCATCTCTGCAGCCTCTGCTGACCTTGGCCATGGTGTTGTAGACAGACAGTAATGAAGCCAGCCAGTCATAACAGCATTAGCATACATGGAGGTGGACGCGTACATACACCTCCGCCCTCACGCACGCACACAGTCTAGCACACCTCATTATTATTTATTACAGTATTAACCAAGGTGAAGTTTTAGGAGTTCAGGTGAACAAGTTCATAATTCTGATAATGTTTATATATATTTTTTTTGAAAGATGCAGATTTGTCACACAAGGCGAGGCTAAAAGTCCTGGAAGGACAAAAACAAAAACCAGATTCATAGTAGCTTGTTTTGATCGTGTGGTCGCCCAGTCGACATCAACTGCACATGTTAAAATTTCACAGACACTTTTGGCTTAAAATTGTCTGGTAGTTGTGTTATTGGCAGTGGTTCGCAACTCTACTGGTAAACGTACAGTACCTCCGGAGAAGCTATGGAGTGGACTTTGTGGTAAAACTTTTGTTTACTTTTGTCTTCGAAGTACAAAAAAACGCTTTCAGCCTCATCACGTCTCTCATTATGCGATGTAACCCACGTACACACACAAAAAAATATATAAATAAAGAATATGTTGCATTATTGTAACAATAACAGCAAAATAGTTTAACCAAACCCCACTCTTTAATTGATAAGAAACTTTATGCTGTAATTGAGCTATATGAGACTGAAGAAGACTCGGATGGAGTGAGGAAATGTTTCTCCCACTGAATCAATTTTCTGGGATTTATGCTTGATGTTAATGTAAAAAAACCAAACAGCTTGGTCAGTATGTTATTACTAAATGATTCCAAGCGCTCAAATTCGAACTATACCGTAACTATATTTGATTGAGAGCGCTTCTTCATTCCTTATTCAAAATGTAATGGCGCTCGTTCTTGTTGCTCACAATTAAATCAAAAATAACTCGCTTTTTCTCGAAGGGAGTTGCTATTTAAGCGCTGGAATGATCTTAAATTCTGAAATATGGCAGGCTGGAAATGTTTCAGAGATAACATTTTATTCATTTGGTTTGATTCATCTCTTTCTGTTTCTTTTCTCGTAGCCTCCGTTTTGCTGTCTCTTCCTCTCTCCATCCCTCTATAATCTCTGACAGTAATTATCTCATTTAGCAGTTGATTCCTCCTCTCATTGATTCCCACTCGGTCCCAGCCACTGTCGACTGAAAATCATATTCTCTCTTTTAGAATCGTTGCATTTCTGATGACTCCGTGGACCTGCATGCCATTCCAGGACTGTAGCGCTGCTCTCTTGTTCGATTATTGCGCACTCCCTCCCACTTTCTTCCTCCCTCGATCGCTCTCTCTTTCTCTCCCTCTTGCTGATAATCTTCCTATCCTCCTCACTTGCTACTCAGCTATGTGCAGGAAAAAAAAGAAAGAAAAGAAATCCATTACTTTTATTAACTTCTCTCTTATGACACACTCATTTCAGATTGATAGCCTTTTTATACCGACATTTCAGAAATTAATGTATGAGAAAATCAATTGAAATCATATTTTCTAAATCAAGTGAGCCGATGGTAGAAATAGGCCACCCGCGGCGATAAGTTCGATGCAGATGGTCTGTAGAGTAACTGTAAAGCTGTAGCATTTACGCTCCTCTGATGGTTTTGCCGTGTTTCAGTATCACAGGAGCTGTGCTGATCCGCGCTGATGTGCAACACAACTCGATATTTGTAGCGAGGCGCTGTTTGATAAATCATCATCTTGTTAATAACTAAAAGGCAAAATCAAGATCTCTGCTGGCTGTGAGCGTAGAGCTTTCTAATGGAAAAACAAGTAACACTTTTCCTTTCTGGCTGTAAATTAAACATTATATGCTGTTTCAAACGTGAGAACAAAAACTGATGATTTTAAGAGTAAACGTGTGTCTAATGTGGCTTAGTGTTTTACTGTGCCAGGGATATACTGTAAAAATGTCTTTACGGCTGCTTTTAGATTAAAGCTCAAAGTTGGCTCGAAGCTCTTGACATTAATAAAAGTTTTATTGATGAGGCTTGTCACATCCCAAGGCTGTATAATGGATACAAAACATCTTGGGGTGGAGGCTTTGTGGGTGTCCCCAAGCTTTCAGCGATTCGGCGCTCTCCCTCTCGGCAGCTAATTTGAGAACTTTATGTATATGCGTTCGTCTGTGTAGATCTGCTTGGAATTAATCATTTTCCTAATTCGGTTTCAGAGGGTTTAGTGAAGTCTGCGAGAAGCTGCAGAGGTGGAAGCACAATAGGTTTAGTGTGTGCGTCTGTGGTTGTAGGTGTAAAAGGGTGGAAGGTTCGCTCTGCAGATGCGATTGTGTGTCTGTGCGTATCGTTGAGAAGATAGATTTGCGTGTATCTGAGATGGGGATGCATGCTGTGTTTTCTGTGCTGTCTCTTTTCCTCTCTGGCAGTCTCTGATGCACTTTGCTGTTACCTGCACCAGCAGAGTCATTATAAAACTCTTTAAACAGTGCCGTTACCTGTTTATGTCTCTTTCTCTCTCCAATCTCTATCTGGCTTTAGTCTTTGTCATTCAGTATGTATCTCTTTGTCTTTTACTCATGCGGTATGTGTTTTTGTCTTTCTCGCTCACACACACGCACGCACACACACACACACACGCACGCACGCGCGCACACACACACACACACACACACACACACACACACACACACACACACACACACACACACACACACCCTCTGTCTCTCCATCTTCCTGTCAAGTGGTGCTCTTTTCTTCTGGTAGTGATTAAGTCCAAGGTCGGCTCTATCAGAGAGCCAGTGTTTGAGAGCAGCTCTGGGTGCCAGAGAGCCTTCATTCCCCGGGCCTTAGATGTCCCACTGATGGCTTCCCTTTGCTTGTCATGCCTACTCACAATGCTCCTCCTCATACATCAGCCTATCGCTGCCCTAAGACACCGTGGGCCTCAAAATGCCTTTGTGTGTGTGTGTGTTTGTGTGAAAGTTCCTGCCCAAGGCAGAGGGAGATGAGGCCAAACACATAACAAATGGAGAGACTGTTGAAGAATGTGTCAGATATGAAAAGGGGTATATTTGGAGACTGTAATAACTATGTGTTGTCTTCCTCTGATGTGCAGAACTTGGATGTTTCTGGTCTTAATTTGGGGCCTTGTAGATTAATTCAGCCGTGCTGCTCCAGTGGTTTTTGTTGTTCTTCCTGAGAAAAAGTTAGGACCTTTGAGGAATGCTCTCTAAATTTGACAGAATTGGACCGTGGGTAATACCTCATTCTCTCTGTGTGTTTATGAGCAAATAAAACAGTCTGGTTTATGACAGGGAAGCTATTTAATTTCATAACCAGCATCATATGTTCTATCCATCGTGGTGGCTCAGTGGAGTGGTTTGCACTCGCTACATCTTGACTTCAAATTTGGCTTACAGCATGTGAATGAATGAAAAAAGAAAGAGTGGGAGAAAGAAGTAAGTAATTATTGATTTCTTTTAATTAAATTTTTTCTGTTAGTTCCCACAAGCAGAATATTAAAAAAAAATCACAAAGGTTAAGATACAAGTCTTCACCCACTGCCACCTGGGAGCCCTCCACTCCGCCGCTCTCACCCCACATCGAAAAAAGTGGTGTCTGCCGGCCTCTTATCGCCCCCGCCCCCCTCACTGGAGCACAGAAAATACATAATCAGAGTGCCCTGTGTCAAACTGATAACCCCCAACACAAACCAAGAAGTAAGTGTGTTTGTGTTCACATTTATGTGTACATATGTGCGCGTCACTGTGTACTCGCACATCTGTGTTGTGTCTCAGGGGTGGTAGAGAGGATAAAGGGGAAAGAAGCAGCAGAGGGGATTTGGATGGAAAAAAGGTAATAGGGTTGTGGGGGTCGCAGAATGAGTCGAAAAATTGTAATAATAATTTTCTTGACTGCTGTATGGAGGAGATTGGGGGATTTATGAATATAATGAGGAGAGAAGAGCCTAAGGATGATGTGCGTCTCTTGCAAGAGTAATTGAAGAATAATTCATTTGGCTGTAAGACTTTTAACTCAGAGACAGACAGAGATAGAGAGGTTTTTGACCTCTGGAGGGAGGGATATCATGTCTCATTATTGGCCTAACTAGTGTCACTGTGCCGTGACTGCCAACCAGTGCTGTCACTTCGGTTTGTGCGTGCGTGCATGCGCGCGTGTCTATATGGCCATTTGGCAGGAAAAACCAACCGTCTCTATCTCCTTGAGCTTTTTCCTCACCACTGAGTTTGTTATCAAGACCAACACATGCAGGATTAGTGACTGAAAGGGAGAAACAGAAAGTGAAAAGGGGGGTAGGAGAGGGAAAAGAAGTGATAGACAGTAGATTGGCACGCGACAGATAAAGAGCAGAGTTAACCACACACACACACACACACACACACACACACACACACACACACACACACACACACACACACACACACACACACACACAGGGATCAGCTCACTGGTCCATGGCTGATGCAGACAATGTATTTGTGATATCAGATCCATGGCCTGTACCATTTTTCTTTTTTGTTGCCTCAGTCCTTTTTCAAATATTCATATCATTCTGTCTGCTCAGGTCTGTATGCTATTAAATGCGTGTGTGTGTCTTTCAGAGTGTGTGTCTGGGAGATTGGGGGGGCTGGGCCATGATTTAGGCTTACCGCAGAGGGATTGTCTCGACACAGCTTTCTTCTGTCTGACTGAACTGTCTGGGATGTTCCGATATGGAGGAAAAAAAGCCGACAAAGACGGCGCGTGCATGCATGAGTGCGCACTCGTATTCACCTAGCGACACCGCTGCCATTCGTCCCACCTTTTTGCCCCTGCTTCAGCCTGTCTCGCACAGTCCCAAACACATGCGGACAGCCGAGCAGACACCTCAGCAACACCTTGTGACTTTGACTTCTTGCTCAGGACTTTGAATACACTTGAAAGTGACTGGCTAAACTTTGTCTAGGCGATTTCGACTCGTCTCTATTCATGTTTGGCGGTCTTGGAATTTAAATGCTGATAGTTTTACTTAAAAAAACAAAAACAAAGAAAACAGTTCTTGCAAGCATGGGCTGTTTTTTCTTTGGTACATTGAGACCTGTTTTAACTGACCAAATTCACATAGTAAATCTTGATGTGGTTAAAAATTTACTACAGTAATGAAACAGCAGCAGCTCATATTTTCCAAATCGAACATGTTCGGTATTTATGACTAAAACAATGCTCACTCTGTCTGTGCTTTTTAAATGTCATCCCACTTCATGTCAACTGGGATACTGAGGTTGATGGACAACTACAGCCATGAACTCATGCTGTTTTTGTGCCAGCACTCAAACCATGACATCATATCCTCTGTACGGGGTCTACCAGGCCTCAACTTCCTGCTTGGCATCGTCAGCCTTGTGTAAATATATGTAGTAATGGCACAGGTAGTTATAGCTCCGTAGTCTGGCACGAAACCCCCCCCCCCCCAATTTAACGTGATATTTTGTATTTGACCTCCGACTGAGGCTTTTCATTTTCTTTTCTTTCTTTTTTTGGGACAAAAGCTTCTAATTAGAGCAGGCAAAAGCCAAACGGCTTGTAGCGTGGCGATCTCAACTAGTCATGTGGAGTGAATTAAACAACCTCTTTTTATAAAAACATGTTGCTGCACCTTCGTCTCAGACCAGAACAGCTTTCAGCTTTTGCCATTTGTCTTTGCTTTTCTTTTTCTTTTTGGATGGATGAGTTTGAGCAATACATGAATTGATTTGGCGCCGGAATCTCATTAAATTGAGATTCACATCCTTTGTTGTGATTTTCAGATTTGTCACATTTTACGTTTTCAGTGTTGTTTCTGCTTTGTAGGAAATAATGAAATTGAAGTTTGATTTTTACGACTTTAGAAAAATATATTCATTGGTATTGAAGTTTAAAATATCTCGTCGTTTCCAATATGTATTTAACTACTTATGATTACAGTAATTCTTTCATAACTATATCTTTAATATTGCTGTAGATATAAATAATTATATTGTAACGTTTGTCGTGCAGTTATTTATCGGTGAAATAAGTATTCAGACAGTGATTAACAGACAGAGAAAAATGGGAAATTCTTGTATTATAAGGGCAGAAATGACAAAAGAAAACAGTCTATAGAAAATAAAGTAAAATAAAGCACCTAAACTGGCTCAATAAAATAGAAAAAGAAATCTCAGTAAGTGAAATAACTGAGATTCATAGCAGAAGGGCGATACAATACAGTGATATTACAATACTGTATTGTAATATAATATAATATATTGTATTTGTTTAAGCAAAAGTCCATAAAGGTTTGCAAAAATAATTCTTAAATAGGCAAAAATAAAACTGTTCATTATACATGATTGGAGCGTGTTATAGCATTCAGTTATGGGAGCAGTATTATTTAAGTATCATGCCAACAATACACTGTAGTGCTCTAATGGTTTCATATATTTTTTAATTGGGCTCCCTAATCTATGCCAATACAATGTTTTTGATACATTTGTAAAAACTCACTCTGAACCTTTAAATGAAAACAGTTGAGTCTAAAGTAAATTAGATGGAAGTAAAATTTATTCAATGTGAGCTATAAGTTCTTCGAAATTGTAGTTTATTACAGTGTTTCATATGACTCTCCTTAGATGCTTTGCACCACTGAATTCTGTCCATGTAAACATGGGTTCATATATTATTCCTATAATTGCTGTGCACATAAATTCCTGCACCATGCATGTGTTTGCGGGGCGGGAGCGACACGCTGGCCTCAGAGCAGCTGGATTTTGTAGGTTTTCCCTGTTTTTTTATGAACGGCATGAATAATTATCCAGGTGTTGCTGCCAACTCAGAGGAGACGAGTCAGACTCTGCCTAGTTACAGACCTCAGCCAACGAGGAGAAAAACCTGCCGAAACACTCACCAAATCCCTGCTCTGTATTCTCTTGCTCTGCGCCTCTCTCTCTGTCTCTCACTAGTTTTCTCTCTGTGTGTTTTTCTCTGTTTCGGTCTCTTTTGCCCCGGTGTGAGTTTGAAACTTGTTTTCTTTCTCATCTCGCTCTATAACTCGCATGCTTTCTCCTTGCCCTTTTTCTCCATTTATTTATTTGTTCTCCCTTTTTTTTTGATTCACACAAATACTTGGGTGTAAAACAAGCTATAATATGAGAGGAAGTTATTAAATACGCTGGGAGTATTAAAGCCTTTCACGTCTAAATCAGATTATATCTATCAGCAGTGCAGAAGCAAACACTCGCACTGTAGCCTTGTTTTTTTTTTTTGTGAGACTTTTTATTTAATGGATGTTTTTCTTTTGGCAGATGTCTGCTAAAGTGTGGAATTTATTCTCACGCTTGGATAAACAAAGTCTCAACCGTGACTCTGTCTCTTCCTTCTCAGGAAGATTTCTGCTAAGTTTTTAGTATTTCTGCAACCTAGCTACACACTCAGCCAATCAAAACTCACACTGGTTGGCCTGATTTCTCATTGGTTGTCCACATCAATGAAACTGTTTCTATTGGTCGTAGTAAAAAAAATTACATTTAGCAGACATAAGCAGTTTTGAAGATTTGGAGAACAAATACTGCTTTTGATGCTGGGGCTTTTAAAATTTACTTCAAGCTTATTAGTCATACATACTGAATGCAAATAGCTGTCTGTGTGTGAGTAAAAGCGTCTGCTGTGGATGGTAATGATTTTGTGTGAGTGTGTGTCTGTTGTGGTGAATATTTGGGGTGTTGGTCACTTAGCCCTACATCAAGGTTCGAAGTATGCTGAGCAGATTTGTGTTCCCACATGAGTAAACCAAGTAGAGACACACAGACAAGACAGATGGACATACGCACGCGAACACACACTGGCACGCACGCCCCGATCAGCGCCATCCTGAATGAATAATTTAGCCCTTCGATCCAACGCCGGCCACAGGGGCACATGACAGTTTTTGTGTAAATGTGGGTTTGTGTGTTTCTGTGTGCTGTCTTTGTGAACATCTATGATAAACCACATAGTTTGGGGTTTTCCCCCTTTCATTACTTACTGTTGTTTATCATGTCAGTTCAGCTGTCCCTGATGGTTACTGCCACATTCTTGACCTACCTTTGCACACACAAGCCGTCTAATGTTTATTTCATTTGTATATCTAAGCATATTTTCATAGGTGAGGATATGATGGGGGGAAAAAAAATCGTTTCATGTTTATTTCATGCCTAAGCAGATCTTTTTATCACAAGAGGTGTGGATCCAATTTTCTCTGAGAAGTGACAGAAAAGCCAGAGGCTACAGAAGAACAGAGAAACGGAGCGGTTCGACAGAAGTAAAGGTTTTGAAAGCCTCCTTTATTACTTTCAGCGCTGCGCAGCATCCTTAGCGTGTTTGTTTGCACTCAGTGTGCACGTCTGATTCTCGGTATGTGGGGAAAGGGGAGAGCGTTTACATGTGTGCTTACTTCACGCAGCGAGCCGTGGTTATCCATTCCCCCCATGTGACTTCATGCTGGTAGGTATATGTCATGCCTATGGAGCCGACAATAGGGCTCACTGATCTTAACGGCAAGTGTAAGCTTGTTTTCTCTTTAGCCTCGGCCGTGACATTTACCTCTACGCCTCCCTGGCGGCTGGTTGGAACATCATACCTCTGTTATCTTGCATCCCCGATGTGTGCATGAGTTTGAGTGTGTACATGTGCACCTGTGCCTTAAACACATTTGGGTATGTATGAGAGAAAGTACACCTGGAAAAGCCTTTGGTAATTTCAACGTGCAGGCACGCTTGTTGAATAGTATTTCAATTTGGGTTTGTAAGAGGGTGTGAGGAAGTAAAGATTTTGCTTGGAGGATTAATCTAAACCCCCTCTTATAAGGTATTCAGATCGGAAAGTGGGATTATTGAAAGTCGGAGAGATAAAAGGAAGAAGGAAAGTGAATGCTCATATTGGCTCAAAACCCCCTCACACCAGGCATACGGCACAGAATTGTAAACAGTAACCACAAGCAATTTCATAGCATTTATCTGCCTGGTTAGATTTTGTTTTGTGTTCCTGCTGGGTGTTTTTTCCCAGTTTTTCCTTTTCTTTTTTTTTTGGATTACGTGGCAAAATACAAGTTTACTCAGTATATAGAGATACAACTTCTTCATTTCTTTGGAATATAACAAAACCGTGTATGTAATTTAGCACAGCTTGCATATCGCACATGCTTTTCTTTAGGAATTTCTTTCTGACTTTTTGGAAGTTGGATTGAAATATTTTGCTCTTTGTCTGCTCTGATCAGCTCCCCGTCTGCTTTGTTCAGCATCATTTTTCCAAACCCTGAAAACGGTTTTGTGTGTTGCCTCTTGCAGCTGCGTAACTTGAGCGTCCTGGATCTGCGACACATCTCGGAGCTCAACAACGAGACGGTGATGGAAGTGGTGAGGAAATGTCGCAACCTCAGCTCTCTCAACCTTTGCCTGAACTGGAGCATCAACGACAGGTATGTCTTTAATGTGCTTTCTGAGTCAGCATGGACCATCTCGGTGCATGCTGACGGCCAAGTTTGCAACACAAACTTTGGGTGGGGAAAAAATAGGAGCAGAAATTTTGTTGCAGTTAATGAGTTCAAAAATGGATTTATTATCCAAAAGTGGTGTCAAACGTCCAATTTGTGCCAATACTCACATAAAAAGTCCAACAAAAAAGGTTCAGTTGCTCTGCCCCCTCCCACTAAATTATTTGACTAATGGCTTATTAGGGCCTTTAAAAAAATGATTTAAAAAATGCGGTCTTTTTATGGGGATTTGGCTTTTTGTCATAAAAGGAAAGTAAATGTCATGTCTGGAATCATAAGAAAAATTGCGATTACGCATTTGATAAGCAGTAAATTTGGAGGGTTTTATTGACTTATTAATTTTATGAGATCACTTTTTCCTTTTTCTTGTGCATTCATTCAGTTATGTGTGCATACTTGTACAACTATGCACACATAGGAAATGAATGACTTGCGAATTAAAAACAAGTTAAAAGAGCAACAAAAACTTTTCCTTTTTTATTTCTTGCTATTTCCTGCTCTCATCCTTTTCTTTCCCCATTTCTTTTTTTTCCCCACTCAAATGTGAGACAGGGCTTGTACTGTATGTGACAACGAGAGTAAACCATCTCCTTTTTTATTTATTAGCTTGTGTTTTATTCATACGTTTCTATTTTAATCTATTGATCTACAAGGGTTCTCTGCAGACTGTACTCCCACTCTGTCTTAGGAGTGTGAGCACAATATTGAATGCACCACGATGCGTAGCAACAATGGAGGCTGGCGAGCATGCGTGCGCATGTGTGTGTATGTGCACGTGTGAAATCGCTCTTGAATTATTGAGTTTACAGCAGACGTGTGGTAGGAAAGTTATGGTAATACTTAGCTACCTTCATCGATTGAAAATCGTGGAATTTGGTGGGATCCTTATAGGAGCGCATTGTGCTACCAACTTTTTTTCCTTTTCAAACGCACATTTGTGCACACAGAGGTTCAGCCTCAAGCGATTCAAAACTGCAATGATTGCATATTGATATTTACTGCATTGGTCCAGAGGCTGAAGGACTGAAGGTGTGTGTGTGTGTGTGTGTGTGTGTGTGTGTGTGTGTGTGTGTGTGTGCTTGACTGGATTTGTCTGAATCACCTGTGGGAATATTGGAATTTAAAATGGTGTGTGTGTGTGTGTGTGTGTGTGTGTGTGTGTGTGTGTGTGTGTGTGTGTGTGTGCGTGCTTGACCGGATTTGTCTGAATCACCTGTGGGAATATTGGAATTTAAAATGGTGTGTGTGTGCGTGTGTTTGGCAGTCTGTGTGGGAGATAAAACTAGGTTGTTCTGTATGTGTGTGTGGCAGCATACAGTAGGTGTGCTGTTGACTTATGAATGAAGCAGAGATGGTGGGGAGTGACAGGCTGAGGTGGGCCATTAGTGGCGTAGGAATCCTACATGCTTGCTGCCTTGACGCTGCTCTGCTTCCTCACCTCTTATTCCCTTTGCTGTTTTATGCATGAGTCTTTACGAATCTCGTGATGTAGCTGAGTGTTAGAAGAGAAGTAAGTAAGTGAGTAAAATGTTGTGAGCCATTTTCAGGCAGAATTAAGAATCTTGCTGCTTTGCTTTGATTAAGAATTTTTTTTTAAAAAAATGCCTAAATTTCTGCTCAGCAACAGATTTTCCTTTTTTATATATTACCAAAGCCTTAATATTCAAATGTGACAGAAATTTTATTTCCTGTGTTGTGACTAAAATTAGCGCTGTGACTCAATAAGAACTTTAATCAGTAACTAGAGTATGAATTAGATAGCAGGTAGATAGATGGACAAGATGGACACACACTCTCAGCAAACAAGCCTGGCAGGAAATCAGAGACTAGACTGTGGCTTTATGATATCTTACAGCTGCAGACAGACTGCCAGTCCCAAGGTCATCAGGCCATCTGGGTTACTGCTGTTGGAGAAGCCAATACATACTTCCACACACAGGTTTCTGACTTGTTGTCACAGTGAAGACCAAACTGTCTTAACCCTCTCTGACGTAAGTGCTCCGAGGGTACAGCTAGGTCAGCTTGTGCCTGTGTGTGTGGTTCAAACTGATGACAGTGTGCTGTGCACAGGTAAACAGGCAGAGGAAATGACCCCTTATTTCCAGGCTCAATTTGCCCCCAACAAGAGGCCATTGGGGAGATGGAGCTCAGTAGGAGGTAAAACACTCCAGTCTTTTCCCCCCCCCCTTTTCTTCTCCTCCTCGTTTCCTCTTTTTCTTGTTTTTCGTCTTAAGAAATATAAAAAAAATATATGAAAAAACCCCCGTGTCATCTTGCTTCCACCATTGTCCTCAATAATAGCGGAAAAACTGCCTCCCCGTGTACAAAGGCGAGATATGATGACCAAATATAGACTTCCCATCGTCACAGTCCGATGGGCAGATTGCGACAGTGGGACGCCTATTTTTTGGTCACTGTCATTTCTTGGGGAGAGAGGATGTGATGTTCTGCAGGTGGGCAGTGTTGGCCCTATTACTGGTATTTCTCTGTATCCTCTTCCAGCGATGATAGGAGAACAAAGTGGGATTGTGTTTTTCAAATGTCACAGCGTTTGAAAATGGGGAGCGAGTCATGATCAAAGCCGAATGGCAGAGCAAATGGCAGCGCTCACTTTTTAGATCCAAGTTGAGAACAGTGTCAAAGTTAAACGGTTTTTCTTTATTCTCTGGTGCTTGGTGCGTGGTGAATTTGTGATTTTTTTTTATTTTTTTTGTTACCACTGTGTGTTGTTGTTTGTGTCTGTGTGCGGAGATTCTTTTTTATCTGAAATCTTTCTTTCCTGCTGTCGTGATTTTTATAGTATAGTGTTTTTGTGTTTGTAAATATGGCTTTTATCATAGTGCAGTTTTTCTGCTAAGGCATGATGACATGAAAGATGAGATTAAAAAAGATCTACATGATGTCACGCTTTAGGACTTTCTGTGTGTGTGCGAGTGGCAGTGTGTTGTAGTGACGTTTGTGGTACAGAGTTTTCAGTGGTTCTGGTAACAAAAAAAAGTAGAGTCATCCAGTGTTCAGCTAACATTAACTGGACACAAGGCCTGTGTTGACATTCAGATTTATGTGCAACCCCGGCTGTGTCCGTCTGCTTTTGTGTGTGCATGTGAGCAAGCTCTGGTCAGCTGGCCTGTAGTCTTTGCTGAAAGCAGATGCGTGGAGTAAGTGAGTCATTTATTTTATGAGATCTGTATTGTTGGAAGTTGGGCATTTCCCAAAAGCCTGGGCGTTCTTTCCCTCCGTTTCTTTCCCTTTATTCATCTCAGTCTTTCTGCCAGCTTCATTTAAACAGGGGAATCAATATTCATCCATTCCTTCTTCGCTTTGTTACTCGAGGCCAACATTCTCAGCACATCTCCGTCACTTCTGAGCATCACAAATCACGGCCCAAATTGGCTGTTCTACATTATTTTTTACCCTCTTTCGCAGAAATCAAACTAGATAAGAGACGACTGGGGGCCCTCTCTGACTTTCAGGAGCCTGTAAAGCAGGAAGTAATTGGAAACCCATTCTCCCAGAAACACGCCTCTTTTAAAACTTTTTAGGGTTTGGGGGTGTTTGCACTGAAGCCCCATTTCAAATAGCCTTCGTCGCAGCCACCTGGCAGTGATCACAAATGAGTTAAACCCTCCCCAATCCAGATGATGACATGATACATCAGTGTGATCAATGATGTGTTAAATGGAAATTGCTGCTATGCTTTGCTTGGTCACAGTGAAGGAAATGAGGGCCTGTGCTAGTTGAAGTTCTCCAAGTTTCATTTAAGGATGCTGTAAAAGGCCAGTGTGGGAATACATGGAAAAAACATCTACCTGAAGATGTAGCATATAACGAGAACAGGGATTTAACCTAGTAGGCTGGACAATGAAGCCTGCATGGAAGTGCGAAGTTCTCCAGTGGCTGCTTGAGGCTTACTCCAAAAGTATGGCTTCCAAATCCCTAAAGATGCGTTAAAATATGTTAAAATGCTCGACATCAACCAGAAAACCAATATTTCTTCAGTCTGGTACATAAAAGGATTGTAAAAAAGGATGTATTTATCTGTTCTTGATTTGATTTTGATATTATCAATGATAATAATAATAAAAATACGCGTTCAGAAATCAGTGTGAAATGTGATGGTGTTGATGGTGATCTCTGTGTTTTAAATACAGTCTATGATCAGTGCTCTATAATGTTTACATTCAGCTTAAGTTACTTATTAACAAAAGGAGGCAAGCCTGCACTTATAGAGGCGGTAGTTGAGAATAAAAATAATGATAAAATACCACAATTGTAAATAAAGTCATAGTGGAGCGTTGTGTTTGGCCACTATCTGTTTGTTTCTGTTGAGCACTGTTCAACCCTATTTTTAGAAAGTGGGAATGATGGTTAAATACTTGTCTTGATTTATGATACTTCTTTTGGCATACATATACATACACATAGCTGTTGCAAGTAGAAGAAAAGGTCTTTTTTTTTAATTAAAAATGTTTTGTAAGTCATGATTTTCTTTTTGCTCAATAACAGTGATTTCAATTTTATTTATTTGCTAACTTGTATGTTAGGTATATTGACTACACAGCAACCCTAATTTGGATGAGTGGCAGAAAATGGAAGGATAGATTCATGTATGGAGAACAGGCTGTTGAGAAGTTTTGGAAGAAATCCCCTGATTTCATCTTACTCCAACTTATCTTACCTGTTACTGAAATCGGCCATAAAGAAATCAGGAAGCTGTGGAAAAGCTCTAAAAATCCTAAAACAAGAGGCGATTTGAAGTGTCTGGATCAACTGGATCGTGCATAGGTTTCCTCTACCTTTGGAAGCTTCTTAAATGCCAAGGAAAATGTCAGCAGAGCCCAAACCAACGACTGACAGACATTTGTCCTTGTCTTGTTTTTCCACCACCTGTCTCTCCAGATTTGAGGAGAGGTGCTGAAGGGCCTTCAGTGTCCTTGCCGCTTCTCTCATTCTGCGTCTGTATTTTTACGCATGTAAAACAAGAAACCTTCTTTCCTTTGTTGTTATCATTTTTTTCGTCAGTCTAGAACTCAGGGGCAGACTCTCCGCTGTATTTGCATGATTTGTAAATTAAAAAGCCAGGCCCTTTTTTTTATTTGCTTGGACCTGCCATGTTGAAGCAGATTGGCTGTCAGTGGAGATCAGAGTCCTGCTTAGCAGAGTGAATACACAAGGAGAGCTAGTATTGCCCTGTTGTCAGACATGATGGGAAGAAAAGGTGCGGGTAAAACCAACGAGCTGTAATGGAGACAGAGGGATTAGGCACGGCAGAAGCACTTGTACGCATGTAGCATATTTTCATTTCTCTCTCACTTATGCCTTTCATCTCAAATTCTTACTCTCTTTGCTCTGTCTCTTTTTCACACTTCAGCTCCCCTTCAGTTGTCTTTTTGTGTTTCTTCTTCTGTCTTTTTCCTTCTCTCTCGCTCTCTCTCTTTCTGTCATGTGCACAAATACCGAGGCGATTATTTCTGGCAGGTTGGGTGTGAAAGTGCGCTATGATAAACATGCTGCCGTGGTTATTAATTTTGAGTAATGGCAGTGTCAAACTCCAATGCCTTGATAAGTATCGGAGATGGAGAAACATTTGTGGCGCGGCGCAGAGACACAATGAAGGCAAGCAGCTGGAGCTTATAGACTACAGCAGCATGAGAGCCGCTGTTGTATTCAGGCACAGATCCGAGATTAACAGCTTCCTGCACCTCTCTGCATACGTTCTGAAAAGTCAGACCTTTGACTGACTAAAATATATACTGTAAAATTAGTTAAATATATTCTAGCGCTTGCGTCTGATCTTCCTAGCGGATGATGCCAGGTCCTCCTGCTACTCCAGGCTCTTTGGTGCAATTGAAATGAAGTTATTTCTGGATGCCATGAGATTTAATTGGCGATACGCCACTAGACAGCTGCTGAATGTTAGGGTCCTTGAGTAATCTTTGACTTTTATCATGCTTTTAAATAAAGTAACCTTGATTGGACTTTGCACAGGTCACAGTGGCGAGTAACATGTTGCTGAAAAGTGAGAACCACATCACTGTTTCTCAACTACTAAGAACACAACAAAACATGCTCAGTGTTGCTACAGTCAGACATTGAAAACAGTGTTTGCTGACCGAGGCACGAACTTAAACCGTTTAGTTAGTCTTTGAAATGCTTGCTTGGAAGGTGGTGACCTTGTCTGCGACCACTTGTGGTCAGTTGCTCTCTTCAGAACAGTTTTGGCGGATTAAGATGGCAACAAAATGAGTCGGCCTGCTGTCAGTTTGTGGTTTAATCGGGTCAAGTTGGTACTTACGTACTATCTGTTTGTGATAATATAGTCATTAACTTTAATAAATTAGCAAAAATGGCCAGTCCATTGCCATCTACATATACAGAAAATCACGTTAAATACTCATTTGAAACATTTATTCCTCCACAAATAGTAACATAGTTGCTACAGGACGGCAGTTTGACTTCAAAGTGACACAGGTGTCCCGCAGCTTTGCTTTTATATACGAATATAACCAGAACACAACCAGTTAAGAGCCATTTAAGTCGAATCCCCAATTGTAAAGAAGCACGTCACAGGTTGACTCACACAGGTTAATTGCAATCTAATGACAGTCATTTATTTGCAAAGCACTGCCAATTTGTCTTAGAGCGATTGCAATCAGTCTAAGTTTGCAATGGTTTGGAGACAGTTTGCCACCTACCGGGCAACCTGTGCAGTCACCTAGCGCTCAAAACTAGACAAGCATAATAAATGCATAATAAATCAGTATCAAACACTTTGTTAACTTATGAGTTAAGTCATGCAATTCTGACATTTTAGCCATGATGTAAGACAATCTTTCAAGGTCCAAAAATTCTTGGGGCTTTGTAAGCTCATTAGATGTTAAGTACCGCATTTGAGTGCCGGGTTATAGTGTTGCATTAAATTCTAAACAGCAATTTATGTTGGCAGCGTTTAATTTACCTTCCATCCAAATGTAATCATTACATGGGGAAACCCTGCATCACACAGCTGTTCAACCACATTAGACACAGTCCTCGAAGTGCTATTATCTCACAAAATGAGTCACAAGCCCGACACAGAAATCCAGCTAAAATCCATGCTAACCAAATTGCTGATCCATGACAATAACATTTTTGGTTCCATTTTGACCAGTACCTTTCACCAGTAATTAAATTTTTTGTTAACGTATAGGCTTTTTTTTGATTAATGTAACCTCTTACCAGTCTGGGAAATAAGAGGAAAGGACAATAGAACACAAAATATCAATTTCATTCAATACCTAATTTTGCGCTGATGTAAAATGTATGTAGATTGAGCGTCTTCCAACAGATGGTTGCCTTGTAGTGATCTTTGCTCATTTGATTTTCTCTCTGATCTTATTTTGTCTTGTTTGCAATGTTGATCTAATTTTTATGCCTTTATCCAGCTCCCTAGTTCTTATGATTTATGTGGGTTTTTTGAAATTCCCATATTATTTCCATGCTGAAGGTTAAATTTCTGTTTTCATATGTGGGATCAGTTCATGTTTGGAATATGTAATCTCATAAAATGATAAATCGAAACAGGGTTTTCTTATGGTTTTTCACACTGAATGAATTTCAGGCAGTTTGTTTGAATGGGATTTTTTTTACAGTACTTTTCTCGCTTGCTCCAACTCACTTATTTATTTATTTCTGTGGAATTGTTATTCCATCTTCAAAACAGTGCCTCCCCACATGCCTGTCTGGTTTTTTTTTTTGCATATGCATGGAAACTTTGGTCTGTGCCCAGACCATTGTGGCAGTTTCTGTATGCATATTTGTAGATGCCTCCCTGTGAATGAGTGCTTAACCACTTTTGGCCTTAGGGCTCACTGTCTGACTCTGCAGCAGACAGCATCTCTGTTTCTCCTCCGCAGAGAGCTGTGTGTGTTCATTCAGCTGCTGGATGTGTGGGTCATGTAAAAGTGACTTGAGTCACTCACAATCAGTGCATCGGCCGCGCAAGTACGTAACGTAATCGCACAGAAATGTTCTTATGAAGTGCTCCGCTGGCTGGGAAACAAAACGGTTGGTAACACTTCCACCGTGGAAATGCGTGGCCATCAGCACTTTATGGGGTCTCACTGAAGGAGATGACATACTCGGTTAGAACAGGGGCACGGTGATGCAAATGAAAGGTAGTGGTGCTGAAGTGAGTCTGAAAAAGTTCACGCAGAAATAGAAAGTTCATACTGTGTATAATTCCGTTTTTTTGGCAAGTAGAGTAGGTGGTTTGTGTTTGTGGAGGCTTTTGCAGTTGGGATTTCTTTGCAGAAGTTGAGGTTTTTGTGGTGATGTTTGGCTTACAGGTGGTACGCAGCAGGGGGTGTGGCTTATTATAGTCATCCATACTGTGGGGTCAGAAAGCAGCCAGTATAATCTAAATGGTAAAGAGACCGCGGGGCTCTGCTGTCCTTGTTTCACCATGTTGGAGACCTGGCATTTGGCCTCTGTTTGAGGACCAAAGCTGCAATTTTCTCTGCCTTCCTCTGTTCTCTGCGGCTTCTGAAAGGCTGGGTCAGATGAATAAAACAAAAGCCATATTCAAAATGATTCTTTTGTATGCCCATCCCTTTATGCCTTATTTTTTTTATCATCAAATGAGCACATGTCCTCATTCCCTCGATCCATCCCACCAGCGCTTTCTGTTATATTGCTCTATTCTTTCCGTGTGTAGCTGCGCTCCTTCCCTTCTTTCCTTCCTTTCCTCACTTCCCTTCTTTTCCTCCCCACAGCATTCCCCCATTCCCTCTGCCTTACACTCATTTGTGTGAACGCCTTCTTCTTACCCACAGCACATCCTCTGCCACATAAATGAGAGCAGGGAGAGCAAAGGGGAGAGCATGATGCAGGGCCCAAGGAGCAGGGTTTAATGAAGCCAGCCTAAATGAATTTACTGCTTTCCACTGAGCCGCTCTGTCCCATGTGGCGGACTAGCACCTCAGCCACTGTGTCAAAGACCCCCCTCAGCTCTGCTACCTGTTTGTCTGACACCTTTGTAATTAGCCGCCACTATTGAGGAGAGTAATTACGTATTAGAGCCATGTTCTATTAGGGGAGTCTCAAAAGTGAACATTTTTATGCAAATGTACGGAATCAGGCCCAGATTAAGAAAATTACTCAGGGTTTTGAGTGTCGGAGAAAAAGAGGGGAGGCCATTTTCCACCAAAGACCATGAAAAGAAATTGTGAGTATCGCAGCATACTAAATGGATGAAGGGGACTGTGCGTCTGTTCTGATTTGTTTGGTGGGATATCTGTGTGTGTGTCTTAGTCTCTGGGGGTAAAAGGTTTTTGCTGCGTGGCTGATTTACTATTTCCAATTGGTATTTTAAACAGTGCTCCGTGATGGGACTTGAATAAAAAAAGTAAATTGGAGTTATTAACTGCTATTGTTGCTCACCTGTTTTGTGTTAGAAGCTCCTGGGGACAAATACAGTGCTGATTGTTATTCCTCTTCTCTCGTTTGGTATGCATGTGCTTAAGCATAGCCTCTGGAAAGCCTGCCTAAGCCAGCAGCATGCTCGCGCACTGGAAAAAAACCTGCTTTGGCTTGCACCAGCTATTTGTAGCATGTAAGTCTTTTTGCTTAGCAACAACAACATAATTTCAAAGTAATGTTTAAAACTAAATTGGGTCAGGCTATTAGATATTATGCAATGTTACAAAAGACAACAATTTGGCCTGATTAAATCCTAGCCCTGCAAGCATAACCCAAAATAATGGGCAGTTGTTGAGTTTAGTGCATTTATGTTTAATAGACTTAATCGGCCAGTTTCCTTGTTTTTTTTTGTTTTTTTGGAACCAAGTAGTGAGGAGGTAAGCACAGCGTATTGCTCTAATTATAAATGGTTGTTATAAGGAACCCCCTCCTTCTCCAGCAGTGGACATTTTGGGGAAGTCTGCTTATCAAAAGGGAAAGACACACATGTGCGCCTTGTCTATCAGCCATCTCCTGTCGGGTTGTTGAAGTGTTGAGAATCATTTATTCTGGCAGTTAGCATTAATAACACTCTCTTTTTGAGCTCCTCGCCCAAGACAACCATAAGTCTTGTCTTGTTTTACAGATTTTAAAAACAGTGATGTGCATTCAACCCTTCCGAAAAGCCTCAAGTCATTCATTTAGTTCTGCTAGATGCCAGTAAAAGTTTTTGATGAACAAGATCTAAGATATAAAAGTCATAAAATTTCGATAGGTGATCCTGTGGATTCACAGTGGCAGCTGTTTGTGCATGTTCTCTCAGACTCGTACTCTTAGTTAGTCCACTTTTAGCGCATTTTGACCAAAGTGTTGGTTGGCTGTTGGCTCTCCATCACTCTGCACTCTCGGTCTGACTTGACTCAGTATAACTGAAAACTACTTTTAGCTGAGGTATAATGACTTCTGATGCAAAAAACTTCAAAGTCTAAGCTGCACTTCCCCGAGTCCCCAGAAAAACACTGGCTATGTTTGAAGTGGACAGATGAACAGTTAATGGGATAAGTGACGATCAAACTTACATGTTGTGTAGTCAGTTCGTTTGGTTAAACAACAGTAATTGCCCTCATTAACTCATTCTGCAGCTTGTTTTGTTATAGTCATATCTCCACTGGTTTCCCCGCTATTTTAAAACTAGGCTTCATCTCATGAAGACTTGGTACATAATGTGTTCTGATGAATGTCGGATATATATGTAAAATTTGTGCAAATGTGCATGCATCTGATCAGCACGTGGCCCGACCAACTGAGGACTTTGCAAATAGAAAAGCTGAAACTGCTCAAACTCATCTCCCCTTTCGATCAGTCAGGGTTAACCTGGCCCAGCCATGACATATGGCTTGTCTGGTTTGATCAGGCCGTCAACTTCTGAACCTCAAATTTAATGTTCAGCTGGAGTAGAACGGTGCATAAACACCCTCCAGATACCAGACCCAAAAACTGTGGGAAAGCTGCTTTCTAATTTCGGTAGTAACGAGTTTGAAAGTTGCCTTTGCTGTCATTTAGTAAAACTCAAGCTGTACAGTATGTTTGTGTGTGTTTGCAGCTGTTTATTTTCTTGTTTTCTTGTGTTACTGACAAATGTTTTCTGGGGTCTTGCAGAGATGATTTTGAGGCCAGTATTTCTGCTTTCTGATCAGTCTGTGGGTAACCACTAGACTTAGTTTGTGCACTTTCTAGTATCAAATGTTCATGTTTCTTTGCTAAGGCCAACGGGAACTGACCTACTGACTTCAAAATAATTTGTCTTTTGTGTTTCCTTACTGAAAGTTCCAATCACAAGGTCAGAGACGAGATGCCATCCCGGCAGTAGAAAGAGATTTGTTTTGTTTCCAAAGGTCAAAGCCGGGTCTTTCTTGCTATTCTGTAGAGACTGTGGCCTGGTAATAGACTCTTTAAACACTGTCCTGCACTTTTAATGAATATTCTGCAGTTATTGTTTGCATCTATAGTTTCAGGTGTTCACCCTCAAGTTGATATTTAACAAATCTCGAGCGATAAGCATCTTTCACGTTTAAACGTTTACTTTGTTGGACTTGAAGAGGTTTTGGGCTTATCTGATGGTCAGCTCTTATAGCGTGCTAAAGCTCCTGTGTTTTTTCTTTTTTCGCTGCCGAAATTCTGCTTCCATTACCTACTAAGCCTTTGTCAGATTGCAGGGCTGTGAAGCGGTCCCCTATCACCACCGGTAACAGTGGTTTCCAAGTCCCAGTCTATTCAGCTCACGCCACCACCCTTCAGGGACTGGTAATAACTATTTGCTCAGGCTTATACATTCTCGCCCCCTGACTTACTTTTTCTCTCCATGTTTTCTTCCTTCTCTTCATTCATCCTGCTCTGTTCACTGGATCCATATTTTCTTTCCTTTTCTTCCAACCCGTTTTCTCTTCCTCACTTCTCCTTCCCACCTTCTCCAGTGACATCTTTCCTTTCATCTAAGCAACCAGTATTTAAACTCTCCTCTGCTCCAGGGTCTTGTCATATTCCCTAGAAGCCAAACACTATTAAAAGAGGTCTATAGACCCTGTAGCGTGTGTGTGTGTGTGTGTGTGTGTGTGTGTATTTTTGCAGCAACTGTAATTTTTTTGGCCGGTTTTCTTAGTGTGAAAGCTCAACTTTGTGGTAATAAGTGTATGTATCCACATTGGTGTATCTCTCTTTTTGATCCTACGAATCTTCAATAAGATTGTGAACTCTGGTGGGAAATCTATTGGCAGCAGATTCGGAAGATTACGGAAATTCTGCCTTGTGGGAGGCAGTAAAAAGTGGTTGTGGTGGGGAGTAAGAGGGGCTGGAAGAGCTTGCCATAACCCTGAGAGAGTAAAAATATGAATAGAGTGTGGTGTCGATGACCTTGTGGAATGAGGTTTTGTGTCCCTTGCTCGCTTTGGTTAGCCAAATGGGAAAACAGTTCAAGTGTTTGCTGAAATGCACACACACTATTACAAATACCCAGATGCTGTACAACCAAAAGTAGAAAGAAATGCACTCTGTCTGCGCTTCTTGTGCACATGGTTCAATTTATATAAATACGCACATTCTCAAAAGGCCTGCCCAACTTTACTGTCAGAGAGATGAAATTTACTCTGGAAGTAAAACACATAGTGTCAGTCTGGAAGTTTATGAAGTGGAGATTGACTAGTTTAGGAGTTTTATCGTCATAATCTATTGAGTCGTGCTTGTCTTCTCGATAGATTGAATGCAAAATATTATTTTCCTGGAGTCCAATATTGTCTTGGTTTGGCTTGTTTTGCTTTTTGGTGCTTTCAGAAACTAAAAGATTAAAACAAACTCTGTATAAACAGACAGTTTGACGCACAGCCAAAGCTTTAGTTAAAGCTAGAGTGACAACACGTTTTTGACAATGTTTTAAAAAAAAAAAAATCCATAGTAACCTTTAGGCATATTGTAATTAGTTGGTGAGAAAGGGAACTAGATTCCCGGGTGTCCTCTGGGCTTCCAGAGTGTGAATGGAAATTTAAGCCAATCACAGGCCAGAGCTGGTGGCCATCCAAAAAGTCTGGATAAGAAGTAAGATGCAGCGGTGCAATGGGTCAGAAAATGTAATTTCACCTCAAAGAACAGGGTTCAGATCTGTTGTAAAGCCAAAGTCTAGCATGTCTAAAGCAGGTGTGTGTGTGTGTGTGTGTGTGTGTGTGTGTGTGTGTGTGTGTGTGTGTGTGTGTGTGTGTGTGTGTGTGTGTTCATGCTTGCTTTTTGGGAGGGGCTGAGAATACAGATGGGAGAGCTGTAGGAGCAGGGTAGTAGATTAGAATAAATTTTTTTAATTATTATTCTTTAAATTTCTGTTTTGTTTTTTTAATTTTATTTTTTCTTTCTTAGATTTCTGAATTCTGCTGTTTTAACTTCTTTGCATACTTCATGTAACAAACACGCTTGAGCTAAATGTAGCTAATTTGTGACTGATACATCGTGAAATACTTTCGATTATCAGATATCTTCATGACTTGCCTGGACCAGATGTCTATTTAGAGAGACAGAAACCGAGAGAGAAAGACCTGTTTCATTAGCAGATTGAGAGAGCTATAATGTGATGGCTGGTTGAGATGGCTACTTAAATGTGATAGGCCATTAGCTATTCATTCCTTCTCCACTATTAATGCAAGGTATGGAAAATGCAATCATGCAAATCACTCTTCGATCAGAGCTTTTCATGGAGGATTAAATGCTGACTGCATGGAGGGGAGGGTGTGTTAAGAATGGGCAGAGGATAAGTCTTCCATTCTCCAATTTCTCTCCGATTTCTAATCTCATAGCTGTCTTTTTTCTTACTCATCTGTTACTACCACTTCTGTTTAATTTAAGGTTGTTATGATTTATGGGTGATATTGGGAAAGAGACTTGACGGTGGAGTTTTGAGAAGCCTTTTTCTTCTTTGATTCTCACCTTCAGATTTCAGCTATTTTACTTACAATTTCAGGTATTTAGGCTACTAAAGGAGCAGTATGTAGTGAGTTATAGAATGGATTCAGTGTTTTATGTCATTTTCTTTATAACCAGTGATACTGAAGACCTTAGAATCCTTCTGAGCCTTATAAGCCCCGTAATATTTAATATCAACATCACGCCGTGATATGTATAATTTTATATATCTGAGACGTTTGACAGACAGCACTCTTAGCTTGGGTTTGTTTAGTTTTAATCATTTTTGTAGAGCAGAGCAAAATCTGTCAGGTATGATTTAAAAATTGGGAGTTTCATGCAGTTTAATGCTGCCCTCTTACAAATGTCAGGTTAAATTCTGCTGTAGTCTATCAGATTTGTTATTTGTCTAAAACACTTACTCAGATTGTCTTTTGGCCTGCATGATAAAACACAGTTAGCTAACTGATTTGAATGAAGTGGCGAGACAGAAGTGATCTGTTAAAAACATAAAGAAGGCAGCAACAAATACAATGCAGGGTCCTCTGAGGGTTTAAAAAGAAAACTCCAAACAAACCATGAAACCAGGATCATTGTAAGACAGCGTGTCAAAATACTCCACTAGCCAATCTACGCAGTGATTGATGCATTGATCTGGCTCTGCTTCTTAGATCATCTTTCGCCTGAACTCCAGACAGTGTCAGAAGAATCAAGCCAGAACACAGCTGCCTTTTTCCATGTGTAGCACATAAACAGGAGGGTTCTCTGCAGACACATTCTCACCTCAGGAAATACTCTGTTTGATTTGGCTCTATGTGAATTCACCTGAATATTTCCTGCACGGTTCTCACATGGGCGCAGTCTGACGCCACACAAAACTTTGCACCAAGGAGCTGTAAGACTGCTCAGCGTCTGATCCAACGCAGTTGGACATTTGCATTCTCGCACACAGGTCCTCGGGGTAGTGTGGAGAAAGTCTCAGGGAACATGGCTATCGTCTCACCTGTATCATAATCAAAATGTTATGACCAACAGAGCTGTTTGCATAACCCAGGGTTTATGTAGGCTTGAATGTCTGTATTGCTTAGAATAGTGAATATATACTCACTGGCCACTTTGTTAGGCATACCTGTTCAAATGCTGGTTAATTCAAGTATCTATGTATGGCAGCAGCTTAATGCATTTAGGCGTGCTGTTCAAACTGAGCATTCGAACGTGTAAGAAATGTGATTTAGGCAACTTTGAATGCGGTGTCAGGCGGGCTGGTCTGAGTGCTTCAGAAATTGCTGATCTACTGTAGATCAGTAGAAAAAGAGAAAATATCCAGTGAGAGGCAGGTCTCTGGATATTTTTCAGAGAAAATTGGTGGGTGCTGCTGTTGGCGGCTAAGAACAGGAAACTGAGGCGACCAATGCGGATGATAGGGGCAGAATTTGGTGTAAACAACATGAAAGCATTGGTCTCCCTGCCTCGTATCAGGGGTTCAGTCTGGTGGTGTAATGGCGTGTGGGAATATTTTCTTGGCATACTTTGGCCCCCTTAGTACCAACTGTGTATAGTTTAAATGCCACAGCCCACCTGAGTGTTGTTGCCGACCATGCCAATTCCTTTATGACTTCAGTGTAAGCAAGATAACAAGCCATGCCACAAACATGAACACGACAATGAGTTCGCTGTGCTTCACAGTCACCAGATCCCAAGCCAGTAGAGCACCTGTTGGATGTGGTGGAACTTAAGAGAGATGTGTGATTTCGCTGTGCGGCAAAGAAATCTGCAGAATCACGTTTTTCCATGATCTTCTTGAATCTTGAAGGCGAAAGGGGGCGTAACCTGATTGGAGCAGGGATAGCTCAGTAGGTGGAGTGGTCGCCCCATGATCGGAAGGTCGGAGGTTTGCTACCCTGAGGTATTCGTCTCTACACACTGCTCCCCGGGCACTGGATTGGTAGCTGCCCACTGCCTCACTGAGTGAATGGTTAAATGCAGAGGACTACAAAATTTCCCCCATGTGGAACTATAAAGGGTTTAAAATAAATAAAAAATACTAGCAAAGTGTAACCAAAGAAAGTGGTCAGTGAGTCTATATCAGTTTTATTCTTTAAAAAACCTAACAAACAAAGTTAATAATCTTGGTAGTGGTTAAATGAAAGTACTGTATAGTAATGTTACTTTATTTTGTCTCCTAAAATGGAAAAAATACATGCTTTAATAAAAAAAAAAAAAAGAACAGCAGCAGAACTTATACATAACATTACAGTGTAAATGCACAATGCAATGATCTGCTTGTTTATACTTGATTAAATTAAAACGTTGCTGATAGCTTAATCTAACAATAGCATACTGCCCAAAATCTGCCTCTTAAACCTTGCACCGTTTTTGCACGAGTCCACTTCCTCTTTAATATACTGGGTGAGATATGGTTCTCCTTGGATAGTCACTTTGAGCAATTGAACCTGACAGTGAATTTCCCAAAAATACTTTTA
Source organism: Aulonocara sp. 'chitande type north' Nkhata Bay (assembly GCF_057382095.1). Lineage (NCBI taxonomy): Eukaryota > Metazoa > Chordata > Actinopteri > Cichliformes > Cichlidae > Aulonocara > Aulonocara sp. 'chitande type north' Nkhata Bay. Next base: position 27,447,735 of record NC_141355.1, on the reverse strand, counting down.
CAGCCTCTTGTAAAATACTTCATCAGGCCTCAAAATTGTTGATTAGCATATTCACCCCGGATAGGCTGCTGCGGTACACTTTAAATTAATAAGCCACTAACTGTACAACATTTCATGAGCAAAAGAGAGAGAGAGATGGCGAGACAGAGAGATGGATGCCTTCTGTGCCACCTTGTGAAATATGTAATACATCTTCATTTTAACGGGTGTTGTAAATGTCAGGCCACAGATATTCTCTTAATGAAAAGATCACTCTGTGTCCGAACGTTGACAAATGTATCTGGTTTGAGCTGAAAACTGAAGAGTCGTCTCCCAGTTCGGACGACTTGAAGCGTTAACAAACTCAAGCTGCCCTCTCCTCCTGTGCATCGAGTTGATCAGTTTCAGATTAAACCTTGCCGCATCATCTGCTGTCATGGTTGTCTTACTCACTTGTGTGGCCGGCGGTTAAATGTTGGGTGGTGATTAGCCTTATAGTCTGTAACTTCAGTAGCATAATCATGGACACAAATCCACAATTAAATCACTTAATCCGACATTAAATTGGCTTCAGATCAGGGCTGTGGCCCCAGAAACTTAATTGGGCTTTGAGCATGAAATAAGCTTCTTTCGTAAGATCCAAGGTTGACCATGAATAGTAAATTTCACTATTCTCCCTTGATTTTTTTTTTAATGTGCTTTGTCAAAAAAGACATGGTTGCTAAGCAGCAGAGTTAGCAATAGTGAATATATTCAACCTCCCATCTGTACCAGGATCTGGAAAACAGACAGATGTTGCAGCACGGTTTGAGTCTGCACCCCTTTGTGCTGTAAGTGCTTTGGCTGACTCTGAAGTAAGGCAACATGCATTTCTGCAAGCATTCAGTGTGCTTCATTAATTTTGTTGGCTGTGTGACGTTTTTTTTTTTTTTTTCCCTGTGTCGCTTTTAATTCTAGGAGGAAAAAAAGTAAAATCAAAGCTCATTTAATTCTTACAGAGTTGTTAATTTGCCTAATTGTGTGTGTTTTACTACTCGTGAGTGATAGATGAAAACCTAGTATGTCTAATTTCTATGATTAAAAAAAAATTGTATGTGAAGAAGATTTTTACAGTTCTCGGAAAATGATAGATGTCAAAAAATATCTACCGCGCCTCCTTCCTTTGTTTCCCTTCTCGTGTTTCAAAAACTTGCAGAAGTTTGAGCACATGGTGTGTTTCGTTCGCAGCCTGGAGCTGCTAATGTGGGCTGCTTCAAAGCTGTATCCAGCATGCAGGACTGTGATTGCAGAAAGGTTAGCATGGGTTTGAGGATTTGAAAAGTGCTAGATAGCGCAGGCTTCTGTCAGTTTGCCCTCAAGCCCGCCGGCAAAATTTTCCTTCTGCTCTTCGTCCCACAGTTTTATGCAAACTTACAACGATGTCACTGACATCAATTTACCCCTAAAAGCTGCACTGCACCGGGCTATTACAGAGCGTTCGCTGTCTCACCACCTCCTCAGGGTAACCGAGAACAGGGAGAATATAAAGAATCAGCATATAGATACAGTTTTGTTTTTACGCCCCACTTTACAGCACACAGGTGCAATGCCTTTGTTATTATGTGCATCCAGACCAATTTACTTTATGGTTTTATACTCCACTGATCACCAACACAGTCTCTTCTTTTCCTTTACACACATTTCTTAATGTAACTTCATAACAGGCCTGCTCTCCACAGTGGGGGAAATTAACAGGATGTGAATAATAAATGAGATCTTAATTGATCAGGGTTCTGTCTAAACAGATTGTATAGTTGCGCCCTTGATATTCAGATGTTGAGTCAAATAAATCAGTGCATTCAAACTATGGGAAAGTTTGAGAAACAGATTCACTTTATTGAACTGTTTAGTTCGTGATTTTAGAAAAAGTTAGAAAGTTAGACAAAACTAGACTTAAAAAAATATAATCAATGATAACCATTCAATATATTGTAATTCAGTTGTCTGAGAAGGAACTAGGCTGTTGCACTCCCCCCTAGAGTCTATTTTCAGACTTCAGAAAGTCAGTGATAGGGGACTGTGACCAATCAATGTCTTTTTAGGTGAGCGATACACAATAATAATTTAAAGTAGTTTGAAAAAGTTCACATAACAGATAAATTGTGGCGGTGCACTAAGTACAGAGGGGCGTTTAATGAGGAGGAGACATTGCACCGAAAGAACCCTGAGTAAAAACAAACACGTTCTCTCCCTATTTATCCAATGTGGAAGATTTAAAGTGGGGGAAAAACAGATCATATTTTTATGGTGGAAAAAGAAATGCACAAAATGAGCAATTTAAAAAAAACAACAACAACCTGTAACTTGAGCCAAAGTGTCATTTTTTACTGTTTATGTCTCTGTTGAATCATACAAATAGTTGCCAGAATTGAATTTTGCTTTATCATGTGAACACAAAAATGTATTCCAGAAACTGGACATGTGACTGACAGAAAACAGGAAAAGCAACACATTTACTTGCACATTTTCTCAAGTGTGTCTGCTGAGTGGGTCCCACATAACTGAAGTGGGTAAACAAAATAGGAATAGCTGAATATGACCGCATCTAGGGACTCAGGTTTGCGACATCCTGTTTGTGTATTTCATAACCCCAGTCTGCGCTGTTGTGGCAGGCTTCGTTTTATTGTCATTTTACGGTGCTCTAGTGTTGTTGTCGCCGTTATTATTTTTGGTGCCTAAGAGCTGGCCTGCATTAAAGCTGCTTTCAAGCATGTTCATCCATCACAGAAAGCGAGAGAGGCGGAGGGACGCAAAGGGAAAGAAACGGCAAGAGACGGAGAAGAGTGAGAGGATGGACAAATGCGGAGACTGCTAATGGCTTTATTGGAATGATACCAGTTATTAATTATGCTGCCCTCACTTAAAAAAAGACAGATTTTAAAAAAAAAAGAGAGAGGGTGAGTTAAGGGAGGAGAGCAGCTGCAATCTGTAACATGCTGTCTCAACTAATAGCTAGAAGTCAGCTTTTACTGATCACTGGATGGCTCTTTCCTAATTGATGGGGATGTGTGTCAGTGTGCGTGTGTGTGTCTCCGTGCTGCTTGTGTGTTTCCTTGCCCTTCATTTCCGTTTTCGGAACGTGAATGTCTGTTTGTCTTCCAGTCGCGCGTGTGTGCTGTAAATCTAATCACTCCTAGTGTGTGGTAGCGTGAGTGGAAGGCTAATATTGTCCATGTCACCAGTCTTACCCAGGCATGTCAGGAGGACCTGTCCTTGTCCTCTTCCTCTCTTAACTCTGTCCATCTGTTCTTTATCCTCTGCAGGAGAGGTGTATTTCCTCTTCGACCAAACAACTTTTGACAAAGTCAGATATCAGGAAAGCCTGGCACTCGTTTTCTCTCGTTTCTTATATTTTTGCCCCTCATTGTATGTGGAGCTCTAAGGTAGCCCTTGAACGTTTTTGTTGGAGGAGGGCAGAGGATCAGGATTTCCCACCTCTTGCTTTACACTGAAGCTTTAAACACATACTGGCACCTGCCAACACACACAAAAAGTACAGATGTAATCCTCGCTAACTGATTTTATCATCTCTGAATCAACACCACCAGAACTAATTTCATAGCAGCCATTTCTCTCCGTGTGCTGAATTTATTTTACGACCCATGTGCAATGCCAAACCGCTGTAAAGTGGTAAAAAATACACAGTATGACCGCTGATGATGTTTTTTCCCCCTCCTCCAGGTTTCCTTTAGTTAGCTGCTTTGGAAGCACTACAGGCCTTTGCACTAAGGCACTGAGGAGACAATGAGTGACCAGAGGGAATGGAATGATTATCATGTCTCCGGATATAGCTACTTTCACTCTGTGATTAACCTCTGGTGGTGTGTAGGGGTGTTTTACTAGGATGTGCTTGAGTGTGTGTATGCAGGTGATTGGACCCAGGGTGTAGATCTAATGGAGCCAAAGGGATGATTACATTGAAAAGGTCAGTTTTGTCTCCTGTTGCTGCAATTAAGAGACTGGAGAAAGGGAGATGGGGGTACTGGATAAGTACTGCAGACAGAAAGAGGAGAGAAAAAATGAAGGGAATTAGCTACAGGTATGGCTGGGAGAGAAGGAGAGACGCGAGCATCAAGACAACATCGGTGTCTTGATGGAAGCGCATGTCAGGAAATGTTACTTCAGCTTCAGTGTGTGTAAGTGAGCTCGAATGAGAGTGTTTAATTTTGAGCACATCTGTGACCGTGTAGGTCCATTCATGCTGTTATACATTTGTACAAGTACTGTGTATCTGAATACAATATGTGTGTGTGTGTGTGTGTGTTTTAAAACTTTACAAATAGTGCTGGTATGTGAATGTGTAAACACACAAAAATACATGTTTTCTGGCTTTTCTTTGAAGTGATTACTTATTCACACATTGCGTTTTTAGATCCTAAATCTCGGCCTGTATGTGTTTTCGACAGGTTGGGCCTTAATGGTGTTGTCTGGATCATGCTTTTACTCATGCACGAGGAGAAACCAATGTTGTTTTGTACTTTAGCGCCTCTTTAGTGGTTTGAGACAGACTGTGTCAGGAGTGACACCACTCCACTGGAGATTACAACAGTTCGCCGTGTTTGGAGACAGGAAACTGATGCTTCAGTGACTAGAACAAGAATAAATTGGAGTAGATGGAAAGGAGTGTTGAACTTCAAACTACTGAGTTGCACTTCAAAAGCTCCCTCTTCACATCCTCTGCACAAAGTCATCTTTGACACGGTGTTTTGTCTGTGCATGAAGGATGTCCGAATTGGTTTCTCTTTGTCAAGGGTTGTTCTTGACTGGTTTTATGTTTAACGTTAACTACAAGGTTTGTGCTTTTTTGGGCCCGTCTGCCTTGCAGGACAACTTACAGGGGCTGAAAACTAATAAAAGTGTGAGAGCCTGGAATCCACATTGTTTGTTTGAAAATGAAATCCTTAAAACAGTTGGGATGCCAGGTTGGAGTCTAAGGTGCTGATTAAGCACTGCTAACTAAGATCTGCAGTCTAAATCTTTTACTGCCTTTCACGTTTCCTGTCAACTCTTGTCCAATAACAGCTCATAATAAAAGAGAAAAATGATGTGATATAAATAAAATGTTGGCAGCGGTGTTACACCACACTATTAGCTGTACTTAACAGGGTCAGCTGGGATGAACTCCAGCTTGAGATGGGATCTGCGTTTTGGAGAATAGACTTGAGAGGCAGGCTACATCCTGGAGAGGCGTCCGGTTGATTACGGGCCACACACACTTTATATAGAAACCCAAATTTCTTGCTGTGAGGCATCAGGCTCGACCCCAACACCACTGTGGACAATACTGCAGAGCTGGAGATTTTATGATTATTTAGTTATTCATACCTGTTAAGTCACTGAAATGTTGAACTTTAAGATTAAACTGAAGGAAAAATAAAAGATATCACCTGGTGTTTCAATGCATCACTGGATAAACTGTATTATTACTCTGTTTTCACGTGCTTTATAACAAATGTTGGCCAGCTCACCTGAAATGTTGACCACCCCCGCAAACATCATAAAAATTATATCACTTATGGTAAATAAAATAAAATTAAGTGCTGGGGTGCTTTTTTTCCACCCAGCTTGTGATGTACAGTAATGAGTGTAAGTTTGCTGCCTTCTAGATGTCTTTGTCTTACCGCCTCAGGTAAACAGTGTCCTCAGAAATAGAATTTACACGAAATATTTTCTTCTTTGTCGAACAGGTGTTTTAGTCTTCAAACAAAAATCAAATTTTTATGCTGGAAAATATTACAATGGCCATTGTGCAGCTAGTAATTTAAATGGAAGATATGCCTTTTTTCATTATTTGGAGGCTTAATTGTTGCGTTCCAATCTGGTGTCTGCTTTTGGTGCGTGGACAGGCAGAGCTGTGCTGCACAGCTGTGGGACTTGTGTTGTCTTCCCACTCTATCCTGACGGCGACGAGCTCATTATATCCAACCGGTTCTGCTGGGAGTGCGTTACAATTCCTTGTGATGCATGTGCACTCGTGCTACGCACGCACGCACGCACACAGCTTTAGACCACTTGACCTTGGTTGCTATGACAGCAGCGGTAAGGCTGCACCGAGGTGTCAGTGTGTCTTTTTGACGAGTCCCGCAGGCACACCAACGCCAGCCCACCCGTTTTCTGTTTGTGTGTGTGTGTAATGATGATTAATACCTTTGTTTTGAAAGCCAACAGAGAGTTGTTGTGTGTTTGCATCTGTGTGAGCCTTTACGTTTGTGTGTACGTTTTTTCTTCTTCTCTGTATCAGCGAGCATGGACTTTCCTCTGTGGCTGAACAAGCACGTGTGTTTAGCCTGTTTGTGTGCATCAGAAGTTTCCATGCCTCATGCACTCTGAGCTGTCACTGCTATGATTGTTGTTTATAGTTTTGACATCTTACACCTTGTCCCCGTGGTTTGTCAGTGTCTTTCTGTGCTTGTGAGAAGTTTTTTGATTTAATCTGGTCTCATTCGTAGCTGTACCTCGTCTATTTTCTGTCTAACTTGTGGCCCAGCAGCACAGGTCACGTTGGCTCTGAACCTGTTCTGGTTTTTAAATGTTTTGAAAAGTAGAGAGGTGGTGGCTTCATCTTAACCAAACAGCAATTAGGGTGACACCAAGAACCGTTTCTAATTAGTTGTTTACCTCCCAACCTTTCATTTGACTGTACCTCATTAACATGTTCTTTTGAAATTGGTCTTGATGTCAGAATTGCAGAGGAAAAAAACATTTCTCAGAGATGTTTGGGTGTGAGTTTAGGATTTTTTATGGTTGATTTAATGTTTTTATAATAGAAAACAGTGTTAAATGGTATTTTCATAGCCTTCTTTGCCTTTCATATGGATTTTCCCACAATTTATTCTACAGTGATACAATTTTTCGACTCTGATTAATCACTTAACAAACATACAATTTCTGGGGGAAAAAGAAAGCTGTGCAAAAGAAAAAGCAGTAACCATCCATGTGAAAGAGCCCGCTGAGCCATTCTTAAAAGAAGCAGAGGGTTCATCAGTGTTGTGAGGCAGAAAAAGATAAAGATGATGTGTGTTTTAATCATGTCCATGCAACCATCCATCCATCTACCCATCTATTCATTCTCTTCCGTTTATCCTTATCATGGTCATCAGGGGGCTGGCACCTATCCCAGCTACCATAGAGTGAGAGGCAGGGTACACCCTCGACAAGTCACCAGTGTGACAATCATTAACACTCACATTCACACCTATGGGCAATTTAAATTTAGAAATTAATCTAACCCCACCAAGTGCATGTCTTTGGACTGTGGGAGGAAGCTGAAGTATGCAGAGAAAACCCAAGCAAACATGCAAACTCCACACAGAAAGACCTGTGGTGGAGGTGAACTCAGGACCTTCTTGCTGTGAGGCCACAGTGCTACCGTTTTTTCTATTTCCCTTGTGTTTTATTCAAGTTCCAGTGTGCTTGTGTGCTTTTTCAGCATTTTCGTTGGGGGGTTTTTTCTGATGTTTTCTTACATTGCCGTGCATTTGACCTCACAGGCCCACCGTATGTTGGCTATATGTCTTCAGTCATAAATTAGACGCTAATCCACTGCAAACCTTCGGAAGTCGGGCCGAGTACGACCAAGTCAGACCACGATTGTTTGGAGACAGGTTGCTTCCCACCAGGTGACCTGTGCAATCACCTGGGAACTGGTCACTCAGAGCTTGAGGGTACTACATCCTTAATCCCTGAGCGACCAGTTGGTCACCACGGCTACCTGCAAATCGATCTCTGACAACATTAGAATTCAGTGAAATCACGGGACAGCCATCGAGTCACAAAGAGGTTGTCATGCTATTTTTATTCTAGTGGGACTTGTTCTTCTTCTTAGTCTGGTATAGCTTGGAAAACTATAGAGAAGTTAAAAAAAAAAAGGCAAAATGAACCAGCCCAATGTTGTAACTATACCAACTTGGCTGAACTATGATTTAGTGCTCTTACTGATAATGCTTAAAAGTGAGAAGCGCTGCACTAAATCTCCACTTCCACTGACACATTGTCAAAGCACATGCAGGTTTTCTTTGTTTAGATGAAAGTTTAACCATCATCTTGCCCTTTTTCTCTCTTTCTTTTTCATGTTGCTTCTGATGTCGCTGTATTAAATCAAGGTAAGGAAACCAACACTGCATTAATCATTTTCACCAGTTTTTCTTGAACTTCTTTCCCTCAGAATTGTGCTTATTATAGCTTTGATCATTTAAGTATTTTCTGGCTCCACGGTAATTAATGTGTCGACCGTTATGCATGAGAAACATGACACTGGGAAATCTTTGTTCTGGAAATATCTGAGAAACAGTTCTGAGTTTCTATGGAAAGAGCCACAAAGCCTGCATTCTCTCCACCTTTTCTTGTTGTTTTTTCGTGACTTGTTTTCTTTCTTTTCCTTTTACTTGCTCTTCTCTCTCTCTGTGGTCCCAGTCTTATATGGTTCATATTTAATAACTCACTTATGTTTGTTGGCTCAACATGAAAAACTGTTTTAATAGCTTCTGGACGTCACCCACTCTTCTTTCCCAGCTCTGGTCTTATATTGCTTTCTGTCTTTGTCTTCTTCTTATCCTTTTCTTCTTGTGATTTTGTCCTCTTGTCGTCCCTTTTGGTGGCTGTGGTTCTCAGAAAAAGCGAGTCAGGTAGAGAAACCAGTGTTCCTTTTCCCAGATCTGTTAGTGTGGTCACACACTGTTGTAGTCAGGTGTGACGCTCCTGTTGCCAGTTTGTCGTTTGAACCAACTGTAGCTTGCTTGTGCCATCTCAACACAGTCGGCTCTTCTGGCAAGAGAAAAATTGGCTTCCTCTTCTTCTTCTTCTTGTGTGTTTCAGTATTTGTTTGTATGTTTCTTAGAGAGGGAGTGCATGAGTATGTGCTTGTATGTTTTGCTGGCAGGCAGTAGTGGATTGTGGAGTAGTGTGCTGGCACTGGTGAGGTCCAGTTACCCTGTGCGCACCACACCTTAGGAGGTAATGCGATTATGAGGGCAGGGACAGGGGATTTGTTCAAAGAGCATAGAGAGGAACATCAAACACAAAAAAAGATGGGATTATCAAAAGATGAAGGGGAAAAGAGGCCGTATCCCCGCCTGTCTTTTAGCCAGCTTCCCGGTGAATACAAAGGAGGAGGGACAATGACACAGTGGATAGGCATTTTTTTCTCTTTCTTTATTTCTCTCACTTATAAGTAACCCTGTTCTTAAGCTCGCTCCTTCTTTGTGGCACGCTCTCATTCAAGAAATTTAGTCGCGTTAGTTCTCAAGGGATTCCCAAGCAGAACTGGGGACATCCTGCAATATGAAGCGTCTGTCCAGAGTGTCGCACCTATCACATATTATGCAAAAAATAAAACACAGGAAAAACCCGTTTATGCTTTTATGTGCACAGTGGCAAAATGGTACATTTGTCATGTTAACATAACAAGGATTCTGCTGTGCAACTATAATTTAACCAGGCTGTTATATGCAATTTGCAGCTGCAAGAAACATGACAAACCAACTCTGGCTCTGTTTGTTTTGATTGTCAGTGTCTCTGGGGGGCTGAAAGTGCTGTGTAACTATCATATGCAGTCATGCAAGAACACCTCAGGCTACCTGCATTGAGGCAGCTCCCTGTTTCTTCGCACCAAGTGACCCCCCCAGCTTGAAAGGATAACAGCTAAAATCGCTTCAGATATTCAGCGCTGATGAATTGAATGGAACCTAATGAGTGAGGTGGGGTTGTCTGTTTTATTCAGTTTGAAGAAAAGGTAAAATAAAGGATTGTCCAGCTATTTTAAAAAATGTTTTTCCTTCTTTTTCTGGCATGCTTTAGCTGTAGTTAGATTAGCTGCGCCAATAATATCCTTAAAGCCTATCTGTCCTAAATTTCATAGAGCAGCTTTCTCTCGGTTTTTCCCTTCTTCTTCACACACTGACACCACAACATCTCGACTATGGATTGTTACCCAAACTTTGGTCAAGGACACATTTTTGATTTTTATGCAAATATTTCAGTTCTTTTTTAAGAATCACTGCTCCTCTTAGGATATTGGTCAGATTTAAGTGATTCAAGGTCATTTTTTTCTGGATGTTAGTGTTTGTGAGCCTCTTTGACTTCACAGTGGAGTTTGATTCTCATTAGTTTGTGCAATATAGCCAAACAATGTAAAAAAAGATTGCTTCCTTTCTGTATGTCACACATTACAACAACCTGTGAATTGTAATGGATCATGAGTTAGATGACCTACTGTTAAGTGTAACTTTATATAGGGCTGTGCGATATTACCAAAATCTCATATCCCGAGATAAGACATTTATCGTCCTGACAACAATACAAATCACAAAAATGTAACATTTTATGTAAATTCTGTGAATCTCGGGCAACTTGCGTGAAGTGTTTCCATCTGGGCATCCTTTACCTGGAGTCCAGTGTTTTAACCGATGCATGAAACTATACATTTTTAGACATAAGTTGTAACGGCCACCATTTTCTTTGAAAGTTTTAGTCTAAGGTTTATTTTTTTAGCACCTGACTGCTCTTTTTTGCTTCTCATCCATAAACTCTGCATACTCTTTCACGTGATTCTTTATTTTGAAAAGTCTCAACAGGATCTTGAGCTTTATTGTGAAAGGTTTATGTGGAACATTAGCAAGCGGACACGCGAAGGTGTTACCGTCGCTGTTGCTAACGACAACGCATAAAAACAGGCGCTTGTCCTTCAGTAGTGTGGTTATATTAAATATAAGAGAAAGAGAGAACTTTAAGAAATTAATATAGCCACCAAAACGATGAAAAAATATTGCTGTAAACTGTTTATTTTACGACACCACGAAACAAACGATAGCTTAATAGGAAACAGACGTTTTTATGTCGTCATCCGATATACTGTATATCGTTATATTGAACAGCCTTACTTGATTATGAGAGAAATAATCAAAAGTTAGCTATGCAGTGTTTGAAGTTAATATTTTAGGGTCTATATGAAAGATTTGGAGCATCATTGTAGAAGCAGCTATTTGCTTTGTAGAAATATGATTGAATAATTTACTGAACATAAACTCACACAGAGATAATGTGCTTTAATGTTGTAATTATAGCTTCTCTGGTCATGTTTTCGTAGCTGGCCCTGTTCACTGTACATTTGAGTTGCACCTTTTTCAAAGATGTTCCGTGTTTGTTAAAGGACTAATACCTCACACACTGCACTGAAAACGTGAGATGGCAGAGTGCAGTCTGAAGTTTTCAGCTTATGTCCCCAAGAAGCATTATTTTCCCAGTATATGGAAACACGTTTCTTCTCTCTGCCGTTCTCTGTTTCACTCTCTGTCTATAAATAGTTACATTTATAGACCTCTTTCATAGATTTTAGTTAAAACATCTGTACATGATTATACATTAAACTCTCCTTCACACAAATAACCGTCCATGACTTTCTTCTCGTGTTTCTTTATAATCTCTTTCTGTGCATTTAGACAAAACTAAAAGTTCATTGTGGGACAGTTTTTCCAATATCAGTGTATTGATTGGAACGAGCCAACGGTAACAGGGAAGGTTAGAGAGATCCTTGCTTGTTTTTGTCTCTGTGTATGGGTGTGCTACAAAATGTTTTTCTTCCATGTTGTACTGTTTGAATCTTCTCGTTTCTCTGTCGTGCTATTTGCCTCACACTCTGCCAAAACGCAAACACATTCAGCTCATATGGATGCACAGTGAAGTGCTCCCATCAATATGAACACACCTTTTGCCCAACTGTCCTCCAGTCCTTCTCTCCAGTGTCTATATTTTTGCCTTTTGATTGACCTTCTCCTCCTGTTGTAATCTGATGATGCTTTACGAGTTTGTGAGGGGGAGGGCATACAGTGGCAAGAACTAATGTTCTCTGTGATGTGTATGTGCTCTCTGTTCACATTCCAACTATAACAATCTGAATCATGAGTTAAAAGTCTGCTTTGGTGTGTGTTTCCAAAAAAGATCTTGCGTTTTACCCAAAAATGTGGCTAGGAGGAGAAACTCAACTTGTAAAACTTAGTAACTCCTCCATCAGCATGGGAAAGTATGTGCGGTCTAAGCTAGCGCTGTTCTGTAGATTTTGCTTGTGTGTATGTACGTGTGTGTGTGTGTATCGTCTTTTCTGCAAAGCGTGCGTGTGTTTCTGCACGTGTACTTTCAGCTGGGTTGTTGGGCCGTACCTTCGTGAGGTTTCAATCCCATGGTTTCTCACGCTGGTCAGAAGAGCTCGTAAAGGAGTCAATGAGAGGTTGATGTCATTCATCTAACCGCAGCGGGGCTATTTGTGACTCTGTTAATGAAAGAACGGCTGGACACACAAATGAACTTGGTTTGGGGCTTTGCAGAAAAGTCATACGGATCATCTAGCTGCAGACAGATCCACTGACCTGTATTAGTCCACACAAAACCCCATCTCTCCGCCTGCCTGTTCTGATGTTTTCCTTTTCCCCGGAGTCAGACCAAAGGAAACATCTCAACAGCTATTAAAGTGAGTTTGGGCTCTTTATGAGTAGCTGTAATGTTTTTAGTGAGCTGTTATTACACAGTGTCCAGTTTCAGACGCTCTACTGATGCATCGTCTAAAAACCTGCACTGCAATAGGCGTACTGATGCGGTTTCACTCACACTGTAGCAGCATGAAACAGAAGAAACTCTTTCATCCTCTTCTTATCCCGTACTTCTTTTTTTAAACTCATATTTCTTTACTGGTCTCCACGCATTTTCTCACAGTTTTTTCATTGTTTCTGTTTATAGAATTTACTTATTTTGTCCATTTATCCTCGTTTTCCATCTTCCCCTTGACAGTTTTGGTGCTGCCACATCTTGCAGAAGAAAATCTTTGTTTTGTATGATGCACTTGTGTGTGTGTGTGTGTGTGTGTGTGTGTGTGTCTGTGCGCGTGCACATGCTTGCAGTATCTGAAAACTTCTCACGATCGGCATCTCAAGGGGTATATGATGGTATGGAAATTTTGTCAACATGGACCTAATGGTTCTGCAGTAATTGTAGTCTGTGGCAACTCTGGAAAAGACCAGGAGGATAAGGTGGAGGGAGACAGGGGAGTCGGTAAAGAAAGAGAAGGAAGAATGTGGAAAAATGCATCACAAATGGCATAATGCTTAGCATTTAGATGCAAGAGCAGATCCATAATTCATGTTGCTAATGAAAGCTAGAGGGTAGCCAGTTAGTGCGGAGGGGACCATGCTGATCGGATGGGAGGTAATAGCATTACCATACAGATAGATTTAATGTGCTTCCTGTGCCATACTTTGCTCTTTCCTCGTGTCTCCTCTTATATGACCTCTCCTCTTTTCCTTCTGTCCTTGTTTCCTCTTCTCTCCTCTCATTTCCTCTCTGCCCCGCTTTGCTCCCGGTGCCAGGAGCTTCTATGCCATTGCCTCAGCAGATCCAGTTTGCCTTGGCCTCTCACCACAGAATGTAGACTGAATGATTTGCTCCTACTTTGTTAAAAAGAGATGATATTGGCAGGAAAGGTTGTTGATATAACACGTGCCATCCGCAGGAGACTGGAAAATCGCGGAGAGAAAGGGCGTGCATATGTGTGTGTGTATTTGCCGCTCTGCCTGTGTCCTTGTGTAAAATTGTGCACATGTGTGTTCCTGTGGTCAGCAACTGGGACAGACATGGGGCCCCAGCAGGTAACTGGGCCCAGGCTTCTGTGACTCATTTAGCTTTGGAGACAGATGTGTGGCTGTAGGCCCTTCTGTGGCTGTGTCAGAAGCTTGGCCAGAGTTAATTCTCGCTACATAGGAGATATTTTTGCTATGCTGGGAAAAATAGTGGTTAGAAGTTAAACAGTGATAGTAAGGAGACTGAGAGTTGGGTTTCATTTTATGGATTCTAATGACCGTGATAGAGAGTGGGCAGAGCAGTCTGTCCTGCTCATGTAAAATCTGTTTGTAAAAACTCTCTGTACATAAAAGCTAGTTTGAAAAGAAGGTTAAAAAGCTACTTAGGCGAAGGCTCGCTCTCTGCTGTTACTCCGATAAGACCTGCCTTTTGAATTCTCATTGGCAAATTGTCACTAGAAAAAAAGTAGTTTTATAAAGAAGGGTGTTGCAGGTGCTTAGGCTCCTGATCTGAGCGTGAAGTAGAAAGGCCTGGCCAGCACTTACGACTTGGCCTTCATTTTCAACAGATGCTCTCACTAACAGAGGGAGAACGGTGAGGAAAGTGTTGCCCTAGGGCATCAGCCAAGCAGAGTGGAAGCCGGAGTTGTAGTTATCATTTCTTCTGATGAAGTCACAGAAGGCTAAAGGGCCCGTAGTTGGAAAAGCTGCCCTCTCTTGCCTTTTGTCTGTTCAGAGTCAGATGGTCAAAGACCCTGAGACTTTCAGCTTCAAACTGCCTGCATTTCAAAGCATTCATTCAGACAGTCACTCCATCAGTCTGTCAGTCCGTCAGTTAGTCCATCACCTAGTCGATATAATGATTCTCTCCGAGGCCCTTATGCCCAATGGTTATCTCTGCAGGCTTTCTCATACATTAATTTATGAAGTCAGCCCAATCTGTGCAGGGAGGGGTCTGATTGCGTTGTTTGTTCTCAGTTTTTTGCTGTAAGTGTTCATCTCATCTACACATTCAAGCTTTCTCCTCATACTGAGGTGAAAGTTGGACACTTTTAAAACATTTAAGTGCTCCCTACATTCTGCTGCCTTTACGCCACATTTAGAACTACTTATTAAGAGACCGCAAGGTTTTAAAGTTGAGCATGTGTGTATACATATGAATATATGCGCGTTATGAAGACCCCATGGCCTATTTCACAAGAGCCAATCTAAGTAATGAAAGGAGTAGTAAGGGGGGAGGGAGTAAGTTGGTGGGAGGCAGCAGGAGAGAGCAAGATGGAGCACCGGGTCCAAATTATAATACAAATCATATCAAGTCAATCATAAAAGCAGTCAAGATTTACTAGTTTCATTTCACTTCCCGAGATTCTTCAGTTTAATAGGGCAGCTGGGAGAGGAGGGAGCAGGATTGCATGGTTGAAATGGGAAGAGTGTGCATGCATGTGTATATGTGCGCACTTGTGTGCACGCATTCTATGAATAACCCTCCACAAGCCATTGCAACCGCTGGCTCACGGCCCCCTAGCTGGAGATAGAACAGTAACATCTTACAGGCATCTATTATTGAAGAAGCTGAGCTAGTAGGAAGGATATCAAACCCCTGTCCAACTGTAAACACCTGCAAAGGGAAAAAAAACCCACCTCTGCATGTAGTTGTTCTGTTAAAGAAGAATAAGAAGATTTTAAGATTAAATCACTGTTTTGTCTTGTATTATTTTATATTCACTAACCTAATATTCTTTCTTGTGTTTTGGATATTTAACATGCTAATGATTAAACTGTTGATCTCTCAGTAACCATACAGAATTTTTTGTTTTTAGACGTTATTCTTTTTAGGTGACACCAAATTTAGATCGTAGTGGAACTTTTGGTCACAGTTGGTTAGTTGTCATTACTTTATTTTCATTTTGACCTTAAAGTTGAGACTGAGGCTCAGTTAATCAACAGTTTTTGAAATAATCGGACAAGCCCATCTGACATGAGCAAACACGCCATATTCCACCTTTCTTCTCCATTCTGATGCTCCTTTTGACGTCTCCATGCT
This sequence comes from Aulonocara sp. 'chitande type north' Nkhata Bay, assembly GCF_057382095.1. Lineage (NCBI taxonomy): Eukaryota > Metazoa > Chordata > Actinopteri > Cichliformes > Cichlidae > Aulonocara > Aulonocara sp. 'chitande type north' Nkhata Bay. Next base: position 27,432,111 of record NC_141355.1, on the reverse strand, counting down.
TACAGTATATGCACATGGTGCATGTGATTGGCTGATTAGATATTTGAATTAATGAGCAGTTAACCCAGGTGTACATTAGAAAGTGGCAGTTGACCGTGCATACTGCAGGTTGAATTTCCTTTAACTTAAGAGGATGTCTGTTATTAACATCTTAACAACAGTCGCATCTGAGTGTTAAAAACATTGTTTCCTTTTGACCCGACATTCTTTGTTCCAACTCATCACACTCCATGTGATATGAGATCCAGAGTACCAATCTGACCACGTGGCAGTGTATCCGTGTTTGCGTTTATTCGAACACAGCGGGGTGCTTGCTCAACTTATAGCTCTTCCGAGTGTGATGATTGTGTACATCTGAAAGTATACGTGTAGGCGCAGCAAGTGTTTGGACATTGAGAAGTTCATTGTTAAACTGTCAGATTTGTCTAAGTGGGAAGAAACAAACATCAGTCTATGTGACAGCCAACGATCTGACTGTCATGCCTCTCCATTGACATCCCTACTCCATCATTCTGCCAAAGAGGGAAGTGGTAAAGAAGAGATCAGAGGGAAGGAATGAGTGATGAGAGGTTGGAAAAATGGGGACATTGTTAAGTTAAAGAGACAGATTTTTCAGCTTTAGAATTTTAAAAGAAATAATAATATTAACAAGGATTAGAAATGAGAGATGAATGCTTTAGCCAGTTATTTGGCACTGTTGGTGTGTTTTTACAAACCATTGGTATTCGAGGAAACTTGGCTCAGATAGTAGCTGAGTGCACTACCCCCACCAGTCACCCTGGGACATGCATCACTGTTTTACAAAGAGGCTTCACACAAAAAGTTAAGGTAATGCCAAATTTTCATGGCAAAGAAAGAAGTATAGGGCACCAGTAACTCCAGATAACAGCGCCACGTGGCTGATTTGTACCAGCATCAGTGAGCACATGTCAAAATTTTCAAATATTTCTCAATTATGATTTACACACATACTGTTTATAACAAGACAATCTGTGCTTGTATTAAAAATAAAAGAAACATCTAATCAAATACTCCATTTAGTTGTACAGTATATTTTACTACAAAGCTTAACTAAAGCACCAGTAGTGCCCTGCCATTAGTCACAGTTGTCAAGTTTCTTAAGTTTCTGTTTCTTAAGCCATGCCAAGTCATGTGATCATCCTTGTGTCTGTGTTTTGTTTAAGTGGCAATTTCTGGGGGTGAAGAGCCAAGCTGATGCTGTAAATAACTGTAACTGCAATTCTTCTAGAAGCAAGTCAGTCCTTGTTAGACCCCCATGTTAAAGCTTCTTTCTGCTCCTTCCTCTTCCTTTTTATCTCTTTACTCTACATTACAAAGATAGAAATGTCTCTGATATTCTGTGTGGTAAGTTTATTTGCATCTTTGCACATTATTTTAGGCTTCATTTGGCAGTGTAATCCCAAGCCGGGACCCAAGCCTGGATGAACTGAGAGGGTTGAATGAGGAAGGGCATCCAACATAAAATCTTAGTTGAGCTAAACTTGCAGATCATAAAGAACGAGATTTCCATACTGGATCTTCCAGGGCCCAGGTTAACAATGACCACCTCTTTGACAGCTGTAGCCATAGAATTTGTAACAACAAAACTCCCATATATGTGATTAACGCCCAATAATCTTGATGACCGTTAAAGATAGGCATATCAACCTTTTTTCTATACCACCATATCACAATATAAATGTATCTGGTCTTTAACACATTTTATTTAATATATAATAATGGATACCAGGTCTTTGCTTGCATTTGTGTAGTTTAATTCAGCACTAAAGAAGAAGTACATGTGAGATGATGCCCTGCTGGACCAAAGGGCAAAGGTCTGGTGGATAACTAGAAAATCATTTGCATTGTTAAGCAAAATTTCTCTACGGCTGCACAGCATGTCAAGAATGCTCCCCTGAATGTAGGTATTCAGTTATCCATGACCTTAACCTCAGTGGATAAAAAACAAGATGCAACTTTCCTGTAGGCCGCATTAGAGGTAAAAAAAACAACAACAAAAAAAACAACAACTGGTGGACTGTTTCAACAAAACTGAAACAAAAGAAAACTTTTTTATTACAATTATGTAAACGAAAAGTGGTGGAAAAGAAAAACTGCAGATGACTCACAGCGAACCGCCTCATCTGTCAAACATGGCGGTTTTGTCATGGCTTGGGCTCTTACAGCTGCGAATGGAGCTGACACACATTTATCCACAATTTTACTACCGACGTTAGCAGCAGAATGAATGTGACTGTAGAGAGGGGGGATTCTGAAATGTGGAGCCAAAGTAGCTTCATCATTCAGCAGGACAATGACTGTAAACAACCTTTAGGTAAAGGCGTGGAATAACCTAAACTGATTGAATCAATCAGCTGTCTTCAGTCTGGCTGAGATGCATGATATTTGCTAGAGAAAAAGAACAAGGAAAAGCTGAAGGAGACTGCATGAAACACCCAGGAGAGTGCATGAAGGGATGATATACTGACTAATAATGTATATGGGTTAAAGATGGCAAAAGATTTTCCCAAATTTTAAATAGAATGGGGCTTTTTTCCAAAACACTATCTCTATGTTTTCATATAATTCAAGCCCTTGGACTTGAGACCTATATCTCTGCCATCCAGTGCAGTTCTTTCTTTATTGAAGTGAACCTGCTGAATTAAACCTATTAAATAAAAAACAGACTCATTATTTTATTTCAAATTGAAACACTGAGCCTGCAGACGGTCTACATGCCTACTTAACTTGACAAAAAGTCTTAACATTACATTCTATAGTGATTCTAATGTTTAAGACCAACCCGCTCTGCATTTCTACGCGCTGCCTCGTTGTTCGTCCTGTAACAGTTCTCCAAGAAAAATAATTATATTGAATATTGAGCCTGCTTTGATTTCTTCAGTAATTCAGACAGAAATTCCTTTGTACTCACTGAGACAGTTGTATGTGCCAGCTGGATAAACAGTTGACCAATCGGGGATTACAACCAGGAATAAAGACCAACTTTCCATGCTGATAGCTCACTAGCTGCTGAAAAAGTGTGAGATAGAAATTTGTTGTTAATTAGTTTGTTTAAAAAAACCCCCAAAACATTTGAATGTGATAAATAATGAGCTAACTGCTCTTTGTAGTTAGTTAATACTTTTGTATGCGGTTTTTGATTTACTCTATGATCAGAGTATAGCTACGGACATTTGACTCTCATATAGATAGGTTCCGCATATTGCTCTTTTTTGACATTTTCCTAAAGATAAAGGAATCGACTTCCAGGTATCCCGGCCTGCTGATGCGAAGTTGACATTTTTGTCCCTCTTTGGTACAGAGCCATTGGATTTTTAAGCTCCAGATTCTGCTCAGGCATTAACTACATCATAATTTCTTAAGATCAAACAAGCCATCCTTAGTGTGCTGTTTTGATCTGCAGGATGATGAAAGCGCATTCATACGCTTACAGTTCTTCCTCAGCCACCTGCTGTATTTGCCCCGGGGGGTTATCAGTTATCATTTTCACTGCCTTTTTTCTACACCTTTTGCATACGGCGAGGAGAGGCAGCGTGTGTGTGTGATAAAGGCTAGTTGTTAGAATATCCAACACAGACCCACACCAGAAAGAAGCCACAGAAATAAGATGGGTAGAAGAAGCGTTAAGGCCACAGCCACCTCCTATAATTTGGTTTCCATCATGTTGTGTAGATTAATATAAGAATCTAATGCGATTCTTTACAGTTTCAGTGGAGCAGTGGTGATGTAGCGAGTAGACCCGTGGGATGTCCGTTTAGTCAACTTAGCGAGGTGTTAAGGAAATAAACAGCAGTGTATGTTGACGCTGGCCAGTCGTCTGGAATGCTAGTTCAACCGTTTTTGACATTTCAATAAATGCAGTTTGTCTTGGTTCCATCAAAAGGAACTCGAGTGTCAGCAGTGGACCCTGGACTTTCAAACTAAACACGTTTTCTCCGAGGTGACATTATTGCTTTGTTGTCTGTTTGCAGCACTCGATTTTCAGACTCTTTTCTTTAACACTGTGTGGCTGTGCAGAACGAGTACATCGCAACTGACTAAGTAGAAAACGATTATTCTCCTTATAAATAAATATATTAATCGACTATTAGAGATATTAGTGCGCGAGTTTTATTACTGACACATGCACATACGTTATCTTTATTATGTTCTATTTCGGTTCCATTTGTGTGCTACGATACTTCTTCAGTGCCGAAGAAGCCTCCATTTCTTTGAAGGATAGAGGCGAGGGTGTAAATCTCTGTTGCGTTTGATGCTCCAGAGGTTCCCATAAAGTTTCGGTGATGTTTAAATCAAGTGATTTGTGTTAATGGAAACACTCTTAAATTTGTTTAACACTGTATACAGGGATGGGAGTGTAACTATCCGAGAAACATCACAAGCAAATGTTGTTTGCAGTACGGGGTGCGCTTAATTCTGTGAAATGGCCTCATAGTCCACAGCTGTAATGTGATTTTGCAGAGCAATCATCAGCGGTAGTTACACCTACAAGATGACTAAAGCGTGAAACTGCTTACCCACATCTAAAGTACTGTAAAGTGCGCGAATATGGGCAGAACAGTATTAACTGTTCATCTGTTTTAATTTTCTTGTTATAATGTTGCAATATCTGAGATCCTGTGAATAAACTGAGCAGATGCGGCCTTTTCTTCATACCGAAGGCACCAGTCACTCACAGAAATTCTTACCTCTCGCAAGCAGGCGTCATACTGACCTTTGTGATTTGACACGACTCAGTTTTCCACACACACGTACTGACCTTTGTTTGGCATGTAACACCGTACCCATTTTCCATAAAGAGCCTTTAGCAGCAACAGGAAAACAACATGAAAATTTCGGGGTTGAATAAAAAAACGAGCCACGTATGACCTTTCTCTTATATGTTTTGAGAGATTTAAAATCTGGCGCCGCCATCGGCCGAAGTCCTATACATTAGATCAACCATGTTCTCCCAAGCAAGACCTTTTTGTTGAATCTTTTCAGAGTCATTATTATTTGAAGAACTCCTTAAAGCTCTAAATCTGGAAGATGAATAACTGTATAGTGTTCATCATTAATGCCTCGGAGCCTTTTTGCTCTCCACAAAGTGCTGGAACATCCATGCGCCCATATAGTTCCAGTTTTCCTCATCCATTTCTGATTTAGACCAAGGAGCCACATCTGTGATTAAGCACCCCTTAAGTGCATTTTCTTCTTTGCTTGTGCTCTGTGTTTCCATTATAAATTCACTCAACAGAGGGCTTATGACACATGTGCTGGCCTGAGTAATGCGCTGGTTCTCTGCCTGAGAAGGATCGTTTAGGCGGGCCATATGCAGGGGTTGCATGAACTGATTACAGACCAGGTAATACTTTGGCGTTGTTCGCTGACGTTGAGTACAGATATATTGATATTACTTAGAAGCTGGCAGACTTGCAAAAAAATTAAACAGCAGAGCAATAAAGTGGGGCCTATTTGTTAGCAGCAGTTTGATCTGTATCAGCTACAGACTAGTAGCAATGAAAAACTACATGAAAACAAAATGCTATGCCAAAGAAAGAGCTTTTTTTTTTTTTTAAATACCGACCAATCAGAAATATTTCAAATAGGTAGCAGCAGCGAGTTTCAAATTTTTAATAAATCAGATGTTTAGCTTTTATTGTCCCCTCCTTTTTCCCAAATCTTCAATGAAAAGTGTAAAATAATCCTGACGATAACAATAACACTTGTCTGATTAGATTTTTCTGCATTGCAGCACATCTTAAAAGAAAAGAAAAATACATTGCCTCCTTTTTTATTAGTCATTACCTGCTTCAACCTCTAGCAAAGTTCTACACCTGCCACTAAAATTAGGCTTGAGTGGCAGTAATCCAGCTATTCAGTTATTTTTCTGAACTCACACTCAAACATTTTCAGCAGCTGCAGTCTGTTGTACTTTGGCCTGCATATTCATTTCAACATAAAGTTGAAAGAGTAAAAGCATGGTGTGCTGGTCTAGCTATTATACTTTACCTGTATTTACATTTGTTTAATCCCTTCAGGTGGAGTTTTTATTACAGAAAAGTGGCAAATGGAGTTGGAGAGTTGGAGAGACCGTGAGGGGGGAGCTTGATAGAAGGATGAACGAGAGAGAGAGAGATGGAGGCTGTGGGTGTCATTCGTTCCCACCTGATGCACGAGGAAAAAAAAATAAACCCACTTGTTTTCACTGTTGCCAAATGACTGTCAGGCTCTGTGAGAGGATTTCATCATTCTCTTCCATCCTTGTCATTAGTTCACCTGCCTCTTCAGCCCGCTCAGTGATTGTCTCTGATTGGACATATTTATCTCTGACTACTGTGGTAACCATTAGCGTTGGTGGTGTGGAGAGGTGGCAGTTTGACTAATCAGTTGTATCTGCCCTTGGTATAATGTTTTGTGTGCCTCTCGGTGTGTACAGCCACATTCAGAACTGTTGATTGTGTGTGTACGTTTGACTGAGTATTGCCAAGAAGAATATAAAGCAGCGAGCTGAACAATCAAAGGGGGTAGGGCGGATGGAAATTTGCAGCGAAAAGAACTGAAGAACTGTACAAAATCAAAGGATGTCAGTTTTTCAGAGGCAGAGCCAAGCTGTTAATCAATCCAACTGTCAGCGGCCCAGGCCAATCTCTTCCCACTCATTTGCTGCTTCCTACTTCAGCTTGTTAGGTCTCTTGTGTGTTCTTTCACCCCTAAACCTACACCTGAAACATTTTTCAAAAGCAGTTTCAATACTGTAGAAAAGTGTGCAAGGGGAGTTAGGTCTAATGCATATTCTTCCATAAGAGAGCAAGAAAAACTGTGTACTCGTCTGCTCTTCCCACATACTGTATAACTCTGAATCATCACGAAGTAGATATGCACTGGTTGGAAGAGAACAACAACAACAAAAAAAGGAAGCAGATAGTGGAGGAAAAGGGAAATTAGGAAGAAGGAGCTGGGAAAACGTGGAAGTTGATAAAGAAGGCAAGAAGGGTGTGCAGTGGGTAATAATAAGAGGATAGAAAGATAGTGAGAGAGAAGGCATCTTTATTCTAATGTGGCCCTGCCTGTGCTTCTGTACGCCATCCTGAAAAGATGAATTTGCTGCTGTTATTTATATTTATGAATTCATGCCATTTGGCCCAGTGTAAAATGATGGGTCATTCTCGTGCAACAAGACGCGCTGGTGCTGAATTTACAATCACCCACACCAACTTCCCCCTTTCTCCCCATCTCCACCTTCCTCTTCCGTCTCTCCTCATTCCGCATGCCTCAACCTGCTGAATATGGATGGAACTGAAGGGATGGAAAGAGAAAAGAGAGGGACGGCGATGCAGAGGAGGAACATTTCTCTCACCGAGGTTGCCTCTGTCACCAGTTTCTCACCTAAGGAGATGTGGCACAGGAATTAATGGCATTCAGGAGCATGGTGAAATGGCTGCTGGCACTATGTATCTGTGTGTGTGCAAGCTACATGGGTGCAGCAGGTGAAATTCAGAGTATAGTCCCCCGAGAGTCTCAATCTGTGAAAATACACATGCAGACACTCAGAAGTGATGGTCAGTGAATGAATGAGGCTGATCTGCCTAAAAAATGTTAGAAGAGATGGTTTTTTTTTCCATTTAAAGATGACTGTTTTTTACTTAGTTATAGGTATTATGAGTAAAAGCTATTATACTGCTATTCAAACAGGGGAATGGGGATGGTAACAAACACAACCACGCACAGAGGCATGCACGGCTCTGATTTTAATGGTGATGTATTGATGTACCCTGAAGAACAAGGATAACCGCAAAAGACCTATCACAAGTGTTTTCAGAATTGGAAAATTGTACAGCTTCGCTTTATAAGTTCTTACACAATTATATTTTTTCTTTTTGCAGAATATGTTTGGAACATTTTTCTTTTTAGCCTAAGTGGCAGCGATGAAGTATACAGTACATTTCCAAATGGTTTTGTCTCATAAAGGGGAAACTTAATGAGGCATCAAGGCCCTTAATGTAAAAAGAGAAAAAAAAGAGAAGGCACTGGAAGTTAAGGAAAGCCATTCTGTCGTGAGTCAGATGTGCCTGTGTAACTTTAGGGGTAGCATTTCACTGCAGTACGGGCCAGTTGGATGCCTGTCAATAGCTTTAGTTTCCGCACAATGACATGTTACCTCAGCGTCTAGCTAGCTCGGCTGGTTCCATCATGCCAGGACTTGGCGAGGGGTGATATTTATAGGCATGACACTGCTCTCCCTGACCACGCTCTGACTGTTGGAGAGGCTTGTAAAGTGCCCCATGCTGCTATTTGTGGCATAAAAGCAAAGCGACCATTTGTTGTGTGACTGTCCAATAAAGCTTGCGTATTTTCTCATCTTTGTTGTGCAGATTATTGTTACCAAGTACATGTAAAAATGTCAAGAAGGTTTCTTCTTTTCCGTACTGTTAGATGCAACCAATATGAGGCTTGTTGACTCCTATAACAGTGTTTCCTCTTGGCTGCAAGAGCATACGAGTACTGTGCAAGGAGGATGGAGTGGTGGTGGAGATACAATTGCCAGTAAACAATCTTTAGTTTGCACTGCCAGCCAGTGAAAGTATTCAAACTTATGTGGTTAAGATGTGAGTGCAGCTGTTTAAAATTCATGAAGCATGTTATTAATAAGTTAGAATACAACTAATTGTGATATTTAGAATATAAAAGTGATATTGAGACTTTCTAAACACCATCTTCAGGCTGCAGTGCCTACAATGTCAACCCAGAGATTCAAGTTTTAAAAAAAATCATGTCATCAACAGCACTTCCAGTCTCAGCTCAGTAAATGTGTTTTGATCTGATCTATTTACCCAACATTACAATGATTAATGTTAAAGTAGTGCACTTGGTTTGATTTTAAAAGGGTGAGGCTCTGACATGTCCTTGAGATGCAGCGCCTGTGTTTGAGGGATAGGACATGGAAGTCAATGGGGAGCATCGTTATTTACTCCTTTCACTTGTGCTTGGAGTTCTCGCTTTCATATTTCTGAATATCCGTGAGTTTTCATGTCTTGGATACAGAATATCTTTGAACACATTTATCCAGAACTGAGGTGGCCTCTCGGGTGGCCAGTCAGATCGTAGGTGTGGCGCTACATTTATCGGGAAAAGCATTATCCGTATGAAATAAAACTCACATTTTAAAAGTTATTTTATTGGTTTTGGTGTACTTTCAGGCACAATATTTAGTTTCCAGTAAGAACAGAAGGCTAAAGGCTGTTAGAGGTTTACTTTCCCCTGGGCTGTGTTGTTAATCTGAACAAACAGACACATAATCTTTGTGTCTTGTAAAGGCACGTCTAGCACTACTTGCTCTGACGATAATTAGTTTTTTGAAGTTATTGCTTACTCCTCACTTTATTCATTTCCGTGATTACATTTTCCTCCCCCTAAAAAAATGTTTTTCATAAAACGAAAAGCTGATTTTCGGTAAACTTGCTAGAATGAGACGGACATAGTCAGGGCAGCAACAGTTGAAATTGCTACTGTTCTTAATTGGCTCAAACACGTGCAATTAACAATGATTGCAATCAGCAGAGGCAGCCCAGAGTTGAGCAGCCCAGTGTTAAAGTATATTATTATAGTCATTAGTGGCTGCAATTACACTGCTCTGCACCCTGTGTGTTAACCACAGTTTTGCACGTATTACTTTCCCTCAGGAGGTTTTTGATGTGCCTGCAACTTTACTCATTCATGTTCTTTGTTTGTGTTTTTTATGTGATGAAATCCATCTCTATAGCTGTTATTGTCGGCTCACAACAAACAGACAAGGATAAACTCGTCCAACTTTCACTCCATGTCTATGTCCTTTATTTTGTGTGTGTGTGTGTGTTTGCTTGTTTGTGAGGGACTTACAACAGTTGGTATGAGGCTGCCTGGCTTATTCGGGCCAACTGGAAAATAGTGAGAATAATCACTGGGTTTATGGAGATTTACTTTGCTTTAATGTGCAGCAAAAATATTTATTTTATGGAAAGACAGCCTTAAAGTGGTGCAGAAAGACGCGGGCTTCTTTTCCAGCACTGCGGCTAGGCATCGGTGAGAGCACGATTTTTATCATTTTAATATACACCATTTTAGAGTAGATGTGTGACCCATTATTCTCTGTATTGCACATCAGCAGACACAGAAGGACAGGCACGCAGAGGGAACGGGAGAACGAGCCAGACCGAGCTTGTACATATTTTTCCTTTCTCGCTTTTACAGTGCGAGGAGCTCAAACAACAAAACAAGATACCTGAATACATTAAAAAAAAAAACAAGAGAGAACATTACCCAACAACCCCCCTCCTCTGCCCAGCAGCATCATAATGTAAAACAAATTCGAACAAAGCCTTGTGAAATTGAAATAAGCCTCTTTCGGCATCAGCCTTGGAATTAGTTTATTAGGCTCTAAAAGGGGCCTCGAAAGACTTAAAACCCCATTTTCACAGGGAAATTAGTTTTCAGAGAAAGATACATTGTTCACATTGGGAGATGATGAGTTGGTTTTACACAAAGGGGATTCTTTTGGCTGGGACTTCTATCAGATCAAGTCACCACAGGTAGTGCTTTTTTTTTTTTTTTTTTTGTTTGTCCGGATTAGTTTGCAGATAAAGCCGAGAATAAACAGCGCTTTGTGTGTTTAGACTAATTCCCTTTGCTATCTAAACTTGGGATTTTGTGAGGTTAAACTAGCTGAAGTTGTCAGAAAATTTATATAGACACATTCATTTTTTTTTTCTCCCTGAAGCAAACGCATACAAATTAAAAAGTGCCTACCTGTGTCGTTTCCCTAGTTTATAGCAGTCAGTAAGATTCACCCTGGACTCTAACGTATTTATCTATAGTGATTTCACACTGTTTACAACTTTCCCTATTGCCAGTACAATCCACAAAAACTTTAGTAATAAAGGCAGGAACTGTTTTAACATCCCGCAGTAAAAGTGTTTTTTTAATGCAAATTCCTGCAAATTGAAAAGCAGAACTTCAATAAGTGAATCCACACTGACGCACATAGACTATGCTTATACCTTTATTTACATGTTAACACTAGTAAATTAATGAATTCTCACATCCTGCGGTTTTTGTTGTGTTTTTATTGAAGGAGATGGATGGATGGTCGCAAACATGACAGAGGAAGGAATGGAAATTGGTGAGAGTAATGAGCAGTGATGGACAGATGGAGCGATAAGGATGGAGGGGAAGGCAGAGAAGCTTTTTAGGTGGATAGACAGATGGAAGAATTGATGGATGGAAGAATGCAAATTAATGGGTTTCTGAAGCATTTAGGCCCGTGTTCACAGTGAGAAAGGACTTTTAAAGGAAGGTAAAAAAAAGGAGGAAGGACACCATTTCTGGACCCCAGCAAGCGCTTAGTGGATCCTCTCTTTCACCATTGAATAAACTCCACAGGTGAATAACAAAGAGCGCCTGATGGCCATGCATTCATCCTACGCTTTTAGTCATACACTTAAATGTTATTACCTATCAGAATAAAGTGAATTATTAATGCTGGAAAAGGTTTCTCTATTACCAAGATTTTTGCCTCAGCTGCTAACAAGAAAAGTTCCCTCTTCTTTACTTGCACTTGCCAATTAAAGTGTCTCAGAGTCTGATGATGATTCCGATAAGAGCGGTGAAACTGCGGGAGTGTGGCACCCGAAGATGTATTACTGATGGGCAGATTGTGAAAGTGATTGAAAGGAGGATTTGGAGTGAATTACAGCCACGGTAGCTGGCAGTGCCGATCGTGTCCTTGAGATGAGACGGCGTGATGCGGACCACAAGGTGTGGCCGTGTGACATTAATTCACACATTACCATATCTGCCACACACATCTCATGCGGGAAGACATCTGTCCACCCTAGCTGTGTGTAAGATAGAAGTATGGGCAAACATTCATTCATGCGCTGACACACTCGCGCGCAGAGGTGTGGACCAGTGCCATCACAACTCTTCCTCTGCTCACAGTTGACCCGCTCCCTGAAAGACAAGTGGTATTGACAGAAGTATGTAGTTAGGGATGTAGCAGCAGTGCGCCTTTGTGCGCGCTTGCGTTCGGTGTGCAAAAAGTGGGTGTATCTGCCAGCGATAGGGGCCACACTCCCAGTTGTCATTTTATAACAGCTTGTAGACAAACTCATTACATCCAACACCTGCTCTCATCACGTACACCGAGGACGCGCAAGTGTGTGTGGGAAGCATGCGTGCAAGTCAAGTGTATGAATTCTCTATAATTTAGCTGCAGTCATCTATGTTTGAGTCTTCTTTGGCAGCAACTTGAAGTGACAGCTATTTTGTGCCTTTTAGAGATTGTTGATGTTTGAACCATCTTGTTCTGCAGCTTTGCTCAGTGAACAAGGGGCATCTTGTTCATATTTCCCTCTTCTTCGCGTTTTACTTTGCGCGTCTGAGTTGCAAATTAGGAGCAGCAACTACACGAGTAACTGTCTTTTCCTAAGTGAATGCAGAACAAGGTCTCACACTGAGAAAAATTGCAGTTAACTTACAAAGAAGACAGACTGCCAGCTTCTGAGAGCTTTCTTGAGAAGTGGAGATGATGAAACGATGACACCCAACTTCAGCTGATCCTCCAGACCTCTTTTGTTGTCTTTGTTTTACCTGAGTTTTCGTCATTTAAACACAAATTACTAGTGAACAATTCTCATAGATTTTCTTTTTTTTTTCTTTTTTTTTTTTTTATAGCTGTGACAGAGTCATGAGGTTATTCACAAATTGGTATAACCCACATTCAGGCGTGCATCGGTCTGCAGCCAGATATTTAGAATCCATTTATACGAAGATTTTGGCAGTGACTGCATGTGATGGATGAATATAAAGTGTCCCTGCTCTGAGCTGTGGTGCAGGTAAACCTACCTTTACATACAGTAAGCCAGTAATCCAGACACATTTTTTCATTTAAGCTAATACATTTTGGGCAGATCAGCTAAAATTGAACATTCTTTTTTTTGTTTTAATTAATTTGTGAGATATTTGTTAGATATTACAACCAGAGCAATGGGAGATTTTGAGAGCGTTTGTATTTGTTGAGCCACTGGAAGGCTTTATTAACATATTAAAGTGTAGCCATTACCCTTTTTTTGTTGTCAGATTATACCAAATAAATTTTAAAAAGACATTGCTTTTATTTTTTTCCCAAATAAAGTGTGTGGAAAGTGGAGGAGATGAGCAGTACAGGTTGCTACTGTACTCTTAATGTAGCCAAGCCTTCCCTATAATCCCTAAAAGTTGACAGGGGGATTAGAGGGATAATCCTCGTGTCTTTTCTTTTCCACCATCCTCACTACTGTTACCTTTCTTCTCATTTTCTCCCCCTTACTGTTCCGTCGCGACAAGACGCAGACAAGACAGCGCTAAAGAGAGAATCAGCACAAGAATTAGTGTGTCTGTGTGTGTGCGCGCATATGTGAAATGAAGTCCAGTGGGAGAATCCGAGAGGCTGAGAATAATTAGCTCCAGCCTAATGCCAGGTCAGCCTTTTGTAGCGTTCGTCTAGATACCGAGTTTATGCATACAGTGCGTGTGTGTAGGTGTGTGTTTCTCAATGTATGCTCATCCTTGCATGGGCATGCCCTATTCTAAACTGTTTACACTGAGGTGAACGCTGGCAGACAACATTGTGGTTATAGAGTTTATTCTTTCCCACTGCCCTTGACCAGTCTCTTAACACAGAGAGCAGAAAGATAAGAGAGGATTTACACACAATACTGAAGCCATTAGCGTCTGGCTTTTCTCCCCCTCTTTCGCTCTCTCTGGGGTTTGTTTAGTGTTATCAGATCCACTGGGATGTGTGGATGGCAGATTGAATGTCCACAGCCATGGAAAAGGCCAAAGATGTCTAACCTCCCATTCACACACTGCTATCCTCATCAACAGAGGGCCCTTTGTCCCACAGCAGTCAACGAGATGGACAGTACAAGATAATTGCATTTGGACAATAACCGTCTCCTCTGTTTGTTTGAATGCGTACAGTCTCTTTGGGATGAAACGGTAGATGAGTGCGGCTGTGCGGGAGGGAGGAGGGGTGAGTGATTCTGTTTGTTTGTCTTTGTGTGTCTCTGAATTTCTCTATCTGTATGCACGTATGAATGAATGGGCTCGATAAAAGATTTTTTGGAGCAACATCCAATGGCGAGCTGTCATCGTCTATCTCACAGGTTGAATGGTGACTGGCAGGGACTAGACAGTGAAGTCATAACTTGACTGATAAGATTCTTCAGGAGCTGCTATCGGACCCCCCTAAACCAGCAGGGAAGCCAAATGGAGCTGAATGGCAGCATCTCATTTCCTCCAATGATGTCATTTCTCTTTGATCCAGGTGCGATCTGGTGAAAAGCATGGGAACATGTGAATTTTACACAAATGTGCATGTGCGTTCGCAAATGATCCTAATTCAATATACTGAGATATTTTCAGGGTTATGTGTAAACTATAAAAAAACTATACACGTTATGTGAGGTTACCCATACTGTATGTTTATGAATAGATGGAAAGCCTGGAGTTTGTTTAACTGATATCATCTTTGTTCTCAGTGACTCTGACAATAATATCCACTTAGGCTGAAATTGTTTGTATATTGCCAAAGTTCAGGGCTATACAGTGAGCACTGTTTCACTGTTAATGGGTGTATTCAGTTTGCTTCAATTCAATTTAGTTTGCCTCAAGGCGCTTTATATTGTAAGGTAAAGACCCTACAGTAATACAGAGAAAACCCCAACAATCATATGACCCACTATGAGCAACCACTTTGGCAAAACTGGGAAGGAAAAGCTCCCTTGACAGGGATAAACCTCCAGTAGAACCAGGCTCAGGAAGGGCCGGTCATATGCCGTGACCGGTTGGGGTTAGGGGAGGAAGACAGGACAAAGACACTCTGTGGAAGAGAGCCAGAGATGAATAATTACTAATAATTAAATTCAGAGAGGTGTATAAACACCTCTTAATACTTCGTACACAGTGTTACAGAGAAATCTACGGATGATTGGATAACAGTGGAAAGGTCTGTGAGCTGAAACGATCTAGGAATGTATCACCAAATGCCGTTTCCACAGTGGCTCCCAACTTCTTTATTTGTCGGGGTTTTTTTTTACCCCCACCCCTGACATTAGTTAGGGAGCTGCTGCTCATGCACCTCGCAAAGCTCAAGATGTTGTGACGACCCTTAAAAACAACTTAATCACTTCATCATTTCTCAGTAAAAAGCAGTCAGTGTTTAACGAGAAAAAAAGGAAAGCGGAAATATAATCCCCTATTACTCGTAATGGCTGAAACGGGGTTGGGCATTGGTCCTGTGCAGAGACTACGGACAGCTTTGGTTATTATTGTCTGTTCACTGTTGTGAGGCAGCATTGTCGCAAACAGCCAGTCTGTGCGCTACTCTTGCTTGTGCTGTTTTTGGGCCATCAGCTAATCAGAGAGAGTGTGAAGTTATACAACATGCTACAACAAAACTGAGTGTTAAAAACAATTAAAAGTGTCCACTGCGGCCTCTGTGCATGTTTTTTAAGGATCTTTGATGGATTGCATGCTTTTCCCACTTGTGGTGAACTCAACTGTCGATCCTTTTCCTGTTCCAGCCCACCTATGAGCCAATCAGCATTTGACCTACGCACCTCTGACTTCTTCATATTGTCCTGGGAAAGTAGGAAATAGATGCAACAGTTTACTGGAAGAGGTGCAAACATAAATTGAAATACAGTATATAAGGCAAATTTTTCTACAAATCCAGAAAGCCATCCTTTCATTGAAACATTTCTGATGACGCTACGGTGAACAAATTAAGGACAAGCTGTATTTTAGTTGATCATTTTGCAAAAACCATGCAAAAGTATTAAAGCCTTATGTATCTTATGCTTCAGTGATCTTTCCTATTTTTTTGGCTTTGTTATGTGACGCTATCCCATTCAGATAAATGCCCATTTCCTTATTAGCGATGTGTTTGTTTGTGGTCGATCGCCTAATTTAAAATTACTCTCTCAGCCTTGGTTTTAACATTCATCTGTGGGTGGTTTATAATTACTAGATTTATTCCATCCACCTCTGACACCAAATCAGATTCTAGTCCCTCCACATCAGGCCAGCTGTTGAGCATAATGTTTTAATATATGACATTTTGTCTTAGATATAATTAACACGGACAGCTAGTACGGTTGCCTAATTTACTTGCTAAGACATAATAGGGAAGGGCGAGGTGGATTGTTTTGGTTTTGTAATGAATAGAGTGGTAAAGGGAAGGACGTCAGCCAATGCTGTCAATTATCACTGTTTTTTTATGAGCCATGTTTGACAGAGAAGAATCACAGCCGGCGTCTGGATCACTTTCTCACCTGCTCCGCCTTTCCTTCCTCTGGCTTTCTCCCATTCATTCTCCAGAGGCTCATTGTGCCTCCATCTCTTGGCCTTCCCTCTTTTCTACAAGACATCACTAACCCACACTAAATCTTCTTTATTTTTGGCTTCACCTTTTTATTCCATTGTTAATATATAAATACACTTCTTTTGTTTTATTTTTTTCCCCGTCTCCTGTCCTCTTCTTCTTCTTTTCAATACTATCTTATTTTCTTCAGAGGGTGTAGTGGGGTTGACAGGCAGTGAGCTCACAGTTGTAACCTCCCTGCCACCATGCCAGGCGAGGCGCCACTTGAGGGTTTGGCTGCAGATTGAATAGCTCCCAGAGATGTCATATCCAGACAGCCTCCCTGAATTACATTTCCTGGTCTTCCCTGCCTGGCTGCCTGCATACCTCCACCAATCAAAGTGGCCCAGAGTTGCCATGTGGCTGCCCACTCTGCTCTGCCTGTATTCTGTTTCTTTTCCTTCTTCTCTCGCTTTACCTCACCCCCCACCAGCACCCCCACTTACCATCTCTGGGGTATGTCCCTCACAGAAATTATTCCTTCACCACTTGTCGGGCAATCCAGGCACTTTGAGGCAGAACAGCAGATGGGCGATCTGATTGGCTGTCAGCTTATGTTTATTTCCTTGTTGTCAGGGTGTCAGATGAGATAAAACATTGTTCTGCTGCATTTGTCATGTTCTCTCTGTGGGGCTGATAAGAAATGAGAAAAGTTTAGGTTATAGGACATGTGGTTGAACAGATTGGGCCGCGGCTGTCAGAGGTGTTCCATTGTATAATTTTTAAAACAGATTTTTCTTTTTACTTTTGCTTGTTTTTCAATGTTAATCTTCTTTAGATATATACATAAACTTTGCTCCGTCAGCGTTCAGGAATTTTAATGATCCTGAATTTTAACTTATAATATCTTTCAGCAAAAAGCGATTATTACTTGTGTCATTGCAGGCATTAGATCACTCAAACAAACTTTGCATTAAAAGAAAAATTGGCAAAGAAAGGCATGCTTTTGCTTTTTATATATTCACACAGGAGTTGAGCTAAAAACTATAATAATCTTAGCATGTGTTTGGCTCAAGCCAGTGATCCTCACTGTGGGGTTTTTTGTTACTGTGTGTGACCTGAAAATGGGTTATGTGAGTCGGAGCTAAGAAGGAGCACACTGTGGTTTTACTACTTGCAAAGTAGAGCTCTGGCTCTTGGTTTCTTTTGATAAATTGATTAATGAGGAACAGCCTCAACTGTATGGGCTACAAACCCCATATACACGCATGACTTGTGCATGTAAATTCCAAAATAAAACACTTAAAGCATCCAGTGCCAACATCCAATTGCACCCTCTGGAATTGGATAAGGTTTGGCTTTGTAATCTAACAAACAGGTGGTGGATTAGGCATTCATACCCACACTACTGGCACACATAAACACAAACACACACACCTCAGGTGGTGGAGTGAGCTTCCATGCTGTGTGGATTTGTATCTAAGCCGAGACATAAAAGTGAACTGGCAGAATAGGAGGTGTGCCTCTCCAGCCCTCCAGTCTGCTGATTTGGGTTGAGTCTGTGTACATGTGTATTTGCACATGATTGCATAAGAAAATAATGTATTGAAGGAAGCAATTTTTTTTGCTTTGTAGTGTGCGTCTCTGTGCACAAAATTCGGATTTTCTTTCTTTTTTATCAACCCCTCTGGCTTTTGTCAGAGCCTTTGCTCCACCCGTCCTTGAATGTTAGCTGGATACTCGTAGGTGCTGAAAAGATTTTGGATTACGGAGGATATTATTGTGGGTTGAAATATGTTAGCCTTTATGTGGGTGCATTATCACCCTGCACAATTAGGATTGTCTGAATTTACTCTGGATGACATCACATCTCATGGTGGAGGTGGTGAATGAATCACGGTCAGGGTTTATTTTATTGCTAGGTTAAAAGAGTCCACAGACACTTGCTCTTGCACGTACACACTTCCATTCACACACATATGCTCAAATATAAAATCACTTCATAATCTATGCAGCCATGTCCTGTGTGCAGACTTTATGTATCAGCATGTCTGCTGATTCTTACACAGACATGCAAACATGCTCACATGTCATTGTAATGCTTATGATGCTTGTTTATGGAGGTGGAAATTAGCATTCTCCGTGGTTGTGTCTCTCATAGGAGGGGAGGATACGGATTGTAAATCTTGTTGATCTGAGTACAATGGCTTCGTCTTGCAGTGATTGTGATACCACATCATCGCGTCTGCATGCTCACAAACTCGCACACAGTTGGTGTACCAAACCCCAGCTGCATAGCTCCCTGCGTTGCCTGTCTCCAACCCATGCTGAGTGTGTAATGAGCGGAGCTTGAGTAAGATTAAGGCAGATATTGTATGGGGTTGGAGGATTGGTTTCACTTTGAGTCTTAGTGTAGTGCCGGAGTTCACTCCAGTGCTTCTGCTGGCTGGCTGAATGACCAACAGGATCCCCACTGCTAGTCTCCTGTCATTTGTCATAGCGTTTTACTCAACACTGCTAATGTGTTTTGAGGCAAACACGCACCACTCATCAGGGGGTGTCTTTTCTTTGGAAATATGAACACTGTTGTAAACTCTAGAGAAGTACACTGGGGTGATGCCCATGAAAGGATGAGTGACAGTAGTAAAGAGGGGAAAAATGGCAAGGATAGAAGAATGCTTTATGGTGAGGAGAAAGGAAGGTTTTAGATATGTGATGGGGTTTCCTTGCTCCCTGTGAAGGAAAACAAGAGGGTAGAAGGGGAAGGGATTGTGAGAAGAAAATGATTTTATGAGGAGGAGAAACATCAAAGAAAGTACACGGGGATAGGAGAGCAAAAAGAGAGAGGGGGAGAAGAATGGGGCAGAGAGAAAAGAGGGCTAAACAGTAACAGAAAAGTTGAAAGACAGGAGAAAAGGATGGGATGTTCAGATGAAGGGCTGGAAAGCAAGAGACCCAAGACAAAACACTCAGAGGGTGAGATGGAGAGGAAGAAAGAGCGGGCCAAGCACTGCTATCATCTGGAATCTATAGAGAATGAATGGGCAGCATGAAGAGGCTATAATCACATCCATCAACAACACTGTCTATTACAGCCTGTTCTTCTTATTCTACTTTGTCTTCCTCCCTCTGTCTCCCTAAACCACCAGCTCTGGTCAATTCTCCGGCACACTAAAAAGAAGATCTTTGTAAAGAGAACGCTGTAATATCACTAGTTATGCAAAGAAAAAAGATTAAAGGCTGTACATCTGGCTCCCAATCCTCTTGGGCTACAAGATGTGTCATCCATCATTTTTCCATGTGACTGTAAACTTTACTGACATGATTAGAAAGACAAAGATGGATACAAAAACAACCCAGAAGGCATAAACAAGAGTGATTAACCCCTGTGTTTGGTATTCTTAAGTACGAGGACAGAGTAAGGATTTATATACTGATTTAGGTAATATAGTGTGAAGGAAATAATAATAGCTGAAATAATTGTTGATGCTGGGAGCCCTGTCAAAATACCGGTCCAAATTCTCCCATATGGCTGTAATTGGGTTGAGATATGCTGATTTGGAATGCCAAACATGTTATTCAGATGATTATTATACTCATCAAATCATTCACACACTGTGGGTGTGGACGTTGGCATCATGGTAGATGGAGCTCCCATCAGAATAGAAAGTTATTTTTATAGGATAAAGATGAGTTGGAACTACTTTCTACTGATTTGCAGTCCCACTTTGCTTAGTAGCCAAATCATGCCCGCGCAATGAACCCTACATAGCAGAGCCATTGGATCGCCTCAGTTGAGGGCTCATGGGTTCAGGTTCTTGACTGTAATTTGTCACCCACCTGTAAACAATCTGCCCTAGTGCACTTATCATACAAATACGTTGTGGATGGAAAGCCATAGCTTAAACCCTATACTTAGCTAGCAGTAATCCAGTGAAAGTGTTACCTGATCAAGACCATTTCAGTAAATTGACTTTGCTATCAAGCTAATAGATTGTGCTAAACGTGGCATGAGCCATGAAGAGAAAGAGATGGTGATGATCAAGAGCTGTTGCATGAGGCTGATAGGACAGCAACTTGAAGGGGGATAAACCCCATTCTTGTCCTCCTTCCCCCATAGTTGTCTGTTTCTTCCCTTCTCCTATAGCACGTAAAACTCTTCACTTTCTCTTGGCGGGGGATCAAACGGAGCGTTCTGTTGGGAAATTCATTTAGGATTCTGGCATTTTTCAGGGGGTGTTTGGGCCAATGGGCTGGCGAGCAAAGCAACATCTGTTTTCATGAATACTTAATGGCCGTGTGTCACCAGAGTCAAACGGCTGCTCTGAGAGACGCTCCCACTGTTATTACCATCATGGATATTTAGCCACCGGTTTCTCATTAGGATGTTTCTCTCTCCTGTCCCCACAGAGGGAACAATTGGATTAGCAGCTAGTTTTTACAGTATGTGGTAGAGCCCTCTCCCTATACTACAGGTTATTTATTTTTTTACGTGGGGGTTTTATTTGTAGTGTGACGCGTGCGTTTTATTGGTAAGAGGTGATACTTTAATATTATAACACCAAGGGAATGTGAAAGCAATTTGCGCTGTAAATCAAAGAGGACAATTCAGTGATATTATCCTGTAGGTGTAGGTGTTAGGGTGTAAAAAGAAAGCGAGAGGAATCCTCCGCCTGCTTTAGCTCGGGCAGTAGCAACTGTCAGCAAATCTGTCTGGAAACTTGTAGCTTAGAGCGAGTATAGTTTGTAAGACAGTACTGCTGCTTTTCAGCTTTCTCTTAGTTTTGCTCATCTCAGTGCAAAGATGGTGCCCTGGGT
Source organism: Aulonocara sp. 'chitande type north' Nkhata Bay (assembly GCF_057382095.1). Lineage (NCBI taxonomy): Eukaryota > Metazoa > Chordata > Actinopteri > Cichliformes > Cichlidae > Aulonocara > Aulonocara sp. 'chitande type north' Nkhata Bay. The sequence continues at coordinate 27,410,912 of NC_141355.1, read as the reverse complement.
CATGGGGGTGATGATCAGGTCAATGTGAACTCTCCACAAATCAAGTCAGAGACCAAAAGTCAGGCATGAATGTTGCCAGGATGAGGCACAACTTCAGGTTCAATTTTTAAAAATTGAAGAGATACAGATTATTGTTTTGCATAATCTCCTATTCCTGTTTTGTAACTTCATCTTAGAATTATTTGGGGCTTTGTTTTCCTGGCACAACAGCAGTATTCAGCAGCAGCAGTTGTGTGTGTGTGTGTGTGTGTGTGTGTGTGTGTGTGTGTGTGTGTGTGGTATTGATGATTGTTTTACTAGACATGTTGAAGTAGTTTCATGGACAAGCAGCGTCTCGTAAAATGATGAGGCACAGTGTATTGATGTGATCTGGCATATTTGTGGTTGTAATGCGGTTGTCATGCTCGAGCCCTCTAATGCACTCTCCTCCCTTTTTGGTGTTCTCTCTTTTCTCGTCTCCCTCTCGTTTAAGTACAGTATTCTTGTGTGCGCTCTGTGATGCGCAGCCTGTCATAGCATATTCTGCTCACATTGTTCACTGTCAGTGGGAAAATAGAATGTTTTGTAAGTTTCAAGGAAAACCTACTGAACATCCTAGGTGACAGAAGTGTGCTGAATGTGTTCAAAGGATCGCAGAAGCCATTTTCACCATCGATCAGCAACCCTGTCCAGTTCGGAATCTACTGTTTCTCCTCTTCCAGAGTCTTTAGAGCAGTGTGAGTCCATTGATTAGGCTTTGTCATCTTGGTGTGTGTGCGGGTAAACCAGTGATCGTAATGAAGCTGAGTCCATCCAGCCAAGCTGCAGGAGCAGTGAGCACTAGCACCAAAAATGTAACAGTTCATTTGTTCTCAACAGGAGTCGGCTTATGAGGCAAATTCACCGTAATTAAAGCCATTTCGTGTAATTGAAGTATTCGTCTCTCTATCATAGTAGCAAGAAAATTACATACTGCAGTACGACTTGTTGGACCATTGTACAGAATTTGTTGTTAAATTCAGTGGCCTTCTTGCTCTTCACCCCCACACCACCCCCCCAGACACACATTCCCCTTCTCCTTTCCTCTTCATATCCATTAGCCTAATGAACACCCTCCAATTTCCTGCCACCATCACAAACGTGGCACACAGTATTGTTCTCTTGTCTGTGTGCGGACATATGCCTAAGTGGTGCGCACACACTCATGCATGTGTTTGTCATGTTTGCATGTGTGTTTGACAGAGGAAACGGGCAGGAAAGAATGGGTTGATAAGCTCTCATTAAAATAGATGGCAGTAATCAAAGTGCAGAGCAATTAGCTTTGGCTGAGTTGGCGGAGGGTGTATACCGTGTGCCACTGTGTCAGGCATATTGGTAAACATCGTAATAGTTCACCTCTCTCTGCATGTGGACATGGAGCAGAAGAGTTATGATATGCAGCCCTAAGGGGCACGCTCACCTCAATTTATCAAAGTCAGACTGGCTATTTTCTTCAGAGCCTGAAACAAGATTCTGTTATTAGCTAGTGCTTATTGGTTGTATTATCTCTGCAGGAGAAATCGCATTTAATCATAGTGAAATGTTATTGTGTGCTTTTGGACAGCATTTCAAAGAAATAGGGACCTGCTTTAATGTCAGAAACAGAAAAAAAATGTTCTGACTCAGTAATTTCTATTAATATTTGAGTCAATCAAACTTTTTCTTTCAGAGATCCATAAAAACAAACAAGATGTCTCATAAAAAATAAATAAGAATACACTCAGGTTAACTTCCCACAAATGGTCAACTCTACCAGTGTTTCTACAGTAGAGACCGATAGATAACATGTTTAGCAACACAACACAACACATAAGAGAAACCATTACACGACCAAAGTTATTGTGACCACGTGCAATGAACTAACAACCTTGTTGCCTTTGAAAGTGGTATCAGATCTGCGACCGCTGGTTGGCATCTTCAAAACAACCTTGGTGCATTAAGACGGAGTCAGTCTGCTATTAGTTTGCGATTGAATCGATCAGGTTGGCACTTACATGCAGTCTCTTTGTTATAATAGCGCAATTAACTGTGGTTAATTAACTGGCAAAAATGAAAACGTAAATTCAGAAATTCCTCCATAAATAGTGGTACTCGGAGGCCTGAAACAATATTCTGTTGCTTTTATATGGAATTATTACCAGAATGCAACCAGCAGAGTCAAGTCCCCTTTAGCCGAACCATTTCATTATAGGTGAGTTGCACTGAACAATGCACACGATCTCGGATTGCGTTATCAATCTGTCTTCTATTATAAATTAGAAGGTAATCATTTGCAAACGTTTTCCAATGTGTGTGAGTGTAATTGCAGTCAGTCTGGATTGGACCACGATTGGTACCTGTTACCGATCAATCTATGCAATTTCCGTGGGCTCAAAAGTGGTTACCACAACTACTATTACTAACCCTACTATAAAATGCACTATCAGTGCGTTTTATAATTAAATTGATTACAATTTCATTAATTAGTAATTAATTAGCAAAAGTCCTTTAATGATAAAAAGGCTATTATTCATTTTAGCAGAGTTTAATACTGAAAGGTTTTAACCAATTTTCTCTTCTTCAAGCTGACCAAATAAATAAATAGTGTGTAGGAAAGCAGATGCATCCACTACTTTTATTCCACACAGTGACATCTATCATGGGCAACCATCTCTGTCTTAACTGATCGTCTCACATGGGCAGAGATTCACCAACCTTCTCTCACTCAGACACACAGGCAGCACGCCACTGTGTCAGCTCAGACCTGAGGCTGTAAGTGTTATCGCCATCTGCCACGGGGCAGTGCTCATCTTCTCCTGGGTTATTTATTGTGTTATGGCTGCAGTGGGTTGACTGTGGAGGCAGATAGGGGCATGGCATTGCTTTACAGAACCCGGTTATTCATTTACAGGTGAGTATCTCACTTGCATGTCCTCAGGGAAACTACTTAGGTGCAAGAGAGAGGAGGAAGGAGTAGCAGAGGAAGTGTGGAAAGATGCGTGAGTGATGTCAGCCCAGTTTGGTTTCTGCTGGCAACCGAAAAGCGGCTTTAAAATACTGTTTGTGCATGTGCATCACGGAGGCCCGTCAGTGTTGGCAAGGCAACAGGCTGTCCATTTGGATGAACTTCAAGTGAATAACTGCCACTTAACCTCACAAAGTGCTTAGTTGGCTTTTTCACTCTAGTTTCTGATGGAAATACGGACCGGTTTGTAAGTGACACTTGTTCTTGGGGATTGTCGTCCAGGAGTTTACGGTTGAATTTATATCAAATGTCAATGAAAGTCTGATGCAGTTTTGAATTCAGTTTTATTACCCAAACTGCCAAATTTTTATTTACTCAGAGCAGGACTGTGTCTCTTTACTGTAACTTCTACCACTTACTTTGGAAACTTATTTTTTTAGCCTGTGATTACAGCTGGAGAAAATGTTTATTTAAATAGCAGGCTTCACAGCGGATAAGAGAAGACAGGGGCACAGGGGTCTTTATGTTTCTCCTTTCTGTTGGTTGGCTTAAAAAGGGTGTTTTAGTCCTTGCTTTGCTTTCCCAGACAAACCAAAAAAAGCACAGGTTGTGGAGGAAAGACGAGATTGATGGGCATTTATGGCTCCAGTTATGATCCCATCGGCACATTCTTGAGCAGGCCGATGACAACCTGCTGGAATGCTCTACCGTTTTGTTGAGTCGTTTGAAAACATGATTAACTGTAGTGGAACACAATAGGAATGTGATTCTCATCACAGCAGTGGGTATGGCAGGCTAGCCTGGGAAGTCATCCAGGCCCTAATTGTTGAAGCAGACTCTGATTCAGACGGCTTGAACTTACACACACGTACACCGAATGCACACAAATAGACACAATTGTATCCGCGTATCAAGTTTGAGATCAGTGTTGATCCATTAAAGGGGAGAAAAGAAAAACAAAGGAAAAGGAGTATCCAGAGACTTTGAGGAATTGTGCTAACAGATGATTCAGGTTAGCTGATGTGGATGTGCTTTTAGAAGGTTCAGATGTATCAGAAACAGAGCCTGCTGGGGTTATAAGTAAGTTGCATAAAGTAAGCACTGGCTTTCTCTCCACTTCTTGTCAAAGCAGGTGTCAGTGTTTGTAACGATAAATGTCCTGCTGGTCATTTAAAATAAAACACATGAATAAATTGTATGGGCAGCACTCAGATAAAGTGGTGCTGTTTGTGTTTTGTATTGTTTTAA